>NC_137770.1:33850417-35094491 GCF_963455305.1 Plecotus auritus | reverse complement strand
ACTCTCAGATACTGTTCTGAGAGCTTTTACATGCATTAGCCCATCTAATGTTGTCAACAATATTTAAAAGTGTATGCAGTGTTATCAGTTGGTACCACTGCTTGCAAGAGACCCACAATAACAGTGGCTTAAACAGAGTACTTTTTTTCTTTCTCCACAAAACTTCAGGGTCCCAGACTCCTTTTAGCAGACTACTCTAGAAGCTAGTTGTGGTCTTCATCCTCATGGTTCAGGATGTTGGCTACAGCTCCAGCCATCACATTCACATTCCATACAACAGGAAAGGAGACATAGGGAACTCAATAACTGTCATCTTATGTAGGTTCTTACAAGTTTCCACATACATCTCATTACCCCAACACAGTGGTCGGCAAACTGCGGCTCGCGAGCCACATGCGGCTCTTTGGCCCCTTGAGTGTGGTTCTTTCACAAAATACCACGGCCTGGGTGAGTCTATTTTGAAGAAGTGGTGTTAGAAGAAGTTTAAGTTTAAAAAATTTGGCTCTCAAAAGAAATTTCAGTCGGTGCCCTGTTGATATTTGGCTCTGTTGACTAATGAGTTTGCCAACCACTGCCCCAACACAATCTTATAACAATAAACAATTGTAAAATACTCTAGGAAATATAGTCTTCATTCTGGGCATCACTTCCCCACCTAAAATTTGGGGGTTCTGTAACTATGAAAAAGGAGAATGGGAGATAATTTGCAGTTTCTGTCACATACTCTTATCTCCATTTTTCAGATAATGAAACTGATGCAGAGTGGTTGCATTCTTTTCATGGTGCATTCAGGGATTTCAAGTAATTTCTTTAGGCTGATGAGTTAGGCGTAGAGTGAAAGAATTGAAGGGTAATGGGCTATAAAATGGTATGATTTTAATTCTGACTACATGATCAAAAAAGCTAATGGGAAGTAAAATGCATAAAACCCAGGTAGCACTAAAGTGCAGAAGACATAATGTATAAGTAATCTGAAAGCTAGATAAGTGAGAATTGGTTGCAGATCTGAGAGATGGATTTACTAATGGGTCAGTAATTTAATAGTAAATTGATTCAATATGACATTATTGATTGCAGTGGCAGAAGATTACATAAAATTAGCCAAAAGGACAACAGAAATCATCGGACACATTTTTCAGTTTCTCCTTTTAATTTTTATCAATGTCTACCTTTCCTCTAAACAAACCTATATAATAAAGATGTAATATGCAAATTAAACCTCACACCCTCACAAGATGGCTATCTATGACCAGGCCTGCAGAGGAGTTAGTGAGGGACGACCAAATGACTAAACAGCAGGCTACATGGGGTGAACAGGCCAGCATGGGGGGCAGTTAGGGGCAACCAGGCTGGCAGAGGGGGGCAGTTGGGGGCGACCAGGCTGGCAGAGGGGGACAGTTGAGGGCGACCAGGCTGGCAGAGGGGGACAGTTGGGGGCGACCAGGCCAGCAGGGGGGGCAGTAAGGGGCAACCAGGCTGGCAGGGGGGGACAGTTAAGGGAGACCAGGCTGGTGTGGAGGGGTGCAGTTGGGGGTGACCAGGCCAGCAGAGGGGGCAGTTGGGGGCAATTAGGCTGGCAGGGGGGCAGTGAGGGGTGACTAGGCTGGTGAGGGGATAGTTGGGGGTGACCAGGCCGGCAGGGGAGGGCAGTTAGGGGCAACCAGCTGGCAGAGAAGGCAGTTGGGGGCAACCTGGCCAGCAGTGGGGGGCAGTTAGGGGTGACCAGGCAGGCAGATAGGTGAGCAATTAGGAGCCAGTGGGCCAGGATTGTGAGAGGGATGTCCGACTGCTGGTTTAGGCCCGATCCTCAGCAGTCGGACATCCCCCAAGGGGTCCTAGATTCGAGAGGGTTCAGGCTGGCTGAGGGGACCCCCAGTTCATGAATTTCGTGAACCAGGCCTCTAGTATTCCAATAAAGGTAGAATAGTTTGCATCTACAGCACACTGATTAAAGTAAAATAATGCAAGTTAATCATTACCTCACAAATATTTATTTGATTCAATGTTAAAATGAAAAATACATCTTTTCATTTTTAATTTTTTCCATATTTATATTTTTAAAATATATTTTTATTGACTTCAGAGAGGAAGAGAGAGAGAGAGAGAGAGAGAGAGAAACATCAATGATGAGAATCATTGATTGGCTGCCTCCTGCATGCTCCCCATTAGGGATCAAGCCAGCAACCTGGGACCCGGGCATGTGCCCTGATTGTGACCTCCTGGTTCATAGGCCAATGCTCAACCACTGAGCAACACCAGCCGTGCAAAATGAAATATATTTTGAAGTAACATATACACATAACTGAAATCAAGTAGTACTTGTAGAAAAAAATATTCATCAACCCAACCTAATTTGTACCCTTCTCTGAACCCATGTGCTCCAGGGGAGCGTATATTATCTTTAGCCCCACAGGCAGTGAATCATGATTGGGCCAGTTGGTAGTGATCACATTTTTCTTGCTCATGACTATTTTAGGCAGAGTCACAGGCAAAGAAACAGTCCCTTTTCCATTGGACTTTGGTGAGTGTGAATATGATCACTGGTTGATTGCAGTCATCTTGTGAACTTGAAGCTGACAAGATAAAGATTGGCAGAGCAGAAAACTGGCAAGAATTTGCATTCTTGTTAACAATCAAACCCTAGAAATGTTTCCTAACTTCTTTGAGGTAATATGTTCCTCATTTGGTTAATTTGAATTGAGCTATTATTTGGAGCCCAAGTATCCTGATATTCTACCACAAGGTTTGTATTCTACCAAAAGGTCAAAGAATAATAAAAACAGGAGTCCCCCATCCTCCTCCTCTTCTGCCTTTCTATCTTCTGGTGGTGGTGGTGGTGGGGGGGGGTTTGGGGGAGGAGGACCACTTTTAACTTTTAGCTTTTTGCCAGGTGATTTACTTAGATGCTTTTAAATAACATGCCTATATTGCTGTTCTTGATTTATCCATAGAAAGAATGCTTTCTACTATGGAAGACAAAAATAAGCATTTGCAAAACCTTTCCTTTCCCTGCTTGCAATATAGTTTTACAACTTTTGATAAAATACACACTGTGCTTACATTTCTTTTTAAAAAAATATATTTTATTCATTTTTTACAGAGAGGAAGGGAGAGGGATAGAGAGTCAGAAACATCGATCAGCTGCCTCCTGCACACCTCCTGTTGGGGATGTGCCTGCAACCAAGGTACATGCCCTTGACTAGAATCAAACCTGTGACCTTTCAGTCCACAGGCTGACGCTCTGTCCACTGAGCCAAACTGGTTAGGGCTGTGCTTACATTTCTTATACAATTCTTTACCCTTTGGAGTTAAAATTATTCCTCACCCCCTTTCCTTTGCATGTTTCTATTATTAGTTCTCAAACTCTCCAAGTTATACTATCCTATCAAAATGACTTTTTAAAATTTTTGTCATGTCTTCTCTTTCTCTCCTCCCTCTCTCATCCTCTTCCTCTTTTATTTCTAAACTCACTTCCACTCCCTTCTTCCCAGGCAACAACTCTACAGTAATTAATATGTATAATTGCATATTCTGGCAAAATGAATTTTTGTGTATTTTAAATTTATATAAATGGCTTTCCCCACACATGCATTCTGTTTCTCACTGTTTTCATTGGGCACTGTATTTTCATGATCAAGCCATATGGTTAAAATGGACCTCTGTGGCTTGTAAGTAACTACTGCAGAATACTGAATTGTATACATTCACCACATTTTTATCTTACCTACCTTTCATGCATGGATATCCAGGTTATCTCCAATTCCATAACATCATAATGCCCAATAATGCCCTGCACATGCCGGAGGATTGCAGGCTTGATCCCCAGTGTGGGGCATGAAGGAGGCAACTGATTAATTATTCTCTCACATCATTGATGTTTTTCTCTCTCTCCCTCTCTGAAATCAATAAGAATATATTTTTAAAAAGGTGCATAAAAGTTTGAAATTTTGTATGTCTGCAATGTTTTTAACTTCACACTTGAGGACACTTTGACCAGTCACAGAATTATAGATTGGAAAAGCGAATACCTCCCAAAATCCCAATCCCCAGTTGAGCCAATGAGTTTGATGAGTAATGAATACTCTGTGATAAAAATTTAGTCCAAATAAATTCAGTTCCTGAATTTGAGAGTAAGTAGGAAATGTTCACTTAGCGTAAGAAATGTTTCAGTTAGCGTAAGGGATGTTTCAAAATTTATAATAATAAAAGCGTAATGTGCTAATTAGACTGGACATCCTTCTGAACGAAGCCGGGGCTGCAAGAGAAGCCCGGGTCCCGGGTGCCAGAGAGAAGCCAGTGCTGGCAGCCAGGGGAAGGAAGACCTACTCTTGTACGTTTTTCGTGCATCGGGCCTCTACTTTATTATAATTGACTTCCTTCATGAGTTTGCAGGGGGTAATAAGTTCAGGTAGCAGGAATTTCTCCTCAGAACTTTATTTTTGTAAATACATTTTTGTTGTTCAGATTATTACAATTGTTCCACTTCCCCCCCCCCCCATAGCTCCCCTCCATCTGGTTCCCACCCCACCCTCTGCCCTTACCCCTCCCACTGTCCTCATCCATAGGTGTACGATTTTTGTCCAGTCTCTTCCCACACCCCTTTCCCCCGGAGAATTGTCAGTCCACTCCCTTTCTATGTCCCTGATTCTATTATATTCACCAGTTTATTCTGTTCATCAGATATTTTATTCACTTGATTTTTAGATTCGCTTGTTGATAGATATGTATTGGTTGTTCATTTTATCTTTACCTTTTTCTTCTTCTTCCTCTTCTTAAAGAATACCTTTTAGCATTTCATATAATACTGGTTTGGCAGTGATGAACTCCTTTAGCTTTTTCTTATCTGTGAAGCTCTTTATCTGACCTTCACTTCTGAATGATAGCTTTGCTGGGTAGAGTAATCTTGGTTGTAGGTTCTTGCTATTCATCACTTTGAATATTTCTTGCCACTCCCATCTGGCCTGCATAGTTTCTGTTGAGAAATCACCTGACAATTGTATGGGTGCTCCCTTGTAGGTAATTAACTGTTTTTGTCTTGCTGCTTTTAATATTCTCTCTTTGTCTTTTGCTCTTGGCATTTTAATTATGATGCGTCTTGGTGTGGTCCTCTTTGGATTCCTTTTGTTTGGGGTTCTCTGCGCTTCCTGGACTTGTAAGTCTATTTCTTTCACCAGGTGGGGGAAGTTTTCTGTCATTATTTCTTCAAATAGGTTTTCAGTATCTTGCTCTCTTTCTTCTTCTGGCACCCCCATAATTCGGATGTTGGTACGCTTGAAGTTGTCCCAGAGGCTCCTTACACTATCTTCATATTTTTGGATTCTTTTTTCTTTTCCGGTTGGGTGTTTTTTACTTCTTTGTATTGCAAATCTTTGACTTGATTCTTGCGATCCTCTAGTCTGCTGTTGGATGTGTGTGTGTATAATTTTTTTTTTAAAGAGCATGGTTTTTGTTTGTTTGTTTTTTTAATATATTTTATTGATATTTTACAGAGAGGAAGGGACAGGGATAGAGAGCTAGAAACATCGATGAGAAAGAAACATCAATCAGCTGCCTCCTGCACACCTCCCACTGGGGATGTGCCCGCAACCAAGGTACATGCCCTTGAACGGAATCGAACCCGGGACCCTTCAGTCCACAGGCCGACGTTGTATCCACTGAGCCAAACCGGTTTCGGCTGTATATTATTTTTTATTTCAGTCAGTGTATGCTTAATTTCAGGTTGGTCCTTTTTCATATCCTCGAGGGTCTCGCTAAATTTATCGGCCTTTTCTAGAAAATTCTTGAAAAACCATATAACCGTGGTTTTGAACTCTATATCCAATAGTTTGCTTTCCTCCATTTCTTTCATTTGTGACCTGTTTCTTTGTCTCCGCATTTTGGCTGCTTCCCTGAGTTGATAGAGTGGCTTTGTGTGCTAGGTGTCCCATAGGGCACAGTGGCTCAGCCTCCCTAGTTACCTGAGGTGGACACTCTTGGTGCACCCCTTTGTGGGCTGTGTGCACAGTCTTGTTGTAGTTAAGCCTTGATTGTTGTTGGTATCACTGGGAGGAATTGACCTCCAGGCCAATTGGCTGTGAGCATCAGCTGTGCAATGGGAGAACTTCTGTGCTGGAGACACCCTTATGAGGCAAGACTTGCTTCAGTGGGGCTTTGGTGCTCACCGAGTCTGCCCCCTGAGTGTGTCCCTCATGGATCTGAGGAATTGTAATCTGGATGGTCCTACTCTGACCCCTGGGTACACTGGCTCTTGGATCTCCAAGTAGGTGCTAATTTAGCCTCTGCTTGAGGACACCCAGTAGGAGCTACAGAGAGATCTGCAGATTCCTCTTCTTTGCTTGGGTTTTGGAGGTGCACAGATGAGGCCCAGCTGTGAAGCAATGCAAGCTGCTGTGGGGCCTTGGGCCTTCTTTCGGATGTTCTGGGTCTCAATGACTCAGCTGCAGTTTGTTAGGTAAGTTTAGATTTCAAAGGACCCGGCTATTCATATGCAAAAGCCTCTGAACACAGTCTGGATGGGGCAGAGTCTCAGGGAGGAGCAAACAGCAATCGCTTCCCATAAGCCCTGCCCAGGTCTCAATGTCCCTTGGTAATCGCTGCAAGCACCTATGAGAGAAAGCTGTCCTCGAGTTCCGCCTGCTGCCAGACAGTCCAGTTTCTCCCCGAATGAGTCTGGGTCCCCAGAGTCTAGCCTGGAACTGGAGTTCAGTGCAGTTGGGAGCTTTTGTCTCCCTCCCGCTTGAAAAGACAGCCACATCTTCAGTTGCCCGCCCTCTCCGCACGCATGCCTCTGTACCTCTCTCTGCCTTTACTTCCACAGCTCCTCTGAGTCTCAGTGTGCTTTTCTCTTTCCTTCTAGTTGTAGAATTTCCACTTAGACAGCCTTCCTGTGGTTCCGGATGATGTCCGTTTTGTCTTTTAGTTGTAGTTTTGAAGTTGTTGTGTGAGGCAGCAAATTCAGGTGTTTACCTATGCCGCCATCTTGTTTTTTTGTCCTCAGAATTTTAAAGGCCTTGATCCATCATTGTCATCCTGATTTGCTAATAAGGTGTCTAACATTATTCTTGTTCCTAAGTGATTGTTTTTCCCCACTCTTTGGAAACTTTCAAGATTTTCTCTTTTATTTTTTATTTATTTATTTTTTTAATATATTTTATTGATATTTTTACAGAGAGGAAGGGAGAGGGATAGAAAGCTAGAAACATCGATGAGAGAGAAACATCGATCAGCCGCCTCCTGCATACCCCCCACTGGGGATGTGCCCGCAGCCAAGGTACATGCCCTTGACCGGAATCGAACCCGGGACCCTTCAGTCCGCAGGCCGACGCTCTATCCACTGAGCCAAACCGGTTTCGGCTTCTCTTTTATTTTTACAGTTTAGTTCTGAAACTTCATAGTGCTATGCATTGGTGTGGGTTTTCATTCATTACACTTGACACTCTGAAGAGCAAAGCTCTGAAATAGCCTTTGTATTACTTCATTTTAATAATCTCTTCCCCTTTTAAAGCTTATTGTTTTTTTGTTGTTTTTTTTTTAACATATTTTATTGATATTTCACAGAGAGGAAGGGAGAGGGATAGAGAGCTAGAAACATCGATGAGAGAGAAACATCGATCAGCTGCCTCCTGCACACCCCCCACTGGGGATGTGCCCACAACCAATGTACATGCCCTTGACCGGAATCGAACCCAGGACCCCTCAGTCCGCAGGCCGACGCTCTATCCACTGAGCCAAACCGGTTTCGGCTAAAGCTTATTGTTTTGACTTGTTTTGTTTTGGTTAATTCTCACCCAAGGATATTTTTCCATTGAATTGGCATCAACTGGTTGCCTCCTACACAAGTAATCCAGGTACATGCCCTTGGCTGGAAATTGAACCTGCAACCATTCCGTGGGCAGACCAACATGCTAATCACTGAGATACACCAGCAAGGGCTAAAAACATTTTTAATTTTGTAAAACTGCTAGTCTAGTATTAGACACCTATATTTATTTTCTGTGGTTTTTATCTTTTCTTTCACTTTGTCTCTTTCAGCTCTACCTTCAGAGATATTTCTTCACTTGCACCTCCTATTAATTACTTTTGAATTTTAAGTATTCGTAAAAGCTTTACTGTTCTGATACTCCTATTGTTGTATAAATGCAATTTCTCCAAGTCTTTTTAACCAGCTTTTCCCACTTATAATATGGTCAGCATTACCTCATACTAGAGGCCTGGTGCATGAAATTCATGCCCAGGTAGGGTCCCTAAGCCTAGCTGGCTATCAGAGCCAATCTGTGGGATGACCAGCGGGACAATTGGGGGCCCCTGCTCACATCTGCCTTGGCTGGCCTGGTGCCACCAGCTCACCAGCCCTGCTCCCCGCTACTGCCACCTGTTGCCTCCCTCTGCAGGGCAATCGGGGGCCCCTACTCGCACCTACCTTGGCGGGCTTGGCACTCCCCACTCACCAGCCCCGCCCCTGCCACCACTGCCAGTCAGGGCCTGTGAGCTGGGGGTAGCTCCTGCATTGAGCATCTTCCCCCTGGTGGTCAGTGTGCATCATAGCGACCAGTTGTTCTGCTGTTCGGTCAATTTGCATTATTAGGGTTTTATACAGATTCTACTAGTAAGTATCTTGAAAACAGTTTCTCACTGCTACATTGAGCTCCATCAAAAGATCAAGTATTTTGCCCAGCTGGCACGGCTCAGCAGTTGAGTGTTGACCTATGAACCAGGAGGTCAAAGTTTGATTCTGTCAGGGCACATGCCCAGGTTGTGGGCTCAATCCCTAGTAGGGAACATGCAAGAGGCAGCCGATCAGTGATTCTTTCTCATCACTGATGTTTCTCTCTCTCTCTCCCTTTCCCTTCCTCTCTGAAATCAATTAAAAAATATTTTTAAAAATCAAGTATTTTAGCAGTATGAGGCATTATCAAATCTGTTTTCAATGTTTGGCTTAGAAGTAGTGGGAAGAATGAGTTGAAAGAGACTAGAGACAAGGTCAGTAATCTATGTGAGAAATGAAAGTCTTACCTAAATGTAAAGGCAAAAGGACAGCTAACTGCACTGGCTAGTTGAGGGTCGTTCCATGCATCAAGTGGTCACCAGTTCAATTCCTAATCAGGGCACACCCAGATTGCATGCTCGATTCCCAGTGTGGAGGGGAGATGGGGTACAGGAGGCAGCCAATGTTTTTTTCTCTCCCTGTCTTTTCCTAAGTCAATAAAAGCATATATATATATATATATAGATAGATAGATAGATATTTTTAAAAGACAGCTGACAGATTTTAGGAGGTAGGATGGCACAGGACTGGTTAGGAGAAAAGGGAAAACTCCAGAACTACCCTCAGGATTATGGCTTGGACAACAGCAGAAATAACTGCTTTTCTCAAAAAAAAAAAAAAAGAATGATGAATTTTGAATATGTTTAATAAGGACTTACCTATATTATTGTTCAGTCTCAAGCTAGATCATAGCCTAAATACAAACTGCATTATTCCACAGAAAACCAAAAAATTCCCCCAGTATTACTGTCTCAGAAATAAGTAATTATTAACATTTAAAGAGAAATATAAAGGGTTTTAAAGTAACATTTGTTTTTAATATATTTTTATTGATTTCAGAGAGGAAGGGAGAGGGAGAGATAGATGGAAACATCAATGATGAGAGAGACTCATTGATTGGCTGGCTGCCTCCTGAATGCCCCACACTGGGGATGGAACCTGCAACCAGGCACATGCCCTGACCAGGAATTGAACCATGACCTCCTGGTTCATAGGTCGACGCTCAACCACTGAGCCAGGCAACATTTGTATTTTTCATGACAATATTTCTAATGCAAAAGATAAAATATTTTAAAAATACTGTTGCAAATAATTTAATCTAAAAGTTATTTTTATTTTTAATTAAGCATAAGAAGAGATAGCAAACCTTTATAGAAATTAACTTTATAATTAAGATTCTTTCATCAGCAGCAAACAAAAATTCAGGTTTAAAATTATGAAGGAAACACTATGGAAGAAAATTTTATCACAAAATATTAGGGTATTTTGAAATAAAAAGCCATTCTATCATACTTTTATTTTTGTCAATTCACTTTGAGTGAATTTTACAAAATAATTTCCTTTTCATCAGTGAAGTACCTGTCACTGTTTAACCTACAATATTTAAGTACAGATGCAAATATTTACTAAGCATTTTCATTAAATAGATATAAAATCATTTTATTTCTATTTAGACTCATTAGAATATTTATATTTAAATACTCCAAGGTAACCTTTGTGTATTAGGCAAGTAGGAGCTACTCAAATGAAGGAAAGTCTCATTTGTCTTGTAAATAATAAAGATGATTTAAAATGTAAAAAATTGAGCTTAAAAAAACAAAGCCCAAATCACCTGTTTTTTTAAGTCACACCAGTCATCTACTTCTAAAAATCCTTATCAAAGCTATTTTTTAAAAACCAACATTTACTAACTCAACAGATGGGTTTTAGAAATGAGGAAAGTAATTTTACTTTCAATTCACTGATTATATAGTCAACTGGTACCTTTAAAAAATAATTTTAGAATATGTGAAGATTGAATTAAACCATTCTCAACGTTTTTCCAGGACTGTTTGCTAACTGGCTTGTTTTTATATATGAACTTTAAACATGTCTTCCATAAGTAGTACACAAAAATAATTATTTGCAACTATAAAGTCTAACAAGTAAACTCTCAATGTAATATCACTGCTTTTTCCTTCTCTTGTAAGAATCGTTACTGTGAGTTCGGACTCGCTGGTACACAGAGGATGCTATTTTCATGTTGTCTTTCTTAGTAAATTTCTTCTCTATTGCTCCTGGTTTCCAAAGTAACAACTGTGCATCTTCTCCTCCAGTCAGCAAAGAGTCATCCTGCATATTCCAAAAGAACGAACGGACTGTAGCAGCATGCCCTCCCTGAAGGCTGGTCACATGGATCAGTCCTGATGTAGTACAGCTCATTAAGTGAATAATTCCTGTGTTTGTTCCTCCAACAAGAAATAATTTGTCCATCTTTTCATGATATAGGCCACCAATCAAATAGTCCAAAATACCTCCTTTCATATTAATTACTTCTCTGACATCCTGGACGTTCAAACGTGTAATTGGTTCATCAGTATCCAGATGATTAAGATCCCACCAACAAAACCCTTCATCATGTGTCATGCAGTATATCTGTTTATAATCTTTCCCAGACCAACCAATATAGCTAACTGATGAAACTGAGTTACAAGTTGTAACCAGTGCATCTTCTTCATTATCGGCACTAATATCAAATACATTTACCAGGCCATCTGTAGAACCTGAGACTACCATGTTGGGATTGCTGGGATGGAAACATACTTGAGTGATATCATCACTATGTGTTTCTGAATATGCACCAAGTGGGTCTTTAGTAGTAGACAAATCTTGAGAATTAATTCTTGCATCCCAAAATACCAACAATGCATCATCATCAACTTTTTCTGTACTGGCACAAATGACATGATCATTACAGCTGATATCAAAACTGATAAAAATATTGGAAGGATAACCCTTGAAAAGCTGGACAGGCTTTTCACTGGCTAATCGAGCATCCCAACATTTTACTGTGCCATCGGTACATGACGAATATACAATGTCACAAGAATTTGCAAATTTGACGCCATTAAGATGTCCAGGATGTCCACTAAATTCTCGTACTATGTTTAACCTTTCTTTATCATATATTCTGATTAACCCATTAGAACATAAAACAGCAACCAAGCTTCCTTTTTCTGCTGGTACAGTCTTGGATGTGTCTATACCAAGCAGATAAGTAGGCTCTTCAGTTCCTGAGGAACGTTTAACAATGTTCAGATTAGCAAATTGCTCTTCAATCTTCTCCATATCAGGAGTGGCATCTAAGGGTAGTAAATATCTGTAATAAAAATATAAAAATTAAAATTAAATCCACAGCTTCTCTAAAATTGTTAATTAAATCAAGAACATTTCCTTCTGAAGGCTGACATAAACAAATAAAATCTATTTTAATATTGTAATAATTTCCCTACCATGATGTAACTAAAAATAAGTTACCTCCTTCTAATTATCTCTTGAACACCAAATCTGCTACATATACTTTATGCCAGTAAGAGAGTTTACAAACATGTACATACATTGCTGAGTAATTGGTTTTTAGCTCAAACCCAACTATTGGTCCTATTCATAATCCTCAGCATTAGTCAGGATCTCCACTTTGGATTCATCTACACCTGGTCCCAGCTGCCTTATACAACTTTAGAACCTAAACATATGTGTGTAGGCAGAAAAATGGTCCCTCCAAAGAGATCCATACCTTAATTCCTGGAACCTGTAACTATGTTAGGTTACATGGCAAAAGGGAATTGAACCTAGCCAGTGTGGCTCAGTCGACCCATGAAACAAGAGGTCATGGGTTCAATTCCTGGGCACATGGCCCAGGTTGTGGGCTCAACCCCCATTAGGGGTCGTGCAGAAAGCAGCCAACTGATGATTCTCTCATTGATGTTTTTTTCTCTCTATCCTTTTCCTTCCTCTCTCTCTAAAAATCAATAAAAACAGCTCTAGCTGATTTGGCTTAGTGGATAGAGCATCGGCCCTCAGACTAAAAGGGTCCTGGGTTTGATTCCAGTCAAGGAGATATACCTCAGTTGCAGCCTCGATTGGGGTGCATGTGGCAGGCAATCAATCAATGTGTCTCTCCATATTGATATTTCTCTCTGTCCCTCCTGCTCCCTTCCACTCTCACTAGGAAACAATGGAAAAATATCCTCGGATGAGGATTAATAACAACAAAATCAATAAAAAATATTTTTTTTTTTAAAAAAAGGGGGAATTGAGGTTGCAGATGGAATTAAGGTTACTAATTGGTCAACTTTAAAAGGGAGAGATTAGCTCTGGCCAGGGTGGCCCAGTTGGTAGGGCTCTGTCCTGTGCACCAAAAGGTTGCAGTTAGATTCTGGTCAGGGCACATGCCTCAGTTGCGTCCTTGATCCCCAGGAGAGGGCGTGCAGGAGGCAGCCAATCAATGTTTCTCCCTGTCTCTCTCCCTTTCCCCCTCTCTCTAAAACTCAATTTAAAAAAATATTCTCCCTTTAAAAAAATAAATAAAAGGGGGAGATTATTCTGGATTATCTTGGTGGGCCCAATGTAATCAATCACCTTTAAGTCCATGGAGCAGAAGGTAGAATCAGAGGGAGATGTTACTATGGGAGAAAGGCACAGAGAGATAATTTGCAGGGAGAAAGGCACAGAGAGATATATCGCAAAGGAGGTCAATAAGTGGGTAAATGTTAATATGAGATTATTTTTTAAACCCACAATTCTTTGCTACTGCTTCCATTTGATCTCTGCATATGGAAAATCAGACTGATGGGAATTTTAAACATTAAGACAGTTTAATGTGGCCTTTACGCTAATAGTAATTTATAGGACTCTGCCTATGAACTGTTATACCCAAGCAGGACAGTAGTACTAGACTCCTTCCCTTCATTTTGTTGCCTGGAAAGTGTTTCACATTGAAATAGTCCTGCAAGGCTTTAATTCAAAGGATTCGGTGATTGATGAGGCAGGACCTCAGACAGAATGGCACAGCAAACTAGCACTTCAGGACTGTAGCAATGGTAACAATCACAATGGTTGTCCACGTGATACACTGTTTAAATGAAGTACAGTACAAAAAGAGAGGAAAAAAAAAATAAACAAACAAGATATCAGAGGTAAGGAGGGTATGTTCCCAAATACTCAAGCTATAGAGCTTATATTCTTCCACAGGTACATTTTAATCTCTTATAGGGAAACATGAAAATTCTAGCTTATGTTTAAACACATTAGTATGCAAGTGAGTAATATTTTAACTAAAACTTCCAAGGCTATATACTTAACTTTACATACTAGTGAGTCATTAAAAAATGATGAATATACTTTTACTTCTATGTATAGCTCTCATCTGAGTTTTATTTGCATGATCCACTTCCCAGTGTGCAAGAGAAGCCATAGGCTGTCTTTTCTTCTCACTACACTCTCACGGGATAACCTCATTCATATTCATGTTTTCAAGTGCCACCTATATGCCAATGATCTCATCTCTCTATTTACAAATCCTATTTACAAATCTCTACTAGCCATTCATTTCTCCTTGAACGTGTCCCCCTACACCAAAAAATAAACTCATTATTTATGCCCACCCCCCCTCCAAGCCTTCCCTTAACAAAACAAACAAACAAACAAACAAGTTAACTTCTCAATTTTTTCTATTTTGGTAAATTTCCAAATCCTACTTAGGGCTAAAGGTTGCTTAGAGAAGTATTAGGTTAAATCTGTGTCTGTGTATCAAAAAAATATTGACAACTTCATATGGTTCAACCTAACAAACACATAAGCAGAGAGCAAATAAGAGTAACTATAATTTTTATCTTTTCTTTATTACATGTATAAAAAAAACCTTAGCATTCTAGATCTTAAAAGATTAGTGAGAGATGAGGACATGGAGAGTGCCTTTCTTCTATCAACACACACACACACACACACACACATTTAAAAAGATGCAAGAAGATATGGACAGAAAAGAGTACTAAAGCAGAGTAGAGAGGAGAAAAGAAGAGAAATTAAGATAATCTAAAAGAGAAAAGAGAAAGGAATGAATAAAAAGAAAGGGGAATTACTGCCACTACCTCCTTAATCATATGTGGGTGAAACACAGCAGTTCTTACTGTCCCAACACTGAGATGAGACAATGAGAAGAGGTCCAGATAAAGGAAGTTTAGTAAAGTATAAAGCTATGATAGTTTGCTCGGCTAAAAGGAATTTTTCTTCATTAAAAGAAATTCCTTGTCCTTGAGTTAAGAGAATGTAGCAAGCAATCATAACCAATTTTAATATGAACCCAATTGTTCTAAGAATGGAGGCAGAAAAATTATCTCATCTTGACCCACCTAGTGCAGATCAGGACATAGCAGAACCACAAGCAGTGCCCTGGCACTGAGCCACTACTGCTGCTGTGGTTCTTACTGGGATACACAATTCCCATGTCTGAATATAATACAGGTGTAAGATGTTAGAAAGACACCCCAAAACAAACACCTTAGGATTACCTTCAAGAGTGTGAGAATACAGTATTAAATTCCTGGTGAACCGCCATCTTGCAATACACTAGATGGAAATTGCTAACTAAACTTTTATCTGAATAACTGTCCTTATATAATTAAAAGTTGATTACCTGACGAGGAAACCAAGATGGCGGCATAGGTAAACACCTAAACTGCTGACTCACTCAACAATTTCAAAACTACAACTAAAAGACAAAACGGACATCTTCCAGAACCACAGGAAGGCTGGCTGAGTGGAAATTCTATAACTAGAAGGAAAGAGAAAAGCACACTGAGACTCACAGGAGCTACGGAAGGCAGAGGTACTGAGACGCGCATGTGGAGAGGACTGGCAAATGAGTGCGCGGCTAGCTTTCTCAAGCAGGAGGGAGACAAAAGCTCCCAACTGCGCTGAACTCCAGTTCCGGGCAAGACTCTGGGGACCCAGACTCATACGGGGTGAAACTGGACTGTCTGGCAGCGGGCGAAACTCGAGGGCAGCTTTCTCTCAGAGGTGCTTGCAGCAATTACCAGGGGACACTGAGACACAGGGGCCTATTAGGGCAGGGCTGACAGGAAACCAATGCTGTCTGCTCTGCCCTGAGACTCCGCCCCATCCAAGCTGAGCACAGAGGCTCTTGCAAGTCTTGTCTCATAAGGGTGTCTCCAGCACAGCAGTTCTTCCAGCGTAGACACAGCTGATCCTCACAGCCAATTGGACTGGAGGTCAATTCCTCCCAGTGATACCAACAACAATCAAGGCTTAACTACAACAAGACTGTGCACACAGCCCACAAAGGGGTGCACCAAGAGTGTCCACCTCAGGTAACTGGGGAGGCTGAGCCACTGTGCCCTATAGGACACCTAGCACACAAAGCCACTCTATCAACTCAGGGAAGCAACCAAAATGCAGAGACAAAGAAACAGGTCACAAATGAAAAAAATGGAGGAAAGCAAACTATTGGATATAGAGTTCAAAACCACGGTTATACGGTTTTTCAAGAATTTTCTAGAAAAGGCCGATAAATTTAGCGAGACCCTCAAGGATATGAAAAAGGACCAACCTGAAATTAAGCATACACTGACTGAAATAAAAAATATTATACAGAGATCTAACAACAGGATCACAAGAACCAAGTCAAAGATTTGAAATACAAAGAAGCAAAAAACACTCAACCAGAAAAGCAAAAAGAAAAAAGAAGACAAAAATATGAAGATAGTGTAAGGAGCTTCTGGGACAACTTCAAGTGTACCAACATCCGAATTATGGGGGTGCCAGAAGAAGAGAGAGAGCAAGATACTGAAAACCTATTTGAAGAAATAATGACAGAAAACTTCCCCCACCTGGTGAAAGAAATAGTCTTACAACTCCAGGAAGCACAGAGAACCCCAAACAAAAGGGATCCAAAGAGGGCCACACCAAGACGCATCATAATTAAAATGCCAAGAGCAAAAGACAAAGAGAGAATATTAAAAGCAGCAAGAGAAAAACAGTTAGTTACCTACAAGGGAGCACCCATATGATTGTCAGCTGATTTCTCAAGAGAAACTATGCAGGCCAGACGCGAGTGGCAAGAAATATTCAAAGTGATGAATAGCAAGAACCTATAACCAAGATTACTCTACCCAGCAAAGCTATCATTCAAAATTGAAGGGCAGATAAAGAGCTTCACAGATAAGAAAAAGCTAAAGGAGTTCATCACCACAAAACCAGTATTATATGAAATGCTGAAAGGTATTCTTTAAGAAGAGGAAGAAGAAGAAAAAGGTAAAGATAAAAATTATGAACAACCAATACATATCTATCAACAAGTGAATCTAAAAATCAAGTGAATAAAAAATCTGATGAACAGAATAAACTGGTGAATATAATAGAATAGGGGCATAGAAAGGGAGTGGACTGACAATTCTCGGGGGGGAAAGAGGGGTAGGGGGTGCGGGAAGAGGCTGGACAAAAATCGTACAACTATGGATGAAGACAGTGTCGGGGGGGGGGGGGGGCGGTAAGGGCAGAGGGTGGGGTGGGAACCGGGTGGAGGAGAGCTATGGGGGAAAAAGGAGGAACAACTGTAATAATCTGAACAATAAAGATTTATTAAATTTTTTAAAAAAGGAAGAAAATGTAAAAAAAAATAATAAAAAATAAAAGTTGATTACCTAATATCAAGTTCCTAAACCTAATTATGAATTCCTCTTGTGGCTTTGGCCTTAAAAATATTTGTTATATTTTATCAACCAAAATGTTATTTTACTTCCTATTAAAATAAACCCAGTAAAATATTCTTTCTGCATATAAAGTACATCCTAAACACATCTAGCTGCAACTAGGTATTGCTCTTATTGCTGAACCGGCTAAGTTTGAATATGAAATCTGAAGGACAGCCTAGCTTAAACAACTCCATAATGAATAAGGAAGTAGCTTTTCCCCCACGTAAACAAGGGACAAAAATGTATTAAAAGAAAATAACATACACTTTACACCTATTTAGAAACTACTGATTACAAAAGGCACAATACTAAAAGACTTCTACATATCTATATAATAAAAGTATAATAGTCAAATCGACCAAACAGCCGAACAGCAGAACGATCATCTGGACAACCACACTATGACACACACTGGCACCAGGCCAGCCAAGGCAGGTGCGATGCGAATGGTTGGGGGGCCCTGCCATTGCCCCATGATGGCCCTGCAGAGGGAGGCCCAGGCCACCCTCTGCAGGGCAATCGATTGGGGGGCTCCACAAAACCGGGGAACTGGGATTGTGTGGCAGCGGACATGGGCAGTGCCAGGCCAAGGCAGGTGCAGGCAGGGGCCGGGGCTGCGAAGGTGGCAGCCAGGGGAAGGAAGGCCTACCCTTGCACGAATTTCGTGCATCGGGCCTCTAGTTATTTTATAAAATCAGAAATGAGCAGTATTCTTAGAAATCGGTATATTTCTATTTCTCAGGCATGAATGTTCACCATACTTGAAAGAATTGACAGCATAAGCATCATATACAATTATATTTTCAACTATTGAGACAATTTATTAGACTTGGTCCAAAAACCTAATTCCTCACAGCTAAAACTTAATATTGCCCATTGACCATAAGAAACTAGCTATGATGACTGTGAAAGGCAGAGGTCCAACAAATGTCCCAAATGTAGGGAGATGGTTAATGGGAAAAGACATTCAGGGATGGGCTCTATTAACTTCCCAATCTGCTCTTATAATTCAACTATAATAATGCTACCACATCTATAAAATTGGGCTAGGAGAATTGAGCCTCACAGAGAAGAAAATAACCATAATTGGAGTTCAACAAATGCTAGGCTATATGCTATAAACTTAACACTTAATTTTTTTATCCTAACCATTTAACCCTATGAGATAGTTATTATTATCCCCATTTTAGAGAAGAAATTGCAGTTCAGAGAAACTGGGTAACTTGCCAGTGATCTCATAACTACTAATGGGAGGACACAGGGGAATCTGGTTTGAAACCCAAGCTGTAACTTCAAAACCTGTGAAGCTGTGTCCATTCCAATACCATGCTATTGCTCTTCTATGTAAGTACTATACAGTATCAGTGTCAACTTTAATTAAGGTATATGCATATTAGGCTTTGAGAGGAGGAATTATATGTTGATTCTACATATAAGCAGAGAAGAGAGCAGGATGATTGGAAAAACAAACACCAACCTAGAAAAATGTTGCCATAAAAGCAACCATCACTCTATTTTCTTGTGCCCCACTTTTCTTTCTTTTAAACTTTTTATTACAGAATTTGTATGGAGCAGAGAATAGTAAAAGAAACCCCCATGCTTCCATCACCCTGTACGAACAATTTTATTCCGAAAAACAGGAAGTCAGTTAAACATCCCATTTTTAAAAATATATTTTTTATTGATTTCAGAGAGGATGGGGGGAGGGAGGGAGGGAGGGAGAGAGAGAGAGAGAGAGAGAGAGAGATGGAAACATCAATGATCGGTTGCCTCCTGC
This sequence comes from Plecotus auritus, assembly GCF_963455305.1. Taxonomy (NCBI): domain Eukaryota; kingdom Metazoa; phylum Chordata; class Mammalia; order Chiroptera; family Vespertilionidae; genus Plecotus; species Plecotus auritus. Next base: position 35,075,416 of record NC_137770.1, on the reverse strand, counting down.
ACACCTCCTACTGGGGATCAAGCATGAAACCTGGGCATGTACCCTTGACCAGAATCGAACTTGGGACCCTTCAGTCCATAGGCGGACGCTCCCAGCCTTGGGCAAACTACGGCCCGCGGGCTGGATCCGGCTTTTCTATCCGGTTCTCTTGCTCTCCCCTCCGCTCCTTTACTTTGAATTTATATTAGTTCACACAAACACTCCATCCATGCTTTTGTTCCAGCCCTCCGGTCCAGTTTAAGAACCCATTGTAGCCCTCGAGTCAAAAAGTTTGCCACCCCTGCCTGAGTCTATCCACTGAGTCAAACCAGCTAAGGCTATATCACATTTTTTTTTGAAGGGCAATTAAGAAACTCTAGTGGACAGTGTGATGAAACCCCTCCAATTCATTCCCCTCTCCCCACTCTTTGTGGCATAATTTTAGGACTTTGACCCCAGTTCCTAGGGCAGATCCTGATTAGCCAAAAACCAATCACAGTAATTCCATCTCTTGTAACCAGTAATTTGTTTTAGAAACCTTACGTTTTTGCTAATCCATGTATGTATTCCCTTCCCAACTACTATTTGTTCAGATGTAGAACACTAATTCTAAAGTGGACCCAGTCCAACTGATGGAAAGAACCTTTATCCCATGGTTATGAGATTCCACATTTTCTGACTATTTAAGTCATTTTGCAGCACAGTTTTCGTTAATGCAACCAGAATCACCCTAACTAATTAGCGATAATCAAATAAAGTCCTTGGGTATATAATCAAGTACTGACTTAATATAAGAGGCTCCTACAAAGAAAAATTTAGAGAGCATACTTTAAAAAGCCAAATTTTATTCACATTAAAGAGAGACTTTAATCTTTTGTTTCCTTTAGAACTTATATCCTCTCCTCCCCACTTTTTTAGTTGTTTTTGTTCCAAAATAAAAGAAAAACGATACACAAAGGAATTCTCAGAAGACTATAAAAATCTATGCTCAGTAATAATTGTAGAATTTCCTGAGTCTAAAGATATCAACAACAACAAACCACTGAAATGATATATTTTAAAACTTAATCTGAAACTCCATCTAGTAAGTTTCTGGATATTTTAAAAATGCATTTATAGTTTTAAAAATCGAAAACAGTCACATGGTTCAAAGTTCAAAAGGATTCAAAACCAATGTCTTGGAACATTTCTGTCCTCAAGTCCCTTTCCTCTCACAGGAGGCAACAAACGAATGCTTTCAGAGACTGTCAAATTGGAAGCAATGCACTTAAGTATTTTCAGCTTAACAAAAAAACTGCCAATTTAGTACAATAAAAAACGCAATAGGGCCCTGACCTGTGTAGATTAGTTGGTTGGCCTTCATCTCATGTACTAAAAGGTTGCCTGTTCAATTCCAGGTCAGGGCATATGCCTGGGTTTCCGGTTGCAGGCTTGATCCCCAGTAGGGGGCGTGCAGGAAGCAGTTAATTGGTGTCTTGCTCTCACAGAAATGTTTCTCTCTGACTCTCCCCTCTCCCTCTAAAAAAGTCAATTAAAAAATCTTTAAAAAATAAAAAAGGCAATAGGTTTAGGAAACACCCCAATTTCAATCCCTTGTACTACCACAAACTAGCAAAGTCATCATTGTACAAATTGCCTAACCTCCCTAAGCCTGTTTTCTCATCTTTAAAGTGGGAATAAAAATTAACACGATACTGAGTGCTTATTATGACAAAATACTATGTGCAATGTGCTAAATGCTGGTGATGTGGGTGAAAAACTTATTTGCTGTCAAGAAAATGGGAGTTAGACCAGTAAACAATTATAATATAGGGTGACAGACACAAGGACAGAGGTAATCAGAGTATGATACAGGAATATAGAACAGAATTATGTAGAGGGCACAATTATTGGCATAAAAAAAGCAAGCAACAAATATTAACTTCCCTTCTAACGAGTTTTCACTTAATTTGCCTTATTTAATTTAATTTCATATTCCTGTTCTTAAAACTACAATTCTTGCCTGGCCGGTGTGACTTAGTGGTTGAGCATCGACCTATGAACCAGGAGGTCACGGTTCGATTCCCAGTCAGGGCACATACCTGGGTTGCGGGTAGATCCCCAGTACGAGGTATGCAAGAGGCAGCTGATCGATGATTCTCTTTCATCACTGATATTTCTATCTCTCTCTCTATTCCCTTCCTTTCTGAATCAATAAAAATATATTTAAAAAATTAGGAGTAGACTAAGTTACAGGTATAAAAAGCATATTTCATACCTTTTTTAAAAAAGGGGAGTAGGGTATTTAGCAGAGCACCTGAAAGCAGTAGCTACTAATGTCTAGTGGCAAAGTTAGTGGCAAATTTGAAAAATCTAATGGTAGCCAGAAAAGCTCCATACTGAATATTAAAGAAACTTATTTATCAAGCATATCTAAAGTCAGCTTATCAGAAGCAAAACTGCATGGGTAAAACTTAGGAATCTGGTTATCAGTATTTCAAGGAAGAATGAAATAGGAACTCATATGCATTACCAGTATGTCCTAAAAGAAGCACCACCTTGGAATTAAAAGCATGTACTAGCTTAACTTCAGCAAAACATATCTCAGAAAACTTCTATATCAAAAATTCAGAGAAATTTGTTTGTGTTTTAAACTAACCAGAATTGGCTTTTAAACAATTTGCCAAAAAAACAACAACACACCACTTATTTTTAATTTGGGGAAAAGTGCTGAATATTTAGTGGAAGGTATGCTAACCTGACATCTGCTACAACTTCAATGTAATTTTAAATATCATATTCATTAATGACTGCGTCTTAATGTGTTTGTAAATTAATCCTGTTTAGTGAGTCTGAATATGCTCTTCTTATTCACATGAATGTTCAAGAACTGGTTGCAGCAACATATGGCATCTCATGCATTAAATACACTAAAATTCTTACAAAAAGCAGTTTTCAAAGTGCAGGAATCTGTTACCAAGGAAAATGGGGGTGGGGGTTTGGAGGGAATAACACACACCTTTTTATATGGTATGAGATTATCTTCCATGAAAAACTCACCCTTTATTTTTTATTTTAAAATGTATTTTTTAAAATATATTTTATTGATTTTTTACAGAGAGGGAGAGGGATAGAGAGTTAGAAATATCGATGAGAAAGAAACATCGATGAGCTCCTCCTGCACACCTCCCACTGGGGATGTGCATGCAACCAAGGTACATGCCCTTTACTGGAATCGAACCTGTGACCTTTCAGTCCGCAGGCCGACGCTCTATCCACTGAGCCAAACCAGCTAGGGCTTAAAATATGCATTTTTATTAATTTCAAAAAGAAAGGAAATGGGAGAGATAAAAACATCAATGAGAGAGAATCATTGATTGGCTGCTTCCTGCATGCCCCCTACTGGGGTTCGAACCTGAAACCCGGGCAAGTGCCCTGACCAGGAATCGAGCTGTGATCTCCAGGTTCATAGGTTGACGCTCAACCACTGAGCCATGCTGACTGGACAAAAAACAAAAAACTCACCCTTTAAATTAAGTCTATGAATACCCAGCTTCTTTCAACAAGAACAATGATCTGCCTTTGCCTTTCCATAACAACCAGCTGGTTAAGCAAACACAGAGAAACCACACTTCCCCAGTCACCAGATGCTTAATTTCAAAATCAGTAACAATGTAGAATAATCCAATTCTTGAATTGGTAATGTTTACTACTAATTCTTTTTCTAATTCTTAGTAGACCCTTTTAAAAATTAAGCAAATGCTCTATTTTAATAACTGCAAAAAGAAAAGGGGTGCGGGACAAAAAGAACCATGGCCTGCCCTAGCCATATTGGCTCAGTGGACAGAGCATCAGCCTGAGAACCGAAGGGTCACGGGTTCGATTCTGGTCAAGTATGTAGACAGCACAATTCTTGGCATGAAGAAAATAAGCAACAAATATTAACTTCCCTTCTACCTCAGTTGTAGGCTCCTCCTTACCCAGGGCCTTGGTCGGGGCACACACAGAAGGCAACCAATCGATGTGTTTCTCTCACATCAATATTTCTCTGTCTTTCCTTCTCTCTGAAAATTAATGGAAAAATATCCTCAGGTGAGGATTAAAAAACAAAAAGAACCATGGCCTATAACAGAATGATGTAGCATTATAAAAGAAACAATCCCTTGAATACTGTGTTATAGTTAGAAATTGTAAGTAATGTCAACATTAAATCTAATCTAAATTCCTAAAGATGTACCTTATTCAATAATTCAACAACAAGTCTCAAAGGGCTGATGTAACAGGCCTAAAACACACTAGATTGAGGAAGGAACAAAAGCAAAATCCCTGCCCTCAAGGAGGGCAGTGGTGGGAGGACAGATAATAGTCAATGATTCGTGTTATAAAAATAATATAAGGTAAGGCAAGAAAAATAAAACTAGAAAGGATTTTTAGATTTGATCATTAAAGGAAACCTCTCCCATGAGGTGACATTTGAGCTGAGACCAGAATGAAAAGAGGGAGCAAGGTAATGGACTCTTGAGGGCCAAGAGCCTCCTGGCAGAGAGAAACAGCAAGTTAAGTCAGAGAAAGAAAGTGGTGTAGGAAATAAAGTAGCTGGAGGCAGGTAAGAGCTTTGTGAGCCATGATAAGAACTTTAAATTTCATTCTTAAGAGAGAAAGAAAACGACTGCAGGTTGGGAGCAGGTGAGAACTCTTTAATAAAGATACTCCTCTGGCTGCTGCCTGGAGAACAGACCTTAGTACAAGAGGGAAAGTAGTGAGAAGAGGTTTGTGCAAAGTTCTAGGCAAGAGATATGAGAGTGGGAAGAAGTTGATGGATTCAGGCCACAACTCTGAAAGAGAAATAAACTGAATTTTCTGATTAGACTGCAAGTGGGGTATAAGAAAAGGTGTCAAAGATGGTCCTTAAGTTTCTGGCCTGAGGAACAAGGCAAATATACCGTTGGCATGTTACTTTTAGGATACTTAAAAGCTTTTAAGATAAATGCAAGATGATTAATTAGATAGACAATTATCCAATTGTTTATTCTTTGATAAACCGTGTTGTGTTAATAATACACTGGACTTCTACACAGCAATAAAATATACTACTGGTACATGCAACAATATTGATGAATCTTAGAACTGTTTAGTGACAGAAGCCTGAAACACAAGAGTACTACATGATTTCATTTATACTAAAGTTAAAGAACAGGCAAAATAAATCTATAATGACAGAAGTCAGAATACTGGTTATCTTTTTTTGGGGGGAGGGGGATATGGACTCGGAAAGAGAACTGTGGGTGGTGATTATGCACAGATATCTACATTTCCAAAAAAAAACCCAAACCATCATGGAGGAGAATGAGCCTCTGCCTTAACATGATTCTCACACTGTGTAAAAAGCATCAACAGTTTACTACTGGAAGAGGAAGAAGAGCAGAATGAAAACGCCTCTTTGGCACAGATAAGGAGGGCCTGCTAAAAGTTGACAGTGGAGGAGAAACAATGAAAATCCTTCAACATCCAGGCCCAATATAAGCACAAGATATTGACAGCCCACTGCTGAGGAATTTCAAGTCTATAGTGTACAGAAGGTAACTATAGCAACAACTAAACCAAAATCAGCTCCCTTAGTGATTAGACTGTTCCATATCCAACATCAACAGTCTGACAGAGGCAGAGAGGTGGCCATTTCCAGGGATAAATATTATTTACCTCAGTCTCTACTATTATTCTACACTTGATGTCCAGAATTCAGTTTTAAAAAAGAGACACACACACAAGCAAGAAAAACACAACTAACTGTCAAAATGAGTCAATGAACACAACAGATCCAGAGATAACTGAGATGATGGACTTTAAAATAACTATGAATTGGCTAAGCCAGTGGTCAACAAACTGTGGCTCTCGAGCCACGGTTTGCCGCTCTGTTGACTAATGAGTTTGCCGACCACTGACCTAGACTCTCGATTCCAATAATTACAGGCTGTTGTTGTTCCTTGTGATTAAACCTCTATCCCAGTGGTCGGCAAACTCATTAGTCAACAGAGCGGCAAACCGCGGCTCTCGAACCGCATGTGCGCGAGCCGCATGTGGCTCACGGGCCGCAGTTTGCTGACCACTGGGCTAAGCCAAAACAAAAATTAAGCTAAAACAAAACAACAAATGTTAGCAAGAATGTAAAGAAATTGGAATCTTATACAATGCTGGTGGTAATATAAAATGTAGCAGCCCCTGAGAGAAACAGTTTGGCAGTTTCTCATAAAGTTAAACATACTCATGCAAAAATCTGTACACTAATGTTCAGAACAGCATTACTCATAACAGCAAAAAAGTTAAAACAACTCAAAAGTACTTTAACTAATAAATGGATAAACAATATATGGTAGATATGCAGATAAGGGAATATAATTTGCCATAAAAAAGGAATAAAGTCAAAGGCAGGGGTGGGGCAATATCTGTAATAGTGTCAACAAAAGAAAAAGAAAAAAAGGGAAATAAATTACTATTACATACTACAACATGGATGAAACTTGAATTTTGTGTGTGAAAGCCACCACCCTTGTGAACCCTTGGCAGACAATCGCCTACAGCACTTGAAGTCTGCGTTACAGTGTAGCCCAACGCAATCTTGAACAAGGGATCAGATAATAACTTCATTTTCATCATGCTGATTTTTAAAAAGATATTTTTATTGATTTTAGAAAGAGAGAAAGGGAGAGGGAGAGATAGAAACATCGATGTTGACAGATTGGCTGCCTCCTACACGCCCCCTGCTGGGGATCGAGCCCAAAACCTGGGCATGTACCCTGACCTGGAATCAAATTGGCCACATCTTAATTCATGAATTGCCACTCAACCACTGAGAGCAACACCGGCTGGGAATCACGACCATTTTTAACTTAAACTAAAACTTAGAATATACGAAAGGAGGCAGCAGTTCAGAAGTGAAGAGGGTATTAAATTAACACAATTTTTAGTGGAGGTTCCCATGGTGACAGTGTTTTTTTTTCCCCCGAGAAAAACTTCACCTGCTTTATTTTTAGTAATACATTTTTGTGGACAAAAATAAAAAATCCTTAAAAAAATAATTGACTAAGGCAAAAATAGTAATCACATATTGAGGGGTTATTAAAAGTAAAATATATGACAGAAATAGAGGATGGGAGGGAGGAAATAGAAAATGTTGCAAGGTTCTTACAATATAAATGACATCATCTTATTTGAAGGTAGACTTTGACAAGTTAAAGAAGTATATAGTAACCTATATGAACCACAAAATGTGTGTGTTTTTTCTCACCTGAGAATATGCTTTATTGATTTGAGAGAGAGAGGAAGGAAGAAAGAGAAATATCGATGTGAGAAACACCAATCAATTGGGGACAGAACCCACAACCTAGGATTTTATTTTAGGACTGTTTTTTAGATAAGGAAATTAAGGATTAGAAAAATAGGTATTTCACGGTTAAGAAACACCTATTACTGATTTGTATTTGCTTTTTGTTCTGTTAATCCTCACCTGAGGATATTTTTCCATTGATTTTGTTTTTAGAGAGTGGAGAGGGAAGAGACAGAGACAGAGAAACATCAATGTGAGAGAGACACATCGACTGGTTGCCTCTCTCACGCGCCCTGACCGGGGCGGGGATAGAGCCTGCAACCAAGGTACATATGTGCCCTTGACTGGAACTGAACCCAGGATCCTTCAGTCCACTAAGCCAAACTGGCTAGAGAATGTTTTTACTGATTTTTAGAGAGAGATAGAAACATTGTTGAGATGAGAAACACTGATCAGCTGCCTCCTGCATGCCCCTGCTAGGGATAGAGCCTGCAACCCAGGCATGTACTCTGACCAGAATAGAACCAGAGAACTCTTGGTGCATGGGTCGAAGCTCAATCACTGAGTCACATTGGCCGGACTCAGCTTCTCATTTTTTAATAATTCTTTATTGTTGAAAGTATTACCTATGTCCCTCTTTTTCCCCCCATTGACCTCCTCCAGCCCACTCCTCCACCCCCACCCCACATCCTCACCATCCCATATATGGATGGCCTCATCTGTGTCCATGGGCTATACATATATGCATCCAAGGTCCTTGGTTGATTACCTCCCACCCACCCACCCACATTCCCCAGCCTTCCCTCCAAGATTTGGCACTCTGTTCCATGCTGCCACATCTCTGGATCCACTCCATTCATGTTTATTTTTATTTAGATTCCACATATGAGATCATGTGATACTTATCTTTCTCTGACTTATTTCACTTAGCATGATACTCTCCAGGTCCCTCCATGCTGTCTCCAAGGTAAGAGATTCTTCTTTTTTACTGCTGCATAGCATTCCATGGTAAATATGTACCACAGCTTTTTTATCCACTCATCTACTGATGGGCACTTGGGCTGTTTCCAGATCTTAGCTATTGTAAAGTGTGCCGCTATGAACATAGAGGTGCATACATTCTTTCTGATTGGTGTTTCGGGTTTCTTAGGATATATTCCTAGAAGTGGGGTCACTGGCAGTTGACTCAAATGGCAGTTTCATATTTAATTTTTTGAGGAAAGTCCATGCTGTTTTCCATAATGGCTGTATCAGTCTGCATTCTCACCAGCAGTGTATTAGGGTTCCCTTTTCTCCACATCCTCGCCAGCACTTGTCATTTGTTGATTTGTTGATGGTAGCCATTCTGACAGGTGAGGTGATACCTCACTGTTGTTTTAACTTGCATCTCTCTGATGATCAGTAACTTTGGGCATTTTTTCGTATGTCTCTTGGCCACCTGTATGTCCACTTTGGGAAGTGTCTATTTATGTCCTTTACCTATTTGTAATTGGATTGTTTGTCTTCCTTCTGTTAAGTTGTATGAGTTCCTTATATGTTTCGGATATTAACCCTTTATCAGATGTATCATTGCCAAATATATTCTCTCATACAGTGGGCTCCTTTATATTTTGTTAATGGCTTCTTTTGTTGTGCAAAAGCTTATTTTGATGTAGTCCCATTTGTTTTACTTTCTCCTTAGTTTCCTTTGCCCTAGGACAGTGGTTGGCAAACTGCAGCTCTTTGGCCCCTTGAGTGTGGCTCTTCCACAAAATATCACGGCCTGGGAGAGTCTACTTTGAAGAAGTGGCGTTAGAAGAAGTTTAAGTTTAAAAAATTTGGCTCTCAAAAGAAATTTCAATCGTTGTACTGTTGATATTTGGCTCTGTTGACTAATGAGTTTGCCGACCACTGCCTTAGGGATGTATCCATAAACATAATGCTATGAGAGATGTCTGAGGTTTTGCTGTCTATGATTTCTTCTAAGATTCTTATGGTTTCCCGACTTACATTTAAGTCTTTTATCCATGTTGAGTTTATTCTTGTGTATGGTGTAAGTTGGTGGTCTAGTTTCATTTTTTTGCATGTATCTGTCCAAGTTTCCCAGCACCATTTATTGAAAAGAGTCATTTTTTTAATGTTACATGCAATAAACTTTAATATTTTAAGAAAAATGATTTTAAATATATTACATGCAATAAATATTAATATTTCAAGAAAAAGTATTTTAAATGTATTACAAAAACTGTACTAACATAGTATAATATCACAAAATTTGTAGAAATGTTAAAAATCTGCAAATAACAGGATTAAGAGACTGTCTTGACTCCATTGTATGCTCTTGCCTCTTTGTCAAATATTAATTGAGCATAATGGCTTAGATTAATTTCTGGGATCTCTGTTCTGTTCCATTGATCTATATGCCTATTCTTATGCCAGTACCAGGCTGTTCTGATTACGGTGGCTTTGTAGTATAACTTGAAATCTGGTATTGTAATTCCTCCAACTTTATTTTTCTTTCTCAAGATTGCTGCAGCTATTTGGGGCCTTTTTTGATTCCATATAAATTTTTGGAGTATTTGTTCTAGATCTGAAATAGGCTGTTGGTATTTTAATAGGGATTGCATTGAATCTGTAGATTGCCTTGGGTAGTATGGACATTTTAATGATGTTGATTCTAATTCTACCAACCCATCAGCTTCCCATTCTTTTTGTTTTTATTGATTTCAGAGAGGAAGGGAGAGGGAGAGATAGAAACATCAATGATGAAAGAGAAGCATTGATTGGCTGCCTCCTGCACACCCCACACTGGGGATCGAGCCCGCAACCCAGGCATGTGCCCCTGACCGGAACTGAACCCAGGACCCTTCAGTCCACAGGCTGATGCTCTATCCACTAAGCCAAACTGGCCAGGGCAGCTTCCCATTCTTAAAGCAGGGGATAACAGTTCCAACCTCACAGAGTTGTTATAATGAATAAATTACTTACTACATGTTAAATGCTCAGAACGATGCCTGACACACACACACAAAAAAAGACAAGTGCCAGCACAGAGAATTTCAAGGAAATACATTAGCATCCTATACAATAAAAGCCCAATATGCTAAATGTCCGACTATTTGACCAGTCACCATGACACGCAATGACCACCAGGGTGCAGACACTCCAACCGGTAGGTTAGTTTGCTACTGGGGCCCGGCTGATCGGGACTGGGTGAGGCAAGCTGGACGCACCCTGGATCCCTCCCGCGGTCCCTCCCGACCCTGATCATGCACTCGTGGGGTCCCCTCTGCCTGGCCTTTGCCCTCTCGCAATCCGGGTCCCCTTAGGGGATGTTGGAGAGCCAGTTTCAGCCTGATCCCCGCAGGCCAGGCCAAGGGACCCCACCAGTGCATGAATCTGTGCACCAGGCCTCCAGTCAAATAATAAACTTGTAGAATAAACTATTAGGTATAAAATCTAATGTATATTTTTAATACACCTATATATCCCATACTGTTAACCATAACAGAGAAATATATAAACACTAAAGGCCTGGTGCACGAAATTCATGCACTCTGGAGGGGGGGGGGGTTCCCTTTGCATGGCCTGCACCCTCTCGCAGTCTGGGAGCCCTCGGAGGATGTCTGACTGCCGGCAGTCAGACATCCTTAGTGCTCCCGCCACTGCCACTGCGCTCACCAGCTGTGAGCCCAGCTTCTGGCTGAGCAGCGCTCCCCCTGTGGGAGCGAACTAACCACCAGGGGGCAGCTCCTGCATTGAGGGTCTGCCCCCTGGTGGTCAGTGCTCATCATAGCAACTGGTCGTTCCACCGTTCAGTAGATTTGCATACTAGCCTTTTATTATATAGGATTATATTGTCACCAAACAGAAAGATGCTTTAACATATAAATAATTCCATTTCCATTGTTAACCAGACACTGAAATAAGGTTAAGGACAAAATGAGGCCTCCTGACATTGGACAGCTTACAAAAATGTCAACATATCTTATATAATAAGGCAATATTTTGTATTTTTCAATTTGATAGTGGGACACTTTCTCTTACATTTTGAAGTAAATTTACTACTTAATACTCCAAATTAGGTGAATATCCAAAAGGGGTCTGCTGAAATAGAAATCAAAACAGTGAGAAAACCCTTAAACATAAATTTTTGTAACTTTATACTCATGTAAAGATACAGTAGGACACACCAGCTCTTTTAACCACTTTGTGCCATATTGTGGGAAGATCAGAATCTAGTTAAGTTCTATACTCATTTCCTTTCTTCTGAACACAGAGAAAGATCCTGACATCAGAGAAATAACCAAGAAAAGTCATAATTTTTTAACCATCCTGCAAAAGATATTAAGAGAAAAAATTTTCACATTTTATAGAGCTGATGTAAAGGATAAAAAGAACTAGAAATAACATACTGTCGATTGTAACTTTACTAAACATATGAAAATGCTTAGCTTAGACTTAAGCTGCCTAGCCCTTGGCATTGATTACTACTGCCATCTAGCAACAGGTCCAAAAATTAGAGAACACAAAAGAATCATCCAAGACTACAAAGTCTCTAAACAGAAAGATGCTTTAACTTAGTAATTATTAAAGCTTCTGCTAGTCACCATAAATTAAATTACATTTTGCTTAGCTGTTCTTTTCCTTTCTCTATGTGAACTCATATATTACCTCTATGTGAACTCATAGATTTTACCAACTCTGATGTTTCTCCAAAATTACAATACCATATTTCTGTTTCCCTAGATCCCTACCTTTGAACATACTGCCAAATCTTCAAATTAAATATGCCCAAAACATAACTCAAATATCTATATTCTTCATCTCTTTTAACTACACAATATTCCCAGTCATCTAGACTCAAAATCTCAGAATCATCTATTATTAAAGGGAGGCAAAAAACAAGATTCAGTTAAGCTAATAAATCCCACCTTGAAAATCACCCTTTACATCTCTCTCCTCACTGTTTGCTCTGCCATTATTCTCCGGTTTCTCACTACCTCTCATCTGCAACTATAGTAGCCTCCTACATGTCTGACACAGAGCAAAACAGGAAATACTTAATCTAAAATCTGATTCCTGGACAATGATGGGAAGTATATGAGAAAGTCTTACTTCCCAAAGGAAAAATATCATATAAAAGAGTTTTGTTCTTAGAAACTACCTTCATGTTGTAAACAATGCTAACATTCGCATAACATTAAATGGAAAACAAAAGCAAATATATGATTTCACAAATAGTTCTAAAGTATGAATAGTTCTTAAACAAAATGTTTAACTTTTATAAAGTATATAAATTCTTTTGTTGTTTCTGCACATGCTGCAGATATTTGAAATGTGAATTACACATTTTATTGCAAACCCAGACTTTTCAATGTATTTTTTATAATTTTAAAAACAATTTTGTATTGATTTTTAGAGAGAGGAAGGGAGAGGGAAAGAAATATCTATGTGAGAGTGCAATACCCATCAGCTGCCTCTTGCATATCCCCTACCAGGGGATCGGGCTTACATTCGGGCATTTGCCCTGACTAGGAATCCAAGTGGCTACCTTTTGCAGGGGAGGCCACGCAATCGAGTCACACCAGCCAGGGCCAGACTATTCAATATATTTCCCCAAAAAGAAGTACAAAAAGTGTTGCTATTCTCTCCAAGAATTCTACATCATTTTCTTGGGTTTTCTAGATCCTACCAATGCTTCAAGATCTAGCTCAAATGCTACTAGCACTATAAAATTTTTCTTAACCCAACCTAGTTTCTACTTCCCTTGAATGTCAAAATATTGTCTGTTATTCATACAGCAATAATATACTAAATGTACTGAAGTATTTTTATCTAGTTATGTTTTACATACTTATATTTGTTTATTCCCACTGTAGAGTATACACTTCTTAAGGACAGAAGCCATGTTCTCCAATTCTCTACAACCAATCTATTACTGGCCTACCTTATGAAATCCTACTTCCTGTGAGGAGTGTAAACATACAAAACAAACTCAATAGAGGAAGACAAAAAGACAAAGATAAGGAACTACACAGATACATACAATAATGTCAAAGGCAGAACGCACACACACACCCCCCCCAAGCCTTAGAAGCAAAAGTCCCTTTTCTGGAGCTTCAATAAACACTTGCTGGTTTGAATGTAATTTAATACCTAGTTCTATATATCCAAATTCCACAATTAAACAATATGTTCAAAATGGTCTTCCTTCAGAAAATACTTTATAGGATCAAGTTATCTAAAATTTCCTGCAAATAATGCAGTTAATACTATGTGCCTTATATGATTTAAACCATGTTTTTGATGCTAAAAAAAAAAGATACATACACATTTTAATCATTTAAGATTTAAAAAAATAACCCAATGATTCATAAATTGTATTCTTTGTATTTTTAGAATGGCTCAGGGGATTTGTGTGATTCTCAACCTCCTTTCTTAGTTCCTAAAAAAACCCTTCACTTTATTTTTACAATCTCAGAGAAAAGGAGGAAAAGTATGGAGAAAATAAAATAGCTTCATAAAAATAATCCAGAAATTTTTTAATATACTCAAATTAATAAATGCAAATTAATGATAGGCTAATAAGATCACAACTTTGAAAAAAAAACCAAACTAACAACTATAAAAATTTAGCTTCACTATCTATTCTTTTCTTGGAAAGAGATGCCTGTAATGCATGCTAACAACTTTAGGTCTGAGTGACAGGGGTCTAAAGGAAGGATTCATGAAGAAAGGGAAGGGCAGCCTGGCCAGTGTGGCTCAGTGGTTGAGCATCGAACTATGAACCCAAAGGTCACAGTTCGATTCCCAGTCAAGGCACATGCGCAGGTTGTGGGCTTGATCCCCAGTGTGGGGTATGCAGGAGGCAACCGATCAATGATTCTCTCTCATTATTGATGTTTCTCTCTCTAAAATCAATAAAAATATATTTCTTTTAAAAAGGGAAGGGCAGAATCAGAACCAAAAATAAAAAAGGCAGTTTAACAAAAATAGCCAAAACTAGGAAACACAATGGGAAATGAAGGAACCTGTATCTGGGATGAACCTAATCAATATGCATAAGCTGAACAGGTGTCACTTTAGAAAAGGTGACAGTGCTTTTAAAGGAAAAGATCAGCACTAGAAGTGAGGAGCACTTAATTTTTTTTTGCCCGTGACCTTTGGTAAATCACAGATCCAACTTGAATCTTGGTTTACACACATTTTCACTTTTATTGTTTTTTTGTGTGTGCACCAATGACATAACAGTAATTAAGATACACTGAATTCTTGCTATATGCCAGGCACTATTCTAAATGTTTTATATGCATTATATTCCATTTAACGTTCTGGACAGCCCTATAAAATAGGTACCTTTACTTTCCCCATTTTATAATTAGGAAATGGAAGCTTAAAAAAGGCAGGTGATTTGTCAAAGGTCACTTGACTCACAAATGCAAAGCAGAAACTAGAACACAAATATGATTCAAGAACCACTCTCTTAAATGTTTTCTTACAGACTCTCAAATGGACATAGTTTACGAAGCATTTTAAAATAACCAAATGTAAAATGGTGTTGTAATTCTTTTAAGTTCTTACTTAATTTTTAAATATTCCAACTGACTTTTAGAGAAAGAGGTAGAGGGAGAAAAACATCTATGTGAGAGTAAAACTTGGATGTACTGCCTCCTGCACACCCCCTACCTGGCATGGAGCAGGCAACTTGGGCATGTGCCCCAACTGGGAATAGAACTGGCAACTTTTTGGTGCATGGGACAACACCCAACCAACTGAGCCACACTGGCCAGGGCAATTTTTATTGGTTGATTGACTTTAGAGAGGAAGAGGAAGAGAGAAACATTGATTTTGTTGTTCCACTTATTTATGTATTCATTGGTTGATTCTTGTATGTGCCCTGTCCAGGGATTGAACCTGCAACTTTGGCGTATCAGGACAAAATCTAACCAACTAAGCTGGTAACCAACGTACCAGGGCAGGGGGTACATATTATAATTCTTATTTGCACTAACTGAAATGAATCATCCCCAATCAACCAATCAAGCAAAATAGTTAAAATATTTAAAACATACACATGTGGATTTTTTAAAAAGATTATGGCAATATCAATGATATAAAGTCCAGCACAAATTTTGGTTGCCTGTGTAAAGTTTTTACAGGCTTAAAGATTTAAAATAAGATCAGCTATAAGATACAATATGTAATCACCTAGAGCTTTTTCTCTTCTATTATTTCACATTAAAATTTGATGAATAAAATCAACAAGAATTTATTTCATAGTGTTTGTCAGGAACTGTTTTCACACGTCACAAATATTTTCTCATTTAATTCTCCTAACATCCTATTTATAATTATCCCATTCACAAATGAAAAACTGAAGCACAGAATGGTTATGTGTAAACAGCTAAAGATCATAGAGCTAGTAACTGGAGCCAGTACTCAATTCAGGCAGTTTAGTTTAAGAATCTGCTCTTATCTACTAGCTCTGCTACATTTCAAGGAATGGTGAAATTAAAAACAACAATGAGCAATAAAAAGTAGTAATAATCAGGATAATTGTCCACAAAAAGAATGGAGATAAGGCCCTGGCCCGTAGGTTAAGTGGTTAGAGTGCCAGGGTATCCACTGAAGGGTCTGAAGGGTCGCAGGTGCAATTCCAGGTCAAGGGTATGAACTTGGGTTGCAGGTTCAATCCCCAGCCCATGGGAGTGCACGCAGGAGGCAATCAATGTCTCTCACATCAATGTTTCTCTCTCCCCCCTCCTCTCTTTCACTCCTAAAAATCAATGGGGGGAAAAATATATCCTCCTGAGGATTAACCAAAAAGAAAAAAGAATAGAGGTAAGGAATCACTTATCTTAGTATACATACTAACACTAGAAACACATAAAAGAGATATCTTACTCTACAGGAATTTGAAAAGCAGAAACAATCATATGTAGTTAACATTAGTAATGTATATTCAAATTTATTTTTCATTTGATCCTAATAACTCTAGGAAGTAGACAAGGCTGGTATTGATTTCAATTCTACACTTGAAGCAGCTGAGGCTGAAAGGGTGACTCCCCCAAAGGTTACTAAGTGGCTCCTACTCCGATGTCTTTCTACTAGATCACTTAACCTCGATTAGCAATCAATCAATCTACTTGTAGGTATGCTGTATTCTGAAATAACTTCAAGTTAGGACACATTTTAATTTTATGTTCATGGAAAATAAAAAGCCACACTCAATTTAAGTTGTCCAAGACAAGCTGACTAGTGTAGAGAATACGCGGACTAGTCATTTAGCATGAGTGTATTTTCGTGAGAAAATGAGAACAGTAAAAGCATCTCTTCAGAAGTGCTATGTGGATTAACGAGATAAATACAGGCAAAGTGCTCAACATAGTGCATGACCATGGAGTTCGTTCTACGCCTTTTCCCAAGTAAACACTTGCTTTCCGACCACTAAAATTAACAAGCCAAAGGAGGTGAGTAGGAAAGAATCCGAGGGGACAAGGGAGGAGCAGGGGAAAAACAGGTTCACCACCGCCCGTTTTCCTTCCTTGAACACTTGGCGAAAGATGCTACATTTTTTCTGTTGTTGTTAATCCTTACCGGAGGGTATTTTTTCCATTGATTTTTCAGAGAGAGAGGGGGAGGGGGGAGGGGGGGAAGGGAGAAAGGAACATCGATCACATCGATTGGTTGCCTCCCACACGTGCCCCGCGAGCCTGCAACCAAGGTTCGGGCCCTTAGCCAGAATCGAACCGGAGCCCTTTCATTCCTAGGCCGATGCTCCCATCACTGAGCCAAACCGGGGCAAGGCGCAATACTTTTAATGAATGACCCAAAGAAAGTGCTGGCAGCGGCAGAGGCCCTACGGTCGGGTCTGCGCGGGTTGGACCGAAGCTCGGACCGCGGCACCTGAAGCCCCAACGCGTGGTCCTTCCTCCCAGCTCCTCCCCACTACCCTCAGCGCTAGACTTCAGCCGTTCAGCCACCATCCGCTGAGAGAGCTGCCCAGCCCGGCCACTCGCCCAGCCCGGCCCTGCGAAATATACCTCAACTACCAGATCACAAGTGGTGCGGCAGAGAAACACAAGCTCAGTCACGGCGCGGAGCGGACAACCGGAACTCCACCCTCTACCTCTCTGACTGGGTAAACACGCCACGGAAAACGAAGAGGATAGGTCAGCAACAGAGAGGCGGGCCATAGCGCAGGGAAGCGAAAGAGGCGGGGAGGCGCGAGGAATTGCCGGGAGCCGGCCTCTCTTCGGATTGGCCGAAAGCAGGACGTCTGCGTCTGTGTGGAGCCAGTTTACGTAGACCGCCGCACACCACCGCCGCTATGTTAGGTTAAGTTACCAGAAGTTTCAACCACTCATTGGTTGTGATAAAGGGTTAGCCTCCTGGCTGCGTGGCCAATAAAGGGCAAGATTCAAGCGGGTTCCGCCTCTTCCGCTGGGGACTGGGTTCTTCCGTTGACACTAGGCCACACGAGTTCCTTCCTGGGTTAGATGCTGGAACTCCCACCGGGCCAATGTTGGGTGGGGAACTGTTTTAACGTCTCAGAAGTTTCTCCTACAGGTGAGACATACTTAGCAAGAGTACATTCAGAACTTCTAAGAATGGCTCAAAGGAACCAGTCTTTTACTCCCTCTTTGGCGTGGTTGTGTCATTGGCTGAGAAAGTTACCAACTTGAAGGTCGCTCCACCTCCCCCGCAGGGAACTGATTTGTAGTCCCGAACGCGCAAGTCCTACATCTTGAAATGTGGTTGTTGCTACTGAGTCCTTATTAACACCTCTGCTGACGTCCTGATGTGTTGCGATATGTTTTTCTATCCTTTCATTCACCAGCACCATCAAAGCCAAAAGACAGTTAAACTGAAAGGACTTCATGTATATGTTTGTGAAAGAAATATTGTTTCAGACACTTGACTACTCAGCTTGGTGTTCTGCTAGTTGTTCGTAATTACCGTACTGGGGTGAATAGTAACATGTCTGGTTTGTAAAATTTTTACTGTGACGACAAACGGTCTTTGATTTTGATTAGTGTATATTTGAGAATATTTGAAAAGTACCCTTACCTTAGCCGGTTTGGCTCAGTGGATAGAGCGTCGGCCTGCAGACTGAAGGGTCCTAGATTCGATTCCAGTTAAGGGCACATGCCTGGGTTGCAGGCTCAATCCCCAGTAGAGGGCGTGCAGGAGGCAGCCAACCAATGATTCTCACTCATCATTGATATTTCTCTCTCTCCCTCTCCCTTCCTCTATGAAATAAATAAAAATATATTTTTTTAAAAAGTACCCTAAATTTAGCAATTGTACATACTGTGAGATAAATGTAAGATGACTCTAGAGATACAGGAAGAGAATTACAACCCCTCTTTGTATTTTTTAATCTCAACATTTTTCATGTCTGTGTTTTAAAAACTGTATACGTGATATAGCAGCATAAACCTTTTGGTGTATGCATGTATATATATATATATATATATATATGTATATATATATACACACACATATATATATATACTTGTTAAAGTCAGTAAAACATTTTATTCAACAGGGACTACTATGGTGGGGTTTTGTAATATGGGAGAAAAAAATGGGCTCAACATTGAATACAACAAGAAACGTGGGAATTTCTAGTCAAGTAGTTGGTTGTGGGGGTGGTGGGTCTGTGGATGGAAAATTACTAAGAGGAAACATCAGAGAGTAAGGAGAATTATTGTTAGATCTACTCAAAGGATTCTTACTGAAAGCAGGCTAGGATAAGAGATATGCCTGGAGGATAATGTAGGGTAAGGAACCCAATCAGATATTGAGGGAGAGGAATTCTAGTTAACATGGCGTAGGATTCTTACTGGAACTGGACACTACAAGGATGGACTTAGGAGCCCAAGGTCGGGCCTACTCAAAAAGCTAAGGCATGTGTATACTGCTCTTCCCCTCTCCCCCCCCCCCCCCCCGACTCACTCCTATATATAAAAATCTATTTGCATTTGCTATTATTAAAATACAAATATTTGTTATTAAAATATAAAGTCCAAATTGTACATAATACTACTTGAAATACTCATGCTCAATCACTGTATCAGGGCTCAACCAGAGTGTCAATATAAGAAACATTTAAACCTGTAGAGAATTTTTATAAGTTTATTTGAGCCAAACTGATGACAATTGCCAGGAAGCAAAATCTCAACAGATTGAGAAAAGCTCCAGAAAATGGCAATTTTACCAGTTATTTTATACATCAGAATCAAAGGGTAAGATATAAGGGAGTTACATGAAATCCACTGATGGTAGGGAGGCAGGAGAAAGCAAAGCAGGGAAATCTCAGGGATTGGATAAAAAGTAAAACAAATAGACACAGACTTCTTTTACATTTGTGGTTACAGGAGAGTTAACAGTATAACAATAGCAATGAGGGGTTTTGTGGTCTATGGCCTGGTACAGTGAGGGGTCTGAGGAAAAAAAAGGAAATTACCCTGACATTCCAAAGATATGTTATTGTAGATGAAAAAGACAGTTGACTCAGTTAAGGTAAAGATTTACCTCTGTCAGGGAAGATACCGGCCTAGGACTTTACTACCCACCATGGCTCGCTTTTAGTTAGAGTTTTAATTTCAGACCATCCTAGGTGGTTACTGTAGGTCTTGAGTTTGTAAGGCCTCCCCTGAGCTTGTCAAGATTAGTATGTGGCCCCTTTTTTTGTATACAAGATAAACTGAGGCAATATACATTAAGGAATTTTTGCAAGGAATTGACTTATACAGTTGTGGGGCTGCCTAGGGATCAAGCCTGAATATAGCAGGTTGTCAGAAAAGGCAGTTGTGCCCCGTGTCCAGCATGGGCAGGTTCGAGTCCTTATTTTATAGTCAGAGCACACAAAGCAAAACAAGGGTAGTGGTCAACATGTTTACAATGTTCTTGTGAGTTTCACCTTGTTTTTGCAGCACTTGCTGCTAGGGAGGGCTATAAGGTTAAGCTTAATTATGCTAGGAGAGCTCTGACCTCCAAGCTGGGCCTTGTTTGTGGCCCTGCCACAGTCGGTCCGAGCCTTGACCCTAGAGCCGCTCCCTACAGCAGGCTATTTATTAACTCCCAAGCATGAGTGAAGTTTCAGTCCACAGGCAGAATTTCTTCTGGGAAACCTCAGTTCTACTCTCAAGGCTTTTCAATTAATTGAGTCAGGCCATCCAGATTATGTAGGACAATTTCCTTTATTTAAAGTCTATGGATTATGAACGTTAATCACATCTACAAAATACTTTCACAATAACACATAGATGAAGAACTTCAGATCATTTGAGAGTGGGGTTTCAGGCTTAGAAGTCATTCCAGGGAACAATATTTGACACAGTCTTGTATGTGTGGGAGTGTGTTAGAATAAGTTATACAAGATGTACAAATCAATCCCATTTTCCAGCCTGCCTCTTAACTCCCTGCTTCATTTGGCTGGCTAGTCCTTGAGACCTTGGCCTAACAGCCTGAATTTGAAGCTTCTGGCTCCATTCCTAAGCACCATACTCCTTTGCCCAACTATTGAATCCCAGAGCCCCCATGAGTGTTTCCCAATACCTAAGGCCCACACTTAGACATGCATACTTCTATGTAAGGAGTACTTTCTGGCACATTATCAGCTTTGGAGCTTTTGAAAATGTCAACAGGACTGCCCTTGAAGCCAAAAGTGTGGGGTGGTGAGGACATCCTGTGACAGGTGCCTGCTGGTTTATACCAGTCACTATGCCAAATTGTGGTGTGTGTGTGTTTTCAATGTAGTGGTGATATTTTAACTCCTTCCGTTTTAAAGTGGACTTTACTATTACCCCTTTTAGTTTAGCACAGTGGTCGGCAAACTGCAGCTCGTGAGCCACACGCGGCTTGTGAGCTGGGGTTTGCCGCTCTGTTGACTAATGAGTTTGCCGACCACTGGTTTAGCACATGAAAGTTGGGGAATAGGCAGAACTAGTACTGAAACTGGTAGTGATGTTAAAAAAACAAAAACAAAACCACACCAATTATCTCCAGAAAACCTCTTCACAGAGCTGATCAAATGTGGCTGGCAATTTGACTAGTTTAAGCTGTACTCTTCCTGCCACTTTGAATTTAAAAAGAATGAGCAAACAGTAACATAGCTACTTTAAATGGAATTAAGAGAAGAGAAAAAGGCCTGAGTATTTGGTAAACTAGTCTCTGGGTCTTTTATTTAAACAGAGAAGTATGGTTAGGACCAAAAGGAGCAGCGTGGGATCTTGATAATTTCTGTGAAAATAAATTCACTCCTTTCTTAAATAAGATATGAAAGTGTCTGTTTGCACACACATGTGAAGTTGATTGAGGGCATATGCTACAAAAATGGCTCTAAATGGACAAGCTGTATGTTATTGAATTGCTAAGGCAAATGCCACTATACATTTCCACCGTCTTTTTTTTTCTCCTCAATACTCCACCAATTTCATCCTGATTCTACCTCTCAGATTGTACTTAAAAAAACTGTTCAGTATGGAAAAGTTCCCTCAGACACAAATGTAGAAAAAACTGTATCATGGACTCTTATGTGTATGACCCTATCACCCAACTTCAACTGATTGCTAAACTTATATCTATACTTGTACCCACTATCTCTTATTTGATTATTTATAAGCAAATTACAGATGTCATTTCATTTGTAAATACTATTCTGTGTATCTCTAAATGATAGGACTTTTTCTACAAAAAAATAATCACAATAGGCAGACATTTTAATAAGGACTGTTACTCAAAATCAGGAGTGTGGTTTTGAGCAAATTATTTAATCTCTATAATCCTCACATTGCTTATCAGGTGACAATATCTACTTTCAGGGATTTTTTGAAAATTAACTGTAAATAAAATACCTAGCACAGGGCTTGCCACATTGTAGGCATTCAGGAATTATTAGTTCAAGTTCTAACCTTTGATCAACTAATGCCCCTTGCTCTGAGAGATTATAGGAAGGGTGTGTGAGAAGAAACAAGTCATCTTTTCTGTCAAAAAGCAGTTTAGACAGCTCCATTTTGGATTGCGTAACTTGGCAGCCACCATGTTGGCCGCATGGCTTACAGCTCCCCTGGGGGCTGCCATCTTGAAACAGCAAAGGCCAACCCCTCTCTTTGAATTAGCCAATTGCAAAATACTGTGCGCCTGAGCTCCAATCAAGAGTGAGGGACAGGTCACATGTGTCAGCGGTTATAAAGCCTGCTTGGTGTGCATGTGCTTCCAGACCATGTGTGTGCACCCTTTTACGTAGAAGTAAAGGTATTTGCCTTGCTGCCTGGCTCCCAAGTATGTTTTGTGTTCTACAGGACCCCTGAATTCAGGGGCTCACCTTATTTCTAACATGTGACAAAAAAGATGTTTGCTGAGCCTTTTAATTGTTGAAATGATCCTTGAAAAAAAAGGGGGAAATAATGAAATGATAGCACCAGGAATTTACAACAGCCAGGAAATGGAATCAAGGAAGTTTAAGTCAAGTATATCAAAGTTAGAGAAAGTAGAGTAGAGGCCAATATTAAAAGAGAATCTATGTGAACTTATGTGAAACACAGATTATTTGACTAATCTAATATCCTTAGGGATTTTCTTTTTTTCGTGTAATCTCCAACTGATGTGACAGTATAATACAAAATCATTTATCTGAGCTGTAAAAGAAATATGAAAGCCTTCTGTTTTCTTTTGTAGGAATTCTAGAACTGTTAGCCACCAGACAAAAATACCAATGGTATCCCTACCCATTATCTGTTTTTTTTTTTAGATTTACATATTGCTTGACTCTCTCCTATCCTACAAAAATAGTTATAGGAGGTTAAATTTAATTTTCTAAGCATTGTAGTAAATACAAGGTGGGGTAAAGTAGGTTTGCAGTTGTGAATACACGAAACAGAGTTTTTCTTGTATTAGTATTTATTAATTTTTGTATTGTTTTACATATGAACAACTATAAACCTACTTTTGCCCCACCCTATAAATTTTCTTGGCAGAATACACAATAAAGACAGATCTACTTGCCTGGCCAGCATGGCTCAGTGGTTGAGCATCGGCCTGTGAATCAGGAAGTCACGGTTCAATTCCCAGTCAGGGCACAGCCTGGGTTGTGGGCTCGATCCCCAGTGTGGGACATGCAGGAGAATTTTTTCTCATCATTGATGTTTCTACCTCTTTCTCCCTCTCCCTTCCTCTCTGGAAAAAAAAAAAAAAAAAGATGGATTTGCTCTTGATTGCCAGCATCTTATTATCTGAGCAATAATATCACATTGCAACAGAGCCATGTTTTCTTTCACTTTAAAAAGTACATTATGGTAATGAAGGAGATAAAATAGTCTCAGTGAGAGTTGACATCTTGAATAAATTGTGTAATCAGGTGATTGCTCTTAGACTAATAAGGGAAAAATTGGAAGATAAAATGAACATTAAGTAGATTTAAGTCTCAGTCATGAATACATTAATTTAATTAATTAGCATTTTTCACCCTTAAATTCCAATATTGAAAATCAATACATGATAGTTTTTGGTTTGAACTATAAAATTTGCTACTTTTGATAATTATTTCTTACTTAAACTTGTGGGATGTAATTTCTCTCATAAAGCTTCCATATTTAAAAAATAACATTTGAAAAAATTTACCTGACAACTACTTAGAACATCATGAACACTTAAAAAAAGAAAACTGTTCCTTTCAAAAAGCAAGATCATAAATACCAAGTATAAATAGGATAAATTTTACCCTTTGCCCCCACCTCTATGAGAACGCTCTGGGTAGGAGAAAAACAAATCTCTTTTCTCCAAATAGTGGCTTTGACTGCCTATATGATGGGCTAAGACAGTGGTTGGCAAACTCATTAGTCAACAGAGCCAAATATCAACAGTACAACGATTGAAATTTCTTTTGAGAGCCAAATTTTTTAAACTTAAACTTCTTCTAACGCCACTTCTTCAAAATAGACTCGCCCAGGCCGTGGTATTTTGTGGAAGAGCCACACTCAAGGGGCCAAAGAGCCGCATGTGACTCATGAGCCACAGTTTGCTGACCACGGGAAGGAGAAGCAAAGATTTCAGTTTTACTGGGCCTTTGAATAGACAGATGGTAGCTTAGAGGTAGATGATTCTGTAACATGAAATGGTTACTGTTTTGGTTATTTCTTATGCACAAGGAGGCATGAATAGGAAACTGGAGGATAAAAAAATGAGATACAGAAACCACTCTGAAAATAGTAACAAAATACTACATATATTTACATTAAAAATGTGTTTTATTTAGAACAGGGGTGGGCAAACTTTTTGACTCAAGGGCCACAATGGGTTCTTAAACTGGACCGGAGGGCCGGAACAAAAGCATGGATGGAGTGTTTGTGTGAACTAATATAAATTCAAAGTAAAGGAGCGGAGGGGAGAGCAAGAGAACCCTCTGCTCTTTCGGCTCCGTGGGCCGGATAGAACAGCCGAAAGGGCCAGATCCGGCCCCCGGGCCGTAGTTTGCCCACGGCTGATTTAGAAAATATTTTTCCTTAAAAATTGGTTCATTCATTCAGCAAATATTTTTCCACTTTTAAATATATTTTTTATTGTTGATTGTATTACATGTATCTCCTATTTAACAAATATTTCTGATCATCCATTGTGTGTCTGGTATATTTTAGGTCCTGGAGATGATACCGTTGTAATTTAACGTAGTTATGGGTAACTGGAAAGGAGCAAAGGGAAGGCCCAATACTATAGGCATGCCATTTGTGCAGCTTTGCCAGAAAGCTGCAGTTTAGACACATGCCCAGTAAAGTCTGGGTGAAATAGGCAAAATATTTGACTGTCAGTCCTTCCTGGGGATAGGTAATTGGCCACAGGAGCCGTGACCACTGCAAGCATGGGAACATTTGAGATACTTAATCCCCTAAACTAGGGATGGGGAACTTCTGGCCCACAGCCCCCAAAGGCCATATAAGGCTCACGAAATTATTTGGTCTGGACCTGCCAAGGCATTAGGAGTAAGTTGAGTTAATTGAATATAGCAGGCTAACTTTTTAAAATACATATTTTTTTTATTGATTTCAGAGAGGAAGGGAGAGGGAGAGAGAGAGAGAAACATGAATGATAAGAGAGAATCACAGATCAACCACTGAGCCACACTGGCTAGGCAAACTTAATTTTTAAGTTGATAACTTTGTATGGCCCATGAACGATGTTATAAATATCCAAACGGCCCTTGGCAGAAAAAAGGTTTCCCACCCCTGTTGTAAAAAAAGTTCGCTCTCTTCCCGGTTTGTGCTCATGTGCTCTTCACTCCTGGCTTGTGGAGTTCTCAGGCTCCTGCACTTGCCCACACACAATGGACTAATGGACTGCAACCAGCCTGATGCTGCACCAGACCCAGCTCCACCATGGAACAGAAATTCCGGACATTGGCTTTGCTTCTAGCTCTACTGAATCCCCAGCTGTACATCTTCCGGGACTGGATTAAGGGAAATGGGACTTTAGAGATGCAGAGATATAATTCCACGCAAATAGAAATCACTCATCCTCCCTTTCCAGTCTCAGAAAATTCTTTTTCTCCAGCTATGGTAAGGAATTCACCCGGAGCACTCAGTGGGGAAAAGGATAACAGAGATACAATGTTAAAACAAAGTCCCTGCCCTCATGCAGCTTACTTTCTACTTAGCAGTCAGACAATATTGGTAATTTATATTAAAAAGAATATAAGGAGCCGTGCTTGCATGGCTCAGTGGTTGAGCATCAACCTATGAACCAGGAGTTCACAGTTTGATTCCTGGTTAGGGCCGGGGTTGTGGGCTTGATCCCCAGTGTGGGGCATGCAGGAGACAGCCAATCAATGACTTTCATCATTGGTGTTTCTATCTCTCCCTCTCCTTTCATCTCTGAAATCAAAATATGTACACATTTAAAAAAAGAGTGATGCTTAAAAAATATATAATTAAAAAGTTGTTTTTAAGTATGTAAAGTAATTTTAGCTAATGATAAGTACTATACAGGGTGGAATATTAAAAATATTTGACACTAGGCCTGGCTGGTGTGGCTCAGTTGATTGAGCATCATCCCATAATCCAGGATGTCACAGTTTGATTCCCTCCAGGGGACGTACGAGAATCAACCAATGAATGCATGAATAAGTGGAACAATAAATCTCTTTCTCATTAATAAATTTAAAAAAGAAAATAGGCCAGTCTTAGCTTTGTTGTGACTGGTGGTATGCCTTTAGTTGTTGAATCATGGGAAGGTCTTAGAGATGCTGGGGTAATAGAGCAGGGAATGGACTCAGGATCTGGGACAGCAGTTACTTACCAGCATAGAAGTAGGGTATTTCAATATTAAGCAATTGATGCAGCCATGCTAAAATACATAGACTGAAAATTGGGTCTGGTGCTGTGAAGAAAAATAAAGCAGGCTAAGAGAGTGGAGAATGATAGAATAATAAGTTTATATTCTTTCTGAGAAGTATGTGTTTGTATGTGTGTGCCTGTGTATGTATGTGTGCACACATGTATATAGATATTTTATACAACACTTATCTCTTGGATGACCAGAGATCATCTGTTTACTCCACACTGATGGAGAGACTTTGGTGGGGACAAGAGGACAAGAAGTAGAAATGACAAAGCCAACTTTAGACTCTTTTGATAAGGCATCCATTGTGTTGTTGTGGACTGAATAACTAATATTTTAGGACATATGTTACAATGAGTTATTGTTTCCCATAAATTGAATTGTGTGTGTGTGTGTGTGTGTGTGTGTGTGTATGGGAGAGAGAGGGAGAAAGAGAAATATCCTAATACAAGACAAAAACCTTGTGGGTGAGTGTTTGTGTATATATTTTAAGGGGAGTAGAGTTTATGAGAAGGAGATCCTAGAAATCTCAGGAGTGCCCTTCTTTCTGAGGTCAGTCTCTGTCCATGAACTTGATCACATGTCCTCTGAGGTATTGAATCATCAATTGCATCCTCACTTTATTTTCAATCTCTTCCTCAGTGCTATCTTTTCCTTCTTCCTACAAATATATGTCTCTTCTACTCTATAAAGAACGTTCCTGTGACCCTGACTACACATTGATTTATTCCATTTTCTATAATACCTTACATTCTGCCTCTATTTCATCATTACCTTCACTCTTCAATCTGCTAGCTTTAGTCTCTAGGCTTCCATGAAACCTTTTTCTCAAAGGTCACAAGTTAACTTTTAATTGCCAAATGCTTTCTCTATTTTTGTCTGATAGGACCTACCTGCATTGGAAAACATTGACTCCCCACCCCCCCACCCCCCATCTTAAAACCAAACACCACTGTCCTCTGGTTCTCTTTTATCCCAGTCTTCTTCCAGTCCCTTTGCCTCCTTCTGAATGTAAATGCTTCTAAATCTCCACAAAAAATTGTCTCCACCTTCTGTGCTCCTGAGTGGCTTCACTATCACAGTCAACCACACTGAAAGCCTTGACATAATTTGACCCTCTTCATTAAGTCACGTGTTGATAAACACATTTTCATGTACCCTTGCTTTCCCCACTACAACCACCCTAACTCAGCCACTCATGATTTACTTGGACTTCACAATAGCTTTAAACCAACTTTGCCTCCATTTTCTCCCTTCTTCAGCCTCTTCTCTATAAAGCCACTAATACTTTATCTTTAAAAAGATAAGAACTCCTTAACTCTCCTACTTAGAACTTCGGTGGACTTTTGATTTTAAAAGGTAGAGTAACACAGAGTTTCTCTCTGCTTCCTCCCATTTTCTAAAATTATAAAGGAATGGAAAAAGTTAACCCAGAAGAACCAAGCAAATAAGAGAGAAAAAACGAGATTTTAATAGATTTATAAGAAGATGAAAATTGAATGGAATAGTGTTAATTGATTTAGCAGGGTGAAGTAACAATTTAAGGAACAAAAATCAGAAATGTTAATGAAAACAAGTTAATGAGTTCTGAAGACCCCTCAGAGGCTCAGTACTTATAGGCACCAGAGGCCACTAGATAGCTTTAGACATGGGACCAAAAATCTGGCCATAGACTCCCATCCCACACACTCTCAGCTTTGAAAATGGACAGACAGCCAAGTCCCAGACATTAGAGGAAACTTCTAACATAAAACAAGTAGGACCTGGAGAAAATAGGGTTGAAGTAGGGAAAACTAATTTTTATTATACTCACGAAGAGAAGAGTTTGCACAAAAAACAGGTATTTGTGTGTATTATATTTAACATCTACACTAATAAAAGAGAAATATGCAAATTGACCATACCTCCGTGACGCCCACCAGCCAAATCAGGAGTGAGTATGCAAATTAACCCAACAAATATGGTGGGTTAATTTGCATACACAGGCACAGAGCGCCCGGGTGGGGCGGTACGCCTGCTATGAGGGGGAGGTCAGGGGGCGGAGGGAGCTACAGGAGCAGCGCTCCGGCCAGAGTGGAGAAGACTGAAGGCTCCGGCCGGAGCGAAGATGGAAGGCGGCGGCCAGAGCAAAGGCCTGGGTCCTGGGTGCTGGAGGAAAACTGGTGCCGGCAGCCAGGGGAAGGAAGGCCTATTGCACGAATCTTCGTGCAGTGGGCCTCTAGTATTTATATAACAAGCTTTCTCATTAACATATATACTAATTACATGTGTAATATATGTCAGTTAACAAGGAAGAGCTTGATATACAGATTCTATATTAAGAAAGAGCTCTTTGGAAATGCAAAAAAAATCACAGAAAGAATAAAAAGCAAAGAAATGTAAAGTAGAAAAAAAACATTTTATAAAAAGAATTAATTCAGAAGGTTCAGTTGATACAAGGTCTGGAATGAGGAGAGAGAAAATGGAGGAGAGGCATTTATCAAAGAAATAATACAAAAATGTCCCTAGAGCCCAGTCAACGTGGCTCAGTGGTTGAGCGTTGACCTATGAACCAGGAGGTCACAGTTCAATTCCTGGTCAGGGCACATGCCCGGGTTGCGGGCTCGATCCCTGTGTGGGGTGTGCAGGAGGCAGCTGATTAATGATTCTCTCTCATTAGTGATGTGTCTATCTCTCTTCTTCTCTGAAATCAACAAAAAATATATATTATATATATATTTATATATATATATATATATATATTTTTATTTATTTATTTATTTATTTATTTATTTATTTATTTATTTATTTATTTATTTTTTAAATGTCCCTAGCCCTAGCCCGTTTGGCTCAGTGGATAGAATGTTGGCCTGTGAACCAAAGAGTCCCAGGTTCGATTCCAGTCAAGGGCACATACCTCAGTTGCAGGTTCCTCTCTGGCCCAGGCCCTGGTCAGGGCTCATGCAGGAGGCAACCAATAGATGTGTTTCTCTCACATCGATGTTTCTGCCTTTCTCTCTTCCACTCTCCCTAAAAATCAATGGAAAAATATCCGTGGGTGAGGATTAACAACAACAAAAAAAAACACAAAACAAAAAAATGTCCCTAGAAGAAGACATGAGTCTCCATTGCATCCCTTAAGCAATAAATGAGAACACATACTGAAGGTACATTATTGTGAAATGTCAGTATCTTAGACTACAGTGTCCTAGGCCCAAAAAGCATTCACAATAATGAGGGGGGGGGGTGTCGGAAACCAATCATTCTACCACTAATAGAAAGATGTGGCCAGGAAACTGGGAAGGCTTGTCAACAACCTTAATTGTTTTGATCACTCACTGTTTAGTTGAAACATTGTTAGCTGAAGCAGCCTCCACCTCTGTTTCTCCTATGTAAATTTCTGTTATTGGAATTTCTTGCCTAAAGGTTATGGGCGTATCCCATAGTCTCAATAAAAAAGGGGTTGCAAGGCCAGAGCAAGGGGTAGTCCTCCCACTAGAGGTGGGCTCCCGCCTGGCCCCCCATTTTCCCAAATTAATACTTTTCCAAGTCTCTTTTCATTTGTGTGCGGCCTTCTCCAGAACCCGAACCCTGAACCGGAACCCTGAACCACGCAGGACGTGAAAGGGGTTCCCACAGGGGGGGGGGCGTGGAAAATGAAGTCCTCATACCCTATAGTGAAAGTCAATATCTAAAAAAATAACCCTATAAAACATTTAGAAATATGGCTGTAAATTCAGGTAAACAGAAGAGTTGAGGACATTTGCCTGGTGAACAGCACTACGGGCAGGGCAGGGAACAACTGTTCTTAATTGTAGGCTTTTTAATTATTTATTTTTTGTGTTCCTCACCCAAGGATATTTTTTTCATTGCTTTTTAGAGAGAGTAAAAGGGAGGGAGAGAGGGGAAGAGAGAGACACAGACAGACAGAGACATCTATGTGAGACAGATTGGTTGCCTCCCACATAATACCCTGACAGGGGCTGCGGATTGAACCTGTAACCCAGGTATGTGCCGGGAATTAAACTCACTACCCTTAGGTGCTCGGACCAATGCTCTAACCACCGAGCAACACTGGCCAGAGCTTAATGGTAACTTTGGGGAATGGGGGTAAGTACTGTTAACAGAAAACCCTTCTAGCTTCCCTGTTGCCTACATAATAAGCCTTAATCTCTGCAGCATGCTCTTTTTTAAAAAAATATATTTTATTGATTTTTTACAGAGAGGAAGGGAGAGGGATAGAGAGTTAGAAACATCGATGAGAGAGAAACATCGATCAGCTGCCTCCTGCACACCTCCTACTGGGGATGTGCCCACAACCAAGGTACATGCCCTTGATCGGAATCGAACCCGGGACCCTTGAGTCTGCAGGCCGATGCTCTATCCACTGAGCCAACATGCTCTTTAAAATCAGGCCTCACCCTGCCTTCCTGTCTGTCAGCCTTCTTTCCCCAACCTCATACATCCTGCATGCCGATCACTCATTCATTTAGGAACAAGTATTGAGACCCTGGCCCAGTAGCTCAGTTGGTTAGAACAGTGGTCGGCAAACCGCAGCTCGCGAGCCGCAGTTTGCCGCTCTGTTGACTAATGAGTTTACCAACCACTGGGTTAGAGCATCCTTTGGATATGCGAAGGTTACAGGTTCATCTGGTCAGGGCACATACAATAATCAACCAGTGAATGCATAAATAAGTGAAATAACAAATCTCTCTCTCTCTAAAAATCAATTAAAAAGAAAGAACAAGTGTTAAGCACCTACTGTGAACTAGTGAGTATAAGACATCTTTCCATACTCACTAGCTCACAGTAGGTGCTCAAATGGTAGAAACAGATGCATAAAAAATTAACCCACCAGTGAATTTGATGTGTAAGTGAAAATATGGACAATGACCTATTCTTTGGGAATCCAAAAAAGAGAGCAATATGTTGCCCAAGTTTGTCTTTCATTCCTAACGTCATACCCTTGATAATGCTTGTTTGTGGTGCGTTTGGGGTTTTTTGTGTGTGTGTGGATATACAGAAGGACAACATGAAACTCTCTCTTACGAGATCTGCCTCCTCCCAGAAATAAAGGCTTTTGTTTCCTTGCTCGCCACTTTGCCCATTATGCTCTGATCAATTTCAGTCAAAAAGCATTCATTATTAGATAGTTATTAAGAACTCCAGCTCTGCCCTAGACAGTTTGGCTCAGTGGAAAGAGCATTGGCCTGCAGACTGAAGGGTCCTGTGTTTGATTCCAGTCAAGGGCACATTGATGTTTCTATCTCTCCCTTCCTCTCTGAAAGGCCTTTCTTCCCCTGGCTGCCGGCACCAGTTTTCCTCTGGCACCCGGGACCCAGTCCTTTGCTCTGACTGCCGCCTTCCATCTTCACTCTGGCCGGAGCCTTCAATAAAAATATATTTTAAAAAAACAAAACTCCAGCTATGGAGTCAAGAGGATGCTGGCACTTGCTAGATATGTGACAGAGCAGGCTACGTATCTGCTTAACATCCAGTTGCTTCATTTCTGATATGGACAATAGGACTACTGGTATAATAGGGTTTGTTTGAGGATTATGTGAAATAATGTACTTAAAATGCTTGGAACATAGTATTATTAGGGTCATGTCATTCTCCCCATTGGATACATTCCTGAGCTGGACAGGGAGTGTGTTTGATTCTATCTCTTTAAAAAAATATTTTTTTTATTGATTTCAGAGAGGAATGAAGAGGGATAGAAATGTCAGTGAGGACAGAGAATCATTGATTGGCTGCCTCCTGCACGCTCCCTACTGGGAATTGAGCCTGCAACCCGGGCATGTGCTCTGATCAGGAATCGAACTGTGACCTCCTGGCACCAGCTGGGCTGATTTGACCTTTTGACTTTCTGTCACAAATGTTTAGCCCAGAGCTTGACACCTACCAAGTACATGTTTGCTATGATGAGGAGGGAAGAAAGAGACTCTGAAACCTTAATGGAGACTATGGGACCTGAACTGGGGTTAAAGGCTGGATA
Organism: Plecotus auritus; assembly: GCF_963455305.1. Classification (NCBI taxonomy): domain Eukaryota; kingdom Metazoa; phylum Chordata; class Mammalia; order Chiroptera; family Vespertilionidae; genus Plecotus; species Plecotus auritus. Next base: position 35,042,837 of record NC_137770.1, on the reverse strand, counting down.
ACATCCAGCCAGGTCATAGGAGTGGCCAGTACAAAAAGTGTATCATTGGGAAAGAGCATGTGAGGCAATCAGCCTTTCTATAGAGAGGGCCTGTGTTGGGTTAATGGGAGATAAGGCTGGTAGGTGGGATAACATTGTAAGAATGAACACAGGCAGAGATGTTAATATCTGAGGTGATAAGCAAGGGCTCTGTAGGTTCTTGAGCAAGAATAATATGAAAATACCAATACTTGAGGAAGGTTAATAAGTTAGCAGGATGCAAGACTGAATTCCTGGCCTATTTCCTTCCCACACTCTACACACCCGGTGAGTCACCACACTTGGGATGGAGCTAAGTGAAGAGCATGCATCTGAGAAGTTTTAGCAATGAAAGGAAAATAAGAGATGAGTCAGTGGCTATTTCTAAAGAGCAGCAGAGTCAAGCAAAGATACATTTGAAAATACGAGCAGATTTAGAATTAAACTGTGATAAATACAGAGAGTCCCCACTCTTTTAGAAGGAATAATACAGGTACACATATATATCTCCATGTACATAAAGAAACATGATAATGCTGGGAGAGAGAAGTTGAATGAAGGAGAGAGCATTTTAGAACCGTGGTTTTAAAACTTTTGGGTCTTAGTACCTCTCTTCACTCTTAAAAATTATTGAGGACCCCAAAGAGCTTTTGTTTATGTGCATTATGTCTGTCTATTCTTACCTACTTGAAGTTAAAACAAAATTTTAAAATATTTTAAGTAACAATATTAAGCCCATTACATGTTAACAGAAAAATATATTTTATGAAAAATGTGTTTTCCAAAATCAACAAAAATAAATGGTAAGAAGAGTTGCTCTATTTTTAAAAAATATATTTTTATTGATCTCAGAGAGGAAGGGAGAGGAAGAGAGAAATAGAAACGTCAGTGATGAGAGAGAATCATTAATAGGCTGCCTCCTACATGCCCACCACTGGGGATGGAGCCCACAACCCGGGGGTCGGAGGAGGGCATCTGCCCTGACCAGGAACTGAACCCTGACCTCCTGGTTCATGGGTCAACTCTCAGTCACTGAGCAACACCGACTGGGCTTATTTGATTTTTTTAAAATATATATATATACTAGAGGCCCAGTGCACGAATTTGTGCACCAGTGGGGTCCCTTGGCCTGGCCTGTGGTATCAGGCCAAAACCGGCTCTCTGGCATACCCTGATGGGTCCTGGATTGTAAGAGGGTACAGGCCAGGCCAAGGGACCCCATGGTGCACACTTGGCCAGGGAGGGATGCAGGACTCCAGGGCATGTCCAGCCCGTCTCGCTCAGTCCAGATGGGCCAGACCTCAGCAGCAAGCTAACCTACCGGTTGACTGTCCCCTGGTGGTCAGTGTACATCATAGCAAGCAGTTCAGCAGCCTTAGCATATCATTAGCTTATTACGCTTTGATTGGTTGAATGGTCGACTGGATGACCAGACACTTAGCTTATTAGGCTTTTCTTATATAGGATTTTTTATTGATGTCAGAGAGGAAGGGAGAGGGAGAGAGAGATAGAAACATCAATGATGAGAGAGAATAATTGATCAGCTGCCTCCTGCATGCCCACACTGAGGATCTAGCCTGTAACCCGGGCATGTGCCTTTGGCTGGAATCGAATCCAGGACCCTTCAGTCCGTAGGCCAATGCTATAACCACTGAGCCAAATCAGCTAGGGCTTATTTGATTTTTTTTAGAGAGAGAGAGAGAAACATTGATTGGCTACCTCCCCTATGAGCCCTGACCAGGGATTGAACCCGTAACCTTTTTGGTATATGGGAGGACGCTCTAAAAAAATGAGCCACCTGGCCAAGGCAAGACCACAAAAGCTTTGACTCATCCACTCCACTTCACATAATTGCATACAAATACATATACAAGGATGGTCACTATATCATTGTAATTTTTTAAAACGTAGCAGTGTATCTTAGTTGTACAAATAGAATACTACCGTGTTTCCCCGAAAATAATACATCCTCCGAAAATAAGACCTACTTACAGGTTTCCTTCTGAGTGAAATATAAGGCATCCCCCGAAAATAAGGCCCCAGGCTCTGTCTCAGAATGAAAATTAATTTACCGTAAACTGGTCGCTAGGGCCGCCCCGACTGGCGTCTAGCAACCAGTGACGTTACGCGGAGTCCTGACGTCACTGCTGTGTGGAGGCGGAGCGGAGGTCGGAGTGAGCGGTGAGCATGGGGCGGGAGAGAGGAGGAGACTTTTGCAGATGCGTGTAGAAGAACAGGAGGATTAGAGTGGACGGGACGCGGCGAAGGTGGTGAGTGCTGGTCTGTTTCTGGTGACACTACCTGATGCTCACAGCCGCCTTCATGATGACTGAAGGTTCTCAGTCAGTGGCAGACCCTGCTCCAGCCCAGATCCAGGCCCCAGCAAGCCCAGTGACAGTCCCCAGGCAGGCCCCAGGGGGTAAATGTCTGATAAAGGGGTAGGGGGGATGTCTGGTGAAGGTGTTCAGTGGCACAGGGGTGGGGGGAGGGGGATCACTTAAAATGACACAGAAGGATCAGAGGGGGCAATCAAAATGACACAGGAGAATCAAAAGGGGTTACTAAAATGGAAATCCCCCCTCTGATTCTCCTGTGCCATTTTGATTCCCCCCTCTGATCCCCCCTGTGTCATTTTGAGTGATCCCCCTCCCCCCCACCTTGATACCCCAATTCCTTTTTTTTTACCCCTAGAAATGAGCACAAAAAGAAAAAGCTACTCCGTGGAGTACAAGAAAGGAATCGTGGAAGACTCTTGGGGCCAAAATCTTACTGCTTTCTTCAAAGAGAAGATGTTGAGTATCCGATTGGTCCGAAAATGGCGAGCAGAGTATGGTAACCTCATTGAACAAGTGGACAAGGGAAATGCTAAAAAGCGCAAGTGTGGATCAGGTCGGCAACCATTATTTTCCGAGCTGGAAGACCTGATCTGTGAATGGGTTGTTGACAGGAGAGCAAAGGCTTTGGTTGTGAATAGGGCTCAGATTCAAGAATTTGCCCTTGCAATGGCACCACAGTTTGACATAGCCCCCGAAGACTTCAAAGCATCACAACACTGGCTGGATAATTTCCTTCAGCGAAGTGAACTGTCTTTAAGAAGATCTACAACATTGTTTAGGTTGGAAGATACTCAAGTTATTAAGCGAGCACTTGCATTCAAGTCCTTTATTGATGATGCTGACTTCTCTAAATACAATCTTTCCAACATGATTGCTATGGATGAAACTGCAGTGTTTATGGGCCAATCATCTCAAACAACAATTGAACAGCGGGGTGCCTCCTTAGCATACATTCCCTCCACTGCTTACGAAAGTGCACGTGTTTCCTGTATTTTGGCAATTCGTCTGGATGGCACTAAAATCCCACCTTTAATTATTTCTAAGGGCAAGAAGGAAAAGATTGAACGTGTTTTGGGTGTTTTTATTCTTGAAACTGAAAAAGCCTGGGCCACACAAGCAGTTATAAGGAAGTGAGTCGATTTAATGCTGCCGCTTGTTATGCAAGGGAGCCAAAGAGGTCTGCTAGTCTGGGATGCAGCCAGCACTCACCGCGCTAAAGACATGAAGACATTTCTTCACGAAAGAAAAATAGATCAGATAATGATTCCCGCAGGAATGACGGCCTATCTCCAGACTCTTGATATTGCAATAAACAAGCCATTCAAAGACAATTTGCGCATGGAAATTAATGACTACATTGAAAATAGAGTGGAGAGAAATCAGTGTGGAAACTTTGTGAAACCTAAACTGCAAGAAGTTGTGACTTGGGTGAAGAATTCATGGGAGAAAATCACTGACAGTTGCATTGCAAATGCACTGCGAGCAGGCTACCTTGACAAGAAGTACTCATTTAAAGACAGTGCTATTGCTAAACATGAGAGATTTGGTCCACTGATTCTGAAAGAAATGGAGTCACAAGAAATTCACCAGGAAATTTAGGAATTGGATTGTTATGATGATGTTCCAGAAGATGATGACATGATTGTCATTGAATAAATGAGTAAATTCTTGATACTGTAGGATTCACAGTTTGTCTGGTTTGTGTTGACAACTACCGTACTACCGTACCGTATACAGGTAATAAATTTCCTTTATTTTCATTTAACAATAAATGTGTACCGTATTCTTCTTCATGGAAAAATAAGACATCCCCTGAAAATAAGACCTAGCGTGTCTTTGGGGGCAAAAATTAATATAAGACACTGTCTTATTTTCGGGGAAACACGATAGTTAAATGATACTACAAGAATATAATAATATTCAGGCATTAAAATTAGATAGATCTTTCATTCACTTTTGTTGTTAATTCCTTCCCATGGTTATTTCTTTTCATTGATTTTTAGAGAGAGTGGAAGGGAGAGAGGGAGAGAGAAACATTTATGTGAGAGAGTGTGGAGGCAATTGATTGGCTGCCTCCCTCAGGAGCCCTGACAGGGCTTGGGATTGAACCTGCAACCCAGGACTTGCCCTTGACTGGGAATTGAACCTGAGACCCTTTGTTGCTCGGGCTGATGCTCCAACCAGCAAGCCACTCTGGCCAGGGCTCATATATATTTTTAAATAAAAAATGAAATGTACAGAACCATATATATAGCTCATTTTATTTAAGTTAAAAAAATATATATGCTAATGTATACATTTAAAAAAGTCTACACAAGAATTAATCAACAGGTTACCTCTGAGAATTATTTAACTGAAGAAAGGAGACTATTTTCATATTTATATTTTAATTTTTATGTAACTATAAGCAAGTTTTATTAATTTATGATAAAATTTTAAAAACATGAATGCACTGAAATGGCCACATAAAATGGCTACATTAAAATATGTACCCAATCAGAAGTCTTTGCTACAATCCCCTTTTAGGAAAAAGCAGTCTCTAAGCTCGGGGAACAGGGTCTCTGTACAGATGGCACTGCCACATGAAAATTTGCTGTTCCAGATTTTGACTGTAAGGGGAGATTAGACTTTCCATTGTTTTTGTTTTGTTTAAAGTGTAATTAAAGCCGAAACCGGTTTGGCTCAGTGGATAGAGTGTCGGCCTGCGGACTGGAAGGTCCCGGGTTCGATTCCGGTCAAGGGCACGTACCTTGGTTGCGGGCACATCCCCGGTAGGAGGTGTGCAGGAGGCAGCTGATCGATGTTTCTCTCTCATCGATGTTTCTAACTCTCTATCCCTCTCCCTTCCTCTCTGTAAAATATCAATAAAATATATTAAAAAAAAATAAAGTGTAATTAAAAAGTCATGGCAAATTCTATTTGTAAATTTAAAAAAGGTGTTCTTTTAATACTCATCTAATTTTAAAAAGTTAATCAAATAGTTCATCTCAAAGTATTCTGGTTAATTTCTATTAACTTACATGTAGCTATAAATCAATACACTTTAAAGTATAGATAATATTAAAATTTACAAGTTAACTCACTGATCTCCAGTTTATTGTACATAAAATACATCAATAAAGTTGATTTCATTTTATTTTTAAATTTACAACTTACTGCTGATTAGTTTTAGGACTTCTCTATTAAGGACAGTGAAAGGAAGTTGTTAATGTTATTTCCTGAGTTTGCAAAACTCCAACATATTGTTGAATAGAAATAGAGAAGTGCTTTCTCTGGAAAAAAACTACTACTGTTCCACATTTCTGTGGTTACATGTATTACTCAATTTTGAAATATAAATGTAATTTTTATTCTAGTGAGAGCGTTCTTCATTAGATAAAAATATTGAGATTACTATTCTAGAAATACTATATGCAGAAATAGGACAGAATCTTTTTAAGAAATGTCAACCTGTGTCACCAGAATTTATATCGAACACTTATTTGAAAGATTAATATTGAAAACCTTGAAAAAGGTGGCATATGTAGTTTAAGGTCCTACCAGTATTACTAATGACACACCGGTAGGTACACAATATTGGAAATTACCAATAAAACATTAGTCATGCTCTCTTTTGAACATAGCAGAGGGAGCTGGTGTTACATCTGGCCACAGAGACTCATTTCCAATCTGGTTGTAATACATTTTAGCCCTTTAAAGTTTTAACGGTAGTTAATTATTAACAGTTGGTAAGTCTTCATCTTTTATTATTGATTTATTTCAGACCTAGTAAAACATTCCTCACCTCTGCTCAGTCCTTAAGCAGGTGACATTCTTTATTTTAGTCTGAAGCTCTAGTAGCAGAAGAGTTACGTGTTTCTTTCTAGCTGTTTTATACCTTTGTAATTATGTATTAATTTGTGGGAACCCCCCACAATAGGAATGTCTTCAAAGTGAAGTACATCAAGTTCAGGATTTTAAGGAATGCCGCATAGCAGAAAATAAAATGCTAATTTAAAAATTTGGATAAATTTAGGTGCAAGTCAAATTTCAATTTGTTTGACTTACTCTGGAAGAAACAGTTTATTAAATACACTGAGATGAAGACCTTAAATAATCGCAGGCTGAAAGGGAGAACTCAACAAGATAAGCATGCTTTCTAGATGAAGGGATCTTTTTAAGGGATCTGATTATTTTGAAATGCAGTATAATATGTATGTAACAGCATTGTAACAGATGTATAAATAAACTTGTTGGAGGGAAATGGGGGGAGGGTTGCAAGATACATGTTACAAATGGGTAGTGAGCCAAAAATTCAAAAAAAATCGTCACAAATATGTCAAAAATTACTGTATGCAGTTTTGATGTGTTAGGAATTGGCTCTGGTTGCCTGAGCCTTCTGAGTTCAAGCCATGGGGAGTTTGGGAGAGATTATCTCACTGGCAGGGATTGCTGATTCCCAAATGAGTATGCATCTTTCCTCCAGTCAGAGTTTTCTTAATAGACAGAGCTGACCAATAGACCACAGTACACTTAAAAGACTTAGTTAGCTCTAACCCCTTGAACTGGTTTGACGGTACAGAATCTAGGTAGTCTAAGTCATGCAGACCAAGTAGATTAGTAATTTAATAACTATGTGGCTTATTTAATGAGAAAGTGATATTATACTACAATAACTCGAGTATGCATCCAAATCACTTGGTGAGCTTGTTCAACAAATTGCCAGGGACCCACCCTCAAGTTTTTGATTCACTAAGTCTGAGACAGGGTTCAGGGGTTTTGCATTTCTAACACTTTCTCAGGTGATGCTGATACTACTGGTCAAGGAACTTCATATAGAGAATCACTGCTCCAGGTAGTTTGTAATCCCCTCGATGTGATCCCCTAATGTTTTAATTTTGATTGACAGATGTGAGATAAATGGTACTAAATGGCCAGATTAAGGGTACTAAAATTCATTGCTTAAGATCAGGTGCTACCGTCATTTGATGGACACTGTTCACTTTAGGTTTTATACTCTTCCTGATTCAGATGCAGTCCAATACTAGATTTAACTAGATTTTTAAAAACTGTATATAATAAAATCAGTTCTAACATGTAATATCTCCCATTATCACAAATCTATAAACCTCAGGAATGAACTTACTGCTTCATTCCTCAATTTCTTTTTCCGCCAAAACTCATTGTACTCTGACTTCTGCCCCTATTATACACATTATTGAAATTGCTCTTTTAAAGGTTAGCATGAAACCCACGGCTTTTCTCTACCCTCCTCCTGAATCTGCCCACTAGCATTTCACACTGTTGAACTCTTTGTTCTTTTGGAAACTTTAGCGTCCCTTCCATTGGCTTCTTATCTTCCAGCTCCTCTCCCCTTTGCCCTTGGACAGACGTCATTACTTGATTGTAGCACTTCTATCAACAGAATTTGAATAATTCTTCACAATGTAGCCCTTCAGGAAAACATTCTTAGTTGATAGGTGATGAAACATTTGTTGTAAAGACTAAACTCTCCAGAAGCAATCATAACTATTTCCATGGCTTTAGATTTCACTGGATCAAGCCTGGTCTGAAGCTTACTACTGCTGGACACTCCGTCAAAGAGGGAATTCATTCTTTTTACTTTTAAAAAACATTTTGACTAATGTTCTCATCATGTACTTCAAGCTCTATATTGTATTCACGTATTTGTTTGAATACATGGAGGTTGCTGCTTACATGTTTTATTTGGGGAATTAGTAATAATAAACTCAAAGACTACCTGCCTAAAATATGTGAATTAGTCCTTATGCCTCATTTGTATTTCATTAGCCAGTTGTTACTTTGTAAGATATTCTTGGGTTTGAACTGATAAAACATTGACAATTTGTTGGAATTCATATTTGAGAATTAGTTATACAGTCTTATCAATATTACTATTTTGGATTTAAAAAATCTGTAATATTCAGAGGAACATATTCTGCAATTGAATTAACTTAAGTATAGTATGTAGTACTCACAAGAAATAAAACATTGTCTAGTTTTAGCAGAAAACTTAGAGGAACAGTTATAAAGGGGAAGAGTAAGGAACACAAGAAATTATTGACTCATGGACACAGACAACAGTATGGTGATTGCAAGAGTGGGGAGTGGTGGGGTGAGGTAGAAGAAGGGGGATAAATGATGATGGAAGGAGACTTGAATTAGGGTGGTAAACACACAGGAAAATATACACATGATGCATTATAGAATTGTATACCTGAAACCTATAAAATTTTATTAACCAATGTCACCCCAATAAATTCAATAAAAAAGAATATTAGCAGATCTGCTCTTTTAAAAATGGCTACTAATTTTCTTAAAATAAGTTACACATTTTCTTTATTTCAATATACCAACAATTTTAAGTATAATAATATGAATAGCAATAAATACCCATTTAAAATGATAGCTACAAAATGTTCAGTATGGGACTATTTAATATTCTAGTATAGGTTGCTGAGGATGTGTATAGGCAAGGAGCCAACAAAGATGAATAAGATGATGAGATGAAAGACTGAATGAAAAATTATTTGCAGAGGTAATTTTAAGGATCTTGTTCTAGCTTCTTATAATTCCATGGTGATTTCTGAGATATAAGAGAATTTTAAATCTAACTAGACTGGGACAGAGAATACATTCTGGATGATAAAGTAACAACTTCGTCTTTCAATCTGAACTATCAAAAACAACAAACTTATTTTATGTTTAAAAATTAGTTTATATATAAGGGCTCTTTAAATATCTGTGGGAAAGGAAATAAAAATGACGTCAGGGAAGAAAACAGGATATAGTCTTATTTATTTATCTCTTGTTAACTCCCTGCCCTTTGTAATCACAGCAATTACAAAAAAAGACACAGAATCTTCAGGGTAGCATTGTTATAGCAAAAAGTTAGCAGCAATCTGCAAGTTCATTAATAGGGTAATGGTTAAGTAAACTGTATTGTACCATGCAGCACTATAAAAGGATAAGATAGATCCATTCAGTCATTCATAGGACAAATATTTATTGAGTCCCTACTAATTCTAGGTGCTAGGAGTAAGCAGAGAACATGATAAATAAAGTCCATGTTCTCATGGAGCTTCCATGCTAGTGGGGAAAGAATATATAAGCAAACAAATAAACCAGAAAATTTCAATGCTGTGAACAAAACACAACCGGATAATTTGATGAAGAAAAACATATAGGCAATAGGGGTTCCATTAGATAAGATGACCAGGGAAAGCTTCATTGAGATCTGAATAATGAGGGTAAGCCATCCATAGGAAGAGCTAGAGAGAAGTGTTTCAGGCAAGGAAGTTGGCAAAGGCTTTGATGCTTGAATTAGAGAAATAGGCCATTATGACAGGAATGGAGTTTAAGGCAAAGAAGTAGCTAGAGGCCAGTTTACATAAGCCCTTGATGACATTGTGATGGTGTTTAGATTTAATTTCAACTAGAATGGGAATATACTAGGGGTTTTTTAAAGAGTGAGTGGCATAATCTGATTTACATTTTTAAATGTCTGTGTGTGGAGAATGAATCATTGGATGGATAAGGAAGTCAGTGTGGAAGCAAGATCAGTATGCTATAGGCTGGTGGGCTAGGCAAGAATTGATGCTGCTGCTACTGCTTTAAGGGCTGGGTGGAATGAAGTGGAGGTGTTCAAATTATTCTTTGAAGGTAAATGGATTACTTTGTAAAAGGTAAGAAAGGTGGAAGAATGACAACTAGATTTTTAGATCGAAAAATTGAGGGGGTGATAGTACCACTTACTGAGATGAGTAGGACTAGGTTAGGAACACATTTAGTGGAGAAAATCAAGAGTCCTGCTTTGGCCGAAACCGGTTTGGCTCAGTGGATAGAGCGTCAGCCTGCGGACTGAAGGGTCCCGGGTTCGATTCCGGTCAAGGGCATGTGCCTTGGTTGCGGGCACATCTTCAGTGGGAGGTGTGCAGGAGGCAGCTGATCGATGTTTCTCTCTCATCGATGTTTCTAGCTCTCTATCCCTCTCCCTTCCTCTCTGTAAAAAATCAATAAAATATATTTAAAAAAAAAAAAGAGTCCTGCTTTGTACATATTAAATTCAAAGTGGAAATCTAAGTGGAAAGGTCAAATAGACATTGGAATATCTGAATCTGAAGCTTGGATAGGGAGAAGATTGAAGTGGAGTTGTCCAGAAACTGGTTGAAAGTATCTAGGGAAAGAATCTAGATAAAGAGGGTAAAATAGTTTAGGAATGAACTTTTAGGCATTTCAACATCAGGGAGTTGGCAGAGGAAGAGTAGCCAGCAAAGGAGACTGGGAAGAAAATGTGATATAAAAGAAGATAAAAGAAAGTGTTTCATGATGAAAAGGGTGTGGACTGTGAGGAATGCTGCTGAGGATTCAGGAAGATAACACAGAAGATGACACTGGATTTCATAACATGGAGGTTGTTGCTTACCTGGATAAGAGAATTCAATGAAGTGGTGAGGATGGAGGTCAGATCAGAATGAGTTGAAGAGAAAGTAAAAGAAGAGGACAGAAGAAAGTATCACAAACAGAAAACAAGATGGCAGAAAAAGCCCAATGTACCAGTAACTCGAATAAATGTAAATAAATCAGATTCACAGATGAAGGGAGATACCAAAACTTTCAGATTTTATTAAAAACACTAAATCTGAGTGTATGTTCTTTAAGAGAGATATCTATAATAATAAAAGCGTAATATGCAAGTCAACCAAACGACCAAACAGCAGAACGACTGTCCAGACGACCTTCTGGATGACCACGCTATGACACGCACTGGCACCAGGCCAGCCAAGGCGGGTGAGATGCGATTGGTTGCCCCGCAGAGGGAGGCCCAGGCCAGCCAAGCGATCATACCCCATGCCTGTCGCCTGCAGAGGGAGGCGACCGGTGGCGGGGGTTGGTGGGGGGGGGGGGCAGCACCACACAGATGGTAAGCAATGGCAGCGGCTGGGGGAAGGAAAGCCTCGATAGGCCCTGGTTGCTGGCCAAGCCTAGGGACCCTACCCGAGGGGTCCTGGATTGTGAGAGGACCCAGGCCAGGCTGAGGGACACCCCCTCCCCCCATGCATGAATTTCATGCACTGGGCCTCTAGTCTTAAATAAGACCACACAGAAAATTTAAGAGAAAAAGAAGAATATGTTATGTTGATAAAAGGAATTATCCATCAAGATAATATGACATTCATGCATATAATATGTCCATGCACCTGACACCATATTTTTGAATTATGTGAAGGAAAAACTGACCAAGTTACAAAGAAAATAGATATTTTCATAATCATGATGGTAGAAGTTAAGAAACTTCTCTAAGAAATGAATAGATCAAATATCACCAAAATAGACTACTTAGCTAGACTGATTTGAAAACAAGATAACAAGCATAATCAAATAACTATATAGAGACCTTTTTCTCCAAAGATTTTCTTTTCAACAACACATGTAATATTTTTTAAAACTGACCACATACTAAGTTACAAGAGAAATGACAATGAAATCCAAAGGTAATGTAGAGGCCGAATTTTCTGTTTATACTTTAATAAAAGTATAAGTCAACAGCACAAACACCTTGAAAACTCCCTATAAATTTGAAAACAAAGTAATACTTCCACATAATACATTGTATAAATAGAAAATTATAGTAGAAAATATGAAATATTTAGAGTTAATGCAAATAAAAGCACTGATACTGAAACTTGGGAGTGAAGCAAAAATTTCCTTGAGAAGAAGGTGTAACCTTAAACATATTTTATTAGGAAACAAAAATGATTTAAAGCAAATTAGCTAGAAATTAAATTTTAAAAGATATAAACCCTAAGAAAAGAATAGAAGAAATTTGCCGAAACCGGTTTGGCTCAGTGGATAGAGCGTCGGCCTGCGGACTGAAAGGTCCCGGGTTCGATTCCGGTCAAGGGCACGTACCTTGGTTGCGGGCACACCCCCAGTAGGAGGTGTGCAGGAGGCAGCTGATCGATGTTTCTCTCTCATCGATGTTTCTAGCTCTCTATCCCTCTCCTCTCTCTGTAAAAAATTAATAAAATATATTAAAAAATATTAAAAAAGAATAGAATTAATGAAATAGAAAACAGAACACATTTAAAAAAATGATAAATTATTTGAAAAAACTACTGAAATATAAAAACTTCTGAAAACACTAATCAGTACCAAGAGAAACAAAGTAGAAATCAACCCTATTAGGCAAAAATAATAGAAATAACTACACCTAGAGCCCACTATCACTGTTACTATTGTAACTTCTACCAGAGGCTCTAGTCAAAACACAAAGACAAGAGAAAGAAATAAGAGGCACTTAGTTTTAAAAGAAAAAGTCAAGCCCAGCTGGGTCTGGCTCAGCAGTTGAGCATCAACACAGGAAGGAGGAGGTCACCAGTTTGATCCCCGGTCAGGGTATATGCCCAGATTGCAGGCTCGATCCCCAGTGAGGGGCATGCAGGAGGTATGATGATTCTCTCTCATTGTTAATGTTTTTATCTCTCCCTCTCCCTTCCTCTCTAAAATCAATAAAAATATATTAAAAATAAATAAAAGAGTTAAATGGCCATTATTTGCAGTTGATATCATTCACATAGAAAAAAACAATGATCAGTACTACTATGGAAGTAGTATGGCAGTATTACTATGAAAAGGTGGTGAAAATTAAATCAATATATAAAATTTTGTGGCTTTATTTTACACCATAAATAGCCAATGGAAAAAAATTAAAGGTAGCACTGACATATAAAAAAAAAAAAAAACCTATAAAAAAAACTAAGAATATGCTCTGACTGGTTTGGCTCGGTAGATAGAGCATTGGCCTGAGGACTGAAGGGTCCCAGGTTTGATTCCGGTCAAGGGCATGTACCTTAGTTGCGGGCACATCCCCAGTAGGGGGTGTGCAGGAGGCAGCTGATCGATGTTTCTCTCTCATCGATGTTGCAAACTCTCTATTCCTCTCCCTTCCTCTCTGTAAAAAATTAATAAAATATATTTAAAAAACTAAGAATAAATATGATAAAAAATGGCTTACGGTCTTTGGGAAAAGTAACTGTATTGAGGGCATAAAGAAGAGCTGATTAAATAAATACTATGCACATAGATGAGAGAATGCAATCTTTTAAAGCTGTGATTCTTCCCAAATTATTTTAGAAATTAATGTAACAAGAGTGTAGTATAAGAAACTTAATAACTAGATTCTGAAATTCATACGAGAAAATAAAACTGAAATGTCTAAGACAATTTTGAAGAATAATGGAGAAAATTTATTAGATATCAAGAATTAAATGAAGTAATGTAAAGAGTATAGTATTGTAATGTATTAATGTAAAAAGTGTAGTGTACTAATGTTAAAAGTAGAGGAGACAAAGATATCAATGAAACAAAATAGAGTGCCTAAAAATTGATCCATGCAAATACAGGAACTTAGTCTGTGATGTAAGTAACATCACAAGTAAGTGGTTCTTCAATAAATGATATTAAGATAATTGAGTAAAAATGGTATTAAGATAAAAAGTAGATCCCATCAATGGGGGAAAAAGGAGACATGTAATACTTTAATCAATAAAGAATAAAAAATAAAAAAAAGTAGGTCCCACATTACACTCACAAAATTCAGATAGAGTAACTGTATACAGATGGGAGAAAAAACAACCCAAATTCTATAAATATTAGAAGAAAATAAGGTGACATATTTTTATGAACACAAGGTAGGGAAGGCTTTCATATATAAAACTTTAAAAGAAGAAGCTAGAAAGCAAAAGATAAGTTTATTATATTACAAAAAAGTCCATACTGCAAAAGATGTGACAAGGTTAAAAGGCAAATTACAGAATGGCAGAAGATACTTGCAATTTATATTGATAAAGAATAAAGAGCCGAAACCGGTTTGGCTCAGTGGATAGAGCGTCGGCCTGCGGACTGAAAGGTCCCGGGTTTGATTCCGGTCAAGGGCATGTACCTTAGTTGCGGGCACATCCTCAGTGGGAGGTGTGCAGGAGGCAGCTGATCGATGTTTCTCTCTCATCGATGTTTCTAGCTCTCTATCCCTCTCCCTTCCTCTCTGTGAAATATCAATAAAATATATTAAAAAAAAAAAAAGAATAAAGAACTCCTGTCCCAACCGGTTTGCTTAGTGGTTAGAGATTTGACCTGCAGACTGAAGGATGGAGGGTTCGATTCCGGTCAAGGGTATGGTATGTAACTTGATTGCTGGTTCATCCTCAGTCCTGTCCATGCGGAAGGCAACCATTCGATGTGTCTCTCTCACATCAATGTTTCTCTCTGTCTCTACTCCTCCCTTCCACTCTCTCTAAAAATCAGTGGAGCCCTAACTGGTTTGGCTCAGTGGATAGAGTGTCGGCCTGTGAACTGAGGGGTCCCAGGTTCGATTCCAGCCAAGGGCACGTACCTTGGTTGTGGGCACATTCCCAGTGGGAGGTGTGCAGGAGGCAGCTGATCAATGTTTCTCTCCCATCAATGTTTCTAACTCTCTATCCCTCTCCCTTCCTCTCTGTGAAAAATGAATAAAATATATTTTTTTAAAAGTTAAAAATCAGTGGGAAAAATATCCTTGGGAGAGGATTAACTAAGAAACAAACAAACAAAAAGAATAAAGGACTCCTGAAATTGATTTTTAAAAGACAATTTAATAGCAAAATGGGCAAAACACATGAGTAGGCAAGCCACAAAAGGAAACTCAAATGGCTAAGAGAGGGAAGTGTTCAGTTGCACTAAAGAGTAGAGATACAAATAAAAATGAGATCCTAATTCATATTTTAGTCGTAAGATTGCCAAAAATAGGATGTGTTGGTTATGATAGGAAGCAAAAAGCACTATTATTGGGAGTGTAAATGGTACACTTCTTTTGGAGAGCAATTTGGTGATATCTACTAAAATTATAAATGTGCATGACCCAATAATTCCACTTTGGATATGTACGCAAGAGAAACTCTTGCATAATTCCACAGGGAAATTGGCACAGAGTATTTACAGAACCTTTTATTTTTAGCTTTTGTTTTTAAAAAAAATGTACAGTTCTATGGGGTTTGCTCACACAGTTGTGTGAGCATCACCACTATCTAATTCTAGAGTATTATCACCATCTACAAGAAACCCCATACCCATTAGCAGCTCTTCCCCAATCTCTCCCACCACCCCAGCATAATTCATCTACTTTCTGTCTCTACAGATCTGCCTTATCTGATCATTCCATATAATGAAATCATACAATATGTAGTCTTTTATATCTGACTTCTTTAACTTAGCATATTTTCAAGGTCATCCATTTGTAGCATATATCAGTGCTTAATTTATTTTTATGATTGAATAATATTCCATCTAACATTTTGGACATCCCATATTTTATTTATTCATTCATCAATTGATGGGCATTTGGGTTGTTTGCACTTTTTTGGCTATTATAAATGATGCTACTATAAAGACTTATGTACAAGTTTTTGTGTGGTCATATGTTTTTAATTTATTGGTTAAATACCTAGGATTGAAATTGCGGGTTGTAGGATAACTTGGTTTATATTCTGAAGAACTGCCAAGTGTTTTCCAAAATAATTGCACCATTTTACATTCCCACCCACAACTTATGACAGTTGCAATTTCTCTATATACTAACACTTGTTATTGTCCATCTTTTTTAAAAATATACTTTTATTGATTTCAGAGAGGGAAACATCAATGTTTTTTATTCAGCATTTTTTTTTTTTGTCCTTTAGTTCCGAATGAAATTCCCAAAGATTTTCTTCTCTTTTTTTTCATTTATATATTCATTTCCATTGCTAGCAATTTTTGTTGAATGAATTATAACATTACTGGAGTCTTTGGTATTTTCCCTATCCTTCTGGGTTTTTTTTTTTTTTTTTTTTTTTTTTAAACAAAGAACTATCTGTGTAGGGTGATTTTAGTAGGTTGGATTCGGTATCACCTAGTGGTGACTTTAAACCTTGTAATTCAAACAAAAGTTATGACAAAGCCTTGTAACCTCCTGTTATGACTTTTCTAAAGCAATGAACTCATTGCTTCTCTTTGGAAATAAGTGTAACTTTCTTAGAGGGGTGCATACTAAATTTTCACAGACAGGGAGAGATAAGCTCCCTCAGTACAAGTGGATTAAAATTCTTTCTCTATTTTTGATAAATTTTAGTATCCTAATAACAAAAGAAATATTCCCTTTTTTGCACACTTGATCTAGTACAGTTCATTAAATTTTAGAGAATATCAAGTCAAACCTCTCCATTTTATATGCGAGGAAGCTGTCTCATAGAAGATGGAGCTAGTGCCAGAAGTCTAGCAAATGAGCCTGGCCAGTGTGGCTCCGTGGTTGAGCGTTAACTATGAACTAGGAGGTCAGGGTTCAATTCCTGGTCAGGGCACATGCCCGGTTGTGGGCTTGTCCCCAGTGTGGGGTGTGCAGGAGGCAGCCAACCAGTGATTCTCTCTCATTGATGTACCTATCTCTCCTTCTCCCTTCCTCTAAAATCAGTAAAAATATGTTTGTTCATTTTACATAAAATCCAGCAAATTGCAGTCAAAGTCAAAACAAAAATCCTGGTCTACGGACTTCTTCATCCTTAACATACTGACTTGAGGCTATTTCTTTTATCCAACATACCTGTTTTGTCATTGAATTTCTTGGAGAAAACAGACAGAATGGGAATATGAAAGTCAATGCCAGTTTGGCACCGGCATCTTCACACAGAATGGAATTCATACTCAAAAATTTTCAAGAGAAATAACAAGCAGCAGGGTCAGGATTTCAGAGAAACCACAGCTTGTAAGCCCAGCATCTGAACCAGCTTTCTTATAGACTTGCAAGGGCAAAAATAATATGTAACTTATGGCAATGGATCACATTAAAGTCCCCAAAGACTTATGAAACTGTTCCATGAAAAGTCAGCAGAGGTGTCTTAGAAATGCAAGTTGCAGGTGAATGGAATGGCTATACTTGCAGATCTGCAATGGCTAGTAATATGTTTGAGTGCTGGTAATTAATTATAAGGTAAATTTAAGACAATATGGTCATTATGTCTTTTAAATAGATAAGACACACACACAACTCGAATAAGGAAGCAAAGACCCTTCTGGAACAATAATGTTGAATGAGAAAAATTTAGGTGGTCATTGGTGTATTGTAGATTACCTCACACATATGGAATATACTGATGGTGTCTCTGTGATTTTACTAGCAAACACTCTTCCTACACTCGCCCTACAGTCTTCATGTTCTAAGCAGTTGGGGTTAGTCAGATATGTGACAGGCTCTTAGTTCCATCCACAGATAAAGTCTCACTGTCTCAAGTATGGTGGGATAAATATTAAGTTGAAGAACACCAACACCATCCCTAGAGCATGCCTGGAAATCACCAAGTCCTCTGGGAGGCAGTCCTCTGTGTAGAACACATAACGGCTCCCTGAAACTGGTCTTATCCTTAAGACACATTTCCTCATGGTCTGCTAGCACGTTTCTGGGTATGTCATCAGTTTGCTTTACAATGCTCTAGTGAGGTTTTGGAAGGTGGTGTTGGACGTCATCAAGAAGTCATGACCGCTAGTTGACCAAAAAGCTGGACCTGGGCCATTGGAGGCTCCCCACCTCCTCCCTTTTCTGGAATGTGTATTCCTCTTGCCTTCCCTGTTCCCAGCAGATGCCCCAAGATATCTACAACCTTGAGAGAATAAGGTATCACTGAAACCCTGTGGATGGTATACATAACAACTTCAGTTAGGGGCCTCGATATAAATTTCTAAGATTTGGCAGACAGGTGCATAGATGTACTCAGCCCTCGTAGTTCCCTTGCTTTTATACCGGCCGCCTTCAAATCTGGGGTGGCCTGACTTTCTTTGGTCTCTCCCTGCCCTCCATATATGGGGGCCAGTTTCAGATTATGGGGCAGATGTTAACTAGACTTATTGTGGTGATCATTTCACAATATATACAAATATCAAATCAAGTTGAACATCTAAAACGAATATAAAGTTATATGTCAATATGTCTCAATTTAAAAAAAATCGTGGGCCTGGAGACCTCAAGGGAGCCTTTAAATGTTAAGTAAAAAAAATTGATCCTTAAAACCTTAATATATCTTGTCTACATTTTAATTATTAATAACATTTTAAATATAAAAATCACAGGTTATAAACTGTACAAAGTAATATTCTCCTGAACACATTTATATAGCTTATTATTAAAAACAAGTTATATCCCTATATATACAGAATACTTTCTTTTCAGATTTTAATTCTAAAGAAACTAATTTGGATAAAAAGCACATTCTATACAACAGGGAATTGTAATTACATGCAAAAACATTTCAAGAATCTAAATTATTATCCTTTAAATATTTGCATAAAAAGTGACAAAATTCTTACCAGATAACTTTTAAAACAAGAAGTAACAGGTAGACTATTGCATTTTTAGACTTTACTTTTTTAGATCAATATCTTTAAGCCTCTAATGAATGATGTGGAATTTTCCCCCAGAAAACTGCACATGCTGAAGCCTGTCTAGGTACCACGAGTATTCATTCTACATGTATTAGTTAAATGCCTACTGTCTCCAGGGGTCCAGAATAGAGGCACAAGCTATTTTTCCTCCTGGAGCTTACACCATAGAAATGAAGACAAAAATTTAAAAATACATAAGACAATGACAGGTGATAATATATGCTATAATGGATTTTGGTTTTGAGGACTTCTGGTAAACCTCAAATCTGAAGAGGGATCTATAATAATATAAGCATAATATGCTAATTAGACCGGACAGCCAAACGATCTTCTGGATGTCATTCCGGACAAAGCCACGGCTGCGGGGGCCGAGGCAGAGGCGGTTAGGGGCGATCAGGCAGGCAGGCAGAGCAGTTAGGGGTGACCCGGCAGGCAGGCAGAGGGGTTAGGGGTGACCCGGCAGGCAGGCAGAGGGGTTAGGGGTGATCAGGCAGGCAGGCGATTGGTTAGGGGCAATCAGGCAGGCAGGGGAATCAAACCAGCCACCTTTTGTTGTACAGAGGAAGGTGTATGGGATGAGGCTCCAACCCAACCAACCAATGGAGCCACACAGGCCATGGCTGTTTCATTATGTGTCTCAAACTGTTATCTCTTCCCTTTCTCAAAGTATCTCCTCAGCAGACAAGAGCTCTTTTCAGAAAAACAAATTCAACCATAAAGCTGAATTTTAAAAATTGGACCTATTGATGTCCAGAATAAATAGTTTTGTTTTTAAATCTAAATATTCTTTGTTAAAAAGAATGAAATTGCTTTGGCAATAAAAAAAATACCTTTGCTATATAAATTGTGATTATATTTAAAATAAAAACATTTTAGTATTTATATATTCATCTTTATCAAATGTCTTAGAAAATTTACCTTTAAATTATATTCAGATCATTGAATTCATTTTTACGCTGTCTTTGAAAGACATGTTATTAAAAATTACTTGTAAAGAAAACTAGTAAGTAATTTTATAAGTCTGTACTAGGCATTGCTTTATATTAGATCTTACAAAAAGTTTCTGGAAGACCTAGTTTTTGCAATTCACACATAATGGCATTTTTAAATGACAAAATGAAATATCCATGAGTTGTGGTGGGTGGATAAAAAAAAAAATGGACTATCCATGTTTATTCTGCTTGAAAAAGTAGTTGTACCTAGTATGATTAATTCCTGAATTAATGAATTAACAGTCAACTAACTATAATACTGTTAGCCACAGATTTTACTGAAACATGTTTTATACGTAAGTTTTTCAAAGAAATACTATGAAACTTTTTATTAAAAGTATAATGTCAAAATGATCATAAATGGAGCCCAAAGTCAACTTCAACCTTAAAGAATTACTTCAAAGTCTTCTATTACTGAAAACAGTATGCTGATTTTGAATAAAATGCTTCAGAGGGAAAGCCTACTAGAATTGAAAATCTAAACATATGTTATAAATTTCTACCAGATAATCCCAAGACAAAGGCAAGGAAGGCAAACAGAACAAAACACCCTGCAACCTGAATTTGGCTTTTATTTTTAAATATATTTAGCATGGAACTATCAAAGAACAGAAAATAATAAAACACAAAGAAATGGAATATTTTCAAATACCTTTAAAGCTAGACATAAAAATTAATAAGATAGCATGGACCCAAATTATAGGAAATAGTCCCTAAAATTTGATTCATTAAACACATTTTGAAAGAAAAGTTCTTTGCATATTTTCCAACATACCAAGATGTTCCCAAGTGCATTGGTTTCCTATTAATAAAGGTCCCAAATTTGGTTGCTTTATTTAAAATGATCAGATTCAGTATTGGTAAAAATTACCATGTCTCTAAATTCTCAATCAGAATTATAAAAATATGAGCTTTAATAGTTATGCAGCCCAAAATAGAAACATCTTAAAGGATACTTCTGGATAATCAGACAGATATTGCACTAAAGTAATTCCATACCTGATGCTCATTTATGGAAAGTTAATTCTCTTCTTTATGAAAAACTTACTACAAATAAATGTAATGTTAACCTAATTATAATTACACTTCAAAAATATAAAGGCACAGACAGAATAAAGAATAGTTTAATACTATACCAAATTTTCCTCTGAAAATTTGAAAAAAAAATAGGATCTAAATACTGATACTTTTTGATTTTATAATTTACCTTAAGTAACTAATAAGTCAGTATTAAAAGGTAACTGCTACACCCAATCCTTTCCAAATAATTTAGGGAAATGGTTTGTTTATATCTGAAGCTTGTGCATTGTCCCGTCTATGAATTTCAATTACCTTTCCATTAACTGGAAACATCTACCTGTAGTATAAACAATCAAGACAATGTACAAAAAATATATCTTATTCCTATAACTTACAGTGCACAGAAAAATACTTACAAAAATGGAAATATTTGTCCATTTAGTTTCCCAATAAATTAGAAGATTTAGCCCATTCCACATTTCTTTCTAAACAAAGGCTAAAGAATTGAGGGTGTGTTTTACTTCTAGCCCTGTTAGCTTGACATATTTTAAAAATATTTGCCTGATTACATGTAAGTTAAGATTAAGTTAGCATCTTATTTTTATATCACAGTATACATGGCATTTCTTATACGGCAAACAGAAAGGCACAATTAGCAAGCAATAAAATTCAGTACCTGAATTATTAAACTGATGTTCAGAACAATTGCAAATAAAGTACATTCAAGACAGTACAGAACTGGTGGGGGAAAGGAATCCAAAAACAAATTTTTCTGAAATTTGGTCCAATAAAATGCCTCCCATATTCAACATCATGGGTAACATGATGGCAGTATAAAATGAGGCATAAATCAGTATGTGGTAGCATATGAATTCTGGTCTAGTAATTATTTATTAATTAGGAAATGGCTCCCATAGTAAGTAAACATTAAATATATCTGTAATAAGAACATGCCTGTATTAAGTCCAAATACACAGGCACAACTGTTTGCATATTATTATTGAATTTATAATACACCCCCCCCCCCGTTTAAAAATGTAGCTATGTAATTTTATATATCATATATTAGATACATAATTGTATATTATGTACCTTAATATATGTTATATCTTGAATCCATAACAGCAAAAAACTCTCCAAATATTACATGAACAGTCTAAATGAATACTAAACATTTTTTCAGTGTTGAAATAGCTCAGCTCACCTAAACAATATCTGGATGTGCAAATGTAAAATGCACGAACTCATGAATTTACTTAATTATTTAAGTTAAATTCCTGCAAAAGCCTAACTCTGATTTGGCTTTTAACTAGAATATATTTTTAGACACCAGTAACTGATACCCTTCTTTCTTATCGTAAACAATATTTCTCCATCAAGAGATACCAATGAAGGAAAATATGTAAGGAGCCAAAAATGTGATAGAGAATCCAACCATTCCATAGGTAATGTACCGATAAGGGAGTTCAACTTCCATGTGCTGTCTTGCTTTTCGAACATCATCACATGGTATATTGAAGATTTTACAGGCTAAAGGAATGGTGAGCTTCTTCATTATTATTCTGGCTAGTAGTACAAATACCATCCCTACAAGGATACGCAACATGGCTTTTCCAAAGAGAATCACAGTAATGGGGGGCCTAACTAAAGGTAACATATCCAGAGGAGGATCTAACATTAGACCCATGTTATAGGTAACATGAGAGCCACATGCAATTCCAGCACCACTTCCTAGAATCTCAGCTGTGTCTCCTCGGGATGTACTCCAGGTGTCAAGAGTGAAAGAAAAGATCCCCAAGGCTAAATGAAGCCCAATGATGATTAATGGAGCATATTTGTGAGTTTGGTTGAAGTTGTCGATCAGGTCCACAAATGGATAGAAGATAGCTAAGATTAAAATGGTATATAGGAATCCAGCAATAATATCCTGGGAAAAGAGAAAAGTAGAGTTGTTTAGTATAAGACTAAATTTGGCATTAAAAAGATATATACACATTTTAAAAAATATGTCACTTTGTCAAAGTAAACTTTACTAACTGCACATAGTGGGTACTAAAAACTATTTTAATGATAATAAAAAAGACATATTGAAAGAATTACGTTTTCATAGTTCTACCCTTTCATAAATTAATTTACAATGTAAAAGTATATATAGCCTGGTCGGCGTGGCTCAGTGGTTAAGCGCTGACCTATAAACCAGGTCATGGTTTGATTCCCAGTCAGGGCACATGCCTGGGTTGCTGGCTTGATCCCCAGTGTAAGGTATGCAGGAGGCATAATTCTCTCTCATCACAGATGTTTCT
The DNA here is from genome assembly GCF_963455305.1 of Plecotus auritus. NCBI lineage: Eukaryota > Metazoa > Chordata > Mammalia > Chiroptera > Vespertilionidae > Plecotus > Plecotus auritus. The sequence continues at coordinate 35,019,725 of NC_137770.1, read as the reverse complement.
TTCTATCTCTGTCTGGCTCCCTCTCCCTCTCTGAAATCAACAATAATATATTTTTTAAAAGTATATATATGTAAGTATTTATAAATTTAAGTAAACACATATATACTACACAGAAATTCATACTCAAATTCTGAACAATTTGTTTGATTAAATTATGTAGTTTTGATTTCTAGGAGAATATACCTATTTTTCAAAGATACCATTTTCATTTTCATGCATTTAAACATAAAATCCAGTGTGATTCAAATAGTGAGCAAAGGCAAGAGAGATGTGGTATGAGGTCAAAGAGATAAGCAGAGGCCAAATCATGTAGTGCACTGCAGACTCGGTAAGAAGTTTAATTTTTAATTTTTATTTCAAAAGTGATAGGGAACCACTGAAAGATTCCCAAGTAGGAGTGCAACAACTGAACTGCAGTGCGGAGAATGAATCATAGAGGAAAAATATGGAATGGACAGGAGACCACTGGAGACACTGGTGGGAAGCTACCGCAGTGGTTCACTCTAGATATGGTTCGTATCTACATGAGGAGAAGTACACAGCTGGGCTTAGTAAACTATTTTAGCATTAGAGCTGACAACTTCAACTTGGTGATAGACTGAATGTGAGAGAGAAGCAAACGAGAAAGGGCTGAAAGATGACTCCTAGCTTTAGGTATGAACAATCTGAGTAGGTGAAAGAGGAAATGAAGCTACTATTAAAAGAACTTGTGTTTCTGAATCATTCTTGACATGAACAAAATTATTTTGGAACTTCTTCCTTAAATTTCTAGGAATTTCTAGGATCTACTCTCTATCACTGAAAATTTTATTAAGAGTTTCTTATGTTGCCTGACTGGTTCGGCTCAGTGGATAGAGCATCAGCCTGCGGACTCAAGGGTCCCAGGTTTGATTCCGGTCAAGGGCATGTACCTTGGTTGCGGGCACATCCCCAGTGGGGGGTGTGCAGGAGGCAGCTGATTGATGTTTCTCTCTCATCGATGTTTCTAACTCTCTATCCCTCTCCCTTCCTCTCTGTAAAAAATCAATAAAATATATATATTTTTAAAAAGAGTTGCTTATGGCCGAAACGGGTTTGGCTCAGTGGATAGAGCGTCGGCCTGCGGACTGAAAGGTCCCAGGTTCGATTCCGGTCAAGGGCACGTACCTTGGTTGCGGGCACATCCCCAGTAGGAGGTGTGCAGGAGGCAGCTGATCGATGTTTCTCTCTCATCGATGTTTCTAGCTCTCTATCCCTCTCCTCTCTCTTCCTCTCTGTAAAAAATTAATAAAATATATTAAAAAAAAAAAGAGTTGCTTATGTTGCCCTAGCTGGTTTGGCTCAGTGGATAGAGCATCAGCCTGTGGACCAAAAGGTCCCGGGTTTGATTTCAGTCAAGGGCACATGCCCAGTTGAGGGCTCAATCCCCAGTAGGGGGGTGTGCAGGAGGCAGCCGAACAATGATTCTCTCTCATCATTGATGTTTCTATCTCTCCCTCTCCCTTCCTCTCTGAAATCAATAAAAATATATTTTAAAAAAAGGAGTTGTTTATGTTCACTGCCTCTACTTCCTCACTTCCTATTTTTTTCTAAACTCATCACTGCACTGAAACCACTCTTTTCAACTAGTTTTCAGAGTAGATGCTTATTGTTTTTCTTATAATTTTTTTTAATATATTTTATTGATATTTTACAGAGAGGAAGGGAGAGGGACAGAGAGTTAGAAACATCGATGAGAGAGAAACATCGATCAGCTGCCTCCTGCACAACCCCCACTGGGGATTTGCCTGCAACCAAGGTACATGCCCTTGACCGGAATCGAACCTGGGACCTTTCAGTCCGCAGGCCGACGCTCTATCCACTGAGCCAAACCGGTTTCGGCTATAATTTTTATTATGTAATATTTGGTACATAGAAAAAGATATGTAGAGCGTACATGAACTTATATATAATTAATATCTATGAAATCACTGCCCCAAAATAGAAATACAATATTACCAGTTCTTTGAAATACTGGTATGCTATCTCCCAATTCCATCACTGCATCTTCCCCGGAGAACATTATAAATCAGTGTTTTGGCTGAATAAACATTTTTAAAAACTGTTTTACCACATATCTTCAAACAAAATGTTATCTGGTTTTGCTTCTTTCTGAGCTTTACAAAAATGTTATCATAGTATGTCCTTTGATTTGCTTTTTACTCTACACATTATTAAGATTCATTCATTATATGTAACTGTAGATCATTCACTTTCACAACTGTAGTATTTTTCTGTGTGATTATACAATTTACCCATTTTCCCACTAATGGTCATTTACATTGTTTTCAGGTTTTGGATTAGTTAATTGGTTATGGCTGAACTTAAATGCTTTCTTAATTGGTATGTATTCTTAAGCCAACCAGGAATATTATAAGTAATACTACTATCTTTCTTTTGATGTTCTCTGGTGTGGGTCTGCAAGAGTTTCTCCAGGACATATGCCTAGGAATAGAATGGCAGAATCTTAAGGTAAGTGCATGTTCAATTTTACAAGAAAATAAAGAATTTTCCGAAGTGTTTGTTGTATATATCCTAGGAGTCATTGCATTTTTCTGATTATTATTATTTTTCATAAGTTTATGGGCTAGTCCTTTTTTTTTCTTTCCCTTATTCAATGATGAGAGAGAATCATTGATCAGCTGCCTCCTGCATGCAAACCAGGCATGTGCTCAGATCAGAAATCGACCTGTGGCCTCCTGGTTCATAAGTCGGCACTCAACAACTGAGCCACACTGCTGGGCTCCTTTTTTCTTTCTTTTTAATACTAGTATGTTTTTATTGATTTCAGAGAAAGAAGAAGGGAGAAGGAGAGAGATAGGAACATCAATAATGAGAGAGAATCATTGGCCGCCTCCTGCACTCCACACACTTGGGGATTGAGCCTGCAACCTGTGCATGTATCCTGACTAGAAATGGGACCATGACCTCCTGGTTCATAGGTTGACACTCAAACACGGAGCCACAACAGCTGGGCTATTCCTTTTCTATGCAATGTATATTTGTGTCTTTTGGGCAACTGTTCTTTTGGACTGTCTTCTTGCTGATTTACATGATTTCTTTAAATAGTCTTCATGATCATAAAAGAATGTTATTCAAAAAGTTTGTTTGGTCCTAGCTGGTTTGGCTCAGTGGATAGAGCGTTGGCCTGCAGACTGGAGGGTCCCGGGTTCGATTCCAGTCAAGGGCACATGCTCGGGTTGCGGGCTCGATCCCCAGTAGGGGGCGTGCAGGAGGCAGCCAATCAATGATTCTCTCATCATTGATGTTTCTATCTCTCCCTCTCTGAAATCAATAAAAAAATATATTTAAAAAATGTTTTGTTTGCCTTTTACATTGAAGACATCAATATATCCAAAATTCCTGCCATTGTGCTCACTGTATGGTAGCAGTTCAATAAAAAATTTGAAGTGGTGGATTGGCAGTCAACAGTATAATACTTGAAACCAATGTTCTAAAAGATACTCAATTCCAATCAGAATACTATGGAATATAAGAACAGCTACAGAAGATACAGATAATTACTAAACAGACTAAGAATTGAATATTCAACTATCATGTTTTTAGGAAATAGATTCAATTTTGTTCACCACCACCTACCAAGTAGCTTAGCATATTGTAGAAACTCAAATATTTGTTGAGTGGACAAATGAATGAATGAATGAATACTTTATAGGAATTTATTTTATCTATTTTAACAAAATCTACTAAATTACTTATAAATGAATATCTTTACTGCTTTTCAACAATTACTACATTATATATATTAGAAAAATATTTCGATATAAAACAAGTTCTCACTGATATTTTCCTATTCTACAGTATGAGGTGAGACTTAAATTTTTTATTTATCTATAAGTGGCTCCTTTTATAGTTAGTCCAGGAAAGATAAAATCAATTAACAAAATGTTTTTAAAAGTATCAACTAAGGCATAAATACCATTGGTGTATTCAAAGTTCTTAGAAGGACATAAAAAGCATTTCATATCTAGCTTCTACCTATCATTAAGCTTCAATGTCAGATCTTATAAAGAATTTATAGACTCTATTTCCTCTCATTTTTGGATTACCTTTACCATGTATATTTTAGACAAACTATTACATATCCTTTGCAATTCTGCCCAGGCATGTATCTCCTCCATAAACTTTCTCCTCCTACCCCATAACAGGAACAACTTTCTCCTCTCTGCCTCCTAAGTTTCTTCTACATACCTATTACAGCAGTTACCACATTGTTCTCCATTTCTTTCTTTTTAAAAAAATATTTTATTGATTTCAAGAGGAAGGGAGAGGGAGAGAGAGATAGAAGCATCAATGATGAGAGAGAATCATTGATTGGCCGCCTTCTGAATTTCCCCCACTGGGGATCAAGCCCGAAACCCAGGCATGTGCCCTGACTGGGAATTGAACTGTGACCTCCTGGTTCCTAGGTTGACGATCAAACACTGAGCCACACTGGCCGGGTATTCTCCATTTCTTTGCTTGTTTACTTCTCCCAGAAAACCAAAGGCTCACAACTCTTGCCTGCCCATTAAAATCACTCAGAGAACTTAAAAATATTTGTGCCTGCACTAGTCCTCAGGGATTCTGATTTAACTGAGTTGAAGTGGGAGTGAAGCATCAGTATTTTTTTTAAAGCTTCCTAGGGGTTCTATTGTGTAATTTTCAGTTGAAAATTACTGCATTACCTACTTATATTACACATTAGTATTCAGACTGTGATCTCTCAAAGGCAAAAACTTTCCCTTAATATACATATACTAGAGGCCCGGTGCATAAAATTCGGAAGAGCCCAAGGGGGGGTGTGTCCCTCAGCCCAGCCTATACCCTCTCCAATTTGGACATCCCTCTCACAATCCGGGACCGCTGGCTCCTAACCACTCGCCTGCCTGCCTGATTGCCCCTAACTGCTTCTGCCTGCCAGCCTGATTGTCCCCTAACCACTCCCCTGCAGGCCTGATTGATGCCTAACCACTCCCCTGCCGGCCTGATCGCCCCCAACTGTCCTCTCCTGCTGGCCTGATCTCCCACAACTGCCTTCCCCTGCTGGCCTGATTGTTCCCAACTGCCCTCCCCTGCAGGCCTGATTGCCCCCAACTGCCCTTCCCTGCCGGCCTGATTGTCCCCAACTGCGTCGGGGAGGGGGCAGCAAAAAACAGAAGACATCCCTCCCTATTGCACACAGATGCTATATACTGGCCCACCCAGCCCAGGCCGGTGGGATGCTTGGCACATTCTCGGATCCCTGCTCAGGGGCAGGAGGGGTGACTGGTAGCAGCACATGTGAGAGGGGACCTCCAGGTGGCCACTCTGGTCCTGGCTTTTGGTCCTGGCACTTCCTGGTCCTTGGTTCCTTCCTGGTCCTGCCTGCAGCCCTGGTCCCCCTTCCTGGCTCAGCCTCCCCTCTCCATCCTGGCCTCAGATGGACCCCTTGGCTCCTGGGGGCTCTGTCCTCCCCTCCCAGCCTGGAGGTTATGGCTTCTCAGAGACTCCCCAGCAGCCCTGTCACTCGTGTTCACACAGGAGAAGGGGTGCATGTGGCAGAAACAGCTGTATAAATGTGGGTGCAGGGGCAATCCACTGGGGTCACTTGGACAGTTAGTTGATGACATGGGTCAGGGCCATGTTCTTGTCCTTGAGGTGCTGGTTATCAGCCTTGAGGTTGGACAGGCCCTTCAGCTCCACTTTCAGCTCAGCAGCCTTGTGCTCCAGGGCCCTGAGCTCAAATCTCTCCAGCTCCAGAAGGGCCAGCCTCTCTGCAAAGCACTCCTGCCTCTGTGTGGCGCATTCCAGCTCCACCTTGAGCTGCTCCAACCAGCAGCGTGGTCTCAGTCAGGGCCTCACAAAGTCTCTCGTTCTCAACGTGCAGCTCTCTGTAGAGCTTCCTGAAGCCTCCCTTGGGCTCTTGCAATTCTGGCTGGGGTTCTGGGTTGAGGGCCCGCTGCCTCCAGGGGGAAGGTTTGGATTCTGGGCTGATGCCGCTGGCTTCACCTCCTCCTCCTCCTCCACAGGCCCTCTCCTCTCCTTGCCAACTCTGCTGGTGCTCCCTGGAGGCCTGTGGTCCCTGTCAATGCCCGTCAGGTGCCTCTACTCTCTGGGCAGGGCCATCCGAGTCTTCAACCCCAGGAACTCAGGGCTGCCAGGAAGGGTCCAGGCTCTGTGCAGCCCACTCTTGATCAGGATGGGAGGTTGGCTGGCCCCACCCCGATTGGGCAGTTTGCTGGAGGTGGGTGGGAGCCGCCTGTGCCCGTGGGAGCTGGGGGGAGGGACCGAGAGGTCAGCAGTTCAGCCTGCTCGCCAGTCAATGCCACCTCATGGCGACAGGTCGTTTGGTCATCACAGCCCCTGGCTTTTTATATATATGGATACCCAGTGTCTAGCACACAATAAGCAGGCAATAAATACTTGGTGAACTAAATTAACACAGTTAAAGTAACTCTTTAGAGTCATCACATTTTTGCCTGACAATAACTCTATAAGAGAAATAGATGAAACATAATTTCTTGAAATTAGGCTAAAGACATTTTCAGGGAATAATAATTCTTTGTGTACTAAAAACATTTATTGTAATATTTTATATTTAATTCTCACAACCATCCTGATATAGCTTGCCTGGGACAATCACATATTGCTTTGTTGCCCCAAAAATAAATATTAAAAGTACTTTTCTTCCCTTTCAAAAGTGTCCAAATTTGATGAAAATTTATGGTTACTATAAATAACCAGTTTTTAAAGAAAGAAAAATAGACTAAGGCCACATAGCTAGTTATTTAATCTCCTAGATTGAAAGTGCTCAATATGTTTGTTTAAAAAAAAGAATAATGTCAGTATTAGGGATTAAATATTGAGAGTAAGAGAAACTAAAATTTCAACATTCTTTAAAACATGAAGTCTTCCATGAAAACTCATTGATACACACTAAAAGAATTAAGAATTCTGGTTAACTGAATTTTATTGCAATCACTCAAAAATTCTGCAAATAACCTTACCTCTGACCATACTTTAGAATATGCAGATCTCAAATCATATGACTGTCAAACTCTATTCCTTACATTTCAGGCCCCCAATTGCCAAACAATTTCACTTTATGAGGTTATGTTCCTTTGCTATCTTACCCTTCCTTCCCTACTTGAAATTAAAGGCACAGGTCTCAGGGAACCACCACAGGATTTTCACTACTAGGACGGAAACTGTTGCTTATTTTTTATGTAAACTTCATGACTGATTCAAAATTTTAAGTTATATGCTAATGTGGAAATGTTCTGAGCTTTATAATTCTCATATAGAATTAGATGTTTTAAGTAAATGATGATTGTGTATCTCCATGAATATTAAACTTAGATTGCTACAAGACTATGAAAATCTGCTTTCTTTTCTTCCTTTCAAATATATTTTTATTGATTTCCGAGAGGAAGAGAGAGATAGAAACATCAATGTTGAGAGAGAACCACTAATCGGCTGCCTCCTGCTCACCTGCTACTGGGGATCAAGCCCACAACCCGGGCATGTGCCCTTGACTGGAATCGAACCTGGGACCCTTCAGTCTGCAGGCCAGCACTCTATCCACTGAGCCAAATTGGCTAGGGCTCCTTCCTTTTCTGTTTATTTATTAATTGTTCATGATATCACCCTGGATAGTAAGGGCATGCTGAAATTCCATGCAACAAAACCAGAAGTAATGCATGATAGAGTTCAGGACATAAACACGGTGGCTATTATTGGGATATTTCAGTGGTCGGCAAACTCATTAGTCAACAGAGCCAATTATCAACAGTACAACGATTGAAATTTCTTTTAAGAGCCAAATTTTTTAAACTTAAACATCTTCTTACGCCACTTCTTCAAAAGAGACTCGCCCAGGCCGTGGTATTTTGTGGAAGAGCCGCACTCAAGGGGCCAAAGAGCCGCATGTGGCTCGCTAGCCGCAGTTTGCCGATCACTGGGATATTTAATGTATAACATTAAAATGTATAACTAAGTGCTTTTAAGTATTACATCACAAAGTACGCAATAAAGAAAGTTAATGTTAAATGTAACATAAAGAACTCAAAGTAGCAAATTTTCCAAAAAGAAACTTAGTGAATAATTTAGATATTAATTATAATTTTTATGCCCTGAAAGTTAAGTTATATGCTAATGTGGAAGTGTCTCCCTCGCTTCGATGTCTCTCTCCTTCTCCGCCCCTCCTTCCCTTCCACTCTCAAAAAATCAATGGAAAAAATAACCTCGAGTGAGGATTAACAAAAACCAAAAACCAGAATCAACCAACCAAATTAAAAAAACCCAAATAGTTATTATCCAGGAACCACTACTATTAAAACTCATCACTATAAGAACGCTTAGTGTTTACTGTTTCAGATCTTTCTCTATAACAAAAGTAACTGACAAGTACTCGGTCTAGTAACTTGAAAATGGCTTGTGTTTTAAGAAATTAAATTTGAGAGCTAGGTTTGGTAACAAATAAAGAAAAGATGGGGATAAAGAAAATCAATTTAGGGAAGTAGGTGGATATTAAAAATAAATGAAGCTGTTGTTCTTTGTGTTGTAACAATAACAAAGCATATAGGAAATACTGAAGTTTTCATTATAAATTATTTAGAACACATCTGAACTCTCCTCTTAATGTTAATGAAGATATCAGCTTAGATAATATGGTATCTAAGCACCTATGAGCAACCTCTAGGGCACACTCTGCCTATAATTCCATACTAATTTCACAATAAACAGTGAAGATACAAACTATGATTAAGAAAATAGTCCAGCCATAGCCAGTTTGGCTCAGTGGATAGAGTGTCGGCCTGTGGACCAAAGGGTCCTGGGTTCGATTCTGGTTAAGGGCACACACCTCCTTGTGCAGGAGGTAACCAATCGATGTATTTCTCTCACATCAATATTTCTCTATCTTTCCCTCTCTCTTCCACTCTCTCTAAAAAAATCAATGGAAAAATATTCTCAGGTGAGGATTAAAAAAAAAAAGAAAATAGTTCAAAATGCAGTTAATTACCAAAACATTAAAATATACAAAAAAACAGCCGAAACCAGTTTGGCTCAGTGGATAGAGCGTCAGCCTGCGGACTGAAGGGTCCCGGGTTCGATTCCAGTCAAGGGCATGTACCTTGGTTGCGGGCACATCCCCAGTGGGAGGTGTGCAGGAGGCAGCTGATTGATGTTTCTCTCTCATCGATGTTTCTAGCTCTCTATCTCTCCCCTTTCCTCTCTATATATTAAAAAAAAAAATTTGGCTAAAAAAAAAAAAAAAATATATATATATATATATATATATATATATATATATATATATATCTACCAAAAAAAAAACCACAAAAAAAAACCAAAAAAAAACACAAAACTGTGGGGAAAATTAGGCCCAAATGCTAAAAGAAAAAGGGTTAATTACCAATTATCAAATGAAATAATTGTGGTTATAACAATCATAATTCACAATATTTACAAGTTATCTGTGATTTTACTTTTAAAGGAAAAGCAAAAACTTGTAATATACATGAGACAATTCTTAAATACTTAAAAGTACTAAGATTATAGTAGTCATCATTTGAAAAATAATACATCAGTATTGTTTTTATTTCAGCTGTTCATGAATAGACATTATCTGGTATATAAAAAATGAACTAGGGTGTTGCTCAGTGGTTAAGCATTGACCCATGAACTAGGAGGTCACAGTTTAATTCCCAGTCAGGGCACATGCCCAGGTTGTGGGCTTGATCCCCAGTAGGGGGCATGCAGGAGGCAGCTGATCAATGATTCTCATCATTGATGTTTCTATCTCTACCTCCCTCTCCCTTTCTTTCTGAAATCAATAAAAATATATATATTTTTAAAAAAGAGCAGCATCTTTGAGATTACACATTCAATATAATCAGATTCATATTACTCATTGTATGATAATAATGAACCTAGGTATAGATAATATTATCTAAATAGAGGCCCGGTGCACGAAAATTCATGCACTGGGCTGGGTAGGGGTTCCTCAGCCCCGCCTACGCCCTCTCGCAGTCTGGAAACCCTCGGGGGATGTACACCTGCTGGCTTAGGCCTGCTCCCTGGGAGATTGAGCCTAAGCTGGCAGGTAGACATCCCTCTGGCAGCCCAAGAGCCTTTGGGGGGTGTCTACCTGCCAGCTTAGGCCCGCCCCCCATGGGGAGCAGGACTAAAGCCGGCAGTCAGACATCCTTAACACGGCCGACGAGGTGGGAAAGACCCCAGCCCACTGCCGCTGCACTCAGCTGTCAGCCCGGCTTGTGGCTGAGTGGAGCTCCCCCTGTGGGAGTGCACTGACCACCGGGGGAAGCTCCTGCGTTGAGCGTCTGCCCCTTGGTGGTCAGTGTGCATCATAGCGACCAGTGGTTCTGCCGTTATTGTCAATTTGCATATTACCCTTTTATTATATAGGATTATATAGGATACATTTTCCTTCAGGAAATCTCAAGGATTCATTTTTTCACTCAAAGATACATAACCATTTCAAAGTTTTTTAGGAGTGATATTGCTAAATTTTGGTAGTAGAAGGAAATAACTCTAACAAGGCACAGATATAGATAATAATATTTTCTTGTGACAAATATTATGGTTGATATAAGACTGTGATACTTAGTCTCATTATAAAATTGATTGATATTAAATAGGATTGTATATAAATTCACAATCTGTATTAATATAATTATAAAAAGTCAAATAGGAAAATTCTAAAAGTAAATGTTAAGGACAAGAAAAATTAAATATAATTCACTAGAAATTTTTTGATTCTGTGAATTAGTTCATATATCTCCACCTTTTCTTCTGATCTTTCATTATGATATAATATATAACAGGTTCACAGAATGTCCTAAGAGACACCACACTAGATGCAAGGATAGAGAGAGAAAACAGTTTATTTTTTCCTGTTGCTTATTGTCTGGTGGGGGTTACAGATAAAGAGAAAAGCATTTGCAGTTTAGGGTAAGTGCAATGCCAGAATTATATTCAAAAGGCTCTGAGAGAAGGGTCTTAAGAAAGGAAGATGGGAAAAGTAATGAGACCTTTAGGAGATAAGAGCATTTTTGTGAATCTTGAACAATAGGTAGATTAGCTAGGCTAGTCTAAGAAAGATAAAGGGCATTTCATACATAGGTTATAGCAATCCTGTAAGTATGGAAGTAAGAAACACCCTTTGCATTTGAGGAAATGTAAAGTCATTCAGTATGGCCTCATATTTCTGTCTTGGGAGGTATACTACAAGAGACTGAACACTGCATGGAAACCTGTCAGACCTGAAAGAGAACTAATTAAGAAGCTGTTGCAGTAATTTGGTTGAGAGATGACTAAGGGAATGTCAATAGGTTCAGGGAGGAAGTGAGCACATGTGACTAAAAAGAGTACATGGTCTCTGTGTTGCTGTTTTTGAAACTGAATTGCATTCTCACAATAAAATATCTGCTGTGAGCCCTGAAGTACTGCTAGGAAAGAGAAGACACTAGAGTTTAATATGTAAATACAAGTTGCACCACAATAGTTTAAGTGCATTTAAGTTTCTAGTCACTAACAAGTAGAGCTCTCCTTGGTTTCTGTATTCACACTGTTGGTTTTGACTCAGAGTCAGGAGAGGCATAAAAGAGAATGAGAAAAATAAATAAATAAAACTGAGACGGGAAGAAGGGAGAAATGTTATCCTGAGTATAACACCTGGTTATTGTGGTTGCTGGGAATTGTTTTTATGAAGTACATGATTACTACATTAAAACTTCACAAAATCATGCTGATATTTTTGCAAAAACCAGATTTACAATAACAACATTTTCTCATTGAAGTTTCACGTAAGTTTACAAATGATTAAAAATTATTAAATTGCCTGTCAATTTCAGAAAAAATAAAGCACTATAAATACAACATTTTTCTTACCAGAATGGAGTGCATTCCCATGTAAATTCTACTTAGGCAAACTAGGGAACACCAGCAGGGAATAAGAATCAGTCCATATATAAGAGGATACTAAAGGGGGAAAAAAGTAAAATGAAATAAATTAGGCTAAATATAAACAAGCAAATTAAAAACAATCACTATACTGTAAGTTCTATGAAAACAAGAACTATGTGTTTTTATTCCCCAATGTATTCCCAGCATTAACCTTTAACATGACACACAGCAGACACTCAAGAAATATTTTTGCATGAAATGAACAAGTGATGAAATCTTAGGTTTCCTTACTCTTCACTGTGGAACTGACTCATTTTTGCTTTTACAGTAAAGATTCAATCACCAGCAAGCTAAGAAGAAGAAAAACAGGTAGGGGCATACTTTTAATATGGCTACAAATAAAAGCACCTCTGGAATAATTCCTGAATCTGGCCCATGTAAGGGTCTTCACTTCTCTGGGGACGAAGACTAAGCATTATCTCCCTCTCACTCCCATTAGTAACTGCTATCTACAATTTCTATTGACATTTCCCCGTTTTGTATTCAATATTCATCACCTTGTAATATGTTTTCCACTTCTGCCCCACCACTAAAATTTCAAGTGGTAACTTTATTGAAAAAAAGTTTGATGGGCTACTGGGAGCAGTAGGCTATAAAAAGGAATAAACAAAATGTAGACAAGACTTGGTATCAATGGCCCAGTTTATGAGTTGGCTTTGACTCTCCTGGCATTAGAGGGGAGAAAGAAAGGGGGGATAGGGGTAAGTTTCTAATTCTCAAGAATTTGAAGCCAAGGTGGTTCAATAAAAAGTGGTGTTTAAAATAAGCGAGTTAAGGAGGGTTGTAAGAAGAATGGTAAAGATTTAGTATATAGTTCTTTGCATGTGACATGGCCAACCACTTCTTTATACAGCATCATACTCCTGGTTCCCTTTTAACCATCTATTTTCTTTTGTTTGTTTCCCACACAAGAGCACATCTTCTTCTTGTTTCTTAAACATTGGTATAAGTACTAGTAAGAATTCAGCCCTTACTAGTTATTTGCAGCTTCACCTTTTACTTTTTAACTTCTACTTAGCATGCTGAAGACCTATCCATTTCCCTGGGTTTAAAAACCAGACAGCCACCTCCTGCACATACTCTACCTTGAGATTTCCATGGAGCTAAACCCACAATACCTCAAGCCAAAATCATCCTCCTGCCAGCCAAACTTGTTCCTACTTTCATATTCGCTATTTCATTTGGAAACATTTAATACACATAATAATTTAAATGATAAACATGAATTATCTTTTACTTCTTCCTTATCCCTCCATTGCAACCAATAACCAAATCTTGCTGACTTTACCTTCTAAATATTTCTTGATTCTGTCATCACTTCTCCATCCTATTTACACTGCTCTTGTTTAGATACTCATAGTTTCTTTTTCAAGCTCTATTTATTTTTCCATCCATTTTCCCATATGCATGAAGAATGTGCTTAATGGGCAAAAAGAATGTAACCATATAATGAGATAAGTGCTATAATAGGAATATACTAAAAGCCCAGAGGGATTCTACAGAATGGGCATTTAACTTGGTTTAAAGATGTTAACAAAGACTCCCAGATTAAATAAGATTCAAGTTGCCCTGAAAGATAAGTAGGATTTAGTCTTTAGAGAGAAAGGAGTGAATACAGGGCAAAAAAGGTGGAGGGCATTAGAAACATCAGGAACACCATGAGCAAAGGCCGTGTCCAAGGCATGGTAGGTAGTGTCTAGGAGAATAAGCTTACATTCTTGCTGGAGAGAGGCACTACATAGTAAACATAAAATATGTACTATATAAATATACTAGGGGCCCAGTGCATGAAAATTCATGCACTGGAGGGGAGGATCTCTCAGCCCGACCTGCCCCCTCTCACAGTCCAATAGCCCTCAGAGGCAGGAGGCGACCCAGCAATCAGGGGAAGGCGATGCCCCCATCACACCTCTGCTGCTGCCACTGCCAGCAGCGCAAGCCTCGGCCGGCCCTGGTTACCTGAGCCTTGAGCAGCCTTGGGCAGTTGGGCAGCTGACATCCAAGGATTGCCTGCATCTCGAGCCCTCCCTGGGCAGCTGGGCAGCCGAAATCTGAGGCTTGCCTGCACCTCAGGCTGGCCCTAGGTGGCTGGGCAGCCAACATCCAAGGCTTGCCTGCACCTCGGGCTGGCCCTGGGCGGCTGGGGGGCTGAGGGCGGGTCTAGCCACACCGCACACCTGCGCCTCCCCCCCCCCCCCACACACACACAGCGGGGCTGAAAGGACTGGGGGACTCCAGCAGGGCTAAGGAGACTAGGCACTGCCATCTTCTGGCTATAGGCGCCACCATCTTTGTGACAGTGTGATGGTCAATTTGCATATTCCCTCTTTATTAGATAGGATGAGTAATATGTGAAAATATAAATTTTACAAATGTGGTAAGTACTATGGAGAAATAAGAGAACAGGTATTGAAGAAACATTAAACATTCAGCAAATATTCCTTGTGTTCCTCCTACATTTTCAGGTTTACCTGCAGCTAGATTGGGGACCAAGTGACTGGTTTTGGCCAGTGAACTGGGAAAATGTGACTTATGCCACTTTCAATCAGTCTATGAACTCTCTTCCCTACAGATGTGACCCTGGAAGCCACATGCATCACAACTAGGAATGAGGAGATGCATCACAAGATGGGAGACCTTCCATCAGCCTGTGTTTTTGAGGTTCTAAGTAGAACAAAACTAACCCATAATGAATATGTAGCAAAAATGAGAAGAGCTAAGATTGGGGGGGTAAGTCATCTCAGAGCAAAATCAAGCCTATCATAATTAAAATGGTAATAGAAAAAGGATCAAATATTTAGGAGTATGTGTGGGGCAGGTTAAAGTAGTAAATAAAAGACTACTATGTGTGGCTCAGTGGTTGAGCATAGACTTATGAACCAGGAGGTCATGGTTCAATTCCCTGTGAGGGCACATGCCCGGATTGCAGGCTCAATCCCCAGTGGGGTATGCAGAAGGCAGCCAATGAGTCTCTCTCATCATTGATGTTTCCCTCTCTCTCTCTCCTTCTCCCTTCCTCTCTGAAATCAATAAAAAAAGGAAAAAAGCAAAGACAGTAAATTCAGGATTTACTGAGAAGCTGAGACTTGAAGCAAGACTAGTTGGAGGAAAGAAAATTAGCTAAGCAGATAGATATCCAAGGGAAGAACATATACCAGGCAAGGGGATCAAATACAACAAAGTACTTAATGAGGAAATAGGACTGGCAAGGAGGCTAGTGTGGCTGGAGCAGAGAAAGCAAGCAGAAGTGAGAGAGTAGGTAATGGGGCCAGCGCAAACAGAAGCCAAGAGGCCACTGTAAGAAATGTGACTGTTATTGTGAATTAAATGGGGAGCTACTGCAGACTTTTGAGCAGAGCATTGTCATGATGGCTGCTATGTTGAGATTAGACAATAAGAGATCAAGGGGGGAAACAGGGACACCAGTTAGAAGGCTGTTGGTATAATCTAGGTGAGAGATAACCATGGCCTCTGTCTTTGTATCAGGCACTAAGGCCTGTTTAATTTTTTTGTTAATTAAAAAAACAACTGTTGCCCTAGCTGGTTTGGCTCAGTGGATAGAGCGGCCTGCAGACTGAAGGGTCCCAGGTTAGATTCCGGTTAAGGACATATGCCCAGGTTGAGGGCTCGATCCCCAGTAGGGGGCGTGCAAGAGGCAGCTGATCAATGATTCTCTCTCATTGATGTTTCTATCTCTCTCTGCCTCTCCCCTTCCTCTCTCAGAAATCAATAAAACCATATTTAAAAAAATAAACATTTTTTCAATGAAATAAACATAAGCCTGCAGCACTAAGGAAATCAGTCTTAGAGTATCATATTCATAACTTGGGATTACCAATGATACCATAGTATTCAGTTCCTGACCTCAAACCTGAGCTGTGTTAACGTTAAGTTCTAGTAGCATCTCTGCAATCCACCATAATAAACTGTAATCTGAAAATCATTTTGAATAAACTTAGAACAAGGAATTTCCAATGCCTGTTTTAGAATAATCTTATTAAGTACAGATTCTGTAGCTTGAAGCTTTTAAAACTAATACACACTTTTAGATATCCTATCTAATAAAAGAGTAATATGCAAATTAACCATCACTCTGCTACACCGACAAGCCATGACCACAAGCCACGCCCACAAGCAAATCAGGAGCGAATATGCAAATAAACCCAACCAAGATGGCTACAGCCAGAGAGAGCAGGAGGGAGGTTTGGGTTTCCCCGGCAATGGAGGAAGCCAAGCTTTCCACCTGCCCTTGCCAGCCTAGGCCTCCACTCAAGGCTACAAAGTTTCAATGATAGAAGATACACAAACCCAAAAAGAAATGGTGGCAGCCACGGAGCTGGAAAGAGCAGGAGGCTAGGGTTGCCCCCGGCGATGGAGGAAGCCAAGCTTTCCGCACACCCTGGCCAGCCAAGGCCTCGCTTAAGGCTACAAAGTTTCAATTATAGAAGATACATAAATCCCAACAGAAATGGCTGCCGCCACGGAGCTAGCAGAAGGATTGGCTCCGCTCCAGGCTACAAAGTTTCAATTGTAGAAGATAAATAAACCCCAGATACCAGGGCCTCCGCTTGGGACGCCAGGGGGTGTGGCCGGCCTGCAAACCACCACAGGCCCCTCACCCAGGCTGCCCCATGCCCCAAGGGAACCCCCACCCTGATCTGGGACACCCTTCAAGGCAAACCAGCTGGCCCCCACCCATGCACCAGGCCTCTATCCTATCTAATAAAAGAGTAATATGCAGATTGACCATCACTCCAACACATAAGATGGCTGCCCCCATGTGGTCAAAGATCCTGCCCCCATGTGGACACAAGATAGCCACCACAAGATGGCCAGCAAGGAAGGGCAGTTGGGAGGGACCAGGCCTGCAAGGGAGGGCAGTTGGGGGCGATCAAGCGTGCAGGGGAGGGCAGTTAGGGGTGACCAAGCTGGCAGAGGAGGGAAGTTGGGGGCGACCAGGCCTGCAGGGAAAGGCAGTTGGGAGGGACCCAGGCCTGCAGGGGAGAGCAGTTGGGGAGGACCAGGCCTGCAGGAGAGGGCAGTTAGGGGGAAACAGGCTGGCAGGGGAGTAGTTAGGCATCAATCAGGCTGGCAGGGGAGTGGTTAGGGGGTGATCAGGCTGGCAGGCAGAAGTGGTTAGGGGCAATCAGGAAGGCAGGCAGGCGAGCAATTGGGAACCAGGAGTCCTGGATTTTGAGAGGGATCCCAGATTGGAGAGGGTGCAGGCTGAGCTGAGGGACCCCCCCGCCCCCGTGCACGAATTTCGTGCACTGGGCCTCTAGTAGAAATATAAAAACCACTTTATACAACAGTACATTATACCATATTTTCTATGCAAAAACAAAACAAACCAAAAAACTTAAAGTCATGTTTTCCCTCACGGTACTTTCCACACTAGTAGGCTAATGTAGAATAATATATGAGTTCAAATAAGTAAAACAAAAAGTGACCCACATACAGTCATTTAATTAACATATTAATGATAAAAATATGAAAATGGCTTGGTTGGTTGGAGCATTGTCCATATACCAAAAGGTTGCAGGTTTGACTCCCGGTCTGGGCCTTAACTAGAGACAACCAACTGATAGATGTTTCTCTCTCACATAAATGCTTTTCTCTCTCTAAAAAAATCAATAGAAAGAGGTGGAAGATGGCTGCCGACAGGAAGGCAGACTGCAAGATAGTGTGTGAGTGAGAAAACAAAGGGAGAGTGTGTGGTCGCATGGGGAGTGTTTGTTGGTGAGTTGAGGGACAGGTATACTCCAGGAGACTGTGGGGGACTGCTGGACGGGGGCTGCCCAGTCCTGCTGGGCTCCCTCCTGGAGCGACCGGCTCAAACGCGGAGACCACTCCATCTTGAAGGGGGAAAGTGGATGTTATCGAAAACATCCTGAAAAGCCCGGGGTATCTACAACTACGGCACCCACTGAACAGCTGCGAACCCCAGAACACCGGTCCCCAAATGGCGCAAGCACGCGGATTCAGAGGAGCTCTACACTCCCTCACAGAAAGGTCAGATTTCTCCTGGGATAAGGTGAGGTTTGTGGTACCGGCAGGAGAGAGAAACGCGTGCACGGCGGGAGCTGGAGAACCTGGGGAAGTCTGTGCCTAGAAAAATCCGCAGCCGTTGGGGCTGGCGTGATCTGTGAATGTGGAAGGGGGTCCTCAGAGCTGCTAACAGAAGGGAACTCTAAAAGCAACCCATTTTGATCTGGATGCAAAAGGACAGCCTAAAAATTTTAACAGTGTGCCAGCTGCTTAGACCCAAGGGGGAAAAAAAAGACTGCACAGACTTGTGTGCAGCCCCGGAGTTCACACACTTACTCTGGCTCTTTTTTTTTTCTTTTTCCTCTTTAAATCCTTGCTTCTGATTACTAAGCCCAATACATAGGATCACACAATTGGGGACACCCTAAGAGACTACTGGGGAAAGTTGTTTTTCTGGAACCTGGGGATCAGAGCAGGGAATAACCATCAGAGAACCAGCTCTGAGGCAACCCACTCCCACAAACCGGTATTGAATGCCACAGGGAAAGCAGGATGTAAGCACTGGCTAGAGAGGACCTATACACCCGGAGGTCAATCCAGAAACACTGCCACTCAGGGGTTGAATCACTAATTGACTCTTGTGTAAACACAAATAAAGGAATACAAGAGAGTAAGACACACTGCCTGCTTAAAAATCAGGACTGGCTTACAACACTGAGGAGCAGTGGAATGCAGGGAACTCCAATACTGTCCTGACTAGGAAACAGGCGTGCCAAACAGAAGAGTAGAGGAAGTGAATGACCTTCACTACTGCACATTTTTATTTTTATTTTTTTCATCTTTTACTTAAGAAACTAATTTTTTTCTTTTTTCCTCAGTTGATTTTACCTTTTCAATTATTACAATTTTATTTTCAATCAGTATTATTACTACTACTATTTTACCTTTTTTTAAAAAAAAGTGTCATTTTATTTTACTTTGGGATTAGTGTTCTACATTCTATTTTCATCTTTTCTTTAGCATCATTTTACTCTATCTCAACTTTACCTTTATGCCATCACTCTCTACCTCACTTTTCCCCTTTTGTTGTCCTGTTTCTCTTACCCTATTCCTGCTTTAGATTTTCCCTATTCCTTCTTTTTACCCCTGTTAAAATGTCACCCTACTTATATATCTAATTTCCAATCCCCTGCTCCAAGTCCATATACACACCTCTCTCTTCTCTTTCTTCACTATCCAAAAAAATTTTTTCTCTCTGTCCTTTTGTTGTTGTTTGCTTAATTGTTGATTATATCAATTTTTTATGCTTGTTTGTGAGATTGTTTTGCTTTTTCTTTTTGTTTTTGTTTGTTTTTTGCTTCTGTTTTCCCTCGCCTCGCTTGATATTGTTGTTTGTAGTTTGCATTCATCTTCAGGTACTTGTTGCTGGCATTTGTTGGGATTAGTGGCTGTTCTATTGGAGTTTTCTCCCCATATATATAGTTTTTTTGCCCTCTTCTTTCTTATTCTCTTTCTTTTCTCTCTTAATTTCTTTTTCCTTTTCCCAATTTCATTTTTGCACTCCTTTTTTTTTTCTCTCCTATCCTCTAATTAGCCTTTCTCTGGTGGTCACCTTAATTTGGGGTTATTAATATCGCGAATATATTTCTGTTCAGTGCCTTGTGCCTTGTACATGGTTGTGTTGTATTTTGTGCCTTTAAATCAATGCAGGAGAGAGAGAACTACATAACCAGACACCTGGAGAAGAGAGATCATGGGGAGACAAAGAAACAGTCTGCATATGAAAGAAAAGCAGGCATCACCAGAAAAGGAAGTAAACGAAATGGAGGCAAGCAACCTGTCAGAGAAAGAATTCAGAGAAATTGTCATAAGGTGAATGAAAAGAATAGAACACAAATTCAACAATGTGTGTAAGAACCATGAGGAAATGAAGAATCAAGAAGAAATGAAAAAGGACATCGGTGCTATAAAGAACGCAATAGAAAGCATCAAGAGTAGACTAGAAGAAGCAGAGGACCACATCAGTGAGCTAGAAGACAAAGTAGGAAAAAATACCCAAGTAGAGCAGCTTCTAGAAAAAAAAAATTAAAAAGAGGAGGAGAGCCAAAGGGAACTTTGGGACAACATGAAACAAAACAACATCCGCATAATAGGGGTTCCAGAAGAAAAAGAAACTGAGAAAGGAATAGAAAACCTGTTTGAAGAAATAATGACAGAAAATTTCCCTGATATAGGGAAGAAAAAACCCACACAAATCCAAGAAGCTCACAGAGTCCCAAGCAAAATGAACCCCAAAAGACCAACACCAAGGCACATTATAATTAAATTGGCAAACACCAATGATAAAGTAAGAATCTTAAAAGCGGCCAGAGAGAGACAGAAAGTTACCTACAAAGGATCCCCCATCAGACTAGCGACTGATTTCTCAACAGAAACACATCAGGCCAGAAGGAAATGGAATGAAATATACAAAGTCATGCAAAGGAAGGGTCTGAATCCAAGAATACTATACACAGCAAGGCTATCAATCAAAATTGAAGGTGAAATCGGGAACTTCACAGGCAAAAAAAGGACTAAGGGAGTTTATTACCACCAAACCAGCAATGCAAGAAATGCTAAAGGGTCTGCTGTAAAAAAAAGAAACAGGAAGTGAAGAAGGAACGCAGGGGTAAAGAATAAAAATGGCAACAAACAAGTACCTATCAATAATAACTTTAAATGTAAATGGATTAAATGCCCCAATCAAAAGACATAGGGTAACGGATTGGATAAGAAAACAAGAACCATATATCTGCTGTCTACAAGAAACCCACCTCAGAAAAAAAGATGCACACAGACTGAGGGTGAAGGGATGGAAAAAGGTTTTCAGGCAAATGGAAATGAAAACAAAGCTGGGGTAGCAATACTTATATCTGACAAATTAGATCTCAAAGTGAAGGACATAACAAGAGATAAGGAAGGCCACTTCATAATACTAAAGGGAGCAATCCAACAAGAACAAGAAACTCTGGTAAACATATACACACCCAATACAGGAGTACCCAAATACATAAAAAAACTCCTGGAGGATATCAAGGGAGAGATTGACAGCAATACAATCATAGCAGGAGACTTTAATACCCCCACTATCACCATTGGACAAATCCTCTAAACAAAAAATCAGCAAAGAAACATCAATCCTAAATGACACACTAGACCAGATGGAATTAATTGACATCTTCAGAACATTTCACCCCAAAGCCACAGAATATACATTCTTCTCAAGTGCAATGGGTCATTTTCAAAGACAGACCATATATTGGGTCACAGGAAAAGTCTCTTCAAATTCAAGAAGATAGAAATCATATCAAGCATCACAGTGGCATAAAACTGGAAATTAACTACAATAAAAACAATCCAAAAAAAAAATCAAACACATGGAGCCTAAACAGCATGCTATTAAACAATGACTGGGTTACCAGGGAGATCAAATAATAAAAAACGTCATGGCAAAAAAAGAAAATGAAAACACAACAATCCAAAATCTATGGGACACAGCGAAAGCAGTCTTGAGAGGGAAGTTCATAGCTCTACAAGCCTACTACAAAAAAACCCACAAGAAACAATGGTAATAAATTACCTAACCCTACAACTCAAAGAGTTAGAAAGAGAGCAACAAGAAAAGCCCAGTGTAAGCAGAAGGAAGGAAATAATAAAGATCAGAGTGGAGATAAAGGACATAGAGACCAACAAAACAATACAAAAGATCAACAAAACCAAGAGCTGGTTCTTTGAAAGGATAAACAAGATTGATGAACCTCTAGCCAGGCTCACCAAGAAGCAAAAAGAGAGGACCCAAATAAACAAAATCAGAAATGAAAAAGGAGAAACAACAGACCCCACAGAAATACAAAGGATTGTTAAAAAATACTATGAACAACTCTATTCCAACAAACTGAAAAACCTAGAGCAGGAGTCCTCAAACTTTTTAAACAGGGGGCCAGTTCACTGTCCCTCAGACCGCTGGAGGGCCGAACTATAGTTTAAAAAAAAATCTATGGACAAATTCCTATGTGCACTGCGGGCCCGGGATGAGTCGGCTGCTAAGCAGGACAGGCAGCGGCACCCGGCAGGCCGGATAAATGTCCTCGGCGGCCGCATGTGGCCCACGGGCCGTAGTTTGAGGACGCCTGACCTAGAGGAAATAGACATATTCCTAGAAAAATACAACCTTCCAAAACTCAATCAGGAAGAATCTAAAAATCTCAATAGGACAATAACTATGGAAGAAATTGAAGCAGTCATCAAAAAGCTTCCAGCAAACAAAAGCCCGGGGCCAGATGGCTTCACAGGGGAGTTTTACCAAACATTCAAGGAAGAACTAAAACCTATCCTCCTCAGACTATTCCAAAAAATTCAAGAGGAAGGAACACTTTTAAGCTCATTCTATGAAGCCAGCATCACCCTAATACCAAAACCAGATAAAGACAACACAATGAAAGAGAATTACAGGCCAATATCCCTCATGAACATAGATGCCAAAATCCTCAACAAAATTCTAGCAAATCGGATACAGCAGTACATCAGAAAGATCATACATCATGACCAAGTAGGATTTATCCCAGGAATGCAAGGATGGTACAATATCCGCAAATCAATAAACGTGATACATCACATAAACAAACTGAGAGATAAAAATCACATAGTCTTATCAATTGACGCAGAAAAAGCATTTGACAAAATCCAACATCCTTTCTTGATAAAAACTCTCAACAAGGTGGGAATAGAAGGAACATACCTCAAAATAATAAAAGCCATATATGATAAACCCACAGCCAACATCATACTCAATGGGCAAAAACTAAAACCATTTCCACTAAGAACAGGAACAAGACAGGGATGCCCACTCTCATCGCTCCTGTTCAACATAGCACTGGAAGTATTAGCCATTGCAATTAAACAAGAAGAAGAAATAAAAGGCATCCAAATTGGAAAAGAAGAAGTAAAGCTGTCCTTATTTGTAGATGATATGATATTGTACATAAAAAACCCGAAAGACTCCATCAAAAAACTATTAGACTTAATAAATGAATTTGGCAATGTAGCAGGATACAAAATTAATGCCAAGAAATTTATGGCATTTCTATACACCAATAGTGAACTTACAGAAAGAGTGACTAAAAAAGCAATCCCATTTACCATCGCACCAAAAAAATTAAGATATCTAGGAATAAACTTAACTAAGGAGGTAAAAGACCTATACACGGAAAACTACAGGACACTGAAAAAAGAGATAGAGGAAGACATAAACAGATGGAAGAACATACCATGTTCATGGATTGGTAGAATCAACATCATTAAAATGTCCATACTACCCAAAGCAACCTATAGATTCAATGCATTCCCCATTAAAATACCAACGGCTTATTTCACAGACCTAGAAAGAACTCTCCAAAAATTCATCTGGAATAAAAAAAGACCCCGAGTAGCCACAACAATCCTGAAAAAGAGGAACAAAGTAGGTGGGATCTCAATACCAGATTTCAAGCTGTATTACAAAGCCACTGTTCTCAAAACAGCCTGGTACTGGCACAAGAACAGACATATAGATCAATGGAATAGAATAGAGAACCCAGATATCAACCCAAACCATTATGCTCAATTAATATTTGACAAAGGAGGCATGAACATACAACGGAGTCAATACAGTATCTTCAATAAATAGTGTTGGGAAAATTGGACAGATACATGCAAAAAAAATGAAACTAGACCATCAACTTACACCATACACAAAAATAAACTCAAAATAAATAAAGGACTTAAACATAAGATGGGAAACCATAAAAATACTAGAGGAATCTACAGGCAGAGAAATCTCAGACATATGCCAAAGCAATTTCTTCACTGATAACCGCTCCTAGGGCAATGGAAACTAAAGAGAAAATAAACAAATGGGACTACATCAAAATAAAAAGCTTTTGTACAGCAAAAGAAACCATCAACAAAACAATAAGAAAGCCCACTGTATGGGAGAACGTATTTGCAAATGTTATCACTGATATAAGTTTAATCTCCAACATCTACAGTGAACTTATACAACTTAATAAAAGGAAGATAAATGATCCAATAAAAAAAATGGGCAACGGACCTAAATAGAATCTTTTCGAAAGAAGACAGAAGGAAGGCCAAGAGACATATGAAAACATGCTCAAAGTCACTAATTATCTGAGAGTTGCAAATTAAAACGACAATGCGGTACCATCTCATACCTGTCAGAATGGCAATCATCAACAAATCAATAAACGACAAGTGCTGGCGAGGATGTGGAGAAAAAGGAACCCTCGAGCACTGCTGGTGGGAATGCAGACTGGTGCAGCTACTGTAGAGAACAGTATGGAGTTTCCTCAAAAAACTAAAAATGGAACTCCCATTTGACCCAGTGATCCCACTTCTAGGAATATATCCCAAGAAACTAGAAACACCAATAAGAAAGGATATATGGCCCCCTATGTTCATAGCAGCACAATTCACCACAGCTAAGATTTGGAAACAGCCTAGGTGCCCGTCAGCAGAAGAGTGGATTAGAGAACTATGGTACATCTACACAATGGAATACTATGCTGCCATAAAAAAGAAGGAATTCTTACCATTTGCAACAGCATGGATGGACCTGGAGAGCATTATGTTAAGTGAAATAAGCCAGGCAATGAAAAAAATACCACATGATCTTACTCATTTATGGAAAATAAAGAACATTATAGCCTGATGAATAAAAAGATAGACACAGAGGCAGTAAAGCACCGAACAGACTGTCCAATTACAGCAGGAATGCTGGGGAATGTTGGGGAGGGGGGGAAAGAGATAAACTAAAGGACTTGTATGCATGCATATAAGCACAACAAATGGACATAAGACACTGGGGAGGTGAGATGAGGGCATGCGACAGGGGGTAGAGGAGGCTGGGAGAAGGTCAATATGGAAAAAAAGGAGATATATGTACTACTGCATGTAATACTTTAAACAATTAAAAAAGTAAAATATATAAAAAAATAAAAAAAACCAGACAAACAAAAACAAATCGCCCTGGCAGTTTGCTCAATGGTTAGTGTCACATGGACCAAAGGTTCTTGAGTTCAATTCCACAACCAGGTCCAGGTGCATGTGGGAGGCAACCAATAGATGTGTCTACCTCACGGGAGATGTTTCTGTCTTTTTCTCTTTCTCCTTCTCTCCCACCCTTTTCCACTCTATAAAAAAAAAATTTAATGGGAAAAATATCCTTGGGTGAGGATTAACACACACTTCCTCAGGTGAGGATTTTGAAAAAATGTGAACTGAAACATTTTCAACTCAATCTATTGTTTTGACTTATTAATATCTGATGTCATTTTAGTTACTGTTTCTCTTTTGAACACAAAGCACAAAGTATCAGTTTAACAATAGAATTCATCACATAAATACTAATTATAATCATAAATATACTTATATTACAAACCATAATAAGGAAAGTACTAATTGTTACCATACTAGTTAATATGGCCTTATTTAACAAAATAGGATCCATTTCTCAATTTCTATTATAGGGAAGGGATTTGTGAGGAAAGAAAGAGAAAGGCTATGTGTTATAGCTTATGTCATTTTAGAGCTGCAGGAAGACCACAGTTTCCCAGATAGTTAATTAAGATGAAGAAATTCCTGATAGCCTCTGCAAAACCAAGCATAGAAACAAAAGACACAGTAAATCCAGTCTTCCACTCTCACTTTCTTTTTTTAAAAATATATTTTTATTATTGACTAGAGGCTCGGTGCACGAAATTCGTGCGGGAAGGGGGTCCCTCAGCCCAGCCTGCACCCTCTCCAATCTGGGACCCCTCAAGGGATGTCCGACTGCCCGTTTAGGCCTGATCCCACCTAAACAGGCAGTCGGACATCCCTCTCACAATCCAGGACTGCTGGCTCCCAACTGCTCGCCAGCCTGCCTGCCTGATTGTCCCTAACCTCTTCTGGCTGCCTGCCTAATCACCCCCTAACCACCCCCCTGACAGCCTGATCGATGCCTAACTGCTCCACTGCAGTCCTGGTCCCCCCCCAACTGCCCTCCCCTTCAGGCCTGGTCCCCCCAACTGCCCTCTCCTACAGGCCTGGTCCCCCCCAACTGCCCTCTCCTACAGGCCTGGTCTCCCCCAACTGCCCTCCCCTGCAGGCCTGGTCCCACCCCAACTGTCCGCCCCTGCAGGCCTGGTCCCCCCAATTGCCCTCCTCTGCAGGCCTGGGTCCCCCCAACTGCCCTCCTCTGCAGGCCTGGGTCCCCCACAACTGCCCTCCCCTGCTGGCCTGGGTCCCCCACAACTGCCCTCCCCTGTTGGCCTGATCGCCCACAACTACCCTCCCCTGCTGGCCATCTTGTGGTGGCCATCTTGTGTCCACATGGGGGCGGCCATCTTGTGTGTTGGAGTGATGGTCAATTTGCATATTACTCTTTTATTAGATAGGATTTCAGAGAGGAAGGGGGAGGGAGAGAGAGACAGAAACCTCAATGATGAGAGAATCATTGATCAGCTGCCCCCTGCATGCCCCTACTGGGGATCGAGTCTGCAACCCAGGCATGTGCCCTGACCGGGAATCAAGCTGTGACCTCCTGGTTCATAGGTCAATGCTCAGCCACTGAGCCACGCGGGCCGGGCCACTCTCACTTTCTACTTCTATTCCTACCTAATTCAACCCTTTATTTCTGATAAATAAACAGGCTGCATTTTTTTTTAAACCCGAAGTTCAGTTGCAGGCAGATGTTAAAAGAAATGAATGTGGCTTTGTTTTTTACTGAAATGTTAATAGATGAAGTAATTTTTTTTTTCTTAATTCTCACTTGAGGTTATTTTTCCATTGATTTTTAGAGAGAGTGGAAAGGAGGGGGAGAGACTGAGAGAGACACATAGATTGGTTGCCTCCCACACACACGTGTCCAGACCAGCATCAGGAATCGAGCCTGCAACTGAGGTATGTGCCTTGGCTAGAATCAAACCTTGGACCCTTCAGTCCCCAGGCTGACATTCTATCCACTGAGCAAAACTGGCTAGGGCATCACTCAGTTATTTTTAATTATATTTTTCTTATAATGGAGCTAGGTACAAATTTCACTTAATTAGAGGTATAAGAGATGCTAAAGGTATTAATTTCACTCTCTTCACTTTACAAATGAAGAAACAGACCCAGGACACACTAAATAACATGTAATAGTGTATTCTAGTAGCCTATTCTGATGCCTTTTACAATTTTTTTATGCTTGTTATTTTCTACATTTTTTCACACACAAATACAGTAGGTAATAATTTAAGTTTGGCAGGAGTTCCTATTTTCTATTTTCTTTTTCTTGGAGACTGTTGACCTTTATCAGCTGAATTTATGTATCTCCTCAAATAAGGTTTTTACTTAAACTCAATCTTTAGGTCTTATAAAAAAAAAGGTGAAAGAAAAATGTATAAGTCCTCACATTATTTTCAAATTAATAAAAATTTACCAAAACCAAAATAATCCACGGGACCTCCTAAAGCTTTTAATTACATACTTTCTAATCTTTTCTTTGCACATCCTACTACAGGAACACTTATCTAAACATTTCCTTCAGTTATTCTACTGAACAGTTGTATTCTTACTGATATGCTTTCCTTAACTATCACACATAATCAGAATTATTTTTTACGTTATGGCATTTTCCACTTACATTCATGGAAGTTAGTAAAATAAGCCAATAAAATTACTTGCAATTAAAGCAATTACAAAAACTATCTAATAGAATTTAAAATTTTTAGAGTAATTTAAATATAGACAAAGGCAGACACCAGGAAAAAAATTATATTTTGAATTTAAGGAATGGATAGTGTATATATAAATAACATTTGACAATAACACATTAATGATATATCTGCCTTGTTCTCATACATTGTTATGTTAATGCAAATAGATGCAATCTTTCTGGAAAGCCTTTTTGTCTATACATAAAAGAGCTCTAAATGTTCTAAATGTATATAGAATGACCCAGTAATCTCTCTCCTAGAATTGTATACTAGTTCTATATTACACAGAAATGTGGGCAAGGATTCATACATTATAATGTTTATCATAAAACTATATATACCACAAAACAATGAATACGCCAATATTTACTGATTATGTCATAGTTTAAAATATGGGTTTTTGGAACTCCACAGACCTTAGCTCTAGCCATTTACTTACATGCATTTATTGGGACTCTAAATAACAGAAATCTTGAGGGGAAAAAAAAAAGATATAAGGATACAGAGTATCTCACAGAACCCTAAGGCAAAATGAGGCTAAGCTTTAAGAAGAAACTAGAACTATAAATAGGACAGTCATAGGACCATCTCTTCTTTTGATATATTTGCTTCATTCTTTTTCTGCAGACTAGTTTCTCTGATCTTCGGTCCACATGGTAGATGAAGGTTTCTGAATGTACTTCTTCATTGAGGAACCCTGCCCAAACTCAGTATCTATTCTCAAATCCTGGTGGACAAGATTATATACAGAAAGTATTGGCTGCCCTATAGGTGAGGGAGCTTATAGAGGGCTGTCAGTGAGGCAGACTCCCCAAATGGTGCCTATTTCTTCAGGTGTGGAAACATGGGCCAGTTTCATAATCTCGTAGCATCACAATTTCCTCATCTCTATATGGAGATAGTATCTACACTAAGGACACCCAATAGTGTAAAAACTGTTTTGTAGGAATATAAAAAAATTTATTCGTAAGAATGTTTCTAGAAATTTTTGCTGATTGGAAAATTTCTGACATGTATTAGAGTTCTCCAGAGAAACAGAACCATTGAAGTTAGTAAAAGTCAATAAAATGACCTGCAATTAACTTGACTAACTTCAATAGGATGTATGTACACACACACACACACACACACACACACACACACACACACACGCACAGTAGAGGCCCGGTGCACGGATTTGTGCACCGGTGGGGTCCCTCAGACTGGCCTGTGTCCTCTCTCAATCCGGGACCCCTCAGGGGATGTCTGACTGCCAGTTTCGGCCCAATCCCCGCAGGCCAGGCAGTAGCAGCCCGTGAAGTGGCAGGCAGCCGGGGGAGGAGCCTGACCCCCAGCCAGGCACCCTGCCACTCCCCGCTCATCCGAGACCCAATGTGCCTGCTGTTGCCGCTGCTCGGTAGCTCTGCACAGAAGCAGGAGAGAGGCTCATGCCGCCGCCACAGCTGTTTTTGCCAGCTGTGAGCCCAGTGCCTGGCTTTGGTCAACTGAACGGCGCTCCCGCTGTGGGAGTGCACTGACCACCAGGAGACAGCTCCTACATTGAGCATCTGCCCCCTGGTGGTCAGTGCGCATCATAGTGACCAGTCGCTTAGGCTTTTATATAGACTAGTGGCCCGGTACACGAAATTCGTGCACATTAAAAGGGGATTAATTAGTGGAAATAATTTAATATTGCTATTTGCCCTTTCTCTATAATAGAAGTGTCAAAGGTGAAAGAAAGTTAGTAAAATGTATATGAAAACCTTCCTCCTGTCAGAGTCTGGGGCACACCACGGGACCCAGAGTCAAGTCCCCGCTCACCCACATGCGCCTCAAAATCACGTGAGACCCAGACCCGGCTGGCCTCCCCCGCTCATTGGGATAGATCCAGACCTGGCTAGTCCCACCCTTGTCAAGCCACGCCGGGCAGGGAACGTAGCCTCAGGTCCCCTGGCCGGGCGCCAGGACAGGGGGCATGGCCTGAGGTCCCCCAGCCCAGACCGGGGTGGAGGGGTGCATGTCTTGAGGTCCCCCGTCAAGCCCTGCCAGGTGTGGGACATGGCCTGAGATCCCCTGTCAAGCCCCGCTGGGTGGGGGGCATGGCCTGAGGTCCCCCGTCAAGCCCAGCCAGGCGGGGGGGGGGTGCAGCCTCAGGTCCCCTGGCCCAGCACCGGGAGGGAGGAACAGCCTCAGGTCCCCTGTCAAGCCCCATTGGCAGGGGGGTGCAGCCTCAGGTCCCCCCTGGGCAGGGGGCACGGCCTGAGTTCCCCCGACCCAGCACTGGGGGTGTACCTTGAGGTCCCCTGTCAAACCCCACCAGGCATGGGGGCGCAGCCTCAGTTCCCCTGGCCTGGTGCTGGGGCGGGGGGTGTGGCCTGAAATCCCCTGTTAAGCCCCACCTGATGGGGGGCATGGCCTGAGGTCCCCCAGCCTGACCCTGGGACCGGGGAAGCAGCCTGAGGTCCCTTAGCCCAGCACCAGGATGGGAAGCACACCTTGAGGTCCCCTGTCAAGCCCCACCAGGTGGGGGGTGTGGCCTGAAGTCCCCTGTCAAGCCCTACCTGGTGGGGGGCGAGGCCTGAGGTCCCCTGGCCTGGCACTGGGGCAGGGGGAGCAGCCTGAGGTCCCCTAGCCCAGCACCAGGATGGGAAGCGCACCTCGAAGTCCCCTGTCAAGCCCGGCCGGGTGGGGGACATGGCCTGAGGTCCCCTGTCAAGCCCCACAGGAGCAGGGGAGGGCATAGCCTCAGGTCCCTGCTGATGGCTTGTTAAGGCTCCTTATGGAACTTGGCCTCAGCTGTGGGTGCAGCCATCTTTGTGATGGAGTGATGGTTAATTAGCATATTCCCTCTTTATTAGATAGGATTATAAGGAATTGGCATATCAGAAGAATGTCCCAACCAACTGAACTATCTGGCCAGAGCTTCTAAAATAAAAGTGGACCATGGGGTGGCCATGAAGGATGGGGGTGAGAGGTGGGGCACTTCACCAACCACCTCTGGAACCAGGAAATCTAAAGTGGAGAGATACTTGACCAGACTCCCTGAAGTGTGGAAGGTTAGAACGTTGACCAAGGAAGCAGTAGATGATGCTAAAACAGAAAGCTAAATTAAGACGCACAGAATTACAGAAAGGAATTGAAGAACTCAAATTAAAACCTGTTGCTGCTAGAGCAACTGATAGTTTTTAAAACTGCAGGCAGCTCTCTCTCTCTATGGAATATGCCCAGGTGGTGCTCTCTCTCTCCTTTTAGAGCAGACCTGCACCTCTCCTCCCTCTTTCATCTCTCAAGGCACATCTCTCTCCCTCTTTCCCTTAAGCTCCAAGGACCTTGCTTTTGCCTCTGTAACTTATTTTCTGAGCCCATTTCTTCTACGGCTCATTTCTTCTACCTCTGTGACTTTATAAATAAACTTTCTCTTATAAAAAAGAAAGAAGAAAGGAACGAAAGAAAAGAGGGGGCAGGGAGGAAGGAAGGAAGGCAGGAAGGAAGAAAGGAAGAAATTTCAATCACAGACGAGTGACAAGTGAGGCAGGCAACTTTTCATGGAGGAGAGAGAAATAATTGCTATAAACAACTACAGCACATCTAGCAGCGCTTTCTGCAGAGCAAGACACCAGGCTGTTTTGAGATTCATTATGGAGATACCAAATTCAGCAAAAGGGCAAACACCTGGCGATTCCAGACTGCAAAAAGCTGATCACCAGGCAGGAATCTAAGCAGATGACTAAAGACGGAGCAAATTCATGTGGCTGGTGAAGAGCTGACAGGTAACTCACAGTACCCATAAAGCAATTGCAAATCAAGGAGAACTAACTGCATTGGACAACCTGACACCAGATTGGTTAAAAATATTAAAGAATGAGCCCTGGTCGGTGTTACTCATTTGGCATTGTCCCATGCACCTAGAGGTTGCCATTTCAATTCTGGTTCGATTCTTCTTAGCCCAGGCACATGCCTGGGTTGCAGGCTCGATCCCTGGTGGGGGGTGTGCAGGACGCAGCTGTTTGATGATGTTTCGCTCTCATATCTGAGTTTCTCTCTCTTTCCTTTCCCTCTCTATCTAAAAAGCAATGAAATTATTTTTAAATAATATACTTTTTTAAAAATTAAAGGATGAGGGGTGAGGGGCGGGCTAGAAGGGGTCAAGGGGGAAAACAAGGAGACATATGTAATACTTTCAACAATGAAGATTTTTTTTTAAACATTAAAGAATGAGAAATCCACAGGCCAGGCTGGATTCAATCAAACAGTTGGCATTAGCAACTGCTTTTGCCCACCAGTGTGGCTCAGTGGTTGAGCGTCAACCCATGAACCAGGAAGTCATGGTTCCATTCCTGGTCAGAGTACACGCCTGGGTTGCGGGCTCAATCCCCAAAAGGGGGTGTGCAGGAGGCAGCAGATCAATGATTCTCTCTCACTAATGTTTCTCTCTCTCTCTCCTTCTCCCTCCCTCTTAATAAAGGGAGGGAAAAATCAATAAAAATACATTATTTTTATAAAGCAACTGCTTTTGCCAACAGTTTGGAATCTTTTTTTTTTTAATCCTTACCTGAGAATATTTTTCCCATTGATTTACAGAGAGTGGAAGGGAGGGGGAAAGACACAGAGAGAGAAACATTGATGAGACATATTGATTGGTTACCTCTCACAGGAGCCTCGATCATGGCCAGGGATCAAGCCTGCAACCAAGATACATGGAATGGAACCTGGGACCCTTCAGTCCACAGGCTGACGCTCTATCCACTGAGCCAAACAGGCGAGGGCTAAACTTTTCATACATACTTAATTTTAATTATACAAATGTGTCTACATAAGTAAAGAGAGATAAATTAACTCATTTTTCAATTTTTTAGCATATGTATTTGGAAAACCTACTTTATTACATAACTAGAGGCCCGGTGCACAAAATTCATGCATGGGGGGGGGGGTGTCCCCTCAGCCCAGCCTGCACCCTTTCCAATTGGGGACCCCTTGGGGGATGTCTGACTGCCAGTTTCAGGCCTAAACCGGCAGTTGGACATCCTTCTCGCAATCTGGGACTGCTGGCTCCTAACTGCCTCTGCCTGCCTGCCTGATTGCCCCTAAGCCAGGGGTGGGCAAACTTTTTGACTCGAGAGCCACAATGGGTTCTTAAACTGGACCGGAGGGCCGGAACAAAAGCATGGATGGAGTGTTTGTGTGAACTAATATAAATTCAAAGTAAAGGAGCGGAGGGGAGAGCAAGAGAACCGGATAGAACAGCCGGATCCGACCCGCGGGCCGTAGTTTGCCCAAGGCTGCCCTAAGCCCTCTGCCTGCCTCTGCCTCTGGGCCTCTCTCCGGGCATGATCCACAGCCTCTGTGGCAGCTGCTGATCAGCCCTTGCCTCTCTCTTTCTCCAGGCCTTGCCAGCAGCCATGGTGGCTGCTGATTAGGCCCTGCCTCTCTCTCCAGCACTCTCTCCAGGCCTGATCTGCAGCTGCTAAGGCAGCGGCAAGGTCGTTAGGCCTCAGCCATGCCCGCCTCACCCCGCCCCGCACCCCCCGCTGCTCCCCCACCCCGTATGGTGACTGGTCATCCGTCTGGTTGTTTAGGATGTGACAGCCCCTGGTCTTTTATAATGTAGACTAGAGGCCCAGTGCATGAAATTTGTGCACGGGGGTGCGGGGAGGGTGTCCCTCAGCCCAGCCTGCATCCTCTCCAATCTGGGACCCCTAGAGGGATATCCGACTGCCCATTTAGGCCCGATCCTGCTGGGATCGAGCAGTCGGATATCCCTCTCACAATCCAGGACTGCTGGCTCCCAACTGCTCGCCTGCCTGCCTGCCTGTCTCATTGCCCCTAACCACTTCTGCCTGCCAGCCTGATCTCCCCCTAACTACTCCCCTGCCAGCCAGATTGCCCCTAACTGCCCTCCCCTGCCGGCCTGGTCACCCCTAACTGCCCTCCCATGCCAGCCTGGTTACCCCTAACTGCCCTCCCTTGCCGGCCTGGTCCCCCCCAACTGCCCTCCCTGTAGGCCTGGCCCCCCACAACTACCCTCCCCTGCAGGCCTGGTTGCCCCCAACTGCCCTCCTCTGCCAGCCCAGTCACCCCTAACTGCCCTCCCCTGCAGGCCTGATTGCCCACAACTGCCCTCTCCTGCTGGCCTGATTGCCCACAACTGCCCTCCTCTGCCGGCCATCTTGTGTCCACATGGGGACAGCCATCTTTGACCACATGGGGGTGGCCAGCTTGTGTGTTGGAGTAACAGTCAATTTGCATATCACCTCTTTATTATATAGGATGTTATCCCAATAAATTTAATAAAAGTTGTCTGCAAATTGTGCTTACACTGGAAGTGAACCACTTATCAATTTTATTTTAATCATCACTATTGGTGTACCCTGAAGGTGTAAAATTTGGCTTCCACACTGTCAGCATTTCTTGGGGGCCAGACTTCAGAGACTTCATAGATAGTTCTGAGGTCTTTGGCCTTGCTCTGAAGTTACTGGCTGCCCAAGTTATCACTCGAGGTGGTGAATTTTTCTACATTGTTTTCGTCTTTTTCTGGATCATTTTTATTCGGTTCCTCATTTGGCCTGTGATAATGGCCACATATTGTTGGCTTTATAGCTTTCGTAGGTTTTCTTGAAGGGGTAAGAATTTTTGGAAAGGCTCCTTTCCTTGAACTCCCTTAAAGACATCTTTTCACCCCCAACGATGTCTTTAGTACCTGGAAGGACAACAGAGTGAGCGCAGAAGGACATTGGTTTGTGGGGAAATGGCTGGGATGAAAGGGAAAAAAGTCTTCATGAGAAAAAGTATGGGTTGAGGATGGAATCTGCCAGGCAAGACCAGGGGTCTGGGGCATATGCCACTAAAGAAGAGGAGGAGAAGTTTGGGTGTGGTCCTTTCATTTTGGACACTGGACCTGGGTTAACAGGGCTTCTTCCTCTTTTACCTTCTTTTGGTGAATGGGGTTGGTTATTACATGACTGTGCTAGGAGTTTGTGGTTTCCTGGTCATCTTCACCATGTCAAAATTTCCCAGGGCCCTACCCCAGGTCTCCTGAACATATGCTTTTCTCTAGGACAATGAGGGGCCACACCCCGTAGGCTTTAATTAATCAGGAAGCCTCTCCTCCAGCTAATGGTAGCTCTGGGAGAGAAACTTAGACATCATAAAGCACCATCCTGGCACTTCCATGGGGAGGGTGAGGAGGCCAAGATGCTTTGGTAAGAGAAAGGGGGCATTTCTTTAGCACTCCTAAGCCTTCTCAAACCTATTGACCCCATGTTCAATTCTGATGGGTCACATGGTAGGGAGATGATGCTTCCTCAAAACGTTTCCCCAGGCCACCCATTTCAAGTGGTTCATTGTTCTTTCTCATCCTTCACCATTAGCTAGTTTTCATAAGATTTACCTAAAATCTTTTCAAGGTAAGTGACTGTCTCTCTGGAGATGTGAATCATCCTGCTTCCCTAGTACAGGTTGTTCTTATGCACCTTGAAAACCATTCACTTCTTGGCTACTACCAGATAAGTTTTCCATCTCATCCCCCTTTTTCCACTGTCAATGTGGTTCTCCCCAGCTTTCTGTTTTCAAGGTTGAAATCATTGCCTTTAGGCTGTCTTTAATGAATAGAGTTGCTCAATTGGTTACCTTAGCTTTAAAATCTTGGGGGTGATTATAGTAGGTATAGTATCTAGATTTGGGGTTTAACAGTGTAAGGTGAATGAGGCAGGAATTTAAATTCCCGAAGTTGAGCTTCCTGTTTGTATGTTGAAAACTGCACCTCCCCCCACCCACCTCCTCAGGGAACTTGGGTAGTCAGACCCTTGGTCTGAGGATTGCAGACTCAGGTTCATCGAGGACAGGAGGCCCAGGCCCTGTCAAAGCATGGATCAGAGACAGGGCCAAAGGACCCTACGGAATCCATCTCCGCCCCTGCCATCAGGCTTTGGAATTGCTGGGCTTGGTACCAGATGTGACGTACACTGACTTCCTGCAGAGGACTCAGGGCAGTGAGGCCTTGATCTGAGGAGTCCGGCCTTGGGTCAACAGAAGGAGGATCCCAGGACCTGCCAGGGCTCAAGGTGAGGAACATGAGGGATTACGGAGGGACCTTGGACCCTAGAACAGAATCATCCCACCCACGGCGGGATGACAACAACAGGCAATTTCTGCATCCGGGTCTCAGAGACTCGGGGGCTTTAGTACAGGGAGTGGGACCTCAGATACGCAGAGGACCGGCCCAAGTCCTGCCAGAGTCAAGGTGAGGACCCCGAGGAAACACCAAAGGGACTCTGGACGCCACAACAGAGGGGACCCCACCAAGGCCCTCCCCTGGTGTAAGCCCTGGGAGTCCCCAGGGTGGGATGACGACAACAGGCGATTTCTGCATCCGGGTCTCAAGAGTCTCGGGGGCTTTGGTATAGGGAGTCGGAACTCAGATACGCAGAGGACCATCCCAAGTCCTGCTAGAGTCAACATTAGGATGTAGTGACCCTGGATCGCATAACAGAGGGGACCCCACAGAAGACCACCCTTACTGTCAGCCCTGGGAGTCCCCAGGGCGGGATGACCACATGCAGTGTTTCCTGACTTCTACAAATGGGTCTGAGAGATCCTGGGAATATGGTATCAGAAAAAGGGCCTCTGGTCCATAGAGGGGAGGGCCCAGGTCCTGCTGGAGGCAGTGGCGAAGTTGTTAGGTCTCTGCCCACGCCCACCCCCCCTCTTTTGGTTGTCCCTCCGGTTGTGACAGCCCTAGGCTATTTTTAGTAATGATAGATGGACTTTCAGTTTTAATGGACAGACCCTCACACAAATTAGTCCATTATATCGAGGTTTTATTTTATGATAAAAGTGAAAGTTGGATTCCTTCCTGAAAGCAAGTGAAAGTTCAAAGACATAAGCATAAAAAAAAAACCACACACACACCATAAAAGTACCATAAGAAACCATGATAGAAAGCCATTCTAAACATTACTCAAAACTAAGAAAACGTGAAATAAAAGACTAATAAGTAGCCCTGGCCAGTATGGCTCAGTTGGTTGAAGTGTTGTCCCATGCACCAGAAGGTCTCGGGTTCTAATCCCAGTCAGGGCACATACCTAGATTGTGGGTTCAATCCTCGGTCAAAGTTTGAATGGGAGGCAAATGATCAATGTTTCTCTCTCACACTGATGTTTCTCTCTTACTCCCTCTCCCTTCCTCTTTCTCTAAAATCAATTTTTTAAAAAAAGACTAATAAATAAAAAGGAAAAGTATCTATTTAGAATTAAAAAAAAAGTCGGAAAAGAATAATTTAGGACATTTCCTAATCACACCACAACTAAAAGAAAAATATTACCACAACATAAAGGGCTTCAAAAACCAATAAGTAACCCAAGAGAAACAAAAACATATATCCAAGCAAAAATACCCATATCAAAATTATTCAAAATAAAAAAAAAGTGAGCCCTGACCAGTTTGGCTCAGTGGATAGAGTGTTGGCCTGCAGACTGAAGGGTCACAGGTTCGGTTCTGGTCAAGGGCATGCACCTTGGTTGAGGGCACATCCCCAGTGGGGGGTGTGCAGGAGGCAGCTGATAGATGTTTCCCTCTCATCAATATTTTTAAATTTCTATCCCTCTCCCTTCCTCTCTGTAAAAAGTCAATAAAATATATTTATTTAAAAAAAAAGTGAACTCAATGTCCATCAGCAGATGAGAAATAAAGTTTGATATATCCATCCAATGGAATAGTACTCAGTAAATAAAAGGAATGAAGTACTGATACACACCATAATATGGATGCACCTTAGATTCTAAGGCTTAGAACATTATGCTAAGAAAAAAGAGCATTATGCCAGTAACAACAGACTTCATATTGTATGCATCGATTTACATAAAATGTCTAAAGTAGGCAAATATATAGACATAAAGTGAATTAGTGATTGCCTCGGACTGGGGGGAATGGGAAGTGACTACTATAGGTATGGAGTTTCTTTTAGGGATGATGAAAATGTCCTAAAGTTGATTGTGGTGATGGTTGCACAATTCTATGAATAAACTGAAAGCCATTGAGTTCTATATTTTAAATGGGTGAGTTGTATGGTATAAGAATTATCCTATCTAATAAAAGAGTAATATGCAGATTGACCATCACTCCAACACATAAAGATGGCTGCCCCATGTGGTCAAAGATGGCCGCCCCATGTGGACACAAGATGGCCACCACAAGATGGCCAGCAGGGGAGGGCAGTTGGGAGGGACCAGGCCTGCACAGGAGGGCAGATGGGGGAAATCAGGCCAGTGGGGGAGGGCAGTTAGGGGTGACCAGGCCTGCAGGGGAGGGCAGTTGGGAGGGACTAGGCCTGCAGGGGAGGGCAGTTGGGAGGGACTAGGCCTGCAGGGGAGGGCAGTTGGGGGCAACCTGGCCTGCAGGGGAGGACAACAGGGGGGGACCCAGGCCTGTGAGGGAGGGCATTTAGGGGTGACCAGGCCAGCAGAGGAGGGCAGTTGGGAGGGACTAGGCCAGCAGAGGAGGGCAGTTGGGAGGGACTAGGCCTGCAGGGGAGGGCAGTTGGGAGGGACCAGGCCTGCAATGGAGGGCAGTTAGGGGTGACCAAGCTTGCAGGGGAGGGCAGTTAGGAGGGACCAGACCTGCAATGAAGGGCAGTTAGGCACGACCAGGCCTGTAGGAGAGGGCAGTTGGGAGGGACCAGGCCTGCAATGGAGGGCAGTTAGGCACGACCAGGCCTGTAGGAGAGGGCAGTTGGGAGGGACCAGGCCTGCAGGGGAGGGCAGTTAGGGGTGACCAGGCCTGCAGGGGAGGGCAGTTAGGGGCGACCAGGCCTGCAGGGGAGGGCAGTTTGGGGTTATTGAGCCAGCAGGGGACGGCAGTTAGGGGCAATCTGGCCAGTAGGGAAACAGTTAGGCGTCAATCAGGCTGGCAGGGGAGTGTGGTTAGAGGGTGATCAGGCTGGCAGGCAGAAGCCGTTAAGGCAATCAGCCAGGCAGGCAGGCGAGCAGTTGGGAGCCAGCAATCCTGGATTGTGAGAGGGATCCCAGATTTGTAGAGGGTGCAGGCTGGGCTGAGGGACATACCGCACCCCCCCCCGTGCACGAATTTCGTGCACCGGGCCTCTAGTATTTCAATAAGCTATTAATCTTTAAAAATGTTTTGAGAGTACATTTATTAAAACTGGGGACAGTGAAACAAGAAAGGGCTTAGGAGAGAAGCAGCAGCAGGAGAGAACCTAGGCAGGGCTGCTTTGTCTCTAGGAATGTTCTAGGAAAGAGATGAGCCTAGGCAGGGCTGCTGTGGCTCACTAAGAAGTCAAAGAAGCCCTAACCGGTTTGGCTCATGGATAGAGCGTCGGCCTGCGGACTGAAGGGTCCCAGGTTCGATTCACGTCAAGGGCATGTACCTTGGTTGCGGGCACATCCCCAGGAGGGGGCGTGCAGGAGGCAGCTGATCGATGTTTCTCTCTCATCGATGTCTCTAACTCTCTATCCCTCTCACTTCCTCTCTGTAAAAAATCAATAAATATATTTTTTAAAAAAAAGAAGTCAAAGAAAAGTGGCCTTCGGGAGAGGTTCAAAGGGGTTAGCCTTGGACAAGCTGTTGCTGCCCGTTGCTCCCCTAGTTGCAAGTCTTGTGTGATCCCTTAGAGTTTAGGAGATGAAGGCCTGAAAGGGAAGAAGAGGGGGTAGAGAAGGGCATGAGTGGGTAGGCTCCTGGGAGGGGTATCATGCTAAGCCAGTGGTCAGCAAACCGCGGCCGCTGTTTGCAGACCACTGTCATATACTACCCTTTACCTCTTTGCACACAATATGCCACAATTGTCTAATCCTCACAGCTTCCAACTACACGGTAACATTTAGTCTAGTCCAGTGGCCGGCAAACTCATTAGTCAACAGAACGGCAATCCGCGGCTCACGAGCCGCATGTGGCTCGCAAGCCACAGTTTGCCGACCACTGTGCTAAGCTGTTATATATTTTAAAAACAAAACAAAACAAAACAGTAAGTAGAGGTGACAGGATCTGTTTCTGACCATAAAAGATTAACTGTTGTAAGAACAGCTGTTCCACTGTAAATAAGAAAATTAGCCAAATTATATGAAACAACTGCTTTCAAATACTGGGAAACAAGCAGCAAAGGACTGTGATGAATGAGAAAAGGGAAACAAATGAGATGAGCCCTATGATTGCCCGAGCCTGCTGCTATAAGCAGTTTCCAGGCTGTAGCATGGGAAGAGGAACCAAAACAAAGTTCAGCAGTCTCACTGAATTAGGAGAGAGACTGGAGTTCACCGAGCCCAAAGCAGCAATATTTTGCAGGTCAGAGTACTGGAGAGAGGAATCTGCACAGAGAGTGAGCCCAATAGAAAGGTCTCTGAAAAATTTTAGGTGAGTACTAATCTGTGCATGATGGGGTAAAAATCCACAAGGCTGGGAAAAGACACTAGAAAGCAGTGGCCCAAACAATTCTCAAAGCTCACATAGCCCTGGAATTGCTTTCCCATCAGGCAGAGTGCTGAGGAAACTGGGTCTTTAGAATACCACCTTATTAGTGAGGTTAAAGTAGCTCTAGACTATGGTTAGTCAGGACCCACTCTAGCAAGCCTAAAAAGATTAAACTGACAAGCCATTTAATTGTACACCAGAACAAAATCCAACACTATTTAAAGGAATACAACAAAATCTAAAACTCTATAAAAATTACCAGCAAAGAAGCAGGAGAATGTAATCCATATCCAGGAGAAATAGTAGAATCACATAATGATGACACAGATGATGAGATTAATGGATAAGGGCCTTAAAACAACTATTAAAACTCTTACAAACATACTCAAGGAAATAAAGGAAAACAGGAACATAATGGAGAAATGGGAGGTTAAAAAAGCATCTGAAATTATATCCCATCCTACTTGATGATGTTTACCAGAAAATTAGACATTGCAGAAGATGAGTAAACTTAGAAGTCATAGGAATAGAATTTATAAAAATTAATCAGAGAGTAAAAGCACTGCCATAATTATCATCATCATCATCATCATCATCATCATCATCATCATAATCAGAGCATCAGTGATCTGTAAGTTACTAGTGTTAAACAGTCTAACATACATGAAATTAAAGTTCCAGGAGGGGAGGGTATCGGGGAAAAGAGGAGAAAAAATATTTCTAAAAATAATGCTTGAACATTATACAAAATTAATGCAATTTTTGTAACATATGTAGATGTAAAACATCTGATGATTAATTCTAAGAAGGGAGAGGGAAAAATGGAAGTATACTGTTGCAGTATATGTTATATATTAAGTCCTCAGTTAATACTGTAGATAAATTCTTGGAAAGTGCAACTTTAAGTAAAATGAGACATAACAAAAGCAACTTTACCATAGGCTAATTCAGTGGTCGGCAAACTCATTAGTCAACAGAGACAAATATCAACAGTACAACGATTGAAATTTCTTTGAGAGCCAAATTTTTTAAACTTAAACTTCTTCTAACACCCCTTCTTCAAAATAGACTCGCCCAGGCCGTGGTATTTTGTGGAAGAGCCACACACAAGGGGCCAAAGAGCCGCAGGTGGCTCGCGAGCCGCAGTTTGCCGACCACTGGGCTAATTGATAACAAGAATTAGGTTTCTACAGCATATTTCTGGTCACAAAAACATCACCAAACTTCTAAATAAAGACTCAAGCCCAGCCAGTGTGGCTCAATGGTTGCATGTTGACCCATGAACCAAGAGGTGATGGTTCAATTCCAGGGCAGGGCACAAGCCTGGGTTGCAAGCTCAAACCCCAGCAGGGGACATGCAGGAGGCAGTCGACTGATGATTCTCTCTCATCATTGATGTTTCTATCTCTCCCTTTCCCTTCATCTCTCTGAAACCAATAATTTATATATATAAAAGACTCAAAACACTTCTAGTATTAAACATTGA
This sequence comes from Plecotus auritus, assembly GCF_963455305.1. NCBI lineage: Eukaryota > Metazoa > Chordata > Mammalia > Chiroptera > Vespertilionidae > Plecotus > Plecotus auritus. The sequence goes on along the minus strand of NC_137770.1, from coordinate 34,978,091 downwards.
AATAAATGTGAGCTATACATACATTTAAGATTAATTTTAAAAGTAAGATAATTACTTCCCAACCTGCTTATTCCAGTTCAAGGTTGCAGTTCGTCAGAGCCTCTGCAGGCAGCTCAGGGGTAAAGGTGGGAACCCCTGGACAGGATGCCTTTCTATCACCAAAGGCCCCTCTTCTCTCTCTCTCTCTCTCTCTCTCTCTCTCTCATTTAGACCAGAGGCCATTTAGACACACCAGTTAGTCCAGTGGTCGGCAAACTGCGTGGCTCACGAGCCGCGGTTTGCTGCTCTGTTGACTAATGAGTTTGCTGATCACTGAGTTAGCCTAATATGGACATTTCTGGGAAGTGGAAAGAAAGCCAGAGTACCCAGAGAAAATCCATGCAGTGGATTTTCATTATGACTTCATATTATGACAGTGGTCTGGCCAGAAATTGATTTTCTCGCCCATCAACACTGTACCAAAACAACACTGAATGAAATGTTATTTGAGGATCTACTATACTTGAAGTGGTATAACATTATTTGAAGGTAGAGCAACCACTAAGACAAATAAAAATATCAGAAGTATAGATAAAAAATATTAGTAGGTAAATTACCAACAATGTAATAGGAAAAAAAACAGAGGAGGCTCTAAAAAGGCAGTCTCGGAACAATCCACTTATTAAATAAATTATGCTATATTAATATAGTGGAACATCATGCAAATGTGAAAAAATTAGCTCTATACATACAGTCGTGCACCACTTAATGATGGGGATATGTTGAGAAATGAGAAATGCGCCATAATGCATCTTTTTCTATTTTTATTAAAAATAAAAATGAAAGTCTAATACGCAAATTGTTTGACTGGGAGTTCGACCGCTTGCTATGATGTGCACTGACCACCAGGGGATGGCGCGGAACATGGCAGGTGTCAGCAATGCTGCACTGGCAGCGGGCGGCAGTGGAGGAGCTGCTGGCCCCAATGAGCCCCGACGAGAGCAGGACCGTGGCAGGATGGTGAAGCAGGAGAGTGGGCGGCGCCAGGCCAAGGGGGGTGCAAGTAGGGGCCTGATCGAGCCCTGCCGATCATCCCACAGATCAGCAGCAGCGGTAGGGGGTGGGGCCGTCGCCCAGCTCCCAGGCACTGAGGGAGCTGGGCATCCCCTCTCCCCCGCCCCGCCACAACCGATCACCCCGCAGACGGCAACCCACAGGCCCTGATCGCCCTATTGGGGGCCGGTCCCTAGGCTGGGAAGGGGAACTCGGGGTGGGTGGCGGTGACCAACCTCCTGCGGTGCCCGGGCGGGGGGCTGCGACCTCTCGCCAGCTACCTGGGGGTGGGTGTGACAGGGACAGAGGTGCAGCGAGAATGTGGGGTGTCTGCAGAGCTCGCTCTCACTCCCCCTGCTACCCTCCCCCGAGATGCAGGGAAGCCCCCAACGCTCAGGTGCCAGGTGCCCGGGAGGAGCCCACACCGCACCCGCATGGACCTCAGGTATTGGTCGGGCTCCCCGTGGGTTCTCTCAGGAGCCGGTCTGCGAGGCCAGCCGGCAGAGAGTGCGCTGCCTGCCCGGCTTCCATGCGGCACTGCTGGGCAGCCCAGAGGCCCACACTGCGCTCCGGCCAGCGGCATCCGGCTGCGTTCACCACATCTCCACCTGGGGACTCGGGCACCATGACTCAGGTGGAGAGGGGTGTGCGGGGGCCCAGGTGCTCCCAGGGCCCAGAGGTCAGCTGGGATCTGCCCTTCCGTGCCAGATGCTTGAGCTTCGATCGCCAGCTAGGCCTAGGGATGGCACCCGTGCATGAATTTTGTGCACCAGGCCTCTAGTCAATGATAAGAAGGAATCATTGATCGGCTGCCTCCTGCATGGCCCCTACTGGGGATCAAGCCCACAACCTGAGCATGTGCCCTTGACTGGAATCAAACCTGGGACCCTTCAGTTCACAGGCTGACACTCTATCCACTGAGCCAAGCCAGCTAAGGCTGTAATGTGTCTTTAGGTGATTTCTGGTTGTGCAAACATCAGAATGCACCTACACTAATGTAGATGGTACAGCCTACTACACACCTAGCTTTCCAGGGAGGAATAATTTCCCCTCTATTCTCCTGGGTTCTTGGCTGAGACATCACAGGAATAAAAGACATATTAACAGGAGAAAAACAAACAGAAGTTTAGTAACACCTCCTGTATACACTGAGTGGCCAGATTATTATGATCTCTGAATGCATAATAATCTGGCCACTCAGTGTATATCCTATATAATAAAAGGCTAATATGCAAATTGTCCCCACTACCAGCAGTTCGACCAGCAGTCAGGCCGGCCAACCGCCCATGTACCCTCCCCCTGGCCAGGCTGGCCGGACCCTACCCATGCACGAATTCATGCACTGGGCCTCTAATACACACACACACACACACACACACACACACACACACACACACTCTGAGTGGCCAGATTATTATGCATTCAGAGATCATAATAATCTGGCCACTCAGTGTATAAGGGAGAGACGCAGGAAAACTGATTTATCTCACCAAATGGCTGAGACCACCACCTTAAAATACCATCTTCAGTAGAAGATAGAAGATGTTTCAGGTGGAAGGATTCAGTGAAGAGAGGTTACCAAGAAAGAACAGTAAACAAGGGTAAGGTTGTTATGCAGATTTATGTCTTTTCATCTGCATTGAGAAGATAGATCAGCACCCTGTTCCACACACACAGGGCAAATTCTACTTGATTTTACGAGCTTCTCCCATGTGTGCCATTTATTTTAAAAATATTTTTATTGATTTCAGAGAGGAAAGGAGATGAAGAGACAGAAACATCAATGATGAGAGAGAATCATTGATCGGCTGCCTCCTACACGCTTCACTCTGGGGATCGAGCCAGCAACCCAGGCATGTGTCCTGACTGGGAATCGAACCATGACCTCCTGGTTCATAGGTCGACATTCAACCACTGAGCCATGCCAGCTGGGCGATTTCTTAAAATTAACCAGCCCAAAAGAGCTTTCTGTCAAAAAGACATATTTTGGGGTGATATATTCTGTTTCCCTACAGCTCCTAGGTCCACTACAATCCTAAACAGCATGTTACTGTACTGAATACAGAAGGCAATTGTGACATAACAGTAAGTTCTTGTGTAATACTTTGCACTACTACATGAGAACAGCTACCATATCACTAGGCAATGGGAATTTTTCAGCTCCATTATTATTTTATGGGACCAACTTTATAAATGTGGTCCTTCCTTGGTGGAAATGTCATTATTTGGCACATGATTGTAATACAGAGGGTACTACTATGGACAGGCAGTATAACAGCAGCATAGTGTCATTTTGCAGCCAAACTTCCTGGGTTTGAATCCAGGCTCTGTTATGTACTTGCTGAGTCATCTTGCACAAGTTGCTTAACTTCCTTCTGCCTCAGTTTCTTCTACAAAGAAGTGATAATTCTCATAGGTTTTATGGCAATTAGAAAAGTTAAGTGACTTAAGGCATTGACAACAATCCCAAGCACGATACTAGTATTTATTAATTGCTGAGTAAAGAAAAGGAAAATCTCCACAGTACATTTCCACGTGAAAAAACAACAAGGTCCAGAACAGTATGGTATGTTACCATCTGTGTAAAATACAAACTATATAAATATATGTCCATAAAAGTAAAGACTATCTCTAGAAGGCTAAACAAGAAATATAAAATAATAAATCCTTCTGGAAAAGAGATCCTGCCATCTTTGAAACAGAAAAGAGAAATGTACTCTTCTCTTCGTATTTTTAATTTTTTTATTGATTTCAGAGAGGAAGGGAGAGGGAGATAGAAACATCAATGATGAGAGGGAATCATTGATTGACTGCCTCCTGCGCCCCACACTGGGGATAGAGCCGGCAACCCAGGCACGTGCCCTGACAGGAAATCAAACTGTGACCTCCTGGTTCATAGGCTGGCGCTCAACCACTCAGCCATGCCAGTTGGGCTCTTCACTTTGTATTTTTTTTTTTTTTTTTTAAATATATTTTATTGATTTTTTACAGAGAGGAAGGGAGAGGGATAGAGAGCCAGAAACATCGATGAGAGAGAAACATCGATCAGCTGCCTCCTGCACACCCCCCACTGGGGATGTGCCCGCAACCAAGGTACATGCCCTTGACCGGAATCGAACCCGGGACCCTTCAGTCCGCAGGCCGACGCTCTATCCACTGAGCCAAACCGGTTTCGGCTTCACTTTGTATTTTTATGTAAATGTTGAATTTTCCATTCAAATCAGTAAAATTAATTTTAAATCAATAATTAACAATAAGCATTTTTAAAAATCATGAAAATGTGCATTTTAAATGCTAGGTAAAAAAAAAAAAAAAAAGTAGCAAACCAATTTTATTTTCCATAAACTGTTTCTTGCCAGGATTACCACAGTGATCAGCTTCCCTTGGCTCCTGAAGCAATTTCTGGTCTTTGTCTTTTGTGACCAACTTTTGTACATCTTACTTCTTGCCTTCCTTCCTTTTATCTTTTCATGATTTCACAGATGTCATCCTTTATTATCTATATTATACTTTGATAGAATATCTTCTTATGTACTTTTCTTTTCCAAATTTCTTGTGTCGATTGCATTTATTTATGTCAGGAATATAGAGGAAAAGGGTGATCAAATCTGCATTAGATCTTAGTAAAGGTCATTTTGTTTAGAACACAAATATTTGTGGATATTGCATATATGTGTGCATACACATTATCTTCTCAAGGCATATATAGCTTATTTTTATGTTTTAAGAACAATGCTCTCTATTTAAAAAAATCAAGCCCTGATCTCTTGGTTCTTGGGTCAACGCTCAACCACTAAGCCACACCACCAGGTGGAAACTGGTTTTATTAAACACGATCTTGAGTGAATGTCATTTTTAAGAGACACCTGCATCGACTCTGGATGTCACCAGAAAGCTTTAAGGAATTAAGATTGACTTTGGTCCTGGACAGGTAGCTAAGCTGGTTAGAGCGTTGTCCCAATACACCAAGGTTGCAGGCTCAACCCCCTATCAGGGCACATACAAGAATCATCCAATGAATGCCTAAATACGTGGAACAACAAATCAATGTTTCTCTCTCTCCCTTCCTGTCTCTCTGATTAATTAATTAAAAAAAAAAAAAAAGATTGACTCTGGAAGCCGATAAAAGCCCCTTGGAAAAACTGTTTGGTACCCTGCTTATTTACATGGTTCATAGTGGTCTTTCCAGGTGAAACATGAAGGTGGCTTTCCTGGGAGATGGCAAAGAAAGAACTTCAAGGCATTTTGGGATACTTGAGGAATTCAACCAAATCTATGAGAAAGTCGGATGGCAACTATGTGGCGTGACTTCTTCACCCTGAGAGGCTATTGAAAGTTCAATCTGGAGATTCCTTGTGAGACTCAGATTTAAGAGAGTCTATAGGATCAATTACTATTCTTGTTGAATTTTTGCAAATAATCAAGCCAAATTTATTGAAACTAGACTTAGGCAGTAAGTGACCATCTTTGAGAAAAATGAGGGTGATTTTAGGGAGAGAAATTGTGTTTCCATAGAATCTACAGGGTTGGGCAAATGTAGGTTTAAGTTGTTCGTATGGAAAATAATACAATAATTAATAAGTAATAATACATGATAAACTCTGTTTCGCATACTCCTACTTTTGCCACACCCTGCATAATACACAGTTATGGATATTAAACTCTAGTTCAGTTAATTGTATTTAAGGTTTAATTTTCACCTATATACTGGACTGGCTCCTGAATTTTTCTAATTTTCTTAAATATTTGGCTATAACCCTCCAAACTTTTCGTTTTTCTACCATCCTTTGACATGGAATTACTAAGAACTGAAGTTTTTCTGAGTCTTGCAATTCCAAATGGCAGCTAAAGCACATAATAAAGACTTCAGAAAAATCGCCACAACAGCTCATACTTAAACAGTCTCAGTGACTGATGCTCTGTAAGCCATGCAGAATTCACCAGAGCACCTGATGACATTGTCAGAGACATTAAACAAGGCAGACAAGTAAGATCAGACAGTCACTGCCTACCTTCATTCCAGCAAAAGAAACTTTGAGGCTTACATCCAGGAATTTTCTTGACTGACAGCCTTACAAACTCAGGAACTGGTTTATAATTTGCTCTTATCATTACCCTTTTTTTCTTCTGTATTCATAGACATACTCCTTATTAAATACCTGACTGCTTGCATACACAATATAGGCCTCACTTTGGGAACCTATGTGCATCACAGCCTCCTGAAATAAAACTCAACACATTTAACTGAACTGAATTATTCTCGAAACTGCATGACTGGATCAATGAAATATGGAGGAAGCTACCAACTTACTAGTTGCTTCTAGAATGTGGAAAGTTTATTATTTAAAACTAGAGGCCTGGTGCATGAAATTCGTGCACTTAGGGGGTGTCCCTCTGCCTGGCCTGCGCCCTCTAGCAGTCCGGGAGCCCTGGGGGGATGTCCGAATGATGGCTTAGTGGGCCTAAGCCGTCAGTCAGATATCCTTAGCATTGCCACAGAGGCGGGAGAGGCTCCCACCACTGCCGCTGTGCTCGCCAGCCCTGAACCTGGCTTCTGGCTGAGCGGTGCACACTGACCACCAGGGGGCAGCTCCTGCATTGAGTGTCTGCCCCCTGGTGGTCAGCGTGCATCACAGTGACTGATCATTCCACCATTCGGTCATTTGCATATTAGCCTTTTATTATGTAGGATTTCAAAGGCAAGACTAAAGGGACAAAAATTATGCCAACCTGAAGCTGCTTTTTGGATATTGACTTTAAGCCACTTATTAAGAAACAAAAAACTCAGAACCTTAGACTATCCCCTCCCCCTCCTTTCCTGCCTAAGAGATACAGATAGAGAAAAACACGCTCCAGGAAGGTATTTAGGATGCTGCCTTGCCCTAATTTGAATTAAATATGGTAAATAAGAGGGCTTCAGGCACCTGCCTGTGGTCTGGATACCCACTGTGTCCCATTGTTTATGAGGGGCCTTGAGGGAAGGTCCTGCCCAGTGTGTTCTGCCCTTTTTCATTCTCACTTCTAAAATACCCCTTCCCCCGCCTTCCCCTTATTCCTTTGTTTACATAGTTTTATATACCCAGTGTTGGCTCACTGTCTTTGAGAATTTTCATGGATTTACCATGTCTGTGTGAATCTCCCATGCACATGTATTAAACTTTTATTTTTTCCAACTTAAAAAAAAAAAAGGTCACCCTGGCTGGGTAGCTCAGTTGGCAGAGTGTCATCCTGATACACCAAGCTTGCAGGTTCGATTCCTGGCCAGGGCACATGCAGGAGTCAACCAATGAATGCGTAAGTCGGTGGAACAACAAATCTCGCTCTCTCTCTCTCCCCCCCCCCCACTTCCTTTCTAAAAATCAATAAAAAAATATCATTTTTTATTTTTGTACTGAATTATTACAAACAATTGTAAACATAAAACTCTCATAAAAAAGAGCCTTTCTTTCAAAACAACTAACCAAAAGATAAACAATTATTCAAATTTAGACGTATATTTCAAATTTATAGTAAAAAATGTAAAATAAGAAATTTAAATTAATTATATAAGATGAATTTGAATGTAATTGGTATTTCCACATGTGTAAAATGACAGTTTACAACTAGGAAATTTCTAAAATCCTCTATAGCTCAAATTCTAAAATTGTATATAAATTCCTCAAACTTTGAATTAAATATATTAGGTTGTTCAAACTTCCTGTTAGCATGTTCTGAATGAATGATGAGTAATAACTATTTTCTCTTACTTGGACTGTTAATATTAATAGCATGCAACATAACTACTCATTGAGGAGGAGTTACATAATTATAGATTCCTTAAAGTCTCATGAATATATGAAAAACATTAGCTAAACAGTGAATATCATGCCGAACATAACTGAATACAGTACCTTAACTTGTGAAATACTTAGATTAAATAAAACTTGAGATACTTATCTGTACACAAGACAGGCAGCACCACTTTATAATCTGAATATTACTGTAAATCTCCTTTAGTTAAAACAGGAAAAAAGCCTGTCCTTAGTACCCTTCCCTCGTAGTTCTGTCATTCTTAGTATGCACAATGCGTATTTTCCATGTACTGTAAGAGAGATGCACTGCGCAGAAGTGTCCGTGGGAACAAGATTTTATCTATAATGAAACTCAATCTGGAAGAAGTAAGCTTATCATAAAGGAGTGTTACACAGAATGTGTATTTCCCAATGTAAGATGATTTTATGCTGTAACGGAAAAAACCTGGAGAAAGTCTGACTCCTTAGATCCCCCATAAATATTAACTTTATTCTTAAATTAAGGAACTGGTCTTACAATTTAAAACACATATAAAACAAGACAGCAGTCTAAGAATAACTTTTGCATCTTTAAGAAAGAGTTTTTAAGCTTAACTTATGGACCAGCCAAAAGAAGTGGGCAAAATATAAAAAGTTCACCAGTAAATACTCTTCTCAAATTGTCAGGCTTACCCTGCTTGCCATTTTTACAAACCCACTAGTGACTAATCAGATCAAGAACTCTCGTTTTAAGAATAAAACCCACACATTTTTTAAAGCTAATGCAACAAGCCTAATGCAGGAGCTCAACAACTGATACTACAGATTAGCGATCCAGAAGATAAAATTTGCTACATCAGCAAATTTGCAACCACACCCCTTAAAAAGAGAACTCAGGCTGTTCTCCATTAACTTCCCTAACGGGTAGTAGCTCTTTCGTTTAAAAGTCATTACTTCATTGCCTGGTCTGACCATGTTTGTTTTGGAATTACACTGTTTTAAACACTGTCTCAGAGTAAAGCTAAAACTTTACCTATGCCTGAAACTATCAGTTTGGGGGATGGCACCGTAGACTACGGTGAAACGTAATCTTAGTTACCTGACAATTCATTTATAAGGACATTATAATTAATCACAACTATATTCTGTGCATCACAAGGACTAAACCCGTTTAAAAACTCAATCAAAGCCCAATGATAATGTATTACTTCAAAAACAGCGTTTCCTCTGGGTTCTAAGAAAGGCATTACTATTAAAATATGGTTTGATGGCCAAGTCTCCAGGTTTCCCCGATCACTTACTTTTTTAAACCTGGGAGTGGGCCTGTTTGTGGGCACTGTGAAACCCTGCAGAAAGAGAAGTTTGGTAGGGGAACGAACTGCCAAGTTAAAATAACCGTGGACAGCAAAGAGAACTCCTTGTTCTTTAACGCCCCCAGGCTGAGTGGGGTGAGGAGAAGGAGCCTTACCTGCCAGCGGCCATAGGTGAGGAGGACCAAGGAAATGGGGATGGCGGTGCCGGACATGGCATGGGTGGAGGGCATGCTGTACTCGGAGTTGTAGAAGACCTCCAACTTGACCACGGGCGGCGAGGCGGGCCGCGGCCAGCGGATGATGTCCTTGGTGCACTGGCCCAGGTACATGACCAGCACCCAGATGATCACTAGCCTCCGGCCCACCAGGGCGTCCAGGTTCCAGATCCAGAAGGGGAAGAACAGGATGTAAAAGAGTTCGTTGCCCAGCTCCGTGCCGAAGCAGAACAGGTAGTAGAGCGGCCAGTTGCTCACGTGGGCCAGCTCGCCCTCCTCACCCGTCAGCGAGTTTCGCCGCAGGGCGCCCGCTCGCCGCGGCGAGGCCGGGCCCAGCCCGTTCCGCACGCCGTTGGGGGCGCCGCCGCCGCCGCTAGGCTTGGCCGAGCACTGATTGCGGTCGCTCCCGGGGGGCTGGGGGCCTCCGCACGCCCCAGGCTGTCGCTCTCGGCACCGGGCGTCTCCGGAGAGCGGCGCCTCCGCCTTCTCGCCCTCCATCGGAACGGCGGCGGCCGCGGCGGAGCGGCTCAGCGGCGCTTCCACCCCGCATAGCCGCTGGAAACGGGCCACTTTCTGCGGGTCCTGCAGACGGGCAGCCAGCCGAGCCAGGCGCTGCCTCAGCGACATGGTAACGGGACCCGCGCGGTCCGCGAACTGGAGGACGACGGCAGGAGGGCGGGCCGGCCCCCGGCGCAGCCCCGAGTCGTTCCCGCGCGCCGGGCCGGTGGCAGCAGTGGCAAGCAGCAGCGCCTCGCTCCACCCGCTGGGTTCTGCTGGGTGACGGCGCCACAGGCCGCAGCAGCCACCGCGCGCCCCTCCCTCGCCGGCGCGCGCTCCGCCACCGCCCGCGGCCTCCACGCGCCGGCGCGCGCCGGGCCCCGCCTCCCTCCTCCCCCCCCCCCCCCCCGCCTCTCCGGGAGGGACCGCGGCCGGCGGCGTCGAGGTGCTGAGGCTGGGTTCCGCCGTGCCCTCGGGTTCGCCTCAATCGCCACCGGGCGTCGCGGCGCTCGGCGTGCGGAGGGCTGCGCGTCCTCCCTCCCCGACTTCAGCCCCGCTTCCTCGCAAGCTGGTGCTGCCGGCGGTCTTCCGTCCAATGCCGGCAGGGGTGGCCACGATCCTGCGGCTCGCTTCGGCGGTGCCGGTGGCCGAGCACCCGGATATCCTGCTGGCACGGAGTCAAATGGTGAATGGTGAATGAAGGCGAAGTAACCACCACGCGCCCGGAGTCTCATCACAAGTAATTACAGAGCTGTCTCTGGGGTAGATGTCCTGCAAGCCACGGGCCCGTTGACCAGTGGTGACAAGACTAGATGTAGATCCCAAGACAATACTGTGTCACTGACCAAATGTTGTAATATAAGTACCGAGATCTCAGGAATTTTTGACTCACGTGTAGAAATTCCTTTTAATAAATTCTAATAGCTGCGGGGCTGGCACAGAAACTGATGGCTGAATGCAGTGTGTAGATTTTTTTTTTTTTAATTTGGTGTCTGTCTCACAAGTTACAGATCTGACTTCTAGAAAGAATAGTTTTTATTAGAAAGTCTCAGAACTTCAGGAAGTTATTTTGGGTAAGGTGAATGCCTATAATGAAAGAATTTGGACCTCTTCCAAGAAACAATTCCCCTGCGGTTATGTCATTGGAAATGTTTTCTGCTTTCCCAGGTAGAGTTCTCCTCCCACTGCAATTGTTCAGCTGTGACTATCCCTGCCCTCAAGATGCTCACAATATAAGGGGGAGACAGAGTTGGGCCCACTCTAGAGAACAGAGAAAAGTCTAAAATAGAGACGGTACAACATGCTCTGAGAAGAAGAAACAAGTTCACCAGGACAGCAGGAAAGGTGTGAAGAGGTGATGCTGTTCAGATGGATTGTCATTAAAGAGCAAGGTACCAATAGATAGAGGAGCCTATTTTAGGAAGAGAGAAAAAGGAATAAAGAGGGGATGGAAGTGAGTAAAGATGTATTTAGTAAACAACAGCTCATAGAGTACAGTGTAGGAAGGTGGTTGGAATGAAGTTAGAAAGGGAAGATAGGATCAAATTGTAAAGGCCTTGCATGCTAAGCTGGGGATTATATTTTGTAGGCAGTAGGGAGTGATGCAAGGCTGTTAAGCAAAGGAGAGACAACATCAAAACTGCTTTAAAAAGATAACAGGGAAGAAAATCTAAGATAAGTTGCCAGCCTTCTGAGACCAAAGGCCAGATTTATAAAATGTCTTTGGAATATTTTCAAATGTATATTTTTAAACAACCTATCCTTTTAGAGGCCAGTTTTTATTGTCAAAAATACATAACATGAAATTCACCACCTTAACCTTTTTTTTAAAAAAAATATATTTTATTGATATTTCACAGAGAGGAAGGGAGAGGGATAGAGAGCCAGAAACATCGATGAGAGAGAAACATCGATCAGCTGCCTCCTGCACACCCCCTACTGGAATCGAACCTGGGACCTTTCAGTCCGCAGGCCGACGCTCTATCCACTGAGCCAAACCGGTTTTGGCGACCACCTTAACCTTTTAAAAAACCTATCTTTGTGTGTGTGTGGTTATTTGAGGACTTCAAAGACTAAAGATCAGGATTTAGAAATGGACATAGAATTATAGAGCTAGAAGGAGTTTAGAAGCCATTTTATTAACTAGTTTTATGAGAATCATTTAATTTATAAATTAAGCACCAATTGTGCTAGATTACTGGAAATGCATTGTTATTAAGACATCTGCTTTCAAGATGCTTATGTTCAAATCATCACTGAGATTACTAATAAATGCTATCATCCTTCTTCTAGGCTCCTAGATTAGATGAGTGGGTGTTGTCTTTTGAGTTTCCTTTCTCTGAATTCTCTCACCCATTCTTCATCTTCTTCTTTTTTTTAATCCTCACCTGAGGATATTTTCCCATTGATTTTTAGAGAGAGTGGAAGAGAGAGGGAAAGACATCGTTTGGTTTCCTCCTGCACGAGCCCTGATCAGGGCTGGAGATTGAAGCTGCAACCCAGGTACGTGCCCTTGACTGAGAATCACACCCAAAACCCTTCAGTGCACAGGCCAATGCTCTAACCACTGAACCACTAACCAGAGCTCAACCATTCTTCTTTATACCCACTGCCACAACCCTAAACCAAGTTTAGTTGACAAAGAAGGAGTTTTCTAGGAAGTGGTTAAGGATTTATTTGTGTTATAAACTGGGGTTTCAGAGTCACAGTCTATACAAGAAGCCTATAATGACTGCTTCAACCTGAACAAATTCTGTTGTACCTTTTAGTTCCATCATAACCAGTTTCTTCCTTAGCAATCCAATGTTTTTGTCAGAGGGAACAAGGATGTAGCCTCCATTCCAATCAGGCTTGTCTTTCATTCATAGACCACCTAAATCACTAATTCAAAGCCTCCTCCTCCTACCTGAAATATTGGCTTTCTTTCCTCCTACCTAACTAAATCATGCCCTGTATTCAAGGTTCATGTCTTTCATAAAGTACCCAAGAAAATGAGCACCTGAGATAATCTTGCTAGCACTCTGTGGAATTGACTGCTCTGGTGACCACAAATTGGGCACCTATCTTCTGCTGGGCCAAGAGAGCGTGTCCCCTGAGATTTTTTGTGCTTTGGGCAAGGGATAGATTGGGGTGATCTCTCTCCAATGGCTAAAGCTTTAACATATACTCAGAAACATTGTGGATGTAGTTCTCCCTTTACAGAAAACTAATCAGTGGTGAAAGTGAAACTGTCGTATAGACAGCAACAGAAACCAAAAGTTTTGAAGACTCCTAACAAAGTTTGAGCCCTTCTTTCCAGTTGTTCCTAAGGGCCTCCTCTGCAGCCCTGCCATTCTTGACACTTGACTGTTCATTCCTTCTTTGGATTTCATAGGCCAACAAATTCCCCTTTTAAAAAAGGGATATTGAGCCTGCAACCTGGGCATGTGCCCTGATCAGGAATTGGACCGTGATCTCCTGGTTCATACATTGACCCTCAACCACTGAGCCACCATGGCCAGGCAAGATTTTTCAAGGTTACGATATTGCCCACCAAACATTGAAACATGATGTGCACTAGACTGAAAAAAATTTAGTAACTCATTTTTACATTAAGTAGTGGGTCCCTGAAAAGTAACTGAATGTCCTTCACACTATGCTATGGTTAGTCTCTGCTGCTCTAGGTATTTTGTGGAATACTGGTGTTACCTATGTGGGCATGCAGTCATAAACAGTGCCAGGGAATGGTGAAATAAGTACATGGACTTAGTGGTCTTGTTTGCAATAAGAAATTGTGGAATTCTTATGAATGCTTTTTGCTTTTTATATGTTTAAACTAGTGGCCCAGTGCACGAAATTTGTTTCTCAGCCCAGCCTGCACCCTCTCCAATCTGAGACCCCTCGAAGGATGTCCTACTGCCGGTTTACAGGGATCGGGCCTAAACCAGCAGTCGGACATCCCTCTCACAATCCGGGACTGCTGGCTCCAGCCTCTCATCTGCCTGCCAGATTGCCCCTAACCACTCTGCCTACCAGCCTTCTCGTCCCCAACTGCCCCCCCGCTAGCCTGATCACCCCCAACTGCCCCCCATGCCAGCCTGCTCACCCCCAACTGCCCCCCCTGCTGGCCTGCTCACCCCCATCTCACCTCCCCACTGGCCTGCTTGCCCCCAACTGCCCCCCTGCTGGCCTGCTCACTCCAAACTGGCCCCCCCCCCACCGCTGTCCTGATCACCTTCAACTGACCCCCATTGACGGCCTGCTCACCCCCAACTGGCCCCCCTGCTGGTCTGCTTACCCCCAATGGCCCCGCCCCCCCACCAGCCTGATCACCCATAACTGCTGTCCCATCCTGGCTGATCACCCCCCTGCAACCCAAGCTCTCAGCCCCTCCTTTTTTTCTTTTTTCTTTTTTTTTTTCAGCACCTCCTTGAGTGGAGGCCAGGGCCGGCTGGAAGCAAGTATCTGGGATTTATTTATCTTCTATAATTGAAACTTTGTAGCCTTAAGCGGAGGCCAGGGTGGGCGGGAAGCTTGGCTTCCTCCATCACCGGGCAACCCAAGCCTCCTGCTCGCTCCAGCTCCATGGCCACCGCCATCTTGGTTGGGTTAATTTGCATACTCGCTCCTGATTGGTTGGTGGGCATGGCTTGTGGGTGTAGCAGAGGTACGGTCAATTTGCATGTTTCTCTTTTATTAGTGTAGATAATTGAATGCAATTATTTTAAAAATTAGAATAGAATAAATTTGGAGCAAAAACAAAAAATATATATAAACTTGATTATTTGGTTTTGGCTCATTCCCAGCATGCAGTGGGTTATATTAGGTCATTTCCTTATTTGGTCCTTAGGTTTTAATCAAACCAGTGTGTCCAGTAGCTATGAAACTGGACAACCAATGGTTCTGGGCTGCCTGTCTCTAAGCCAATTAAGCAGAGACAGTTGCATCAGATATGAGCGTTTATTCCAATAATACAGGCAGTATGGGAGAGCAGCAGGTTATATGAAAATATGCTCTGCACCCCCACCCACCAATAAACCAGCTGCTTATATTGGATAGGACTAAGATTACAGGGGAAGCAGGCAAAAGGAACAAGAGTGGGCATGGTTAAGGCAATGTAGGCAGAACTCCACTGTTTGGGCAACAAGGTTGTTTGTTAATCTTTCCACGATAATAGGATGGGAATGGGCCTCATTCCAAGGTTGGTTCCCAGGACCAAGGTTGACTCCCACGTCCCACTGGCATATAACTCCCAGCCAGGTTAGAATGTGCTTTCTTTAATCAGAACAAAACTATCATGGTTAACAAAGCATGATTAATATTTCTTATAACTATAGCTAGTCCCCAATATTCTATTTCTGCCTCTAACAACTACTTGGTAATGCATTCTTTGGAAATATTTGACTTAAATTATCACTAAGAAGCAACAAGGAAGAGAAACTTTTCCTTTTTTGGATAGCCAATTTTGATAATAAAGGTAATACTAATTGGATCTTATGCTACATGCACTACTTTATGTGCTTTGCAGATAGTAATTAATTTAATCTTCACAACCCTGTAAAGTATATGTTCTTCCTATCTTCATCCTACATATGAAAAATTGAGGCACAGAGACATTAAAGAAATATGCTCAAACTTACAGAGCTAGTAAGTAGTAGAGCTTGGTTTCAGATATCTGAAAACAGAGCCTACACTCTTTTTTTTTTTAATATATTTTATTGAATTTTTACAGAGAGGAAGGGAGAGGGATAGAGAGTTAGAAACATCGATGAGAGAGAAACATCGATCAGCTGCCTCCTGCACACCTCCCACTGGGGATGTGCCCGCAACCAAGGTACGTGCCCTTGACCGGAATCAAACCTGGGACCTTGCAGTCCGCAGGCTGACCCTCTATCCACTGAGCCAAACCGGTTTCGGCAAGCCTACACTCTTAATACATTATGCTTCATTGCCTCCCAAGAACTCTTAAAACCACTGGTTCAAGCTTTGCTATTCTCTTATCATCATCATTATTTAGGAAATTCCATTTTCTGCCTTATAGTAACAACATTCAGTTGCCTTCTCTGAGTCTAGAACTCTTGCACTATATTGTAAATCATATATATATATGCCTAAGTGACCATTAGACCAGTAGCTATGATGTGCACTGACCACCAGGGGGCAGATGCTCAATGCACAAGCATGGAAACATGGAACAGACTGAGGAACTCAGAGGGAAGGTGGAAGGGGAGAGGTCAGGAAGAGATTAACCAAAGATCTTATATGTGTACTAGAGGCCCGGTGCACAGACCGGTGGGGCCTCTTGGCCTGGTCTGTGGGGGATCAGGCCGAAACCAGCAGTCTGACATCTCCCAAGGGGCCCTGGATTACGAGAGGGCGCAAACCAGGCTGAGGGACCCCACTGGTGCACAAATGTGTGCACGGGGCCTCTAGTTAAGATGTAATAAACAGCCCTTGCCAGTTTGGCTCAGTGAGTAGAACACAGTCCTGCAGACTAAAGGGTCAAGGGCACGTAGGCTCAATCTCCGGCCCTGGTCGGGACATGTGTGGGAGGCAACCAATCAATGTGTCTCTCTCATATCCACATTTCTCTCTCTCTCTCTCCGTCTCTCTCTCCCTCCCTTCACTCTCTCTTTCTGAAAAAAAAAAAATAAAAAGTCCCGGCTTGTTTGGTTCAGTGGATAGAGTGTCCCCTGTGGACTGAGGGGCCCATGGTTTGATTCCAGTCAGGGGCACATGCCCCGGTTGTGGGCTCAATCCCCATTGGGGGTATGCAGGAGGCAACCAATCAAGGATTCTCTCTTATCATTGATGTTTCTTTTTAAATTATAAGTAAGTTTTTATTTTTTTGAAAAGGATTGCGAGTAATATTTCAGGGAACATAATGTGTGCTCTTATCTCATTTTCTGTTTTGTCTACTTGCACAGTTTCAGGATGTGAAGGACAGGTCGTGGGCTTGCGGTATCCCAGGACCAAGTTTCTAGCAGGAGAGATGGAAAGATAATATTAGCTGCTTTAGGTTAGCTCTGTGGGGGAAAATTTTTTTTCTTGGGTAAATTTTCAGTGAATAAATGGCAACATAACAAAACTTAAAACATCCATTACAGTGTTTTATTGAAGGTCTGAAGGGGAAACCATTGGGAATTCTTTCAGATATGCGAACATTAGAAGTGAGATTAGGAACTGTCAAGGTGAGACCATTTAGGGCCGTGAGAGCATGTGTGGCCTCTGGTGAAAGGCTGTGGAGCACAGGATGGAACAGAATAGGTAGGACAATGTGGGAAGACTGCTGGCCTGGTCTAGGGCAGCCATGATGAAGGGCCAAAGCCGCGTGAGCTGGAGTGAGATCACCACCTGTGAGCATCTGAAGAGCAAAGTCATGCCATGCAGCTGGTTGGCGGTGCTCTGGAGAGGGTTTTTCTAACTGAGAAGCAGTACCTATAAGCAGATTGTAGTGAAACCCTGGACTTGGGAAAATTAACATATCATTGATGTTTCTCTCTCTCTTCCTCTGCCTTCTTCTCTCAAATCAATAAAAATACATTAAAAAGAAAACAATGGAAAAATATCCTGGGTGAAGAACAACAACAAAAGGTATAATAAACATACATTTCACAAAATGTTTACATGGAACCACAAAGGAAATAGAATAGTTTTCAGTTCATTTTAATTAAAAAAATAAATACCAATAGCTTTCCAAATGCAAGGCATTAGGCTTAGGGCTAGAGAAGATTCCCAGAGGAATAAGGCACTGTCTTGCCCTTAAGAAGCTTATAATCTGCAATGAAAAGTTAAAAAAATGTACCCAAGATCCCTGTAATAAAAGACAACTGCCTTGAATGTTTTAATGGAGGTACAAACACAATGTCCAGGAAGAATAATGGAAGAGATCAATTCCCAAACAGGGAAGGAATAACATTTGTGTTGGATAGAAATTCAGAGTAAGGAATTTTGGAAGAAAAACATTTGATGTACAAGAAAAGAAAATGGGCCCTAACCGGTTTGGCTCAGTGGATAGAGTGTCGGCCTGCAGACTAAAGGGTCCCAGGTTCGATTCCAGTCAAGGGCATGTACCTTGGTTGCGGGCACATCCCCAGTAGGAGGTGTGCAGGAGGCGGCTGATCGATGTTTCTAACTCTCTCTCCCTTCCTCTCTGTAAAAAATCAATAAAATATAGTTAAAAAGAAAAGAAAATGGGTATGTATGTAGGAACTAGGCCTCTGTGATCCATCTTCAACATAGTCAACTTTTAGTGGAGAATACTAACAGCATGTTGCCAGTTGGTTACTGAATTTTCCCAGGGCAAATAGGATATAAGGAGGAGGGGAAAGGCCATAAGAACAAAGAACTGTGTATGTGACCAGCAGCACATTTTCCATGAAGATCCTCCCGCCACAACTAGACAAAGGGAAGTGGAGACAATAGGAAAAGGCCTCAGCCCATTTTTTAAAATAACCCAATTAGGAGACAATAAAACCTAGGCGACCTTCGGGGAAAACTACTCATAGTACTCACCCAATAAAGAACCAGGGGAGGGACTCTTGCACACTAGGGATAAATTGCCTGTGATCCCCGCTCCAGATGTACCTGCTCAACCAGACACCTGATCTTGCAAGACCACATTAAAGGTCTCGTTTTTGCCATACTTCATATTGCCAAGTCCGTTATTTGAATTCGGACAGATGAGCATTTCTCACAGATAAACATGATCAGACTAGAAAAAGGAAAACCGTTTTTTAGAAACAGCTGAAAGGGTTCCTGCGAGGAGAAGAGATGTGGTTATACCTTAATGAAAGGACAAAATCTATGCTAGGGAATTTGGAGTTTATTCTCCGAGCAAAAAAAAAAAGAGCAATAAGAGTGCAAAAGAATGCCGAGATTAGAATAATAATATTTAGGAAGATTCATTTGCTAGCAATGTGAAAAATTAAATGAAATTGGAGGCTGAGGAGACTAGTTAATAATGGGCAAGGGTGAGTTTAATGAGGGCCTGAATGAGAGCAGTGGCAATGGAAAGAAGGTGGCAGATATAAGATATTCAGTTAGAATGAAATAATGTGAAATCAATTTAAGAAATGTCATATTCACCCAGGAGGCGTGGCTCAGTGGTTGAGCATTGACCTATGAACCAGGAGGTCACAGATGGATTCCCAGTCAGGGCACATGCCTGGGTTGCGGGCTCAATCTCCGGGTGGGAAATGTGCAGGAAGCAGACAATCAATGATTCTCATCATTGATGTTATCTCTCTCTCCCTCTCCCTTCCTCTCTGAAATAAATAAAAACATATTTTTAAAGAAAGAAATGTCATATTCAAAGATAGGCTATGTCAAATACAAAACAAATCTGAAAGGATTATCTAGGTGAAGGTGGGGGAAACTGTCGCAATAGGGAGAACTCTGGGAACATAAGACGTGAGCATCAAGGGTTGGACAAAAAAGGTATTTCTTAACCTTTTTTGTTGTTGTTAATCCTCACTCGAGGATATTTTTAGAGAGTTGAAGGGAAGGGGAGAGACAGAAGAAACACCAATGTGTCACATTGATTTCTGTACCCTGACCAGGGCCTGGGATCGAGTCTGCCACCGAGGTACATGCCCTTGACTGGAATGGAACCCAGGACCCTTCAGTCTAAGAACTAATGCTCTATCCAGTGAGCCAACCCAGCTAGGGCAAAAAGGGTATTCTTCTATAGGGAAGAGTGAACAAAACCAGAAAGGACCAGGTTGGGGACTTGGGATGTAAGGGTGGTGTAATAAGATGGTAGATAAGAGAATTTTTACTCTGAGGCCAGTTTCTTTTCAGGGAACTGCCCTAAAGGAGTGGCTGTGCTGGCTCAGGGTGTGCCAAAGGTCCAGGTCATGAGGAGGAAAGAGGCTTAACTAAAGCTTGATTAATATCATCTTGTTTCTATTGATGAGTGGGGACAAAACAATTCAGCCAGTGGTTTATGAGATAAAGAAAGGGAATTTGGAGCGTCTGTGTCTGACTTTGTCATAGGTAAACAAGCCAAGAGTCTTATCTAACTCATATAGGAAAGAGTGGTTCCTTGCAGTAAGCTATTTTCACAAATGGGTACGTGGACTTATTAACCTTCAGGTAAAGTTCAATGTTGTCAAATAAGGAGGCATTACTTTACATTCAGATTCCTACTGAGGAGTGAAAGGGTTGGTATTCTTTGAATGTCAAGCCCAAACCCGAGTTTCATTTCAACACCTAGACATAGTTATTAACTCTGACACACCCACAAGCAGTATATACAGGACAGATTCCAGTATTTAAAAATTTATTTGAAATACAGCCATTTATTGTTTTCAGAACTGTTCTTATCTATTTAATGCCCTTAGATAGTCACTAAAAATAGGAGTGGTTACCAGATACTAAAATTGTTGCTTAAAGGTAAACAGCAACAAGGGTAATAAGGAGTATTGACATGAAGCAACTTTGTATTTTTCTCAATGTGAGGCTAGTGTGAACCAAAAAAGGGGCTACATACTAAACCTGACAAGCTCCAGGGAGGCCTGCATGGCAGCCTTGTAAACTTAGAGACCTAAAGCAACCACTTAGGATGGTCTGAACTTAAAACTTCTAACTAAAAGTGAGTCCTGGCCGGTAGTCAGACTCTAAGCCACTATCTTCCTTGACAAAGGTTAATCTTTACCTAAATTGATCCTGTCTATGTATTTTTGCATCAAAGATAACATACCTTTGGAATGCCAGAGTAGTCTCCTTTTCCAGACACCTCAGGGCACAATCTCCTAATAGAGCACTAGACTCTGAGCTCAAGCCCTCCATCTTGTTGCCTGCATACCGTTTCTACATTCTATAAATGTTCATTGTTGACAATCCTATACCACCAATGTAAAAGAAGCACGCGTCTCTCCATTTTACTCTTTATTCCAAACATATTCAAAGTCAAAGGCTAACATGGGCCAAATAAACAAGATTTAAGTTTATGTGGGCCGCAAAAAAACAAAAGCTTCAATTTTCATAGAAATGTAGGTTTATTTCGATAGAGACATGCTGAATATAAAGGGCTGAAATAAATGAGTAATCGTTAACATAAAATAATAGACATTTTAATAAAAATTAATATTTTTCTTGAACATTAACTTACCAGACACTGAATAACTGCACAAATTAATAAGCGTAATGCAAATAAACCTATTTTTCTTGTTCTCCAAAAGCGAAATATTTCCTGTTGCGCACACCAAACAAGTCAGTACAAGACTAATGACGTGGCTATCGGTTGCTAAAATATTTGCTGCTGGTATTGGTGAAGAGAAATGGTGCGCCTGTGCGTAAGGTGCATACGGGAAATGAATGCAACACGGTTATACTAATCAGTAATTAGCGAACATTGTAATTCGTTATTAATAATTATATATAACAGGATATTGTAAAAATTAAGTTACAAAATTTTTATTAAAACATTTCTTAAGACTGTTATATTGATATGGCCGCAAAAATATTCATTGTGGGCTGCATGTGGGCAGAGGGCTGTGAGTTTGATATACTTGCTTTATTCAATCTCGGAGATACCTTCTTCTTTTGCTTCCTAGCCTCCCTAATCTACCACCAATGAATTTTATGTAACCCCCCCATCTCCTCCTTTGATTGTAATGTATAAAATAAACTGTAAAACTGCCATTCTCTGGAGCATTTTCTCAATCTGTTTGAGATTTTGCTTCCTGGCAATTGTTGTCAGTTTGGCTCAAGTAAACTCATAAAAATCTACAGGAGAAGCTGATGTTTAAACCATCAAGTCAAGAGACAGATATTACAGCCTCTGACAGACTTTCTCCTTGACCAAACCTGAGTCGGACTCCTTGAGCCCTCTTCTCCACTAGGTCCCAAGTTTGGGGTCTGTCCTCTACTGCTTAGTCCAGTTTTAGCTAGAATCCTGCTGAGTCTTGATATCTGATCGTCTTCCATAGATCAAATTCATCATCCTGCATCCTTGATATCTTTTTTTTAATCACTTTAAAATTTTCAATTATAGTTGACATACATCATTATATTAGTTGCAGGTGTACATCCCGATGACCAGACATTATATAACAATAAGTGAGCACCAAAAAAAACAAAACCAAAAAAACAAACAACAACAACAAAAACCTGTACCCATCCTTGGCTTGTTGAGTTGAATTAGCAAGAATTTCTCTAAGTAATTTTTCCATCCACTGACCTCTACTCTCTAACTTGGCTATAAATCCCCACTCATCCTTATTGTATTCAGAGTTGATCTCATTTTCTTGCCCCTACAGCAAAACCTCCATCTGAGTAGTCCCTCTTGAATAAAATCTTCCTTACCATATTTTTAAAAAATGTTTGTATTGACTTCAGAGAGGAGGGGGGGAGAGAGAGAGAAACATCAATGATGAGACAGAAACATCAGCTGCCTCCTGCATCCCCCCGCTCCCAGGGGGATCGAGCCCACAACCCGGGCATGTGCCCTGACGGGAACAGAATCTCAGTCTCCTGGTTCATAGGTTGATGCTCAACCACTGAGCCACACCAACGAGGCTGAAAAACTTTTGACATCACAACCAAGTTCGTGTGTAGATCAGAAGTAGGATATCACTTCAAAAGCTGGTCTGTATTGCTTCCACCCTCCTTGTTTTTCATATTGTTTTGATTGCTTGGTAAAAAAGATTATTTAGTTTCATGTCTAAATTATGAGTGCTATAAATCCATACCATTTCCACTTACTGTCTGAGGAGAACAGAACAATCTTTTGGCTTCAAAACTTCCATTTTTCTATCTTTTTACATTAACTCTACAACTAATTTTAGCCACTTTAGATTTTCAAAAGTAGGTACATTTTCATCCAAAAATATATTTAATTGAAAAAGAAGTTAAATTATATATTCTTATATTTTGAGTTATCAAGAATACCAGAGTATAAAAAGAATAATGATACATCATAGTTCAAGTAGTACATTTATGTAAATTGATTTTCATACACATCATTTCATTTTATCCTTAATAAAAGAATTGTAATGAATATTATCTCCATTTTATAGTTGAGGTAACTTAGAAAGTAGCAGAGCTGGAATGAGAATTAAGTCTGCTGGGTAGTGGTGGGTTACTATTTTCCTTTTACTACACTGCTCTGTACAGTACACAGCGAGAAAAAATATTCTATGTAGGAGTGCAAGAAGATTAATATAATTAATTAATAAAGAAAACTAATATATAAAAGGCCAGGGTTGTAATGACCGATCACGACCAAAGGCTGACCAACCCTTCAGTCAGCCTGCGGGCTGCCCACTGCAGCCTGGCGACCCAGCACTGACTGCCCAGGGGGCTAAGACCCAGAGAGAGAGGCAGGGTCTGATCCGTAGCCTCAGTGGCAGCTGTTGTTCAGTACTTACCTCTCTCTTTCTCTCCCTCTTTCTGAGCTTCATGAGTAGCCAGGCTTTTCTTTCTCTTCCGGCCTCTGTTGGGGCAGCTATTCAGCCCCGCCTCTCTGATCAGGCCCAGAGATAGGCCGGAGATGGTAACTGGCATAGGAACCGACCAATCAGAACCAAATGTGGGTGCTGTGAAGAACCAATAGCTGCCTAGGAGGTAGAGCTTCTGATGCTGACTGGCATAGAAACTGACCAATCAGAACCAAATTTGGAAACCAAGATGGTGGCATAGGTAAACACCTGAAATTGCTGCCTCGCACAACCACTTCAAAACTACAACTAAAAGACAAAATGGACATCATCCAGAACCACAGGAAGGCTGGCTGAGTGGAAATTCTACAACTAGAAGGAAAGAGAAAAGCACACTGAGACTCAGAGGAGCTGCGGAAGTAAAGTGCAGAGGTATGAAGGCGTGCTCACGGAAAGGGCTGGCAACTGAGGACGTGGTTGTCTTTCTCAATCAAGAGGGAGACACAAGCTCCCGACTGCTCTGAATTCCAGTTCCCGGTGAGACTCTGGGGACCCAGACTCATACGGGGAGAAACTGGACTGTCTGGCATCGGGTGGAACTCGAGGGCGGCTTTCTCTCAGAGGTGCTTGCAGCGATTACCGAGGGACACTGAGACCCGGGGGCCTCTTAGGGCAGGGCTGACGAGAAGCCATTGCTGTTTGGTCCACCCTGTGGATTCACTGAGACCCCGCCCCACCCAAGCTGTATGCAGAGGCTTTTGCATATGAATGGCTTGGCCCTTTGCAATCTAAAATTACCTAACAAACTGCAGCTGGGTCAGAGAGACCCAGAACATCCAAAAGAAGGCCCAAGGCCCCACAGCAGCTTGCAATACTTCACAGCTGGGCCTCATCTGGGCACCTCCAAACCCCAAACAAAGAAGAGGAATCTGCAGATCTCTCCGCAGCTCCTGCTGGGTGGCCTCAGGCAGAGGCTAAATTAGCACCTCCTTGGAGATCCAAGAGCCAGTGTAACCAGTGATCAGAGTGGGACCGTACAGATTACAACTCCTCAGATCCTTAAGGGACACACTCAGGGGGCAGACTCAGTGAGCACCAAAGTCCCATTGAAGCAAGTCTTATCTCATAAGGGTATCTCCAGCACAGAAGTTCTCCCATCTTAGACACAACTGATCCTCACAGCCAACTGGCCTGGAGGTCAATTCCTCCCAGTGATACCAACAACAATCAAGGCTTAACTATAACAAGACTGTGCATACAACCCACAAAGGGGTGTACCAAGAGAGTCCACCTCAGGTAACTGGGGAGGCTGAGCCACTGGGCCCTATAAAACACCTCGCACACAAAGCCACTCTATCAACACAGGGAAGTAGCCAAAATGCGGGGACAAAGAAACAGGTCACAAATGAAAGAAATGGAGGAAAGCAAACTATTGGATATAGAGTTCAAAACCACAGTTATAAGGTTTTTCAATAATTTTCTAGAAACCTCCGATAAATTTAGTGAGACCCTCAAGGATATGAAAAGGACCAACTAGAAATTAAGCATACACTGACTGAAATAAAGAATAATATACAGAGATCCAACAGCAGACTAGAGGATCCCAAGAATCAAGTCAAAGATTTGAAATACAAAGAAGCAAAAACACCGAACTGGAAAAGCAAAAAGAAAAAAGAATCCAAAAATATGAAGATAGTGTAAGGAGCCTCTGGGACAACTTCAAGCGTACCAACATCAGAATTATGGGGGTGCCAGAAGAAGAGAGAGAGCAAGATATTGAAAACCTATTTGAAGAAATAATGACCGAAAACTTCCCCAACCTGGTGAAAGAAATAGACTTACAAGTCCAGGAAGCGCACAGAACCCCAAACAAAAGGAATCCAAAGAGGACCACACCAAGACACATCATGATTAAAATGCCAAGAGCAAAAGACAAAGAGAGAATATTAAAAGCAGCAAGAGAAAAATAGTTAGTTACCTACAAGGGAGCACCCATACGATTGTCAGCTGATTTCTCAACAGAAACTATGCAGGCCAGAAGGCAGTGGCAAGAAATATTCAAAGTGATGAATAGCAAGAACCTACAAACAAGATTACTCTACCCAGCAAAGCTATCATTCAAAATTGAAGGTCAGATAAAGAGCTTCACAGATAAGAAAAAGCTAAAGGAGTTCATCACCACCAAAGCAGTATTATATGAAATGCTAAAAAGTATTCTTTAAGAAGAGGAAGAAGAAGAAAAAGGTAAAGATAAAAATTATGAACAACAAATACATATCTATCAACAAGTGAATCTAAAAATCAAGTGAATAAAGCCGAGACCGGTTTGGCTCAGTGGATAGAGCGTCGGCCTGCGGACTGAAAGGTCCCGGGTTCGATTCCGGTCAAGGGCATGTACCTTGGTTGCGGGCACATCCTGAGTGGGAGGTGTGCAGGAGGCAGCTGATCGATGTTTCTCTCTCATCGATGTTTCTAGCTCTCTATCCCTCTCCTTTCCTCTCTGTGAAATATCAATAAAATATATATTAAAAATCAAGTGAATAAAAAATCTGATGAACAGAATAAACTGGTGAATATAATAGAATCAAGGGCATAGAAAGGGAGTGGACTGATAATTCTCAGGGGGACAGGGGTATGGGGGGTGCGGGAAGAGACTGGACAAAAATCATACACCCATGGATGAGGACAGTTGGGGGGGTGTAAAGGCAGAGGGTGGGATGGGAACCAGGTGGAGGGGAGCTATGGGGGAAAAAAGAGGAACAACTGTAATAATCTGAACAATTAAGATTTATTTTAAAAATAAACAACCAAATCTGGGTGCTGTGGGGAGCCAATGGCTGCCTAGGAGGCAGAGCTTTTGACACTGGCATAGAAACCGACCAACCAGAACCAAATTGGCCAGCAGAGGAGGGCAGTTGGGGGCGAGATCAGGCCGGCAGGGGAGAGCTGTTAGGGGCGATCAGGCTGGCAGGTAGAGGCAGTTAGGGGCGATCAAGCAGGCAAGCAGGTGAGCAGTTAGGAGCCAGTGGTCCCAGATTGTGAGAGGGATCCCCAATTGGAGAGGGTGCAGGCTGGGATGAAGGAACCCCTCCTCCGTGGATGAATTTTGTGCACTGGGCCTCTAGTAATTAATATAATAAAGAATGATAGTGTACGTCAAAGCATTTACTTTGAATATATCTGCCTCTTTATCTGGTTTATTTATGACATAATTCAGAAATGTCCATTTACAGAGGAATAACATTTTTATCTACAAATTTCTATATTCCTCTTCTTTAGATAAATGGCACCCTGCACAGTTTTTAAGTATATTAATGGAAGTGGATTGAATGCATGCTTGGAGCTATGTAGTATAACTTAATTTCCTATTCTATTATTTGAGTGACCCAAGAGCTGATATAGTTTCTAGATGTACCATTCCATAGAGTAATATTTAATCAGATGAATGTGACCTTGAGAACCAAAACCAGAAAACGAAAGTACAGAAAAGGAAAATTACTGGCTACTTCCATTCATGAAATGAGACATGGATATTCTAAATGAAATATTAATAAATCAAATTCAACAATGCAAGAGAAAACTAAAAAAATAAAATAAAAATACAACAATGCAAGAGAAAAGAAAAACTAAAATAAATAAATAAATAAATCCAACAATGTATTAAAAATGCTAGCAACTTTGCCCCACCTTATGTGTATGTAAACCTACCTTTTCCCCACCCTTGTGTATAATGGTTACCCAAAGAATATGTAGTGGTTACTTGTCAGGTGATGTGGAAAGAGCACAAAGTGGGCTTCTCAAGTACCTATGACTTTTTTTTTCTTTCTTTTTTAAATATGGAACACTTCAGGAATTTGCGTGTCATCCTTGCGCAGGGACCATGCTAATCTTCTTTGTATCGTTTCAGTTTTGGTATATGGGCTGCCGAAGCCAGCACACTATGATTGTCTATTTCTAAGTGGGGGTTGATATCTGGATGTTCCTTTTATTAGTATTCTCTAAATTGTGCAAATGCATTTTGTAGCCTTTTGTATGCATGATACATTTCAAATAGTAGAAATGAAAGCAAAATTTTAAAAATTAGGGCCAATGTGATGGGGTTGTGCTTCATTATACCTAAACAAAGGCTGTGACACATTTGCCAGAGCTTACAGACTCCTGATGTGCAAGGACCTGAGATTTTAGTGATATCTTGGTATTACTGTATTTATAGTATATATTGATAGTGTATCTACAGTCAAGGTTTTCTTTTGTTTGCAAGTGGGAGAAGCCCAACTTAAACTAGTTTAAACAGAAAGGGCTTCTATTGGCTGTGTGACTGGGAAATGCAAGATTGTTTCAGCTTCACCTACAGATAGATTCAGTTTCAAATGATGTCATTGGAATGTTGCCACACTCAGCATTTTCTTCTCCCTGTTGTTGGCTTTATTCTCTTACAGACTTTCTTCAAATGGTGGCAAAGACCTAGCTAGATACTTTGCCACCATCTGTTTACTCCTAAGGTGATAGTGGTGGTGGTGGTATATGTGGAAGTGTATGTATGGTGGAGAGGAAGTATGGAATTAGCCCCATCTGAACCACAGTAAATGGAGTGATGGCAAGAAAACAGGGAAGAAATGCCCCCTGGGTAGAAAAGAAGAGGGTAACTATGTTCTACCAATACTAAAGTGGCCTGGCATGTCCAGTGTGTTACATTTGTTGCTCACACACACAAAAATTTCAGATCCTCTATATGCACTCATGTTTCAAATTCTTAAACTTTGAAATCATCTCTAAGAAATGGGTCTGGAAAGTACTCAGCAATATTATAGTTCAAAGATCAGCCCTATTAATAGAATTTATCAAGAAAGTCAGGTATTGCAGCAATACATAATGTGACTTTTATGACTTATGCAAACGATTCATACATTTTCCTGACCAATGGCTGCACAACTACAACACCAATAGTTTTTTTTTTTCATGGCTTTATCGCCTCCTCACAGACTCATTATTTTACTTTGAAGCAGATATTTTTTGCCCAAGATGCCAGACAAATGCTAGATTTGGGAACTCGTTTAGGGAGTTTTGTCCATTTCCTCCCCAATTTTCTTCCCTGTTTACATTTTTATTTGTAAAGTGATAAGCTCTTATTCGCTACCTTCCACGTCACTCTGAGCAATTACATTACCAAACTTGGTCTCCAATACATGTTGTATAGAAGGCAGTATGTATGGTGGTCAGGAGATAAGCTTTAGAGAAAAGTAGAAGTATGTAGAGTCTGTTCCTAGCACGTGACTTGTTGGCTGGGTGATCTTGGAATAGGTAATATTGCTTTTTACATCAGATGGATTTTTGTGAAGAATAAATGAGGTTATTTATGTAAAAAGTTTAACACAATGCCTGCCATATATGAAACATTTAATAAATTGTAGTTATTATTATTGATCTTCTGTTTTCAACATGCTAAAATTGCTATTTCTTTTTTTTATTCTTTGAAGTATTCATTGTAACTTTTAAGTTTTCTTATTTCCTTGCATCCCTTATTCTGGTTTCCTATCTTTTGGTCACTGAAATAAAATTTATTTAGACAATGAAAGATCCTAAAATAATTCAGCACCTCACTTGAAGAAAAACTGGGCTAGAGAGTAAAATGAATTTGTCAAGTCACTTTTGTTTAGAATCGGTATTTAAAACTGGCAGTTATGGGGTACATGATATCTAAAGAGACAACTAGTTAGTAAAATACATAATAAACCATAATTGTGAAATTTTGGAAGCTTACAGCTCAGAGGAAGCATAGGTTGGATTTCTTTGTCATTGTTGCTGTGTGTGTCATAACATTTTTATGAAAAAGAAAAGGCGAAGAAAGGGATATTATGAAAATAAAAGAAACAAGCATTTGAAATATTTAATTGCCACACTAAAGAATTAATAATTTTCATTTGTGTGGAATTTTTGCTTTTGTTTTGTCTGTAAACAGTCATTTTACTCAGTTCCCAATGGGCCCCTCTAGGTCCTTCCATGCCAGTTCTATCACCTTGCCCACACACCTCGAACACTTTATCTGCCGATACACCCCAAAACAGACACACACCCAGAGGCAGTAGGAATTTCTCTGTTTCAGCTCCCAGCCTTGCTCTTCCTGTTAGTGTAACTTTGGGCCAGTCCCAGCCTCTCTGAGCCTCATTTTCCCATCTGTGAATGGGGAGCAGAATCTCCTCCACCTTGTAGGGAACTCCTGGGTGCAGGTGCATTGCACAGTCCTTCTGGTTTCCTGCCTCCTCTTCCTCCTCCTCCTCTTCCTCCTCCTCCTTCTTCCTCATCCCCTTCCCCTCCTCCTCCTCCTCCTTCCCCTCCTCCTCCTCCTCCTTCCCCTCCTCCTCCTCCTCCTCCTCCTCCTCCTCCTCCTCCTCTTCCTCCTCCTCCTTCTTCTTCCTCATCCCCTTCCCCTCCTCCTCCTCCTCCTCTTCCTCCTCCTCCTTCTTCTTCCTCATCCCCTTCCCCTCCTCCTCCTCCTCCTTCCCCTCCTCCTCCTTCCCCTCCTCCTCTTCCTCCTCCTTCTTCTTCCTCATCCCCTTCCCCTCCTCCTCCTCCTCCTTCCCCTCCTCCTCTTCCTCCTCCTCCTTCTTCTTCCTCATCCCCTTCCCCTCCTCCTCCTCCTCCTCCTTCCCCTCCTCCTCTTCCTCCTCCTTCTTCTTCCTCATCCCCTCCTCCTCCTCCTCCTCCTCCTCCTCCTCCTTCTTCTTCCTCATCCCCTTCCCCTCCTCCTCCTCCTCCTTCCCCTACTCCTCTTCCTCCTCCTCCTCCTCTTCCTCCTCCTCCTTCTTCTTCCTCATCCCCTTCCCCTCCTCCTCCTCCTCCTCCTCCTCCTCCTCCTCCTCCTCCTCCTCCTCCTCCTCCTTCTCAGCTAATTTAAGCACTAAGGTCATTCCTAAAAGCTGATTCCCGATTCCCCACCCCTCAAGGCCTGTATATTAGTGTGTGTGAGTGTGTGTGTAGTATTAGTTTTCAATACTGCATGACAAATTACTATAAATTTAGTGACTTAAAACAGCAGCCATTCACTATCTCACAGTGTCTGTGGGTCCAGTGTCTGGTTAGTTCATCCTCTGGGGTCTTCCCAGGCTGAAGTCAAGGTGCTGGCTGGGCTGTGGTCTTATTTGATGTTGGCTCCTCCTCCAAGCCCACTGGCTGTTGGCAGGATTCTGTTCTTGCAGTTATAGGATTGAGGTCCCATTTTCTTGCTGGCTATCTATAGGGGACCCCTCTCAGATTCTAGAGGTCGCCCTCAGATCTTCATCATGCAGCCCTGGAACAATATGGCAACTCACTTTAAAAAAATAAAAAATTATATATATATTGATTTCAGAGAAAGGAAGGGAGATGGAGAGATAGAAACATCAATAATGAGAGAGAATCATCATTCAGCTGCTTCCTGCACACCTCATACTGGGGACTGAGTCCTGAATCCAGGCATGTGCCCTGACAGGGAATAGAACCATGACCTGGTTCATGGGTCGACACTCAACCATTGAGCCACAAAGGCTGGGCAGCAGCTCACCTCTTTCACAGCCAGCAGGAAAACCGTTCTCCAGCTTGCTATGAAGGACAGAGAGAATCTAATAAAACACAACCAAGAATTAAAAATGTTTCTTATTTGAGTTGTCCA
The DNA here is from genome assembly GCF_963455305.1 of Plecotus auritus. Taxonomy (NCBI): domain Eukaryota; kingdom Metazoa; phylum Chordata; class Mammalia; order Chiroptera; family Vespertilionidae; genus Plecotus; species Plecotus auritus. The sequence continues at coordinate 34,947,254 of NC_137770.1, read as the reverse complement.
AGGGTGCGGTACCTGTGTGATAACCTTTCTGTATTGAATTCATTAGATACTGTAGGTGCATTTAATTTACTAGTAAGTTGAGAAATACTGCTGAACTCTATAGTACTTAATTTTATACTATTTTGCCAGTAAATTGAAATAGATATGCAACTAAAGGTGTCAAGAATTGCTACAATATTCTTATCATCCTGTGTCTATTATTTAAATAGTTTTAGAAAACATTCCTGATACCATTAACAAGAGAACTTCAGCAAGTAAAGACTTCCATTTACCTTTATTTTGTTATATACATTCACATTCTAGTGAGAGTTAATTGTAATTTTAAAGATTTTCTATTAATATTTCACATTTGTTGAACACTATAAATTGGAAATTTTTGGATATTATTGGAATGTCCCAACATCAAAATGTTGGAAATTATAAATTGTAAAGGATAAAAATTTTAGTCATCTCTGATCAATGAGTTTTGCTACTAGAGGATTGAAAATATTTTTAAGTTATGTTTATTCAAAGTACCTAATGTTTATTGGAGTAAGACCATGTCAACATGCATATTAAAAGTAATTGGGCTGAAAAAAAATATAATTGGGCTGAGATATTAACTGAATCTCATACTTACTCAAAGTTATTCATTAAATGCTGATAACCTTGTTGGCCTCATCTCAGTTTAGCCAGAAGCTAAAAGATTAATTCAATTCATCTGTCTCTTGTTAAGTATTTGTTTTAAGTAATTTAGGGCAAATGACCAAAGAAAAGAATATAGAGCTTTAAAGGATTAGAGTGGTGGAGATAGATGTTTCATGTTTCAAAGGGTTCTCTCAATCTTCTTTATTCTTTATAGCTTAAGCTGCTTATTTTGTTTGTTTTGTTTTGTTTTGTTTTGTTTTGCTTTCTCTAGTGACTTCTGTTGATAGCACCTCTCTTTTGATTCTCTGCTTTGATTTTCTCTCACTGACTTTGTGGACTTAATTTCTTTTATAATGCCAGCCTTTCCTCACCATGCACCCCCAGCTGGCTTTTGATGTATCCTCTTTCTGTTGTTCACACAGGAAGGCTAACTTTTTTTTTTTTTAATAGAAATTTCAGCCAATAGTTTGAGGGCACTGGTGAAAGAAACATAGTTGCAGTGACTCAATGGTTACAATCATTGTGCCTTCAGACCTCCTGGAATGAGGTTCCTTTGGTACAAAGACTATAGTCTAACAGACTCTAAGGACTCTCTCTTTGGCCTCCGTCCGTGTGTGTGTGTGTGTGTGTGTGTGTGTGTGTGTGTGTGTCTACATATACATATATACAAGTATATATATCATAGAGATAGAGATATAGATGTGAAATAAGATCTTCACACAACAAAGCACGCACATCTAATTGCTTACTATAGAAGATCATGTCTACCTAAATAGCACATTCAAGAAAGGCTTGTCTGGCCAGGCCAATGTGGCTTAGTGGCTGAGTGTCGACGTATGAACCAGGAGGTCACAGTTCGATTCCTGGTCAGGGCACATGCCTGAGTTTCTGGTTAGATTCCCAGTAGGGAGTGTGCAGGAGGCAGCTGATCAACGATTCTCTCTCATCATTTATATTCCTCTCTGAAATTAATAAAAATATATTTAAAAAATAAAAGAAAGGCTTTTCTCATAAAACAAAAACAAAACATCTGGGATGGGGTTACTAGATATATTATCAGCATTATAATTCTTCTTGCACATTAGTTTTATTTCAATTTTTATGAGGGCATAAAGGTGAAAATGGGCTATTATGTAATCATTTAAGTTTATATGTATGAATTTATGATCTTACATATTCAAATATTTTTATTTATAAATGTATTTTCCAAGTGAAAAATGAAAATTTATCTATCTATATATATCATCTGTCCAAAAAAGATTAAAAAGATGAAAAAAATGACTATTCCAAATCCAATCATTTAATATTTTATATCTAACTATGCATTTCAGTTTACTCCTTTTGAAAATGAAAATTTATTCCACAGCTTTCTCGGAGTTTGAACAAAATGTACAAAATCAGGAGGAACCAAGATGGTGGCATAGGTAAACACCTGAACTTGCTGTCTTGCACAACCACATCAAAACTGCAACTAAAAGAAAAAACGGACATCATCCAGAAACACGGGAAGGCTGGCTGAGAGGAAGTTCTACAACAAGAAGGAAAGAGAAAAGCGCATCTAGACTGGTAGGAGGTGCAGAAGTACGGGAGAGCGAAGGTACATAGGCGCACGGGCTGGCAACTGAGTACGCTGTGGTTTTTTTCAATCGGGAGGAAGATTCAAACTCCCAACTGCTCTGAATTCCAGCACTGGGTGAGACTCTGGGGACCCAGACTCATACGGGGAGAAACTGGACTGTCTGGCATCAGCCCGGAACACGAGGGCGGCTTTCTCTCAGAGGTGCTCGCAGCGTTCATTGTTCTTACACAGGGCCACGGGACACAGAGACCCAGGGACCTATCCGGGGCAGAGCAGACTGGCAGCCATTTCGGTTCACTCCGCCCAGTGATTCCCTGAGACCACGCCCAACCCAATTTACAGCCCCATCCAAGCTGTGCACAGAGGCGTTTGCATATGAATGGCCTGGCCTTTTGCAACCTAACCTTACAAACAGCAGCTGAGTCAAAGAACCCCAGAGCTTCCAAAAGACGGCCTAAGGCTCATCATCAGCCTGCATTGCTTCACAGCTGGGCCTCATCTGGGCACCTCTAAACCCCAAACAAAGAGGAGGAACCTGCAGATCTCTCTGTAGCTCCTGCTGGGTGGCCTCAGGCAGGGGTTGACTTAGCACCTCCTTGGGGATCCAAGAGCCAGTACACCCAGTGGTCAAAGTGAGACCACACTAGATTACAACTCCTCAGATCCATAAGGGACACACTCAGGGGGCAGACTCAGTGAGCACCAAAGCCCCACTGAAGCAAGTCCTGCCCCATAAAGGTGTCTCCAACACAGCAGTTCTCCCATTGTAAACACAACTGGTCCTCACAGCCAGTTGGTCTGGAGGTCAATTCCTCCCAGTGATACCAACAGCAATCAAGGCTTAACTACAACAAGACTGTGCACACAGCCCACAAAGGGGTGCACCAAGAGCATCCACCTCAGGTGACTGGGGAGGCTGAGCCACTGGGCACTACAGGACACCTAGCACACAAAACCACCCTATCAACACAGGGAAGTAGCCAAATGCGGAGACAAAGAAACAGATCACAAATGAAAGAAATGGAGGAAAGCAAACTACAGGATATAGAGTTCAAAACCAGTTATAAGGTTACTCAAGAATCTCCTAGAAACCTCCGAGAAATTTAGTGAGACCCTCAAGGATATGAAAAAGGATCAACTAGAAATTAAGCATACACTCATTGAAATAAAGAATAATATACAGAGATCTAACAGCAGACTAGAGAATCCCAAGAATCAAGTCAAAGATTTGAAATACGAAGAAGCAAAAAACACCGAACTGGAAAAGCAAAAAGAAAAAAGAATCCAAAAATATGAAGATAGTGTAAGGAGCCTCTGGGACAACTTCAAACGTATCAACATCCGAATTATGGGAGTGTCAGAAGAAGAGAGAGAGCAAGATATTGAAAACCTATTTGAAGAAATAATGACAGAAAACTTCCCCAACCTGGTGAAAGAAATAGACATACAAGTCCAGGAAGCGCAGAGAACCCCAAACAAGAGGAATCCAAAGAGGACCACACCAAGACACATCATAATTAAAATGCCAAGGGCAAAAGACAAAGAGAGAATCTTGAAAGCAGCAAGAGAAAAACAGTTAGTTACCTACAAGGGAGCACCCATATGACTGTCAGCTGATTTCTCAACAGAAACTATGCAGGCCAGAAGGGAGTGGCAAGAAATATTCAAAGTGATGAATAGCAAGAACCTACAACCAAGATTACCCAGCAAAGCTATCATTCAGAATTGAAGGGCAGGTAAAGAGCTTCACAGGTAAGAAAAAGCTAAAGTAGTTCATCACCACCAAAGCAGTATTATATGAAATGCTGAAAGGTATTCTTTAAGAAGAGGAAGAAGAAGAAAAAGGTAAAGATAAAAATTATGAACAACAAAGTGACAACAAATACATATCTATCAACAAGTGAATCTAAAAATCAAGTGAATAAAAAATCTGATGAACAGAATAAACTGGTGAATATAATAGAATCAGGGACATAGAAAGGGAGTGGACTGACAATTCTCAGGGGGAAGGGAGTGTGGGGGTACAGGAAGAGACTGGACAAAAATCAAACACCTATGGACGAGGACAGTGCGGGGGGAGGTGAGGGCAGATGGGAACCGGGTGGAGGGGAGCTATGGGGGGGGGGGGGGGGAAAGAGGAACAATTGTAATAATCTGAACAATAAAGACTTATTTTATTCTTTTTTTAATATTTTTTTATTGTCTAAAGTATTATATATATTAGTGTAGGGAGCGGTTATAGGGTTAAGCCTTGGCCTGACCTGCTGGCAAAGCCGAAAACAAGTCCCAGCTTAGAGGGCATAGCCCTCTTAGCATAATTAAGCTTGATCTTGTGACTGCTCCCTAGATCTTTCCTGGGTAGCTAATGGGTTGTGGGAGGTGCAGCAAGTGCTGCCAAAACAAGTGAAACTTACAAGAACATTGGAAATTACCTTGTTTACCTCTGAAAATAAAATAAAGCATCAGCTTGCAGTCTGGATCTGTTCTGTGGTCTCAGTCACGCACAGAAGATCCACCTAGACCCAGCTTATTCTCTTTGTCTGTCTTTTCTTCATCCTTCGCCGGCCCTCCCTCAGGCTCGCTGAACCCTTGGCTGTGCTGGCGCGGCACATATTAGTACATATATCTCCTTTTTTTCCCATTGACCTTCCTCCAGCCTCCCCTACCCCTTGTTGCATGCCCTCATCCCACCCCGACAGTGTCTTGTGTCCATTGGTGTGCTTATATGCATGCATACAAGTCCTTTGGTTGATCTCTTTCCCTCCCTCCCCAACACTCCCCAGCCTTCCTGCTGTAATTTAACAGTCTTTTCGGTGCTTTACTGCCTCTGTATCTATCTTTTTACTCATCAGGTTATAATGTTCTTTATTTTCCATAAATGAGTGAGATCATGTGGTATTTTTCTTTCATTGCCTGGCTTATTTCACTTAACATAATGCTCTCCAGGTCCATCCATGCTGCTGCAAATGGTAAGAATTCCTTCTTTTTTATAGCAGCATAGTATTCTATTGTGTAGATCAGGGGTCCTCAAACTTTTTAAACGGGGGCCAGTTCACTGCCCCTCAGACTGTTGGAGGGCCGGACTATAGTTTAAAAAAAAAACTATGAACAAATTCCTATGCGCACTGCGGGCCCGGGACGAGTCGGCTGCTAAGCAGGACAGGCAGCAGCACTCGGCGGGCCTGATAAATGTCCTCGGCGGGCCACATGTGGCCCACGGGCCATAGTTTGAGGACACCTGGTGTAGATGTACCATAGTTTTCTAATCCACTCATCTGCTGATGAGCATTTAGGCTGTTTCAGATCTTAGCTATAAGACTTATTTTTAAAACATGTATGAAATCAAAGTGTACGAACTTTAAAAGAGTGCTCTCCAAACTTTTTTGCATATTATTTATTTCTACATTATATATGTGCATTACTGTACCAATACATAAAGTACATTATACAGTACACAGACATTTTTAAGGATGTAATCCTATCTAATAAAAGAGTAATATGCAAATTGACCATCACTCAAACCCACAAGATGGCTGCCCCCATGTGGACACAAGATGGCCACCACAAGATGGCCAGCAGCGGAGGGCAGTTGGGAGGGACCAGGTCTGCAAGGGAGGGCAGTTGGGGGCGATCAAGCCTGCAGGGGAGGGCAGTTAGGGGTGACCATGTCTGCAGGGGAGGGCAGTTAGGGGTGACCAGGCCCTCAAGGGAGGGCAGTTAGAGGTGACCAGTCCTGCAGGGGAGGGCAGTTAGGGGCAATCAAGCTGGCAGGGGAGCAGTTAGGCATCAATCAGGCTGGCCGGGGAGTGGTTAGTGGGTGATCAGGCTGGCAGGCAGAAGCGGTTAGGGGCAATAAGGAAGGCAGGCAGGCGAGCAGGCTTGGCTGAGGGACACCCCCCACCATGAACGAATTTTGTGCACCGGGCCTCTAGTAAAAATATAAGTAGATATTTATATAATAGTTTCTTCCCATGCTCCAATGGATTGTCTTGCATAGTCCTGAAGGACAAACACCAGATTTTGGAGACCATTGCCTTAGAAAACTAAAAAGTCAAATAACTTGGGTATTACATTTATTTACATGCTTTGTTACACTCCACTGTTTAAAAAAATTTTTTTATTTATTGATTTGAGAGAGAGAAACAGAAACACCAATTTGCTGTTCCACTTACTTATGCACTCATTGATTGATTCTTGTATGTGCCCAGACTGGGGATTGAACCTGCAGCCTTGGTGTATCAGAATGATGCTCTAACCAACTGAGCTACCTGGCCAGCCCTCTCCAATATTTGAAATAAAAAAATGTAAATAGTAGAAATAAAATGAGATCAAAATTTTGCATGCATTTGATGCTAGATATTTGCATTCATTTTTTGAGGATTGAGTTTACAATTCAGGTTCAAAAATTGCATATTCTTTATTTTTGCTGCTTAACCTTATGTTGTGTTGAATTTTATAAGAAAAGCTAGAAGTATACATGAAACTGCCAAGCACAGCCCACAAACTAACATGGGCAGAGCAAGGATCGCCATGTCTAAGACTCACTTTAGCACATAACCTAGAGATGTCATCATACAAAGACAGGCACCACTACCGGTAGCTTGAATTAGAAGTTTTGGGCTGCTTATCGTAGGCTTCTAGACACTATTTCTCAGAAACAAGCAAATAGTTCCAGGCATTCCAGCAGGATCTCGAAAAGTATTTCCAATCTCTGTAGTCTCCATTTTAGGGAAGGCATACAGAAAGAGGACAGGAAATTAATATTGAGCCATGCACTGGGAGAAAAATCTAATGTCCCTGAAGAAAAGGAACCTTGTTCACTGATACAAGAAAATATTAAGTAGTAAGGCTTATGAACTATTAAATTTACATTTAATAAGCCAATCAATGTTAGGTCAGTGTGCTAAATAGAAAGTGCCAGGGAGGTAATAAACTGAAAGAAACATGCAGTCATATTCTGGCTTTTATTCTGTAAGTGTTTCGTCCACATTTGTAGTGTGAATACATGAATAGACTTGTGGACAGAAAAAGGGGGTTGTTGGAAAGTAACCTCAGGAGGTGATCTGATCATAAATTCCTAACTGGGCAGGTCATGTGGGTAGTCATGCCCCAGGCATACAACTTCTTTAGTAAAAGGTTTATCTTTGCCTTAAGCAAGCCCCGTTCATTTTTTCTGTGCAGCGAGGTCAGTGGTCGGCCATCATTCCTGCGTGGCAACCTTTTGCTGGAGCAGGCCCTTTCCAGTTCTCTACATCCAGCTGTACTGAGTTCCGATGCTTGAGCCAGAGCCATGGATGCCACTTGCCTGGCCTCTTCTTTCTTTTCTCACTCGAGACTGCCTAAGGATTTGTACTAGCTCTTACCCCCATATTCTCTCCTTTCCTGTGGAATCACCTTCTATATCACCTAGAGTTTTCTTGTTAAGTCAGTAGTTGCATCCGTGAAACCCCCACCTCAGAAATTCTAGTACACATTCCCATGATACATCCCCTCAAATTCTTTGTGAAAGAAGGGATATTTGAAAGTAATTGTGTGGTTACACGTGCAAACGCACCTTCATTTGAAATAATGAATTCTATAAATGAATTTGCACTGACTTGAAATAAAATTAGACTGTAAAACAAAAACAATTTAAAAACTAGAGTAAAAGGCAAATATCTAGTAATAAATGTTAACTAGTTGAGGTTAATTCCTCATGTTGTAAGCTTACTTTCAGTCTTTATAGCACTTACCTAGTTACAATTTGCTTGATGCCTTGTACTCCTGCTAGACCATAAGCTCTTGATGGCAGGGATTCTGTCAATCTTTTATATTGCTGTATTACAAAGCAGATAGCAAAAAGACCCACTGATTCAATAAATAGATAAAAATATGTCAAGAAATGTTTAAGCAAAGCTGTAGTCATCAAACATAAAATAATGTTTCAGATTCCTAGCAACCAGAACTGAGGGAGAAGCAGGCAACTGACTTGGCTTGTGGCCTGTCCATGTTCCAGGATGATCTCCGTTCCAGAAATCAGTGTGGAAAACAAACAACCAGACACTCTACCGACATTAAGCCACTCTGCCAGGTTCCTAGTTGTTAGTGCCTGAGGGAGAGAGTCCAGAGTTCATGCCACTGCCCTCGGTTTCAGCACAGGACCGGTCTCTTCAGGAACACAGTCATGGAGGTGCTGATTTTCAGATGGGAACCTGGTTGATGAAAAACAAAACACAAATCCCGTTACTTGCAATGAGAGTTTAGGAGGCGGCAGAATCTCCTTACTAGTCCTGGCCAACAAGATTAGAACAGGACACACTTAATTTGTAGGAAGTGACTAGGCTAACGCACTAAACTTCCCACCTTCAGAATTAGCCCCGCAGTCTAGGGACGAGCAAGACTGTGATGGCTGGAGAACACTCTAGGAATAGAGCAGCGATGTTCAACATTTTTCATTTCATGGCACACAAACTAATTACTAAAATTCTGTGGCACATCAGAAAAATGTATTTTTTTTTCTGATCTGACAAAGAATAGGAATAAGTTTGATTAAGTTACAAATAATAATAACAGTAGTAGTAATTACCTACCCTTTTTGCTCCAAAGTGACTTAAAAAAAAAAATTGGTGCCTAGACTTGTATATAAGGATTTCTGGTACCAAGAATTAACCAATCAGCCCAGCCAGTATGGCTCAGTGGTTGAGCCTCAACCCATGAACCTGGAGGTCACTGTTCAATTCCTGGTCAGGGCACATGCCCAGGTTGTGGTGGATCCCCAGGAGGGGGAATGCAGGAGGTGGCCGATCAATGATTCTCTCTCATCATTGATGTTTCCATCTACCTCTTCCTCTCCCTTCCTCTCTGAAATCAATAAAAATATATATTTTTAAAAAGAATTAACCAATCAGATGCAACCTTATTATGCAAAGTGACCAATAAGATGCAACTCTATTATATGACCTATTCCAAAGTGGATTTATGGTTCAAGAGAGGACATTCACACCAGACAGCTGTTGATCTGTTGAAAATTGCTGGAGTAGAGATTCAGGAGGGCCATTAAAAATCCTACTGGGCAATCTTCTCTGAGTTTTGAGCTTGTGAAACCGGACAATCAGTGGGTCAGGGCTGCCTATCACTTTGTAAGCCCATTAAGCAGATACAGGGTTGAATCATATATGAATGTTTATTGTAATAATGCCCATAGTATGGGAGAGCAGTAGGTCATCCACTGTTCTACCCTTCCCCATAAGCCAGCTGTTTATATTGATTGGATAGAAGGACAATGATTACGTGGGAAAGTAGGAATTACAGACATGGGGAAGTAGGCAAGGTGTAATGGTTACAGGCAATGCAGGCTGGGCGTATGGCAAAGGTGGGTGCTTCTGGGACAAGACTGTTTCAGCAACAAGGATGTTAAACTTTCCGTGATGATAAGCAGTTCTTGGAAAAGGAGGATGGACTACATTCCGATGTTAACTCCCATGTCCTGGGGCATACAACTCTCAGCCAGGTTAGAATGTGCTTTTTCTAATCAGAACAGAACAATCATAGTTAGCTGAGCACGGTTAATATTTCTTATAATTATGTTAGTCTCCACCTTTCTATTTCTGCCCCTAGCACTTGTAGATGCCAAACTGCCACCCTTTCGTGATGCCTTCTGGAACTCGAAGCTGCGCCTTCCGCATGGCCCCTCTGGCCTGCCAGGCACCTCAGATGAGAGCTGTGCCCAGGCCAGCACCAGCCACTCAGACATCCCCAGCAGCTCCACCACCTGCTGTTGGCTCACCTGCTGCTGCACCCTGGCAACCAGGTCTGATGGCCCAGCTGGTGTGGCTGTGGGCTCTGGTGTCAGCCACACCCGAGATCATGCCATCTCTGGGGCTTCAGTGGAGGAAGTAACGTGAAGCCCTCAAGGCCTGACATCACGTATCAGGAGCACGAGGGAACCCAGCAGCATCAGCAGTTTGACCGGTGTCACTGTGACATGAAACGGTTTGGGAGAGTGCCCAGGACCAGGGTGACCTTAAACTTGGTGAGGTTTCAGCGAGGTGCTGAAACAGGGCAGGTTTGCCCGTGGATGAGCCTGATCTAAGACATGGAAAATCATCTCGTGGTTGGAGGCTGCAGACTTTCCATCCCGAAACCAAGGCCCAATTTGTCTGTAAGCTCGCAGAGAAGGTCCCCATGCTGGTAAACACTGCTGTGACGTACTCAAAGCCTTGATTGGCCGAATTTTGGCACTAGGCCACAGTTGAGCTGGTTCCTCAGACCCCTGTTTATATCTCTACAGCTATTCAGAGCTTTAAAAAAAAGTCAGTAATGCTCAAACTGGTAGCTTCAAACAGCTTACAGTTAAGGAAGTTCTGCTGAATGGTTTGGTGGCCACAGAGTTGAGGATGTGGTTTTAGGTCAGCGAGATCATAGGCAAGTGTGGACTCACTGGCTATAATATTTGAAGACCAATCTTTAACATCTGTTTGGGTTGTCTTGTTTTTGTTTGTTTGTTTATCATTTGGGTGTTCTTGGACTGTCAGTGATCAGAATGGAATTTGAATAAAAAAAGGATATATAAGAAAAAAAAATTGTCTCTCATGACCAAGTTAATTTAGTGTAAAAATATAATTGATAGTGAAAGTATAAAAGTAGCAATTAACCTCTCTGCTATCATTAATAGTTTCCTTGCCTCAGGATTGCAATGGAAGAGGGTATTCTTTTTTTTTTTTTTTTTTTTTTTTCCAAATTTTTATTAAGGTATTATATGTGTACATATCTTACCATTGCCCCCCCCACCCCACTCCCATACCTGCCCTCACCCCCCAATGTTTTGCATCCGTTGGTTACTCTTATATGCATGCATACAAGTCCTTCAGTTGATCTCTTATTTCCCCCACCTCTCCCTAACCTTACCGCTGTAATTAGACACTCTGTTTGATGCTTTACTGCCTCTGTAACTATCTTTTGGTTCATCAGTTTATAATGTTTTTCATTATCCCTAAATGAGTGAGATCATGTGGTATTTTTCTTTCATTGACTGGCTTATTTCACTTAGCATAATGTTCTCTAATTCCATCCAGGTGTCTACAAATGGTAGTAATTCCTTCTTTTTTATGGCAGCATAGTATTCCATTGTGTAGATGTACCATAGTTTTCTGATCCAGTCATCTGCTGACGGGCACCTAGGCTGTTTCCAAATCTTAGCTATTGTAAATTGTGCTGCTATGAACATAGGGGTGCATATATCCTTTCTGATTGGTGTTTCTGGTTTCTTAGGATATATTCCTAGGAGTGGGATTACTGGGTCAAATGGGAGTTCCATTTTCAGTTTTTTGAGGAAACTCCATACTGTTCTCCACAGTGGCTGCACCAGTCTGCATTCCCACCAGCAGTGCACGAGGGTTCCTTTTTCTCCGCATCCTCGCCAACACTTGTCGTTTGTTGATTTGTTGATGATAGCCATTCTGACAGGTGTGAGATGGTATCGCATTGTCGTTTTGATTTGCATCTCTCGGATAATTAGTGACTTTGAGCATGTTTTCATGTGTCTCTTGGTCTTCCTTCTGTCTTCTTTCGAAAAGATTCTATTTAGGTCCGTTGCCCATTTTTTTATTGGATCATTTATCTTCCTTTTATTAAGTTGTATAAGCTGCCTGTAGATGTTGGAAATTAAACCTTTATCAGTGATACCATTTGCAAATATGTTCTCCCATACAGTGGGGTTTCTTGTTGTTTTGTTGATGGTTTCTTTTGCTGTACAAAAGCTTTTTATTTTGATGTAGTCCCATTTGTTTATTTTCTCTTTAGCTTCCATTGCCCTAGGGGCAGTATCACTGAAAAAGTTCTTTTGGCATATGTCTGAGATTTTGCTGCCTGTGGATTCCTCTAGTATTTTTATGGTTTCCCGTCTTATATTTAAGTCCTGTATCCATTTTGAGTTTATTTTTGTGTATGGTGTAAGTTGGTGATCTAGTTTCATTTTTTTGCATGTATCTGTCCAATTTTCCCAACACCATTTATTGAAGAGACTGTCTTGACTCCATTGTATGCTCATGCCTCCTTTGTCAAATATTAATTGCGCATATTGGTTTGGGTCGATATCTGGATTCTCTATTCTATTCCATTGATCTATATGTCTGTTCTTGTGCCAGTACCAGGCTGTTTTGAGGACAGTGGCTTTGTAATACAGCTTGAAATCTGGTATTGAGATCCCTCCTACTTTATTCTTCTTTCTCAGGATCGCTGTGGCTATTCGGGGTCTTTTTTTATTCCAGATGAATTTTTGGAGAGTTCTTTCTAGGTCTGTGAAATATGCTGTTGGTATTTTAATGGGGAGTGCATTGAATCTATAGATTGCTTTGGGTAGTATGGACATTTTGATGATGTTGATTCTACCAATCCATGAACATGGTATGTTCTTCCATCTGTTTACATCTTCCTCTATCTCTTTTTTCAGTGTCCTGTAGTTTTCCGCATATAGGTCTTTTACCTCCTTGGTTAGGTTTATTCCTAAGTATCTTAATTTTTTTGGTGCGATGGAAAATGGGATTGCTTTTTTAGTCTCTCTTTCTGTAAGTTCACTGTTGGTGTATAGAAATGCCATAGATTTCTTGGCGTTAATTTTGTATCCTGCTACCTTGCCGAATTCATTTATTAAGTCTGTTAGTTTTTTGATAGAGTCTTTCGGGTTTTTTATGTACAATATCATGTCATCTGCAAATAAGGACAGCTTGAGGGTATTCTTACTGTATGGAAGTTCATTGAGATGGTATTGTGTTTGAGGCAGGGCAAATGTTTGTATGGCCTCCTTAAGCCAGATTTTGTGATGTTACTGTTTGTGAATCAATTAGGATAACATGATTTTCTTCCAAAAAAAAATCCTGTGGGCAATAGTTATTTCATGATGTGTCTTACTGTGCCATGGTGATACGGGAAAACGAAATAAAAGTAGGGAAAGATGAGACATACTGCAAAAATGCTTTAAAACCCTGAGATCTTGATGTAGGTAATCGTGAAAAATGCTCATCAAGTGCGGGGTACAGCGAGGCTCCCCTACCCTTCCCATGCTTCCGTGCTCTGCTGCACATTCATGGGCCCCTTGGGCTCCCTCTGGTGGTGCAGGAATCCTCAGTGATTGCTGACTGTCCTCAAGAATTTCTTATATATCCCTTCACTTTCAATGAAAATAGATTTTTAGCTGATCACTTTTAAATAATAAAATAAAATGAATTAATCCAAAAACAGATGCTAAAAACAGATTCATAGAAATAGGAAATCTGATATAAGACAGAGGTGGCCTGGGAAGTCAATAAAGAAATACAAACTGCCGATATGGCTCGGTGGTTGAGCATTGGCCCATGAATCAGGAGGTCCCAGATGGATTCCTGGTCAGGGCACAAGCCTGGGTTGCAGGCTCAGTCCCCAGGAGGCGGCATGCAGGAGGCAGCTGATCAAGGATTCTCTCTCATCATTGATGTTTCTATCTCTCCCTCTCTTTCCCTCTTTCTGAAATCAATCTGTGTGTGTGTGTGTGTGTGTGTGTGTGTGTGTGTAATTTTTTTTTAAGGAAGGAGAAATGCAAACCAACCAGAAAGTGGGCAAATGATTTGGTTAGGTATTACACAGAAGGGGGAGCATTATGGCCAATAAACATGTGGAAATACTCCTAACTCATTAGTGATCAGAGAAATACAAGTTAAAACCAATGAGTTACCATTTTATACTTACCAGATTGGCAGAAACTTAAGAATTGATCGATTTTTTATGTTTGGTGAGAAAGTGGAGCTGCTTAATTTATAGAAAACTCTCACGTACTTTTTATTTGCTTGTTTTTTCCATCACCATTTATCCCCTCTATGCCCTCTTCTGCCTCCACCAATGCCCTCCCCCCTCATACACTTTTTTTTTTTTTTAGTGGAAGGGAGGGAGACAGAGAGAAATATTGATGTGAGAGAGACACATCAATTGGTTGAATCCCACATGCGCCCTAACCGGGGCCAGGGATTGAGCCTGCAACTGAGATATGTGTGCTTGACCGAAATCAAACCCATGACCCTTTAGTCCACAGACCGAGGCTATAATTACTGAGCAAAACCAGCTAGGGTGCCTCATACACTCTTGATGGCACTGTAAATTTGATAATGACTTTGGGTAACAGTTTAGTATTGCCTTAAAAGTTGAAAATGCCATTTCTAATGATCTAGCAATTCCACTCTTTGATAGCATTTACTCTTGAGAGACATTGGTGCATATACCAGTAGGCATATGCAAGAGTTTCTTCACTGCACTGTTCATAATAACAAAAACAAAACAAAACAAAACAAAACAAAACAAAACAAAAAACACACCTGGAAACATCATCAAAAGATAAAACTGTGGTATATTCAAACAATAGACTACAATAAGAAAAAGGGAAAGAAAATCATGTCTCATGACCAAGTTATTTTAGTGTAAAAATATAATAGTGAAAGTATAAAAGTAGCAATTAACCTCTCTTCTATAATTAATAGTTTCCTTGCCTCAGGATTGCAATGGAAGAGGGTATTCTTACTGTTTGGAAGTTCATTGAGGTGGTATTGTGTTTGAGGCAGGGAAAAAGGAAAACTACAGCTATGAACTAGGCATGAATATGGATAAGAATCTCACAAATGCTGATCGGGGGAAAATGCTATCACAGAAAAATGCTTAGAGTCTGATTCCATTATAAAAAGATCAAGCACAGACAACTAAAATTTATCAGAAATATATGCATAGGTAGCAAAAATATTTAAAAAGCTAAAAAGCTTATTATTCCTTAAACTATATATACTTACTGTATTTTACTCTTGCATTTATTATGTATTTCCACATTAATAAAGTAGAAAGCAATCATTAAAATCTATACTCTGGCCCTAGTCGGTTTGGTTCAGTGGATTGAGTGTCGGCCTGCAGACTGAAGGGTCCTGGGTTCAATTCCTGTCAAGGGCATGTGATCAGGTTTCAGCTAGATCCCCAGCAGGGAGTGTGCAGGAGGCAGCCAATCAATGATTCTCTCTGATCATTGATGTTTCTTCTCTCTCTCCCTCTCTGAAATCAATAAAAATATATTTTAAAAATCCACCACAGCTCTAGGACAAAACCACTGTTTTTAAAAAAAATATCTGGCCCTAACCGGTTTGGTTCAGTGGATAAAGCATTGGCCTGCAGACTGAAGGGTCCCAGGTTCGATTCCGGTCAAGGGCATGTATCCTGGTTGCAGGCACATCCCCATTAAGGGGTGTGCAGGAGGCAGCTGATTGATGTTTCTCTCCTATCGATGTTTCTAACTCTCTTTCCCTCTCCCTTCTTCTCTGTAAAAAATCAATAAAATATATTAAAAATAAATAAATCTGTATTCTGTGAGAGCAGGGATTATCCCCTTGCTCTTGGTCTCTGCTTTATTTCGTTATGAGACTAGCCTCCAAACATGGTTTACATAACAGCCAGATATCTGCTCAGCATGAAGTACAATTGCTCCAGGTTAATGAGGATTCAAGGCCCTCCCCAGTCTGACCCCAGCTCACCTTTCTTGTCTCGTGTTCTACCCTCAGCATCTGCTATCACCACACTAATCTCAATACACACTCTGAGTTTTCTCACTTCTTGGTCTTTGTTTCTGCCATTGTACTAAGTAGTTTCAGTTTTAAAAACTGTTCTTTTTATCTCCATCAAGATACCTATCAGCAATAGCTATTTTGCATTTTAATAAGTATCTATTTTTAATATGTTGCAGAGAGTAAGATTGTCGTACCTAAAGTCACAGACATCAGTTTTAGATGAAAAGTGCAGACACCAACACATTTGCCTATGATTATCTGTGGTTATATTTCTGACAGAAGAATCTTTTGTTTGAGCTGAGTACATCTTGTTTTTGCAATATGATTATAGAATTAGAGATCCTGACCACTCATGAGGATCTTACAACTGTAATAAGAGTATTAGTGCTTTGTATTTGCATGACATGCTGTGGGCAACACAGCCATTCAGTTGATTATCAAGTCTTGTTAGAAAATGTCTTCCTCATTTTACAGTTTAGGAAACTGAAGACAAGAGAGAAGTTGTAGTCAATAAAATTGCATCATTTGGTAGCTAAGTTTAAATTATTGCATCTGTAGTAGAAATAAAACTGGCAATAATAATAATAATCTCCTGAACATGGAAGACTATCAAGTTCTGAGTTTTTCCTGTTACCTGAATGACTTGACTTATGGAAAAGCTTACTAATTAAAGACGGATTTACTCAACAAACAATTGCTGAACACCTGCCAACATGCAAAGCAACACGTTCAGCACTGACAAAATGATCAATAATGTGATGATGTGATAATACGGTGTTTCCAAGAAACTTACAAGGTAGAAAGGGGAATCTACAATATTTTTAAGTCAGGTACTATAATGGCGTTTGCATGGGGACCGAAGACTAGACATTGTGCTCTCAGTTAACACACTAAAAAGAGCACCTAGTACTTTTCCTTTACCATTAAAAGCCTTCAGAGAGCATTCAGTAAATTAGTAAGCACACCCGAGGAAGAGGGAACATTCTGACCTATATCAGGGCATTGTTTTTTATAATAGTATCTTAGTTCACTGGAGGCTATAAGTGAGTGTTTATTACAATATTTATTCCTCTTGATTAAGATGATAACAAATGATTAATGAATTCCATATCACAATTAAAGTGAAAAGTTCCACCTTTCTGACAAACAGGAATGTCCAGATAATAACAATGATGAATCAGAGAAATGATTGCATAAACCCTTAGGCAGTGACAATCATTTGCAACTGTGTCTGATTCTAAAAACTCAGCACAGTTACACTTCTGAACTATTATGAAGGCCTTAATCTTAGTTCAAAGAACAGCTGCACACATGTCTTTGAGCTTAAGTAACATTATCTTTGAATAGTACACATTTGTCAACACAAATCTGTTGTCTTGATTACTATTATGAAAATGTCTCATAGTACAGACTGGTAATATTGATGGCAACATAATTAGTAATAGAGTTCTGTGCCTGGCCAGGGTGTTCAGTGGTTGAGCATCAACCTATGTGTTGGAAGCCGCCCATTGTCCTCACTAGCAAAGAGGTGTGGACAAGGAACCCGGAAGGCTGGAGACCTTGAGCTCTGAAAGATCAGAGCTCTGCACCCACTGTTTAGTTGAGACAATGGTAGCTGAAGCAACTTCCACCTTTTAGTTTTATGTAAATCCTTGCTGATTGGCTATTATTGGAATTGCCTGCCTAAGGGCTATGGGTGTATCCCAAAACCTGAATAAAAGGGATAGCAAGGCCAGAGCAAAGCGGAGTCCTTCCTCTTGAGCTGGGCTCCCGCCTGGCCCCCAATTCCCAAATTTATATTTTCTTGTCTAGTCTCTTTCATTTGTGTGCGGCCTCCTCCAGAACCCGAAGCCTGAACCACGTGGGACGTGGGGGGACACTCACAACTGTCCCCCTGGCGCCTTGAATGTGGGACCTCTGGAGGGGATGATATTTCGCCTAGAGCGAAGAAAGGAAGAATTCACCGAAAAGGTGGGGAAGAATTCACTGTATAGGTGAGGGAAATTCACCGCACGCAAAGCCCACGATCAGCTGCAGAAGTCGCAATCTGTAAGTAGGGTGGGAACATCTTTTTCAGCCAGGCTAAAGAGGCAGAATTAGGTTATAAAGTAAACTTTATCATAAACTTTTGGTTTGCATGCTTAAGGAATTAAAGTTTTAGAAGGTATTCTCTTACAGTTTTTGTTTGATGTTATAGAACATAACCCTTGGTTTCCTGAAGAAGGTACATTAGATCTTGAACGTTTGGCAAAAAGTTGGTCAAAATTTGAAAAAAGTTCAGCAGCAGGAAAAAACTTACCTCAAAAAAAACACAACAACAACAAACTGTTTCTCCCTGGGGAACACAATATTGCGTTTGCCAGAGCCTTTTAGAGAGGCTGAGGAGAAGCCTCCTCCCCTGGCTCCCTCCGCTCCTAGAGAGGAGCGGGAAGAAAAATTGGAGGAATGGCCTTTATGGCCCCCTCCACCTCCATGTCCTAACCCTGAAACATTTAATTCGCCGCCAATAGAATCATCTATACAGAGAGCCCTCAGAGAAGGAATGAAGGACATGTCGGTGGAAAAAGGCTTGTTTTTCCTGTTATACAAGTAGCTGACACACAGCTCCGAAAACAGATAATAAGACACCATGAAAAAATTGATTTTAAAATGATAAAAGCTTTGCGAGAAAGCGTTATTCAAAACGGTCCGATGGCTCCTTTTACAGGAGAAATTATGGATAATATTTCTGAAGCATTCTTAGCTCCTTATGATTGGTATTCTCTGGCTCGTGCAACTCTGGATGGAGGAGATTATTTACTATGGAAGGGAGAATATTTGGAGAAATGTCGAGAGCAAGCCCGCGCAAACCGAGGGCCGAATGCTCAAATAACCTATGAAATGCTGGCAGGACTGGGACAGTATATGGATGTACAAAATCAGCTACATTATGTGCAACAGGCGTATGAGCAAATTAGACTTTGTGGAAGGAGAGCTTGGTGGGCTTTACCAGCAAAAGGGGACACTAAGGGAGCTTTTAGTAAATGTATGCAGGGACCTACAGGGTCATTTTCTGATTTTGTGGCTCGTCTCACAGATTCAACATGAGGCAGCAGGAGATATTTTAATTCAGCAATTAGCTTATGAAAATGCCAATGCTGACTGTAAGAAATGCCTGACGCCTCTGAGAGTGGGATCAGGCACTTTTCAAGCAAATTTACTCGCTGCTGCAGTAACAGTGGGAAATAAGAGGTGTTATAAGTGTGGAAAAGCAGGACATTTCCAAAAGGAATGTAGGCAACCGAGAAGGACACAAAGTAGCGCTCTAGGGAGAGGCATAAACACTCAGCCTCCAGATTTAATCTCTCGGTGTCCTAGATGTCAGAAAGGGAACCATTGGGCCAGTCTGTGTAGATCGAGATTTCATAGAAACGGGCAGCCTCTAGATCAAGACATAGGGCATGGTCAACCGCCGGAAAACGGCCAGAGGGCCACCCCCCAGCCCTGTCATCAATAGGGGAAATCTGCCCTGCAAGGCCTACAGTGGATTCCCTCATCCGAGCAACTCCAGGAAGCGCAGGCCTGGATCTTAACAGCACTATAGCGGTCACTTTGTTTTTTGTTTGTTTGTTTTTTTGTTTTTTTGTTTTTTATAAACTGTATATTTAATGTAACATAAGCAATGTATGTAAATAAACCTTTTAAGGAATAAAAATTATTGTAATATTTTGATTATGAAAATAAAATGTAGTCTTTAAAATCAATTATTTGAGCCCAACTGGTTTGGCTCAGTGGTTGAGTATCAACCTCTGAACCAGGAGGTCATGGTTCAACTCCCAGTCAGGGCACATGCCCAGGTTGTGGGCATGCAGGAGGCAACCAATCAAAGATTCTCTCTCATCATTGATGTTTTCATCTATCTCTCCCTCTCTGAAATCAATTTTAAAAAATCTATTATTTGAAAATACCCCCCAAAAAAGAAAAACAATAATGTCCATGTAGACCTATATATAAATCTTCACAACATTATTCATAATGGCCTAAAACTTAAAACAATTCAAATTGCCTGTCTCTTGGTGAATAGATATTTTTAAAACATAAATTACACAATGAAATACTATCCATCAATGAAAAGCAACAAACCATAGATACATACTATAGCACAAATAGATCTTAAATTATTATGCTAAGTGAAAGAAGCCAGATTAAAAAGACCACATAGTGAGTGATTCTACTTATATTAAATTTCTAGAAAAGGTAAATAAATATAGGGCGTTCCAAAAAATGTATACACACACTTAGAATAATTATAAAGGCAGTGTTTATTAAAATACATTTCATTTTTTGCCAAAACCGGTTTGGCTCAGTGGATAGAGCGTCGGCCTGCGGACTGAAAGGTCCCGGGTTCGATTCCGGTCAAGGGCACGTAACTTGGTTGCGGGCACATCCCCAGTGGGAGGTGTGCAGGAGGCAGCTGATCGATGTTTCTCTCTCATCGATGTTTCTGACTCTCTATCCCTCTTCCTTCCTCTCTGTAAAATATCAATAAAATATATTTAAAAAAAAAAATACATTTCATTTTCAAAATTGAGCTCTCAGCTGTTAAAGTGTGCATACATTTTTTTGGGACACCTGTATATACAAACAGAAAAAAAAACACAGCAAACTGTTAAAGGACCCAAGGAAATTTTTAGAGCTAATAGACATATCCTAAAGTTGGATTATGATAATAATTAAACAATTTAATACATTTACTAAAAGTCATTGAATTGTATTCTTATAATGAATACATTTTACTATACATAAACGTTTACCCCAATAAAACTTTATTTTTTATTTATTTATTTTTTTTAGAAATAAACATATAATAACAAAAAATGTTTGAGTCCCAATTTCAATGTCCAACAGTTCTGAGTCCCCGTTTCAATGTCAAACAGTTCCTTATGTGTACATGTCAGCAATGATATCTGGATGGTGGGCACATGGTGGCAATGCAGGTCCGACCCTCTCTGGTTTGGTCCTAGGCAACCTGCTGTGACACACAGCTGCTGACTGCTAGCGTGGCAAGGCATTGTCAGCGTCGTCCATCTCTGGACTGTTTCTCCTCTTGTCTTCGTGGTTGGAGCAGACCTGTCAATTCCTCTCTATTGCAGGAATCCACATGGTCTTGGAGTTGTTTTCTGAAAATATACAAACATATTCTCGACCAAAAGTTAATAAAGGAATCTTTTCTATATAATTGATTTGGGATTCTTTTTATTTTTGCCCAAACGATTTTCCTTTGTCTTATTTAGACACCATGTGTGTTTTTCATGGTGTCTTGCTGTTAGCATTACAAATGAAAATTAATTTTGTAAAGTAAAAATTTTCTAGATGTAATTTACTTATAGGATATTTTCCCTTACATGATATTACCCTACTATCCCCCCTTTTTTGATTAATGGAGGCTTTTGTAAATTTTATAATGCAGTCTTGATAACTTTAAATTTTAATTTTTGCACAAAAATATGACTGCTTTAGTTTCATTGCATGTTCAGGAATTTTACCATGAGATGAACTACCAATAGAAATTTTAGTTACCACTTTAGGAACAGCTTTTTGTCCAGTACAATTAAATTTTCTTGAATATTCACTTATTTCAATTAGCCTATTTAAATTAATCTGAAAACTTGATTATTATTTTACTGTCAAATTTAATACTCTACCAACAATCTTAGTTTACCCTGTAAATATTAGTGGAAAGGATTATTTGCATTCTTGAGTAGGCCCTAAGCATTCCTGGTGTATAGCGGTCACTTTGACTGCCGATATTGCTTGGCAAGCTATTCCTACAGGAATTTGGGACCTGTGCCACTGGGAACTTTAGGATTAATCTTAGAGAGGAGTGGAAACACTCTAAAAGGGCTAACTGTTCTGCCTGGAGTCATTGATTCAGATCATGAGGGAGAAATTAAAGTTATACTAGAATGTAATCATGTTATGCAAATTACTCCAGGACAAAGAATTGCTCAGATACTACTTCTACCTTATGTTCAGCAAGGTGAGGCTATAATTAGGAAAAGAGGAATACAAAGATTTGGAAGCTCAGACATCTATTGGGTACATGAAATTAGCAAAACCTGTCCTATGATTAATTTAAGAATAGAGGGAAAACAATTTAGGAGTCTAGTGGACACTGGAGCGGATGTCAGTGTTATCAGCAAAGAATTCTGCTTGCAATTTGGTCCACGGCAGAAACTATGGGCTCAGTTAGGGGGAAGGGGGTGGGAGTTCCTGATAACACACAACGTAGTGCTGCAGTGTTAAGGTGGCAAGATGAAGAAGGACAGACAGGATGGTTTCAGCCCTACATCGTCTCTGGAATCTCAGTCAACTTATGGAGCCGAAATGTCTTAGAAGGTTTACAGGCATGTATTGTTACTGGCAAAGGACAGCCGTTAATGACTCAGATAGGATATCAACCGTTTTAGGAGTGGTCACTGCTCAGTCTCCTCACCCTCATGCTGATCCTGTACAATGGAAAGATGATAGACCTGTATGGGTGGATCAGTGGTCATTAACCAAGGAGAAATTAAGTCATATTCATGAATTAATACAAGAACAAATAGAAGCTGGTCACATAGAGCCTTCCAATAGTCCTTGGAATACGCCTATATTTACAGTCCCTAAGAAGGCGACAGGAAAATGGCAATTGTTACATGATCTTAGAGCAGTTAATGCTACTATGCATACCATGGGAGCTTTACAACCTGGACTCCCAGAGCCTTCACAAATCCCTTTAGATTGGTCTCTTATAGTAGCAGATCTTAAAGATTGTTTTTCACCATTCCCTTGGCACCTCAAGATAAACAGAGATTTGCATTTTCAGTGCCATCTATTAATAATATAGAACCCATGAAAAGATATCAATGGAAGGTTTTACCTCAAGGAATGGCCAATAGCCCTACCTTGTGTCAAAAGTATGTGGCTCAAGCTGTTCAGCCTTTAAGGGACAAATACTCCCAATGTCACATTATTCATTACATGGATGACTTGCTCTTAACAAGCCCACGGGAAGAGCAGACTTTGGCCATGTTTTCCCAATTAGAAAAGGAGCTCCCTAAATGGGGCTTAAGAATTGCTCCAGAGAAGGTACAGAAAGAAATGCCGTTCCAATATCTGGGAACCATAATTGAAAACCAATGCATTAGGCCTCAGAAGGTGGAAATAAGAAAAGACTGTCTTAAAACTTTAAATGACTTTCAGAAATTATTAGGGGACATTAACTGGTTAAGACCTTATCTGAAGATCTCTACAGGAGAAATGACAAATTTATTTAATATACTTAGAGGTGACTCTAATCTTTCCTCTCCCCGAACATTAACAGATGAAGCTAGGAATGAGTTGCTAAGAATTGAGCAGGCGATTTCCTCAGCCCAAGTAGCATGGGTACAGCCTGAATTACCTTTATTGGGACAAATTAACCCTACTGCAAATAGTCCCACTGGAGTCATCTTTCAAAATAAAAACTCTCCTGCCATTATTGAATGGGTCCACCTAGGGCATCAATCCTCTAAAACTGTGGTTACATATGTAGAACTATTGGCTCAGTTAATATTTCAAATTAGAAAGCGTTGTAAACAGCTTAGAGGGGAAGAGCCCCAGTGTATCTACCTCCTCCTCACTGGGAAGCAATTAGAAATGTTAATTCAGACTGATATAAATTGGCAAATTGGGTTAAGTGGATATTCAGGGGAACTTAGTTGTCACCTATTAAAAGACAAATTACTACAATTTTTATATAATACCTCCATCATTATACCAAAAAATACTAGGCAGGAACCTATTCCTGGAGCTTTAACTGTTTTTACTGATGGATCATCTAAAGGGAAAGCTGCCTATCATACAATAAATTCAGACTGAGTCATACTGACCAGTCATACTTCTGTACAAAGAATTGAACTAGAAGCTATTAAGGCTGCATTGCAGGATTTCCAAGAGCCTCTTAATATCGTCTCTGATTCCTTTTACGCTGCAAACTTAGTGACTAGAATTGAAACTGCCCGGTTGAAATGGCTCAGTGACCAAAGTTTATTTTTACTATTTAAACAAGTTCAGCAGATTGTACAACAGAGACAATATCCATTTTATATCACTCACACCAGGGCTCATAGTGTCTTACCTGGTCCTTTAACAAAAGGAAATGCACATGCTGATCAATTGGTTGCTTTATTAATAGAAGCCTTAGAATCTCATCAGCTTTTACATCAGCCTGCCAAAATGTTGTCTAAACAATTCTCAATCACTCAGCAACAGGCAAAACAGATTATTAAGGAATGTCCCACTTGCATGTTACATCTACCTCAAGGGCCTAACACGGGAGTCAACCCTAGAGGTTTGCTAAGAGACCATATCTGGCAAATGGATGTAACACATTATACTTCCTTTGGACGCCTTGGGGCATTACATGTCTCTGTAGACATATTTTCAAAAGTCATATGGGCTACTGCATCTACAGGAGAAATGGCAAAACAAATTATTAATCATTGCCTAGCTGCTTTTGCCATCATGGGAATTCCCAAAATTATTAAAACTGATGATGGGCCTGCTTACACAAGCTGTCATTTCCAGGAATTTTGTAAAAGGTGGAAAATTCAGCACATTACAGGAATACCACATAATTCCCAAGGACAGGCCATTATTGAACGACAGCATCAGCGGCTAAAATCCCAACCTGAAAAACAAAAAGGGGGGATGATGGAGAAATCACCTGCAGGTAGGCTGCACCAAGCCTTAATTACTTTAAATTTTTTCACTTGTGATGCTGATGGAAAGACACCTATGGAGCTACATTGGTGTTAGAATAAAACAAAGGAAAATGGTCTAGTTAAATGGAAAGATCCCGAATCTGGTTTATGTAAGGGACCGGATCCATTATTAACCTTTGGCAGAGGGTATGCTTGTATACTTCCAGAGAATTTTTCCAAACCCGTGTGGATTCCTGCTAAAAATATTAAACTGCAACATGGATCCAAGAGAGGAACTAGCCAGATTAATAAGGACCTTGCGCCTGGAGCCACACCATGCAGCTGCAGACAATCAACTACCTCAGCCACAGAGAGCAGCGATTGCAAGCAATCCATGAAGATGAGGAGCAGGAGAAGGATGAGCCGGACAACAAACAGCCCGGAGACCACCTGGGACATGGTAAAGAAGATGGTACAGAAAGCTGAGCGAATTTGTGAGGTAACCAGAACCCCAAGAACGCCTGAGAACGTCTTTCTTGCCATGCTAGCAGTGATCAGCTGTGCAGTAATATTACCTGGGGCAAATGGGGAAGTATTTTGGACTTATGTTCCTGACCCTCCATGGGTAAGACCCCTTACGTGGGCTGATCCCCCGCCTAATGTAGTCACCAATAATACCAAACACTTTGGTCATCCAGGAGGACCATGGGTGGGACAAGGAAGTATAGTTACACAGGTGTCGCCACCCAGCTTCCCTTTTGTATGACACATAATCAAACCACTGCTCCTTTGCGTGTAAAATTAAAGAGAGGCTTCTGGCTTGCATGGACACCAAAGGAAGGGACTATCACTACTTGCTCCTGGGAGAGGTGCAAAAAATGTAACTAAGACCTTGTCTATACAAAAAGGAATTGACAGCCAGTTTGAAATTGAATTGATGGCATTAAGATCTACAGTCTTGTGGATGGGTGATAAAATTCATGGCCTAGAGCAGTGGTCGGAAAACTCATTAGTCAACAGAGCGGCAAACTGCTGCTAGTGAGCCGCATGTGCCTCGCAAGCTGTGGTTTGCCGACCACTGGCCTAGAGCAAAGAATATCCTTACAATGTCATTATAATTTTTCCCAGATTTGTGTTACCCCTGTTACCTATAATAGTACCTTGCACCCTTGGGAATCAATAAAAAATCATCCTCTTGGTGCTTGGAGACAAAGGTAACACAACTCTTGATATTTTAGAATTACAATTATCCCAAGCAAACTTACAAACTAATTCTTTGAAAGTCTGGCAGCAATTTAAAAGGGACATGAATTTAATCCCTTCCACTGGATGTCCTTGCATTTGCCTCTCAGCATAACCACAATTGCTTATCTCATTTTTGTTCTCATATGTTTATTTCTAGTCTGCAGATGTGAAATGAAGAGTCTTAAGAGGACTCGAACCCTTCAGGCGGCATTCACCATGCAAGATTTACTGAAGAAAAGAAACGGGGGAGATGTTGGAAGCCGCCCATTGCCTTCACTAGCAGAGAGGTGTGGACAAGGAACCCGGAAGGCTGGAGACCTTGAGCTCTGAAAGGTCAGAGCTCTGCACCCACTGTTTAGTTGAGACAATGGTAGCTGAAGCAACTTCCACCTTTTTGTTTAATGTAAATCCTTGCTGATTGGCTATTATTGGAATTGCCTGCCTAAGGGCTATGGGTGTATCCCAAAACCTGAATAAAAGGGATAGCAAGGCCAGAGCAAAGTGGAGTCCTTCCTCTTGAGCTGGGCTCCCGCCTGGCCCCCAATTCCCAAATTAATATTTTCTTGTCTAGTCTCTTTCATTTGTGTGCAGCCTCCTCCAGAACCCGAACCCTGAGCCTGAACCCTGAGCCTGAACCCTGAGCCATGCGGGACATGGGGAGGACACTCACACCTATGAACCAGGAGTTCACGGTTCCATTCCCTGCCAGAGCACCTGCCCTCGTTGTGGGCTCAATCCCCAGCAGGGGGCATGCAGGAGGCAGTCAATCAATGATTCTCATCATTGATGTTTCTACTCCCCAACCCCTTTCCTCTCTGAAATCAATAAAACAAATATATACACATATATACTAAAGAGTTTTGCATTATGGATCCTTGGATGAGTTCAAACAGAAATCTAAGGAGTATTTTGTTGATAAGTGATTTCACTTGCTATAAATATAGGCAGCACTTTCCCTAGCTGGTTTGGCTCAGTGGATAGAGTGTCAGCCTGTGGACTTACCGGGCCCAGGTTTGATTCCAGCACTTTGAAGTAAGTCACCCAGGAGTAGGAATTTCTATTCCTAAGATTATTATTATGTATACTTATTACTCTTTCATAGTCAAACAAACT
The DNA here is from genome assembly GCF_963455305.1 of Plecotus auritus. Classification (NCBI taxonomy): domain Eukaryota; kingdom Metazoa; phylum Chordata; class Mammalia; order Chiroptera; family Vespertilionidae; genus Plecotus; species Plecotus auritus. Next base: position 34,920,438 of record NC_137770.1, on the reverse strand, counting down.
ATAATATTATGAAGTTCCTGAATTGTAGAGACTATTAGAGATTTTCTAAACTAGATTTACAAACTTTTTTTTTTTCTAAGAGAACATTTATTTGTTAAATCACAGATGTGAAAGAAGTAATTCCTAGAAGAAATGGGCTTAGGAAACAGGTTATAGAGGTAAAGGAAGGGTCCTTGGAGCTTGGGAGGGAGGAAGCTAATGGTTACTGTGCCTGGGGCTGGGAGGGGGAGAAAGAGAGTGAGGGGGAAGAGAAGAGGAAGGGGGAGAAAGAAGGGAAAGGAATGGAAGTGGAGGGAAAGGGAAGGGAGGGGAGGGCAGTAAAGGGAAAGGGATGGGAGGGCCGTGGAGGGGAGGGGAGTAGAGGGGAGGGATGGGAAATGCAGAGGCAGGCTCCCAGGAGGGAGTGTGCCCCAACTTTTTTTTTTAAAACAGTGATACACTTCCTTTAAACAAAATCATGTGCAGTAGCCCAACATAGAAAACTAATAAGATAGAGCTGTTGTGGAAGGGAGTGGGAAATTTTCCATCTTATAAATGGATAGAATAAGTAAGCTACATCATGAGGCTTTAGATGAGAAGGATGATTCATAGCTGAAACAATTTGCACTTGACTGTTGAAGGAGTATTTTGTCAAAATAAAGGGCAGTCTTGCAATTCTGAACTAGAATTGTGGGAAATAATTCATATTAACTTCCCCAGAAAGTAAACTATCACTGATGAAAACATGTCCAAGTATGGTTATTATTTTCTTCTTATAATATTCACATCAATTGGTATATATAGTCTCAGAACCTCAAGTTGGAAAGGCTCAAAGAAAATAATTATAATTTTTAATTATGCATATTACTGTTCTTGTATTGGTGGAGTAGTTCTCATTGAACCAACCCTCCCAGATAACAATTTAAAACCCTAGATAAAATAATAACTATTTTTACCTGAAGGCACTGGAAAGTGACCAAAAGCTGCTAGAAACTAGAGAAAAGTCGATCCTTAACAGAAAAAAATGTAGAGCCAACCTCATTTGGCACTGGGCATGCTCAGTGGTGCGTGGTAGCCTTTGGTGCTGGCTTTGTGTCTGTGGCAGCCTTCATCCCCACCCATCAGGGTGCCAGGCCCAGGAGAGCCCTGTGTTCTGGAACCCGGGTCCCCAACTTTGTGCCAAGTTTGGAGCTACCTTTGAGGGGAGCCATGCAAATGATGACTAGACAAGTTTTGTTAGAAATGGAGCAGGAGGAGGAAAAGGACAAGGATGGAGGTATTGGTGATGTTCCTGTCTGCAAGAGGTCTCTTCTGAGAACTCAGACTCTCCCATCCAGTCTGGGAGAAAGCTAAGTCATTGAGCTGAAGGTATGTGTATAATATTTTTATATTAAAATGACTTTGAACATAAAACTGAAATTTTAAAACTTCTAGAAGAAAACAGGTGGCAAGCTCCTTGGTAAAGTCCTTGGCAATGCTTTTTTTAGTCTGACACCAAAAGCAGAAGCAACGAAAGCAAAAATAAGTTAAGTGCAACTGCATCATACTAAGGAGCTTCTGCACAGCAAGGGAAACCAACAAAATGAAAAGATAACCTACTGAATGGGAGAAAATATTCTCAAGTCATATATCTGATAAAGGAATGATCTCCAGGATGTATAAAGAACTCATACAACTCAATAGCAAAAACAAAAAATACCCAGTGTGGTTAAAAATCTGAATGGACACTTGTGCAAAGAAGATGTACAGGTGGCCAATAGGTACATGGAAAAATGCTCAGCATCATTAATCATCAGGGGCATGCAGATCAGAACCACAGTGGGCTATTACCTCACACCTGACAAAATGGCTGTTATCAAAAAGACAAGCCCTGGACAGGTAGTTCAGTTGGTTAGAGCATTAATAATGCTAAAGTTGAGACTTGGAAGATGATGACCGGCAGGAAGGTAGGGAGGGAGAGAGTGTGAGAGAGTGAGGAACCCATAGAGGAGAGTGTAGACGTGTGTGGTGTGTGTGTGTATGAGCTAGGGACAGTTAGATTCTGCAGGTCCTCCAAGGGGCTGCCAAACCGGGCAGTCTTAGATGGCGGAGCCCTGTACACAAAGCGGACACTTTTGGGTAACCAGTGTGAGCACGGAGACCACGCCATCTTGAGAACCAGAGCTGCTTGAGACTAGGATCCTGCCCTCAGCAACACCCAGTCGCGTCTCAGATGCAAACCAGGACCCTGCAGCCACTGGGGACAGAGAACTGCAATGACAGCTTCAGACCAACAGACAACAAGAATCCAGACTTCCTGGCAGCAGATTTCTGTGAGTCAAAGAGCCTATCCCTCTCCCCGCAAGCTCACAGATAGCTCCATAGTAACTGAGAGACCTGACCCTCGCTTGGGCCTCAGTGCCCCTACAGGGGATTTGAGCTTGAGAGAGCACTCAAGGGCCACAGCGCTGCTACTGGAATTTGAGAGACTGGAATCTGCTCCCCACAACGCAATCTGGCAACCAAACCCAAAGCCCACGCAGGGCGGCAGTGCCACCTGACTTGGATTCTGGGCAAGCACACACGGAAGTCTGTTTTCCGCAGTGCACATGGAAGTCTGTTTTCCGCAGCGCACATGGAAGTCTGTTTTCCGCAGTGCACACGGAAGTCTGTTTTCCACAGTGCACACGGAAGTCTGTTTTCTGCAGCGCAGGCACGCCACAGAGCTATTGTGCAGCCCAGTCCCTCATGGTGACCGGGACCCAGATTCTCCCAGCAAGAGGCAGCACTGAGCACCACCAACTTGACTGTTTCTTACTGTGTGCGCCTGGGATCCCTGACTCACAGCGCATTCACACTAAGAGCCAGTGACTCCAATTCTTGGTGCATGCGCACACAGGGACCCTGATTCTCAGCGAGAAGCTGCATGAGGCAACAGAGACTCTGATACTCAATTTTTGGTGCAGACACAGGGAAACTCTGACTCCTGGCACACGCTAGGGGACTCATTTTCGGCACACGCCAACAGCGCGGTGCAGGCAGGGTCCCTGATTCTAGGTGCACACATGAGACCACACTGAACACTGGGAACAGTGACCCTGGGCAAGCCTGGTTCCCACCAACCCATGGCAGCCACACATCCTAGTGTCGGAGCACTTCAGTGACACTCGGGTGGTGCGAAGTTCCCATGGCACACGGCCCAGGTCCACGCAACTTGAAATTTGAACCTTCTGGTGAAGTCAGAATGGGGCGACAACACAATCCCCAGAGGAAAGAAAATGAGGAGTCGCCAAGAAAGGAAATTAGTGAAATTGAAGCATGCAACATGACCGAAAAAGAATTCAGGGTAATGGTCATGGAATTCATACATCGGATGGATGAGAAAATCAACAACCTATGCAAGAATCAGGAAGAAATGAAAAGTGATATAGCTACAATCAAAAACACCATGGAAAGTTTCAACAGTAAACTAGAAGAAGCAAAAGACTGAATTAGTGAGTTAGAAGATCAGATACAGAAACAAGCTCAATCTGAACAGCAGTTGGAGAAAAAAAATTAAAAAGCAGGAGGAAAGCCTAAGAAAGCTTTGGGACAACATGAAACAAAGTAACATATGTATAATAGGGCTGCCAGAAGGACAAGAAGAGCAGCAAGGATTAGAAAATCTATTTGAAGAAATAATGACAGAAAACTTCCTGGATATGGGAAAGAAAAAAAGTTACACAAGTACAGAGAGTCCCAAGCAGGATCAACCCCAAAAGACCCACACCAAGACACGTCATAATTTCAATGGCAAATATCAACGACAAGGAGAGAACCTTAAAGGCGGCAAGAGAGAGACAGAGAATTACCTACAAAGGAACCCCCATCAGATTATCAAATGATTTCTCAACAGAAACACATCAAGCTAGAAGGGAATGGAAGGAGATATACAAAGTGTTGCAAAGCAAAGGACTGAATCCAAGAATACTCTATCCAGCAAGACTATCAATCAAAATTGAAGGGGAAATCAGGAGCTTTGCAGACAAAAAAAGGCTAAGAGAATTTATCACCACCAAACCAGCAATGCAAGAAATGCTAAAGGGTCTGCTGTAAAAAAAAAGAAATAAACAGGTAAGAAGGAACACAGACACAAAAATAGATATGACTACAAACAAATACCTTTCAGTAATAACTTTAAACGTAAACGGACTAAATGCTCCAATCAAAAGACATAGAGTGGCTAAATGGATAAAAAAACACAACCCATATATATGCTGTCTACAAGAGACCCACCTCAGAACAAGAGACTCACACAGATTGAAAGTGAAGGGATGGAAAAATATCTTTCAGGCAAATGGAAATGGAAAAAAAGCTGGGGTAGCAATACTTATATCTGACAAAATAGACCGCAAAGTAAATGCCATAACAAGAGATAAGGAAGGCCACTTCATAATACTAAAGGGATCGATACAAGAAGAGGATATAACCCTGATAAACATATATGCACCCAACACAGGAGCACCCAAATACATAACAAAACTCCTGGAAGATATCAAGGGATAGACCGACAACAATACAATCATAGTAGGGGACTTTAATACACCACTGACATCACTGGATAAATCCTCTAGACAAAAAAATCAGCAAAGACACAGCAATCCTAAATGACTCACTAGATCAGATGGACTTAACTGACATTTCAGAACATTTCACCCCAAAGCCACGGAATATACGTTCTTCTCAAGTGCACTGGGACATTTTCAAAAATAGACCACATATTGGGTCACAAGCGAAGTCTCCCAAAATTCAAGAAGATTGAAATCATACCAAGCATCTTCTCAGACCACAATGCTATAAAATTAGAAATAAACTACAATAAAAACAATTCAAAAATCTCAAACACTTGGAAGCTGAATAGCATGCTATTAAATAATGACTGGGTTACCAATGAGATAAAAGAAGAAATTAAAAGCATCCTGGAAACTAATGACAACAAAAACACAACAATCCAAAATCTATGGGACACAATGAAAGCAGTCCTGAGAGGGAAGTTCATAGCTCTACAGGCCTACCTCAAAAAGCAAGAAAAAATGGTAGTAAATCATCTAACTCTACAACTCAAAGAATTAGAAAGAGAGCAACAAGAAAAGCCCAGAGTGAGCAGAAGGAAGGAGATAATAAAGATAAGAGCAGAAATAAATGACATAGAGACCAAAAAAAAAACAATAAAAGAACAATGAAACCAAGAGCTGGTTCTTTGAAAGGATAAACAAGATTGATGAACCTCTAACCAGGCTCACCAAGAAGCAAAGAGAGAGGACTCAAATAAACAAAATCAGAAATGAAAGAGGAGAAATAACAACAGACCCCACAGAAATACAAAGGATTGTTAAAAAATACTATGAACAACTCTACTCCAACAAACTTGACAGCCTAGAGGAAATGGACATATTCCTAGAAAAATACAACCTTCCCAAACTCAATCGGGAAGATTCTAAAAATCTCAGTAGGCCGATAACTATGGAAGAAATTGAAGCAGTCATCAAAAAGCTCCCAGCAAACAAAAGCCCAGGCCCAGACGGCTTCACAGGGGAGTTATACCAAACATTCAAGGAAGAACTAAAACCTGTCCTCCTCAGACTATTCCAAAAAATTCAAGAGGAAGGAACACTTCCAAGCTCATTCTATGAAGCCAGCATCACCCTAATACCAAAACCAGATAAAGACAACACAATGAAAGAGAATCATAGGCCAATATCCCTCATGAATATAGATGCCAAAATCCTCAACAAAATTCTAGCAAGTTGGATCCAGCAGTACATCAGCAAGGTCATACACCATGACCAAGTAGGATTTACCCCAGGGATGCAAGGATGGTACAATATCCGCAAATCAATAAACATGATATATCACATAAACAAATTGAGAGATAAAAATCACATAATCATATCAATTGATGCAGAAAAAGCATTTGACAAAATCCAGCACCCCTTCTTGATCAATACATTCAGCAAGGTGGGAATAGAAGGATCATACCTCAACATAATAAAAGCCATATATGAAAATCCAACAGCCAACATCATACTCAATGGATAAAAACTATAACCATTTCCCCTAAGAACAGGAATAAGACAGAGATGCCTACTCTCACCACTACTGTTCAACATAGTACTGGAAGTACTAGCCATTGTGATCAGACAAGAAGAAGAAATAAAAGGCATCCAAATTGGAAAAGAAGAAGTAAAACTGTCCTTATTTGCAGATGACATGATATTGTACATAGAAAACCCTAAAGACTCCATCAAAAAATTATTAGACTTAAGAAATGAATTTGGCAATGTAGCAGGATACAAAATTAACACCAAGAAATCTATGGCATTTCTTTACACCAATAGTGAACTTATAGAAAGAGAGACTAAAAAAGCAATCCCATTTACCATCACACCAAAAAAATTAAGATACCTAGGAATAAACTTAACTAAGGAGGTAAAAGACCTATATGCGAAAAACTATAGGACACTGAAAAAAGAGACAGAGGAAGACATAAATTGATGGAAGAACATACCATGTTCATGGATTGGTAGAATCAACATCATCAAAATGTCCATACTACCCAAAGCAATCTACAGATTCAATGCAATCCCCATTAAAATACCAATGGCATATTTCACAGACCTACAACGAACTTTCCAAAAATTCATATGGAATAAAAAAAGACCCCAAATAGCTGCAGCAATACTGAGAAAGAAGAACAAAGTAGGTGGGATCTCAATACCAGATATCAAGCTGTATTACAAAGCCACTGTTCTTGAAACAGCCTGGTATTGGCACAAGAACAGACCTACAGATCAATGGAATAGAATAGAGAACCCAGAAATTGACCCAAGCCACTATGCCCAATTAATATTTGACAAAGGAGGCATGAACATACAATGGAGTCAAGACAGTCTCTTCAACAAATGGTGTTGGGAAAATTGGACAGATACATGCAAAAAAATGAAACTAGACCACCAGCTTACACCATACACAAAAATAAACTCAAAATGGATAAAGGACTTAAACATAAGACAGGAAACCATAAAAATACTAGAGGAATCCACAGGCAGAGAAATCTCAAACATATGCTGAAGGATCTTCTTCACTGATACTGCTCCTAGGGCAATGGAAACTAAAGAGAAAATAAACAAATGGGACTACATCAAAATAAAAAGCTTTTGCACAGCAAAAGAAACCATCAACAAAACAACAAGAAAGCCCACTGCATGGGAGAACATATTTGCCAATGTCGTCACCGATAAGGGTTTAATCTCCAACATTTACAGGGAACTTATACAACTTAACAAAAGGAAGATAAACAATCCAATCAAAAAATGGGCAACGGACTTAAATAGATACTTTTTGAAGGAGGACAGAAGGAAGGCTAAGAGACATATGAAAACATGCTCAAAGTCACTAATTATCCAAGAGATACAAATCAAAACAACAATGCGGTATCTTCTCACACCTGTCAGAATGGCTATCATCAACAAATCAACAAACGACAAGTGTTGGCGAGGATGCGAAGAAAAAGGAACTCTTTTGCACCGCTGGTGTGAATGCAGACTGGTGCAGCCATTGTGGAGAACAGTTGGAGTTTCCTCAAAAAACTAAAAATGGAGCTCCCATTTGACCCATTGATCCCACTTCTAGGAATATATCCCAAGAAACTAGAAACACCAGTCAGAAAGGATATATGCACCCCTATGTTCATAGCAGCACAATTCACCATAGCTAAGATTTGGAAACAGCCTAAGTGCCCATCAGCAGATGAGTGGATTAAAAAACTGTGGTACATCTACACAATGGAATACTACACTGCAGTAAAAAAGAAGGAGTTCTTCTATTTGCAACAGCATGGATGGACCTGGAGAGCATTATGCTAAGTGAAATAAGCCAGTCAGAGAAAGACAAATACCACATGATCTCACTCATTTGTGGAATATAATAAACAACATAAACTGATGAACAGGGACAGATCCAGAGGCAGAGAAGCATCGATCAGACTGCCAGACCTCAGAGGGAAGGTAGGGGAGAGTGGGGTAAAGGAGGAGAGATCAACCAAAGGACTTGTATGCATAAATATAAGCCTAACCAATGGACACAAACACCAGGGGGGTGAGGGCATGAGTGGGGGGGGGGGTTAATGGAAGGATGAGGACACATATGTAATATCTTAATCAATAAAGAAATTTTTAAAAAATGCTAAAGTTGGGGGTTCCATCCCTTGTCAGGGCACATAAAAGAAGCAACCAATGAGTGCATAAATAAATGAAACAAGAAATCGATGTTTCTCTTAAAAAATCAATAAATAAAAATTTAAAAAGAAGTTGGAAAAGATTTTAATTAAATTATGTTAAAATACAACACAAAAATTATAGGGACAGCTAAAGCAGTGTTTAGAGGGAAATTTATAGCTTTAAATATTTTTTATTTGGAGAAAGGTCTGAATAATGACCTAAGATCAAACCCTAAGAAGCTAACAAAAAGAAAGTAAAAGAGATAGGCCAAGAAGGCAGCATAAGTAAACACCTGAACTTGCTGCCTCGTACAACCACTTCAAAACTACAACTAAAAGACAAAACAGATATCATCCAGAACCACAGGAAGGCTGGCTGAGTGGAAATTATACAACTAGAAGGAAAGAGAAAAGCACACTGAGACTCAGAGGAGGTGCAGAAGTGAAGTGCGTGTGGAGGCGGGCGCGCAGAAAAGGTCTGGCAACTGTTGTCTTTTTCAATCAGGAGGGAGATACAAGCTCCTGACTGCTCTGAACTCCAGTTCTGGGCGAGACTCTGGGGATCCAGACTTATAGGGGGAGAAACTGGACTGTCTGGCATCAGGCTGGAACACGAGGGCGGCTTTCTCTCAAAGGTGCTTGCAGCGATCATTGTTCCTGCACGGTGCCACGGGACACAGAGACACGGGACCTCTTCCAGGCAGGGCTGACAGTTAGCCATTGCTGTTTGCTCCACCCTGGTGATTGCCTGAGACCCCACCCCACCAAATTTAGAACCGCACCTAAGCTGTGTGCAGACGCTTTTGCATATGAATGGCCTGGATCTTTGCAATCTGAAACCTAACTAAGGCAGCTGGGTCAGAGAGCCCCAGAGCCTCCAAAAAAAGAAGACCCAAGGCTGGACAGCAGCTTGCATTGCTTCACAGCTGGGCCTCATCTGGGCACCTCTAAACCCCAAAGAGGAGGAATCTGCAGATCTCTCCGTAGCTCCTGCTGGGTGACCTCAGGCAGGAGCTGACTTTGCACCTCCTTGGAGATCCAAGATCCAGTGTACCCAGTGGCCAGAGTGAGACCATCCATTTTACAACTCTTCAGATCCATAAGAGACACACTCAGGGGGCAGACTCAGTGAGCACCAAAGCCCCACTGAAGCAAGTCTTGCCCCATAAGGGTGTCTCCAGCACAGAAGTTCTCCCATCATAGACACAACTGATCCTCACAGTGATACCAACAACAATTAAGGCTTAACTACAAGACAGTGCACACAGCCCACAAAGAGGTGCACCAAGAGTGTCCACCTCAGGTAATTAGGGAGGCTGAGCCACTGGGTCCTATAGGACACCTAGCACACAAAGCCACGCTATCAACACAGGGAAGCAGCCAAAATTCGGAGACAAAGAAACAGGTCACAAATGACAGAAATGGAGGAAAGCAAACTACTGGATATAGAGTTCAAAACCACGGTTATAAGGTTTTTCAAGAATTTTCTAGAAACCTCTGAGAAATTTAGTGAGACCCTCAAGGATATGAAAAAGGACCAACTAGAAATTAAGCATACACTGACTGAAATAAAGAATAATATACAGAGATCCAACCGTAGACTACAGGATCCCAAGAATCAAGTCAAAGATTTGAAATACGAAGAAGCAAAAAACACTCAACAGGAAAAGCAAAAAGAAAAAAGAATCCAAAAATATGAAGATAGTGTAAAGAGCCTCTGGGACAACTTCAAGTGTACCAACATCTGAATTATGGGGGTGCCAGAAGAAGAGAGAGAGCAAGATATTGAAAACCTATTTGTGGGAACCCCTTTCACGTCCCGCGTGGTTCAGGGTTCCGGTTCAGGGTTCGGGGTTCTGGAGGAGGCCGCACACAAAAATGAAGAGAGAGACTAGAAAAGAGTTAATTTGGGAAAATGGGGGGCCAGGTGGGAGCCCACCTCTAGTGGGAGGACTACCCCTTGCTTTGGCCTTGCCATCCTTTTATTCAGGTTTGGGATACACCCATTGCTCTTAGGCAGGTAATTCCAGTAACAGGCAGATTATCTGATTATTTGGTGGGGAAGTTGCTTCAGCTACCATTGTCTCAATTAGATAGGGAGTGGTTGGCTCTGACCTTTCAGAGCTTCAAGGTTGACCAGCCTTCCAAGGTTCCTTGTCCACACCTTTCTAATTAGTGAGACAATGATCGGTTTCCGGCACCTATTTGAAGAAATAATGACAGAAAACTTCCCCTACCTGGTGAAAGAAATAGACTTACAAGTCCAGAAAGCGCAGAGAACCCCAAACAAAAGAAATCCAAAGAGGACCACACCAAGACACATCATCATTAAAATGCCAAGAGCAAAAGACAAAGAGAGAATATTAAAAACAGCAAGAGAAAAACAGTTAGTTACCTACAAGGGAGTACCCATACGACTGTCAACTGATTTCTCAACAGAAACTATGCAGGCCAGAAGGGAGTGGCAAGAATTATACAAAGTGGTGAATAGCGAGAACCTACAACCAAGATTACTCTACCCAGCAAAGCTATCATTCAGAATTGAAGGTCAGATAAAGAGTTTCACAGACAAGGAACAACTAAAGGAGTTCATCACCACTAAACCAGTATTATATGAAATACTGAAGGGTATTCTCTAAAAAGAGGAAGAAAAAGGTAAAGATAAAAATTATGAACAACAAAGTGACCAGAAATACATTTCTATCAACAAGTGAATCTAAAAATCAAGTGAATAAAAAATCTGATGAACAGAATAAACTGGTGAATATATAGAATCAGGGCCATAGAAGGGGAGTGGACTGACAATTCTCGGGGGGCAGGGGGTGTGGGAAGTGCGGGAAGAAACTGGACAAAAATTGTATACCTATGGACGAGGACAATGGGGCAGGGTAAGGGCATGGGGTGGGGTGGGAATTGGGTGGAGGGGAGCTATGGGGGGGAAAAGGAACAACTGTAATAATCTGAACAATAAAGATTTATTTAAAAAATAATAAATAAAAGTACATCTTTTGTATTTTCGGCTTGTGTAAATAAATCAATATTTTTAGGCTAATGGAATCCAGTTTTCTCACTATTGGAGAAGGAAATTACAAATATGGTAAGGGGGAGGGCTAGCATGAACCCTGGAGGTGTTGCTGTGGGATTGGAGGTATCAATGTGATTTACCATTTTTAAGAAATAGAGATAAACAATTTTCTATATATTTTGTGTATATTAATGTATAGTTACATTTTCCTAGCTTTGTCTACTGAGAGGACCTAGAAACAATGACACATTACTAGCAGTACATACACCTAGTACCCAGATTTGCTTCCTTTATTTTCCTCTTGAACGAGGGAAAGAACAAAAAACTAGAGAAGTGCTTAAAGAATGACTAGGATGTGTCAAAAGGTACAATGGATCTAACTTGAAGGTTCTCTCACTACCCAAATTTAGGACAATTTGAGCATCAAAATAAATGATAGAAATGGAGTATAATCCATTGACTAAAGTAAGATTCCACACTGATATGAATGATTGGTTGAATGAATGAATGAGAGAGAAGGGAAAACTTTTACAATAGAATACTAACTAAAAAATGTAGAAGAAATGGTGAAGTTAGATATCACAGTGGATGTTAAACTAGAAGGTGAATATATGACAGAATATTTACATAGTAGAAAAGTACTTCCCTGTCAATTACTTAATATTTGCATAGGGAAAAATATTAACTTTACAATGAAGAAATCTGGTGGCCACTGCCTTTGCCTAGTTATTCAACTTACCTAACATTAGCAATTTCGGGACAGTTTGACATTGTGTCACCTAAATCAATCCTCTAAAAAGGATATGACATAATTTCTGTTATTCCTGCCAAAAGTGAATAATCTGAATGTAATTATGACGAAACATCAGACAAATTCAAATAAAACAACAATTTACACAGTATCTGACCTGTACTCTCAACACTGAGGAGCTGGTCCAGATTACAAGAGACTAATGAGTCATCACAACTAAATACAATATGAAACCCTGGAATGGGTCCTACACAAGAAAAAAGAAATAGGTATGAAGAAAATTATTTTGGCAATTGAAATTTGAATATGGACTTTAAATTATATAATAGTATAATTTCAATGTTAAACTTTCTGATTTAGACCATTGTGATGGTTATGTAAGAGAATGTCCTTGTTCTTAGGAAATACACACAGAAGTGTTTGGGGTAAAGGGCACAATTGCCCTCTCTATACCTGTTAACAACTTAATTTTAAATGGTTCAGATAGAAAATACCGCCCAGCCGGGTGTGGCTCAGTGGTTGAGCATTGACTCAGGAATCAAGAGGTCACCAGTTCGATTCCAGATCAGGGCATATGCCCAGGTTGCAGGCTTAATCATCATTGATGTTTCTATCTCTCTCTCCCTCTCCCTTTCTCTATGAAATCAATAAAAATATATATTAAAAAAAGAAAATACATACATATATATATAGTGTCCCGCCAAAAATGTATACAGACACTTTGCATAATTACAAAGGCAGTGTTTATTAAAATACATTTCATTTTCAAACTTGAGCTACAACTGCTAAAGTGTGTATACATTTTTTGGGACACCCTGAATATACATGCATGCATACATTCAAACAAACAAACAAATATATATGTGTCAGAGAGAAAGAGAATGACAAAGCAAATGGTGCAAAATATAAATAATTTGTGAGTCTGGTGGACATATGGGAATTCCTTGGACTATTCTTGCAACTTTTTTGTAAGTTTGTTAATTATATGAAAACTAGAGGCCTGGCCTGCGGGGATCATTGGACCTCCGCACCGCCGCAGCCCAGCCTTACCCCGCAGCTTGTCCGGCTCCAGCCCACTGTCTGCATCAATCCTGCACAGCACGAAGCGGTAGGTGGCCAGGGAGGAGCCCAAGCCTGGGCTGGGCACTGCTCCTCTCATCCTGCCTGCTGCCACTCGGCCCGCAGGGGGAGTATCCGCAGGAGAGGTGGCATCTGGCGCCCGTCTGTCAGCTGAGCGGCACTCCTACTGTGGGAGTGCACTGACCATCAGGGGGCAGCTCCTGTGTTGAGCGTCTGCCCCCTGGTGGTCAGTGTGCATCATAGCTACCAGCCGGTCGTCGGTCATCTGGTCGTCCAGTCATCTGGTCTCTTAGGCTTTTATATATAGAGATAGTTTAAAAATGTATTTACAGCCCTGACCAGTTTGGCTCAGTGGGTAGAATGTTGGCCTTCAGACTGAAGGGTCCCGAGTTCAATTCTGGTCAAGGGCATGTACCTTGGTTGCGGCTCAATCACCAGTAGGGGGCTTGCAAGAGGCAGCTGATCTATGTTTCTAACTCTCTGTTCCTCTCCCTTCCTTTCTGTAAAATCAATAAAATATATATTTTAAAAAATGTATTTACATTACCAGCATATATATGTATAAGTGTACCTGTGTGTATGTGTGTGCTTATCTGCTAAATACAGTGGCTGGCTGTTATATTTGTAAGTGTAGGAAAAACATGAGCTCTTAGTATTAAGTTTGAAATGGTGATCCTTACTTTTTAAAAATATTTTTAAAAAGATTTTATTTTATCTTATTTTTGCCCTAACTGGTTTGGCTCAGTGGATAGAGCGTCGGCCTGCGGACTAAAGGGTCCCAGGTTTGATTCCGGTCAAGGGCATGTACCTTGGTTGTGGGCACATCCCCAGTAGGGGGTGTGCAGAAGGCAGCTGATTGATGTTTCTCTCTCATCGATGTTTCTAACTCTCTCTCCCTTCCTCTCTGTAAAAAAATCAATAAAATATATTTTAAAAAAGATTTTATTTTTTAAAAATATATATATATTTTTTATTTCAGAGAAGAAGGGAGAGGGAGAGATAGAAACATCATGATGAGAGAGAATCATTGATTGGCTGCCTCTTGCACGCCCCCTGCTGGGGATGGAGCCTGCAACCTTGACCAGGATCAAACCCAGGCCCAGGCTCTATCCATTGAGCTAAATTGGCTAGGGGATGAACCTTATTCTTAAGAACAAACCCTCTATTGCCATGGTCGGCAAACTGCGGCTTGCGAGCCACATGCGGCTCTTTGGCCCCTTGAGTGTGGCTCTTCCACAAAATACCACGGCCTGGGCAAGTCTATTTTGAAGAAGTGGCGTTAGAAGAAGTTTAAGTTTAAAAAATTTGGCTCTCAAAAGAAATTTCAATCGTTGTACTGTTGATATTTGGCTCTGTTGACTAATGAGTTTGCCAACCACTGCTCTATTCTGATAATTCCCACCATTCTCTATTCCTCAAATATGGTTGCTGTTTTGTTCGGGAAATACTGAGAAGTTGGGAAAAGATACTCCACTTTATTTCCACCCTTAATTAAAACTAGCAAGCCTCATGTCCAGGATCTACTCAGGATTAACTCTGCCTGGCCATAACTTCAAACTGTTCAAGAAGCAATTTTATCTCTGTTGACCATGCTACTAAGGAATTCATGTAATCCAAAAAAGGACAATGTGTGTCTGGTGTGAAAAATCTGTCTACAAAAATCTGCAAGATTCAGTAGGTGGAAATGCTTTACAAAACCGAATAAATCTGAAGCATTTTTGTTTATATCATTATCAACATCATATATGCCCTTAGCCTAAAGAACCAAGAAATTCAACAAGTTTTGTTAAGAAAAAGAGCAAAACACAGACCTCCTTACCCACTCTTCAGAGACTACCACTTTCATTTTTTATAGCTGATCATTTTGATGTTTACTGTCATGTCTCTAAACAATATACTTAATTGTTATTTCTTGATTTTTGTTTGTTTTGTAAGCTAGATGGGGAACTAACTCTCTTGTTCCTCCTTCACTCACCACACAGTATTCACCCTTCCCTTCCTTCCATCCTCCTCTGGCCCCACCTTCCAAAAATTGTCCTATCAAATTTTGGTCAGACCAATATGAAGGGTTTACATGATATGACTATGTAAACACTATTCACCCCCGAGACAAGTAGTATACCATGATTTTTTTTTAAATCCTGAACATGTCTTCATTTTCCCTGAAGTTAATAATTTACAAGTGGTTTAGTTTTTTATTGCTTATCACTAACTCAGCCCAAAACTCTCTGACAGCAGTCTGAATCTCCTTTCAAGTTGTTCTGACACATTAACTATTCCATTGTTTTCACCTTTCAAAAAAGGCTCTCAACGGTCCCTGTGACCCACTGTCTGAGTTGGTTTGTCCTTGTGCCTGGTGACAGCTGTCATCCTGAACTCTCCCTTCACCATTATCCTTTCCTCTCCTGTTTCCTGTGCTGTAAGTCATTTTCATATTTGGTTATTCTTCTGTTTTAGCAGAGCACATGTTCCAGTAAGATCCTTAGAAGTAAGCAAAGGAGTTTTGTTTGGGTTATGTTTTTGAGTCTTTGCATGTCTGAAAATATCTATATTCCCTTCTTGTACTTGATTTGACAGCAAGATTGGAGTATTTACAATGTACTCAACGCTCTGCCATGCTTCACTGGATAATCTCCCTTAATATATGTACAATTTTTAGTCCAGTGCCTGACACATGGCACATGTTCAATACATGTAGCTCTTAGTTTTATGTAAGTTACCTCATCCCAGCCAGGCTTTGCTCCGCCTGTGACATACTCCCCATCCCCATCCCCACCCCCCTGCCACCATCACTGCACAAGCCTCTGCGCAGTCAGAATCCCAGCTCTGAGATCAGACTCCATGGATTCAAATCTGCCACTTTCTAGTTGTCTGGCCTTGGACAGATTTATTCAATTCTTCCTGTGAAATGAGGATAATAGTGAAATGAGGTCATAGGTCTAAAATTCCAGTTGGGGCTAAAATGAGTTAATTCATGTAAATCTCTTAGAATAGTGCCAGAGACATTGTAAATCCTTAGTAAGTCATAACCATTATTTTTTTAAAAATATTTTTTATTTCAAAAAGGAAGGGAGAGGGAGAGAGAGATAGAAATATCAATGATGAGAGAGAATCATTGATTGGCTGCCTCCTGCATGTCCCACAATGGGGATCGAGCCCGAAACCCATGCATGTGCTTTGACCAGGAATCGAACTATGATCTCCTGGTTCATAAGTCGATTCTCAACCACTGAGCCATTCCAGCCGGGAGCCATTATTTTTATTACTAAAAATGTGTTATCTCCTTGAATTGAAAAAATCTCACTTTGAGCTAAAATCTGCCTCTCTTGGCATCTACCAAATGGCCCTACTTTTGCCCTCCGGAGCGGCACAGGAAAAATCTGATTCTCCTTTCACAAATTAGTACTTGAAATACCTTTTATTTATTTTTCCTTCAGAATAAAGACCTTGGTTTCTGTTAGGCTTGATCGAGCAATTAAATCCATACCCCTCCCCCCGGGAACTGGCTTTTCAGGCCATTTTACTATGGACATTCCCTTTGCTGAGGCCAAATTTCACTTGCTGTGACCACATTCCATTATCTCCCCTCCAGGAATGCACAAAGAATTACCCGCCCAGAAAAAGCCCGCCAAAAGTCCTTTAAAAGCAGCTTACTCCCGTCACTGGGGGCTGGAGCCATCCAGGCTCAGCCACCTAGTGTGCAGATGATCAAATAAATACATAATCCTCCTTCGGCGACCTAACCGTTTCTTCAAGTATTTTTCATAGACATGGTTTTGAGTCCCCTCACCATCCCAACTGCCTTCTAGCAGCGTGACTCAGTTTGTGACTCCTACAGTGGGAACAACATCCTCCAGGCATTGTCTGGTGAGCTTGGAGTGCTATCACACTCCCTTCTTATGAATATTGCCTATTTGGTTAAGCTATGCTAAGATTCGGCTTTCCAACATTATAGTCAAACTCATTCCTAAATGCATTATGTTCGTATCTGTTAAATTTTAGCTCTTTTGCCCTGGCCGGGTAGCTCAATTGGTTAGAGTGTCATCCCAATATGCCAACGTTGTAGGTTTGATCCCCTGTCAGAGTACATACAATAGTCAACCAATGAATGCATAAATAAGTGGAACAACAAATTGATGTCTCTCTCAAAATCAATTTTAAAAAATAAAATTTTATCTTTCTTATTTTGCCTCATTATTTTAGCCTTTTTAATCTGCTTGGATTCCTGGACTGCCATCCCATATATTGTAAATCCTTCTAATTTCATGTCATTTCCAAGTCTGATGGACAGGCTGTCAAAATCTTTCAAAGAGAGAATATCTTGGTAATCTACCTGCAAGATATATCAGTTCAATTGGCACTTTAGGGTAGTGTTACTATCAATTATTTACTATTTCCTGCCTTTATGAATTTTATTCAAAATTACCCCTCCAGGGGGGTTTTTGAGGAACTTCAAATATTCTCATCTGAAATAAACAAAAGAAAAGTAAATTAAGTGGCTTATTAGTTAAAAATTAAGCACCTTATTAATTAAAGAGTATTAATAATTTTTGAGAGTGACTGTTATGGTGAAAAGAAAGTTAATGAACGTTGAGGAGAGAAGATATTTATAATCTACTCTTCAAGCTAGGGTGATGGTTAGTAAAAATACACTGATAGCCACAAGCTTTCTTTGAACTCTTAGCTTAAAACTCTTATTCCACCATTATTTGCCCAAACTATGAAAAAGAGGAAAGCATACTCACCCTAGTTTTTTCACTTTTTTTTCATCTATAGTATGAAGGAACTAATCAACCCATAAATAAGGTTAAGGCAGGAAGAAGGAATGAGACAGAGATACCATGAGTCCAATTATATGCAAACTCAGTGGATGACCTCTGAATAGTTGAACATTGACTTACAGTGGGAGGAGACAATATACCAGTATATACTGAAAAGATAATGGGCTTTAGAACTGAAATAATGGAGCTCTGATCTCTGATTCTGCTACTTAAGTTAACTTGTTTGGAGCCTCATTTTTCTTACCAATAAAAATAGATTCCACAATGCCTACACATCAAGTCTGTGTGTACTAAATATGGCATGAGTGAAGGTACGAGAAATCTTAGCACAATGCCTTTTTCGTGGTGGACACTGGACAGTGGGAGCTTTCTTTAGTCACCAGGATCAGGCGTTGTTTATGCGTCAGAACCAGTCATGTCTTCTAGAGAAGGGCCCAGAGATTCTCTAGGACTTCTCAGCAAGACTAAACTTGAAAGAGAACAAAGAACAATGTAGAACTTATGGATGACTGAGTTTACTTATTTAGTTATAATTGCTCTAGGTTAGTATATTAAAACATAGAATTAAGAAACTCCTCTTCCTCATGTACATATCTTACCAAAAAATCTACTCTAATCCTCTTCTCCCATTACGGACTCTAACGAGACTCCAACCCTGGCCTCCAAGAGAGATGATTTCACTCTTATCTCCAAGTAACTGTAAGGGATCTGACCAGCGTCTCCCCCACAGCACAGCTGCTGCAAGAACACCTCACTAGAGTTCTAGTGGAGGGAAGAGAGGTGGTTGGGAACAGGTCTGTCGCCTTGCCCAGCCAGATTCTTTGGGTGTGGGTATTAACATCCTGCTGAACATTCTCTGTGCGACCCACGATCCTGTCACACAAGTCACTAGGAGCCTTTTTAGTGTAAGTGTGGGAAACACCACTGACCTGCATTTAGGGGGCAAAACACCACTGACCTTTATTAAGGGGCAAATTTTTAAAAGCATCTATTTTGTCAATGACAGAAAATGTTCAGTCATCTGTTTGGTAAATTGCTGAAGTATTTTGTCCACTGGGTGGCACTGTTGCACTTGAAAAATAAACGTGGTCTTGCACTTTTTATAAGAAGGTTAAATTCTTTAGTCTTGGAATGGCATATTTCTTTCTTTTCCTCCAACAGAAGACATCATCAGATGTCTAACCTCAAGATAATCTTATCTCAAGATAAATTCCTTCAAAGGACAGAAGGGATCTGTGTACAGAATTCAGGACTTGGCCAGAAGATCTGGAAGCATGCAAAGCCTGCTGAGGAGTGAGACCTTTCAAAGCCCAGTCTAGCAGAGAACTTTCCATTGTTCTGTTAGCCTGTTCATTTGGGAGCAGGTCCTTTTGACAAGTTCTTGAACTCTTTATGGCCTGTGTCCTCACATTCCAACCCCTTTTGTGACCCAAGTCCTCAAAACATAAAGTATAATCATTATTTTAATTTAAAAATTATAACACTAGCCCTAGCTGATTTGGCTCAGTGTATAGAGAGTTGGCCTGTGGACTGAAGGGTCCCAGGTTCGATTCCCGTCAAGGGCACATGCCTGGGTTGCGGGCTTGATCCCCGGTGGGGGATGTGCAGGAGGCAGCCAATCAATGATTCTCTCATCATTGATGTTTCTATCTCTCTCTCCCTGTCCCTTCCTCTCTGAAATCAATAAAAATGTTTTAATAAAAACTGAACATTTCTCTATTCAAGGAATTGCAACGGTAAGTTGGAATTTTTTGTTTCTTTCCTTGTTGTGTTTATTAACAAAATAAAAACAAAAATCTCATCAGTATATTACTTTTGAGCCCTTGAATGTTTTCCTATCGCTGAAGTTATATTGAAATAGAGCAGATGGAAGCACAGTAGGACATGACACATATGCTACACAGAGAGAACAGAGTCAAAGGCTGTTAGTGCTTTCCAAACAAATGAGAGAGAACGGAAGGGTGAGAGGGAGGGAGAGAGGAAAGGAGGGAGGGATTGAGGGAGGGAGGGAGGGAGGAAGGAAGGAAGGAAGGAAGGAAGGAAGGAAGGAAGGAAGGAAATAGTGACAATTCTTTTATGTTGTTCTTAATCCTCACCTGAGGATATTTTTCCATTGATTTTTAGAGAGGAAGGGAGGGGTAGAGACAAAGAGAGAGAAACATCTGTGTGAGAGAGATGCATTGATTGGTTGCCTCCCACACTCCTGGATCAGGGCCTGGGATTGAGCCTCTAATCAATGTACATGCCCTTGACCAAAATCAAACCTGGGACCCTTCAATCCACAGGCCAACACTCTACCCATGGAGCCAAACCGGCTATGGGAGTAGTGACAATTCTTGATATGTGCTGACACCATGTGGCTCATTAAACTGTTGTGAGGAGAAAGTTAAGCTCTTGGACAAGAAGCCACTCTCTCTCTATGTCACTTTAACAGTCTTTTAGTTTAAGGACTCCTCTACCTCCCATGTGAGGTTTCAGTGTAAATGAAGAGAAATGAGAAAGCAACTTTAGAACTTCTATCAACATTAACTTTTCAGTTGCAGAAGACTGAGGAAATAAGAAAAAGTTTAGAGAAGTTCTCCATAACTGCTCTTTCATTTGCTAATTTCTTTCTACCCTAAGAGTGATTAAAATGAATGAAGTTAGAATTTTTAAATATGTTTTTATTGTTTTCAGAAAAGAAAGGAGAGGGAGACAGATAGAAACATGAATGATGAGAGAGAGGAAACATTGATCAGCTGCCTCCTGCATATCCCCTATCTGGGATCAAGCCCGTAACCCAGGCATGTGCCCTGACCGGGAATCAAACCATGACCTTCTGGTTTATGGGTCAGTGCTTAACCACTGAGCCACACCAGCTGGGCTAAGTTAGCATTATTGAAATAAGTTTTTGTTTTTACTAGTTCTATAATTTTTACATAATTTTAATTAAATAATATAACTTAAAGTCTGTATTCTTAGATGAGTACTATAAAGCACTATATACTTGAATACGGTCAGACTTGAGCTAAGTCTCAGCTTTATCACTGACTAACTGTGTTATCTTAGGCACATTATTTAACACAGCTTCAAAAAATACATGAAGCAAAAGCTGACAGAAGAATTATAAAGAGATACAGATAAATCTATTAAGATAGTTGAAAATTTTAACCCACATCCCACAGTAACAAATAAAATAAGAGGACAAAAAAATTACTGTCTAGTTTATACAACATCATTGATCAACTTGACCTATTCATCATATATAGAGCACCATCCCCAAACTACTGCAGAACACAGATTTTTCTCAAGTACATAGAACATTTACAAAAAAAAGACTAGATGCAGAGCCATAACACAAGTATTCACAAATTGTAAAGTACTGACTTTGTAATCCAAAATATTTTTCTGGTTACAATGAAATTAAACCAACAATAACAGAAAGATGATTTTTAAATTCCCAAGGTTTTGGAAATTGAGCAAAGTCCTTAAAAAAAATCACAGATGAAAGAATAAACATAGTAGAAATCTTAAAATATTTTGAATTGAATATAGCAAAATTTGTGGGTTATAGCTAAAATAGTGCTTAAAGAGAAAATAGCTTCAAGTGGAATGTTAAAATAAAAAAAAGGTTGAAAGTCAGTTATTCAAGTCTCCATATCACTATCCTATTTAGAAAACAGTAAATTGAACCAAAAAATGTAAAAGAAAAGCAAAAAAGTTAAGAGCAGAAGCCAATGAATTGGTAAATGGACACAAAGTTGAAAAAACTAACAAAACCAAATGTTGATTCTATGTAAAGCTAAATAAAATTGACAAATTCCTAGCAAGACCAATAACCAAAATGAGAAGAGCAAAAATTATCAATAGCAAAAAGTGGGTATTGCTATAAATCACGTTGTCACATTTTATAGACATGAAAAAGACAATAAAACATTAGGAATAATTGCATGCCAATAAAATGTGATGTTAGATCAAAATAACAAATTAAAAACTAAAACCGACACAAAAAGAATTTAAAATATGAACAGTCTTAAATATGTAAGAAAAACCAAAATTCAAATTTTAACACTCTTCCATCCTGCACAGAGATAAGAATGTAGGTGAAGGCACTGCTGAGACAGGCAGGCAGTCAAAGTAAGACAGGTCTGATAACAGGGCATGGAATTTCAGTCGTTTGAACTTCGGGGTTATCTTTCATAGTAAGAATTCAGCAGAACAACCCAAATCCTGGGAGAACAAAGCAAAGCCAGGCTAACAACTAAGCTAACACTTGAGCTACTGAGTTAGAGTTCCTTCAATTCCTCGTAACAAAGGATGAGATTGGGCCCTGGTCCTGGTGTCGGACTAGGTTTTCCATTGGGAGTAAATTAGCTCTACCCATACGATGAAGTTAAAGTCAAATGGGAAGAATCCACACTTTATGGTATGTTTAGCAGTGGTCGGCAAACTCATTAGTCAACAGAGCCAAATATCAACAGTACAACGATTGAAATTTCTTTTGAGAGCCCAATTTTTTAAACTTAAACTTCTTCTAACGCCACTTCTTCAAAATAGACTCGCCCAGGCCTTGGTGTTTTGTGGAAGAGCCACACTCAAGGGGCCAAAGAGCCGCATGTGGCTCGCGAGCCACAGTTTGCCGACCACGGGTTTAGGGGGTTTCCAGCTCTCCAAACAACCTTTTCTGTTTCCTTTTTAATAATTTCAGCAGACGTGTAATGAAGTCTAGGAGCTTCATGCATCTCGGTGAACGTAATGAATGTCTCCCTCACGGAGGCAGGATCCTTGTGAAAGGCTTTTTATCCTTTGTGTACTTTTCAGTCTGTATCCAGATCATAAGCCATTTGCTTAAGTGGTCGAACTACTTGATGATCATTCATTTCAGACCCATTCTTTCTTTCTGCCCTTGGATTTGACAGTTCCAGACTACTTTTGTTTCCTAGGCCTTGGTTCCTGATTATTTCCACACCCATGAAATGCAGGTCATCACCCCTAACCCTACTTCTCTTCTAACCGCATCTCACAAAACCCTAACCCAGTCCAAAGCTTCAAACCCAGTTTTTGTCTAAGAAGGGATTTGGGGAATTTCAATTCTGCTTAACTTTTCCTTTTTAAAAGAGTTTCTGCATCTTGCTAGGTCACTTACTATCTTCCCAGGTCTTGGTCTATAGAAGTTATTTTTTGTTTTCCTCCTAAAACTATTGAATAGCACATTATGTAATGAAAAGACACTTGTACTCCGGGTTGTTTTTCTCTTTTCCTTCACAGGTATGTGTATGACATGAAACTTTTTGGATCTCAGTTTTATAATCAGTCACTTAGAGAAAAAAATAATATCTAATTCACACAGATGTTAACTTTTAAATTGTGTGTTTCCTATTCTCTGAGTGGAGGGAATCTGGCTAATGTGCTTGTTGTAGAACAAACACGTCAAACTCCTGGCCCACAACGAATATTTTTACGGCCCAGCCAATAAACGGTATGTAAGAAACGTTTTAATAAGAATTTTGTAACTTAATTTTTACAATATCCTGTTATACATAATTATTAATAATGAACTACAACGTTCACTAATGACTGATTACTATAATCATGTTGCATTCATTTGCCCTTACCCGCCTTACCCGCCTTACGCGACTTACGCGCAGGCGCACCATTTCTCTCCACTAATACCAGCAGCGAATATTTTAGCAGCCGATTGCCACGTCATTAGTCTTGGACTGACTTGTTTGGTGTGCGCAACAGGAAATATTTTGCTTTCAAAGAACAATAAAAATAGGTTTATTTGCGTTACGCTTATAATTTGAATTTGCGCAGTTATTCAGTGTCTGGTAAGTTAATGTTCAAGAAAAAATATTAATTCTTATTAAAATGTTCTATTATTTTATGTTAATGATTACTCATTTATTTCAGCCCTTGGTATTCAGCATGTCTCTATCAAAATAAACCTACGTTCTATGAAAATTGAAGCTTTTGTTTTTCTGCGAGTTTGACATGCTTGCTGTAGAAAGTAGTATAGCAAAGTAGCTAAGAACATAGAGAGCTGCACTGCCCAATATGGTGGCCACAATCCACATGGGGATGTTGAGCACTTGAAATGAAGCTACGGTTGAATACAACTGAAGTATAATTGGGATATCATTTAAATCGGAATCAATGTAATAAGCCAGTGTAATTTATCATGTTAACAGATTAAGAAACAAAAGTTGTGCGATAATCCCTCAATATGTAAAAAAATAAATAAATAAAAAATAAAAATCCAGCATCCATTTCAGATTAAAACAGAACTCTCAGAAATTAGGAATAAAAGAAATATTTCTTAACCAGATAAAGAGCATCTACATAAAATATACAGTTAATATACTTAATGGTGAATGGTTGAATGTTTTTTCCCAAGTACAGGAACAAGGCAAGGATATCTACTATCACCAATTTTTCCTAACATTGCACTGGGGGTTCTAGCCAGTGCAATAAAGCAAGCAAAATAAATAAATAAAAAATCCAAAAAACTACAAATCAATATTCTTTATGATTTTCTCCAGCATACCTTGAAGTATTTGTCTATTTTCATTAACTTTTTTCTTTTTTTTATTTTTTATTTTTTATTTTTTTTATATATTTTTTTAAATATATTTTATTGATATTTTACAGAGAGGAAGGGAGAGGGATAGAGAGCTAGAAACATCGATGAGAGAGAAACATCGATCAGCTGCCTCCTGCACACCCCCTACTGGGGATGTGCCCGCAACCAAGGTACATGCCCTTGACCGGAATCGAACCCGGGACCCTTCCGTCCGCAGGCCGACGCTCTATCCACTGAGCCAAACCGGTGTCGGCCATTAACTTTTTTCTTTTTTTTTTTTTTTTAAATATATTTTATTGATTTTTTACAGAGCGGAAGGGAGAGGAGGGATAGAGAGTTAGAAACATCGATGAGAGAGAAACATCGATCAGCTGCCTCTTGCACGCCCCCTACTGGGGATGTGCCCGCAACCAAGGTACATGCCCTTGACCGGAATCGAACCTGGGACCCTTGAGTCCGCAGGCCGACGCTCTATCCACTGAGCCAAACCGGTTTTGGCTAACTTTTTTCTTAAAACATACTTCCCATTGACTTCTGAAAGTATAGAACATTAGAATATAATACTCATTTTTAAAAAGAATCTTAATGACTATTGAAGTCATTGAAATATTATACATTATTTTAAAATTAACTAGAAAATAGATTTTTTGAGAAAATTTCAATATTTAAGAAACCAAATTTTCATGGGAACCATGTTCATATTTTTTATTAGTTTATTCTTGTACCTCACAATGAATATCATTATTTTGATTTGTAATAGTGTATCAACAGCAAAAAGATTATGGATAAATGTTCCAAATAAGCAAAATGGGTTAAAAAAAAATAAAGCTACCATTATGATTTTCAAATTAATCAGGTGTCCAGAACATAAGTATCACATGAAGAGGGTTAAGTTCAATAAATGCACCAAGTCTATTTTACAGTGTTTAATTATAGTCATAGAAGAGAAATGTCCAGAAAAAAAGTCATAATAAATGAGAGCTTAGCAACTTACTTAAAATATACCAAAAATATTATTGGTTAGTAATAATGCATACATAGACTTCTAATTGAACAAAAGGAAAGGGGCTGCCCAGGAAAAATATAGGGAATAAAACCCATTGCTGTTGGAATTCAAAGTGTTTAAAATACATAGAATTCTAAATAGCACTCCAGAGATAATACTCTAATGCTAATTCCCACCCCACCCCCATAGTCAGGGAGAAGAAAAAATAGTACAAGAAGTAAGCTCAGTAATTTCACATGTAGATTTAAAAAATTAAAAACCCAAGTTAAATTCTTTTTTTTTTTTCCTAGCTCAAATGCAGTCCCCACTACCACAAATTATGCAGTTGAGTTTCCCACATTTGGGGAAATCACAAGGGTGAGCACATCCGGAATGCAATGGATAAGCCTCGCCCTGGGAAAACCACCTTTGTGACCATGGTGTCTCCCCTGCCAGGTAAGTATGATGAAGTTCTAAGATATGACATGGCATGAAATAGTGATGAGTCGTCAAGTGTACTGTTTCATTCAGGTAAAAGTGAACAAGTAAGTTTAGGCAATGCAGATAGTGTAAGAACAAAAGGTAAATGATGTTTTATAGTTTTGTTCCATTTGTGAAAATTCATTGAACTGTGTAGTTATGACATGATCTATATTTTTTCTGTATCTATATTATTCTTCAAGAAACAGTTGTTTCTGAATTAATCATATATACTATCTGTTTTTTCATTAATATTAAAACGTTTATTAAATATTCACCTATATGCCTTGCCAAATACCAAAGGAGGTAGGAGACATGTAGTCCCGGTCTTCTTGTACTTTTCTTTCTCAAAGGGATAACGTAGGTGAAGACAGACACGTAACAGACTAAGACACTCAATGAGCTGACCACTGATTGACACAAGTGCTCCTTGTCTTTGTATATTATTAAACCACAGCTTACTTCTAGCAACATTTTCTTATATCATCTGCTTATCCTTTGTCCTTGAATCATTGTCCATGTATCATTTAGAAGTAGCATCTGTCCGGATTCATAATTCCCTTTCCAAATCCATCAAATGAACAACAGCTTATGAATGGCATACACTGTACTTTGTACCCTTCCTTATTTCTTTAAGCCAATGTTTCTGAGACTTCAGTCTTTCACTTACCATCTTCACAACTTTTGCAATATCATCATCATACCAACTGTTTTAAAAATAAATTTAGGTTGACCCATATTCTTTTTTATTGTAATACCTACCTAACTTAGTCCTAAGCATTATCCATGGAACTGTAGATTTGTTTTTTTGTTGTTTTTTTTTTGTAGATTTGTTTTTTTAAAAAAGGCGTGTCTGTGTGTTCTCAACTGAAATAATCATGTGAACCCTGGTGGTATGCTAACTGCACTTGAATATCCACTGTGTTAATCGAGTTAGCTTTGCTATCACCAAGTAAGAATGATAAATGTACCAACATAGAATCCTGCCCTGTAGAACATAAACTGCTTTATCTTCTGTCTCAAAGGTAGTCTTATTTTTTGTAATCTCTTATAAGTAGACACATTTCAAGATACTTATAACAAAGAGTATTTAAGGAAGTCTTCTGAATTTCTTAATTTAACCTGCTCATGTTTCAGATTAAAATATCTCTTTTAGAAAATTTATCCCTGTTGTGTTTTTTTTTTTGTTTGTTTAAAGTTTTTCAGATTGGTTTAGTAATTGAAATTAACTTTGATAACAGTGATGAAAGTACATTACAGTCTCTTCATTTTTATCATGCGGAAAATTGTGTCAAACATAGCACTTGTGGAGTTTAAATAGTAAGTAAAGGAAAGAATTGGACCTGGAGAAGAAATAAGGTTCTCTTTGTTCATTTACTTAACAATTGCCTACTGGGTATTTAGTAATAGCATGCCCTTTTTCTAGGTGCTGAACATGCATCAATAAAAACAAAACAAAACAAAACAAAACCCTAGCTGGTTTGGCTCAGTGGATAGAGCGTCAGCCTGTGGACTCCAGGGTCCCCCCGGGGTCGATTCCGGTCAAGGGCACATGCCAGGGTCTCTGAAACCTAGATGTATATCTTCATGTCTTTAGGTTAGGCATTGGTTTCTTGTTATGACCCCAGAACACGGCAACAAAAAGAAAATATCAAAATTGGACTTTATAAAAATGAAAAACTTTTGTGCTTTAAAGAAAATTATCCAGAAAATGAAAAGATAATATATAGAATTAGAAAATATCTGCGAACACCTATTAAATAAGGGACTTGTATTCAGAATGATTAAAGAACTCTTACAACTCAACAATAAAAACACAAGCAACTCATTTTTAAAACTAGTACAGTATCTGCATAGAAATTCTCCTAAGATATGCAAATGCCAATAAACATTTAAAAAATGTTCGATATGCAAATCGAAACCACAATGAGATACCACTTCATACGCTCGAATAACCTAAGTGAAAAAGACAAACAACTACAAGTGTTGGTGAAAATATGGAGAAATTGGAGCCCTCATCATTGCTGGTGGGATGGTAAAATGGTGCTGTCTCTTTAGGAAACAATTTGGCAGTTCCTCAAAATGATTTAAACATAGAGTTACCATATAACCTACATTTCAAGACTTATGCTAGTGCCTGGCTGGTGTGGCTCAGTGGCTGAGCATCGACCCATGAACCAGGAGGTCACTGTTCATTTCCCGGTCAGGGCCACAACTGGAGGTTCTGGGCTCAATCCCCAGTGAGGGGCATGCAGGAGGTAGCCGGTCAATGATTCTCCCTCATCATTGATGTTTCTCCCTCTCTCTCCCTCTCCCTTCCTCTCTGAAATCAATAAAAATACATCTTTAAAAAAAAGACTATGCTAATGAAAGGTCTTGTACAATGACCTATTAAGAACATTATTTTCCTCATTTATAAAGTAAAAATGGCACCTTTTTGTTGATAAGTTATCTGTTCAAATTCAAACTATAACAGCAAAACCTAATTCTTTGGCTTTCCAAAGATATCTATAAGAAAATGAAAAGTCAAGACACAGAGTGAGAGAAAATATTTGTAAGATAGCACTAGTACATAAATCTGATAATGGACTGTATAAAGAACTCTGACCACAGTACAAACAATCCAATTTAAAATGGACAAAATATTTGAACAGACACTTCACAAAAGTAGATAACACACATATGTGTGTGGATATACATACGTACATTAAAAACTCTAATCAGCAAGTAAAAAATGCTCAACATCACTAATCATCAAGGAAATGTATATATATATAGTTGTTGTTGTTGTTGCTGTTGTTAATCCTCACCTGTGGATATTTTTCCCCCATTGATATTTTTAGAGAGAGTGGAAAGGAGGTGAAGAGACAGAGAGAGAGAGAAACATTGTGCTTGATCACCAGGAGACGAGTGCAGGAGGCAGCCGAGCAATGTTGGCATTTCTCTCTCACTGATGTTTCCTATCTCTCTCGCCCTCTCCCTTCCTCTCTCTATAAAAAAAATCAGTAAAGTCCAGCTGACTTGGCTCAGTGGTTGAGCGTAGATCTATGAACTAGAAGGTCGTGGTTCAATTCCTGGTCAGGGCATATGCCCAGGTTGCAGGCTCGATCCCTGGTGTGGGGTGGGCAGGAGGCAGGGTTCAATGATTCTCTCTCATTGATGTTTCTCTCTCTCTCTTTCTCCCTTCCTCTCTGATATTAATAAAGGGATGTATTTTTTAAAAATCAGTAAAAACATTTAAAAAAACAACAACAGAGATTGATGAGGGCTGGATGAAAAAGGTGAAGGGATTAATTACAAATTGATAGTTACAAAATAGTCAAGGGAATGTAAAACTATAGCTTAAGGAATTTAATCAGTAGTCTATCCTATCTAATAAAAGAGAAACATGCAAACTGACCATACCTCCGCTATGCCCACCAGCCACACCCACCAGCCAATCAGGAGCAAGTATGCAAATTAACCCAACCAAGATGGTGGCAGCCGTGGAGCTGGAGTGAGCAGGAGGCTTGGGTTGCCCCTGGAGATGGAGGAAGCCAAGCTTTCTGCCCGCCCTGGCCTCCACTCAAGGAGGCACTGAAAAAAAAATTAAGCAAAAAAGGAGGGGCTGGGAGCCTGGATCACCAGGGGGCGTGGCCAGCCTGAAAACAGCCCTCAGCTCCTCACCCAGGCTAACCACACTCCCATGGGGTGAGGGTCTCCGCTGGGGGGCTTGGCCAGCCTGCAAACAGCCATCAGCCCCTCACCCAAACTGGCCAGGCATCCCAGTGGGGACCCCCACCCTGAAGGGGGTGTGGCCAGCTTGAAAACAGCCCTCAGCCCCTCACCCAGGCTGGCCACACCCCCATGGGGTGAGGGTTCCCCACTGGGGGGCTTGACCAGCCTGAAAATGGCCCTCAGACCCTTACCCAGGCTGCCCCACGCCACAAGGGAACCCCCACCCTGATCCGGGACACCCTTCAGGGCAAACCAGCTGGCCCCCACCTGTGCACCAGGCCTCTATCTATACTACTAAAAGGGTAATATGCTAATTAGACTGGAAGACCTTCCAGGAGACCTTCCAGATGTTCTTCTGGACAAGGCCATGGTGGCGGGGCCAAGGAAGAGGCAGTTAGAGGCCAAGAGGGGAGGGCAATTGTGGGTGATCAGGCCAGGATGGGATGGTAGTTGTGAGTGATCAGGCTGGTGGGGGACAGGGCCATTGGGGGTAAGTAGACCAGCAGGGGGGCCAGTTGGGGGTGAGCAGGCCAGTGGGGAGGAAAGGTGGGGGTGAGCAGACCAGCAGGGGGGACAGTTAGGAGTGATCAGGCCAGGATGGGATGGCAGTTGTGAGTGATCAGGCTGGTGGGGGGAGCAGGGCCATTGGGGGTAAGCAGACCAGCAGGAGGGCCAGTTGGGGGCGAGCAGGACGTCAGTGGGGGTCAGTTGGAGGTGATCAGGATAGCGAGGGGGGGCAGTTGGGGGTGAGCAGGCCAGCAGGGGGGGCAGTAAGGGTTGACCAGGCAGGCAGGCAGGTGAGTGTTTATGAGCCAGTGGTCTAGGATTGTGGGAGGGTGCAGGCTGGGCTGAGGTAACCCCCCCCCCCACCGTGCACGAATTAATCAGTAATCTATCTATATATATAAAAGCCTAAGCGACTGAAAGACCAAATGACCAAATGACCAGATGCTATGATGCGCACTGACCACCAGGGGCAGACACTCAATGCAGGAGCTGTCCCCTGGTAAAGGAGTGTTTAGCTTTAAGCCAATCTCCTTCAAGCATTGTGAAGTTTTCCTGACTGAGGGTCACCAGATGCAGGGCTCACAGCTGGCAAGTGCCACTGGGGCAGCGCGAGCCTCTCCTGATTGGGACTGACTGGATGTGAGCCTGTGGCAGGCGCAGTGGGGCTGGGATGAACGGGAGGGCAGGCAGGAGTGGCAGGCAGTGTTGGACTGTCAGTTTCGGCCCAATCCCCGCAGGCCACCCTGAGGGACCCCACCGGTGCATGAATCTGTGCACTGGGCCTCTAGTATTGTAATAACTATGTATAATGTCAGGTGAGTACTAGACTTATTGGGGGGAATCACTTCGTAAGTTATATAAATGTCTAACCACTATGCTGTACACCTGAAACTAATATAATATCGAATGTCAACTGTAATTGAAAAAAAATTTTTAAAAAGATTGATGATACCAAGCATAGTAATTGGAAATCTTGTACATTGCTTGTGGAAGTGTAAAATGGTGCATTCACTTGAAAAACAATATAAAAACTTTGAAAAAACTTAAGCATATATCTACTCAATATCCCAACAATTGTATTTCTAGGTATTTACCCAAGAAGAATGAAAACACAAGGACTTGTACAGAATACAGGATGGTGTAAAAGTAGGTTTACAGTTGTTTGTATGGAAAAATAATACAATAATTAATAAATAATAATACAAGAATAAACTCTGTGTTTTGCGTACTCACAACTGCAAACCTACTTTTGCCTACCCCTGTATTTATAGCAGATGTATCTATAAGAACCCCAAATGGAAACAACCCAATTGATAATCATCAAATGTGATATTTTCATACAATGGAAAATTAATTAGCAATAAAAAAAAGTAAACGGATCCATTTAAAACCAAATAAATCTCAAAAACATTGAGGGAAAGAGCCAACACAAAAGAATACACACTGTCTGATTTTATTTTTATGAATTCTTGAACAGATAAAACTCATCTGTGCTGATGGAAAACAAAGGGGTACAGGAAAATTTTCTGGGCTTATGTAAATATTGTAATATGTATAGATATACATATACATATCTATCTATTATCTATCTATCTATCATCTATCTATCTATCTATCTATCTATCTATCTATCTATCTATTTTTTTAATCCTCACCCAAGGATATTTTTCCATTGGTTTTTAGAGAGAGTGGAAGAGAGAGGGAAAGACAAAGAGAGATATCAATGTGAGAGAAACACATCAATTGGTTGCCTACTGCATGAGCCCTGACCAGGGCCAGGGCTGGGGAGGAGCCTGCAACCAAGGTACATGTCCTTGACTGGAATCAAACCCAGGACCCTTAGGTCCACAGGCCCATGCTCTATCTACTGAGCCAAACTGGCTAGGGCTAAATGTTTTATATTTTGAATGTGGAAGTGGTAGCTCAGTTATATATGTTCATTAAAATTCCTTGAATTGTATACTTAAAGTCTGTGTATTTTATTCTAAGTGAAGTATTCCTCAATGAAGTTTATTTTTAAAAAAATGATACTAGAAATGTACATGTGAGTTATTTTTCTACATATACATTTTTTAAAAATATATTTTATTGATTTTTTACAGAGAGGAAGGGAGAGGGACAGAGAGTTAGAAACATCAATGAGAGAGAAACATCGATCAGCTGCCTCCTGCACACCCTTTACTGGGGATGTGCCCGCAACCAAGGTACGTGCCCTTGACTGGAATCAAACCTGGGACCCTTCAGTCCATAGGCCGATGCTCTATCCACTGAGCCAAACCGGTTAGGGCTACATATACATTTTTGTACATGTCATATACATGTACATTTTGTACATATCCAAGATATACCTGGTGTATACCTGGAAGTGGAAAGCTTATAGTTTGCAAATTTTTAGTTTTACAAGGGATGTGAGATTAATCTTCAGAATGGTTTTACCAACCTACACTTGTACTGGCAATGTATAAGAGTTCCTATTGACCCACATACTCACAAGCACTTTGTATTTCTGATTTCTAGATTTTGCCAATCTACTGGGTAAAAATGTTACCTCATTATGGTCTTAATTTAATTTTTTCTGATTAATAACAAGGTGAAACATTTCCCCCCACTTATTGACAATTTGGATTTTCTCTTCTCTAAAATTGCAGTTCAACTATTCTATTCATTTGTCTACCTTTTCTCACTGATACTGTAGAAGTTCTACATATTCTGGGTTCTAGATCTTTATTCATTACATGTGTTGAAAATATCTTCTTTCTGTGACTTGTCTTTTCACTCTTTTTTTTTTCTTTTTCTTTTTTGATTAAGGTATTACATATGTGTCCTTTTCGCCCCATTGCCTGCCCACCCTCATGCCCTCACCCCCCTGTTGTCTGTGTCCATTGGTTGGGCCTATATGCATGCATACAAGTCCTTTGGTTGATCTCTCTCCTTTCCCCCAACCCTCCACTACCTTCCCTCTGAGGTTTGATGGTCTGATTGATGCTTCTCTGTCTCTGGATCTGTTTTTGTTCATCATCAGTTTATGTTCATTATATTCCTCAAATGACTGAGATCATGTGATATTTATCTTTCTCTGACTGGCTTATTTTGCTTAGCGTAATGCTCTCCAGTTCCATCCATGCTGTTGCAAATGGTAAGAATTCCTTCTTTTTTACTGCAGCATAGTATTCCATTGTGTAGATGTACCACAGTATTTTAATCCACTCCTCTGCTGATGGGCACTTAGGCTGTTTCCAAATCTTAGCTATGGTAAATTGTGTTGCTATGAACATAGGGGTGCATGTATCCTTTCTGATTGGCGTTTCTAGTTTCTTGGGATATATTCCTAGAAGTGGGATCACTGGGTCAAATGGGAGTCCCATTTTCAGTTTTTTGAGGAAACTCCATACTGTTCTCCACAGTGGCTGCACCAGTCTGCATTCCCACCTGCAGTGCATGAGGGTTCCTTTTTCTCTGCATCCTTGCCAGCACTTGTTGTTTGTTGATGATAGCCATTCTGATAAGTGTGAGATGGTACTGCATTGTCATTTTGATTTGCATTCTTTTTGCTCTTTTAATGGTGCCTTTTAAAACTATATTTTTAAAAAAGATTTTAAATTGATTTTTAAATATATTTTATTGATTTTTTACAGAGAGGAAGGAAGAGGGATAGAGAGTTAGAAACATCGATGAGAGAGAAACATCGATCAGCTGCCTCCTCCACACCTCCTACTGGGGATGTGCCCGCAACCAAGGTACATGCCCTTGACCGGAATCGAACCTGGGACCCTTCAGTCCACAGGCCGATGCTCTATCCACTGAGCCAAACCGGTTTTGGCTTTAATTGATTTTTAGAGAGAGAGGAAGGGAGCGGTAGAGAGAGAAACATTGATCAGTTGCCTCCCGAACACGCACACACCCTGACTGGGGATCAAGCATGCAACCCGGGCATGTGCCCTTGGGGGAATCGAACCAGCAACCTTCCAGTGCACGGGAGGAAGCTCAACCAACTGACCACACTGGCCAGGGCTGATGGTGTCTTTTGATGAACAGAAGTTCTTAATTTAAATGTGTTTTCTCCCCTTTATGGTTAATGCTTTTCGTGTCTTTATTCTTTAAGAAATCATTCCAGCACCACTACTCCCTTAAGCATTAAGCACTCAGGTTCTGACACACATCAAATGATCTTGGAAGCAGAGTCTTGGGTCTGTTGATCACAGAGACAGTTTTGGTCAAAGTAGAGATAACATCTAGGCCTCAGTTGTGTTTCAGCTCGAGACCCAGAAGAGCAGTAAGGCCAGGCAGGGTGACATCGGGACCAGCCTTGATGACTAATGACCCCCTGTCCTGGGGCAGAGCAATCAGTGGAGACTGACCCTGAAAGGACACACCTGTGAAAGCTGATGAATATTCTATTGAGATCCTCCCTTGGGACCTCCCCTAAGGTCCTCCCTTAAGATCCACCCCTGTAGCCCTAGCTGGTTTGGCTCAGTGGATAGAGTGTCGGCCTGCGGATTGAAGCGTCTGGGTTTGATTCCGGTCAAGGGTACATGCCCAGGTTGTGCGCTCAATCCCCAGTAGGGGGCATGCAAGGAGGCAGCCAATCAATGATTCTCTGTCATCATTGATGTTTCTATCTCTTTCTCTCTCTCCCTTCCTCTCTGAAATACACACACACACACACACACACACACATATACTGAGTGGCCAGATTATTATGCATTCAGAGATCATAATAATCTGGCCACTCAGTGTATATATGTATATATATTAGAGGCCTGGTGCATGAATTCGTGCATGGGTGGGGTCCGGCCAGCCTGGCCAGGGGGAGGGGACAGGGGCAGTTGGCTGGCCTGCCTGCTGGTCGAACTCCTGGTCAAGGAGACAATTTGCATATTAGCCTTTTATTATATAGGATATACACTGAGTGGCCAGATTATTATGTGTTCAGAGATCATAATAATCTGGCCACTCAGTGTGTGTGTGTGTGTGTGTGTGTGTGTGTGTGTGTGTGTGTATATATATATATATATATATATTCCGCCCCTTTAGAGAGGAGATAAAAAATACCTCAGGACTGAGGACCCAGTATCTCTCTCTCTCTCTCTCTCTCTCTCTCTCTCTCTCTCTTTCTCTCTTCCCACCACCACTAGTTTTATGCCATTAGGTATATATTTTACCCTAAGACTTCAGTCTTCTCCTGTGTAAAATGAGGTGAGTTACAGAATTTTTAAGACTCCAGTACTTTAATTCACCATTTCAATAAAAGTGCTTTTGAAAATGATTGCAATAATGACTGTCATTTGTTGAGTCCTTATTGTCCACCAGACTCCATGCTTACCACTTTACATCGAATCATGACTTTTGTTTTAACTTTTCTTCTAACTCTGATTCAATTGGCAGAAACTTGTTCTGTTGGTTCAGTATTTTAGGAGACAATCTACTGCATAAATTGGCAGTGCACAAATTGCATGTTGTTGGACACAACTTTCTACTTGAATCAGGACAATGGTCAGAAAGATCTCATTGGTCAAGGGAGCAATTAGCCATTTATTTGTGTTAGTTTTCAGGTTTGGCAGGAAACAAGACCAGAAGGAGATAAGGAGCTCCGGCCTTTACAGGGTGTGATTGGACTGTTGGACAAAGGAACAGAGCTGCTGTTTTCCTGGCCAGCTATTTTCATCCCTGGCTTATACAAGTGCTCCTAATGTGGTAAAAAAATATTGTAGCAAAAGTTTGTTCCTTGAGGTACTCAGAGTTAGCATCCTAACAAGGAGTGTTAAGCTTTAAGCCAATCTCCTTCTGTCTTTAGCAATAACATTGCTAATGAAATAGAGGCGAGTAGTAAGGTTGGTCTCACCCTTTTTCAAATTAATATTATATCTGCCTCTTTGGGTAAAGATACTTTGTGTTGTTCTTACCTTCACTTATTCATTCAGCCAATCATTTAACCTTATTGTCTCCTATTACCATCAGGGTTGATAAGTACTTGATAGTAGTATTAATACTCCACCCCCCTGTGTGCCCATGGCAGACTCAATTATTATTATTTTTATTCATTATCACATTTTTATTGATAGACTAATAGCTTGATATCAGTATGGATTCATAATTTTCTCTTTAATTAAATGCTTACTTAAATCTATTACTTTAATTAATTAATTTGATGTTCAAATTTTCCTAGATTTTGCCAGTTGGAAACTCTTCCAATTGGCTTCAGTATATTGATTTATTTAAAAATTTTTTAAAATAATTCTTTATTATTGAAAGTATTACACATGCCTCTTTTTTCCCCCCATTAACCCCCTCCAGCCTGCCCCCCCCCCCACCCCAGGCCTTCAGCATCCTATTGTCTGGTCCATGGGTTATGCATATATGCATACAAGGAGACTCAATTATTAATCATCTTGTATTCTTTCTTGCCAAACCTAGATGCAACCCCACAATCCTTCTCAACATGGCATCCAAGCACAAGAGTAGAATTTGCTCCCAGGATGAAATCCATTGCCTGTCTTATTTAGGCTCTCCAGAGACAAAGACAAGGAACTCACATTCTAGTTCGGGATGCAGAAATGTAACAAACAAGTCCAGAGAAATCCGTGCTGTGACAGAGGAGCTGCCAAGCTTGAAGAGTGATGAATTGAGTTCCTTTCATGGCATGAGGGTGTCCAACGCGCTTGAGTGCCTCAGCTCACGTTTTTTGTCCTACCCGGTACAACGTGGCAGTATGTATTCGTGCTTCAGTAGTCGTCACAGAGGCCACAGCATGCTTGTGTACCAAGTCCCAGGTGTGCTTTCCGTTTTATCAGTTTGCAAAATTTGTGTTTACCACAATTGGGTCTGGCAAAGTCTCTCAGGTAGGCTATCGATCTTTTGCTGTAAATACAGAGGCCTGATGTAAATAAAAGCAAAGAGGCAGAGCATGACATCATACTATGTTGTTATACCATGTCTGTGTTTTGGTGTATGGGAGAATGTGGGCACGGCTGGGTTCATGGAAGCCCTTACTCTGCCAGTCAGATGTGTAAGCACATGAGCCATCCATTCAAATGCTCAGTGTTGTGTTTCAAAAGAACCAGGTGCGTCTTTGTTTGGCCTAGCATTACATTTTATTTTCATTTCGAAGTGTGGAAGATCTGTTTCAGTGCTACAGCCATTAGTCTAATTTACTGATTTAAAAGTAGATGTTAAGTTAATATTCAAACTAGTATGCCTAGGAGACCCTGCATGGGGACATCTAAAAATATTCTGAGACAGTTTATTCTGGATTCTCTTGAGTTCACTAGATACAAAATGGAGCAATAGTCCTTTCACTTTGAGGATTTGTAGTATAGATACCTAGAAGGGAACAATAATTAAGAAATTATTAACATTTTCTCCAGTGTTGCCATGATGATTTTGCAATATTTACTGTAAAGAAAGCAACTGATGTAAAATGGAAATGAACAGAATGTATAGAACAGAGAAGGAAAATAGCAAACAATGCTTTGTAGAAAGCTCCAACTGGAGCCCAATTTCACCTCACAACTGGATCTTTTATTTGCATGTATTACATCAGGCAAAGAGGTTTTTTTTCTATGAAAAGACATTCCAGGACCAGAAGGATCTTCTTGCTTTATTTCTTTGCTGTGACCCAGGCCATTAATAATAAATAATGCAGATATAGGTAGGTCAAGAAGAGAAGTGATATTATCAGAGCGATTATCTTAGAATACAAAGGATGACATGTAGACTGGTAGTGTGCTGTTCTGATAAAAATTGAGCTATTGATCAATAAAATGTGCATTTAAAATAATTTACCTGAATCATCCTCTGTGTTTTCCCACAGAGGTACACGTTTTTGAAATAATTGCCCTAAATTGTGGGTACAATTTACAAGTATTTTTCCCATTAATGTGTATTAACTGAGTTCATTATCAAAGCTCTTGTCTCCTAACCATTTAGTTTGAGTCCTAAGCACCAAATTTAATTAGGTAATTCAAGCAAGATTCTGTACCCACACAACATATCTGAACTTGGACTTGTAAGAATCTGATTGTGATACAAACTCAAGTGAGAAATATCTCGAAGTCACTGCTTCTTTATGTAATAGTAGTGAGTTGATACAATACCTTTCATTTAGGACCTCTCCTGCCTTAGGAATACTGTGATAGCACAGCAGGTGAGTGGGGGTCAATGATGCCATCCTGAGTCCAAAGGCATTGAGTAATTTGCTGGAAAATCAAACTGGTACCTGCAGGACATATTCCCAAGGATTCAGTTTCCACTGAACTTGAGACCTGGAATTTGTATATCGTTTCCTAGGATTGAGGCTCTTCTTACTCCCCAGCGTCCAGTGGGAGGCAGCGACCCAATAATCTACATTGTTAACAAGCGCCGCCTCTTCCCTCCAGGTGACCCTGAAGTCTGGGCCACGCTATCAGAATGACTGATCCGGATCTTTAAAACCATCTAATCCAAACTCCTCATTTTACAAAGGCTCCCCAAAGGTAAATGACTTGATTAAGGTCTGGTAGCTAATTTGAAGAACTGCTCTTACCGCCCCCTCCGTCCTCCACCCTCCACCCAAGACACAGAAATCCAGGAATGTTAGAAAAGTTTCTCGTTGAAGTTAACCAAAAAAGCTTATTACAGTGAGTTTGTGGCATTCCACCAATCTCCCCACCCCACCCGAGCCTCCCCCGGTCGTAAACCTGTGTTCTGAGTTAGCTTCCCACCTAGACCATCTATGATATTCCAAAACATGGAAAGAAAGTTGCCAGCTCTGGCTGCCGCGGAGCGTGCGGGGGGAGGCGGGCTGCTCCGCCCCCGGCGCTCGCGGGCGGGCTCGACACTGGCCGCCGAGCGGCGAGCGCGGGACTCGGCGGCCCAGGGCGGGCGGGGAAGACGCGGGGCGTGGTTTGCAGCTTTCCGAGCGCTAAGGAGCGGAGCGCGCTCTGCTGTGCCCCGAGCCTACGGCTGAACCGAAAAAGCGAGGAGGAGACCGAGCAAAAGGGGCGATCGAGGGAGCAAGGCCAGCGGGGCGCCAACCTGGGCTGGCCCCAGCCCGCGCCCTCGCAGGGCAGCAGCGGGTGAGCGCGGCCGCGGGGCCCCAGCACCCCATTGCGCCCGGGAGTGAGCGGGCTGCGGTGGGGAGGGAGGAACAGCCGGAGGGAGGGGAAGGGGCGGGGGCGAGGGAAGGAAGGTCCCCGAGCCGGGGGCGGGGGCGGCGAGGGACGGCAACCGGCCGGATGCCGGGGTCCGAGCCCGGCCTCGGGAAACTTTGCCCGGGTGGGGAGAGCGGGGTGCGTGGAGGGCGCCGCAAACTTGTCAGCGGGCGGGGCGCTCGGGGAGTGGAGCGAGCGCCAGCGGGTGGCGTTTGTCTCCCAGGCTTCTTTGTGTCACCTCCCGGCCCTAGCCCGCCGGTCCGCGGGGCGGGAAGGGGGCTGTGCCGGGGGCTGCGCTGGGAGCTCGCCCCTGGTTCTCCCCGTCGCTCCTGTCGGGCCCAGGCCCCAGCGCTCGGGGTCCGCTGATTGTTTTCGTCCCTCGCGTCACGCCTGGGCGGGAAAGATTTTGAACGCCGCGTGAGAGAGAGCCGAGTTCCGCGGCGCAGATTTTGCCAAATCGTGGGCGGCGTGAGGCTCGCCTCTGGGACCCGAGGAACCGTGGGCGGGGGCGCACCCGGCTGGAGAGGGCGCGGGGACCCGCGGGCCCGGGCGCTCGAGGAACCGCGGCGGGCCCGGCAGCCGAGCGCTCGGACGGCTGGGATGGCTCGGATTATAATTCCATTTTGATTGCTTGGGGTCTTTGTTGTCTGAAATTGCCTTGAGGGTCTGACGGTAGCACCTTCTCCTCCTTAGGTTATTTTTCTTCTGTTGAAAAAAAAAAAAAAGCGGGTGGTGGGGAACTTGTGGGGAATCAGTGCTGCTCGAAACCACATCAGCCCCCTTATTTGATGGAGGTTGAGGAGTCCAGTGTAACATTTGCCTTTGTGCACGCCTGTTATTTCCGAAAGTTATTATTTGCCCCTCCCCTAGTGGCAGGGAGCGCCTGAGCGAGCTGCCAGCAGGCACGGTTGTGCACAAGCACCAGCAAGTCCCAGCCAAACCGAGCAGGTTCTTTCTGGCCGCTCAAAACTTTCGCGTCAATCTTCTCTTTTTAAAAGTTTGTTTGATTTCAGGCAACTTTCATATGTCTAAGGAATAGTTCCGGAGCCCCCCTGCAGATATTAAGTGGTTGTGCTAGGAAAGACTGGACCACGTTTAGGGGTGGGGATTCCACTTGGTTACCTCTGGGGTCGCTGCCATTGAGTCAGTGTAAACATCAGGGGAGAGAGTTCACGTTTATGAGATGGAACATTCGATGTGTTTTTAAACTTTAATGCATAACTCCTTGAGTTTTCTTTCTGGAAAACTCTGCTGAGACTCCCAAGGGCCTTATTCCCACCCGCCCACCCTCCCACACCTAGGGTGAAGGGAACAGGTGTAACTAATCTTCATTAAGTTTTTTTTTTTCATAGTGAAGACTGGATAAGCCAAAATAAGTTAAAAAAAAAAAAAGGAAATCCTTAGTTCTTTATCCACATGTTTGAATTAAGGATCCTTATTGGGATTCAACAAAAGTCAAAATTAAACCACTTTGAGTCAACTTGGTCTTGTACATTAAGATTGTTTTATCAAAAAATCAGGTGGATAAGTTTACCCAGTTAAACATTTTACAAGCATGTCACTGCATTAGTATTAATTGTGTTTGGAGGATATTGCAGCCTGTTGAGAGAACTGAGTTACACGGGTGTTATTTTCAGTAGCATGGGGTGAAAGTTTAATGCAAAGCTCCGAAGTGGAATCCGTTGTGTCTTAATAAGTAAGGGACAGGGTGAAAGCAATTGATTCATTTGTCATTACTCATATGTTTTAAGTACAGATTTTCAATAACTTCACAACATTATTTGTTCATTTACTCAAACAAGCTTTTACCATATGCCTTCCATTGTGCTGGACTCTGGGGTGCCAAATAATAATACCATTTATGGAATGCTTATTTTGTACCAGTAAACATGTTACATTCATCTCATAAATATTTATTGAGTGCCTGCAATGTGCTAGCTGCTGGAGTTCTCATGCACAGGAGGGCTGTGGTTCCTGTGCTTATCTAGTGGGTAGTCGGGCAGGACATAAAAAGCATTACCACGATAATCACAGGTTTTAGAATGTAAATCAGATCTCCATGGCTTCCCGTCTCCTTCTGAGTGAAAGTGGCCCCAGAGTTTACCCCATCTGGTCCTCCTCAGTCCCCCATCCTGACACCTTTTTAATCTTATCTGCTGCCCTTCTTACTCAAACTTTCACAGCCAAACTAGCTTCTTCGCTGTTTGAGGACCTTTGGACTGGCTGTTTCCTCTGCCTGCAATACCCCCTGTCTAGTCCCCATATCTGTATAGTTTTCTCGGACCTCCTTCACTTCTTTACTCAAATTTTATTCTCAGTGAGGCTTCCCTAAACCCAGGATTTAAAATCACCCCTTCCCCCACACTTTTGCAACTCCCATCCCCCATTTCACAAGTTTTTTTTTTCCCCTCCACAGCATTTGTGACCATCTTCAGGTGTCCTCAAACTAAGGCCCGGCCTGCGGGCCACATGTGGCCCGCCGAGGACATTTATCCGGCCTGCCGGGTGGCACTGCCTGTCCTGGGCCTGCAGTGCGCATAGGAATTTGTTCATAGTTTTTTTTTTTAAACTATAGTCCGGCCCTCCAACGGTCTGAGGGACAGTGAACTGGCCCCCTGTTTAAAAAGTTTGAGGACCCCTGAATGCACTCCATATTTTACTCCTTTGTTTTTGGCCTGTCTTCCCCCACTAGATTGCCTACTCCAGCTATGTTGTTGTATCACTGTTGTATCCTCAGAATCTGGAACAGGGCCTGGTGTACAGTAGGTCCTTAAGAACTATTTGTTGAATGAATTTTGTTTTGTGCAAAGAAGGGAGCAACAGGATGCTGAGACAGAGTAACCAGAGGTTTCTAAGTTAGTAGTAAGAAGGCTACTCTGTGGAGGTGTGTGGATTTATTGGAACTGAGGAATGGTCCTTGTGACTGAGTATGACAGCTGGAAGGAGAGGACTCGATGAAGGTAGAGGGGTAATCAGGTGAAAGATGCAGCACCTTGTAGGCCAAGGTTTGGATGAAGTCACTTTGAGTCCTCATATATACCCTACTAGCGCTATGTTGTAGTTTACAAAACTGGACATCAAGGAGATTAAGTAACTTTCTGAGGTTACACAGTAGGGTAGGTGAATAGCACAGCTTAAGATAGGGAGCCAGGCTCTCAGACTTCAAAGCACTTACATTTGGCCACATTATGTAACATCAGAAGACGCAGTCCCTATTCTGATGGAGCTGTTCATCTAGTATTCTAGTGGGAAGCTAAGCCATTTCAGTATACCTGTGGCATGCTAGAAAAATGTATTCTGGGCGGGGGGATCGGCTATGGTATGAGGGAAGCATCTGATTCCACCTGGGAATGGGACAGGCCAAATTGGAAAAACAAAATAATAATTGTTACTGTGAGATATTTCAGATTGGCTGCATTTTAATTAAGAAGTCATGTTAATGTTAAATTCCTAGTCTTCAAGGCTTCACTGTGTTCATTCCCCCCCCCCCCCTTGCTTGATTTCATACCTATGTCATATGCCCCTTTTCCTCCTTTTACCAAATAAAGGATTGTGTCTGGAATGGTATAAAAACATGAATGCTTAAAGCCTGTAATCCTTCATAAATTGCAGGTTATATTCTTCTCTCCCCCCACCCCCATGATGAAAAAGATCATCTATTCTCTGACAGATGACTTAAATATCTGAATGTATTAGGTAGCATAGGCTAACTGCTACGTAACAAACAGTCCTAAAGTTGGTTATATGAGAGTGTATGTTTCACCCACCCAATAGTCCATCACTGGTGTTTCTGGTAGGATTGCTCTCCTGGGCAGCTCCAAGCAGTGACTCAGGGACTATGTTCCTTCCATGCTCTGGCCCCTCCACAAGGATTTTTTTTCCTGAGTGTAAATGTTAATTCTGGGGGCTGGGAAGTCCAAGATCAAGATGCTGGCAGGTTTGGTTCTGGGGGACTATCTTCTTGGCTTGCAGATGGCCACCTTCTGTGTGTGTCCTCACAAGGCAGAGAGAATGTTCTTCCTTTTTGATTGTTATCTTAAATTGTCTACACTTTGCAGTTTTGTTTGATCATTTTAAAAAACAGCTCTGTTGAGTATAATTGACGTACAGTAGTCTGCACACATTTACAGTGTAAAATTGCTCATTTTTTTTTAACATATGTAGACCTGTAAACCATTTCTTTCTCTGGTCCCTCCCTCCACCCTTATCCCCCTTCTCCAGATAACTAGAGATAGCGCTCTGACCCTATGGATTAGTTTGCATTTTTAGAATTTTATATAAATTGTTCTCTTTTTTGTCTGGCTTCTTGCAATGAGTGCTTATTTACCATCCATATATCTTCTTGGTTGAAATTCCTGTTTACATTGCTTGGCCCATTTTTTAAAAATAGAGTTGGTTGCTTTCTCTTTATTGAGTTTAGAGATTTTAT
This sequence comes from Plecotus auritus, assembly GCF_963455305.1. NCBI lineage: Eukaryota > Metazoa > Chordata > Mammalia > Chiroptera > Vespertilionidae > Plecotus > Plecotus auritus. The sequence continues at coordinate 34,876,778 of NC_137770.1, read as the reverse complement.
ATTTTCTGGATACAAGTCTTTTACCAGATATATAATTTGCAAATATTTACTTTCAATCTATTGCTTGTCTTACATTGCTCATCTTACATTCTTTTAACAGCGTCTTTGATGGCCAGAAGTTTTAAATTTTAATTAAGTTCAGTTTATCAATTTAATCTTTTATGGATTGTACTTTTGATGTACCAAAGAAATCTTTGCCTAACTCAAGGTCATAAAGAGTTCACCCCGCTATTTTCTATTTAATTGATTTTCACTCTGATCCTTATTATTATTTTTTTCTTCTACTTAGTTTGGGTTTAATTTTCTCTTTTTCTAGTTTCTTTAGGTCATTGATTTGTGACCTTTTTTCTTTTCTGATGTAGGTGTTTAGTTCTGTAAATTTCTTCCTAAATACTGCTTTATTGACATCTCACAAATTTTGATCTGATGTGATTTCATTTCTATTCATTTCATAATACTTAAAAAAAATTTCTTTTGATTTATTCTTTGGCCCCGAGCCACCCGAGGAGTATATCACGTAGTTTCCAAATATTGTGGATTTTCCAGAGATCTTCCACTTACTGATTCTAATAGAATTCCGTTCTTGTCAAAGAGCGTTCTTTCTGTGGCTTGAATCTTTTTACATTTATTGAGAAATATTTTGTGGCCCAAAATAAAATTTATTTTGGTAAATGTTTCATGTGCACCTGAAAAGAACGTGCATCCTAGTTACACCATGTCAAAGGAACACGGAGTATCACTGTTCATGTCAACCTTGACCACCTGGCTGCAGCAGTGTTTGTCGCGTTCCTGCACCGTAAAGTTCCTGTTCTCTCCTTCTGGACTGTACGTTTTGGGAAAGAAGTCACTATGCAGCTCACATAGTGGAGAATTATGCTCCATCCCCTTGAAGGTTATTGCTTTTTCATCCAAGGTGACAGTCTCTGCCTTTTAATTTGTATGTTTAGACCATTTATAATGATTGTTTTATTTTTTAAAAAATTTTTAATTGATTTGTTTAGAGAGAGGAAGGGAGAGGGAAAGAGAGAGAGAAATATCCATGAGAGAGAATCATGGATAGGTTGCCTCCTGCATGCCCCCTCTTGGGGATCAAGCCTGCATCCAGGGCATGTGCCCTGACTAGGAATAGAACCTGGGCCCCTTAAGTCCACAGGTTGATGCTCAACCACTGAGCCATGCCGGCAGGGCTATGATTATTTATATAGTCAGGTATAAATCTTGCTATTTGTATTCTGTTTTCCTCACTGTTCTCAGTTTCTTTGGTTCATTTTTTCTTTCTTCGTTTGGATTTATGGGATACTTTTGATCATTCTGTTTTATCTCTTTTTGGCTAATTAGGTATTCTTTATTTTGTTATTTAGTGGTTGCATTAGAGTTTTTACCATACATCACAGTTAACCTTCAAATGCATTATTTCATGTACAGTATGAAAACCTTGTAATAGTATATTTTCATCTCTCTTCCTTTGACTTTTGTGCTATTGTTATACATTTTGTTTTTTGTCTGTTATAAACCCCACACTACATTACTATTTTTGTTTGAGCAATCATTTTTTAAGGGGATCTAAGTAATATAACAGAGCCATATGTTTTTACCCATGCAGTTATACAGGTTGTAATTTTATTTTACTGTTGTTAAATAAAAATAACAAATAATCACATACTGAGGTAATTGGATTCATATGTTACAAGTTAGAATATATTTTAAAGAAAAGTGAAATCCAGAAATCAGAGCCTCGTTCATTTTCTTAAATGAAACTCACGGCATTGTCATTGCGTAGCTCACTGCTGTAACAGGAAGATGCCTCAGGATCTGTGGGGCATCGCAGCGCTCAGAGACCTGGGCTTGGGGAGCCCCAGGCAGGCACTGCTGCTTCCTGTCTTTCCTCTGAGCAGCGTTAGGAGGGGGCGGGGGTTGGGGAGAAGGAACCGTCTGCCCACGCTGACAATTTCCAGGCCCTGAGAAACTTTGAAAGATGAGTTTGAAAGCATTTCTTTCTTTTGATAGTGTCTGAGATGAAAAATCACTCAGTTATGGCTCCTCAGGTCAAAGCAGCACATTTGTCAAAAGTGAGCCACAAGCTTCTGCTCCTTGGTGTTCATTGATTGAAAACTGTGGTCTGAGATGCAGCTCTTGTCTCTCCAGAATTTGCCTTCTCCTTGTTACTCTGGTTCCTGCTGACTCTTAATCCTCCGTTAGGTACTGCCAGGGCTTGCTGTTTGTCATCAGTGAGTAGCTACTCTCCATCTGGGTGTGTAAATGTACCTCTATTCGGAATGTTAATACAGTACATTGACAAATATTCAACTGTTAACGAGTAGAAAAACTCAGTGCATTCAACAAGTTAATTTATTTATTAATGTTTATTGAATCTGGGTGCTAGCACATTGAAAGTGTATGCCCCTTGCCTTTAGGAAGCCAGCTGTCTAGTAAGAGAAAGCCCACAAGCAGAGGAACATGCACTCCGATGTGGTAATTTGTGATCACCACAATGGAGACAGGAACAGGGCGGTGGGAGAAAGCGTAGAGCAGGGGTTCTCAAAGTGCCCGCCTAGGACCCCCAGCATCAAACCTACTGAATCGGAACCCTGAGGGTGGGGCCCAGCAACCTGTGTTTAACAAGCTTCCCAAGTGATTCCAATGCACACTCAAGGCTGTGAAACCACCAGCATAGAGGATTAGATCATCTCTTGAGATTTTTTCCCCCCAGCTCTATGAGTATGGGTAAGAAATGTGCTCCATTGTACTGTTGAACAAATTCAAAAAGAGTCTGGAGGCTTTGGCTAGAAATAAATGATAACGGTTTATTCAAGGGTCTTAGGGTTTGCAAACCCCAGGAACACAACTAGGCAAAACCCCAAATGTATTCTCAAGAAGAAAGAAAAGCAAAGAGTTCTTATAGTAAGAAATACATCTATGAGAAGAATCAGTTCTGTATTCTTAGCCTCCGGATTGGTCCAGGATGGTAACTCAGATCATCACAGGTATGGCTAGTGATGTCAGGTGGTCTGAATACCTGAACATTCTTTCCTTAGTCTTTCAGGGGGGTAGTCAGAGGGTTATCTGGAGGTTTGGTATATATCCAGGTATTGTTGCAGGACTGCAAAGTTCAAAAGTTTAAGTTCCCAGGCTAGTTAAAGCAAGAATAGAATCCTTTCCTCACACCTCCACCTACTTGATTTTAATAATTAAGCAACTTGACTATAGTGACTCCACTTACTCTCTCCCTCCGTGCTTTCAGAGCAGTGTTGGCACTAATGAAGTGTCATGTAAAACATGAATTGCTATGTGGGTAAAGTAGACATGGGTAAAGTTACACCTGAACTGGAGAAATAGTAAATTAGATTTAAAAATTTTTTATTATGAAAAATGTTAATATATTCAAAAGCAGATGTAATAGTGAAATGAACTTCTGTGTAAACATTACCTAGTATTAATAATGATCAAATCCTGCTGGTTTGGTTTTACCTATACCCTCACCTATCCCTGCATGCTGGATTATTATTTTTTAAATTAAAAATATTTTTATTGATTTCAGAGAGGAAGGGAGAGGGAGAGAGAGATAGAAACATCAATGATGGGAGAGAATCATTGATTGGCTGCTTCCTGCATACCCCCAACTAGAGATTGAGCCTGCAACCTGGGCATGTACCCTTGACTGGAATCGAACCCCGGGACCTTTCAGTCTGCAGGCCAACGCTCTCTCCACTTAGCCAAACCAGCTAAGGCTGCATGCTGGATTATTTTGAAGCAAATTCCATACATCATATAATTTCATTAATCAATAATTAGATTTTAAATTATTTAAGCTATTAAGGTGCTAAAGATGAATTTGAAACTGAATCACATAGCTTTTTTTTTTTTTTTTTTTTTTTAATATATTTTATTGATTTTTTACAGAGAGGAAGGAAGAGGGACAGAGAGTTAGAAACATCGATGGGAGAGAAACATCGATCAGCTGCCTCTTGCACACCTCCTACTGGGGATGTGCCCGCAACCAAGTTACGTGCCCCCGACCGGAATCGAACCTGGGACCCTCCAGTCCGCAGGCTGATGCTCTATCCACTGAGCCAAACCGGTTTTGGCCACATAGCTTTTTTTATGGCTCATAACAAATTATAAAACTTACCTGGAGTTTATTTACACAAAAGATGAGTAAAACAAAACAGTAAAATTCATTAAAAATAAATATACTGGTTATAACCGTGAAAACATTTTATCAAAACATTTTATGTACCATCATCACGATAGCAATATACACGTTATACTTTTAGATAATATTCTAGGCTAGTAAGAAAGAATATATACCCATACACTGCCAAAATTGGAATACTGTGCTGGAAGGAGAAACTTAAATTAGAAGGGCAAGTTTTTGGGAAGGGAGATGTTATAAGAAGTCTTGGCAGTTTTCTGGGCAAATTTTAATGCATTAAAAATTTACATTATAATAATACATTATAAATTCTCATTCATTTCAGCAATTATGTTGCCTCATTTGGAAAGCAAAGGTATTTAACATGTAGGGAGGAACAATACATCTTTAAAAAAAATCTCAGCATTCTGCACAGTCTTTTTATCAAGATTAGAGATGACCTGTTTAGTCAGAACTCAGGCTATCAGAGAGTTCATCATGTTTGGAGAAAGGGGGCAGAATTAATTTACACAGACATGTTTTCTCCCACTCTGTCTTTGGAGTACAAGTTATGATATCCTGAGGAAAAACTGTATTATGACTAAAATGTTCACTTTTGGCTGTGACTGTCTGACCCATTAATTAATGGGTCATACCATAGATGTTAGATAATTTTCATTTTAAAATTGCTAATTACTTAGAAGTAATTTTTACCTTAAATGTAAATTGCAACAAAGGAAGTAAAGCTGAGCCCTGACTGGCTTGGCTCAATTGATTGGAGAGTTGTCTCGTATACTGAAAGGTCATAGGTTCAATTCCTGGTCAAGGCACATAGCCAGGTTTTGGGTTTGCTCACCAGTTGGGGAGCAAACTTGATGTTTCTCTCTCACATTGATGTTTCTCTCTCTCCCCCTCCCTCCCTCCTTCCCTCTCTCTTCCTTGCTCTCTCTTAGAAAAAAAAAGTGTACATAAAGCTTCAAATGTTAATAAATATTTTTAAAAAGAAGTTAAAGCTGAAATAAGTCAGACAGAGAAAGATAAATACCCTATAATTTCATTTATAGGTGGAATCTAAAAAACAAAATAAACAAAATAGAAAGAAACTCATAGATGAAGCTAACAAGCTGATGGTTGCCAGCTGGGAGGGGGGTTGGGGCTGGGTGAAAAGGTGATGGGATTAAGAAGTACAAATTGGCAGTTACTAAAACAGGCACGGGATGTGAAGTACAGCATAGGGACTATCGTCAATAATACTGTAATAACTATGTATGGTGCCAGGTGGGCACTAGACTTACGGGGGAGGGGGGACCACTTCATAATTTATATAACTGTCTAACCACTCTGCTGTATACCTGAAACTAATGGAATATTGAATCTCAACTGTAGTTGAAAATAGAAAATAAAGCTGTTCAAGACTGTTCCACATGCCTCCAAAAGAAATAATTAAAGTAAACAACCCACAGCTCAAATGCATCTAAGCTCTTAGTACTACGATAGGCTATAGTCAGTGTATGATGAGATTGTTTGATAGGATAATGCATGCTAGAGCTTTCAGTTCTAAAATTGGAGCTAGCTATTCAGAATAAAAATTTTAAAAAAGGAACGACTATTATAAATTCTGTTTATAAAGGAGTTAAAGGTGTGTTCACACTTGTATGTTAACAGAAAAAGATTACTAGCATTCTCTTGCTTGAATAGCCTTTGTAGTCACTCATTTGATGACAATGAGTAAGAATTTTTTCTCTGTTAATGGACTTGTGTTTAAAAGAAAGTCTGTTACCTTTGTAGTCTTTGTACCTTTTTCATTATAACAAGCTGCAACTCAGTTGGGTAATAATTACTTTTATAAATAGTGTTTAGTCCAGAACTGACTTTATATCCTTCTGAGCCCAATGAAAGGAAACTCCCAAATGCTTATAACCACAGGCTGATGATTTGATTACAGACTGTGTTGGTGCTGGTTTCTGAGACTTGGAAGGTGAACACGCTCCTGTCTGAGTCACCCTGTTGTCTCGCAGTTGGCCATGTGTTTTCTTAGCAACCGCTGCTGATTTGAGGTTTGAGCTGGGAGAGTATGTTTTAAGATGATCCCACATATTCTTTCAGGTTATATGTGCCTGTTAAACCCTGTAAATTTACTGTTAATGTCGTGTGTCCCACAAAAAGGAAAGATTTAATTGCAAATCAATTTTCTTCTGATCTGTTTCTCAGCGGGTTGGGGGTGGGGTAAGGAGAAACAAAAGTGAGTCTGGGAGACTGTGAACTTGCTGGTTTATGCCCCTGGCCTAGAGCAGAACCAAATGGCTTCCATGTGCTGATGGGATAAATATAATTTACTAGGGCCTTGGTCTTGAGTAATACTCCTGTGTGTATCAGTATCAAAGGAACAAGTGAATTTTGGAGATGTCTGTGTGTTGTGGAATGGTTAAGAACCTAGCTTCTTTTAAAAAAATATATTTTTATTGATTTCATAGAGGAAGGGAGAGGGGGAGAGAGAATCGTTGATCAGCTGCCTCCTGCACACTCCCTGCTGGGGATTGAGCCCGCAACCCATGCATGTGCCCTGGCCAGGAATCGAATCATGACCTCCTCCGGTCCTGGACCTGCTCTCAACCACTGACCCACTCCGGCTGGGTGCAAATAGTATTTTTATCGATGGAGAAATAGAGGCTCAGCAGGGGCCTGATATTATTTAAACATCTACCTTAATTTCAGTGCACCTCTCACTTTTATCTTTCTCTTCAAGCTCTTTGGAGCCAGAGGAGAGCCAGGCTGAGGCTGCTCTTTGGCCTTCCCCATCCGTTTCCACACTCAGACTCCCATTGCATCCTCTTTACCAGGAGGAGAGAGAGAATAACCCGGGAACTGGGCGGTGTGAGTTTGTTACCTGAGGAATGTCCAGGGAGTGTCACACTCATCTTAATTCTCAAGTTCCAAGGTTACTTTCCTTTTAAAATGCTTGAAAGGTGAAGTCCTTCAAGATTTTTTTTCTCTTGCTTCTGATGAAATGGAAACATTTGGGCAGGGGTGGATAAAACCTTTATAAAATGAGCCTTGTTTTAGTTGAACTGGAGAGGATGAGGGGGGCAGAGTGAATGAAGCTTTTCTCCTCAATGTTGCCCCTTCATTAGACGATGGGATGTGGAATCTGAGGTCAGGCTCGGGGATGCAGATAAAAATTAAGTCTGGCAAGACTTTGAGCATTTTTTACAAGTTTATTTTTATTATTACACAAATCCAACAGCACACATATTTAAGAAGCAAAAGCCTTCCTCATATTATTTTCACTTTCCATTTCTGCAGGCTCTGTCTGTCCCTAGAGATCATCATTATGGAGAGTGGTATGTTTATCCCATTTGAACACTTGGAACCCTGACAAAGCAGTAATTACGCAATGTAGTTAGAATTTGTGCTTTTTCCTTTTTACCTGGATGTTTGGTACATTATTGAGGTTTTATAAATATGGGTTCTTCTTTTAGACTGTGTCCAGAGTCCCATAAACATGAAGTGGAACTTCAGTTCAGTGCTCTTGATTGCCTTTCAAATCAGTGACATACCTGGGGTTAGCATTTAGATACCTGAGCTTCTTGCCTGTTGCTGAACCAGTTCTGGTAGTTAATCCATTACACAAGTTTGCCGGTTAACTGCCCCTGCAACAGTGGGCAAGAAGCATGTTTCATCTGATGTTTTATGGAGAGTTTACGTTAACACAGGCCCATTTTAGTTTGGTCACTATATTAATCTGTTAACTACTTCCTGTGTTGACTGATCATGTGATAATGTGTTTAGGTAAATTTCTCTATAGAGTCCTGGGCTGTGTGGGTAAATCAGATCGATCTTGCCTGTTAGGAAGTTTCTTCTTTCTTTCTTTCTTTCTTTCTTTCTTTCTTTCTTTCTTTCTTTCTTTCTTCCTTTCTTCCTTTCTTCCTTTCTTCCTTTCTTCCTTTCTTCCTTTCTTCCTTTCTTCCTTTCTTCCTTTCTTCCTTTCTTCCTTTCTTCCTTTCTTCCTTTCTTCCTTTCTTCCTTTCTTCCTTTCTTCCTTTCTTCCTTTCTTCCTTTCTTCCTTTCTTCCTTTCTTCCTTTCTTCCTTCCTTCCTTCCTTCCTTCCTTCCTTCCTTCCTTCCTTCCTTCCTTCCTTCCTTCCTTTCTTTCTTTCTTTCTTTCTTTCTTTCTTTCTTTCTTTCTTTCTTTCTTTCTTTCTTTCTTTTTATTAAGGTATTATATGTGTACATATCTTACCATTGCCCCCCCCCCCACTCCCATACATGCCCTCACCCCGCAATGTTTTGCATCCGTTGGTTACTCTTATATGCATGCATACAAGTCCTTCAGTTGATCTCTTATTTCCCCTACCTCTCCCTAACCTTCCCGCTGTAATTTGACAGTCTGTTTGATGCTTTACTGCCTCTGTATCTATCTTTTTGTTCATCAGTTTATACTGTTTTTCATTATCCACAAATGAGTGAGATCATGTGGGATTTTTCTTTCATTGACTGGCTTATTTCACTTAGCATAATGTTCTCTAATTCCATCCAGGTGCCTACAAATGGTAAGAATTCCTTCTTTTTTATGGCAGCATAGTATTCCATTGTGTAGATGTACCATAGTTTTCTGATCCAGTCATCTGCTGATGGGCACCTAGGCTGTTTCCAAATCTTAGCTATTGCAAATTGTGCTGCTATGAACATAGGGGTGCATATATCCTTTCTGATTGGTGTTTCTAGTTTCTTAGGATATATTCCTAGGAGTGGGATTACTGGGTCAAATGGGAGTTCCATTTTCAGTTTTTTAAGGAAACTCCATACTGTTCTCCACAGTGGCTGCACCAGTCTGCATTCCCACCAGCAGTGCGCGAGGGTTCCTTTTTCTCCGCATCCTCGCCAACACTTGTCGTTTGTTGATTTGTTGATGATAGCCATTCCGACAGGTGTGAGATGGTACTGCATTGTCGTTTTGATTTGCATCTCTCGGATAATTAGTGACTTTGAGCCTGTTTTCATGTGTCTCTTGGCCTTCCTTCTGTCTTCTTTCGAAAAGATTCTATTTAGGTCCGTTGCCCATTTTTTTATTGGATCATTTATCTTCCTTTAATTAAGTTGTATAAGCTGCCTGTAAATGTTGGAGATTAAACCTTTATCAGTGATAATGTTTGCAAATATGTTCTCCCATACAGTGGGGTTTCTTGTTGTTTTGTTGATGGTTTCTTTTGCTGTGAAAAAGCTTTTTATTTTGATGTAGTCCCATTTGTTTATTTTCTCTTTGGCTTCCGTTGCCCTAGGGGCAGTATCAGTGAAGAAGTTCTTTCGGCATATGTCTGAGATTTTGCTGCCTGTGGATTCCTTTAGTATTTTTATGGTTTCCTGTCTTATATTTAAGTCTTGTATCCATTTTGAGTTTATTTTTGTGTATGGTGTAAGTTGGTGATCTAGTTTCATTTTTTTTGCATGTATCTGTCCAATTTTCCCAACACCATTTATTGAAGAGACTGTCTTGACTCCATTGTATGTTCATGCCTCCTTTGTCAAATATTAATTGCGCATGGTGGTTTGGGTCGATATCTGGATTCTCTATTCTATTCCATTGGTCTATATGTCTGTTCTTGTGCCAGTACCAGGCTGTTTTGAGGACAGTGGCTTTGTAATACAGCTTGAAATCTGGTATTGAGATCCCTCCTACTTTATTCTTCTTTCTCAGGATTGCTGTGGCTATTCGGGGTCTTTTTTTATTCCCTATGAATTTTTGGAGAGTTCTTTCTAGGTCTGTGAAATATGCCGTTGGTATTTTAATGGGGAGTGCATTGAATCTATAGATTGCTTTGGGTAGTAGGGACATTTTAATGATGTTGATTCTACCAATCCATGAACATGGTATGTTCTTCCATCTGTTTACATCTTCCTCTATCTCTTTTTTCAGTGTCCTGTAGTTTTCTGCGTATAGGTCTTTTACCTCCTTGGTTAGGTTTATTCCTAAGTATCTTAATTTTTTTGGTGCGATGGTAAATGGGATTGCTTTTATAGTCTCTCTTTCTGTAAGTTCACTATTGGTGTATAGAAATGCCATAGATTTCTTGGTGTTAATTTTGTATCCTGCTACATTGCCGAATTCATTTATTAAGTCTGTTAGTTTTTTGATGGAGTCTTTCGGGTTTTTTATGTACAATATCATGTCATCTGCAAATAAGGACAGCTTTACTTCTTCTTTTCCAATTTGGATGCCTTTTATTTCTTCTTCTTGTCTAATTGCAATGGCTAATACTTCCAGTACTATGTTGAACAGGAGTGGTGAGAGTGGGCATCCCTGTCTTGTTCCTATTCTTAGGGGAAATGGTTTTAGTTTTTGCCCATTGAGTATGATGTTAGCTGTGGGTTTATCATATATAGCTTTTATTATGTTGAGGTATGATCCTTCTATTCCCACCTTGTTGAGAGTTTTTATCAAGAAAGGGTGTTGGATTTTGTCAAATGCTTTTTCTGCATCAATTGATATGACTATGTGATTTTTATCTCTCAATTAGAAAGTTTCTTTTTAAGGATGTGGGATATGGAGCCCACATACTTCTGTTCAAGCAGTTCTTGCCAGCAACTTGCAGTATGGTCTTGGGCAAGTTACTTACCTTCTCTGTTTCCCTACGTGGGGTAGAGCGTGTCCATCTTATGGACTTGTGAGGATGAAAGAGATGGTACATGCAAAATGCCTGGCACAAATGAAGTACTAAATAAACATTAACTCTTCTCGTTACTGTTTTATCATTATTATCAAACAGAGAACCAACAAATTCGGTCACCTATGTAAGGAGAATTTACCTGTTCTTACTGTCAAGCTAACAAAGGAAATGTCACTGAGATTTCACTTTTATTGCACTGTAGATTGTCAGAAGGAATGTGCAAATATTGAGATAACGCTCTCTAATCAGATATAAATCTCAGTGCTGGACTGAGTCATTCGGCTTCTTCACTAAGTAATTTGGAGGCATGTCAGTGAAAGGATTACACAGAGATTTTATTTGTCTCAGTGGTTCCAGTTTTGCTTCTACTCGGGAAAATATTGTGGCATCCGGAAGATGTTTTTTGGGGAGTGTTGTAATTGTTCACTGATGGGGAGAAATCGATTTAGGTGGTGTTTCTTTTCGAGGGTTTTATGTTATGTGTTTTGGGGACTGGGATATTTCCAGGGGGAAGGCTTTGAGAGAAGCAAAAAATATTTCTTAGAAATCTCAAAACTGTAGTCTGAAATTCCATGGAAAGAAAATTGAAGAATTTTATAACCCGAGTTATTGGAGGTTGTAGGTCAGAAGGATTATTTGTGTTTTTGGAAGTTTATCTTTACAGGAAGGTACATCATTTCTAAGCATTTTAATGAACTAGAAGACATATTAAAGCAAACTTAATTTCATAAGTAGACAAAAATAGTTTAAAAAAACCAAAAACCCCAGACAGATTTCGAACGGAGTCACTGTACATGTCGCAACATCAGAGATAATTGAGTATACACAGAAGTACATTCTGTTCTTTCCCTGAGATGATGTTATCTCGTGTCAGACCTTAAAATTGTGCTCATGGAAATGGCAAATATGTATCTTTAGGGAAAACTCAGAAACCAATAGTTCTGGTTGTTTCTCTTCAGGTGAGAAACTTATGCCACGTTTAGAAAGGAAATGGAAACTGCTCTGCAAGCTCTCTAGCAAGTCACAAGGGAAGCCCAGGGGAGGGGATGATTTCACAAAGTTCTGGTTTCAGAAATCAAATCTGTGTTTCAGAGACACCGCTCGTTCCATAGCTTGACTCGGCAACCTTTTAACAGCTGAATACCTGCTGAAGAGTCGCAGGGCTGGCTGGCACCCTGGAAAAGACAGCTTCCTCATTACATCACAGTTACTTTCTCTCCTTCTTCTCATCTCCTTTCCCACTTACCAGTCAGCATGCTAAGATTTAATGATTAGGTAAGATTGGGCGGGAAGTATTTAGTCAGAACTCCCCATTTATCAATACAACTGTACACGGATGGATGGTTCTTTGGAAGTAAAGAGTTAAAGAGAAACACAAACTCAAAAAGGACAGAAAAGCACTCTAATTTGAGGAGATTTGAATTTTTAAAGAATTCTCTTAGAGCAATTCCCTTAAAATTCTAGTATGAAAATAATAATCCGAAGTGGTTAGAGGAAATGTCATTTATTTTTTCTTTTATTTTAATTTATGCTTTTAATTTTTAAAACTTAGTTTTCAAATACAATATTATATTAGCTTCAGGTGTACAACATAGCGACTGGACATTTATATACCTTCTCAGGTGATCACCATGAGTGTAGCACCCATCTGACACCATATATAGTTATTGCAATGTTATTTTTTATTTTAAATCATTGCACTTTTTAAAACTAAATTTATGCACTAGACCTCTGTGGATTAAAGTCTACAATGACTTACTGAGTGATCTAAGGTTTTTTGTTTGCTTTGTGCTCTGTGCAAGTTAGTCTTGGTCAATAATTAAATAAAGTTGGATTGTAGGGAATAGAGCAGCACACTTTTTTTAAAAAATATTTTTATTGATTTTTTTTTTTTAAATATATAGTTTATTGACTTTTTACAGAGAGGAAGTGAGAGGGATAGAGAGAAACATGGGTGAGAGAGAGACATCGATCAGCTGCCTCCTGCACACCCCCCTCTGGGGACGTGCCTGCAACCAAGGTACATGCCCTTGACTGGAATCGAACCCGGGACCCTCCAGTCCGCAGGCCGGCGCCCTATCCACCGAGCCAAACCGGTTAGGGCTTGATTTTTTTTTTTTTTTAAGAGAGTGAGGAAGGGAGAGGAATTTATTGGCTGCCTTCTGCACGCCCCTACTGGGGATCAAGCCCACAACCCAGGCATGTGCCCTGACCAGAACTGAACTGGTAACCTCTTGGTTCGTGGTGGACGCTCAATCACTGAGGCACACTGGCCAGGCTCGAGCAGCACTCTTTAAGATGAGTTCTTGAGGGTGTAATAAATAATGGTCGTTCACAGGAGGGATAAAAAATTGAATAAGTACAGTATCATTGGTAAGATACCCGTTATAAATTCTAATACTGGATGTATCCCAGGCAGTTTTATGCTCTTGAATAAATCACTAATGTTAATGGTCTCAGTTTCCACACTGCAGGAGTATCGTGATTATATGAACTAACTTATAAGCACAACTAAATACAAGTATGTTTTGTCTTGGGTCAGTTAAACTGCCCCCCTTTTACTGATATCCATTGATTCTCCTCTCAAAGGTCTACCATCCTCACAAAGGACAGCAAAGGAGAGAGTGTGGCGGGATCCCTTTAAAACGTGCCTGTGCTGTCCATAGTGAGTCAGTAAGCCTGGGCCCGTGTATGCTTTATTCCTTGTACAGTGACAGTAGCGATGGGTTGTTATTAGAGTCCAGAGTTCAACACCCATCCTGTTGAATTCAGTTCAGAATTTTAGGACTGAATGATGCCCAAATCCTCTTATTTCACAGAAGAGGAACCAGGATTCAGGGGTGGCAAGGTCCCACAGCTAACTGGCAGAACCGGGAGTAAAACTGCAGTCTCCAGATTCCTGGCTCAGAGCTCTCGGTGCTGTGTGTGTGTGAGATATGTAAATTGTTGAGAGTTATCTAAGACCTGTGGGAAAGGATGTCATCATACAGTAAGTATTTGTGTGCTTTAGCATCCTACTTAAGAAACAGAATATTTATAGCAAGGTGTGACCCTTTCTTCCTCCTCAGAGGTAGCTGAATTCAGTGTTTATCATTCTCAGGCATTTCTTTACAATTTTGTTTAGTATGAATTGGTTAAGGGGGATTTTCATAGTCTTTAACGACAGATAATGCTTGGGCACTGACACACATAATGGATGCTGACCATGAATAATGGATCCAGCCAGGCCAAGGTGTGCTGGCGGAGTATCGGGCCCATCAGGGTCCCTAAGCAATATTTTTAAGATTGTGTATAATTCACATCATTCAGTATGCATTCTTCTGCAAGCTGCTCCCCCCTCAGTTTTATATTTGTGAGATGCGTCCATATCGATTACGTATAACACTGATTATTCATTTGCTTTGTTTAATATTCTATTGTGTGACTATGCCACAGTTTATCCATTCAGTTATTTTTGGATATTTAGTTTTAGTTTTTTAAAAATACATATTTTTATTGATTTCAAAGAGGAAGGGAGAGGGAGAGAGATAGACACATCAATGATGAGAATCATTGATTGGCTGCCTTCTGTACTTCCCCTATTGGGGATCGAGTCCACAACCCGGGCATGTACCCTTGACTGGAATCAAACCCAGAACCCTTCAGTCTGCAGGCCGATGCTCTATCCACTGAGCCAAACCAGCTAGGGCAGATATTTAGTTTTTTTTGTCCTCTTCTAGGACTCACCTGTTCATTCCTTTTGCTTATTTCCTTATCAGGATGTTAGTCTTTTCTTTATTGACTTTTACGTATATTATTTCTGTATTTTCTTGGAAACTATTGTTTAATAAACAAATAGTCATTAATATTTGTACTTAAGAAGCCACATAAAACCTATTGTAGCCCAATCAGTGTGGCTCAGTGGTTGGGCATTGACCTATGAACCAGGAGGTCACAGTTTGATTTCTAGTCAAGGTACATGCCCGGGTTTCGGGCTCAGTCCCCAAAAGGGGGTGTGTAGGAGGCAGCCGATCAATGATTTTCTCTCATCATTGATGTTCCCATTTCTCTCTCCCTCCCTCTTCCTTGCTGAAATCAATAAAATGTATATACATATATATTTTAGAAAACCTATATACATATATATTTAAAAAAACCTATCATAGCTTTGCCTTTCCAATGTTATTGGAGCTACATACACCTGTTCATGTTTGAAAAGAGAATTTCAATATCCTGTAATCAGATTGATGTGAAGCACACCAGTGGGATTGTCTGAGTGTTAATATGCCTGTGACTGTAGATATGAATGGATTTAAGATGCATATGGGTCTTTACATTCTTGATTATAAAGATGGGTTTAATTTCCCTATATTTACATGGTTATGCAGGTGAAGGGGGATTGACTTCATTGTACTCTAAGATGTGGGAGGAAAGCCTGTATGGGAAATCATAACATTCTCTCTCTTTTTTTCCGTCACTAAATAAAGCTGGATAACGGTGGCCCCCTTGCTTCCTCAGGGAGCCATGGATGGGCCACGGAATGTAACAAATTACAAAGTGAACGGGAGGACTCGGGCCATTGCTCAGGAAGTCCCTTTCCAGAACTTTATTTATTTAAACTATCTGTGTGTGCATGGTTTTGGCGCGCTCCCCGCTTTTCCTCCAGGGATCAGTGACCTGACAGAGATACATGCTAGGCTCTTTGTTCTTTGTTGGCTACTTGTATCTCTTTCTGGCAGGTTATTGTTTCAAGGACTTAAGCACCAGGATTAGGACAGTTAAATCTTTCCTGGGCTTGGGAAGTGTAATCTTCCTATTCATTCCGCTTTCCTGGTTTACTGCCTTCTCTGCCTGCCTTGTTTCTTGTTACTTACAGATCACTTGGATGGCCATCCTTCAGAGCATCCAACATTTTGTTCTGTGTAGTTTTTTAAACCCTTTTTGTTGTTGTAAAAATACTTGAGCTCTAGGGGTTGCCTTTTCCTGGAGTGTCACTTCCAGCCCCCCCCCCCCATCCCCCCATTAGGAGAACTGATTCCACAATGGCGGGTAGATCACCCCGCAACCCTGCCCTCCACCTTTCCAGGCCTCACTCCCGCCCTCCCCGCTCTGCAGGCTCTTTTGTTGTTGTTAGCGAACAAAGTACTGTGATTTGCTGGATATTGCAGGTGGACGACAGGCCAGGGAGCTCCTGGCAGAATGTTTGTAACCTGTCTGAGCTCTCTTCTCTTGCAAATTGCTGTTTACCTAGTCTGTTCTGTCTTGGGAATAATTAGAACTTTAAAGTTAAGATTGTTGTCCAAAAGAAAGATGTTTATTTTTAGAGGCAGAAAATATTTTGAGCCCATTTGCCATAACTGCTTTATTTTAGAAACAAAAACTATGGACTTTAATCTCAAAGCGAAAACAAACATCTTCCTGGAAGAATGAGCAACATGTAAACGTTTTGAAAACAAGCTGATTTTTATTTTGGCTTTCTGTATTTGCTTAGTCAAAATTAATATTACCACAGTTGTTCTGAAATTCTCCTTTTCCTTGCACGTCTTGGCGTGGAAAATTGATTTAATGACATAGAAGATAAAAAATGTCAAAGGGGAAAAGTGTCTAAAGAAATTTTGTTAGTGCAAAGGGCACGGTGTTAACACACTAGCAGACAGTCCTCAGAGATGGTTCATCCAAATGAAATTACTTATTTATTGATTGAGTTTAGGGAGACAAAGGAGGGGGTGTGTGTGAGAGGGAGGAAACATCTATTTGTGGTTCATTGGTTGATTTATGCATTCATTGGTTGATTCTTGCATGGGCCCTGACCAGGGATCCAACCAGCAACCTTGGTGTATCAGGACAACTCTCTAACCCACTGAGCGTAGCCAGGGCTCATCCAAACTATGTTTGATCTTCATAATCACATGAATGAAAAGAACCTTTTGAACACACAATGCAGTGTACAGGTGATACGTCGTAGAATTGTGTGCCTGAAACCTGTATAATTTTGTTAACCAGTGTTATCTCAATAAATTCAACAGGAAGGAAAAAAGAATCCTTTAAAGTTTTTGGTTTTTAAAGGATCCTCATTTCATTTTTTGGGGGTAGTTTTCACTTTATGAGCCGCAGTGTCTAGGAATAATGTGGCATAGGACGTCCCTAAATATCGAAGAAGGGCCAGCAACACTGACCTTCCCACAGGATCTCTGTGAGCAGAACCCCAAACCCTTCACAGATGCAGACGTCTATTTAAAGGTCCACAGTAACAATGACAGCCATCTAGGGCCGTCTTCCAGCCCCACGGCTTCCTCCTTCTGATGGGAAGTTGAGTGTGGGGTGGAGGAGGTGCAATGTCACTGGACCGGCGCACTCAAGCTGTCGCCTGCTTTTGTGGAATCACAGATCTTAAGGGACGTTGCACAATGGGATTGGAGAAGTGAAAGTACTCTGTTTTAGCTAAAGAGAATAGAAAGAAAACCGAGTTAAGAAATACACAGCAGCCAGAACATGGGGAACACCCTCATATCTTAATAACAAGTAAAACTTTCAAAATGTTACTATTCACAGGAAACCTCCCGTCCCCCACCCAGGTTTGTTTGTTTGTTTGTTTTTTGGCATGAATCTTGAAGCAGGTGTATTTGAGGAACTACCAGTGTGTTACCGAGGTGATGCTTGGCTGCTGAGGTGGAAGAGCCGGCGTATGCCCTCTCCAGGGCCCTAGAGCTCCCAGACCACGCCAGAGACCTCAGGAGGTGGCCAAAGGGCCTGTTGCGAAAGGTGTATGTTAGGGGACTCCTCTGCTGGACTCTCCAATGCTCCAGGGAGTCTGTGCATCAGGATGATCCTAGCAATTCCGTAAACTGCAGTGGACTTGAGGGTCTTACCTTTTTTTCCTCCTAAGCCAGTTCCATGAATTTGCTTTGGGTTGACCTTAGAAATCTAAAATGCCTCATTTTTTGAGTGTTCCGTCTTCCTTCTCTCTAATAGGATTTCATAAGGGGGCTCACATCTAGGGGCCTGGATTCTCTAAATATTCCCAGTGTGGATGCCTCTTGGGTAGTCCCTGAGCCTGTAAGGACTTGAAGCAGACCAAGGCCTGATCTCATTCAAATCTCGGGGGTGTTTCCAGCAACCTTGATGGGTTAGAATCCACACGGGGCCCCGCAGACCCTGACGCTCCTGTGGGACGCTGTCCAATGAGAGTGCCCTCACCCCGCCCCGTGCTGCTGCAGGTGCTCAGGTGGTTCAGTAGCCCCTGCTTGTGTACGGATTCCAGAGCGTCAGGAAGCTGCATCTCATTGTGAGTGCAACTGCAGCCTGCTCTTTTCTGGGTTCCTTCCCAGCGTGTGCTAGGCTGTGCTTTATGAAGCTACAGGTGTGGATTGGGTGGCTGTGGATGGAGCTGACTGCTTACAGCTTATGTAATTGCAGTAGTGGATACCATTACATGTTTAAAAACCCACAAAATATATTCCTTTGATTGCTTTGGTAATAATGATCTCTTATGGTCAGAGAAACTTAGATAATAGAGTGAGTGACCTGTTTAAGGCCTCCCAGTGAGTCAGTAGAAGAAAAGGGGATCAGACCCACTCTCCCTGGGTGCCCAGTCTGTTACTTTGTCCAATAAACCTGTTATTGAGGATTAACATCCACTCAGAGCCAGAAATAGACCAGTTGAGACCTAAATCAGTTTTGATCGTTGGTCTCTAAGGATGAGAGGATGAAGGCTACATTAATTTGCTGGGCAATTGATTTTCCCTTAGGGTAAGAGAAAACAAAACCAAAATTGTCAGCCACGAAAATAGCACAGTAAATTATGTTTGAGTTTGGAAAACTTCCAGTCCTATAAATAGATTATGGGAAGCCCTCGGGGAGAGAAAAGAGGTGCCTGATGGCTGTTTCCATATATAAAAGTAGAGGCCCCAAGCAACTTGAAGAAAAAAATGGAAGGTTTATAACTTTGGTCAAAATAGGAACTATGATTCATGACAGAAATATGGCCTTTTATTACCACTCACAGCCAAGCATTGGTAAGTCAGTAGGTCAAAAGTTTGGCAGGAGGATTTTGGGGAAGGATTTGTACAAGCGAGGTTTCTGAGCATTCCCGTTTTTCTGCTGAGAGGTGGTTGGTTTGGTTACCCACCTTCGTACTTTGCCTTCATAGAGACTAAGGAAACCATGGAAGTAGGAAGAACCGCTCTGCATTTCACTGCTGTGATTGGAGTAGAATTACAGAATGCTTCGGAAGATCTGCACTGGTATAAACTCACAGCTCTGATTTTCTGGGCTAATCATGGTATTATTAAAAGCCAGTGACTGGAGTTTGATATTTACCAATGATGTTTGGGATTAAAGAGGCATCCTTCTCCCCCACAACCCCCCCATTTATTTTATTTTATTTTATTTTTATTATTATTTTTAAAATATATTTTTATTGATTTCAGAGAGGAAGGGAGGGGAGAGAGAGAGAGAGAAACATCAATGATGAGAGAGAATCATGGATCGGCTGCCTCCTGCACGCCCCAGACGGGAGATTGAGCCCGCAACCCAGGCATGTGCCCGGACCGGGAATCGGACCATGACCTCCTGGTTCATAGGTAGATGCTCAACCACTGAGCCACGCTGGCCAGGCTTATTTTTATTTTTTAAAATAGATTTTTATTGATTTCAGAGAAGAAGGGAAGAGGGAGAGAGAGATAGAAACATCAATGATGAGAGAGAATCACTGATCAGCTGCCTCCTGCACACCCCTTACTGGGGATCAATCCTGCGACCCAGGCATGTGCCGTTGATCGGGATCGAACCTGGGACCCTTCAGTCTGCAAGCCGACACTATCCACTGAGCCACACTGGCGAGGGCAAAGAGGCATATTTTATGTTTCATAATGAATGTGTCTGTGTTTTCCTTTGTTTGTATTCCTTTGCTTTCTTAGTCTCTGTGTCTACCTCTTTTCCTGTTCCCCCAACCATGCCACTTGATGACTGCCTCAAGGTGTGGCATTCAGCATGGTATGGGATGGGCCATGGAATCGGTCTTCCTTGGATGATGAGTGGGTGGGTGAATTTGAAATGGCACGTGTGGGAACATGAATGTGACTCTACCTTATGGGGCCCGCATGTCTAGAACTCACCGGTCTGTACCAGATACACCCACACTATCCGAGCAACTCCAGGAACAGCCCTGCCGTGGGGCAGTGCACAGCCGTGTGGTGAGAGTGTGGGAGGTAAGGGGTGGGAAGATTGGTTGGTCGTCTGGACAAGTCTGTTAATATCACCACGTTTAGCGCTACACTGGAATCAAGATAGTGATTGGCTGACACCGATTCCTCCTGGGTGTCTGGCCTTTCAGTTTCCGCTGTGGAAGACCCTTCTTAAAGCAGCAATCAAGAAAAGAGAGGCATAGCCCTTATGTATCTGGACCAACCCGTTGAAAAACGCAGTTGGCTTCATTTTCCCACTTGGTTCTTTTAACATGTAAAAGACCCCAAATCCTGGAGGAATCTTCTTTTACGTGAGGGACAGAAGGAACTGGTGGATGTGAGAATCGTAATGTGCAGGTGGTAAAGGAACCCTTGCATTTTGGGATAATAAACCTAAGGGAAAAAAGGCCTTTGATCTGTAGCTCGGGTTGAAGGGCATGGAGGCTTCTGTTA
This sequence comes from Plecotus auritus, assembly GCF_963455305.1. Lineage (NCBI taxonomy): Eukaryota > Metazoa > Chordata > Mammalia > Chiroptera > Vespertilionidae > Plecotus > Plecotus auritus. The sequence goes on along the minus strand of NC_137770.1, from coordinate 34,856,365 downwards.
CATCAGGAGGAATGCCAGTCCCTGATGTCAGACCAGGGAGCTTGAGAGCCTTCCGACAGAACCTTTGTGTCTTGTGCTTATAGAGAAGTAGTGAAATTAGAGAAAGAATGACCTTGCCTTCCACCAGGGGAAGGAACGTATGTAGGAGAAGTCTGTTCTGTACCTGAAAGGTGCTAAGGAGTTTAGCCTCAAAATCAGGATTATAATGGGGAAAACGGAGTTAGGGTTAATTTGTCCCAATAACAAAAGATATGGAGAAGCCTCCCTTCATTCCAGTTTTATCAGAAGATTAATTTAAATGTCTTTGGTTGTAACTACGTCTCCCCTGTCGGGCAGGGAAAGGAGACCCAACACTTCAGAGCCCCCAGAGATCCAGGCCACAAATCAGGGTGAGGAGCGCGCAGAGTCCACAGAGGGGTCTCCATCCCCCGAAATCTGACAGTTACCAGAGCCTGTGGGCTTTCCTTTCTTCCCGGAGACTCCCCGGGGAGCGGGGGGGGGGGGCGAAGGGGGGGCTGGTGTGTTCTAGACAGGAAGCGGGGAAGGTGGAAAAGCCAATTTGACATAGATCGTTAATTGTGTGCAGAGAGAAAGGGAGAGTGATAATATGTAACTCGACTAAGCAACCAGGGCGTCCAAAGTTCACCTCCCAAGGTCTGAGACAAAGGAGGAAAGTTAAATATATTCAGATAAATGAACAACAGAAGACCACAATGTTTCTGTGTTTTCCCTTTAGGACTCCACAGATAACATGTTTTACAAATACCATAAAATGAAGTTCTTATTGTGAATAAACAGCGCAGGGGAATTCAACACGCTAGCGAAGGTTATTGTGAGAATTCTTAGGTTGGGAGTACCAACCAGTGGAGGACGTCCCGGGACATCGGAAAGACTTAGGTTTGTTACTGGTATTTTTATTAATTACAAATCACATTCTTAAGGGAGTATTTTCTTTTCTGGTTATTATATTTTTAGGTAACAGTTTCTACATTCTATGTATTTTATTTCAATTGATGGAAGGAATGTGACAAAGGTTGACACTAACTGTTTTTTAAAAAATAGTGTGGTTTACGTATTGTTCATTTAGAAGATGAGGTAGCGATAATCCTTAAAGGTTTTGAATGAAAATTCCTTAAGTTACACCACTCTAACACAGCGATTTTCAACTGGGGTGCCGCAAGAATTTTTAAAACATGCCGCACCTGACTATTTAGTCAGGAGCTCTGACCTCTTTCCCTTAGATTATTAAAAAAAAAAAAAAAAAAAAATGACAGCCAACACACCAATAGCCGTCTGGTGTGAGTGAATCAAAATTATACATTAACTTTGTCAGGTCAGCAAAAACATATTTTTTTTTGCGTGCTGCAGTAATTAGTTTATGTGTGCCATGAGATGAAAAAGGTTGAAAATCGCTGCTCTAACACAATTTTTATTTTTGCACTTTACCTTTTAATCTTTGTGCATAATGTGGTTACACTCCTATTGAACATAAACATTTGTATTCTGTTTATTTTAGTATTTTGTTATTTAAAACTTTTCATAAACTTTATAATGATTGGTTTCATTTTGATTAAAAACTTTTTTTATACTGATATACCAAATTTTGCAAAGCATTCCAGTGTATACAGGGTGTCCCCCCCAAAATGTATACTCACTTTAACAGCTGATAGCTCAACTTTGAAAATGAAATGTATTTTAATAAGCACTGCCTTAATAATTATCCAGAGTATGTGTATACATTTTTTGGGGACACTCTGTATACCTTTTTGTTTCTAGCTAATTACTTTTTGGGATAAATTCCCAGGAGTCAGATTACTGAGGCAAATTATACGTGCATTTTTATGATACAAGTTACATATCACCATACTGTTTCCAAAATGGTGATTGTATAGATAGTGTAGAGGTATATCAGTTTCTTTCTTTCTTTTTAAAGTTTATTTTAAGTACTGTGAATACAGAATTTTCATTTGGTACAAAGACGATGTCATTGGAAACTGTAGCAGACTTCTAACCTGCCCGCCCGCCAGACAACTTACTATTGAATTGTGGAGACCATTAGCCATATGTGAATTTTATTTCCCTTTAAGATAATATCTGAGAAGAAGAGATTAAAGTGTAAGCATTTCATTGAAGGCACATAATAAAGCCTACAGTCCGGTTGCAGTTTATAGTTTCCTGATCATGTTTGTATTGATTATTTCTTTTGAGTCTTTAGCAAGCTCTGTGAGCAGGGGGAGCCGTAGGTCCCTATGCTACAGCAGAGAAAGTGGAGCTCAGGGTGTGGCAGGGTCTGCTCATGCTCCTGGGATGGTCGTGGCAGAGCCAAGGCCAGAGGCATTTCTTTGTGCATCCTGAACAATGTCAGCCTGAATGATGTACTCCTTCGGATGAATCGAGTGAGGCGCTAAAGTTTTATACATGGTCTTAGAGAGGAGTACATAATTAATATTAAAAATGATGATTTTAAGTCACCAAAGAACACAAATCATATATTTTAGATATTGTATTTTGTGGGTCAAGGAGTTTCCATCACTCCTGATTAAAAACAAAGGTTTATGCTATTAAAAGAGTAAATTACATCATTCCTTGAAAAGTTTACTTATCCTATTTTATTTGGGGATTATATGAAATAGAGGTTGATATTGTGGATGCAGGCATCAGATGGATGCAGCTCTGAGACCCAGCTCCTGGGCTGAGCTCCTTGAATATGGTGCTTTTCTCACCCCGCCCCAGCCTTGGTTTCATCCGCAAACTGGTGAGAGTAGTTAGTGTTCCTGTCAGAGATGTTTTATGAGGAGTAAATGCATATGTATGCAAAGTGCTTAGTGCATAGTAAGCACTCTATTTTATCCTGAGTTAGGTGTTATTTATTGGTAAATATGCTTCAGTTTTTCTTTCTTTACTTACTAGAGGCCCAGTGCACGAATTCGTGGGCTCCCTCGGCCTGGCCTGCAGGATCGGGCCGAAACCAGCTCTCCGACATCCCCCGAGGGATCCCGGATTGTGAGAGGGTTCAGGCCAGGCCGAGGGACCTCACCAGTGCACAATCGGGGCCGGGGAGGGATGCGGGAGATTGGCCAGCCGGAGAGGGACTGCAGGAGGGCTCCATGGCGTGGCCCATCTCGCTCAGTCCCAATGGGCTGGACCCCAGCAGCAAGCTGTACCAGTTGGAGCGTCTGCCTCCTGGTGATCAGTGCTTGTCATAGCGACTGTTTGACCGGTTGACTATCTGCCGCCTGGTGGTCAGTGCATGTCATACCGAGCAGTTGAGCAGCCTTAGCATATCATTAGCATATTACGCTTTGATTGGTTGAATGGCTGACCAGACGACTGAATGACCGGACAACTGGACACTTAGCATATTAGTCTTTTATTATATACTAGGACCCAGTGCATGACATTCGGTCCCTCAGTCCAGACTGCATCCTCTCACAGTCTGGATCCCCTCGGTTTAGGGCCTAAGCTGGCAGTCAGACATCCCCTGAAGGGTCCTTAGCTCTGCCACAGGCGGGAGAGGCTCCTGCTACTGCTGCTGCACTTGCCAGCTGTGAACTCATCTTCTGGCTGCGCGGCGCTCCCCCTGTGGGAGTGCACTGACCACCAGGGGGCAGATCCTGCATTGAGCATCTGCCCCCCGGTGGTCAGTGCACATCATAGCGACCAGTTGTTCTGCCCTTCAGTCGATTTGCATATTAGGGTTTTATTATATAGGAAGATATTTTAAAACTCAGTGTCAAGCATGTGCTTCTTTACTCTAATTTTCTTTATAGTATAAAGGTTAGAAATAAACAATTGTGTGTTGTTTTTAACACATTCGCCATTCAGTAAAACTTCCTTTATATAACCTCCTGTTTATTTCAGTGGAATTGTATACAGTGAGTAAATGTAGCTGTGGAGAGGCAGACTCTGTATTGACTGTGGGTAGATACTCATTGTGGTCTTGTCCTTTCAACCATGTTTAGTCTTAATGAGTCGAGTTTCAAGAGTTATCTGCTTTCCAGGGGTCTTCTTGGCTATAGATCTGTCTTTAACTTTGTCTAGCTGTTTTCTGTCATGATTGAGGAATTAAAATGATCGGTGTAACCTCATGTTGTATTTAATGGAGAGTGATTAGACACAGTGTACTTAGATTGCTAATTCAGAGACTTGGACTATTACTATCCATATATATAAAAAGCCAGTGACCATAACGCCAGAATGACCCATAACAACTGGTCGCTATGATGCCCACTGTGGCCAGCGAACCGGCCCGATCAGGTACATATGTCTCCATTTCCCCCCATTGACCCAAGAGCTCTCTATATGGTTCACTGAGGCTGATCCCTGGCCAGCAATGCAGCTTTACTTATTCCTCTGCTCAAACCTGCTCTTTTCCCATTCTTCCCAGTTACTGTTCTCAAAAGTATCCTTTAACAAGTACTGCCCACTACCAGACTCTCTCACCCTTATCAAGGGCAGGGCCAGCCAGCCAAACGCCCACCCCCGCTCCCCTGGCCAGCCCCGCCCCCTATCGGCCTGCCCTGCCCCCGATCAGCCCGCCCCACCACGATGGGCCTGCAGCCCCTCCCCCCGGCCAGCCACACCCCTGATCGCCCCCCCCCCATGCTAATAGGGGCCACGGCCAGCCGGCCAACCTCCTGTAGCCCCTCCCCCTGCTCAGCCCCACCCCAGATTGGCCCCCCCACCCCGATCAGGGGCAGGGCTGGCCGGCCAACCACCCATGGCCCCTCTCCCAGGCCGCTGGCCCCCAATCGGCACCCCCTACCCCATTTGGGGGCGGGGTTGGCTGGCCCACTGCCCACAGCCCCTCCCCATGGCCAGCCATGTCCCCAATCTGCCCCCCAACCCCAATAGGGGGCAGGACCCACCGGCCAATCGCCCATGGCCCCTCTCCCCAGCTGGCCCGGCCCTGATCGGGGTGGGCCAGCTGGTCAACTTTCCGCCATCTCCTCCTCTCAACAGGCTCAGCCCTGATCTGCCCTGATTGGGGCCAGGCCGGCCAGACCCCACCTGTGCACGAATTCGTTTTCTTTGAGGTTCATAATCTCTGGGCATTGCAAAGCTTCAGAGTTTTTTTTTTGTTTGTTTGTTTTTATGTTAGCCTAAGTACAAGATTCATTGTATTCTAGGTATGAAGATGTGCCAGTTAATAGTAAAGGCTGAAAATGAAAAAAAATGAAAAAGGAAAAGAAATTATGTTAGGTAATACATGTCCCTTCCCTACAGAAGTATTCTGAATTTGGAAACAAATGCTACACCAGAGCCTGATGTTTTCTGTAGTGAAATATAAATGTAGCCCTGTTTTTGTTGCTTAAAATAGAAGAAGCTAGTGAATTATTTTGAAACTAGAGGCCTGGTGCATGAAATTCGTGCACGGGGGGGGGGTTGTCCCTCAGCCCAGCCTGCACCCTCTCTAATCTGGGACCCCTCGAGGGATGTCCGACTGCCCGTTTAGGCCCAATCCCACAACGGGCGGTCGGACATCCCTCTCACAATCCAGGACTGCTGGCTCCCAACTGCTCACCTGCCTCTGCCTGATTGCCCCTAACCGCTTCTGCCTGCCAGTCTGATCATCCCCTAAACTCTCCACTGCCAGCCTGATAGATGCCTAACTGCTCCCCGGCCGGCCTAATTGCCCCTAACTGCCCTCCCCTGCCAGTCTGGTCGCCCCTAACTGCCCTCCCCTGCTGGCCTGGTTACTCTTAACTGCCCTCCCCTGCAGGCCTGGTCCCCCCACAACTGCCCTCCCCTGCTGGCCTGGTCTCCCCCAACTGCCCTCCTCTGCTGGCCCAGTCACCCCTAACTGCACTTCCTCCTGGCCTGATTGCCCACAACTGCCCTCCCCTGCATGCCTGGTCCCCTCCAACTGCCCTCCCCTGCAGGCCTGGTTCCCCGCAACTGCCCTCCCTGCAGGCCTGGGTTCCCCACCCCAACTGCCCTCCCCTGCAGGCCTGGTCCCCGCAACTGCCCTCCTCTGCTGGCCTGGTCACCCACAACTGCCCACAACTGCCCTCCCCTGCCAGCCATCTTGTGGTGGCCATCTTGTGTCCACATGGGGGCAGCCATCTCTGACCACATGGGGGTGGCCATCTTGTGTCTTGGAGTGATGGTCAATTTGCATATTACTCTTTTATTAGATAGGATGAAAAACTTAAATTGTGGCATCAGGAAGAGAATCTTGTGAAGGGGTATTGAGTGGTAGATGGCCCAGTGGAGAGATGAAGGGTGGGTCTTCTCAGTGTGGCCCTTGAGTTGAGAAACAGGCACACAGGTGGAAGCATGGAGAAGAGCCACAGGCAGGATGTCAGGGCCAGAGAGCAGCCTGAGCCTCTCCACACTCCTAGGCCATGTCATCAAGGCCTACTATTGAGAGTAAATTAAATGGAAGAAACAGGCCCTGCCATAGGCCACAGTGAAGGTAAAATTTCTAGGATTGAGAGCAAGAGGGTACCGCAGGGGCAGGGAAGGTGACTTAGCAGTTTCAGGTAGGAGGTACCTGGTGGACATTGCTTAATGGTTGTATCCATCCCTCCCTCTGTTAACACCTTGCACATCGGTTTAGTAGCTACTTTGCATCAGTAGCTACTGGTGTTTGGTGCTGTGGCTATAAAGAAGGAATGGCAGGCTGAAGGAGCTCCCGGTCCATTCAGGGTCTCAGACATGTAGAGCTGACAGCTGTGGTATTTGTGCTGAGTTTGAGGTGTGGGGTGCATAGGGGGCACAAAGGCAGATTGCCTCACTCTGTCGGGGCTCCAGCAGGAGAAACAGCAGGTGCGAAGACAGAAAAGTGAGAGAGCACTTGGGACCTGCAAGAGAGCTTCCATTCGTTGGCTGTGTTTACAGCCTTGGGCCTATGTGAAGTGTGTCAAGAGATTAGGGATTAAGTGGGAAGAGCCTGAATGCTGTGCCGTTGATGGGGAACCTCTGGAGTATTTCAGGCAGGGAAGTAAAATGACGAGACCGACGATGTCATAGCTCCCTGTAGTGGACACTGTTGTGCTGTTCAGCTCTCCCTTCAATGAGGGGCTGATTGCCCAGCTTCTGGGAGTGTTTTCAGCCTCTTGGAGAGCCTCAGCATCAGCGGCACCACCTCACCAGGGTTATACCCTTTCCCAGGGGTGGGGTGAGGATGAGGGTCCCACATCCAGTGACTAATGAGGTGAGGGTGTACAGGCCAGGCCATATAGGCCCATTTAGGACAACTCTAAGGGCCATTTAACCTCCAGAGCTCCCTGTGGGGTTGGGGGAGGCTGTTCGGGAGCCTGTCTGCAGCTCAGCTTCTTCTCTACCCAACCTTGCTTCCTTCTCGGCTCACATCGGTCTTTCCGAGTTGCGATCTCAGTGAGGTTGCGGGCTCGGTGTGGTGTTCCCCTGAGGTGCTGGGGTCTGCACACTGTCTCTCAGTGGAAAGCACAGGCAAAGGTAGGGCTTGCCTCTCTTGCTTCCCTCCTCAGAATGACGACACTCTTGTACTGTCTGTGCAGTCTCAAAATAATTATTTCCTTTATTTTTTGAAACTTTCTAGAAGGTTAACTCCAGACCCAGTAACTCCGCTTGTCCGGGAGTGAAGTCACCTTTCTATTTTGAATCCGTGCGCTATGGGGTGTTGAGGTAGAGCTGTTTGTTATGCAGTCAGCTATGTGTCCATTCGAGAGATTCAGCTTACGTAGTTGGAACACTTAATGGAAGCTGAGGGATGAGTTCCCAGAATAAGCAAGTTGAATGGGTGCTGATTTTCTTAGTTGTGTCCTGACCAGCCCCCACTTCTGTGCCCACATGGGTCCCTGTTGCTTTATGGTTAAATGGCTGAGCCCCACAACCACCTGTGTTGTGCCAGCATGGACACGTTTCACAGGACAAAAGTAGCCTTAACACTCCCACTGCCTCTGTCTCGAACAGGACTCCAAATGCACTGCTGGGCTCACCGCATTCAAAGGCATGTGTACAGGCAGACACACGAACTCATCACCTCTGTCTAATGCCCTTGGCTGAGGGAGGGGCTATGACTAACACACAGAAGGAATGTGTGTGCTTGGGAAATTGAGAGCTGGTGGTACTTGTGTGTGTGTGTGTGTGTGTTTTGGCTTCATGATCTTCAGATAAGGATTTATTTTTTATTTTTATAAGATTAATTCTGTAAGGCAGGGTGGAATGCATGCTCTGTTATCCACTTGTTTCTTCCTTTTTAAAAAAAGAAAATCATAGACTTTGATTTCAAGAGGTAGATAGGATAGAGGTGATTTTAAGAATACCCGGTACATTGTGACATATGGGGCCAGATGGGTACTGGGAATATGGGGTAGGGAACACTTTGTAAAGTATGTGGTTGTCTAACTACTATGCTGTACACCTGGAACTAATCCAAAATAGTATTGAATGTAAACTATAATAAAAATGTAGTAAAAAAATAATACGTTGTATGATTATTAGATGCAAAGCCAATTATTAAGTGCATAGTTTGTTTACCTATTGGATGTATATCAATTTTACATTTTGTCAGTAGGTGTCTAAATTGTTTGACAGAATATCTTGTACTTATTGAGTTAGTTTGTGTGTTGTGTTTTTTAAATGGTATGGGCTATTCTCTCATGATTAAAGAATTTACAAAGAAAATCCTAACTGCATGGAAATAATCATTTAGAGAAAAAAATGAAAATAATGTTTCAATAATAAAGATACTTTATCCTCTAGTTTCCATATTGTCAGAGAATGTTGTATAACAAGAGTGTGACCTATAGTCATTTAAGGCGATACCTTGAACTTTTCCGTTAGAAGGCAGATTCGATCTGGCCAGATAACCGCCATGGAAGAGGACACAACTGATTGTCCTTCTGGAGGGTTCTGAGCTCAACTCCCAGCCAGCCTGGAGATTGATCACAACTCAGAATAGCTCAGTAACTGACCTGGGAGATACATAACTTCTAGAACAGCAAGGAACTGTTTTTTCTTCATTCCTGGTGTTTGGAATAATGCTTAGAAAGTCATAAGAGGGTTGGATTTGGCATTTTTGTGGATTGTGAGCCCTGCTTTTGATAGCAACATAAAACCACAGATTTATTTGGCCAGAAGGGCTCTTAGAGAATGTCTAGCTCTACCCTTATGTTAGGGTTTAGATATGTGAAATGCATTCTCTATGCTTGGACCTGAACAAGGACCTGAACAAGGGCTAGTGGTTTAGTAGAACTCAGATCTACTAAACCACTAGTCCGGGAGTAATCTGTGACATGACATTGCCTCCTCACAAGGCCATTCAGCTTCCCAGACTGGACTTAGTGCAGCTTGGGTAACCCAGGCCTGCATGGGAGCTACTGGCTGTGCTTGATAGCCAGTGAGCAGCTGACATTTGCTGGTCCTTGCTTCCCTCACCGTGGGCAGGGATCTTGAGGTGAGATTCAGTTATGTTCCAGCTCAGATGAGTCTGTTTTTTAAAAAAAACAACTATTTTTTTTATTGATTTCGGAGAGAGGAAGGGAGAGAGAGAGAGATGGAAACATCAATGATGAGAGCGAATCATTGATTGGCTGCCTTCTGCATGCCCCCTACTGGGGAATGAGCCCACAACCCAGGCATATGCCCTGACCGGGAATTGAACCATGATCTTCTGATTCACAGGTCAACGCTCAACCACTGAGCCATACCAGCCGGGCGAGCCTGGTTTCTTGTTACTGCTGCCCATTCACCATTCCTGCTCTTCTAGAAATTAGTCTCATATAACTCAGTTATTTGCTTTAATCTGCACAGAACAGACCTGAAGCACAGAGGTAACAATGGCCATCAATAAAATAAAGTGAGGGAATACTAGTATGTCTCCTTCTTGTTTTGGAGACCTTTATTTCAAGGATTGATTATCTTGCTGACCACCCTGCATGGCCCCTGAAGTAGACAAGCTGTATGCACATTAATACTCTTTGGGTAAATTACTGACTAATGATAAATGAATGAAGGCTAAACAATAACAAGACACCTTCTCCCCCCTTGTTTTTTGGGGGGTTTCTTTTCTTTTTGACAAGTTTTGGGAGAGACCAATTCAAATTTTTATGACCATCAACCTACAGTGCAGATATTAAAATGAAGTTTATGGAGACTAATAACAAGGAAATGCTGATGCTTAATATTTATCAGGATAAAAATTATTTATGGCATAATTACAACTCTACAAATAAAATAAAAAAAACTATGTTAGAGATAAACAATAGTCTAAAAATTCACTATAGTAGTAATATTAGGAATGATGATATTTGGATGGTGAGCCATTGGGTAGCTTTTATTAATTTTTTAAGGTTTCTGTCACATTAAAAATTACTTTAATAAACATTATTTTAAAGTACAAAAGCCTCTTAAAAGTAAATGAAATGTATATTCCTTTTATAGAAAAATACATTTGAACTATAGTTCAGCCTTTTATCTTTACAGGAAGAGTAATTTTGATTTAAAGGATTTTTTTCCACCCTTTAAAAATACCTAGATCTGTTATGGGTGGAGGTCTGGTGTGGTGGTGGCTTGGAGGAACAAACTCATTTTTGCATTTATTCACAGTTCACAGTTTGACAAGATCTACTTGTCCTGGGCAGCCTTCTCATTCATCAGTTTACATTTGCTAGATTTTACCTGCTTTAGCAGGAAAACCTTGAGGGCAGGAAGTTAAAAATCAGTCCTTTCCATTTATGCCTGTTGTGACAAGCTTTGCCTTCTCAGATTCCCTAGGTCGTTAGTTAGCGTTGTTGGTTAAGCTTCCCAAGCACTGTTCTATCTCTGGAAAGCCTTTCCTACTTATTCATCACTAGAGGCCTGGTGCACGAAATTTGTGCACAGGTAGGGTCCCTAGGCCTGGCCAGCAATCAGGGCTGATCAGGCTCCCTGCCTCCCTGCCTCCTCCTTCCCTCACTCCTTCAGGGCCCCACCACAGCCACTGGTCACCCGCCATGTTCCGCGCCGCCCCCTGGTGGTCAGTGCACGTCATAGTGAGCGATCGAACTCCTGGTCTCCCAGTCGAACTCCTGAGGGGACACTTTGCATATCCCCAGTGCTAGTACATTGCCTGGCAAGTAGTAAGCACTCAACCAATATTTGTTAAGGGAATGAATGAATATGGTGTCGTCTAGGACTCTCAACTCTCTTTGAATTTGGTTCCTGTTTTACATTTATCTTAAGACTGAATATTCGAATAAAACTGGGGCAGAAAGCTTCTAAATTAAGCAAGAAACTTAGCAATCACCTACATGTGATTGAGAACTGTGTTGGCATGTGGTCATTGTAAGACAAAATGGACTCTTACCTGGAAAAGGTTGCTTTAGCTATTTTCCTCTGTAAGTGAACACAGTTAAGGAGAGAGGGTACCTGGCCAAGCAGCAGCTGGTGCATCGGTTGATAACGGCGTGTGTCATTTGGGTCGAGGATAGGAGTGCAGGCCAAAAGGAAAAAGCGGATCCTTTTTAATGGTAAGTTAAGTTGAGTGTGAAAGCATTTCTGCAGCTGCCATTGAAATTGGCAAATATTATTCCAAAGGAATAGTACATTTCAGAAATAAAGTTCTCATCTTAACAGCCAACATATTTTTTTGGCTGTTGTATTTGTTGGCAGACATTTCAAAATACAGAAATATTTCTTTTTAAATATCTTGGAGAGACTAGTGTTGGGAATTTTAAGAAATCCTTCATCAATGGGGAAATGCTACCCAACAGAAACATGTGTAGAAATGCTTGCACCATTATGTTACTTGAAACACTTAACGAAATCACTGTTATAATCACAGCGAGATTCTGCAAATATTTTCCAAACATTTCAGTCATTTCTGTTCGAAGAATTTTGCCCATGTACATGCAACTCTTTTTTTTTTTAAAATATATTTTTTATTGATATTTCACAGAGAGGAAGGGAGAGGGATAGAGAGTTAGAAACATCGATGAGAGAGAAACATCGATCAGCTGCCTCCTGCACACCCCCTACTGGGGATGTGCCCGCAACCAAGGTACATGCCCTTGACCGGAATCGAACCCGGAACCCTTCAGTCCGCAGGCCGACGCTCTATCCACTGAGCCAAACCGGTTTCGGCCATGCAACTCTTTTGACCACAGCTTAGTATGCTCGACTTCGTAAATTTAACAGAATTTCTCCATCTCTTCATTCCCCTTCCTGCTCACCCCCCAGAATAGTCTAGGACCAAAGTTCCTCTGAGACCTTAAAAACCCAAGAAAAAAAGCAGTACAAGTAGAAACAGGCACTTTTATCTTAAATATATACAGGAAGACAATTTGAGGGCAATTTAGTCTCCTGTAGCCAAGGATTCTGGCCATTGGAGAGGAAGAAAATCTTATCAAAAATGGAAGAAAAGGGAACAATTCAAGTGGAGATATATAACGGAGATGCCCGTTTAAAAGAAAAAAAATCCTGTGCTTGAGAAGTCCTGATTTTCAAAATTGTTTTTATTTGTGTGTGTATAAAAAGGGCCTTAAAAAGTATACTTTCTGAGTTTTGTCTTGCTTGCTTATTTATTCACTTAGGTGTTTAAACTTGTTCATTTCCTACTTTATTCACAAAACGTTTAATATGACCACAACACATACGTATAAGGTCAGATATTATATGTCAACGAGTAGCCCTGCACACAAATCCGTGCGCCAGTAGCTCTCTGCGGGACCCGGCTGCTCCGCGCCTGCTGCCCAGAGGCTCTCCGTGGCTCAGAGGCCCATCCGTGGCCGCCAGGCCGCTCACGCTGCCCGCTCTCAGCGGCCACCCCCGGGACTGGGGGACTCCAGCGGGGCTGAGAGGACTGGGTGCTGCCATCTTGTGGCTATGGGCGCCGCCATCTTTGTGATGGAGTGATGGTTAATTTGCATATTACCCTTTTATTAGGATAAGAAGTAAAAAAAACAAACAAACAAAAAAAAACAAGACAAAAGCCAGGAAAAACAAACATAACGAGGACCTAAATAACTGCTACAATTTGACCTCAAAGTTAGCTCTGTATTTCTACACAGGCAAAGTGAAAGATGAAAATTAATTATGTGGTGCGAGTGTCCCACGTTGGGTTGCCAGTTGCGAGTGTCCCCCCCACGTCCCGTGTGGTTCAGGGTTCAGGTTCAGGGTTTGGGCTCTGGAGGAGGCCGCACGCAAATGAAAGAGACTAGGAAATATTAATTTGGAAATATCAGGGGCCAGGCGGGAGCACAACTCAAGGGGAAGGACTCCACCCCGCTCTGGCCTTGCGATCCCTTTTATTAAGACTATGGGATACACCCATAGCCCTTAGGCAGGCAATTCCAATAATAGCCAATCAGCAAGAATTTGCATAAAACTAAAAGGTGGAAGTTGCTTTAGCTACCATTGTTTCAACTAGACAGTGGGTGGTTGGCTCTGACCTTTCAGAGCTTCAAGGTTGACCAGCCTTCGGGTTCCTTGTCCACACCTCTCTGCTAGTGAAGGCAATGGGCGGCTTCCAACAATGTGGCTCTTATTTACAGAAAGAAAACAACAAAAATAAAACAACAACAACAACAAAAACCCAACCTGTTTCTCCAAGGAAATGAAGTGTTTCCTAGCACTAAATTCTAAAAAAAAAAAAAGAAAAGAAAAAATATCTAGGGAGCTACCTTCAAGGGGGAAGCTGAGAGTTGTAGAATGTGTCCTCAACAACATTGCTTGTTTTTTCATTTATTTATTCACTCTTTTCACCTTTTCTCAAGCATTGATTATGTACTTACCATGTGCCATACACTCTGCTGGATGATAAGGATACAACAGCGAACAAGACATAGTCAGAGTTCGCTGTCTGGAATCTGAAGATCCAGAGCCAAGGGATCTGCTCCAAAGGGACAGGTGGGCTTCGTGGGGGGGGGGGGGGGGGCTTCTACATATTTGTAGAAGGGATGGCTTTCTCCATATTTGCTGGCATTTCAAGTTGGCATTCAGGACCTACAGCCTCTAAATGGATTCCAGGATGTATACCGTATATTCCAGTGTGAACTTTCAGGAAGGAGCTAATAGGATACTGGGGGAGGGGAGTCAGGGCCTCTAGTCACCTTGGCTGGGGCACAGGGCTCAGATTATTCCTGGAGTGGGGGCCAGAGGTAAGGGATCGGTTAGTCACATGGCTGTTTCTTTGGGGAAGAAGGCCACTTCCCCTAAAGCCAATTTACTGAATGGCAAGCTGACTTAATTAGTTATTTCTATTCATTACTGGGGAAGTTTAGCACTTTGTGTAAGATACAAGGATTATAACAGCTTTTGGAAGATGTGTGTGATTTTAGGGTGGCTCCTTTCGCTGTACTGGGAGGGGGGCTGGGCAGAGAGAGAGAAAAACACCCGCAGAGCCTGGACTGTCAATCTACAAGAGAGGAGTTTGAGGGGCAAGGGATGGGGACACAGGGAAGAGGCAGAGTCAGAATATATTCACGAGTTGAGTAATCATTAAAATGTATAATCTTCTTAATTTTTCATTCTTAAATCTTCATTGTTGAAAGTATTTCAGATAGCCCCCTATCTCCCCATTGACTCCTTCTAGCTTGCCCCTGTTCTCCCCCCGCCCCCCAATTTATATTCTGGAGTGCAAAGAATTCTTAGGAATGTATTTTCTTTTTTTTAATCTTCACTCGAGGATATTTTCCCATTGATTTTTACGAGAGTGGAAGAGAGAGGGAAAGACAGAGAGAAATATCGATGTGAGAGAAACACATCGATTGGTTGCCTCCTGCACAAGCCCTGACCAGGGCCTGGGCTGGGGAGGAGCCTGCAACCGAGGTACATGCCTTTGACCAGAATTGAAACTGGGACCCTTCGGTCCATAGGACGATGTTTTTTTTTTAAAATATATTTTTTTATTGATATTTTACAGAGAGGAAGGGAGAGGGACAGAGAGTTAGAAACATCGATGAGAGAGAAACATTGATCAGCTGCCTCCTGCACAACCCCCACTGGGGATTTGCCCTCAACCAAGGTACATGCCCTTGACCGGAATCGAACCTGGGACCTTTCAGTCCGCAGGCTGACGCTCTATCCACTGAGCCAAACTGGTTTCGGCGATAGGCCGATGTTTTATCCACTGAGCCAAACTGGCTAGGGCAAGAATATATTTAAAAATATATGTATATTTTTGTTGATTTCAGAGAGGAAAGGAGAGGGAGAGAGAGAGAGAAACATCAATGATGACAGAGAATCATTGATTGGCTGCCTCCTGCACACCCCACACTAGGGATCCAGCCTGCAGCCTGGGCATGTGCCCTGACCGGGAATCAAACCATGACCTCCTGGTTCATAGGCCCATGTTCAATCACTGAACCATGCCGGCCAGGCAGGAATCTATTTTTCTTATAATAATTAGGAAATTTATTAAGCTTGTCAGTACCTCTTCACTCTCCCTCTGGCTATTCCACACCCCACTAGAGGCATTGCTAATCCACTGCTTCGCGGCAAGACTTCATGGATGCAAGGTCCCCCTGGGAAGTAGGCTACGGGTGACATGCACTTAGTACTAGACGATGGGACAAGGGCAAAAAGAGGCTGGCGGAAGTGATAGAGTTGGTTGTAAAGTTACGCTTTTTTTAAAATAACTTTAAAAAAATATATTTTTATTGATTTCAGAAAGGGAGGGAGAGAGAGAGAGAGATAGAAACATGAATAATGAGAGAATCATTGATCGGCTGCCTCCTGCACGCCCTTTACTGGGAATGGAACCTGCAACCTGGGCATGTGCCCTTGACTGGAATTGAACCTGGGACCCTTCAGTCCGCAGGCCGACGCTCTACCCATTGAGCCAAACCAGCTAGTACTAAAGTTATTCTTCATGTTTTAGGGGAGCCTTCTCATTCAGTCTACAAATTAGGTCTCTTCCTGGAGCTTAGAACTGGAATCCAGATGTCTTTAGGTGATTTGGCATTGAGAACTATTTTAAAAAATCTCATTTACTGAAAGTACATCAACTTTCATTTTCCAATAGTAAATTTTTCTTTCTCACCAATGAGCAATTTGCATTTGTCTCTCATTTTGCAATTTTCAACATGCTACATGTTATCTCATCTTGTCCATACAGAAAGTCTGAGTTGATTTAACTCACTTATTTGCACCTTCTCATATTCCAGAGAAAGTTTGAAGTAGTTTACAGAGAAACATAAAATTCAATAGAATAAAAAAATAGATGAGGCCCGGCTGGTGTGGCTCAGTGGTTGAGTGTTGACCCATGAACCAAGAAATCCTGGTTCAATTCCCAGTCAGGGCACATACCTTGGTTGCTGGCTCGGTCCCTAGTGAGGGGCATGCAGGAGGCATCCGATCCATTATATTTCTCTCTCATTGAAGTTTCTGTCTCTCTATCCCTCTCCCTTCCTCTCTCTCTAAAAATCAATAAAAACATTAAAAAAAAAATAGATGAGGACATTGCAGTGAAGAAAAAATAAGGCTCATTGAATAAACCCACTTGGAAAGCAACTTGTTTCCCATAAAGTCATTTGTAGTTGCTAGAGCGGGACTATCCAGCCAAAAAAACGAGAGGGAAACTCGGTTTATAAAAATAACACGGTCATGAGATGAAAAGAAGAAATGCTCAGGTCACAGTTTTTCTTGGTACCGAGACAGAACTGTCCGCAGTGTGTTCTCAGCAGAGGAGCACCGTGGCTTGTGGACTGTGCTCCTGGACTCCCCTGGAAGAAGTACCTGGGAGACCGCTTCCTAGAACAACCTGCTGGGTGAGGCTGACGGGATTATACCAGGATGCATGTTAATAAAAGCCGTTTTCTGAGGGCGTAAAGCAGCGCAGTGCAGGTTCACAGCTCCCCCATGGCTGGACAGGACCCAAAGGCAACATCCAGGAACGGGTGGACTCAGTCTTTCAGGCATTTCTCCGTGAATATCATCCCTGGTGATCCAATGTTTTTAAGTGTGCAGAAGAGTTAGATACTTTGCCAGGAACCGGAAAGGCTACGAGTTGGCTGAGACGAAATCATTATCCTTGTCTCACAGATGAAGAAATAAGACCTTGGCGAAGCTGATGGTAATCCAAGGCCGTGGGGTCGGTCAGTGGTGGAGCTGGGACCAAAGCCAGTTCTTCTGACTGAGCCTGGGGCTCTTGTGGCCATTTCATCTCTTTCCTCTAACGGAAGTAGAATTCTGTTGCAGTTTTAAAGTGTTAAAATGAATATTTTAAACATCCGTAATATACTTCCTACTTAGATGTTAAATTCTTAGAAGAAAGAAAACATTCACTATTGAGCTGAAGTCTCATTCCCTCTGAACTTGGTGGGTTTCATTCCTGAGCGCATTTCTGGTGTGTGTGTGTGTGTGTGTGTGTGTGTGTGTGTGTGTGTACCACATATGCATGTTTGAGTTTAAAATTATCATAAAGCACATAAACGATGTCATAGTATATCAGTACTTTTGCACTACCTCCCACCCCCACCTTATAGTTTTGATTATAGCTTTGCTGGTACTAGTTATTCATTCATTTTAGCTGTGGAATAGGCTTTCCTTGTATAAATCAACCACCCACAGTTTATCCTTTTCTTCTGCCAAAGGGATTAGAATATTTCCACTTTTTTCCTGTTATAAACAGTACTGGTGTGAACATTCTTGAACACGTCTCCTTGTGTTCATGTGCAATTTTAGGGCATTTTTTTAATTGTCAGAATTTTATCAACTCCCCAACAGTGCTGATCCTACCTGAGCATCCTTTGGATGCCGAGGCCTCCTGGGAGAATCTTGCACCCAGAATGCTGTCTGGGTCCCTTTGTAGCTAGTGCTGAAGGGCCTCGGTGTGCCTTCACTGTTCCCCCACCTCCCCCGTAGGTCTTTCCAGTTGGTTGGTTCAGGTTCTTACCGTTCCAAGCACTGTTAATTTCTTAAGGGTCCTACCATATCCTGGCTCCCCCTGCTCCCAAGAGATGACCTCACTTTTCATTTTCCTGAGAAAAATGCGGTTATCTAATGAGATCTCCCTAAATTCTCTCTCCCAAACTTCTCAGCATTTCCCACTCTGGAGAACTGTGTTTTGCAGACCACAGATTCCTTATGGAATGAATGGAGGTATACATTTTTTAAAAGTTTCTCAGGCCCCATGTGGAACTTTGTCTTACCAGGCGCTGCACCATCTTCAAAATCACTGATTGAAATACCCTTCTTCTAGCTCAGTGGTCGGCAAACTCATTAGTCAACAGAGCCAAATATCAACAGTACAACGATTGAAATTTCTTTTGAGAGCCAAATTTTTTAAACTTCTTCTAACGCCACTTCTTCAAAATAGACTCGCCCAGGCCGTGGTATTTTGTGGAAGAGCCACACTCAAGGGGCCAAAGAGCCACATGTGGCTCGCGAGCCGCAGTTTGCTGACCACTGTTCTATCTTAATTCCTATTCTCTTTGTACCATTGTGTGTTTTTAAAATATTTTTATTGATTTCAGAGAGGAAGGGAGAGGGAGAGAGAGATGGAAACATCAGTGATGAGAGAGAATCACTGATAGGCTGCCTCCTGCATGCCCCACACTGGGGATTGAGCCTGCAACACAGGCATGTGCCCTGACTGGGACTTGAACCGTGACCTCCTGACTCATAGGTCGATGCTCAGCCACTGAGCCGTGCCAGCTGGGCGTTGTAACGGCTCTTAAAGTTCACCGAGATGTCAGTCTGTGTGTGCCCTTATTCTGTGTCTTCACCCCTTCCTGTCTTCACAGCTCTCTTTCCACTTCATCCAGTCTCCAGCTCCCACCCTGGACGTCTCTCCCACAGCCCAATTTTTTCCTGCTCTGATCTGCTACATGGCCGCCATCCTGGGAATTTTTAAAAAATTTCTCCTGGGTTCAATATCCAGTCTCTGTTTTTTTCATAATTAATTTAGTTTTCTATTTTTTTTCTTTTTTAAAAATATTTTTATTGATTTCAGAGAGGAAGGAGGAAGGAGAGAGAGAGATAGAAACATCAATGATGAGAGAGCATCATTAATCGACTGCCTCCTGCACGCCCCACACTGGGGGTTGAGCCCGCAACTCAGGCATGTGCTCTGACCAGGAATTGAACTGTGACCTCCTGGTTCATAGGTCAAGACTAAACCACTGAGCCACAATAGCTGGGCTAGTTTTCTATTTTCTTTCCTCTTTCTCATTTTACTTCCTTATTTTATTGGGGTAACTCTTCCAGTAGCTTCCTGAGAGCGAGTGCATGGGACATAACTCTTTTGAAGCCTTGTATGTCAGGAAATGACTTTTATTCTACCTTAACACTTAATACTTTAGCTATATATAAATTATAGGTTGAAAATAATTTTATATCTAATTTTAAAGGATAGTGGTAAAATATACATAACAAAATTTATCAATTTAACCTTTTTTAAATGTACAGTTTGCTGTATCAAATCAGTCAGGAAACCCGTTGGCACCATCTTTAGAATATTTTCAGAATCGGACCAGTGTTCACTCCTGCTTATACAGCCCTAGTCCCTGTCATCATCATCTAGATTTCTGAAAAAGTTCCTCCCAGCATTTTACTATGAAAATTCTCAATTATTCAACAGAATTGAAGTAATGTTACACAAGTACTCATATTCTTAACACCTAGATTCCAGCTTTAATATTTTACCATACTTGCTTTCTCATTTATTGATTACCCAGCCCCATGTCCATTATTCTGTAATTACCTCCTAACTAGTCTCCTTGCTTCATTCCTTGTCCCATTCTTTGTTCTCAACACCTCATTTTGAGGGTGATCATTCTGAAACATAAGTCAAATTATATCTGCCCTCTGCTGAAAACTTGGATATGGCTACCTGTTTCACTTCCACTAAGTCTGTAGTCTTTATGATCCTAAAAGGGAAAATTGCCTTGGTAACATTCAGATTCCTGTGGTATTGTGAATTCACACCGAGTTTCTGTGTAGGGGTATGTTGTTTGCATCTATGAGGATGAATCTGACTTGTCTTTTGGAGGAAATAAACTGTACTGCTTGCTTAGGAGGTCTGTGGCTAAAATCTTGAAGCATTTGTTCCTGCTGAGGTATTTCCTTGCATTTTGCTCTCCATTTGAGCTTGTGTGTGGCCATGGATGTTTATAAATGACACTAAGTCTGATTTCATGAGGGCTTTCTAAAATTAATTCTGTCCCATAGAATATGAGTTTTTGCTTTGATATTATTAAAAATCAAATGAGTAAAGAAAAAGCTAGTGAAGTGTGTTAGCAGCATGCAGAACAAAAACTTTAAAATATCTCTATATATTAAAGCCTAAGTGACTGTTACAGACTGGAACAACCAGTCGACCAGTTGCTATGACACCCACTGACCACCAGGCAGCAGACGCTCAACACAGGAGCTGCCCCCTGGTGGTCAGTGCGCTCCCACAGGGGGAGTACTGCTCAGCCAGAAGCTGGGCTCATGGTTGGTGAGCGCAGCTGCGGCAGCAGGAGCCTCTCCGGACTCCACTGCAGCGTTTCTGAGAGGCGGTGGCATGCACAGAGGGCCAGGATGAGTGTGAGTGGTGCCGGCTCGGGCTCCTCTCTGGCCGCCTGCCGCTTGGTTCACTGCTACATACCTCGGGGGATGTCCAACTGCTGGTTTAGGCCCGATCCCTGGGGTCCTGAGGGGTCCTGAATTGTGAGAGGGCACAGGCCAGGCTGAGGGATTCCCCCGCCCGCCGCGCGCGAATCTATGCACCGGGTTTCTAATATCTCTATAAAACTACTCTCTCGGAGAAACCAAGAAGGCGGCATAGGTAAACACCTAAACTGCTGCCTAGCACAACAATTTCAAAACTACAACTATAAGACAGAACGGACACCATCCAGAACCACAGGAAAGCAGGCTGAGTGAAAATTCTACAACTAGAAGGAAAGAGAAAAACTCACAGAGAATTGGAGGTACGGCAAAGAGTCTTTGTGCGCGCAGAGAGGAAGGGCGGCTGAGAGCCTGGCTGACTTTCTCTGGCGGAAGGGGGAAGGAAGCCTCCGACCGCACTGAACCCCAGTTCTGACTGCACTGAACCCCAGTTCCAGGCGAGCCCCTGGGGACCCACGCTCTTGTGGGGGGAGTCTGGACTCTCGGGTGGAGACTCGTGAGCCAGGGAAGGCGGAGGTCTGAAAGCGCGCCTGCGCCGGTGCGCACAAGGGCTGCGGAGGTTGCCGCGGGCTCTCCCTGGTGGAGGGGAGTCAGAGGCTCCTGACGGCACTGTGCCCCAGTTCTGACTGCAGTGAACCCCGGTACCAGGCGAGCCCCTGGGGACCCACGCTCTTGTGGGGGGAGTCTGGACTCTCAGGCGGAGACTCGAGCTGGGGAAGGCGGAGGACTGAAAGCGCACGTGCGCGCAGGGGCGGGGCTGACAGGAAGCCAAGACTGAGGCTCCACCCCATCCAAGCTGAGCACAGAGGCTATTGCAGTTTGGCAAGTCTAATCCTATAGGGCTATCTCCAGCACCGGGCTTCTCCCAGCATAGACACAGCTGATCCTTACAGCCAACTGACCCGGAGGTCAATTCTTCCCAGTGATACCAACAACAATCAAGACTTAATTACAACAAGGCTGTACACACAGTCCACAAAGGGGTGCACCAAGAGTGTCCACCTCAGGTTAACTGGGGAAGCAGACCCACTGGGCCATATTGGAAACCTAGCACAAATATCTACCTTACCAACTCAGGGAATCAGTAAAAATGCGGGGTCAAAGAATCAGATCACAAACGAAAGAAATGGAGGAAAACAAATGACTGGATATAGAATTCAAAACCACCGTTATAAGACTTTTTAAGAATATCCTAGAAAAGGCCGATAAATATAACGAGACCCTCGAAGATATGAAAAAGGACCAACTAGAAATTAAACATACACTGACTGAAATAAAAAATATTATACAGAGACCCAGAAACAGAATAGAGGAACACAAGAATCAAGTCAAAGAAGTGAAATACAAAGAAGCAAAAAACACTCAACCGAAAAAGCAAAAAGCAAAAAAAAAAATCCAAAAAGTTGAAGATAATGTAAGAAGACTCTGGGACAACTTCAAGCGTACCAACATCAGAATTATGGGGGTGCCAGAAGAAGAGAGAGAGCAAGATACTGAAAACCTATTTGAAGAAATAATGACCGAAAACTTCCCCCACCTGGTGAAAGAAATAGACTTACAAGTCCAGGAAGCACACAGAACCCCAAACAAAAGGAATCCAAAGAGGACCACACCAAGACACATCATAATTAAAATGCCAAGAGCAAAAGACAAAGAGAGAATATTAAAAGCAGCAAGAGAAAAACAGTTAGTTACCTACAAGGGAGCACCCATACGACTGTCAGCTGATTTCTCAATAGAAACTATGCAGGCCAGACGGGAGTGGCAAGAAATTTTCAATGTGATGAATAGCAAGAACCTACAACCAAGATTACTCTACCCAGCAAAGCTATCATTCAGAATTGAAGGGCAGATAAAGAGCTTCACAGATAAGAAAAAGCTGAAGGAGTTCATCACCACCAAACCAGTATTATATGAAATGCTGAAAGGTATTCTTAAAGAAGAGGAAGAAGAAAAAAGTAAAGAGAAAAATTATGAACAACAAATACATATCTATCAACAAGCGAACCTAAAAATCAAGTGAATTAAAAACCTGAGGAGCAGAATAATCTGGTGAATATAATAGAATCAGGGGCATAGAAAGGGAGTGGACTGATAATTCTCAGGGGGAAAGGGGTATGGGGAGTTCATGAAGAGACTGGACAAAAATCATACACCTTTGGATGAGGACAGTGGGGGGGAGGTAAGGGCAGAAGGTGGGGTGGGAAAGGGGTGGAGGGGAGCTATGGGGGGAAAAAGGAGAAATAATTGTAATAATCTGAATAAAGATTTATTTAAAAAAAATAAATAAATAAATAAAATAAAATAAAACAACAACAAAAAAAATAAAAAATAAAACTACTCTCTCATTATACATTGTCACTGAAGGTGTAAGTGGAATAACTGTTGATTCTGTGTGTAACTGATACTGTGAAACACTTTATGGGTTTAAAATCAAGGTCATCTTATGATGTCATTTCTAAAAAAAATTGTTATTAATTTTCCTTTTGTTTTCTACATTTGACAATTTCTCAAGGTTCCTCTTTTGTGTTTGTTTTGAGTTCTTTCATCTTTGGAGGCTCTCCATAAGGTCTAACAATCTTTGGCTATCCATTCATATTTAAGAGTGAGGAATGAAAAAGCCTTAGTGGAATTTCACAGTAGGGTAGTATGACAGAGAACTAGCCTTGCTATTGAGGAAACCCAGATATCAGTATTTGGAGGTCTTTTCTAGTATGTCTTCTGCTTTCTCCCCGGGGTGGTGGGCGGGGGGAAGGATCCTTTGAAATCTGACCTGTGGGCGGAGCCAGGGTTAGGGGAGTAGGTCTGGTTGCCAGTGCTCTTGGAGTAGGTGGAGTAGGTGAGGGCTGGGGTCCTACTGCTGTTCCTCTGCAGACTTGTCTAAAATCTTGCTCTTAGCGCTGATCTTCAGCACACTCTGTTCCATTTGTTTTTGGACCCATGTCTCATCCTCTGCTTCTGCAGTGTCCCTTGCTTCCATGTCCCAAATCTCTTAGGGTTTCTTCAAGGATAGGAGTGGGGAAGCTGGAGTTAATAGGAATCTTTGGTAGCAATTTAGGAACAAAGTAATGGAGTCACGGGGAGAGGTGATAACAAAAGGAATAAAGAGCTATATATGGGGAAAAAAAACCCCAAGCCATTGTTCATAAACTTATAACGTAAAGGTGTCGTCAAGCTTTTTAGGACACTGGTGACATGGTGGTAACAAAGGCAGGGGACTTTCGCTGGGGGAATTGTGAACTGTAGAATATTTGAGTGTGGAGCAAGGGCAGAATTTCTAGGTTAAAATGTGCTGATGGAAATTAAAAAATACAAGCTTTATAGACCTGCACTGATTTAACATCCGATTTTGTAGCATTGGAAGTTTTCATCTTTAAGTTTTTTAACTCTTCATTTTGGAATTGTGGTGAGCTTTCAGTTTTACTGCTGATGAAGAAATAGGATAGATAATCCTGACAAATTATTTCCTAGATGATAATAAATGCCACTTATATACTGTAACACCTCTCCCAGAGTAAGTACTTAAAAAATGTTAGTTGTTACCATAGTTTTTTAGTTTCATGTGCTTTAAAAAAATTTATCTTTGTTGTTGAAAATATTAAAGATGATCCCCTTTTTCCCCGATTGACCACCTCCATGCCTGTCTCCCCCACCCCAGGCCTGTCCACACTATTGTCTGTGTCCATGGGTTATGCATATATGCATATAAATTCTTTGGTTAATCTCTCTCCTCTCACCCACCTCCGCCTTCATGTGCTTTTTTTGTTGAATTCCAGTGACCACCCTGTAAGTATTATCATTCCCAATCTACAGCAGTGGCCACTGCAGCTCAGAACGTTTGGGACTTGGTCAAGGCCAGCAGAAGGCTCTTTTAGGGAAGTGGCTACATTCGCTCAGAATGCCTTTATCAAGGTTGAAGTGGGTGGCTTAGCGGCACTGTTGGTATTGGCTGGTGAGTGACACTGCTTCCTTGTGAGGGAGCAAGCACAGCGGGTTTATATCCAGAGAACTGCTACATGTTTGTTTTCCAAAGTGTAGGGAAGAGATAGGATTGATTGTTCTGGCATTTGGTGGTGGTCCTTAGAGAAATAAAGCGCCTGAAAGGAGACAATAGAGTAGACTTTAAAAACCACCCTGTCTGGGAATTTGTACCAATTGCTTCTGGTTAAGTGATGATGAAAAAGAAGTAATAACAGAGTTAGGAAAAGTTAATGGGAGAAAGAGGAAGAAACTTATTGTAAGTGTGGCACCGAGCTTGTAAGCAGATCAGTGTTAATAATTGTCCGTTGCTAGGAATACCTCTATAACTCAACTGACAGAAGGGAGGTCCTTCAGATTTTCTGGGTGGACCATAAATAACAGGTGCAGCGGAACTATAGGGGGAAAAAAAGAATGAGGGAGGCCCCCAGGGGAAAAGCTACCATTTAAATTACTCTGTTCCAGAATAACCTGCCTGTACTCACTGTATCCCGCTATGCTACACCTTCTGATAAGCCTTTGAAGATAAGATAGATGTCCCTTTCTCTCTGTTGCCACAGTGATTTTTTTCAGTGTTATTGGATGGGTAGGGCTTATTAGCAAACTATTCAATAATGAGAAAAATAAGAGACTTGATGCGTTACCAATGACTTCTAGGAATCTTTACCAGAAATTTTTGACAAACTCGGAATTTTTCTAATATTTTATTTGGTCAAGAGAGTATTTTTCTTCTTATGAAGATACAGATATAATGGGTTCTATAGCCTATGGATTGGAGAACTGACCCTGAACCCAAATAATACCTTAGTCCCCATTTTGTTGTCACTGTATTAAATAAAAGCAAAAACATTTTTTCTTATTACAGCAGAAATATGCATCCATCTGAAAAATTTAAAATGTAGATAAGCAAAATGATGAAAATGAAAACCACCCATAATTCCATTCTCTAGAGGTAATCTCATTTTGAGTTGAAAAATTCTAATCATAATAATTCAAAGTAAAGGCCAAGATTTCTCTAAAAAGGGGAAATTCTCTAGTGTTTTGAGGTTTTAGAGATACCAGAGGCATATTAAGATGTATTGCATAAGCAAACCACTGTCCTTTCAAAATAGCTTATGCCATTTGTAAACACGTGTACATTAGTTTACAGGGATTTTAAAAGCGTAATTCCCTATGATTCCACTTGATCTTAGAATCTTTAATGCCGCTTCATTCATTCTTTACCCAGTCTTTGGTTATGTGCCTGAAGATGGTCTATTATTCACCTTTAAGCATAGTCTCACTTATTTCCGTTCTAAAATAAGTATCTTTTGTTACATAATTGTGTGTAACTTTTATTTGAAAAGGAAAAATAAAGCTGTGACGTAGGGCTCTCCTGTGCTGTGATTCTACCTGAGAAAGCAGCTCTTGTGCTCGGGATACAAATGATAGGATGGCCCTCAGAGATTTTGGTTGATAAACCTTTTGGTTTTGGCCAAGCCCTCTTTCTGCCTTCTGTTTTCATACTCTTTCTAGCTTCTCAATTCAGATCCTGGGCAAATCTCTCAAACCTTTTTCTTCTCTACTCTGTTTTAATTTTTCACGGGCCCTACTTTGTAAGTAAATTCCTCTCTAGAGATTACTCCCCCAAAACAGTTGTGTCGTCATAAGTTGCCTTCTGTAGTGTGTTTTGATAAATAATTGTACCAAGACAGTATTTGGGTCAATAATCTAACACTTCCAATTGTTCACTCAGTCTTCAAAGTTTGATTTGAAGGACATTTGATGGACATTTTTTTAGAATCCCTAGGATATTCTTTAGTAAATAAAAAATTATTATATTTGTTGACTTGTTCACTAATAAATTTTCATTGTTAAAGACAGAAAACTCTCAAATAGTTTTAAGGTCTAAACTTCTTTTTTCTGCTTTAATATATAATATAGTGAATCTCACATACCAGTCTTGCACAGGAATATTTTTTGATTCTCTGGTTATCAATTTATTGTTTATTCTGTTTTTAATAGAAATACATTTGCTGTCTTGTCTTTGATGAATACTGAATGGCAGTGAGTGGCTTTTAGGGATATTCTTATTAAATTCAAGGTATCTGAATAACGCTAATGGGACTCTTTGGGGTAAATGCTGATTTATAATAAATGCACTCGTGACAGTCACATCTATTTCCAGCATCAAGTGATGGGCACTCCTCCTTTGCTCTATAGTAACTTCTACATACATTTCTGAGAGGATTTCACTCTTCCATTCATTTGTCGTTCGCAGAAGATTGAATTCCTTGAAAGCAGGGTCTAGCACATGTAAAGTGCTTGTTGAGTAAATGAAGGACAAATGAGTAAATGAAATCTGACAGAGTTGTAGCTGGCTTTATGAGGTACCAACCTGTATTGGTCAAGGGCATGAAGTCTTAAACCAAAACCACCTGGGTTCCAGTATTAGCTCATCACTGATTAGCTGTGTCCTCAGACAACTGAGTGTGGCATTTGTGCCTCTCCGTTTTGTGTTTTCATACATGGGGATAATTACAGTTCTTAACTCGTAGGGTTATTATAAAGATTAAATGAGATTCTATTTGCAAAGTACTTAGAACAGTGCCTGTACATAGTAAGTGCTATGAAAGTTTGCTACTGTTACTATCATCCTTTTTTGTTCATTGGTAATTAGCCCTGGTGTGGAATAGAGGCTGCCCGCAGGACATTCACTCTGGAATTCAGTGTTTCTCCCAGCACGATGAAGACATGCTTCGTCTCACATTGCGTCCAGAAGCCCTTGGTGTGGGAAGGGGGAGTGGAGGGCCTTGGGACATCCGAGGTTGAGGACATTTGTGCCTTTATCAGTCTTCAGGCTGCACAAAGGCTCACTTGGACTAACAAACAGCTTTTATTTTGGATAGAGTCTTATCAACTCGGTATGGTAACACTGTTACCTCAGGCCGGCTCTGACTCCTTTTAATCCAGGGGCTAAAACAATTAATTATTAACTAATAAACAGTTCATTTGGAAGGTAAAAATCTTTAATAAGAGTGATCTGTGGGAGAGAGAATAAAAAGGTTTGGAATGCTAAACAGTGGGGGAGACAGAATTGAAAAGACTTTTCAAGTCAGGGTATCATTAACTGTTAAATGATTTTTATTCTTTGCATTTTAAAAAAGTGGTCTATTGGATATTTAATATGATTGTATCTAGCTGTTGGCCTCAGGTTTATATATTTCTAGTCTCCCCTCCCCCCAACATTTTATTATGAAGAATTTCTAATATATAACAAAGTAAAAAAATTTTACAATGAGCACCCATATACTCAACATGTGATCTACCATTAATGGTTTGCTCATTAATGAATCTACTCAACATGTGATCTACCATTAATGTTTTGTTCTATTTGCTTGACCACATATCTGCACATTTATCCATCCCTCCATTCTCTAATACATTTTACATTTTTATATGTTTGGTTAGCTTTGCTTTGATAGGAAAGTCATCAACTGGATGGGAGAAGTCAATGTTTTATTCTTAGACCCCAAGACACTAATAGTGGCAAAAACGTATATGAAGCAATTCTGTTAAAGAGTTGCAGAGTAAGAATCACTCTTACTGGAAGGATTCTTTAAGAGTCCAAGTGGGGATAAAGAAAGGCATGTGTGGGTGGAAAGAGAAGCACTTGGGAAAATAATTCAGTCTAATAGGTAACCTACCAAAACATTCTTTTTGATACAGTTTTTTTTTAGTTTCACTTTGTAAGCTATGCAGGGTCAGCTCTTACTGTTTCCAGTAAATGGCAACATTTATGGAGAAGAAAAGAAATTAAAGTTTTAACAAAAATTCTTGCAGGGTGAAGGCTGACAATAAAATACACGAAAAATGCCCAAGACACCAGTTTGTGTCCAGCTTGACTTCCTCTAGACCAGATATGGAATTTAACTGTGTAGCTTTTCTTTCCACCACGAGTTTAGAGTCCACAATGCTGGCTTGGCCCTTTTGGAGTTCTGCCAGCAGCTCCAGAGAGCATGAATAGGTCACAGGGCAAAATCTTGATTATGATTCAGAAAAGAAGGCGTAGCCACTGCGTTCCTCGTGAACTAAGGAAACGGTCACTAGAAGACTGCCTCTTTTGGAGGGCAGTTTTTGGTTTCTGTTGTTCTCTGGTGATGCCTGTTTATGGGAAATGCAGAACTGCAGTTGCTAATGAGCACGTGCCCCTTTTACTTTTAGATCACTTCTTTCACTGAGATGGACATGATATAATCTCCACTGGGTCGAAGGATGGCATCCGGTCCTGTGCTTCCCACCGAAGATGAGGTTTCCTGGGGCATCGATGATCTCCATATTTCACTGCAAGGTAATTAAGATTGCCCCCCCACCCCCAAACCCGTGTCAGCGGTGGAAACCTTTCCCTCATCTCTCCACAGATCACATTGCTTTCTGCCTCTCTTATGCACTTTTCCATTGTAGAACCTTTCAGTATGCTACCTAAATGTTTTATTGCTAGCTCAGCTCTCTAGAAAGTAAGGAATACTTGGAAGGAATTTGGTATCTTAGTTTCTCACTCTGAGTGTATGAATATTCTTTCTTTCTGTTTTTCTGTTGTCTTTGCAGTAAAAATTAAATGGTTACCACAGTTTGCTTGGCATTGTTTACACTTGTTTTGCATCTTTGCACATAGCCTCTTTTATTTGTTTATCTATTTATTCACTCACTCATTCATTATTTAAAACAATTTTTTTCAATTACAGTTTACATTTACTGTTATTATATTAGTTTCAAGTGTACAGCACAGCAGTTCCAGGGGTCCTCAAACTTTTTAAACAGTGGGCCAGTTCACTGTCCCTCAGACCATTGGAGGGCCGGACTATAGTTAAAAAAAAAAACTATGAACAAACTCCTATGCGCACTGCGGGCCCGGGACGAGTCAGCTGCTAAGCAGGACAGGCAGTGGCACCTGGCGGGCCGTATAAATGTCCTCGGCGGGCTACATGTGTCCCGCGGGCCGTGGTTTGAGGACCCCTGAACAAACATATACTTTACAAAGTATTCCCCCAATATTTTCAGTACCCACCTGACACCACACATAATTATTACAGTATTATTGACTGTATTCCCTATGCTGTACTTTATATCCCCTTGACTATCTTGTAACTACCTATCTGCAACTCTCAATCTCTTCACCTTTTTCACCCAGCCCCCCAAAATACCCCCTGCCCCTCTGTGGATAGCCTCTTTTATTTTTTATTTATTTATTTTTTATTTCAATAAATCTTTATTCAGATTATTACAGTTGTTTCTCCTTTTTCCCCCCGTAGCTCCCCTCCACCCAGTTCCCACCCCACCTTCTGCCCTTACCTCCCCCACAAAGTCCTCATCCATAGGTGTATGATT
This sequence comes from Plecotus auritus, assembly GCF_963455305.1. Taxonomy (NCBI): domain Eukaryota; kingdom Metazoa; phylum Chordata; class Mammalia; order Chiroptera; family Vespertilionidae; genus Plecotus; species Plecotus auritus. The sequence goes on along the minus strand of NC_137770.1, from coordinate 34,826,497 downwards.
TTTGTCCAGTCTCTTCATGAACCCCCCATACCTCTTTCCCCTGAGAATTATCAGTCCACTCCCTTTCTATGCCCCTGATTCTATTATATTCACCAGATTATTCTGTTCCTCAGGTTTTTAATTCACTTGATTTTTAGGTTCACTTGTTGATAGATATGTATTTGTTGTTCATAATTTTTATCTTTACTTTTTTCTTCTTCCTCTTCTTTAAGAATACCTTTCAGCATTTCATATAATACTGGTTTGGTGGTGATGAACTCCTTTAGCTTTTTCTTATCTGTGAAGCTCTTTATCTGCCCTTCAATTCTGAATGATAGCTTTGCTGGGTAGAGTAATCTTGGTTGTAGGTTCTTGCTATTCATCACATTGAAAATTTCTTGCCACTCCCGTCTGGCCTGCATAGTTTCTATTGAGAAATCAGCTGACAGTCGTATGGGTGCTCCCTTGTAGGTAACTAACTGTTTTTCTCTTGCTGCTTTTAATATTCTCTCTTTGTCTTTTGCTCTTGGCATTTTAATTATGATGTGTCTTGGTGTGGTCCTCTTTGGATTCCTTTTGTTTGGGGTTCTGTGGGCTTCCTGAACTTGTAAGTCTATTTCTTTCACCAGGTGGGGGAAGTTTTCAGTAATTATTTCTTCAAATAGGTTTTCAGTATCTTGCTCTCTGTCTTCTTCTGGCACCGCCATAATTCTGATGTTGGTACGCTTGAAGTTGTCCCAGAGTCTTCTTACACTATCTTCAACTTTTTGGATTTTTTTTTTTTTGCTTTTTGCTTTTTCGGTTGAGTGTTTTTTGCTTCTTTGTATTTCAATTCTTTGACTTGATTCTTGTGTTCCTCTAGTCTGTTGTTGGGTCTCTGTATAATATTTTTTATTTCAGTCAGTGTATGTTTAATTTCTAGTTGGTCCTTTTTCATATCTTCAAGGGTCTCGTTATATTTATCGGCCTTTTCCGTGGTTTTGAATTCTATATCCAGTCGTTTGTTTTCCTCCATTTCTTTCGTTTGTGATCTCTTTCTTTGACGCCGCATTTTCATTGCTTCCCTGAGTTGGTAGGGTAAATTTGTGTGCTAGGTTTCCTATATGGCCCAGTGGGTCGGCCTCCCCAGTTAACCTGAGGTGGACACTCTTGGTGCACCCCTTTGTGGACTGTGTGTACAGCCTTGTTGTAGTTAAGTCTTGATTGTTGTTGGTATCACTGGGAGGAATTGACCTCCAGGCCAGTTGGCTGTAAGGATCAGCTGCGTCTATGCTGGGAGAAGTTCGGTGCTGGAGACAGCCTTATAGGATTAGACTTGCCAAATTGCAATAGCCTCTGTGCTCGGCTTGGATGGGGTGGAGTCTCAGGGTGGAGCAGACAGTCTTGGCTTCCCGGCAGCCTTGCCCTTGCGCGCACGTGCAGACCTCTGCCTTCCCCGGCTCCCGAGTCTCTGCCCGAGAGTCCAGACTCCCCCCACAAGAGCGTGGGTCCCCAGGGGCTCGCCTGGAACCGGGGTTCAGTGCAGTCAAAACTGGGGCCCAGTGCGGTCAGTAGCCTCTGACTCCCTTCCACTAGGGAAAGCCTGTGGCAACCTCCGCAGCCTTTGTGCGCACTGGCATGCCGGGCCTTCAGACCTCTGCCTTCCCGGCTCCCGAGTCTCCGCCCGAGAGTCCAGACTCCCCCCATAGGAGCGTGGGTCCCCAGGGGCTCGCCCGGAACTGGGGTTCAGTGCAGTCAGAACTGGGGTTCAGTGTGGTTGGGGGCTTCCTTCCCCCTTCCGCCAGAGAAAGTCAGCCAGGCTCTCAGCCGCCCTTCCTCTCTGCGCGCACAAAGACCCTTTGCCGTACCTCCAATTCTCTGTGAGCTTTTCTCTTTCCTTCTAGTTGTAGAATTTTCACTCAGCCAGCTTTCCTGTGGTTCTGGATGGTGTCCGTTCTGTCTTTTAGTTGTAGTTTTGAAATTGTTGTGCGAGGCAGCAGTTTAGGTGTTTACCTATGCCGCCATCTTGGTTTCTCCAGTCCCGGATAGCCTCTTTTAAATGTACATCCTATTTTGCACCAACAGAAAGGAATAGTAGTAATATAAATGAATGATGATGTTTCAATCATGTGAATCTTATGTGCTTCTTCTGGAGTTTGGCAATATTTGTTTTGTACTTTGAAAATTCATTAGCCACCCAGCCGTGGGCAAACTATGGCCCGCGGGCCGGATCCGGCCCTTTCGGCTGTTCTATAGGGCTCGCGGAGCCGAAAGAGCGGAGGGTTCTCTTGCTCTCCCCTCTGCTCCTTTACTTTGAATTTATATTAGTTCACACAAACACTCCATCCATGCTTTTGTTCTGGCCCTCCGGTCCAGTTTAAGAACCCATTGTGGCCCTCGAGTCAAAAGTTTGCCCACCCCTGCCCTAGACTTTCCACTTTTGATGATAAAGCAAATCTTGGAGCTGAGTAGTTAGCTAGTGTAGAAGAAATAAGGCTTTGGTAAGTTTTTGCAAATATTTATGTAGCAATATGTTGTTTTTTTTTTAAAAATATATTTTATTGATATTTCACGGAGAGGAAAGGAGAGGGATAGAAAGCTAGAAACATCGATGAGAGAGAAACATCGATCAGCTGCCTCCTGCACACCTCCCACTGGGGATGTGCCCGCAATCAAGGTACATGCCCTTGACCGGAATCGAACCTGGGACCCTTCAGTCCGCAGGCCGATGCTCTATCCACTGAGCCAAACCGGTTTCGGCTATGTAGCAATATGTTTTAACGTAATTTTAAGGTTATGACTAGTGTTATGCAGTACTCTTGGAATGTTACTTAGAAGCCATTTTGACTTATTTATTATTGGTATTTATTTATTAATTTTCAGTTGAGGCATAATTGACATACAATGTTGTATTAGTTTCAGGTGTATAATATGGTGATTTGATATTTGTATATATTGTGAAATGATCACCACAGTAGGTCTAGTTAATATACCTTACCACACATAGTTACAGAATTTTTTTTCATCTGATGAGAACTTTTACGATCTACTCTCTTAGCAACTTTCAAATATGCAATGCAGTATTATTAACTACAGTTCCCATGCTGTACATTACATTTATTTGAGACATTTATGATAAGTTCCCAAAATGACTTTCTGATATTTTCTTTTTAATTACAAGTATGTTTGAATGATTAGATTTTTGACTTTGGGGTAATAGCTATTACAATAGACTATACCTATATGTAACAGACTTTAAAAATAATTAGCATGTCATTTGTATAGACTAAGAAACATATAATATGTGAAAGGTAGTACTTCAGGTAAGAATTTAAACAATTCTCAGTAAGTCCATTTATTATAGTGTCATATAATATTTGTAAGTAGCTGTGATCAAATTTTCATTTAACGGAAAAAAATCCATGTTCTTGTTTTTCTCTGAAGTTTTAGTAGCTTGCAAGTAGTAAGTCATGAACCTAAACTGTACCAGGAAGGCAATTCATCAGTAAATAGATAAAGCTAACTTCTAATGCTTGCTCTGCCACTTGCTGGTTCTTTGAACTTGCATAAGCGATTTTATCTGTTTTGAGTCAGTTCCCTCATACTTGAAATGTGGATGATAATGGCTATATTGCAACTGTGTTTTGGAGATGAACAATAATGCATGCAAAGGGCTTAGGCAGTGCCTGGCACAGAGTAGGAGCTCAATAAACCGCTGACATTTTCGCTGCCTCCTCCGTTCTCCCGTAGTACCTATTTTAGGACTTACAGTGTTACAGTTTTTTAAATATATATTTACAGTCAAAATCTTTGCCTCCAAGGATTTCTTATCCAGGAGCACATACCTAGAGTAGAAACTGCTTAGTTGAGAGGAAAAAATTATAAAAGAGAAATCTGTTTTTTTAAAAAATATATTTTTATTGATTTCAGAGAGGAAGGGAGAGGGAGATAGAGATAGAAACATCAGTTGAGAGAGAATCACCAATCGGTTGCCTCCCTCACCCCCCCCCCTCCTTTAGGGATTGAGCCCACACCGGGGCATGTGCCCTTGACTGGAGTTGAACCCGGGACCCTTCAGTCCACAGGTAGCAGCTCTACCCACTGAGCCAAACCCGCCAGGGCAGAGAAATCTGTTTTTTACCGTTTTGTTTTGTTTTGCTTTGACATTTCTATTCAGTGGCTTCCCATCACATGTGGGGTAAAGTCTAGACTTCTTGGTGTGGCTCCCAGGCTCTGCCTTCTGGTGCTTGCCTTTCTCTCTGCCCTCATCTCCCACCTCACCCACAGTCACTGCTCCAGCCCCGCAGCTCCCGAAGGGGCCAGACCCCCCTCCTGTGTGCTTGGTTCAGGTTGTGCCCCTGCAGCTCCTCTGCCTCCTCTTCCCACTGGGAGAAGTGCAGCTCTTCTATTCCTCCTCTGCCCCTTTCCCATCCCACAGTCGGCCAGACTCAGCCTCCTCCTGGGCCTTACGCTCCCTTCTGCTGAGAATTGCGCTGCCTCCTCTCTTCTCCCATAGCACCTATTTTAGCACGTACAGTGTTACTGTATTTAGTGTTTCTTCCCCACTGCAGAGTGCCTTCCCAGACTTCTGTGTACATACTCTAGCACGCTTACATACAGTATCTCATTTGATCCTCACAGTCACATTACAAGGTGGATATTTAAAAAAACTAGAGGCCTGCTGCCCTCTCGCAATCTGGGACCCCTTGGGGGATGTCGAACTGCCAGTTTAGGCCCAATCCCTGCAGGCTAGGCAGAGGGGCCCCACCTGTGTGCATATAAGATCTTTGGTTAATCTGTTCCCACCCTCTCCCTCCCCCCTCCCCCCTTCCCTCTGAGATTCATCAGACTGTTCCATGTTTCCATGCCTGTGCATTGAATGTCTGCCCCCTGGTGGTCATAGCTGCTGGTCGAATGGTTGAACCATCGGTTGCTTAGGCTTTTATATATATAGATTATAAATTGATGTTTAGAGAGAGAAGAAGGCAGAGGGGGAGAGAGAAAGAGAAACATCAATGAGAGTGCAACCTCTATCGGCTGCCTCCTGCACACTCCCCACTGGGGATTGAGCCTGCATGTGCGCTTGACTGGGAATTGAACCGGCCATCTTTTGATACATTGGACAGTGCACAGCCAACCTAGCCACACCGGCCAGAGCATGAGGTGGATATTTTTTTATCTTTAAGGCACAGCGAAAGAAGCCATCGCTCAGGAAGATGGAATTACTTTCCCAGAGTCACAGCTAGAGAGCAACAGAGCTGGGTTTTCTTTCCACTGCACCACACCCCCTCTGACACATTTCAAAGAACAATTTGAAAGAGGGATTTTCCCTAACAACTTTCTCTGGAAAATTCACTCAAATAGCCTTACTCCAGTTAATCCATAGCAAATTTTCATAGTCAAAGTATAGATGGGCATCTTTAAGTAATATTAATGATCTCAGGTTCGAGTAGTTCAAAGTAATTAGCAAATTGCTAAGAAATGAGTAGTTTCTCATACTGTGTTTTGAATTATACAGAGTTATACAGTCTGCTTTACAGTAGGAGATGAGTATGGGGTGTTTGCAATGGAAAGGTGATGTACATCCACTGCCAATGTGAAGGGTTTTCCTTCATGTTGTATTTCAAGGATCATGGTGCTGGGTGCATTGCTCTGTCGGGGAGAGGTGGAGAGCTAATGCTATAATGTGGTGAAGTTGACGCTGGGCACGTTAGGCAGGTACCCTTGGGGATATCAATCAAGAAGTTCTCATGAGTATAGAATGAAAGCTTAACTGTGAGACAAATAGATTTCCTTAAGTTCTATATTGTTATCAGCAGATTTATAATGATTCTTTTCAACCCCCCCCCCCAAAAGAAGGAAATCTTACCTTTTTGACAGCATGGATGGACCTGGAGAGCATTATGCTAAGTGAAATAAGGCAGTCAGAGAAAGACAGATACTGTATGATTTCACTCATATGTGAAATCTAATGAACAAAAATAACAAACAAATGAAATAGGAACACGCTGATAGATACAGAGAACAGACTGACAGCTGTTAAAAGAGAGGGGGGTTGGGGTTGTAGGTGAAAAAAGGTGAAGGGATTAAGCAAAAAAAGAAAACCACACCCCCACTCATAGACACAGACAACAGCATGGTGATTACCAGAGGGGAAAGAGGAGTGAGTGGGGGAGCTAGAAGAAAGTAAAGGGGAGATAAATAATGACGGAAGCAGACTTGACTTGAGGTGGTGAACATACAATATAATATACAAATGATATATTATAGAATTGTGCACCTGAAAACTATATAATTTTATTAACCAATGTCACCCCAATAAATTAGATTTTAAAGGAGAAATAAAAAGCATTTGGCTTTGTTTACTGTGTAATCAGAGTTGCATTTAACAAAATTCACATGTGCTTAATGATCCTTGGAGTAATATGAGAACAGAGATTTTAGGTAATACGAGAGGCCAAGGATCACTGCTTATAAGAAAGGTTTGCTTTTCCCCCTCAGTTTAGAATATATTTTTAGAGGCAGATACAGGCCTATTTAATTTATAATGCCTACTTTATTTTAGCCAAAACTTAGGTGAGATAATTATGGCCATACCCTGACTCAGAATAATATGCTCAAGAAAAGATTAAGATGTCTGCATTGAAATGTGGTGATTCATCGTTGATATGCTATGAAAACATATCCATGTGTGCAGGGCCTACACGGAATCAGGCCTAAGGAATCAGGAAGTGCTTTGCTGAAATTCATAGAGCGAGACAATAAACAAGTGACTTCATCTTTCTTTTTGCTCATCTTTTGTGTGATCTTGGGAGAATGTCTTCATGAAGGGACGTTTGAGGACCCATTTTGTAGGAAGCTATTTGTGTTCTCTCAGTCTTGTGAGGCGAATAGCCTGGAAATGGTTGGGTTGTTGGGAAAGAAAGAAATGGCATTTGTGAATTTGAGCAGATTATGTAAAAATAGAATTTAGTATATTTTGTATTACTATGGATGGTCCATATTTTATTTTTTTAAATTTTTTTTTTAACTGACTTTAGAGAGAGGGAGGGAGAGGAAGAGAGGGATAGAAACATCAATGATGCCAGAGAATCATTGATCAGCTGCCTCCTGCACGCCCCCTCCTGGGGATTGAGCCCACCACCTGGGCATGTGCCCTGACCAGGAATTGAACTGTGACCTTCTGGTTCATGGGTGGACGCTTAACCACTGAGCTACACCAGCTGGGCTGGATGGTCCATATTTTCAATAAATTTGATATATGAAAGTTCAAGCTGTTAAAATGATTGGCTGTCTTTAAAAGTTATTTGCTTTACCAAGGTGTCTATTATAGAATTTCTTTAAATCTTTCCATTGAATTTCTTACCTGGCATAATAATAGGTGCTTCCTTCTCTTTTATCCTAAGAAAAACAGTAAATGCATATTTTGTTTGAAATAACATTTCTCCGGACAATGCACAGCCAGGTGGGGAAGGTATGTTCAGGGAACAATCCTTTGAAATATTGGATTGATGTGATTATGAAAATAGTAAGGGGACAAGATGGATAAGTATCACAGAATTTTCACGTTGAAAGGGACTTTGTTTGCCATCAGTTTAATGGGAGACCAATTTAGGAATCCTTCAGAATTATTTTTCAGATTAAAATCCTTAAGGGAATTGAAATCAAACCCATGAAGTTTGGGAATTTTGCTTTTAGGTAGTAGGTAGCTATTGGGTCTTGAGGATGAGAGTATAATGCATGGTTAGTGGTCAGGGTTGTGTGTTAAGGAGATTAATCCAGTTTTAAGGTAAGACTTACCTTAAAGGAAGACTTGAAAAGGCTAAGATAATGGATTTGGAGAAACTAGTATGAAAGCTTTGCAAATATCTGGATGTGGGACAATATTACCCTGAATTAGAGTTATAGCAGTGAGTATGAAAGTATAGGGCAGATAAGAAAACCATAAGGTAGAAGACTCAATAGGACTTTGCACCTATTGAATATGGTAATAGGATAGAGCAGCTCTAAGGTTTAGTAGTCAAAGTGCTTAGGATAATAGTGGTAGCATATATAATGTCCAAATTATTAGCTGTCTTTTTATTAAGTGTGTTTTCACTAGCATCAAAGAATAATGCCTTTAAATATTAGTTTATATTGATGTGCTTAAGATAAATTGTTGTAGATAAAAGATACTATTTACCAAGAAAGTTGTAAGAACGTCCTATGTCATGGAAAGAATAAAGGCATGATACAGGTAGAGGATCCATGTGAAAGTCAAATTAATAATAATTGATCATAATAATAAATGATATTCACTGATTGGTTGACTCATCTTGTGGTATTTTAAATGAGTGCAATGGAAATTTTGAACTTTTTTGGACATTTTATATATTTCAGATTTAAGTTATTTCTTTTCACAGGTAAATATTGGCCATAACTTTGTTGGCCACTAAAGGACACAATAAATTTACATAGCAGAGGCAAGTTAGTTTGTTTTAAAAACTGAGGTAGGCCAGTGCTTTAGAAAAACAGCATCTAAGTATTGAATGTTACCATCAGTTAGACACAGCCTAGGAAGGAGTGTGGATCCTGTTACCTCTGCCTCCACATGCGGGGTTAACTTTCATGCAGTCCTGCCAGAAGGCTGGCCAATGGGTAACTGCCTGCACAAACCTGCATAGAGCTCTGTTCCGCCCAGTCACTGTGTCATTTCAAACAATGCTCATATGTTTTATTTAGCGCTGTTGTCGTCTAGATGACATATTTTAAAAGATTAAAAAACCCTTCTATGCCTTCTGGGTGGATATCATTACTTGGAAGGGCTCGGTAGTGAAATGTGAGTCTCTGTGGTTAGGTTATTACACTATTTAAATTTGTTCATTATTCATGACCATCCATCTGAAGGGAGGCTTTCAATTTATATAGTATTTTTAGTAACATTAGCAATTGTTTGTGTTCAGTGGGTTAGATTACAAGCATCATAATGTAATGTAGTGTTTAATTTTATTCAGTTATTCAGTATGTGCTGTGGGCTGGATGTTAAGGGCACAAAAAGAATAGGTTGAGCACCTTCAAGAAGTATGTAGTCCAGCCCTAGCCAGTTTTGGCTCAGTGGCTAGAGTGTTGGCCTGTGCACTGAAGGGTCTTGGGTTCAATTCTAGTCAAGGGCATGTACCTCAGTTGCAGGCTCGATGCCTGCCCCTGGTCCCGGTGCATGTGGGAGGCAACCAATTGATATATCTCTCTCACATCGATGTTTCTCTCTCTGTCTCTATCCCTCCCTTCCACTCTCTCTAAAAATCAATGGAAAAATATCCTTGGGTGAGGATTAACAACAACAACAAAAAGAAGCACGTAGTCTGGCTGTACTTTGGATGTCGTGTGAAAGCAAGAAAATGACCTGAGATGCAAATCTAATCATTCTTGTGAAACACGTTAATGTTTTTTAACTATTCAGGGTCATATTCCTTATTTTGGTATCCAATGTCCAAATCAAAATATGACTGAAATATATTTTTATATTCCAATTTGAGGGGGGTGAAGGATAAGAATGTACTCTATGTAACACATTATTTGCAAGGCGAGTTATATATTCTTTTCAATGTAAAAAACCCCAAACATTTTGGTAAGAACTTTCTGGAGTTTTTCTCCTTGCTGAACCCCCTGTAATTGTTCCTTAACCTTGAGTTTTTGCTCTTGTTTGGACATCACCTGCTTTAATAGGCCTTCTGAGTTCCGCCACGTGTCCCTGAGCAGGACACTTCTGTATCTTTATTGCCAATGAACTTTCAGAGAGATGTTAGGCTTTCAATAAACATCTGTATAATGAATAAATTAGTGGCCATTCCAACTTAAAAAAATATAGAAAGTGCCCAAATGCGAAGAACTGTTGGGTGTTCAGGAAAATTAGTCAGAATGGAAACAGATTTCTTTCAACTTATGGTAGTGAGGTGTGCATGTGATGTTTGGGAGCTCAGTAGTGCATTAGTATCGTGTTCCTGAGAGAAATTCTGTTTGCCTTATTGCCGGAAGCTACTTCCAGCATGTCATAAATGCAAGAAGTTCCATCAACCTTTTGGTGAAATTTCTTGCATTTATGACATGCTGGAATTAGCTGGAACTTGGGGATTCAACAGGGCTGAATACATATTACCTGCTGCTGGAATGACTAAGGGCATTTCCCCACACCTAAAGATTTGCATATATTATTGCCTGTTGCCAGACAGCTGAGGGCATTTTAATCTACATATTATTGCCTCCTGCTGGCCAAACACCTGAACAGCCGAAGGCAGTTCCCCCAAAAACAATGCCTACTGTGTACTAAACCTTAACCTTTGATATGAGTATCTGCTTTGCCTTAGGACAATTTGTGTTAATAAAGAGCAAGGGGTCCAGAGATTCAGAGAACTTGGTTCCTACAGCTAAGCTCCTCTGGCTTCCCCCATGGATTACAAATTTATATTATATTTCTAGTCTCTTCATTAATTTATGCCACCGCACCTTCTCCAGATTCCTGAACCTTTCCAGATGCCAAGAAACACCCACCGGCATTACCTTATGACAGTGAGTGAATGAAACCATGTACAGTCTGAGAAAGAGGATCAGGATTAATAAAAGGCTTCTGGGTGGAATTTCTACCCTTTTGTAGCCAATTCCCAGTTTGGAATTTTGATGGAAATGATGAATGAAGAGTAAGGAAAGGATTTGTTTTAGCAGGCAGTATTTTGGTTTCCCTAACCAATTTAGACTGCTTAGTTATCTATAATAATGAAAGTGTTATATGCTAATTAGACCGGACAACCTTCCTGATGAAGCCGCAGCGGCGGGGGGCTGAGCCCCTTGCCCAAATTTCGTGCATCTGGCCTCTAGTTATGAATAAAAGCAAATCATCCCTGGGGTCTTTTTTTTTTCTTTTTGGCTAATTAGGAGATTATTTCACCCAGAGAAAATAAGTTGTAGTCTTTCCCTGGCTATCCATGCTGTCCTGTACCAACACAAAAGCTTTTAGAAGTTCCTGATACCACAGTAGCAATTAATGTATTCGCCTGTGTTTTCTTGAAAGATTATTTGCCTTGATATTGTAAAGCTTTATAATTTCACAAATATTCCAGTTAAAAAATAAAATCAGAGCTCTTTGAACAGTGGTGTGTGCACTGTGTAGTTTTTTTCATGGAATTTTTTTTTTCTTAGGTTGTACATGCAGCTTTAGCTTCTGGGAATTCTCGCTTCTGTTTTTTTTTTTTTTTTTTTTTTTTTTTGCCAGGAGTTTGGGGATAAGCTTAGTTTATTCTGGGTCAGTTACATTTTGAAAACTAGGGCAAGATAAACCCAGGGTCATTTAGAGTCCTGTTAAAGTAGGTTAACAAAGATCTCATTCATTCCTTATAGAAATCAGAATCCTTTTTAATTAGCCCCTTGGGAGATACGAGATTTTTCTCAGCTTTTGTGTATGCATGTGTGTTGGGAGGGGGTGTAATTGTTCAGAGCTTGAAGTAGTATATTAGGAAAAATAAAACTCAAAATAACTTCCCCTTAAAAGGGGAAAAAAGTCAATATAATAGATTAATTTATACACATTTGGTGGGTTTAGTGTGTGATATACTAGTACATTCTAAATATAAATGTGCTGCTTCAAGAGATTACTTTCCTCATCCGATTTCAACATCAAGGGATTACAGTTTCTCTGAATGGCTTCGGTTTTCTAAAACATTCAGGGAAATTTTAGTAAAAGATAAACTGCATTTGTTGTTCTTAATATAATATGAGAACTGAAGTTTATTATCACCAGGTATTTTAAAGTCATTTAGAAGTGGTACGTAAAAGAACATGAATGATTTATCAGAGATGAAATGTTCCAAGTTCTAAATGTGTGCATCATTGTTGGAGAGACCCGGGATTCTGGGTGACGATCTCTCCTGTCACTGATGGTCTGTGCAGGGATGCATGTTGACTGAGCACAGGCAGCAAACGGCCGAAGAGGAGCCACACACACTTCTCCTCTAGGGTGGAGCTGTGCTCCCTGGTCACGTCTGGGTCTTCTCAGTCCTTCCTGCAGAGGGGACCACCAATGACAGCCGCAGCGACAGGTCACAAGAGGAAGGGTACCTGGCTCAAACACAGAACAGAAAGCCCTTCTCAAGCACAAGAAACGTTTAGGATCTTTCCAGAACATTGACACTGTTGGCTTTGTCTTCAGTTAAGTGGGAACCCGCTCTGCTGTGTGTCTCTGTCTGAATGTTCGTGGCACAACTTCCCAGGGGTCTGATATCTTCAAAACAAAATATTTCCATCTCATACTGCTCATCACAGAGTTTGGTTTGTATGAGTACAGGCCACGGGTTCACTCAGGCAGCATGTGTTTCTGCGGCCCTACCTGTATCCAGCATGATTTTAGATTAAGAGGATACTGAGGCTAGCAACTCCGGTAAGCTTCTTCTATCCATGGTGCTTGCATTTAAGTTAAAGAGACAAAGAATAAATTATAAAAAAAAAAATTTCAGCACATGGTAAGCTATAGAGAGGGTTAAAATGGATTTATGTGGTAGTGTCTGTAGATTGGGTGGTCAGAGATGGCCTCTCAGAGGAGCAACATTTAAGGAGCCTTTGAGTAACACAAAGGAGCTGCCTTGCAAAGACCAAGAGAAGAGCATTCCAGGCGGAGGTAATAGCTCAAGGCAGAGCTCAAAGGTAGAAACAAACTTGGTGAATTCATGAAACAAAGGAAGCCTGGTGGCTGGATTGCGGTGGGCAAGGGGGGGCATGAGCTGGGCGAGGCAAGGCAGGGCTGGGTCAGGCAGGGATTCGTTAGCTCTAAGCTAAGGTGTGTGGATGGGAACCACTGGCAGATATTAATCAGAGGAATAACATGATTTGATTTATGTTTTCCAAAAGATCACTCTGGTTGCTGGGTGGTGAGGGAATTATCTGGGAGCAAGAGTGAAGTCAGAAAGCCAGGTAGAAGGCATTTATTATAGTCTAGGTTTGATATTATGGTGGTTTGGACCAGTATGGTAGCAATGGGATAAGAACTATGGATTAAAAAAAAAAAAAAGATATTTGTGAACACTGGGGATGTTCACAAATCAAGAATAATTTCTAAATTTTGCCTTGAGTAACTGAGTAGTTGAGCAAAGAAGACTGGTGGATGAAAAAGTTTGGGGGAAATCAGGAGTTTATATTGCCATGATTGATGTGAAATGCTTATTTGTTAATCTGAATGGAGATGTCAGGTATACAGTTGGATGTCAGGATCCAGAGTTCTAGGAAGAGGTATAGATTGGGGATTCATCAGCGCATGGCTGGTATGTTTACATTTAAGGCCATGGACTGGATGAGATCACCTATAGAGTGTGCACTTTTGGGGTCTTTCTGTGTGTAGAGGTCAAGCATAAAATGAGGAACAAGCAGAGGACATTGAGGAGTAGTCGGGGACAAAGAAGGAAAACCAGATGAGTAGGATGGCATGGGAACCTCTTGATGAAAGTGTTTGAAGAAGGTGGTATGGTCAACTGTGTTGAATAGAAAGAAGTGATCAATGGATTGGGCTCATAGAGTTAGCTGGTGGCCCTGATAAGGTTAGCCAGACTCCGGTAGTAGAGATAGTGGCCTAAGTGGATGGGTTGAGGAGAGAATGGGAGGTGAGGAAGTGGAGACACTGGCTCAATCAATGCTTTTAAGAAATATACAGACTAATATAATATCATACAATGTGTGCTTCAGGAGAGAGGAGACATGGCACTATAGAAGATCAGAGTAGGGGTACCTAACCCAGACTTGGAGGTCAGGGAAGGCTTCCAAGAGGAAGTGATTTCTAAGCTAAGACCTAAAGTACGTTAGCATATGAGCAGGATGAGGCTGGAAGAGTGCTCTAGGTAGTGGTAATAGAATAGTTCAGATGAAGCTGAACAAGTTGAACATGGCATATTCAAGGAAATGGATGGCCAGTGGGACTGAGGATTAGAGTTTGAAGAATGTTAAGAGATGAGGCTGTAAAGGGTCATGCAAATACAGGAGTAGGCAAAAGTAGGTTTACACTACTGATAGGCGAATCTGTTTATTCTTGTATTACTATTTATTAAGTATTGTATTATTTATTTGTATTATAACTGTAAACCTACTTTTGCCCACACCTGCATATAGGGGTTTGAAATTTTTCCTAAGGCCAAGGAGAAGCAATTGAAGGATTCTGAATAGAGCCATATTCAGAACTGGTTTTAGAAGTCACACAGGCTGCTGTTTGGGGTGTGGCCTTATGGGAGTGAGTGTGAAGACAGAAAGACTAAAGTCTGTTACAGTGGTTCATCTAAGAGATAATGGTGCCAGTGGGAATGGAGAGAAATGGGTATTGAGCGATATCTAAAAGGTACAATTTTCAGGACTTTAAAAAATTTTTGTTTTAGTTTATTTTCAGCTTTATTGACGTAGTTATCAGAGCTTTTTGATTGAATGGGCTTGGCATAGTGAGGGAGAGGGAATCATCAAGGATGACTCACTCAGGTTTGTTCTTGAGCAAATGTGTGGATGATGGAACCATTCACTGAAAATAAATGCAAATGCAAGAGAACAACTTTGGTTGGGAAAGAGCTGGCTAGAGATGATGACTCAGTTCTGGAAATGTTGAATTTGCAGTGCTATGGAATAACTAAGTGGAGATACCCTGAAGATAATGGGATATATGGACGTGAAGCCAGGGAGAAACTATCACCTGGGCTGAAGGTAAAGATTTGGAAGTCATTAAAATATGAATGGTAATTTATTCCCTTGGAGTAGATGAAAATACCTGGAAAAAGAGAAGAAGAGCCTTGGTAGAACATTATAGAGACAGAAAAAACAAAAACAGGTCATAACAGAGCCCGACGAGGGGTGTGCAGACAAACAGGAAGAAGACCAGGGGAGTGCGGTGTCATGGAACCCGAAGAAGGACAGCGTGGTGAACAGTCTTAGAAGGTTTAAGATATCCAGTGAGTCCTGAGAAGTACCCATGGGGTTTACAATGGGAATATTATAGGTGGCCTGGGTGATTATTAAGTAGAGCGGCTAGGGTGGAAGTCAAGCTTTTAGTGGGTTGAGAAGTGAGTGGTAGGTAAGGAAGTAAGGACAGCCAGTGTAGACAATTGTTTTAAGAAGTTTGGGTTTGAAGGGGAGGAGAGAGATAGGGTGCCTGCTGGAGGGGCCATGGATCTGACATTTCAGCTGTTGTTGTTTTTTTTTTTTGTTTTGTTTTGTTTTTATTTCAGAGAGGAAGGGAGTGGGAGGGCGAAATAGAAACATTAATGATGAGAGAGAATCATTGATTAGCTGTCTCCTGCATGCCCCCTACTGGGGATTGAGCCCGCAACCAGGCATGTGCCCTTGACTGGCATCGAACCTGGGACCCTTCAGTCCGCAGGCTGGTGCTCTATCCACTGAGCCAAAGCAGCTCAGTTGTTTTTTTAGTTGAAATAAGAACAACATAGATTTTGGTATTAGGCACATCTGGATTTGAATTTCTCCTCTGCCAGATGTGAGATCTGGAGTACAGTGGTTGGGACATAGTAGGCTTTCAATAAATGTTCATTGAGAGAGTCAACAAAACTCATTCATCTTCACTCATTCATCTTCAGGGAGCTACAACTTTCTTATTTATAAAATGCTCACCTGACTACTTCATTGAGAGGCTTTAATGAAATAAAACCTTTATTTTTTTACCCTTGAGTTCCCATTTACTCCTGGACTAGTCTTGTTTCAGTAAGCTTCTGAGCCCCTCTAAGTGTGTCTAAGGATACCCACATGTAATAGATGTATATTGAGTTACATTATATTAATATTTTAGTTCATTATTTCATCACTATTTTTGTCAGGCCCTTCCTGTTCCCTTATGTTGTCTCAAGAAGAAGTCACACACATACATCAGCCCAATAACTTTAAAGAGGTGAACCCCCGAATCAGAATCTCTGGGAGTTGGGACCCAGAACACTGCATTGAATGCCCCTGAGAACTTTGCTGGCGTGCAGAGTAAGAGTCCTAGATTTGTAATCACAGCCCAGTTCTCTTCAGTGTGTCCAGTAGCTTTGCATTCAGAAGTCAGAGATGCTTGGACTGCTGCCCAGTGGAAGGTGTTCAAACTTATACGTCTTGATTTTCGAAAGACAGGCACTCACAGTTCTATGTGGTAGAGAAAAGGTATGAAGAAGTAATAATTATGTGTTAAAAGAAATGTAGTTAGTTTAGTTTATGCATTCCACAACTATTTATTGAGCAACTCTGATGAGTCAGAAGAGGGTAAGAAAGGAGAAACACATAACACCCTATATTCTAGGCATTTTATCTGTATTGTGAGCTCATTTTCATGTGCTAGAAATACAAGATTTGCTTACTCAGAGCCAGGAGCTATGTCGGCCAGTGAGGTTGGAAACAAAAGCCTCAGTGTGAAAATCTCAGGTGTTCGCACGAGGGTGTGGTGCACTCATGTGGCAACACGAAGAGGCGGGATTCACAGGCTAAGGCCCAAAGTGGAAATCATTTGGTGTATGTTATATATTTTCCTAACAAATCAAGCACTCAAAGCTCTACATTGATTAGGGAAAAATAGCAACAAAGTCCCACACCCTCCCCTCCCAGCCATTTAACCATTCATTCAACAAATATTGTCTGAATTTGTACAACATGAAATGCACTGTGGTAGGTGCTGCAGGCAATATGAGGAACAAAATCAGACTTGGCTCTTATTCTCATGGAGCCTCTTGGCTAATGAGGAGACAGATTAAGCAAAGAATCTCACAGATATTAGTTAATATATATTTTTTTGGGGGGGCGGTAAGAGCTTTGTTGATATAATTCGAGATGTAATTTACAAACCATACAACTCATCCATTTAAAGTGTAGAATTCAGTAGTTTGTAGTATATTCACAGAGTTGTGCAACCATCACATTTAATTGTGGGACATTTTTATCACACCCTAAAGAAAGCCCATACACTTTATTTATTTATTTATTTATTTATTTATTTATTTATTTATTTATTTTAAATATATTTTATTGATTTTTTACAGAGAGGAAGGGAAAGGGATAGAGAGTTAGAAACATCGATGAGAGAGAAACATCGATCAGCTGCCTCCTGCACACCCCCTACTGGGGATGTGCCCACAACCAAGGTACATGTCCTTGACCGGAATCGAACCTGGGACCCTTCAGTCTGCAGGCTGACGCTCTATCCACTGAGCCAAACCGGTTAGGGCAAGCCCATGCACTTTAGCAGTCATTCTTAAACCTCCCACCTTCCCAGCGCTTGGCAAACACTGGTCTACTTACTGTCTCTCTAGATTTGCCAATTCTGGACATTTCATACAAATGGAATCATATAATATGTGGTATTTTGTGACTGGCTTCTTTCATGTAGCATAATGTTTTTGAAGTTCATCCATGTTGTAGCTGGTATTTGTTTGTGTAGATTAATCTTAGTTCATGCCTGGGATTTCAAACTTTTTCTGTGAATGGCCAGGTAATAAATATTCTAGTTTTTGAGGTCTATATGGTATCTGTCAAAACTACTCAACTTTGCTAATTTAGCATGAAAGTAGCTACAGACAGCATATAAACAAATAAATGTCTCTGTGTTTCAACAAAACTTTATTTACAAAAATAGGCAGTAGTCCAGAATAGCCTTCGGGTTAGTTTGTTGACCTCTGATCCACTTCAGTATAAGTAGTTAATTCTTCTGAGAGCTCTTATTATCCCCATTTTACAGATAAGACTGAGGCACATAGCTAGTAAGTGGTTGATATAGGATCAAACCCAGATAGTCTAGCTCTAGACCCAGTGCCGTTAACCTTGCCAGTGATTACAAGTTGAGGCAAGTCCAAAATACGGGGCGGAAATCCATGATTCTATGAAAGCAAATAATGAAGACACATTGACTTAGGTTTGCTTCAGGATGCAACATGAACTGAGACCTAAGCAAAAGGAGAAGTTAACTAGGTGAAGGGAGGGTAGGAGGGGTGGTGCAAATGGTTGTGGCTGAGGAAACATAGCTTGTAAAGGCCTTGAGAGAAGATAGAGTGACCGGAGTTGAGGGCTCCAGGGAGAGAGGTGAGATGCTCTTGTGTGGACCGTGCAAGACCTAAAGGTTGTTAGAGATTTTGCTCTTGATCCAGAGCAGAGAGAACCATGAAGGGGTGGGAAGAATAATATGTTTATATTTATTGGCTGAAGTAGAAAACAGATTGAAGGGGGTGGAGTAGACCTAGTTGGCCATGAAAGTGGCCCAGGACAGAGCGGATGGTGGGTTGGGCAGGAGGGCTGGGGGAGCAGAGAGGTGTAGAGAAGGAAGTGGGTATTAGAGCGTTGTGGAGGCAAGTTTGGCAGGATTTGGTGCTAGGCTGTACTTGGGGATGATAAATGATGGTGGTGTCTAATCCTTGAGATGGAACCACGAGAGAGGAAGGTTTAGTGAGTGGTAGGGAAGTGATTTTAGCCCTGGAACGCTGAGTTTGGCAATAGGGATTCTCTGGGGGAAATATGTAAAATAAAAGGATTTGGAGGTTGCATACTGTGTTTTTCAAATTATGTTAGCTAGGACTTACCTTCTAAAATCACTTTCCTGGTTCAGTAAACTGGATCTTAGTCTTGGTATTACAGTATTTATTTTTCTTTCTTGTTTGCTCAGGGTTGGCTGCAAAAAAATTGTATCGTAAATTGTCCCCCTGCTTTCTCAGTTAGTTAATAGTCTCATGTAGTTAAATAACAGGCATTTTCCTGTTTATTCTTCAAATATTTTAGGCTTCTGTGTGTGTGTGTGTGTGTGTGTGTGTGTGTGCGCGCGCGCGCGCGCCTGTATGATTTTATTCCCTTATTTTGTTTTTTCATTTATTTCTGATCATCTCCATGAGAAACAATAGAAGAGGTGGCCTTTTTACTTTTAGTTCCCTTTCTTCTTCAGCTTCTTTGGGATGGCGATTGGAGCACATACCTAAAATGTGTAGCATTATCCTCTGAATTTAGTTATCCTTACCATTGTCTGTCCCAGCTAACAATGGGCTGGCAGTAGTGTTTTAGGGAATGGCAACAGGGTCTCATTAGTATGTACTCTTTTATTCAAGAAATTTTATTAGTTAAAGAAAGAAATTGCCCAGGAGTTGTTTAAACAAGGATTAGGGTAAGGCATGGGCCGAGTAACTGTTGCCAATACATTCTTCACCATACAATAACAAGTCAGTTTGATCCTCCACACTTTTAAAATTTACTAAGTATTTGAATCAGCACCTATTTATGTCATATTTCTTCTGTACTTGTTATTGTGTTAAGCGGAAGCAAAAACGCCAAAACATAAATGTTTAAGGTTCATACACTGAGTAGGAGAGAAACCACATGCAGGTATGTGACTACAGTACATGAGCGGCAAGTGGTAATTACCATAAGATAGAAACCAAGTGTTGTGCTATACACATAGCTGCCGTTTAATAAAAACACAGATAGAATAACAGTAAACATACTATTTTTACAACTTACCCTTTTCCACTTAATATATTCACATCAGTGCATATATATCTACTTTGTTCTTTTTACTGGCTAGAGTTTTTAATTCTTAACATGCTTAATCTAGAAGGATGCACAGGAAACAATTAATGTCTCTATGGGAAGAAAAGAGAGGCATGGGGAAGGTTAAGATTAACTTTTAATTTCTCTGACTGTTTGAAAAAATGTTTTATGAGCATTATGTATTACTTTCTAATAATAATCCTATATAATAAAGACATAATATGCAAATTGACCCTCACTCTCTCATGCCATCACAAGATGGCTGCATCCACAGTGGAGGCAGGGTTCCCATAACACAAGATGGCTGCGCCCACAGCGGAGGCGGGGTTCTCGTAATGAGCAATCAGCAGGGACCTGAGGCTGCATGGTGCCGGGCTGGGGCGGGGGACCTCAGGCTGTGCCCCCCGCCCGGTAGGGATTGATGGGGGACCTCAAGCTGTGCCCTCCCACCCGGCGGGGCTTGACGGGGGACCTGAGGCCGTGCCCCACGCCCCGGCACTGGGCCAGGGGACCTGAGGCTGCACCCCCAGCCCAGCGGGGCTTGACGGGGGACCTCAGGCCATGGCCCTGCCCTGGGCTGGGGGACCTGGGACCATGCCCAGCGCCCCGGTGCCAGGCTGGGGGACCTCAGGCCACGCCCCCACCCTGATGCCAGGCCTGGGGACCTGAGGCTGTGCCCCCCGCCCGGCGGGGCTTGATGGGGGTGGGGCCAGCCAGGTCTGGATCTTGCCCAGTGGGGGTGGGGCTGGCCGGGTCTGGGTCTTGCGCGATTTTGAGGTGCACGCAGGTGGGTGGGGACTTGACTCTGGGTCCCACAGCATGCCCCAGACTCTGACAGGAGGAGTATTTTCATATACATTTTACTTTCATCTCTGATACTTCTATTATAGAGAAAAGGCAAATAGCAATATTAAAATATTTCCTCTAATTAATTCCCTTTTAATGTGCACTAATTTCGTGCACCAGGCCACTAGTCTATATATATATAAAAGCCTAAGCGACCGTTAGGACCGGTTGCTATGATGACGCACTGACCACCACAGGGCAGATGCTCAATGCAGGAGCTGCCCTCTGGTGGTCAGTGCTCTCCCACAGCCAACCTCCCATGGCCAGCAACCTCCTGCGGTCCCTCCCCTGGCTGGCTGGCCCTGATTGGCCCCAATCAGCCCGATCCCCAGCCAGGTTAAGGGGACCCCACCCGTGGGCCTCTAGTAATAGATAAAAATCCAGCAAAGTATTGTGGTGCGCCGGAGCCAGAAGAGATTATTTCTACTTCACTTGAAAGGGGACATTTGAACAGGGTATGTCTTATTTTAACAAATGTTGATTGAAGGCCCACCAGGTGCATTGTGCTGGGGTTTATGTAAATGCAGAGGGAAATGGGAGGATTGGCCATTCCAGAGGCTTCGTAACACGGCAATGCAGAAAAAAGGGAAGCTTACTTGGGGCATTGTAGTGTAACTGATGGTAGGGTTCTTGGATTCCCCAAAATAGAAATCAAGAAGAAACCCCAGAGACATTTCCAGACAGATTTTATTAAGCTCATGCTAGAGCACCAGGGAGGCAGCACAGAGGAAAGGAAGGTCCTGAACTGGCTCGGGGCAGGCTCTGCTTGACTGCTTTTATAAGTTGGAGACAAAGCGGGCTTGGGTGAAAAGGCTGGTTTATTAAAAGGTGGGCTTGCAGAATTTTCCACTTTAGGGTCTGGGTGACTTCCTGTGGATGAAAAGGGACCACATGCTCAACCTGACAAGCTCAGGGAGGCCTGCGTGGTGGCCTTACAAACTCAGAGACCTAAAATAAACACAAAGAATAGCCTGAAATTAACACTTTTTAACTAAAAGCAGTTTATGGTGGATAGTCATGTCCTAGGCCGGTATCTTCCCTGACAAAGATCAATCTTTATCTTAACTGAGCCTGTCTATTGCCTTTTTACATCTACGTTAACCTATCTTTGGAATGTCAAAGTAATATTCTTTTTACTGGACCCCTCAAAGCACAGGCACCACTCTACGGAGACCACAAACCCTGAAGTGTTATTGAGTTAATTGTGGGTTATTAGCCTACTAGAGGCCTGGTGTATGAAATTTGTGCAGGGGCTGGGACCCCTCGGGGGATGTCCAACTCCCTGGGATGGGGCCTAAACCAGCAGTGGGACATCCCTCTCGCAATCCAGGACTGCTGGCTCCTAACTGCTCACCTGACTGCCTGCCTGATTGCCCTTAATCACTCTGCCTGCCTGCCTGATCGCCCCTAACTGCCTCTGCCTCGGTCCCACCACTGTGGCTTTGTCTGGAAGACATCCAGTCTATCCAGTCTAATTAGCACATTACCCTTTTATTAGTATAGACATTGACTTATATAAAAGAAGTATGTATGTCTATCATTTTACTTTCTTATCCAACCCCAGAGGTTTCCACTTTCTCCTGCCTCCCTAATCTATCACCAATGGATTTCATAAATCCCACTTACATCTCCTCTTTTTATTGTAATGTTAAAGTAAGGTGCAAAACTGCCATTCCCTGAAGCATTATCTCAATCTGTTGAGATTTTGCTTCCCAGCAGTTGTCGACAGGTGGCTCAAATAAACTGACAAAAATTCTTCACAGGTTAGAATGTTTCTTAAGTTGATATTCCTTTCCCAGCTGTGTGGCCTGGTGACTATGTTCATGCCTGGCTGGGAGGGGGCGGGGCGGCGGGAGAGAAGATGGCAGACTCACCCTGGGAAGGTCAGTAGTTTAAGAAGGCAGTTAGAAGGGAGATAAACTCAGCTACCTCTGCGTTTTGAGCAGAGGGGTGGTGACATTTTTGCGGTCCAGTGTTGCTAAGTTTATCTGGTGTCCTTGGGGCCCTGGGCCCAGGTCCCTCTGCTGTCTCAGGAGGTATTCTAGTTTGGCTAGAGAAATATGATGTGGATAGGAGTAGAGAAGTCATGGGAGATGAGTCAGAAAAAAGTAGGTTGGAGTCAAATTACAAATGACCTAGAATGTTAGGCTAAGAATTAATAACTTATTCAATAAGAATTAGGAAGTGATCACAGACTTTAATGAGAGTGAAAGGTCAAAGGCATAAATCTGGGCCAAGGGCAGTAAACCTGTTATCAATAACCCAAAAATAGAAAGGGAAGAAGAGAAATTCCTGGAGAGAAGGAGGTTGTAAAGCTTCTTGAGGGACCCTATGCCGTAGAGAACATTCTGGGAGAAGCCGCATCATAATAACACATTGTTCCGTGTTTAAGTGACAACGTCAACTAGTGATTCTCATGCCTGGGTAACTGCTTGTGAACTCTTACTGTCCGGGAGGACGACTGGTGTCAACATTTCAGATGTGCTGCTGTGAAACTGGACCTTTCTGAGACCCAGTAGCCATGGTAGTTTTATAATGAGCTTTCTAATGAACTTAAAATTCATACTCTTTAATGACACTTAACTCAGTGTTTTCATTTAAGTTCCCTTTCAGCTAACAATAGGAGTTGCCAGCTCACAAAAGGCAGATTGAATAAGAACAGAGTCAGGGATTAACTATTTTTATGGTAATGGCACGTAGAGAAAATCTTTGCCTTCCATGCCTCATTTCTCAAATTCAGTCAGATATTTTCTAAGAATGATTATGAAGGATACTTATATAGGCCCAAGTAAAATTCACTGAGTATATTTTCCTATATTATATGTATTTTACATTTGTCTAAAAATGAGGATATAGAATATCTCATTCTCTATTTCTTGGCATTTTAAGAAACTCATCATTATAATAGATTTTGTTATTTCCTCCCTCCCTCCCTCCCTCCCTCCCTCCCTCCCTCCCTTCCTTCCTTCCTTCCTTCCTGCCTTTTTCTGCCCCTAATAACTGCTGACTAAAAAGTTCTCTACTTTGCACGCCATTTTGAGAAGAGTTTTTTATTTTATTAGAAAGTGACCCTGGAAATTAAAAAATAAAATCCAACCATTGAAAAAAACACCTCTCTCACTTAAATTAAGATGCTTTAAAGTATGTGGCTCTCAACTATTTTTCCCCCCAATGGATCAGACTTTGAAAAAGAACAAAAGGTTACTTATCCTGCCATAGGGTGAGCTATTTGGCTGTGGTTCCTGCTGGATTAATACTGCTTTTCAGGGATAAGCTAGTATGAAAATGAGAGAAGTGCGTCAGGGGTAGATGAAGTGGCACATTCAGGGCCATTTAATTGAGCTGCTACAAAGGTGTTTAATTGTACCTGGGACATCTTTGTTTGCCATTAGCAAAGGGCCCTTGTTGAATTTGAAGGGTTCTTATTTCCGAGATGATGAGGTGTTAAGTTTGGACAATGAGTTAGTTAAAAGCCCCACGTTTCCTTTCTGAATCCTTTCCTGGAGGTTTCATTAGTGCGCTGTTTCCTTTGCTAACTGGAACGTAAGGGGTGGGGATTTGATCTGACTGCGCCTCTGAGTGTTTTTTCCCTTGTTTCTATTAGATTTTAATCAAATTAGGACAGGAATAACTTAAGGTTTCCATTGGAAAATTTTTTATTTATTTTATTATTTAAAAAAATATGTCTTTATTGATTTCAGAGAGGAAGGGAGAGGGAGAGAAAGATGGAAACATCAGTGATGAGAGAATCATTGATCAGCTGCCTCCTGCACGTCCCCCCACTGGGGATCAAGCTCACAACCCGGGCATGTGCCCTTGAGTGGAACTGAACCCGGGACCCTTCAGTCCACAGGCTGACACTTTATACACTGAGCCAAACTGGCTAGTGCTAACATTTTGAATTACAGGACAAAATTGTGGTATTTGTAATTCTTTTGTTAAGTGAAATTTATAGAACAGAAATAACTCTGAAAAGCCTAAACTATCCAGTTGGCTTGTCAGAACTGACTTCAGTCCAGCTAACCGTTACTGAGCAGCCTACAATGTATAAGTCACTGGGCTATAACTAATCTAAGTTGGTAATACAGATAAAATGAAATGGGTTAGAAAGAAAAAAAGAGATCCAATGAGGCAAAGTACAGTTTTAATATCTAATCAGTCACTGTGCTTACTAAACAATTGCAGACACCCTACAATTCCATTTACTCGGGTTCTCTTCTATCCTCAACCTGAAGTCTCATCGGATTAAAAAAAACCTTGAGAACTCAGATTAGTGTCCCACCCGCTATCTCGGTCTGTTACGACCATGTGAGTGTTAGATGGAGGTTTGTAAGGGAAAATGAAGTCTGATACGTTCAAATGGTTTCTGGGCTTCTTGCTTGGTAACTGCTGTTGTCCTTTTGAAACAGCTGAACAGGAAGACACTCAGAAGAGAACCTTCACCTGCTGGATAAACTCGCAGTTGGCAAAGGTGAGGGGAAAAAAGAGCAAATTCAGCTCTACGTTTATGTAAGTTACTTCTCCTACTCCGTCAGTTTGGGTCCCAAAAATGGCATTGGTGACATGTAAAAGGCTGAGGGACTGTGTTGAATGTCACCTTGATCTTGTTTTCACATGTGTGTTATTCTCTCCTAACACACGAAAAGGACCACTTTCGTTAAGAACATGGGAGAAGGTGCTATAAAAATATTTAAAGCAACAACAAAACTGTTATCAAATGAAATGAAAATAATTATGATTCATATAAATTGAGTGCTATGTGTTAGACACTGTCCTATGTTATTCAAATGTGCTGATGCTCCTTGACTTATGGGGTTCTGTCCCAACAAACCCATTATCAGTTGAAAATATTGTCTCAAAAATTAATACACACCTAACCTACCAAACATCATAGCCTGCCTGCCCCACTTTATTATCTATTTATTTATTTATTTCTCACATGAAGATATTGATTTTAGAGAGAGGAAGTAGGCGGGGGGAGGGAGAGAGAAAGGAACATTGATGTGAGAGAGAAATACTGATTATCTCCCTTACACAACCCGGCCAGTGATCAAACCCGCAACCTTGGTATGTGCCTTGACCAGGAATTGAACCCATCGCCTTTCAGTGTACGGGATGATGCTCCAAGCAACTGAGCCACACTGGCCAGGGCGCCTAGCCCACTTTAAATGTGCTTAGAATACTTACATTCACCTTCAGGTGGGCAGAATCATCTAACACAAGGAATGCACTGTGGAGTGTCAGTTGTTTACCTTCCTGATCGCATAGCTCAGTGGTCAGCAAACTCATTAGTCAAAAGAGCGTCAAACCCGGGCTCGCGAACCGCGGTTTGCCGACCACTGGCATAGCTGACTGGGAGCTGTGGCTCTCTGCCGCTGTCCAGCATCATGAGAGAGTTTCATACTGCATATGGCTAGTTGGGAAAAGATCAAAATTCTAAATCTGACATATGGTTTCTACTGAATGTGTCTCGCTTTTGCAGCACTTGTAAAGTCGAAAATCGAACTCGAACCATCATAAGTTGGGGACTATCTGTACTGACTACTCATTACATTTCAGTGATTTTCGCATCATCCCCAGGAGATAGTGTTATTCCAGTTTGCAGAGCAAGGAAGCGACGGTACAGAGAACTAAGGTCCCAGAGCTTAAAAGTGATGGTGCTGGGATATAGATTCCAGGCAGAGTGGACCCAGAGGCCTTGATCTTAATCACTGGGCTAGTCTGTCTCTCAGAGATGCCAAGTGCCTGGAATAGCCTACAAACAGAAATGAATGAGTCTCTTCTCACAGGCTGCCCGTCCCCACACAATGCTCCTAATTCTAAAAAGGGTAAATTCATAAACAGGTTACTCTGGAAATGTAATCTGCTTCCCAAGTAAGTGGGTCACTGTTGGCCGACTCTCAATGTCTTGAATGCCACCTCTACACACAGGTGTTAAGCTCTCAGTGAAAGCTGAAAGAGTGTTTGTGACTGGAAATTTGCCACGAGATAAACTCGAGTTCCCTGCTTTTCTTACCATGTTTTGATAGGGCACTTCGTGTGTTCCCTGTCATTCTGTTGATTAAGAAGAATATCACTACCGATCCCTAGCCTTTGCAAAGACACGATGTGTATTTATGAGATTCTTACAGGTACTGTGTTTTTGGACCAGTGTGTGAGATGATTTTTCTTGTGACCTCTTGCAGCACACTCCTCCCTCAGTTATATCAGACCTATTCACAGACATTCAGAAGGGGCATGTCCTCCTGGACCTCTTAGAAGTACTCTCAGGACAGCAGTTGGTAAGCTCTTAAAGTGACATTAAGGAACTTTTGTTGACTTTTAAAATAAAACATTTCTGAGTAATATATTTTGCTTGAATTTCATAGCCTCGGGATAAAGGATCTAATACATTCCAGTGTAGACTCAATATAGAACATGCCCTGACATTCCTAAAAAGCCGATCGGTGAGTATGAATTTCACTTGGAGACTCATTGGAGAGGTTAATACTGTAGAATATTTTCTCCTTTTCATCTGCCTTTTTTCTTTTCCAGATTAAGCTAATCAATATTCACGTTGCTGATATTATAGAGGGAAACCCATCCATTATTCTTGGCCTGATTTGGATAATAATACTGCACTTTCATGTAAGTAGTTCGACGATACGAAAATTATTTCTGTTCTAATCACCATGGTGTGAAATCAGTGTAATGCAATGAGAGTCATTTGCTGCCAGATTCAGTCCTGATCTTCCTCCAGAACTAGGACACCCTGGAAACCTTGCCAGGTGGAAAACAGATAGCAGCCCTTTAGCCATTTATGTTCTTTTTCAATTGAAAATCGAAAGCTGCGTTATCGATGAGATCAGCACCAGTCTGAATAGAACCTGTCATGGTAAATTATTGCTCATTATCCTTTATTTCCTTTGGTGGGAAAGAGAGTAGAAAGCTCCTGGAGTAAATGCTTGAAAACGAACCCACTAAACTTTGTAAAATCTCCCTCGTGTTGAAGACTCTTGTCCAGAATAATAATCCTGCAACATCCAGTTCTGTCGCAAGACTAACTCATCGATTTATTTCATTCTACAAATACTAGTATTTTTGAGCACCAACTATGTGCTAGTTTTTGTGCTGAGACACCAAGAAAATAACAGTGAATAAGACAGAGTCCTGGCTTTATGACACTTACTTTTTCAGGTTTGGGGCTCTGAATTAGTGCAGGTTTTCTGCAGCTATCTAGAAAGTTCCATGATTACTTTAAAAATAACTTTAAATTTTGTTGTGGGCAACAAATGCTTATTTTAGAAAATAACATGACTTGTATAACATTTAAAACATGTGAAATGAGACTAGCATTTCTGGATACCTACATTTGTAGTTATAGAATAATATGCATGAGGATGATGAAAAGTAAATTTAGGATTGTGGTTTTCTCCCTCTTGGAAATGAAATTGGAGAGGGGAAGTCAAAAGGCTTAAAGTGTAGCTGTGTTGTACTTCTTAAAAAAATGTGAGACAAATGTGATAAAATATTAAAATTTGATAATTCAGACAATTATATTATTTTTCATACTTTCCACCGTATTTGAAATATAATTTAAAATGTCAGTATAGATAATAAAAAGAAAATAAAGTATCTTTAATTCCACTACTCATAGATAACCTCTCTAAGTAATTTATTGTATCGTCTTCATGATATATGCAGCAATAATTAATATATATATTCATATATGTACAGGGTATGCCAAAAATGTATATATACTTTAACAGCTGATAGCTCAATTTTGAAAATGAAGTGTATTTTAATAAACACTGCCTTTATAATTACTCAAAGTGTGTGTATACATTTTTTGGGACACCCAACAAATCTTTAAAAAATAGGATCATACTCTTCATATTTTTCAACCTGTTCTAATTAACATCCTTCTGAACTTACATACTTCTTAATGGAAGCATGGTATTCTATTTTAAAGTACTGTATTTCATGAATGGGCAGTCAGAATGCTCATATTTTTGTGTGTGATTGTAAGTAATTCCAAAAAGACTACCCTTATGATAAAACTTTTGCATACAATCTTAATTATTTCCATGGGTCAAATTCCTAGAAGTGGAATTGCTGGGCAATAAGGTTTGCAAAACTAAAGCTTTAACTTCATATAAAGGGAAGTGTAACTGATTTCTCTTGCATACACTAGATCCTCTTTTGTGTGCGACTTATTTCACTTAACATCTTGGCTGTGAGATTCATGCTTTTGAAGCTTGTGCTGTTGATGGACATACCTTTTGTTGCCAGTTTTTAGCAGTTACGAATAAAGCTGCTAGGGACATGCTTGCATATGCCCTTTAGGGTACAAGCCCTCATTTCTGTTGCATACACTATTCCAGGAGTGGAGCCCTGGGCCCCAGGGGATGTGAACTTCAGCTGTAGTAGGTGCTGCCAAATACTTTTTCAGACTTGCCCTCATTTATACTGTCGCCATAATCCTAATACTTGGGATTAAAATTTTATTTTCGCTATGCTGTTGTGTGTAATGATTTATAGAGTGTTAAAATTTATTCTGGATACAAATCCTTGTTGGGTGTATATAAGCTGCAAATCTCTGACTCTGTGGCTTGCCTTTTTAATCTTTCAATGAATAGACATTCATAATTTCAATGTAGTTCAAATTTATCAACATTTTTCTTTTTTTGTGTGTGACTGGTGCTTTTTAAAATACATATATTTTTATTGATTTCAGAGAGGAAGGGAGAGGGAGAGACAGAAACATCAATGATGAGAGACAGAAACTGGGGATCGAGCCCACAACCCAGGCATGTGCCCTGACTGGGAATTGAATTGTGACCTCCTGGTTCCTAGGTCTACGCTCAACCACTGAGCCACACCAGCTGGGTGTGGCTGAAGGTTTTGCCTCAATGCTGCTAGCTTGTGCTCCTGTGTATGTTAACTATTATGATGTCTTCCTTAGATTGAGGAACTTGCCCAGACTCTTTCTTGCAATCCCAATCAACCTTCCCTGGACGATGTGAGTGTGGCTGAGTCATCTCCTACCTCAAGTCCTCCTGCGAAGAAATGCTCCAAAGCCCAAAAAAGGTGGCAGATGTCTGCAAAGAAAGCTCTTCTCTTGTGGGCTCAGGAGCAGTGTGCCACGTAAGTAGTTTGCTATGGCCTGAGGAGACAGCTGTACCCACCAA
Organism: Plecotus auritus; assembly: GCF_963455305.1. Lineage (NCBI taxonomy): Eukaryota > Metazoa > Chordata > Mammalia > Chiroptera > Vespertilionidae > Plecotus > Plecotus auritus. Next base: position 34,797,026 of record NC_137770.1, on the reverse strand, counting down.
CACAGAGTTGCTGACCTCTAGGTTTGAAACTGGGTGTAACACCACCGGAATGCTTCCCTCTCGTAACACCACCACTTCCTCTCATAGCGTGTCTTCCAAATGTGGAAGTCCGGGAGCTCAGCCACCCTGGTTTTGAAGACCAGAGGTGGTATTGTCTGGGTAACTTACCTCCACATGCATAGGTGGCCTCTTTGTGCAATTAAAGTGCTCTTTCAATATCCTTGTCTTTGGGCACAATTCCCTTGTGCATTGGGAAGGTGGACTTAGACTCAAAAAGTTTTGCCTCAGTAGGAGCTCTTTAAAAGTCAAGACTATATCTTAATTGATTGTGTTTCCTTAGAACTTAGCATAATGTGAGTTCATGGTAATGCTCCATAAATGTGTGCTGATTGGATGAATGAACAAATCCTATATAATAAAGAGGTAATATGCAAATTGACCATCACTCCAGCACACAAGATGGCCGCACCCATTTGGACACAAGATGGCCACCACAAGATGGCCGGCAGGGGAGGGCAGTTGGTGGGGACCAGGCCTAAAGGGGAGGGCAGTTGTGGGCGATCAGGCCAGCAGGGGAAGGCAGTTGGGAGGGACCAGGTCTGCAAGGGAGGGCAGTTGTGGGTGACCAGGCCTGCAGGGGAGGGCAGTTAGGGGCAACCAGGCTGGCAAGGGAGGGCAGTTAGGGGTGACTGGGCCAGCAGGGGAGGGCAGTTGGGGGTGACCAGGCCTACAGGGGAGGGCAGTTAGGGGCAATCGGGCTGGCAGGGGAGCAGTTAGGTGTCGATCAGGCTGTCAGGGGAGTGGTTAGGGGGTGATCAGGCTGGCAGGTAGAAGTGGTTAGGGGCAATCAGGCAGGCAGGCAGGCAGGCAGGCGAGTGGTTGGGAGCCAGCAGTCCTGGATTGTGAGAGGGATCCTAGATTGGAGAGGGTGCGGGCTGGGCTGAGGGACACCTCCTCCCCCCGCCCCCCCCCCCCCCCCCCCCGCCCCAAATGCACGAATTTCGTGCACCAGGCCTCTAGTAGGTAAATAAGTAACAAATTTATAAAATCATCTCCTGGAACTGTGTATGACTACATTAAAAGACCACAGACCCCATTGTTTAGAAACTCAGAGCTCAGTTAGGAAACAAAGAGACAAGAGTATGTATGTTTTTAAAAAGTAGGGATGATGAAGGGAAGTTAGTGCTCATAGTAATTTTGTTTGTTTTTTTACATACAAAGAAAATTGTTTTTTGCTCTTGGGAGACATTTGCTTTTTCATTTTAACCAGCTGCTGGGATGGAGTTTGAGAGAAATGAAGAATTAGGATGCAGAACTCACCAGGAGAAGAGCTGGGGAGTTCAAAGGTGTTCCTTGTCACATCATAGCATTGTCTGCATAAAGAGAGGCATCAATGTGTTGCTAATAAGCCCTTTCAGAGAATGCGGGCTTCTGAGTAACTCCTTCCTAATGAAAGACGAAGATGTTAATTTTCTGCCTTCAGCTTTACCTCTGTTCTGTGAGGGACCCAAGCATGCATATCTTATGGGTTATAAATATTAATTAAACTTTTTCTTGAACCTCCTAGAGACCAATTTACTTCAGTTTTCTAAAAATTTCAAATACAAAATATAGTATGTGGGGAAAGCGTTATTGCATCCTACTCAGCTTTGTTTCATTTATGGATAAATAAGCTTTAAAACCTTTCAAAGTTCATGAATTTTACCACAGTTTATCTTTCCCCATGTCCTCCCTTATTTTTCAACTATAGAATTTATGTTAAACTTGTTAAGATGTAGTAATTAATTCTTAAGTAATTCATCAGGAGTTTATCCTACTTTTGGCCATCCCTAGTGGTATTATTAGCTAACGTTTATTTTAATGTTCTGCGATTCTGTAGGACTCGCATGTATGACTGTGCTGTAAGAAACATGTATCTTCCTACTTCTGAAGATCACTCGAGCCCCCATTTGAGACTTCTAAATGAGCCCCAATCCTACAAGTCACCTTGGAGCCTGACCCCTGCCCTCTTTAAGACCTGGCAGCAACATGTTCTTTGTGGCATTGGTTTCTGCTCCTTAGTGCAGAGCTGACCCCATAGCCTGGTGCTTTATTAAGCATAGTGCCTGCCAGGCAGCACGGAGCTGGTTCTGGCCCCTCCGCTCTCTGAAGGTGGCCTGGCCCTGCCCTCAGCCCCAGCGCCTGTCTCTTTAGCTGTCAATTCAGTTCAGTCTCTAAGTGCACACTCTGAAGCCAAATACCTGGGTTTGAGTTATGGCTCCCAGCACTTCTGACTGGTGGCCTAAGACACTTTGTGTTTGAGTTTCCTCACTCATAAAATGTGGGCAATACTCACTCACTTCATAGGGTTATTAAGTGTGTTATAATAATGCTTTTTTTAAAAGCATTTGGAACAATTTCTGGACACAGTGGGGACCACATGGGCATTTGTTAAATAAGACAAAAATCACTGACTACTATGTAGTTTCATGTTCATAATTTAGGCTTTGTTTCTTAAGGAAAGCCCAGGTCATCTGAAGCAGACTGTTTCTTGAGTAGCTTTTACGATTTGATTTATACCTTAAATTAGTCCATTGAATGTCCTTGTGTTTTTTATAGGATATTAAAGGAAACTATAGTTGTTCTGGAATTTTCCCTATACTTTGTAGGCAACTATACTCTTTTATAATATCTTCATCTCTTGTCAAATACTGAATAACGGTTTCCTTGTCAGATACACATCAGTGACTGAGTGATTTGAAATATATGTATTAAGTATCTTTCTGTACCAGCTACTGTTTGTGGGGTGACTCTACCATGACGGACAAGAAAGACAAGCTCTTGCTCTCAAGCGGCTTGTACCCTAGTGGGGGGAGCAGGTGAATAAATATAATTACAGTTGGCGATAAGGTTGGGAAGGACTTATGATGACTGGGGGTGTCAAGGGTAGGAAGAGGGTCGCATGTATCTTAGGTGGGTGTAGAGCTTTTCTGAGGAGGAGACCTTTGAGCTGGGCTTGAAGGAGAAGGCTAAGGACTAAAAAGAGCATGACTATGGGGATGTAAAGTACAGCATAGGAAATACAGTCAGTAACACGGTGGTAACTATGTATGGTGCCAGGTGCGTACTGGAAACACAGAGGGGAACACTTCGTAAAGCATCTGATGGTCTAAGCACTGTTCTGTGCACATGAAAGTACTACAACATAATATTGAATGTAAACTGTGAGAAAAAAATTTTTTAAATAAATATTTATCAGTGTCATCCCCCCTCCCTCTAAAAAAGAAGAAGAATGTGACTATAGAAAAGCAGAATGAGGCCAGTGTGACTGCAATATTGCAAGGGAGGGGAGATATAAAGGGGGGAGAATTAAGCAGAGGCAAAATCTTGTGTTTGTGGGCCAGAGTGAGAAATGTTATTTTAAATACATTAACAAGCTGCAAAGTTATTTCTCCCCTCCCCCCAAAATTGTTATTGTGATAAAGTATACATAATATAGAATTTACCATTTTAGGTTCGTAGTTTAATGGCATTAAGTACATCCATATTGTTGTGCAGCCAAGACCACTATCCAGCCAAACTTCTTTCATCTTGCTGAACTAAAGCTCTGTGATCTATTAGACAACTTCCCCATTTCTCCCTCCCCTCAACCCCTGGCAACCAGTGGTCTACTTTTCTTTTCTTTTTTTTTTTTTTTAAAATAAATCTTTATTGTTCAGATTATTACAGGTGTTCCTCTTTTTTCCCCCCTAGCTCCCCTCCACCTGATTCCCCACCCCACCCCATGCCCTTACCCCCCGCCACTGTCTTCATCCATAGGTGTAAGCTTTTGTCCAGTCTCTTCCCACACCCCTCACACCCCCTCCCCCCTGAGAATTGTCATTCCACTCCCTTTCTATGTCCCTGATTCTATTATATTCACCAGTCCATTCTGTTCTTCAGATTTTTTATTCACTTGATTTTTAGATTCACTTGTTGGTAGGTATGTATTTGATGTCATTTTGTTGTTCATAATTTTTATCTTTACCTTTTTCTTCTTCTTCCTCTTCTTAAAGAACACCCTTCAGCATTTCATGTAATCCTGGTTTGGTGGTGATGAACTCCTTTAGCTTTGTCTTGTCTGTGAAGCTCTTTATCTGACCTTCAAATCTGAATGATAGCTTTGCTGGGTAGAGTAATCTTGGTTGTAGGTTCTTGCTGTTCATCACATTGAATATTTCTTGCCACTCCCTTCTGGCCTGCATAGTTTCTGCCAAGAAATCAGCTGACAGTTGTATGGGTGCTCCCTTGTAGGTAACTAACCCTTTTTCTCTTGCTGCTTTCAAGATTTTCTCTTTGTCTTTTGCCCTTGGCATTTTAATTATGATGTGTCTTGATGTGGTCCTCTTTGGATTCCTCTTGTATGGGGTTCTGTGTGCTTCCTGAACTTGTAAGTCTATTTCTTTCACCAGGTAGGGAAAGTTTTCTGTCATTATTTCTTCTAATAGGTTTTCAATATTTTGCTCTTTCTCTTCTTCTGGCACCCCAAAAATTCGGATGTTGGTACGCTTAAAGTTGTCCCAGAGGCTCCTTACACTATCTTCATATTTTTGGATTTTTTCTTTTTGTTTTTCTGGTTGGGTGTTTTTTTGTTTCCTCATATTTCAGATCTTTGGTTTGATTCTTGGGGTACGTTGATCTACAGTTGAGTTTCTGTATATTCTTTTTTTCAGACAGTGTATGCTTAATTTCTGACTGGTCCTTTTCCATTTTTTTGGCATTCTCATTAAGGTCCTTGAAGGTCTCACTAAGCTCCTCGGAGGTCTCATCAAGTTTCTCGGCGGTTTTTAGAAGATTCTTGAGTAACCTTATAAATGTGGTTCTGAACTCTATGTCGTCCATTAGTTTGCTTTCCTCCATTTCTCTCATTCGTGACATGTTTCTTTGTCTCCGCATTTTGCTGCTTCCTTATGTTGATGGAGTGGCTTTGTGTGGTAGGTGACCTATAGGGGCCAGTAGCTCAGCCTCCCCAATCACCTGAGGTGGACGCCTTTGGTACACCCCTTTGTGGGCTGAGTGCAAAGTCTTGGTGTAGTTAAGCCTTTATTGCTGTTGGTACACTGGGAGGAATTGACCTCCAGGCCAACTGGCTGTGAGGACCCGCTGTGTCTATAATGGAAGAACTGTTGCGCTGGAGACACGCTTATGGTGCAGGGCTTGTTTCAGTGGGGCTTTGGTGCTCACTGAGTCTGCCTCTTGAATGTATCACTTATGGATGTGAGGAGTTGAAATCTGGTGTCTCACACTGACCACTAGGTACACTGGCTTCTGGATCTCCAATGGGGTGCAGGTCAGCTACTGTCTGAGGCCACCCAGCAGGAGCTACAGCAAGAGCTACAGTTTTCTCCTCTTTGCTTGGGGTTTGGAGGTTTTGGAGCTGTCTGACCTGGGCTGCAAGTTTGCTAGGTTAAGCTGCGATAGGGCAGGCCATTCATATGCTAAAGCCGCTGCTTGGAGCTTGGGTGGGTTCGTAGATTGTGCAGGGCGGGGTCTCAGGGTGTGACTAGGCTAGGGCGTGGCAAACAGCGATGGCTGCCAGTAAGCCGGCTCTGTGGCTCTGCGTCTCCCATGTCCCCGCATCCCGCGCCCCAGCACAATAAACAATTGTTCCTGCGCGCAGCCCTGCAAGCAAGCCTCCCTCACTTTCCGACCCCACGGCAGACAGTCCAGCTTCTCCCCTTAGGAGTTTGGGTCCCCCGCGTCTCCCCAGAAACGAGTTCGGAGTAATCGGGAGCTTATCTCATTCGGGTTGAAAACAGCAGCGCTCCCAGTCACCCGTCACCAGCCCGATTCGCGTGTCTCCGTACCTCAGCTTTTCAGCGCTTGTGCACCTCTCAGTGCTGTTTGCTCTTTCCTTCTAGTTGTAGAACTTCCACTCAGCCAGCTTTCCCGTGGTTCTGGGTGATAGACGTTTTGTCTTTTAGTCATAGTTTTGAAATTGTTGTGCGAGGCAGCAGTTTAGGTGTTTACCTACACCGCCATCTTGGATCTCTCCTGGTCTACTTTTCTAATCCATGAATTTCACTATTCTAGGTGCTTTAAATGAATAGAATCATAAAGCATTTGTCTTTTTGTGACTGGCTTATTTCACTCAGCATAACATCTTCAAAATTCGTTCATGTTGTAGCACGCATCAGAATGTCCTTCCTTTTTAGGGCTGAATAATATCCCATTGCATGTATACATCACATTTTGCTCAGCCCTTAACCTGCGATGACCAGTTTGAAGCCAAGGAGTGACAGGGTCTCTGTATCCGATGAGCTGCTGGCCATTATTGGTCTGGCACAATATTTCATTTAGTTTGTTCCAATGAGAGACACAATTTTCCCCTAGTGAAAGGAACTTAACTGTATGTAGAGATTCTAAGTCGGTCTCAAGCCAACAGATTGTTGAATGAGGAACATTAAACTGAGTGAGTATCATTGTCGTGTGAAGGCTTTGAGAGACACACATTTCAGGCCCACCCCAGAGCTGATTCGGAAGGTCTGGGGCGGGGCCTGAGAATTAGCATTTCTAGCACTTGCAACCTTGGTGCTGCTGCTACTGGTCCAGGGGCCACACTTTGAGAACCAATGTTCTGTAGTATCGTGAGCCTCATCAAACTTGGCATTTTACGTTAATTTGACCACAAGATTAAAATAAAATATTTTCCCAGGATGATTTATGATTTATTTGAGTCACTCAAATTTGTTTTAATTACTGTTGAAGAGAGAGGGGTGCTTTGACATATTCTTTTCAATAGTATATGTAATGTTTTTGTCCTTTTGTGATAGGTCTGAGTCTGTCAGTGTGACGGATTTTAAGTCAAGCTGGAGAAATGGGATGGCTTTTTTGGCCGTCATTCATGCCTTGCGACCAGACCTCATTGACATGAAGAGTGTGAAGCAGAGATCCAACAAAGACAATCTGAGAGAGGCCTTCAGAATTGCAGAACGAGAATTAAAAATCCCCCAGTTGTTGGAACCAGAAGGTAAAGATGCTTCTTTCTTTTTAAAACCATGTCCAGTGTGACGTTGATCTGAAAATGCTAATACCCATATATAAGCAAACAGAACAGCATTATCTTAAACTCTTTGTTAACTTTCAAGAAATTAAGAATTTCTACCAATTAGGTAGCCTCAGTTACTCTTTGCTTCCTCTCTTTCTGTACTGTACTCTGTAGAGGGAAGTCTCCATGTGCAGCTCACACTTAGGACAGTTATGTTCACCTTCCTTGAGGGCAGGTTACCTACTTGAGTTATTTGGAATTCTCCTGCACAGGAGGTGTGTCTGTTCTCCATTTGTTTACTTATACAACCCTTTATTTATGTCAATATGGACTCATGGATATTTTTGGGTTGTATTCAATACCACTTTATTGCTCAAATTAAAAAAGTTTTTTTTAATAAAGCTCAACATTTTGGCCAGAGGGAACTCTTTCAGTTGGCTGCTATACTCTTGACAAATCTCCATTAAAGTGGCATTTGCTTGTTTGTTCTGGGGCATGTCCTCACTTTTTGGGAAAGTCCTGGGGCCATTTCTCCAATGAGCCCTGGTTCCTTTTACTGGAGAATGGTATTAGAAACCGAGATCAGGGTGCCATATGTGCTCATTGTTATGGGTACTTAGCCTTTTTGGACTGCATTTGTTTTCAGGAGTTGAATTAGGTGACAATGATTCCATTCTTCTTCTTCTTTTTTTAAATATATTTTATTGATTTTTTTAAAGAGAGAAAGGGAGAGGGATAGAGAGTCAGAAACATCGATGAGAGAGAAACATCGATCAGCTGCCTCCTGCACACCCCCCACTGGGGATGTGCCCACAACCAAGGTACATGCCCTTGACCAGAATCGAACCCGGGACCCTTCAGTCCTTAGGCCTACGCTCTAGCCACTGAGCCAAACTGGTCAGGGCTCCATTCTTCTTTTTATCAGGTTTGTCATTAGTCTGGCCCCATGTTGCTTATTATTAATTCTTCTTATGTTAACTTTTCTTCTCATTTCCTTTTTTCCCCTTTCTTTGTCTTTTCTCTTTTCTTTTGGCTTTTCATTATCCTTAAATTTTTTCCATACCTTGTTCTATTCCTTATTTCTTATTACTATATTTTTTAATGCTTCTTGCATATTTAAAAAATTTATTGAATTTCCTGGGGTGACATCTATACTAATAAAAGAGAAACATGCAAATTGACCATCACTCCACTACACCCACCAGCCAATCAGAGCGAGTATGCAAATTAACCCAACAAAGACAGCTTAGAAGGAAGAGGGAGGGAAAGCGGAAAGTGCGGGGAGGCTGCGGTGGCGGGAGGGAAGCCCGCCTCGGCAGGCTTCGCTCCCTTCCCTGCTTTGCTCAGGCTGCAGGAAGCCCTATTCTTGCAGGAATCTTCCTGCAACGGGCCTCTAGTTAGCAAACAAAATCCACCTGGACATTAAAAGGAAAAACCAGGACATCTTTTAATTCACTTTATAATAATATATTAAAGGAGGCCCTAGCTGGTTTGGCTTAGTGGATAGAGTGTCGGCCTGGAGACGGAAGGGTCCCATGTTTGATTCTAGTCAAGTGCACATGCTGGGATTGCAGGCTTGGTCTCCAGTAGGGGACGTGCAGGAGGCAGCCAATCGATGATTCCCTCTTATCACTGATGTTTCTATCTCCCCCTCTCCCTTCCTTTCTGAAATAAAATATATATTTAAATATATATAAATAATAAAGAGGTAATATGCAAATTAACTGTCATGCCATCACAAGATGGCTGTGCCCACAGTGGAGGCGGGGTTCCCGTAACACAAGATGGCCACGGCTTGACGGGGGACCTCAAGACGCACCCCCTGCCCCGGTGCCGGGCCGGGGGACCTGAGGCCATGCCCTTCGCCCTGGGCCGGGGGACTTGAGGTCGCACCCCCGGCCTGGCAGGGCTTGACAGGGGACCTCAAGGTGCTCCCCCCACCCTGGCGCCAGGCTGGAGGACCTGAGGGTGCACCGGGGGACCTGAGGCTGTGCCCCCCGCCCAGCGTGCGCCGGGGGACCTGAGGCTGTGCCCCCCACCTGGCGTGGCTTGACGGGGGTGGGGCCAGGTGGGTCTGGATCTCACCCAATGGGGGTGGGGCTAGCCAGGACTGGGTCTTGCACGATTTCGAGGTGCACACAGGTGGGTGGGGACTTGACTCTGGGTCCCGCAGCATGCCCCAGACTCTGATAGGAGGAAGATTTTCATAAACATTTTACTGATTTTCTTTCATCTCTGACACTTCTATTATAGAGAAAGGGCAAATAGCAATATTAAAATATTTTCTCTAATTAATTCCCTTTTAATGTGCACAAATTTTGTGCACCGGGCCACCAGTCCTATATAATAAAAGCCTAATATGCTAAGTGTCTGACCAGTCGCTATGACGCAAACTGACCACCAGGGGTCAGATGCTCCGACTGGTAAGTTAGTTTGATGCTGGGGTCTGGCTGATCGGGACTGGGTGAGACGGGCTGGACACGCCCTGGAGTCCTCCCGCGGCCCCTCCCCGGCCCTGATTGTGCATTGGTGGGGTCCCTCGGCCTGGCCTGTACCCTCACAATCCACAGGCCAGGCCAAGGGACCCCACTGTGCACCGGGCCTCTAGTTGGTTAATAAAATTATATTGGGTTCAGGTATACAATTCTATAATACATCATCTGTATATTGTATTGTGTGTTCAATACCCAAAGTCATGTACTTTGATTCTCCAAATCTATATTATTAGTATAAAATACTTTGTTGTTAAAATAACTAGGCAACCAATGGAATAGATTATATAATAAAAGCAAATTTCCACTCTATGAATGATTGCCCATAATTCCTTTTAAGTATCTTAAATAATAGATCAAAAATGTGAAATACATCATGATTATTTATGCAAACCAAATACCATAGTCATATTTGGATAAGGGAATTATCTTTTGACATAATTTTGTTAAAGCGTTTAATCATTACGCATAGCTTCATACAATGAGAAGTTTTAAAAAAATCCTAGTTAAGCCAGTATCATTATTTTATGTATCTCTTTATTATATTTACATTTTTTCATTAAAAGATAGAATAACTTGCCGAAACCGGTTTGGCTCAGTGGATAGAGCGTTGGCCTGCGGACTGAAGGGTCCCGGGTTCGATTCCGGTCAAGGGCATGTACCTTGGTTGCGGGCACATCCCCAGTGGGAGGTGTGCGGGAGGCAGCTGATCGATGTTTCTCTCTCATCGATGTTTCTAGCTCTCTATTCCTCTCCCTTCCTCTCTGTAAAATATCAATAAAAAATATATTTAAAAAAAAGATAGAATAACTCAACTCTTAGGGATTCTTCCTTTTATGAAACCCCGCCCCCAGTGTTATTGATACCTTTATGTGCCTACTGCCTTGAATTTTATTATTTGTGTATAAATTAGATTTACTTTCTCCTTTAGCTGGCTTAGAGCACTCGTTGGGTCCATGCATAGTGTGTAGTACTCCCAGCCATAAGCTCCTTGAGGGGAAGATTTCTTAAGGCATCTAAATCTACTCAACTGTCTATCATCTGCTTGATGAATGATTAAAGGCATGAAACATAAGGCCCCTAAGCTGAACAGTAGTCCCTCTTTGTGACTTGCATTTGTTGGATCTTTATAAATATTTTTTGAATTAAATTTAACTGAATTAATAAACAGAAGATTTTCTTTTCAATAATTTTCATTTGTTGTTTTGGAAACATCCCAAAATTATGTGTATATTTTGTTTGAAATATTGTAATCCCTTTTTTATGATTTTGTGATCTACCTAATTTATTATATGTCTGGAAAAGTTCTACAGTTAAGGAATTTATAATATTTTTATAAACTTTGTTTAATTCAGCATTTTCTAAATTTATTTCATCGTGGACTTTGTCAATGAAGCACAAAACTTGGCCCATAGAAGGCTCTCAGTGAATATATTTTCCCATGAATGAATGAATAATAACTTGTGAATGTCTTTTTAAAAATTGTCTTTATTGATTACAGAGAGTGGAAGGGCGAGGGAGTGAGGGATAGAAGCATCAATGATTAGAGAGAATCATTGATCAGCTGCATCCTTCACATTCCCTATTGAGGATGGAGCCTGCAACCCGGGCATGTGCCCTGACGGGGAATCGAACTGCGAGCTCCTGATTCATGGGTCAATGCTCAGTCAGTGAGCCACACCAGCCATCTTGTGGATGTTTTCAACACGTCTTTCATACAATATGTACTTTTGGGAAAGTTTACGGAATACATGCTGAGACCAGTGTGTCAGGAAAGGATTCCAGTTGCTTTGTGTTTCTGCACTCCTGGTGGAGTTTCTGTACTGTGTCTCTGGGAAGTGGAAGGCTTTCTTTTCTCCTTTCCACCCTCCCTCACTGCTTATGCTCTCATCCATACAACATGCACAGTAGTAATTGAGGCGGTGCATGTACTACTGCCAGGAGTCAGCTGAGCTCTGTTTAGCTCTAGACCTAAGTCCGTAGCTACTGCGTCTTGGAGCAAGGGCGAGTGGCCAGAGATGACATGGCTGGTTGACTACTTTGGTTCATTTCAAGGCTGTTTATGGCATAGCCTGATCTTGAGTATTAATAACAGTAAACGACATCTATAGCTAAGTGATGGTGTGGCATATCTTGCAGATGTGGATGTTGTCGATCCTGATGAAAAGTCAATCATGACCTATGTGGCGCAGTTTCTACAGTATTCAAAGGATGCACCTGGGATTGGAGATAAAGCTCAGGTATGTCTTTATAAGTACAAATCAAGCTCATTTTTGTCATACCCTACTAATGGTTTAATTTCTTAAATTGAGGTAAAATTTGCATATAGAACTTAAATGTACAGTTTTGAGTTTTGACAAATCTATATACCTACGTAAACCATACTCCAATCATAATGTAACACATTTCTGTTACCCAGAATGTTCCATTGTATCTCTTTCCTGTCTGTAGTCCACACCCCAGGCAACCAGTATTCCAATTTCTTTCACGGTAGATGAGTTTTGCCAGTTTTTTGTTTTTTTCCACTCATATATGGAATTGAATGAACAAACTGAACTATCAAGCTAAATAGAGACAGACTCATAGAGCAGGAAGACAGATCTGAGGTAGGGTCGGGTAGAGGGATTGAGCAAAAAAGAAAAAAAGAACTCATGGACATGGACAACAGTGTGGTGATTTTGGGGGTGGAGGGTGTGGGTGGGGGTGGAAGAGGACATAGAGGGGATAAATGGTGGTGGAAAAAATAAAAAGAGTTTATTTGAGCCAGACTAATGACATATATCAGGAAGTAAGATCTCAAATGCTCTTACTTTTTTTTTTTTTTTTTTTTTAGTTAAAAGTGGTAATTTATTAAACGGTGATGAATTGCCTAAAATAGCTTTAGATCGGCACTGTATAGTACATATTAAGTTAGCAGGCTTTTTAAAAATTCTAGCACTATCAAATTTTTGTCTATTGTAATTTTTAACAGTTTTATTGAGATACAATTTATATATCATAAAATTAAACCATGTAAAGTTTATAATTCAGTGATTTTTAGTTTATTGACATAGTTGTGCAACCCTCACCATAGTCTAATTTTACCATATTTCTTTTTTTTCTTTTTTAATCCTTACCTGAGGATATTTTTTTCATTGATTTCTCGAGAGAGGAAAGGGGAGGAAGAGGGAGAGAAACATCAACATGAGAGAGACACATTGATTGGTTGCCTCCCACATACGTCCCTACTAGGGCTTGGGAACCTGTAACCAACCTGTAACCGAGGTACATGCCCTTGACTGGGATAGAATCCGCGAACCTTCCGTCTGTGGGCCAACATTTTAAGGACTGAGCAGGGCCATATTTCTATTTTACCTGTTTTTTATTTTCATAAAAATAGAATTATATAATTCATAAAAATGGAAGCATTGCATTCTACTCTTAATCCTTGCTTGTTGAGATAGTGTTGAATTACAGCTAGATTGCCATTTAATTATTCACTTTTTTCCTTTGACTTTTTAAACAAAATGTTGTGGGTGAAATTTCATAAAAATTACTGAGCTGAAAATATACCCTTATTCTGCTTCTGTGAAGATAAATGAGTGCTGTGAACTTAGTAAATATGTTTGAATATTATTTTATCATTTTTAAAAACTACTTTCTCAGTAGTTTACAAGTCGTTTACAAGTAGTCATATTATTGCGTTTTATTTGACAAATTTAGGCCGATGTTTTTCCAACTGTTATGTTGAGGCACCAAGCCGGCTTGTTGCTGATTCTGGAAGAGAGACTCAAGCTGAGACTCGGGTTTATAATACAGTTCACTTATTTCTGGCCTGCTGAGAAGCTATTCTTTTCTAATTAATTTTCATATTAAAAAATAAAATTAAAACTTCAATCACCCATGAAACTTGATGCAAAAATATACAGAAAATGCTCTTTTTTTAAACTTTATATAGAAAATACTCTTAATAGGAAACACAAGCAAATGAAGGTTAAAAGAGAATGGAAATAAGATGTAACTTCTTTTGCTTTATCCTTCTTATAGTAAAATTTGCTTCCAAAGTAGACAAGTTTACCAGCTAAACAAGAATCTAAGGAAAAATAATTGTTTCTCACTTCCTTAGGACAGCAAAACCAAGCCTTTAGTAGTGTTATTTTTAGGATCTTTAAAATATTCAAGGTATTTTTGATGTCAGTGTGTTTGATGGATGTGGGCATCTCTGGAATTAACCCATATTTAGATGTATTGTGTCAGGGCACAAAAAATACTTTCCTCCCACCTTCTAATTTCTTCTGGCTGGGCTAATGCTCAAATAGCCTGCGACAGATTAACAGGAGAAAATGTCCAAAATGTATTACTGATGTACATGCGGGGGTTCCATAAGAATATGAGACCCAAGCTGCACTGGACAGTTGAGGTTTATTTGTCATTCTGGACAAAGGAGAGGGAGGCAGGGGTGTGGGATTTTAAAGGCAATTTATGGGTTGATGAAAAAGAGCAAACATGTGGTAAACAAATTCTTGCTGGGCCACCCAGGAGCAATGGGATCCAGAGTGGAGTCTAGCAAACAGGCTCTGCTAGATTTTTCCTGTCGGCTACATTATGTTATTGTTACCAGAGAATCGACCCCCCCTGTCGTTCGTGGGAGCGAGGTTCTTGTGAAAGCTTCAGAAAATGAATTTTCTGAGATTCACACGGGAGATGAGATGTGGAAAAAGGCTCTATTTGTTTGCAGTTACGTTTCTTGGCTTCCAAAGTCCCATGCCCTTTAAGCCAGTGCAGCTGGAGTTCCTATAAAGCCCAAAGCACAGCCAGTGTCCAGAGTGTCCACTCCGTGGTGCAGCCACGCATGGTTCACCATTCACGCTAATTAAAGCCCATTAGTCCATTAGTGGAGTGTCTCATGTGGGCTCAGGAGAGCACATTTCTCGGCAACACCAGTCAGGAGCCCAGTTCGTGTGAGAGAGAGAGAGTGCTTCTTTGTTTCAAAGTTTAAATATTTAGGTTTCACGTCCTTGCAGTGGCAATGCCTATTCTGGCCGCCGTCCCTTTCAGGTGTGATTGACTGGCACTCAGACCTTACTGGCATGTGTCTATCTGGTCTTCCCTTTCCTCCTTTAAACACGAAGGCGGTGCTTCCTTCCTTTAAACAATTTTTTTTCCCTATCTGTATTCCTTTAGGCAAGTAAGGGGGCAGTCAAAGGTTCTTTCTGAATCTTGTTCCCTAATAACCAGCTTAAAATCAGTATGCCATAAGGCACATTTTTGGGTGGGAAAACGTTGGTTCCCCTCAATGGGAAGCCAGTATTCTGAAATGCCTGCTTTAAGTAACTTAGAATAATGTTCTCTAAACTCGAAGAACAATGGAAATGGATAAGTTAAAAAAAAAAAAGGTGGGCTTGCTTGCCCTGTGTTTTTTTTTTTTCTTTTTAGCATATTGTCTTCAGATGCTAGTTTCAATCCCTTTTAAAATGTAAGGTGTTATGTTAACAAGCAAAACTGCTCTTTGGCACAATGAGTCACTGGTGTGTAATGATTACATTGTTTCACTAATATTTGAAGTTGTTAATTTTATTGTTTAAAAAAATCAAGTGTATTTAGGATAGAGTTTAAATGTGTGCATGTGTGAATTTCAGGGGACGATGAAAGATGTTATGGTCTGGTTAACTCAACAAGAGAAAAAACTACAGAAGATGCTAAAGGACTCAGAAAATGAGACCTACTGTAAAAAGTATGAAGTAAGTATGACTTCTTTTTAAAAAAATTTATTAACTCATTTCATTTTCATCAGAAGGTAGGACTATGACTAATGCCAAGTATGACTTTAAAGGGTAATTGATTTGCGGTTTACACTGATGGAAGAGTGGGATGTTTTCAGAAAAAGCCTTTTAGAATTAATTACTTAAACACTAAGTTAACAACTTTTAAGACTGAATTCTAAGACTTGTAAATTTTAATGTGCATATTAATCACCTGAGGGATCTTGTTAAAATGCAGATTCAAATTTAGTAGATCTTGGGCCTGGCCTGAGATTTGCATTTCCAAGGAGCTCCCAGGTCCAGCTGCTGCTGCTGCTGTTGGTGATTCTAAGAGCACTTTGAGTAGCAGGGTTTTATTTATTTTTTTTATTTTATTTTTTTTTAAAATATATTTTATTGATTTTCTACAGAGAGGAAGGGAGAAAGATAGAAAGTTAGAAACATCGATGAGAGAGAAACATCGATCAGCTGCCTCCTGCACACCTCCCACTAGAGATGTGCCCGCAACCAAGGTACATGCCCTTGACCGGAATCGAACCCGGGACCCTTCAGTCTGCAGGCCGACGCTCTATCCGCTGAGCCAAACCGGTTTTGGCGAGTAGCAGGGTTTTAGAGCAAGCATGTCAAACTCGCTGCCTGAGGGCCGCATGCGGCCCACAACAAATATTTTTGCGGCCCAGCCAGTATAATGCTATGTAAGAAATGTTTTAATAAAAATTTTGTAACTTAATTTTTACAATATCCTGTTATACATAATCTATATATATAAAAGGCTAAGTGTCTGTCCGTCCGACTGGTAGCTATAACACGCACTGACCACCAGGGGGCAGACGCTCAACGCAGGAGCTGCCCTGATGTGCACTGGCCATTTAAAAATAAACGGCCACACGGACCTGGTGCCGACAAACCAACACTCGGCTTCCTCCAAGTGGGACACAGGCCCTGCCACCACCCTGGCGCAACACCCCACCAAATTGCAGCCAACGCTGTCAAGCCCCTAAGGCGCAAAATGAGGCCCACAGCCCAGCCCAGCCCGGAAACGGTGGCTATGGCTATGGGCACCAGGTAATGACGTCACGTAGCTACGCCCCGGCTTCCTCTCCCTAGCGACGAGCCTCCTTGGAGTTTCTTCAGTCCAGGAACCCAACTTGCTTTATAACCAGATGCAAACATTTTACAGTTTAACCAAATGTTTGTGAAGTGTTTTCCTGTGTCTCATCTCATTTGATTCTCACAGAAGTCCTGGAGTCGGTAGCTAGGAGACTCGGTAGAATCCTATTTTCTTTTCATTAGCAAGACATGAATAGCAATATTAAAATATTTCTTCTAATTAATTTTCTTTCAATGTGCATGAATCTGTGCACTGGGACACTAGTTATTAATAATGAACTACAACGTTCGCTAATGACTGATTACTATAATCGTGTTGCATTTATTTCCCTTATGTGCCTTATGCGCAGGCACACCATTTCTCTCCACTAATACTAGCAGCGAATATTTTAGCAGCCGATTGCCGTGTCATTAGTCTTGGACTGACTTGTTAGGTGTGTGCAAGAGGAAATATTTCGCTTTTGGAGAACAAGAAAATAGGTTTATTTGCGTTACGCTAATTAATTTGTGCAGTTATTCAGTGGTAAGTTAATGTTCAAGAAAAATATTAATTTGTATAAAAATGTTCTATTATTTTATGTTAACGATGACTCATTTATTTCAGCCCTTTGTATTCAGCATGTCTCTATCGAAATAAATCTACATTTTTATGAAAATTGAAGCTTTTGTTTTTTAGCGGCCCACATAAACTTAAACTTTGTTTATTTGGCCTGTGTTAGCCTTTGATTTTGACATGCTTGTTTTAGAGCAAAGATGGGCAAACTGTGGTCTGCGGACCCCCCCCCCCCCGCCTGTTTTTGTAAATACAGTGTTATTGGAATATCGCCATGCCCCATTAAAGGATTGTCTGTGGCTGCTTTCACACTACAACCCCAGAGTAGAATAGTAGCTACTGAGACCATTAGTCCATAAAGCCCAAGATATTTGCTATCTTGCCTCTACAGTAGGAGTTTTATGATTCCTGGTCTAGAGTAGACCATAATTTTCAGAGTGAGTATTGAATGAAAGAAAAATCAGGAAATTGGGAATGGGGCCATCCCAGAATTACTAACTGGAGCCAAAGTCAAGGGTCCGCAGTCCTGTTTCTTAGAATCCACTGTCCATGTAACTCTGTCCTCCCTGATTCTCCATCCTGAATGAGGTGGAGATGCTCTCGTGTCCCTACACAGCCCTTGGCACTTCTGGGCCTCCATTTCCCTATCTGTTAGTGAGGAAGTTGGATAAATCCAGCCTTTGCCACAGTAACATTCAGTGGATTGTGTGGCTTGCCCACCACACCATCCTTTCTGGTTTGGAGCCATCGGGGAAGGAAGGGGTCAGATATTCTCACTTTTCTTCCATCTCAACTGTGTAGACGTCTTGTGCTTCTTCCCTCTGGCCTGCTACATTTTTTCATTGACAAGATGCTCAGTGTCCATTGAAGTGCCTTGCTCTCACATGTTTTTGATTTAGTAATGTGCCACCAATTCACGTTTTTTAACTAAAAGGCTTCATGAAGTTAATAATTATCAGAAAGAATTAAAATATTTATCCTTCAGTTTGCTCGTAAAATTGAATTAAAAATGCTACCAATAATGATGGATAATGTTTAAAATTAAATTCTATGGTGATGACTCTTGCACACACCAATATTTCACACAAATACGAACCAAGAAAAGTTTTATTTATTAACATTTTGAGATCAGAGACAAAGTATTTTCTAAGGTCTGTATAAAATGACTTGAGAAGAATTGGCTTAAGCTTAGTTAATCATAGACTACTCAAAAACCATTTAAAGATATGTTTTTTATTGATTTTAGAGTGAGAGAGAAAGGGAGAGGGAGAGAGGAAAACATTGATGAGAGAGAAACATCGATTGGCTGCTTCTTGCATGCCCCCTACTGGGAACTGAGCCTGCAGCCTAGGCATGCGTCCTGACCAGGAGTGGAACCAGCGACTTCTTGGTGTATGGGATGATGCTCACCCAACTGAGCTACACCAACCAGGGCTCATTTATACATGGTTACTGCTGTCTTATAATTCTCACTTTCTCTCATTGTTACTTTGTTGTGAACACATATTTGGGAAGGACAAACAAACTCACATTTTCCATGTGCCAGCCTGCCTTGTCCTCTAGAACTGAGGGTCCTGGCTTCTCCGTTCTAGTACAAATCCAACAGTACCGATGTGAGGCCAATCTGTGACCTAGGTCACTATGACGGGCACCTGACTTATCTGGGGGTACTGAAGTAAGAAACTGGATCAGTGAGAGGATCCTGAATTTAGGGACTTTTACCTTTGTCTAAGTAAAAACTTAAATATAACCTATAGCTATGGACCTTTCAATTGCAGTTGACATTTTGTAAACTGATTTAAACATTTCAGTCTTTAAAATATTCTTCTAATTGTAGAGTCTGCTGTCCTTTTTGGAGTCCTTCAGTGAAGGAAAAAAACCCGTTTTGGACATCCTGTCAATGAAAGGGAATCTGGATGAGCTGAATGAAGATCAGTTACAGTTGAGAAAAGCCTGGGATGGCCTCAACTACCAGGTTGCTATGTGACGTTAATTAGAAGAACATTTTCATTGGGCAACTTTGTTTGTTGGAAGAGAACTTCAGATTTCCATGAGGAATTCTATAAAATACAGGATAGATGCTTCAGCAGAAAGTTGGGAGAATGCTCTTAATATTTTCTTCAGGGTCTCATTTGGGTAGTGGTTAATATTTAAATAGGAATTTATAGTATTCTACTTAGAAAAAAATCGCATGCTTATCCTAAGTTCTTATGTTTGCCATCAATTCTTGGCTTGCCTCAGTAGATTAGCCATATTCTGATTCACTTGTAGCTTCCTCTCTACCATGGACCAGTGTCATGTGTCACTATCAATAGAAGCTCGAAGGGGGTTGGGATAAACCCAGAGAGAATGTGTAAGGATGAATGTGTGTATGTGTGGCTGAATATTTCTGTGTGATTTCAATCTGTATTATGGCCCAGGATATGGCGTATGTTGGTGCACATATTATTTGCACTAGAAATGAACATGTATTTTGTAAGTTATTGGATATAGTGTTTGATAAATATAAATTAAGGTGATTGATAGTGTTTAGATTATCTGGTCTTGACTGACATTTTGTCCAGTTCTATCAGTTGAATCCTTCCTTTAATTCTGTTAAATTTTGCTTCATATATTTTACACTTCGTCATCAGGTGTGTACATTTATGATTGTTATATCTTCCTGATGAATTGACATTTTTACCATTATGAGATATTCCTTTTTATCTCTGGCAGTATTGTTTTTCTTGATGTCTACTTAATCTAATATCAGTACAATCATTCCAGTCTTCTCTTTCTGATTGCTTCATTGACTTTCAACCTATTTGAGTCTTTATATTTAAACTAGAGGCCTGGTGCATGAATTCGTGCACGGGTGGGGTCTGATATTCCCCAATGGGGGCTGATCGGGGCTGGGCTGGCAGGGGGGAGGGGCTGCGGGAGGTTGGCTGGCCAGCCCCGCCCCTGATCAGGATGGGGGGGGGTGGCGATTGGGGGCCAGGCAGGCCAGGGGGAGGGGCCACAGGAAGTTGGGTGGGTGATCAGGGCCCCCATGGGGCCAGTTGGCCACTGCAGTGTCATAGCGACCAGTCATTCCAGTCATTCGGCTGTTCCAGTCACTTGGTTTTTATGTATATAGATTGCATCTCATATAGGCAACATATAGCTGGCTCTTGCTTCCTATTCACTCTGACAACCTCTGCCTTTTAATTGCAATGTTTAGTCATGTTATTGCTGATATGGTTCAATGTAGGTAACCATTTTACTCTTCTTTGTGTGTGTTTATTTCCTCTGTTTTTTTGTGTTTCTATTCTTTTTCTTCCTGTCTCATTTTAGGTTGTTAATATTTTTAGAATTCCATTTTAATTTGTTTATTGGCTTTTTGGCTCTATATCTTTCTATTATATTTTTAGTGGTCTTACAATATACATTCTAAAATTTTTACAGTCTATTTAAATAACTTCCAAGTTTTTGTATAACTTAAAACGTAGCAACTTGCAATTAAATTGATTCATTTATCTCATATTTTATGCTGTAGTTGCTTTGTATATAAATATGTATACATGATGCAGACATGCGTTTTAAAGTCCCCAAGACCATGTTATATATTTTTGCTCAAAACAGTCATACGTTAAAGAAAGTAAGAGATAAAATTAGTCTTTTATATTTGTCTAGATATTTACCATTTACAGTGTTCTTCATTTCTTCCTAGAGATTTGAGTTCCATCTGAACTTATTTTCCTTCAGCCTGAAAAACTTCCTTTAACTTATAATGCAGGCCTGTGGGTGACATGTTCTTACTTTTCTTTGATGTCTAAATATCTTTATGTGGCCTTCATTCTTTTTTTTTTCTTTTTTGTTATCTTTATTACGGTATAATTTACGTACCATAGAACTCACTCAGTTTAAATGGCTAATTAAATGCTTTTTAGTGAATTTACAGAGTTGTAACACCGATGGTATGACCTGCAAGTCAAAAATGCTCTTGGGCCCGGGAAAGGTTTACAGGTCCCTGCGCAAGGCTCTTGGCATCAGCAGTGGCAGCCTGTTTTAGAGGCCATTGTTCACCCCATTTATGCAGAGTGTCAGGCGGTATTCTAGTGGCTTAAAAAAGCCGCCCTGTCAGAGCACCTGCGTTCGGACAGGTAGCGCAGCCCCAGAAACCTCCCCACCAGTGGCTGTGCTCCTTGATCCCTAGCTCTGAATGTGAGCCTTGTGAAGAGCAGGCTCTCTGTTCCAAATCCTCGGCAAAACAGACACATCGCCTGTACAGCCAGGCTGTCCCAGGCCACAGAGACCGGGCCTGATTTTCTGAATATGATTTGGAAAAATTGCCCAAAATAATGAGAAAAAAACATAGAAAGAACTATTTTGCAAGGTTGGGTGCTGCAAATTAATAGTATGTAGAAAATCCATCCCTTCGGTAGAATGAAGGCTCATTTTCTTGGTGTGGGAAAATGAGGCGTATTAATTTTAATGTCATCAGGTGTATCAAAGGAAATGCCGTCTAGATAGTTTCTGGTTCAGTTGTTTGAGAACACGGATATCTCAAAGCTTCCTAGTAAATGGTTTCATTTTAAGCCCTCTATGAAGAATAGCAACGTTATGTTATTTTAACCTGACAAGATCTTATAGAAATTTTCAGCCAAATGCAAAATTCCCAACAGGGAGAAAGAAATGGCGGAGCCGTGTTATCTATGTTAAGTGAGAAGGGAGTGGATTGGAAGGTAAACATCTTTCCTTCCTGACTAGGTCATGGAGGCAGCCCTGAGGCAGAAAGCACACATGGCGTTTTATTCCAACACATGAACTTTCTTTTCATTGTGAAAAGAGTAACAGCCGACTTAGAAGTATTATCTGTAGCCTCCCTTTAACTCAGTCATATATCAGTTTTCTACTTTATTTTTTTGGCAAATGCACAAAAAATTCAGATATAATAAAAATACATCTAATTTGCTTATATTAAAAACTTACCATAATGGAACTTTTTCAGTGTTTTTCTAACTGGAGGCTTAGTGATATACCATTAGTGATTTAAAGTTATAGAATTGTCCTTTGCCATACGCCCTTTGAGAAAAAAAAACTTGCAAGACAATTAAAGCAAAACAAAGTACTGCCTGGTATTACTTAGATGTGGAATCTAAAAACAAGGTCAAACTCAGAAACAGAGGAGAAAAGTGATTGCCAGGGACGGGGAGGTGGGGACATAGGGAGAGGTTGGTTAAAAAAGTACAAACTTTCAGCTATAAGGTCTGAGGGTCTAACGTAAAACATGGCGATTATAGTTGATAACACTGTGGTATATCATTGAAATTTGCTAAGAGAGTAGAACTTAAGTGGTCACACACACACAAAATGATAAATATGTGAAGTGATGGGTGTGTTAATTACGTAGATGGTGGGAAACATTTCACAATATATATATCAAATTACCACAAAGTGTACTTTCAATATCTTACAATTTTATTTGTCAGTTACACATCAGTAATGATGAAAAAATGCAGACCAAAATGCAAAAATGGTAATATTTAATACTTCTATTTTATGAATAGTTCCATTTGACTGCCTTAAAGGAGCCTAGCTTTGTCCTAATTTTTGACATCTTTATTCTTGGGTAGTTAAGTGTTTTTTGTTTGTTTGTTTGTTTTTTATATTTGCCTTGCATATAGTAGGTACTCAGTAAATGTTTTGAAGGAATGATGAATCAAATAACCCATGTAAAATTCAAACTTTGCTTATTCTTTTCTCTCTATAAAAACAATTTAACTGTAAGAATAGTGGCATTTCATTTAGTAGAAATATAATGGAAAGAGAAAAGACAGAATGAAAACATACGTTCACTAGAGGAAATCATTTGAGTGAAACAAATTTTAATTTGTGCTTGATCGTCGTAGGAGTGTCTTTGAAATGAGAATTCCAAAAACACCATAAAAGAACCATATGAATTCAGATAAAAAAAATCACATTCTCAATAAGTTCATCAAGAAAGGTGGTGGCCAATTAGAAAGGATATATGCACCCCTATGTTCATAGCAGCACAATTCACCATAGCTAAGATTTGGAAACAGCCTAAGTGCCCATCTGTAGATGAGGGGATTAAAAAACTGTGGTACATCTACACAATGGAATACTGTGCTGTGGTAAAAAAGGAGTTCTTACCTTTTGCAACAGCATGGATGGAACTGGAGAGCATTATGCTAAGTGAAATGAGCCAGTCAGAGAAAGATAAATATCACATGATCTCACTCATTTATGGAATATAATGAACAACATAAACTGACAAACAAAAACAGATCCAGAGACAGAGAAACATAGATCAGACCGTCAAACCTCAGAGGGAAGGTAGGAGAGGGTAGGGGTAAGGGGGAGAGATCAACCAAAGGACTTGTATGCATGCATGTAAGCCTAATCAATGGACACAGACAACCAGGGAGTCAGGGCATGACTGAGGGGGAAGGGGGGGTCAGTGGGGGGATGAGGACACCTATGTAATAACTTAATCAATACAGAAATTAAAAAAAAATAAGATAAAGGTTGTGGCTTCGGAGCTGAATATTTATCGTACTTAAGAATTCTGGTCATTGGTGTTGAGTTCGTGTTCTTCCCAGGTTTGCCTGGCACGTCTGCCTGGCTTTATTATATTGCTGACCACATTTTCCTGCAACTGTGTATTTATCTGCTTCTTCCACTAGGTGGTCCAGGTAAGAACTGTAACTTTTATTCATCTGGTTGAGCCTCAGATGTAGAAGATTGTATTAAACTTACTGCCCCTTCGTGGCAGTTGGGTCTGCGCCAGGCCCAGCTCTTGTTTTTATTCACTTGTTTAAATGTGTGTTACTTCCTTTTATACCAATCCCCTCCTTTCCCCTTAGGTCAGCACTGTAAGGTCCTTAGTGTGTATCTTTTTATGTTTTCGCAAAATGCGTGTTGTGTTTTTGTGTCCATCTATTTTTAAGTTGTGTAAATTGATGTTATGTATTAGTCTGTTTCTTACTTTCACTTTTTAGTATATTTACTCTGTGCATTATCTAAGTTGTGTCTAGCTGCTGCCAGTATTCTGTGGTGTGTTATCACGTGTCTCCTGTCCACTTCAGAAGTCTTCTGTCTCTTTATCCCCAATGCTTACACAATAGATTATTCCTGTTTGTTCAGTGAAAGAATGAATGAATGAATGAGTGAATGTGTGAATGAGTGAGGATGTGAGTTTCCATGGTACTTAGTAGGAGGAAGGGGCAGCAAAAAACAGCAAGAGCTGGGAGTGCAGTCCGTATTTGGGGAAATCTGTAGTTGGCAGCTGTGTGACTTGTGTGCACGTAGGGATTGGTGGGAATGCCGAGGAAGAAGGTCGCCTGCATTGTGGGGGGTTTCAATGAAGGACAGATATTCAGAAGATGTATGGAGATATTTGATGTGAATATGCAATTAGGACACATGAGGAAAATGTAATCTATAAATCTGTTTGTGAGGTTGTAGTTGTAATGTTAGAGAACACTGGTATACAACATTTGAATCTACCCATGCTTGAGAGGTGCTTTAAATATTTCTAATTTCCCTCTCACAACTGATTATGGATTTATCAAAACATTTGTTTTTATTCTTGTGCCATCTTTTCCTGTAGCTGTTAAATTATCTTCTCGATCAGCAGTGATCTTTAGAACTAAGACGTTTATCCATTGATAAAGATTTCTTTAATGGATCAGAGAAACTTTAAAGAATTAAACATAATATGTGTGAAGAAATAAACTAGAAGAATGTCTGCTGAAGAACATGTTCCCCCCCTCTTTTTTTTTCTTCAGATTAACGTGTGGAAAACAAAGCTGAATGATGACTTGCCTTCTCCCCTCCACCAAATCGAAGCTTGGCTCCGGGAGGTAGAGGGGCTTACCGATGCTGACTTGCCCACCTCCCACGATTACTATGAAGCCATAGCGCTAATGGAAGAGAAAATGGCTTTATTCAAGGTTGGAAAAGAAAAAAAGAAGCGTTGAAAAATCTATACTTTGTTAAGACTGCTCTTGAGAGAGACTTTGTCCTGGCGAGAAGGGAAGGAAATACAGTGGATATTTTAGGATAGTTTAGAATTAGTCCCTTGGGGAGATAAGGGACCTGAAAGGTTCCTTCATGTTCTTCATGAACGTTGTGCTAGTTTAAGGTGGAAACAATAACAATAGAACCAGTGAGTTCTAAACCTTCTGCAAGTCTGACAGAAAAGGAGGGGAAACTGGTTTAAAATGTGGGAGGTTGGGTTCTCACTAAGAAGTCATGAAGAATTTGGTAGATGAAACTAATAGCATTACAGCAAGGGATGGAAAATACACCCGAAAACAAAAGATTTTAATAATTCTTTCTGCCAAAGAAACTACAGTCTGCCTCTCTGTAAAACTGATCTAGTTTAAGACATTTTCTGAAAATATTTATTCAGAAAATCTTAGTATAAAAAAAACACTTAAAATTTTAAGAGAAGATGCAATGCATGCAGAGAGCAAATGAGACGAACGAGCCCTCAGTTACAATGTTTGACAATAAACCTAGCTCCTGTCATGCTAAATGTCTTTGCAGAGTCTGATGGATAAATGCGACTGTCACTCGAACACTCTCCTGGCATTTGAAAATAGAGACGAAAAGCAGTTGCCGTTGATACCAGCTTACAAATTGGAGGAAATGAAAAGACGGTTTGTAACACCTCACAGCTGCTGAAACCATCCATGTTTGAGCACTAAATTGTGCAATAGGGACCAGAAAAGATTTTTAGATAGTTTCTGACAAGTAGTCTTTAAATTTTGATAACAGTACTTTGCTGTTTGATGTAATAGGAACACACTATCAGGCTAACATATGTTCTTTTTCTATTGGATGGTGGGATGTGGTGGTAGAAAAGTTCTGGGCTTGCCGTCAGAAACTGAGCTCTGTATCTTGGTTTTGGCCACGTTGCTCTGTCTTTCTGAGCATGCGTGTGCTCATTTGTAAATATAGGTTAATGTTGGTCACCGTGTTCCTGCCTCACAAGGCTACGGGGTGAAGTAAGAGGAGGTCCATCGGATACTACAAATATAAAGATTATTTAACTGATGGTGGTCCACATCACCTTCTCTTTTCTCATTATTATTTATTTTTAATTAATTTTTACAATTGCTTTCAGAGAGGAAGGGAGAGGAAGAGAGAGAGAGAGAGAGAGAGAGAGAGAGAGAGAGAGAGAGAGAGAGAGAGAGAGAGAGAGAGAAACATCAATGATGAGAGAGAATCTTTGATTGACTGCCTCCTGCACGCCCCACACTGGGATCGAGCCCGCAACCCGGGCATGTGCCCTGACCGAGAATTGAAATCAAACTGGGACCTTCTGGTTCATAGGTCCAGGCTCAGCCACTGAGCCACGGGCCGGGCTCTTTTCTCATTATTTATAAGCAACCTCTTAGAATGATAATAAGAAGGAATTTGCCTTACTGATGAAAGCTGTTTTCAGTATGTCAATGTTGAAGTTATAGTAGTTGCATTAAGTTATGCAGAAGTTTTCAAATTTAGTAAAATATTCTGGATATTGACGTTTTATTATAGAATTTCTCAACAGGGTTATAATTTCTTTTTTTTAAAAAAAATATATTTTATTGATTTTTTTACAGAGAGGAAGGGAGAGGGATAGAGAGCTAGAAACATCGATGAGAGAGAAACATCGATCAGCTGCCTCCTGCACACCCCCCACCGGGGACGTGCCCGCAACCAATGTACATGCCCTTGACCGGAATCGAACCTGGGACCCTTCAGTCCGCAGGCCGACGCTCTATCCACTGAGCCAAACCGGTTTCGGCAAGGGTTATAATTTCTTGAGAAAATGTTCCATTACAGGTTTTCACCTTAGAAATAATTACTATATATCTAGCCACAATGTTTGTTTTCCTTTGTTTAAAAAAGATGTGAGGATACATTTGAGTACCATGTGTTTAAAAGAAAAAAGGGAGAGCCCCAATGTTTTTAAAATGCCACATATCTGACATATGGCCCATAATATTAAGTTAAATTCTAAAACCGGCACTATTTTTCAGAATCAACAATATTTCGGGGAAAAAATTCATTCCACTTCTAGAATTTCATTACTATAAGTGCTCAGTCCTTGGTTTGCTAGATGAAGTGAAATCAAAATTGAAGGCTTGGAACATCAAGTATGGGAGCAAAGAATCAGTGGAATTGCTGCTGGAAGACTGGCATGTAAGCCGTTTATTTCATGTCTTAGAAACTTTTCTCCATATCTGGGTGCTGGGTTTCCATTTTTCTTTGGCACAATTTCCCTTTATCTTTTTAGGTTTCCAGATGGGTTTTTTGGTAACTTCCATTAGCTTAAATGGAGAAAAGAATTACCGGTAGTTCAATAACAGACATCAGGAAAGAGTAAGAAAGAAAAACAGTATTATTTACTACAACGGGAGATTGAGTTAACCTGTTAACATAACAGTTAGAGAAAGTTTCAATGTTATTTCCATTAAAAATTTCTATTTTCACTTAATGGACATCTTTTTCCCCACCCAGATAAATAGTTTTGTCCAAAAATTAATTTTTTTCTTAGAACATTTTAATCTTAGCTTGTCAGTTTTTTTTTGTTTGTTTTTTAGTTCTTTCTTTTTTATTTTTCTGTTTTGCTCAATTTAGCCTTTCAGTTTTAAGGGTGGGAAAAACAGCACATTTTGCATTGAGGCTTTTTGTAGGGAGAGGGCTTAGCTCTTGGAATTTATAGGAAAACATATAGCAAACGACTTAAATGTAAGTGTGGTCATTAGTAAATTACAACTAAAGCATCCTAGGAATGTCATTTCTACAGTTAGTCCTTGTCATCATACTTACTGTTTCCCTCTTTTTGGAATGAGGGGCAAAAAGAATAATCCAAGATTGTAAATTTTAATTACAAAAACTGAAAAACATGAAGAGAGATATATTTATAAATATGATTTAAACACCGTACATTCTCAAATAGAAAGTAGCATTCTAAATTAGACTAGACTTTGAATATTTTATTTCTTTGATTATTTTCCCATGTAAGTAATATAATCAATATATGATAAGTGTACAAAAATATCAATTATTGATTAATTGCATTTTTCCATAGCATACTTTGCTTGTATAGGACACATAATAATTTAGTTAATTGTAATTTCTCAAATGTTTCTGCACGATGGATTGTATCTTTTTATAACATACTGTAAATTTATCTAATAAAATTATTCAATATTAAAAAATACATGAAATAAGAGAAACTGATACAGATTATGCAATATTAGTAAATATGTCGGGTAGAAGGTTTTGAGATTGCTGTAAATACTTCACATGCCATTTCCCACGAGAGGAAACCATTGTGGAACCATATCACCACATTAAGATAAACTTTTTAGGTTTCATACCTACGTAATGTTCATACCCATACTTACGGTTCCTAGACCTTAACTTTCTCTCCTCATGAACTGCTCTTCTTCTTTTCCTACCCAAATATGTAGTTTAAAGCCTTAAAGAAATTTTGGTGCCTAAGTGTTTCATCAATGTTTATATGTTTATGTCTGGGTTTCTTTGCACATTTAAAGTGTAAACTGTCAATGTTTTTTTCCATCTTCCTTCTCCTAGAAATTTATTGAAGAAAAAGACTTCCTAGCTCAACTTGAATCTTCTTTTCAGAAATGTGAAGAAATTCATAAGAATTTGGGTAAAGTTAAACAGTTACTTTTTGATGGAATAGTCACTTAAAATAGCATTTTTATCTCTTTAACTTCCTTTATACCTCAACTAGAGGCCCGGTGCACAGATTCGTGCATTGGTGGGTTCCCTCGGCCTGGCCTGTGGGGATCAGGTGAAACTGGCTCTCCGACATCCCCTGAGGGGTCCCGGATTGTGAGAGGGTGGTTCTTGGGTGATGCACCCCGGAATCGGGCTCCTCCTCCTCTGGTTCCGGGTGTATCACCCAAGAATCGCAGCTGCCAAGTCACCGCAGCTCGGCGGCAGCTTCTGCGTTGAGTGTCTGCCCCCTGGTGGTCAGTGCATGTCATAGCTACTGATCGGCCAGTCAAACTGTTGGCCAATCAGCCAGTCGCTTAGGCTTTTATATATGTAGATGTTTTATTTTTTTATTAATTGATTTTTAGATAGAGAGGAAGGGAGAGAGAGAAACACCTATGTGAGAGAGAAACATTGATCAGTTGCCTCTTGTGCATGCCCCTGACCTAGGAGCGAACCCACAATCTGGATATGTGTCCTGACTGGGAATCAAACCTGAAACCTTTTGGTGTAAGGGATGACACTCCAACCGAGTCACCTGGCCAAGACTACCTTAATGTTTTACATGCATGTTTTCTTTGGAAAGTTCTTGCATTTACTTTTAATATTGTCAGAGTACATATTTATTTTGCCACTGTTAATATGCAAATATGTTTCTTCACAGTATTTTCTTAATAAAAAACTGTTCTCTAAAATAACTTTTTGTTCTGTTAACATTATAGGTGGAGAATATCAGAATGTTAGTGAACAATATACAATGATGGAACATCATATTTCTGTGTGCCGAGAAAGTATAGATAATGTGAAATCCACTCTGCAGAAAGTTCTGGCATACTGGACTACTTACACGGAAAAGCTCCGCTTCCTGAAGGCTTGTTTTGAGGAGACAAAGAAGGAACAAATTACAGAGGTATCTGCAGTCTAATGGCATCTGCTCAATTGTACTTTTTTGTTTTGTTTGGAGACCCTCCTTTTCAGTCCAAAAACTAGGTGCCAGGGAAGAATAAGCACAACTGTTGGAACATTCTCCAAGGTTCAGAAAGAGTCCAGTTTCTTCCTAATGAAACTGCCAAAGAGGTTTTCTCCTTATTACAGGTTTTACACACACACACACACACACACACACACACACACACACACACACACAGCTTTATTGAGGTATAAGTTACATACACAGTATAGCTTTTGGAAGATTGATTACTACTTTTTTTTCTTTTTAAAGAAAAGAGAGTAGTGGATAGCATATAGACATATTTAAAATAAATTAATGCTTTAAAAAGCTTAATTTTTCACTTGAAACAAAAT
Source organism: Plecotus auritus (assembly GCF_963455305.1). NCBI lineage: Eukaryota > Metazoa > Chordata > Mammalia > Chiroptera > Vespertilionidae > Plecotus > Plecotus auritus. The sequence goes on along the minus strand of NC_137770.1, from coordinate 34,767,092 downwards.
AGTGTGCAAATAGAACACATGAAAAATAAGAATATACCGGTACTATTCAAATACATATATAGTACAGGGTTTGGCAAATAGAAGACACAATAAATATTTGTTTAATGATTGGAAAAAAAAGTTTAATTTTTCAAATCAATACTTTTTATTTCCTTTTTATTACATGTATTGGGGTGTCACTGGTTCTCCAGATTAAACAGGTCACATCATCTGTACACTGTACTGTGTGTTCACCACCCCAAGTCAAGTCTCTGTTCATCACCATTTATCCCCCCCATACCCTCCTCCACTTCCCCCTAGCAATCACCACACTGTTGTCCATGCCCATGAGTTTTTCCTTTTTCTTTTTTGCTCAATTCCTTTAGCCCCTCCATTCAGTTCTTGTGAGCTCTAAATCCTTTCTGAGTTTCTAGAGGAGGGAAATCAAAATACCTTAGACTTAAGTGGAGAGGTGTGGAAGAAATTTTAGTGTAATTGATTATTGTTTCATTTGCTATTGATGTAATAATTAGTTTTATGATTCTTGGTTTTTACTATAGTCAGAGCTGTGCAGCCATCACCATAATCAGAACAGTTTGTTTTCCTCTGTTGCAAATGGATAAAGCTAGCTTCTGAGACGAAACATTTTTAGGTAGAAACTAAAATTACTCAACAGAAAGGAGGCTGTTACATAAAAGTAAAATTTGTGTTTGTGAGCACAAAAAGAATGTTTGAGGGGTTAGTGAGACATTACTTCTCCCTGCCACCTGTATTGAGATTAGAAAAACATCTTTGCCTTTCGGCAGTTGTGTTTTTAAAGTTCTTTTATTAAAATTCCCATAACTCTGAGAGAAATAACTCTGTGCTAAGGTGCCCTGAGCTGCCAAAGAGAACCCTTTAAATTAAAGGGAAAACTTTTAAATTTAAAGGTAATTTAAATTTTGAGGGAGATACGACAAGACTTGTCTGTTACACTATGCAAATTACTACTAAGTTTTTTGGACCTGACTATTTAAAAATGAGAGCTTTTAGATAATTTTTCTGAGTCCATGAAAATATTGCTGAGGCATTACAGTGCCACAACTGAAAAAGTTTGAGAGCCTTTGCTCTGAGCTCATCAGCCACTTAGAAAGGTGTAAGATCAGATGCTTCCCAAGAGTCCAGGACCAGGAGTGGTGTCAGACAGCTGCTGCCTGCTGGTTCGTGCTCAGGGATGAAGAGTTAGATCAGTGCGGACAGGAGCATCTGCTAAAGGGAGGGTCAGAATCTCTGCAGAATCCTCACGTTTGCTTGCAGTCAACCTGGGTAAAGATCTGTTTACAGATCATAGAAAGACAAATATTCTGCCGTTAAAATACCATGTTGCTTATGTTTATGTAGGTTCCTTCTGAGACACTATCCCAGTGGAATCTTGAACACACCACTTTAAACGAAGTGGGAAATTTCTTAATTCAAGTCAGCAATGATGAATTTGGATCATCTATTTCTAAAGAACTGAGAAGGCTGAATAAAAGATGGAGAAAGTTTGTTACAAAAACTCAGCTCGTAAGTTTTTGGGGTTTTTTTTGGTAACAGCTTCATTGAGATAAACGTCACATACCATACAACCCATTCATGTGTATAATCGTGGTTTTTAGTATAGTCAGAGCTGTGCAGCCATCACCATAGTCAGAACAATTTCATCACCTCATAAAGAAACTCTGTACCCATTAGCAGTCACTCTCCGCTTTCTCCCACCCTCCTCAGCCTTAGGCAAGCGAGAAATCACTTTATGTCTGCATAGATTAGCCTATTTTGGATATTTCACATTAAGTGGGATCATATAATACATAGTCTTTTGTTTCTTTTTTTTTTTTTTAGTGTAATGTTTTCAAGGTTCATCCATGTTGTAGCATATATTAGTTCTTTATTCCTTTTTATTGACAAATAATAATAGTCTATGGTATGGCTAGACCACATTTTATTTATTCATTGATTGGTTGATTTGGCTTCTTACCACCCTTTTGACTATTATGAATAATGTTGCTGTGAACATTCATGTACAAGTTTTTGTATGAACATATACAACTCTCTAGTGAATTTCTTTTACCATTAAAAAATAATGTTAAGTTTTTTGTTTGTTTGTTTTGTTTTTTTAAATATTTTATTAATTTTTTACAGAGAGGAAGGGAGAGGGATAGAGTTAGAAACATCAATGAGAGAGAAACATTGATCAGCTGCCTCCTGCACGCCCCCTACTGGGGATGTGCCCGCAACCAAGGTACATGCCCTTGACCAGAATCGAACCTGGGACCCTTCAGTCCGAAGGCTGATGCTGTGTCCACTTAGCCAAACTGGTTAGGGCAATGTTAAGTTTTTTGCCTACTAGATTTCAAACTCCTGAGAACATACACTGAGCTTTATTTATCTTTGTATTTGGTATAGCGCTTAATAAAAGCAAACCTTACATAATTTTTGAGTTGAAATTATTAAATTATTCTTTTTCTTATTCTTAACAATTTGAGACTGAGGTGTTTTATGGGAAATGCTCCTATTTTAAAATATATTGAATATATTATGTCCATTTATTATTGGTAATAATATACCTTAGCATAAAAATATGAGCATTAAGTTTTATGACATTAATTTCTTATAGGAAATGAAACTGCCACTTATAAAAAAGCAGGAACAGCCTGTTCTTGGTAATTCTGAAAATATGCAGCCATCTAAAGAAGAAAAACCAACTGTTGACTCTTCAACAAGTACTCCATTAGAACTTCCTGAGAATCACAATCAGAATATAAAGGTGAAGAGGTCATACTTTATAACATTTGTATACAGAAATAATTTAACTGCGCTGTTTTTCTTTGGAAAAAACCATATTGTTGAAACAGTGGTATGATTATGTGATGATATTTAAAATGTAATCATGTTCCAGTAAAATGCTTGAGTGGTTCCTTTCATGAAGTATTCTTCAGAATTGGTGCTGTATCTCTCACTGAGGAGGAGAAGCTTCCCAGACACGCCAAGCAGTCAGACTGCTCCGTGTGGAAAGGAAGCTGGTATTTTCTCCCTGAACTTCTTACTGGTGCTTGGACATTGTTAGCTTTAAGCTAGCCCCACCTGTGTTTGCTTCCTTTCCGTAAAATGGGGAGAACTGTAGTCTTTGTTTGTTGCTTTGTTTGGTAATTAAGAGGATGCTTATAGATAAAGATATCTTATCTCTAAAGGAACAAAAAATAAAAACCATACACAGGTATCATACCTGTGGTTTTGGAAATGTGCCTTCTTCAGAATGACTTACACAGTTTTACTTAAGAATGTAATATTGAACTGGCTTTGGCCAGTGGCCATGATGGACTGCTTATAAGACTAATCAGATAAAATCTTGAAAGATCTGAATTTGTGCAAGATGCTTTTAGAATAGAAGAATATAAAATAGTATATTCTTCTAATACATTTGAAATATGATCTGGTAAAAGGAACAACTTTAAGAATGAATATGTCATGTAAAGCTAGTAACGTCAACCCATAGGATATTGAGAGATTATTCATGGAAAAAGGCTTAATTTTGTTGAAATTTGATTCTGTCTTTTCTTGAGGATGTTTTGAAACTACTGTTACTAACAACTGTATTTAATTAAATTGTATACGAGGTTTAGAAATGTTTTTATAGAATCAGTACCCTAATTTTCTAAGATTTTTATCTTCTTAAATGTAAAACGGAGACCATAGTAATTAGCTGATAGGAATTATATTATCATTAGGAAAATATATGTGGCCCTGGCCAGGTAGCTCAGTTGCTCAGAGCATCATTTTGATATGCAAAGGTTGTGGGTTCAATCTCCGGTCAGGGCACTTACAATAATCAACCAATGGATGCATAAATGAGTGAAACAACAAATCAAAGTTTCTCTCTCTCTCTCTCTCTCTCTCTCTTCCTCTCTCTCTCTCTCTGAAATTAGTAAGTAAAAAATTAAAGAAAATATATGTGAGTAAACCTTTAAATATTTAAAGTGATATGTACTATCATAAAATGTTATTATTGTCCAAAACTAAGTCTTAAGCCATTAATATATGCTGAATTAGCATCCTTTGGGGTGAAAAAAAGAGATAACTTTTTAAAATTGAAAATTATTTTATGATGTAAACATTGTCATTTTTTTAGTGATAATTTTGAATGTTGTAGGCTGGGGAAGAACATGAAAAAGAAAATGAAGAATTCACAGGGCAACTAAAAGTGGCTGAAGAGGTCGAAAAACTCATTGGAGAAGTAGAAATCTGGGAGGCAGAAACCAAATCTGTTTTGGATCTTCTGAGACATAAAGATGATGTAGATGCTTCAATGGAAGAATCTTTGCAGGTATGAGGGTAAAAGCATTAAAAGGACAGCTTTCATGGTTGTAGACTGAAGTATTAAGATAACTAACAAGTTTGAGAGTAAAGAGTAATATGACTGTTTGAATTTTCTTAGTTGGGAGTTTTTTAAATAGCATGGATTCTCATTCCTGAATCATTTGCTGTGACTTTGCTTGAAGACAGAGGATAGACTGGAAGACCATTAATAATCCCTTATGTGAGTCTAAGTTTTTGAATTAATTTTCCCAGCTACATGATGGAGATTAAAATATTTTCTTGTATGAGAGGGCGATGAGGAGATAAGTGAGTTCAGTCTCACATAGCTCAGTGCAGTGTGAATATAAGAGATATGACAGTCTATGCTTTGAAAGCTCATTCATTGAGTAAGCCACTTTTCCCTTCTTGACACAGGGAGGGTGACGGATGTTGTTAAAACTCCGTTCTGTCTTCATTCTCAGGCAGTCGACTCATTGAAAAGCAATGAGGCAAGATTGCGTTTTAATATCACTCAGTTCTCCTGGGAATGAAGTTACAATTGTGGTTTTTACTGAGTTCCAAGCTCAGCTATAAAAATCTATGGAGCATGTCATAAATTGCAACAAGATGGAAAGTTCCCGGAATAAAGGAATACTTATGTGATTCTTTCAAATCTACATTTCTGAAATGGTGTATATATAGCATTTTGTGTTTCCGTTGTGTATAAGAATGATACTTTTTATTGCTTTGAAAATATTATTTAAAGTTACCTGTGCCATCTGCCAGTGCCTTTTACTTTTATTTACATATTTATTTATTTGCTGCATCTGGAATTTATTTAAGTAAAAGAAGTGAGTGAGAAATGAGAAATTCAATATTTAAAAATATTTCAAAAAAATAACAGTGAACATACAAACATGCTAGAATATAATTTTGTAAGAAGGAATTAAGTAGATCTTTATTGGATCAAGATATATTGTAAAGTAGTTTTGATATCTATAATAATAAAAGCCTAAGCGACCATCGCACAGACAACTGAACAGGCTGCGTGGGGTGACCAGGCCGGCAGGGGGGGCAATAAGGGGCAACCAGGTCAGCGGGAGGGGGGGCATTTAGGGGCGACCAGGCCGGCAGGGGGGCCAGTTGGGGGCGACTAGGCCGGCGGTGGGGGGGCAGTTGGGGGTGACCAGGTCAGCAGGGGGGGCAGTTAGGGGCAATCAGGCAGGCAGGCAGGTGAGCAGTTAGGAGCCAGTGGTCCCAGAATGTGAGAGGGATATCTGACTGCCGGTTTAAGCCTGATCCTGCAGTCGGACATCCCCTGAGGGGTCCCGGATTGGAGAGGGTGCAGGCTGGGCTGAGGGGATCTCTCCCCATGCATGAATTACGTGCACCGGGCCTCTAGTGTTGTATAAAGCATGGTTCTAAAAAGATTATTTTCTAATAGTCACTTTCTCCAGTAACATTTATTGGATTCCCTTGTGACTGATTTGGCTTCGAGCAACTTAATTTTAAGGTTTATTACTACTCTCTCAACTTATTTTTCTCTTTATTGACATTATATTACTTAAAGTATTTTATTGAAGTGTATATAAAAAGTCTTAGTATATAAAGAATCTATAAAAGACTATGTTGCTCAGAATTTGACTGTATAAATATAAAACTTAAAATGAAAATTTAAAATAACATCCTTTAGAATATAAATTTGTCTCATTTTGCATTAATAATTAACCTTTTATGATTTCTGATGAGATTTAATGTAATGTTTAATATGTAATCAGAATGTTTATTGTGATCTCACTTTAATTTGTTTTAATAGCATCTTATTGCCAAAGGCTCTATGTATGAGGAGCTTGTGTCTAGAATGGAAGACACTGTACAAATGGATGTACAAAATATTTCAAGCCAGGAGTCCCTTGAACATGTTCTCACAGCTGGACTTCAGGCAAAGATTCAAGAAGCTAAAGAGAAAGTCCAGGTCTCTCTTTAATGTTCCTTATTCATGAATTTAGTCTTTAAAACGAAGAGGTCAATGGGAGGACGGGGAAGTTGGGGGTGGGGATTGCTCTGTAGTTTGGAAATGTTTAGTAAAATATAACTTTTGCATTATATATATATATATATATGTATATATATATAATATATTTTATATATAATATATATGTTATATATATAATATATATTTTTTATATATAACATATATATAATATATAATATATATATATATATATATATATATATATATATATATATATATAAAATATATGTATATATTTTTTCTTTTTGGTTAATCCTCACCCCCAAAATATTGTAAGTATATTTTTCCATTGATTTTTAGAGAGAGTGGAAGTGAGGGGAAGAGACAGACAGAGAAAAATTGATGTGAGAGAGACACATTGATTGGTTGCCTCCCGAACATGCCCTGACCAGGATCGAGCCTGCAACCAAGATATGGGCCCTTGACCAAGAATCGAACCTGGGACCCTTCAGTCCTCAGGCTGACACTCTATCCACTGAACCAAACTTTATCATTTCTTTATAATTTAGACATATTGGAAAATATTATATAATAATTTAGATACTCTTATGTCTAACAGGAAAATAGGAGTGGCAACACAAAGAACTTACTTAATAATTTGTTAATTTTATAAGAAGCCAGGCTAAGTGTTGAGAATTTTTTGTCTTCACAGATCAACATGGTAAAATTAGGTGCAATGTTGAAGAACTCAGCTGATGTCTCACCAGACCTGAGTGCCAGGATGAAGGTGGAAGAATCCCTGAAGGAACTGGAATCATACATTACAAGGGCTGAGCAGTTACTTGGCCAAAGAGAGAGCCGGAGTGGACTGATTTCAAAATACAAGGTGGGACCCTTTAAACTATCAAATGTAGGGTATTTATTATTAACCAACTATCTAATTTGAAATCAAGATGTTTCCATCACTGTGATTATACACAAAGTTACTGTACCTTTAACATTTTTTCAACTTTTATATACATCATTCCCCAGAGACTCTTAAAAATTAAAATGAAGATTTTAAAAAATTCAGTATACTATTGTAGACCTGCCAAATGTGTAATTACTTTATTTATTTATTTAAAGTATGTTTTTATTGCTTTAGCCAGTTTGGCTCAGTGGATAGAGAGTCGGCCTGGGGACTGAAGGGTTCCAGGTTCAGTTCTGGTCAAGGGCACATGCCCAGGTTGTGGGCTCAATCCACTGTGGGGGGCATGCAGGCAGCAGCTGATCCATGATTCTCTCTCATCATTGATATTTCTATCTCTCTCTCCTGTCCCCTTCCCCTCTGAAATCAATAAAAATATATTTTTATAAAAAGAGAGAGAGAGAAAGAAAGAGGGAGGGAGAGAAAGAGGAAAAAAGATCAATTGGCTGCCTCCTGCATGTCCCCTACTGGGATCCAGTCTGCAATCTAGGCATATGCCTGACTGGGAATCTAACCGGTGACTTCTTGGTGTTGGGAGGGCACTCCAACCAACTGAGCCGCACCGGCCAGGCTGTAATTACATTTAAATAAGAAATATTTTGCAATTTTTTTCAAAAGAATTCAAGAGATGCAAATGGGCTATCAAACCTCAAGTTCCAAAGAGAAGTCTCCTTTAAGTCTTTAAATAGTCTTTATAGAGTCCTTTTCTTAGCTCTACCTGTGAAAGATCTACCAAAATTAGCTTTGAGGACTTGGCAGTGGGATGAAGCTTTCATGTTCTTGCTTGCATCTTTTTTTTTTCTTTTTAAATAGGAAGCGCTATTAATTTTCAATACTAAAAGTCTGGCCAAGTATTTGAAAGCTGTTGAAGAACTGAAAAATAATGTCACCGAGGATGTAAAGCTGTCTTTGGAAGAAAAGAGTAGAGATGTCTGTGCCAAGTGGGAGGTAAGAACATGCATATGTATCCAGGGCTTGTACTAATGCTTCTGACCATGGATCTGTTTGTCATCAGAGTCATTCTTCATACGTGTACTAGAGGCCCGGTGCACGAAATTCGTGCACGGGGGTATGTGTCCCTCAGCCCAGCCTGCATCCTCTCTAATCTGGGACCCCTCAAGGGACGTCCGACTGCCCGTTTAGACCCGATCCAGGTAGGACTGGGCCTAAACGGGCATTCAGACATCCCTCTCACAATCCAGGACTGCTAGCTTCCAACTGCTTGCCTGCTTGCCTTCCTGATTGCCCCTAACAGCTTCTGCCTGCCAGCCTGATCACCCCCTAACCACTCCCCTGACAGCCTGATTGATGCCTAACTGCTCCCCTGCCAGCCTGATTGCTCCTAACTGCCCTCCCCTGCAGGCCTGGTCACCCCTAACTGCCCTCCCCTGCAGGCCTGGTCACCCCTAACTGTCCTCCCCTGCAGGCCTGGTCCCCCCCAACTGCCCTTCCCTGCAGGCCTGGTCCCTCCCAACTGCCCTCCCCTGCTGGCCTGATTGCCCACAACTGCCCTCCCTTGCAGACCTGGTCCCTTCCAACAGCCCTCCCCTTCTGGCCATCTTGTTGTGGCCATCTTGTGTCCACATGGGGGTAGCCATCTTGTGTGTTGGAGTGATGGTCAATTTGCATATCACTCTTTTATTAGATAGGATAGAGGCCTGGTGCATGGGTGGGAGCCAGCTGGTTTGCCCTTAAGGGTGTCCCAGATCAGGGTAGGGGTTCCCTTGGGGTGTGGGGCGGCCTTGGGCGAGGGGCTTGTGGTGGTTTGCAGGCTGGCCACGCCCCCTGGCGACCCAAGCAGAGGCCCTGGTATCTGGGGTTTATTTATCTTCTATAATTGAAACTTTGTAGCCTTGAGCGGAGCCAAGCCTCCTGCTCACTCTGTGGCTGTAGACATTTTTGTTGGGATTTATGTATCTTCTATAATTGAAACTTTGTAGCCTTCAGCGGAGGCCAAGGCAGGCCAGGGCTGCAGAAACTTGGCTTCCTTGATCACTGGGGGCAACTCAAGCCTCCTGCTCTCTCCAGCTCTGTGGCTGCCACCATTTTTGTTGGGATTTATTTATCTTCTATAATTGAAACTTTGTAGCCTTGAGTGTAGGCCTGGGCCGGCCAGGGCGTCAGAGAAGCTTGGCTTCCTCCATCGCCGGGGAAACCCAAGCCTCCTGCTTTCTGCAGCTCCGTGGCCGCAGCCATCTTGGTTGGGTTAATTTGCATACTCGCTCCTGATTGACTGGTGGGCGTGGCTTGTGGGTGTAGTGGAGGTACAGTCAATTTGGATATTACTCTTTTATTAGATAGGATATGTATATGTGTATGTATGTGTGTGGCTATATAGATAGATAGATATAGATTTCAGAGAAGAAGGGAGAGGGGGAGAGAGAGACAAACATCAATGAGAGAGAATCATTGATCGGCTGCCTCCTGCACGCCTCACACACTGGGGATCGAGCCTGCAGCCCAGGCATGTGCCCTGACTGAGAACTGAACCATGACCTCCTGGTTCATAGGTCGACACTCAACCCCTGAACTCTGCTGGCCAGGCTCAGAGTCATTCTTGATGATCCCCCCTGTTTACTCAAAATCACAGAGGGCTGATCCCTGCAGGCTGCGGTCTCAGGTCCTGTAGCAGCTGGCTTCTCTCTGTGTTCAGCCAACGACAGCACTGAGATTAGAAGGAGATTGGAGGGGGGAAGCAGCAGAGTCCAAAGGCCTTCATGTCCTCTCTTTCTTGCCAGTGCCTCTCGGCTGTGTCTCCCCCTGGCCGTAGGTCCCATGGAGTCGCCTCTGCTGGTGACCTTCTGCCTGGACTCCACTGAGGCTTCCAGCCGGGTGGTGGTGGCAGCCTTCTGCTGATGCTCATCTCCGGATTGCGTTCCTGTCCCCGCTTGGGCTTTCATCTCTTGTGTAATCAATCCCGAGCATGTAATTCCCTCTGAGTTAAATATTTAGTGTTTTCTGGTTTCCGGGTTGGATCCTGACTGAGACAACATATTGACACACATACCCAGAGTTTCCGTGAGACAGGTATTGGCTTTGGTGGCAGACAGACTTGGATCCAGCAGCTATGACCCCAGGGAAGTTGCTCAACTTCTAGGAGCGTCACCGATAAAATGGGAATAACCCCCCCCCCCGCTTGGTGTGATTGTTGTGAGGATTTATGGAGAGTACCTACCACAGAGATTGTGTTCCGTAAATGATATTTAGTATTGAATATGGTTTTTGTGTATGTGTGCATGTATGTATGAATATATGGAGAGAGGGGGAGAATAAAGTAATATAATTGAATGTCTGCTGTTAAAGGTCCTCTTAAAACACCTTAAAGTAAACCTTATTTTAGAACAATTTTATATTTACAGAATTATTACAAAGATAGTACAAAGAGTTTCAGTATACCCCAGGCACAGTTTTCGCTGTTATTCACATCTTATATTAAGATAGTACCTTTGTCACAATTAATGGACTAATATTGATACCTTATTAATAACTAAGTTTGCATTTTAATTTTATTTCCACAGTTTTCCCCTAATGTGCTTTTTAGTCTGTTCCAGAATCGCATTCAGGATGCACATGATAGCATCTTGTTGTTTCTGTTCGGCTCCGATGTGTGTTTCATGAATATTTTCTCCCAGTCTGCAGCTTGTCTTTTTAATTCTCTTAACAGCGTCTTTCCCAAATAAAACACATGTTTAGTTCTTAGAAAGGAAAAAAAATATGTTTATGGGTCCTCCTCAAAGATACAAGGATGAATGAGAATTTCATAAGCTCTTTTCTGTCATTTGTTAATAATAAGAGTATTTTTATTATGTTTTTTTATAAAAACCTTTTCAATAGATTTGGTTCCCATGGTTAATATGTGTCTTTGTTTTCAGTCTCTTCATCATGAAATGTTCTTGTATATTCAACAACTAAAAATAGACATTGAAAAAGGAAAAATTAGTGACACTATTTCAAGACTTGAAAAACAAATAAATAAAGAAAAGAAACTAATTCGGCGAGGAAGGACCAAGGGTCTCATTAAGGAACATGAGGTAAACCACCTGTTTTCCATTTACATTTTGTCCTCATTTTGAGGTTTTTCTTAAAGGCTGTGTATGTCCTTGGCCTGGGATTAAATTGCCTCTCAGAATGACTTCATCTGTCTCGCTCCCTGGGGATTATCCCTTATGCAGTTCAAGCTCTAACTAGAGCCTGTGATTCTTGCTTTTTAGAAGTGAGAACAATTTAGCATTGAGTTAATCGTTCATGACTTCCCTTGTATGTTTCAGTGGCCCCTGTCCTTGAGAGTCTGGTTACAAACTGTTGCTGATGTACCCACAGTTGCTTTTGTGGGGACATGGTGTCCTCAAAGTGCAGCTTTAGTGAAAGATCTGAAATCAGGATGTAAACCAACTGGGGCAAATCTAATGGTCTCCTTTTGGTCCCCCTCCTATTTGATTGCATCCATGTATTTGACAGTACTGGCCCCTCTTTTCGCTTTTTTAAAACTTTCTCCTGCTGTGGCTCTCTTAATGGCAATTCCTCTTGACTTTTCTTCTTTTCTTTTTTTCTGTGGGAGGGCTTCTTTTTAGTATACTTTACACATTTCCCTTTTTTATTGTGCTGTCTTAATGTTTTAGCTTTGAGTCTCTGCTTTTGGCTAATTTCATGATTGTTCTAGGCCAGAGGTGGGGAGCGTCTGGCCCTTGGGCAGTATAAGGCCCTTGAAATCATTTGGTCTGGCCCTGCCAAGGCGTTAGGGGGAGTTAATTAAATGTTTGACCCAATACAGCAGGCTAATTTTTAAGTTGATAATTGTGTGTGGCCTGTGAATGATGCTATAAATATCCAATGGCCCTTGGCAGAGAAAAGGTTCCCCACCCCTGCTCTGGGCAATTTCATGCACTCGGGGGTTTTAGCTGCCCCTCTGCAGTGATGGCGCCTGAATCGTTATCTCCCATGCGTCCTTTCCCTGAGCTCCAGGTTCTGTTTCTAACTGAGACATCACCAGTGTTCGTCAGACCTCACCTTCAGCATGTCCAACATGAACCAGTGATAGCTCCTCAGACGTTTCTTACTCTGATGTGCCCTGGTTTGGGAGGGCTTTGCTGTCTCAGAATCTCCTCCCTCTCCTTCCCCTTCCTGCCCACGCAGCCTTGGTGGAGTCAGCTGCCAGGCCCCATCTGTTTCTCTGCAAAACAGCTGCTTTTCCATCCTTCCCATCGGTGTTGCCTGGCTTATTTCCTTGGCGTGATGAGGGTTCCATCATCTTCCATACCCATCACCGAGTGACCCCTGGGAACCACAGGTCTTGGGTCCCCGACTCACCATTACTCCCAGGACATCTCCAGACTCCTTAGGAGGCCGTTCAAGTCCTTCACCGTCTGGCCCCAGGACATGCCTCAGCCTCTCTTTCTCTGTGCTGTGCCCTTTACACACTAGACTGCTGTCCTTTCAGAACATCTGGAGCCTTTCTCCCTTGGCTGCTCCTTCTGCTGGGAATGTCCCCTCCCCCCTTTACTTGCTGGTCTCCTTGTTCTTTCTGCATGAAGCTGGGGTGGTTCCCTCATGTGACTCCTAAGGCAGGTAGTGGGTCTGCCCTCTCCCTCGTCACACTATATGCTCATTATCTGTGTGACTACTGTAGGGGAGGAAACGTTTCCCTCGACCCCCTTGGGGTCCCTGGCTGGGTCTGAAAATTAAACTGACAAAGATTCACAAGAGAAAGGGGCACACATTTTATTGAACTTTTACCTGCACGTGGGAGCCTTGACAAGAGGTTGAAGACTCGTAGAAGTGAGCAGAGCAGGAAGTCTTGATACCTTCAAGATAACAAAACAGTCCATTTGTGAAGAATTGACAAGGCAAAAGCGTGTGGGCTGGGCTGGTAAATGGTGAAGAGGTAACACAGGACCTCTTGGGAGGGAGGATCGAGGTTCGTTTAACAAGGTTTGTTTGCAGACTCCTCTGGTGCCGGTCAGGGCTGAGAAGCGTTTATCTCCAACAAAAGGAGACTATTTCCCATCTTTAGGCAGAAAACAGGGAGCTTTTTCTGTGTTTACGGCTTCTTTTTTGTTTTTAAATATGTTTTTATTGATTTTTAAATAAAGTCAATAAAGGGGAAGGGAGAGGGAGACAGAGAGAAAGACCTATTGGTTGCCTCTCGTATGCACACAACAGGGTATCAAACCTGCAATCTGGGCATGTGCCCTGAACGAGAATCGAACCAGTGACCTTTCTCAGTGCACAGGACAATGCTCAGCCAACTGAGCCACACCAGCCAGGGTTGCTTACTGCTTCTTAATTTTCATGTCAAAGGGGCATATTTTGGGGTGACATATTATGGTTTCCACATTACTGGGCTGCGGCAAATCCCTATAGGGCCGATTGCCTCATCTTTGTTTCTCCATGCCCATCACCACCCTAGGCACATGGTGGACAGGCTTACAAAAGATTGCGTTGTTAAAGTCACACACATCTGTTAGTGTCTAATCCTCATGGACTAATTATGTAAACTCATTTGAAACACATTTCCTGCTTTATTCCCTCAATTAGGCCTGCTTTTCTGAGGAAGGCAGCCTACACCAGCTTGATCACCACATGGAGGTCCTGCGGGAGCTGTGTGAAGAGCTGACTTCCCAGAAGAGGCAACAAGAAGTGAGGAGGGTGCTCAAAGATTATGAACAAAAGATAGAAAGACTTCGGAAATGTGCTTCTGAGATTCACGCGACACTGCAGCCCCCTGTGGGAGGCACGTCGAAAAACAAGTTAGTGCTTCATAAGAACAGCTACGCGTGAAGGGGGAAAAACGAGAGAAAGCCTCTTGCAAAACGATCTAGCATTGAGTATTATTATGCATTCTCTTTTCAGGCTTCATGATTCTCCCTCTATTTCAATATGCCATTTGATTCCTTCCTAGGGGGACTGAGAACACATCTGAGAATGGAGGAAGGAATGCCCACAGTGAGGCGCCATCTGCAAACTCAGATAATCAGCCATCAACTGAAAAGGTATTAAATGTGGATAATGTCTTTTACAAGAAAACTCAATGAAGAAAGCCAAGTGTATAATACTCCACTTCTCATTAATTGATGGTTTTAATGACCTGAGAGTCCCCTTCAGCTGAGAAGTCCCACTTAAATCATGCAAGGAAGATTGCTTTTCAGAGAATTAGAATGAGCTTAATTCTCCGCTGAGGGTACAAACAGTTTTTTAAAAAGAGACCATTTTGACCATTATTGACTGTGCCCATTACCAGTGAGGGTATAAGAGGTTATGTTTAATCTGTACAGATGCCTCGGCGTCATTGAGATGAGCTAGTTCATTTCTCATTTATCTTTTTCTCGTTATGTCTTTTACTTTCCTTGTGAACTGAATTTTCACTTAGAATCCTAAGTAAGTGGGCGTGCACTGTATCTCACAGCCCCGATGGCCAATGAGCGGTGTGGGACAGAGCAAAGTGTGTTAGTTTTCAGAGGTCAGCTCCTGCATGCGAGGCTTCTGTCTGCAGTTGACCATCCCTATGTGGTCACAGTCAGCAAGAGCATTTAGGGGCCAGGAGAGCTCCTTTATTGTGCTGACATACCAAGTAGAAGGTGAGACTCGGTGCAATAAATCTCCTCTATCCCATGGGAGGGCCTTTCTCTGAGCTGAGAAACCTCAAATAAATTGTATCTTCTGGTATGCTGTAAGGAGTCAATAATATGCCTTTGTATCAAAAAGTGTTTATCTGTTCTAGACAATTAAGTATATTGAAGATATTATGTTGACTATTTTGCATATTTATTTAGGCAGTGGGATCGATTAAGAATTTGAGCCTGGCATCAGAGTTGAAGCCTGAACAGGAAGAAAAAGATCACAATACATCTATAAGTAGTTTACGAGA
The DNA here is from genome assembly GCF_963455305.1 of Plecotus auritus. Classification (NCBI taxonomy): domain Eukaryota; kingdom Metazoa; phylum Chordata; class Mammalia; order Chiroptera; family Vespertilionidae; genus Plecotus; species Plecotus auritus. Next base: position 34,751,993 of record NC_137770.1, on the reverse strand, counting down.
CAGGTAAACTCTTTTAAACAACTGGAAAGTCCACCAAAAACATTTCATCAATGCAAACATATTATCCTATCTAATAAAAGAGTAATATGCAAATTGACCGTCACTCCAACACAAAAGATGGCCGCCCCCATGTGGACACAAGATGGCTGCCACAAGATGGCCAGAAGGGGAGGACAGTTGCGGGGGACCCAGGCCTGCAGGGGAGGGCAGTTGGGGGGGGACCAGGCCTGCAGGGGAGGGAAGTTGAGGGCAACCAGGCCGGCAGGGGAGGGCAGTAAGGGGGTGACGGGGCCAGCAGGGGAGGGCAGTTGGGGGGACCAGGCTTGCAGGGGAGGGCGGTTGGGGGGGATCAGGCCTGCAGGGGAGGGCAGTTGGGGGGGACCAGGCTTGCAGGGAAGGGCAGTTGGGGGGGACCAGGCCAGCAGGGGAGGGCAGTTAGGGGCAATCGGGCCAGCAGGGGAGCAGTTAGGTGTTGATCAGGCTTGCAGGGGAGTGTTTAGGGGGTGATCAGGCTGGCAGGCAGAAGCGGTTAGGGGCAATCAGTCAGGCAGGCAGACAAGTGGTTGGGAGCCAGCAGTCCTGGATTGTGAGAGGGGCCTAAACGGGCAGTCGGACATCCCTCGAGGGGTCCCAGATTGGAGAGGGTGAAGGCTGGGCTGAGGGACACACACACACACACGCCCCATGCATGAATTTCGTGTACTGGGCCTCTAGTACTTTAATAAGTTCTTATTATGCTTGGGTCAGAATTTTTGCATGTGGTCCAGAAATTCAACAGAAATTCCTGGGATTTCCTCATGCATAATTGATAGTAATTGAAAAACTTTTTTGTCTTATTTTTAAAATTAAGTAATGTCACCTTTAATTTTTCCCAGGTATGATACACACACAGAAACTCTTGAACTACACCTGCAAAACAATAAAGTTAGGATTACTTCTGATTTCCCTAGTGATGGGGAAAGGAGTAGTGCTTGTCTGCAGGATAAACTGGAAGATCTAAAGGTAATTATTGAAAATATTATGAATTTACCTTTTATTAGAAAATAATACCACCATGAATATAGTCACCATTTTTGTTGAGGTCCCATATGCCAGATATTTCCAAGGACTTGGTTTGATTGCATGTCTAATGTCACCCGATTCCAGAAAGTGATTTGCATCCAAGTATCAAACCCAGGAAAGACTTTGGTGCAGGGTCCTAATTTATCGCTCAAGCTCTAGTTTGATACTCTCGATATTGTGGCTTGCAGAATTTTTATTGTGCTTGGGATGAGAATGAAGGCTTCAGATGAATGGGTCAAAATATTGTGGTCTGAGGCAATTTTAACCAACACTGCTTGCTTTTAGGTTGCTCTAAAATGAACAATACATGAAACACCAGTGACTCTAAATACTTCTCACTTGTTCATTGTCTTAACCAAGCTGTCATAATGTCTGTCTGACGTTGGACAGTAAGGAAGGGGCAGGCAGTGGAGGGAGTGTTCACTCTAAGTGCTGGGTAGTCTTCCTGGAGAGCTTCAGAGGAAGTAGTGCATTTGATTCAAGAGCTACAGAAACAGCTGGTGGTAGGCATATCAATCGTAAGCTCTACCAATAAATATCTTCCGTAATTTGAAGATGATCTGTGCATGGCAATGCGACACTTGTAAGCTTGGAAGTGCATTAGAGTGAACCCTCACAGAAAACCCATCAGGTAGAGAAAGGGCCAGGTGTGGTTCCTATAACACCCTCCCATATTTTCTCGTTTCTTCCTCCAACTGGCCCCTCTCTATTTTCCATCTGAATAAGCAAAATTCATATGGTAAAATCTCATTTGTTCAAATGATGGATTTAGCATGTTTTCAGTGCAATTAAGAAATTGTCTTGAGACCTTACTCCAGGGACTGAATAATAAGTTGGTTAGAAAAGCTATACTAATTCTTAGGGTAAGTGAAGAGCAAATTATACTGGTGAGTAAGCAGTAAAATTTTGTAGTAATGCCTTTTTTTTTTTTTTAAGAATCAATATAAGGCACTGAAAGTGTATAGAATTTTTAGGTGTTTAATTATAAATCAAATTAATTTTTTTATTCACTTCTCGTTTGCTATAAATAGTTTTGGTTCACTCAAATTTTCTTTTAGTTTAGGGAGAAACAGATTTATTCTCTAGAGGAAGTAGAAAGTCTGTTCTTAAAACTGTATGTGTCTTTCTGAATTGTATTCTGTGTACCCAGCTTAGGGGAAGGGGGTTTGGATTTGGGTGAAAGCCACATTGTTGACTCTCTTGACTTCATTAAAAGGGTCCTCTGATAGCATAGTTAATATCATTGTTCCCTGACAGATCCTTTACTTGTAGATGGTTGGGAAAAAATTATTTTCTTAATCCTCACCCGAGGATATTTTTTCCATTGATTTTTAGAAAGAGTGGAAGGGCGGGAGGAGGGAGAGAGAGAAATCCACATGACAGAGACACATCCATTGGTTGCCTCTGGCACTTGTTCTGACTGGGGCCAGGGATTGAACCTGCGACCAAGATACATGCCCTTGACCAGGAATCAAACCCTCAACCCTTCGGTCTGTGAGTTGATGCCCTAACCACTGAGAAAATTGGCCAGGGCGGAAAATATTGTTTTAATGTATTTTTATGGGAAACTTTGTACCTACAGTTTGTGGTTGTCTCGTTTTGTAAGAACAGAATAATTGTGCCTGTTAACCCATAAGCTGATAAATAAGTTTATGTGTTTCATCCAGGTCTTAAAAAATGAAACTGATGCTTGTTGGAAAGAGTTTGAAATCACTTCATTGCAGTTAGAAGAGCTTGAGAGTGACATAAAGAAGCCTTTTATAATTAAAGCAAGAGACGAATTAAAGGAGAAAGAAAGAGAGTTCCAGATGACTCTTAATACCAGGTATAATTCTGAGATCTATTACTAATGAACTTACTAAATTTTTAAATGCCATTGTAAGCTAGGCTAGTACTGTACTAGTATGTTATTTTACTTAGCTGTCACAACACCCTGAGAGAGGCTGCCATTATGATGGCCATTTCACTGATGAGCAAACTGATAGGGAGGTTCAATAACCTAACCAACCCACACTCCTGGCCAGAGCCTCAAGTGGAATTTAAAGTCTGTTGAGTTCTAAAGATCATGCTCCTCCCACTCTCCCCACTGGGGCATGAATTTGGCCATGCGGCATAACTTCTCTGGACCTTGATTTCCTTATTTCTAAAACGAGAGTGCCGTCATTAGCCTTACACATAGGATGTGTATCCCCAGTATGTATCCCTGTTTTACCTTAGAGGAAAATGAGTCGAAGAATCTATGTTAATTACCCAGGGTCACGCATTCCAATTTATTATTAGGAGAGCCTGTTCTTGGAACTCTAGTATATTTCCATGAATAAAATAATTAGTATTCATAATGAGGTTTCTTTGTCATCAAGGCAGTGTTAAATTACATTCAGTAATTTGTATTTTACAGTTTTTCACTTAGCGTGGTATCCATTAATTGGTAAGAATACTTGTATAGGAAACAACTCATTCTTTGGCATTTTTGGATCCCTGGGTTTGTGTTTTAATGTGATGATCTGTACATATCATGGTATGTATTTTTATTGGACAATTATTTTCTGTTCTTGGTTAAGCCATGGCATCAATGTATTTTATAGGGTATCTTTGGTCTCTGTTTCCCCCTCACATCTGGTTTCTTTTGCACCTAGAATGGAGTCTCTGGAGACTGCGCTGCAGCTTGTGATACCTGTGGAGAAGGCATCGCTCCTTCTCTGTGGCTCAGACCTGCTCCTTCTGCATGACGTGGCCATTGAAGAATTTCACTTCACCGATGCTGATGGCATTTATCAAAACCTGAAGGTACATACCACTTTTCACAGGATAGTCATAGAATAATTGGTTCCTCGGATATTTGCTTATAAATACATGTTTTTGCATTTTTAATTATGCATCAATAATATGTATTTAGAATATAAGCTATGACAGAAAAAATCTTTAATAAAACTTGTTATTTATTTCTCAACTCTTTAATTCCTTTCAAATTTGGAAGTAGGTACTATAGAGTAACAAGGTATTTTCTTTGAATTCAAAATGAAGGATTCCTTATGAATGCCTTTTCCAATGACTGAAATCTTAAGTATCATGCTAGACTCATATGCATATATCAGCATATCCCACAGTTTACTTATTCCATATCCCATCATCAATACAAAATAGTGAGGTTTTTTTTACTTCAGATTATAAAGATGTCTCAACAGTTTAATCTGTGATTATTTTCATTGAAGCAATAGATACATATACTTGTTTTCTTTTGGGGGTAGAAACATCAGGAAGGGTATCAGATGATAAAGCCGCTGGGCCATCTGGTCATTTGTAATTAAAATGTTGAAAATGTCAGCCCTTGTTAAACCGAGAAGCAGTTTTCTAGATTAAACCTAGTTACATAATTTGAGGTTAGTTTGTGCCCTGCAGCCGTTCATTTTCTACCTCAGCCTTTTCAGCTCTTCTTACCTTAATTTTAGGATATCGAAGATTCCACAGCAAAACAGATAGACATCTGTAACAATTTGGAGCAGTTGGGCAACTTTGCAGTAAAGGAATTACACCCACTTGATTTACGTGCAACACAGACTGTTATCCTGAAACACAGATCACAGCTGGAGGAGACGAACCTCAGGATCCAGAGGAGAAGAGATGCCCTCAGGGCTCTGGAGGACTTTCTGGCTTCTCTGAGAACAGCTGCACTTCCTGGAGGGCTGGTCACAGAGCCTTCGGCCTCAGGGACACAGGTGGCACCGGGAGATACTTTGACAGTGAAAAATAAAGAGGGAGAAATTTACCTGATGAAAGAGAAGGCCAGGCATTTGGATAAACGTTTGAAGATGCTTGATATAAGCTTTAAAGATGCTGAACGGGGTGAAGAGACGTCCTGTGAAAAACTTCTCGATGCTCTGGCCAAACCCTTATTGGAGACCCGTGGCTCTGGCGGACAGGAGGAACTCGCGGAAGGAGACAAGTTACTAGACACTTGTATTTTCAAAAATAATGAACTCCTGAAAAGTATTCTAGAGGTGCACAGTCAAATCAGTAAAATTGGTCTTAAGGATCCGACGGTTCCAGCTGTAAAACAACGGTAAGCGTTGTTTCCATCAATTTCCCCCCCAAGGTGACGCTTTTCTGTATTTTCAAATATCTATTAGGTGAAACAAATACTTCCTGTCTATTTCTGTCCCGTCCCACTCTATGCAGCGCTCAGCATTCTTTGCTGTAGACTTTCCATACAAACTTTCTTCTTGTTGATATTGTGTCTTTACAAAATGTTATGTAATTCTTTTTTTTGTAAAGTTTTCATCCTCATGGACAAAGGAGTCGTGAACTACGATGTGGATAAAGTACACAAGCTGCTGCAGGGTCGCGCTAGTGCAGTGTATTTACTGTGTTCTCTTGATGGGGGAAGACTGGAACGTTACACATTTGGTCATAAAGAAAGAAGTGGTAGCCGATGCACATGCCACACCTTGTCCCTACTTCTTCCTTGATTATTTGGCTTCATGCTTCCTCCCATCAGGGTTAGGGTGGGGACTGAGTGGGAGGGCATGGGATTGAGGTAAGCTACGGTTAGTGTTGGTTCTGGAGACTGAGCAGAATTGGGGTAAACTGAGGTTGGCAGCCTTCAATATGAGTGCTATTTTAATTCTGCCTTTCAGACTCGGCCTCTCTGTCCTGATACTGACAATGTTAGGAAGAGGCACTTTTGTGAAGCTCCCCTCCCCTTAGTAAATCTCTCCCATGTTCTGTCTCCTCAGTCCATCTCTAGTCCTTCAGGTTCAATGCTCTCTTGAGGTCTTTAGCTGACCAAGCTCTTTCCTCTGAATGTCCCTGTGACCTCAGTCTCAATGAATCTCCCATTCCTATAGTGCCCCAGTTCCTAATGAGGTGTCAAACGAAATACTTATTTAATTATTGATTCATTGTTAATATATTTTTATTATAGATTTAGAAAGAATAAGTACATAAATTAAACGTTAATTTTTAAATGAAAATTACACATTTATAAGTAATAAATTGCTTTCATTTTATATAGCCCCTATAGAGCTCATTTATTTATTTTATTTTTTAATCCTCGCCCTAAGACATACCTTTATTGATTTTAGAAAAAGGGGAAGCCAGCCGGTGAGAGAGAGAGAGAGAGAGAGAGAGAGAGAGAGAGAGAGAGAGACATAGACATTGATTGGTTGCCTCCTTCACATACCCTGACGGGATCAAACCCTCAACCTGGGTATGTGCCCTGACTGGTAACTGAACTGAGATCCACTGAGCCACACTGGCAGGGAGCTCATAGAGCTTATTATCTAGAAGGAAGAGTGAGATATCAGTATATTTGATGTTGAGATAAGCTCTAGAGAAAAATTAAGCAAAGGAGGACAAGAGGGTTGCAATTCAAATAGGGTCATTAACGATGTTTTACTAGAAAGTGACCTTTGAGTAAGTAAGATGGGATGAGAGCTAGCTACGTGACTCCCTGGAGGAAGAACCTTCCAGACTGAGGGAGCAGTGGTACAAAGTCCAGGTGTGAGAGTAGGCCTGGCACGTTGAGGAGAGGCTCGGGGGTGAGAAGGTCAGCAGTGCGGTGCAGAGATTTGAAAAGGTGTCAGGGAGATACTTGATGGGATGGGGCTTAGCTCATGGAGGGACTGTGGGCCATGTGATCACTTTGCCTTTTTCTTTTAAAGTCTGTGTGTGTGTGTGTGTGTGTGTGTGTGTGTGTGTGTGTGTGTTTATTGATTTCAGAGAGAGGGAAGGGGAGAGAGAGAGAAAGAGAGAGAGAGAGAGAGAGAGAGAGAGAAACATCAATGATGAGAGAAAATAATTGATTGGCTGCCTCCTGCGTGCCCCTACTGGAGGCGAGCCCACAGCCAGGCATGTATCCTTACCAGGAACAACCGTGACCTCCTGGTTCATAGGTCGATGCTCAACCACTGAACCATACCAGCCGGGCTTGGCTTTTTCTTTGAGTGGCATTGAGAAGTCTTTGGAGGGTGCTGAGCAGAGGGAAATGACTTGGTGTTGTAACTGATTCTCTCTGGCTGATGTGTTTAGTATAAACTAGAAGTTAAGGGAAGACACAGGAAGTCTAGTTTGATCTGTTTCAGTAATCCAGGTGAGGGATGATGGTGGTGTGGACCAGTGGTGAAATGATGAAAAGTTTTAAGATTTCTGGATATTTCTTCAAGGTAGAGTCTATAAGATTTGTTGACACATTGAACATAGGGTGTAAAAGAAAGATTGGGGGTACCATCAACTGAAGTGACCAAGACTGAAATTGTCAGGTAGTGAATGAAAGATCAGGTGTGCTCAGTTTTAGACATGATAGGTTCAAAATACTTGTTTGACTTTCAAGTATGGATATCAGTAAGACTCTTGAAAACAGATGGCATCAGGAGTTGGGAGAGAGGTCAGGGTTACAGGTATGCATTTGAGAGTTACTAGCATTTTGGAATGCTATTTAAAGCCATGGGTAGCAGAGTGAGTTGTCAGGGGTGGGGAACCTTTTTCCTGCCAAGGGCTATTTGGATATTTATAACATCATTTGTGGGCCATACAAATTTAATCAACTTAAAAATTAAGTTATATTTGGTCAAACATTTAATTAACTCACCCCTAATGCCTTGACAGTGCCAGACCAAATGATTTCGAGGGCCTTATATGGCCTACAAGCTGGACGTTCCCCACCCTTGATTTAAATAGACAAGAGGAGAGGTCAGTGTTGTACATTGGGAGGAGGGGGCCGTGGGAGATGAGGAGGAACAAGGCAGAGATGCTGAGGAGTGGTCAGTAGAGTGGAAGGAAAGTCAAGAGAGTCCTGGGAGCCACACGAGGTCTTTCAAGGAAGAGGATGTAAGCAACTGTGTCAGATGCTGCTGACGAGTGAGGGACGGTGAGGATTTGAGGGGAGCATGAGTTCAGCAATGTGGTGGGTCCTAGAGGTCTTGTCGTGCAGTTTTTGGAGGAGCTGTAGGGAACGAAAGCCTTATGGGAGTGGACTCAAGAGAAACTGGAAAAGAGCAAGTAGAGACAGTGAATATCTGATAAAAGCAATTTAGACCCTGGTGAATGGCGTTAATTGCTCCAGGATCAGTTTGCACCTTAACACCCTGAGCTCAAATGACTCTTTTTCTTGATCTGGGAGAGCTTGTTGTACACAGGGTGGACATACAAGTTTTCCCTTCCTCCTCGGACCCCTCCCCCCCTTCCTTAGCAGCCTTGTAGTGCTCTACTGTTTATCTCTTCTCTCCACCCCAGGCTCTCTTTCCCACTCATTTACGCGCACATACTCTTTCTCTTTCTCCTCACATGCATATACACAGCCTTTATAAGTGTGTTCATCACAGAAAAAATGTTATTGTTTTTATATATTTATTTTAATAAAACCCCATATTAGCATAGTGGGAATGTAGAGCCTCCTGAACTCTGCAATAGCAGCAGTTTTTAATGTGCAATTTTTAATGTGCAATTTTTGTCTTCATAAACCTCCTGAGGACAAATTAAAGATGGTGTGCTCCCCACATTACCCTCATTTGTATCCTGTCAAATTGGCTAATGATTGGCTATCAATCTTTTCTCTTTCATAATCAAGAAAAAAGTCATTAATCAGACTGGATAAGGACCTAGATGACTATGAAAAAGAGAAGAAACACTTGCAAGAAATGGTGAGTTCTCTCCCACAATTCAAAGACGGCAGAGAAAAGGCTCTGAATCAGCAGTGCCAGAACACAGCGCTCCTGTGGGAGAGCACCAAAGCCTCCGTCACTGAATGGTAAGGACAGAATCCCTCCCGCCGCTGCCAGATGCTCTGTAGCACAATTAAAACACAGTCCCGGGCACCTAACGGAGGGCAAACAGGAGTTTCGCACTGGACGCTCACTGGGCCGATGTCAGGGCAGCCCTGGAATCACAGATTGTGGCTGGAATGAATTGAAGAGGTTATCTAGGAAGGCTCACAAACACACAGTCTGTTAATTACCCTCCCCTCCCCTGAATTTGTTTTCTATTGCTGCTATAACCAGTTACATCGAATTTAGTGGCTTAAACATGTCACAAGCTTTTATTACAGTCTGGAGGTCAGAAATCCCCAAATCAAGCTTTGTTTCTTTTGGAAACTTCAGGAGTGAATCCCTTTTCTTGCCTTTTTTTGTCTTTTGGAGGCTTCCTCCTATAATCCTTGGCTTGTGTCTCTTATTTCCATCTTTAAAGCCAGCAGCTTGGCATCTTCTACTCTCAGTCTCTCTCTCTCTCTCTCTCTCTCTCTCCCTCTTCCCCTCCTCTGCCCTCCCTCGCCTCAGTGGAAAAGATATCCTTGGATGAGAATGGAAAAAAAAAAAAAGCTATTGCTGCTGTCAGTCCCTGGGTGGCTCCACTCTCTGGTGATTCCCCTTAACTCTGTTCTCAGTGGTCCTTTCACCACCGAACTCCAGTCGAGTACACTTTCTATGCTTTCCTTCCGGGACCTGAGTGTGTAGTAGTCAAGATAAAGCCTCTCCGTGGTATTTGATCTAGTCTATCCTTCAGTTTTACAGAGGAAGGAATTGAGGTTCTGAGACCTAAAGTAACTTACCTAAGGTCATATATCTAATTAGTTCCCAGCCATAACAGGAAACCAGGTGTCCTAACTGCCACATTATCTGTACTACGCTTTTTAAAATGGGCTAAATCTAGAATGAATTAAATAGACATAAACAACCTGTGACTTGGTGAATCAATATTGAAATAATCTCCAAGAATAATTCTAGGGAGGCACAGATGATTTTAAGATGATTTTAGTTTAAGGATGAAATTGAGATGCCAGTTCCTCAAGGAATTTAGGTTTCTTTCTGAAGTGTACCTCTAGGGACTTTTTCATATTGATCGGGTGAAAATACGAGTCCAGTGGCTGTTTTTACCATCCACTTGGTATGGCACATTATGTGCCGTCATTCTTAGGTTAAATTCGTAAAGCTATTATAAAACCATGTCAAGAAGAAAAATCCTTCTGTAACTTATTGGTCATTATAAGGATAGTGAAAGAGAGGAAGAACGGCTTTGTTATTTTCAGATGTTTAGCTGTTTTACATTTTTCCTTTTTGATAGCCTTGACCAGTGTGAACGCGTCTTGGAGCTCTTAAAACAATATCAGAATTTTAAAAGCGTCTTGACAACTTTGATTCAAAAAGAAGAGAATGTCATCTCTCTTCAGGCTTCGTACATGGGGAAGGATAACCTGAAGAAAAGGATAGCAGAGGTGAGTCCAAACTCCTAATGAAATACCCAGGGCCTTGCTCACTAGCCTGGCAATAAAGAGGATATTATAAACGGAGTCTTTTTCAAAACTTGGTTTAAAAGAAGTTCTAGTGACTGTTTTTTTATTTATATTTTATTGATTTTTTTACAGAGAGGAAGGGAGCGGGATAGAGAGTTAGAAACATTGATGAGAGAGAGAAATATCCATCAGCCGCCTCCTGCACACATCCCACTGGGGATGTGCCTGCAACCAAGGTACATGCCCTTGACCAGGATTGAACCTGGGACCCTTTAGTCCGCAGGCCGACGCTCTACCCACTGAGCCAAACCGGTTAGGCCTAGTGACGGTTTTTTGTTTGTTTGTTTGTTTGTTTTTTACCAAATATCTAAGAATTTATTGAGTATGTCAGCAGAGCTCAAAAAAAAAAAAAAAAATCAACCCCCAGGTTGAGTCTGGGTCGCCTCTGCCTGGGTTCGGCGCTGGCGGTGTGGCTGTGTTGGAGTCTGGGGTGGCCCCTGCCGCTCCCTCTGGGAGGTGGTAACAGTCCGTGTGTGCACTGACCTTCTGCCTCGAGGAACCTGACACTTCGTTGCAGTCTTGAGAGAATGAAGACAGTGGGAAAATGCCCCTGTGGTTAGTGGTCAAAGGGGAAAACTACCTTTTTACTTACTTGCTTTCTGCAAAGCTGATCTCCAGGTTCTTTCTGTGTTCATAGCCTCGCCAGGCACAACTTCATATTCTAAGAAGAATAACGTCTTTGGACACTAGGTGTCATTATTTTCTATGATTTTAGGTGGTTATCCATCAGTGTGGCAGAGAGGGAGACAGCGATTACACTGTCCTGTATGCTTAGTCACCAGCACGTTGCTTTTCCTGCTGGCTTGTGAGCACGATGCTAAAGTGTGGTCAGAGAGCCAAAGGCACGTGCTGCTCGATCCAGCTGGTTGTTAGAAAGAAATTTTATTAAACTTCCCCGTTGCTGAGAACAACATCAGTAGAAGCTTACATGGACGATTTGTTCTTTATCTGGAGCTCCTGTCCCTGAAGCTGCAGTGGCACTTGGGGTGCAGGCCCATGGCCGGTGCCACAGCCGAGGAGTAGCCCCTATCAGAGACCCACTTTCTCAGACCCAGTTTCTTGAGACTGACCAGTCAGAAAGGGGCTTGTTTAGATAGATACCGGTTGCACCAGGTGACTGTGTGACTGGTTTTCCATGAGGGAGGCCACCAACACCATGAGTGGATAGTCAGTTGGAGCTGCTCCGCTGCAACCTGTCCAGCAGAGCAGCTTCTGGGTGTGGTGGTCTCGGAGTCCAGGAGGCTCCTGTCCTCATCCCAGTGGATCGCAGGCGCTGTGGTTCCCTCGGTTCTCAGAGAATGCAGCATGATCAGCCATACGAGATCCCCTCACCCGTGTGTCCCAGTTCACGGAACGACTCTTCTGTGTGCCCCTGACAACAGTTTCCCGTGAGGTGCTCTTATTTCAGAATCAAGGTCTCAGCCTTAGTCACTGTCTTGTCCCCTAAGGCCCTGTCTTGTATACTGACCAGACATATCTAGTCCTTCTTGCTTGCAGCTGTTCTTGGTCTGTGCTAATCTTCCTGAGTCGAGTCCTACCTTTGTCCTGTTAAGTTGGATCCTATTACCAGCAAAAAAGCTCTGTCTATCCTATTTGGTGAGGTAGCATCGGGAGAATACCTAGCAGCGTGCCTGGGACTTAACCTCTTAATGGTGTCAGTCAATGATGCCCACTGTGTGTGTGGGCGTGGGGGAAGAAATAACTCTTCTCTCTCAAGTTTTTTTTTGGCTGGTCTAATAACTAAACAGACATGAGACACATTAGCAAGAGAAAAGAACAAATTTAATACATCTGTCAGCGACCCCATGTGCACTAGAGGTTCAGAGACAAAAAGGGAAATGGGTATATAGGACATTCACAGCTAGGGGTGGGGTAAGGTGCCTTGGGGGCCTCAAAGGGCTATTGCAGGGTGATAAGCAGAGCAGATGTTCAGTAAATAGAAGTTTACCCTGCCCTATAGATAGATCAAAAGAGGTTATCTCTGATCGTCTCTTTTTATGGGCAGATGCTTAATTCAAGTTCATGTAGGTAGTTATGGGAGGGACAGAAGTTTTTCTGGAGTCTCTCTGCTAAAGTTGACTTTAGCTCAAATAATCTATAGGCCACAGAGGCACATCTTGGGATAACTTGGCCTTTGGCCTATCTGCAGTTCTAAATGTTCTCGCTTCTCAGTTGCGTGAACCCTTTTCCCGCACCCATAACGGTATAACCAACCCTGTAATTTTGACCAGGAAAAATTCCTTCCATCACCTTCAGACAGGTGGCTCCTCTCCTGAATGACTCTCATTAATGGAAATCTAAGTCCAGGTCAATACCATCTGCCATCCTTAGTGCCTCTATGGCTGTTGTCTCAGTCTTCTTGGGCTGCTATAACAAAAATACCGTAGTCTGGGTGGCTTATAGACAACGGAAATTTATTTCTTACAATTTTGGAGACAATTTCTCACAGTTTATAACATTCTGGTGTTGAGCTCCCCACAAATCTTTGTTCTTACATGCAAAGTATATTCATTTCATCCCATTAGCCCCCAAAGTCTTAACTTGCTCCAGCATCAACTCTAAAATCTAAGTCCAAAGTCTCATCTGCCTATCATCTAAATCAGATGTGGGTGAGACTCAAGGCACGTTTCATCCTGAGGGAAATTTCTCTCTAGCAGCTAACCCATGAACCAAACAAATTATATACTTCAAAATGCAGTGGTGGGACAGGTAGGTATATCCATTCCAAAAGGGAGACATAGGAAAGAAGAAAGAAGTAAGACCAAAACCTAACAAGGCAAACAACATTAAACCTTAAGGCTTGAGAATAATCTTCTTTGGACTGATGCTCTGCCTCCATGCCCACTGGATGGCCACATCACCCCATGGCTTAACTGGATGACCCTCCCATCCCCAGTGGCTCTCCACAGGAGCCTCTGCAGCTCTCCTAGGCTGGGACCCTACACCTTCAGCGCCCCTGGCCTGAGGTCACACACTTGTGGCTGTCTTTTCCCTGGTCCTCACACGGTGGCCAGGTCAAGATAACTCTCTGGAGTCTCTTTTATAAGGGCACTAATCCTATTCATGAGAACGCCACCCTCATGACCTAATTACTTCCCAAAGGCTTCATCTCCTAATGCCATTACATTGGGGATTAGGATAAGAGCTTTTTCGAGTTTCTTATTAAATAACATAAAAACTATATGGCTAATTAATGAACAGTAGAATTATTACTTAGCCCAGGTCTATTTGACTGCAAAGTTGTGTTTCAATCATCACAATAGTGTGTTTCCTAATTTTTTGTGTGATAAAAATGGGTTAACTTTGCTTCATCGGTACCCCTTTCTCAACTGTAATGGTTAGCTCACAAAAGGTTGTTTTAAAATTAATAAAATGACTATAATTTTTAAATATAAAAGGCCAGGCATTAAAAAATTTTATTATGTTGACAATATTACATCTAGCATGGTGTCTAGCATATGGGCACTTTATATATTTGCTGAAATAACTTTATATATTTGCTGAAATATTATTTTGTATGGAAGACATAGAAGTTCTAGTACACTGGTGTTTAGTTTTGCTCTCAGACACTTCTTTAAATGACCGGATAAAAGCAAATTGTAGTGCTACTGATCGTTAACACAACTTTCGGTCAATTTTGTGATGACCTAGGTACTGTCTTCAGAAACAATCCATTTCTGTGGCATGCATTGTCATGATGCTCAGTGGCTGAAATATGATACCACTGAGAACTTTTGTCCTCCAAAGCTATAGAAACCTGGATGTTTATCTAGGACGTGGTACCAAATTTCTACTCTCTTTAATGAAAGAGTGTGAGAGTAAGACTAGAAAGCTAAACTGTCAGGGGACTATTAAAGTTTGGGAAATGTCAGAGGGGACCTAGCTTTCTGTCCTCTCCCCCTTCCATTCATCACAGAACAAAACCTGCCATTCCTGTCAATGCCAAAGTACCCTCTCCTGCTCTGTCTTTTCTCTTCACCTGCTTGTGTCAGTTTAACAACGAAGTTCTCTGAATGCGATAAAAGTTAGGATGGGTATACATCACCCTAATTTAACACATGTAATATACTTTACATGTGTTTTTATTGATGTTTTGAAAGAGAGAGGAAGGGAGAGGGGGAAAGAAAGAGAGAAACATCAACATGAAGGCGAGACACATTGATGGGTTTCCTCCGGTATGCACCGCCACCAGGCATCAAACCCACAACCTGGGCATGTGCCCTGACCAGGAATCAAACTGGTGACCTTTTGATTTATGGGATGATGCTGAACCAACTGAGCCACATCGGCCAGGGCTATATATTTTTTTTCCCATTTAACTGAACAAACATTTATTATGTCCCAGTACAAAGAGTCCTAAACTGGAAGGAAAAACACTTGGTTTGCATTTCAGCCTTGCCAATGTATTAGTCAGTGTGAAGTCAGGAAATAGAACCTCTCGGTAATTTCTTTCATCAAAAATGTTCAATTTTTAATTAAACTTTTTATTTTGAAATAATTATAGTCACATACAGTTATAAGAAATAATACGGGGAGAGCCTACCCAGTATGTTCCTTTTACTAGGTATTCATGAACTTGGTATTTCTCTGCATTTATTTAGACCTTCAAATTTCTTTCATGAGCATATTGTATTTTTTTTTTGTTTTTTAAAATATATTTTTTATTTATTTCAGAGAGGAAGGGAGAGAGAGATAGGAACATCAATGATGGGAGAGAATCATTCATCGGCTGCTTCCTGCATGCCCCACACTGGGAATCAAGCCTGCAACCCAGGCATATGCCCTAACCTGGAATCGAACCATGACCTCCTGGTTCATAGGTGGATGCTTAACCACTGAGCCACGCCAGCTGGGTAGCATTTTGTAGTTTTAAACATATAACTCCTATGCATGTTTTTTTTAGATTTACATCTAAGTATTTAATTTTTTGAGTAATTGGAAATGGCATTATATTTTAAATTTCTTGTTAGTATACAGAAGTACAGTTATTAGTATATAGAAGTACAGTTGATTTTTTTATATTTATCTTGTATTCTTCCATCTTCTTGAACCTACTTATCAGCTCTAGGAGTATTTTATAGATTCCTTAGGATCTCCTACGTAGATAATCATGTAATCTGCAAACAGGATAATTTCTTGACACCTGAGATTCGGGTATCCTTATCATTGCCAGTGGGGAGGGGGGTAAAAGTTCTGGCTCCCCACTAGGCTTCCGCTGACACTTCCTTGCTCTTCCTCACAGTTCCCTACGTGGCCTCTAGTGATATCAGAGGGGCAAGTGCCCAGCAGGAATGAAAGTCCTGGCTCTCTACTTGGCCTTCTCTGACATTACCCTGGTTGGGTGAAGGTGGGGCCTCTGTTACAGCCAAGTGAAGGAGGAGGTCTAGGCTGTGCCTTTGATCTTTGCTGATATGGTGGAGGGGTTGGCCACATTTTTTTTTCTATATTATTTATCTTCAGGGAGTGATTATTTTCTGAAAGTTTTCTGTCTTGCTAGGTTGTCCTATTCCTGGTACTTTGGCTGAAGAGAGCAGGCCTTTCTTGGGACTTCTTTGTCTGTTACATTACCAGATGCTGGCTTCTTCAGCACACAGTCTGGGATATCGGAGGGAGAAAGAAAAGGCAGGGAGCGTGCCACCAGGTTGTTCCTTAGGAGCTGATGCCCACAGCCGCTCTTCCTTCTTAACCTCTCCACTTTCCAGTCTTCTTAAATTAGTTTTGTGTATGATGTGCAGGGATTTTAATTGTACTTAGTGGGAAGAAGAGGGAAAAGTATGTCTACTCCATATTCCCAGAAATGGAAGTCTTTCTAGGGTGCGTACTTTTTAGATTTTTGTTTATGAGAAATCAATTTCCCAATTTTGTCTAGTTATTAAAAATGTTTGTGTAAGATTAGTAAATTGAGTGAAACAGTAAGAATACATTAGTCAACACTCAAATTTCATTTTAGAGATCATTGCCTTGTCATAAAATAGTGTTTCAGCTTCCATGTTAGAAATGATGTTGGAGTTAGAATCATAAAAGATTAAGCTGGAAGTCATATTAAAGATCTTTTAGAGTTCTGTGTGTTTTATTCAGATGAGAACATTTTTTCTTTAACAATATAAAGGTGATTCCTATTGGAGGAATCTATACCCAATTTTCTATACCATTGCATGGATATGCTTTTTTTTGGTAGAATATTATTTCTCATAGACAAAAAAACATGATTTTAGATCATATTTCATCATGCAGAGTAGGAAGAAAGTTGGGTGTAGAATTATTGTTAAATCAGATGGTTAGGATTATAAACACTTTTCATGGAGAAAGTGGGACAATAAAAACCAATAATGAAATCATGTTTCTTACCAGTTCATCTATGTCAGTGGATCAAAACATGTTTTATAACTTTTTTACAGATTGAAATTGTCAAAGAAGAATTTAATGAACATTTAGAAGTTGTTGACAAGATTAACCAGATCTGCAAAAATCTACAATTTCATCTAAATAAAATGAGAACCTTTGAAGAGCCTCCTTTCGAAAAAGAGGCTAATGTTATTGTGGACAGATGGCTTGATGTAAGTGATAATTTAATTGACTAGAAATTCTACTCTATAACAATTATATTGACCTTTTCTGTTGTATCTTTAGTATGTTTGATCTTATTACAAAATTCAAAAATACTCATGGTAAAAAATGTTCACATAATATAAAGTTTATGACTTAGGAATTATCTTTACATCCAGAGTTTTAGGCAGTACTAACAAATGGGTCTGTAAGTTACTATATACAGGCAGGCCTCTGGTTATGTTGGACCCGACATATGTCGTTTTGTGGTTAGGTTACCATCTCCCATTTATTTATTTTAAAAAAAGAGTCCGTTATTTCGACGTATGTACATATGTGCCTTATGATTTTTATTATTTATTTACCATGAGTAAAGGTCAGGAATTGTTATCTTTCTTTAAATTTTTTTTTACTGTTTCACTTCATTACTGCTGTGTATGTGCTCCATGTGAGTGACGGAGGTGCTTATGTAGGTGGATTCCGACTTACAGCGAAAATCACATTACGTCGCACCGTAGGAATGGATCTCCGACGTGACCTGAGGACCTAGTATAAAAGTCCAAGCTCAACTTATTTAAAATAAACTAATATGTTCCTCGTTCATGAAAGATATTGATGTTCAACTATATATTTATTTAATACATTTTTAGTTGAGAACTAATGGTATTTTTTATGAATTACAAATTAAGAATTTGTGTTATATTTTCATTTGGGTTTTTAAAACCAACTTTTATTTATTATGGTTTAGAAATTAGGAAGAATATTGCTTTCATTGCATATAACCTGCAGCACATCAGCTAAGATTTTTTTTTGTAGAAAAGAGAAGCACATGATATGTTAAAGCTAATTTTTTGTTGACTAATAAAGCAAAATAGCCAGTAAAGGTAAACTAAAATTTTATTTAAAAATAGTGTTTGACTGAAACAATGGTTTTCATACTTTTCCTACTAACTGTGTTATTTCTATGTGTTAATAATTATGGTAGATAAATGAGAAGACGGAAGACTACTATGAAAATCTGGGTCGAGCTCTAGCTTTATGGGACAAACTTTTTAGCTTAAAAGATGTAATTGATGAGTGGACTGAAAAGGTCCTTCGGAAAATGGAATTACATCAACTCACTGAAGTGGAAAGAGATATGCTGAAGGTAATTGAACAGAGATAAAATTCCTGCTCTTTTTTTACACAGTTGACATTTAAATAATGAGTTTGCTTTCTTTAAGCTGGGTAGAAAAATCACAAAGAAATCTTTTATTTCTTTAATTATCCCTTGAGTGGGAACTGAACTGTGTTGTTTCCTTTATGATATCTGGGAAGATGTTAGCAAATAATATTAATCTGGGGTTCACAGACACCCAAGGGATTCATGGATGAAATGAACTTACATGGGAGAAATTGACCTTACATGGGAAACATTCATTTATTTTCATGAATGTCTAACTAAAATGTAATATTTGTTCCAATTATAAATATAGTCAAAACATAGGAGGATGAACTTGCATGTGACATTGTTATTAACAAAATCATAAATCTTTTAATTATCTTTCATTATCTCATCCATGAGGGTGCTTGGGTTTGTAACTCCCAGGACTCTGGCAAAAACCAAGTTACTAGGGGCAATCCAAAGGCTCTCCATTTTCTGTGTATTAACAGTAACAATCATGAGTACCAGAAAATAAGGTATACAATAAAAATATTTCTATTACAATTATGTGTTTTAGGCAGAGTTACAAGTCCATGAACAAAAACCTTCAGAATTTTCTAAAAGAGTGGCTAAAATACAGTTTCTGCTTCAAAGCAGTGAAATACCTCTTGAATTGCAGGTAAGGAATTTTTATTTAAAAGTTGCAATGAGAGTACTCTAAAGTAATGTTCATAAACCAGAGTTTGAATCTTAAACCTAAAATAAAATTAGGGTCATTATTTAATTCACCTTTGATTCCTATATTAAATCGAACCAAATTTTTAATAGTCTAGTTTATCTTTGTTCTACTTTTGGAATGAATAATATTGTATGTTGCATTCTTTTTTCCTTATTTCACAGGCCTTTTGTGTAGAGGGAGAGGTATCATGGTGTGTCCCTGTCAAGTAGCAGGGGTTTCCTCAGGAGTTGTCATGGATGTAGGAAGGAAAATATGCTCCAGTGACTAGGTTTCTAGAAGGAGAAATGGGGATTGCCTCAAGTGTGAATTCTGTTGTGTGAAGAGATTTGTTACAATTTTATGTAGATCGGAGTGCATGGTGGCTGAGTGGGAATATTTGTATGGCTGAACATGAGTCAGACTTTCTGGGTGAGGTCCGGGTGCCACCACCCATTAGCCGTCTGATCTTGAGCAACCAACCGACTTTACCTTCTCACGCCTGTATTTTTGTGCGTGCATTAAGTGTTTACCATGATGCTGTGTACATAATAAATACTCAACAGATGCCGGCTATATAATTTTTACTGTATGTTTTTACATGTTTTCAAAAGAAATAACACCTCAGTTGGTATGCTAGATAAAACTGGTTTTGGGGGAAGGATTCAAATTAGTCTCATAAAAAGTCAGAAGTTCATTTTCAGTTCTCATATTATTCTTTTCTTTAAAACGGGTGGGGAACCTCTGTTTTGCCAAGGGCCATTTGGATATTTATAACATCATTCACTTAATATAATTCACGTATATAAATTTATGTTGCTTTGAAGAAAACTCCTAGGTTTATTGAATTTCGAGTCCCGCCTGCAGTTGCCTTGGCAGGGCCAGACCAAATGATTTCAAGGGCTTTTAAAGGCCCACAGACTGGATGTTCCCCACTCCTGCTTTAAAGGCACCATTCGAATTGTCGTATCAGTGATGTAGAAGAATGAAGAATTATAAGTAGAGAAGAATTTATTTCACATTGAAATGAAGCAATCTCAGCTCGCTTTCTAGCAGTGTGGTTTGTCTTAAAATCGAGTTCAGTAAAATCTGTAACCATACTTCATATGTTTCATGATTTCAGGTCATGGAGTCTTCTATTCTGAACAAGATAGAACATGTAAAAATGCTCTTAACAGGAGAGTTCAGCTGCTCTGCACTCAGTGGAAACACAGCTGAGCTAAGGGAGGACCTCGACCAGGCCAAGACCCAGATCGGGATGACTGAGTCCCTCTTGAAAGCCCTGTCTCCGTCCGACAGCTCGGAGATCTTTACGAAACTAGAGGTACTTCCTTCCCAGCTGCTTCCCTTCTGTGGCTCAGATTTACCTTCACACTTATTTCTGCCAGTCTTGACCTCTTGAGGTTAATAAAAATAGTTAATAAAAAATGCAAGCTTGGGGGAAAATCTCAGAAAAACAATTGGTGTATATTTAGCAGTTTCACTTTTGACTTGCTCTGTGGACAGTAATTATTTGATATTGAATTTCATTGCTTTTATACATTTATGGCCTAAGAGAAAGCAAATCCACCCAATGGAAAATTATCTATTTTTATAAAAACAATGGAGATCTGCCGAAACCGGTTTGGCTCAGTGGATAGAGCCTCTGCCTGTGGACTGAAGGGTCCCAGGTTCGATTCCGGTCAAGGGCATGTACCTTGGTTGCAGACACATCCCCAGTAGGGGGTGTGCAGGAGCGGCTGATTGATGTTTCTCTCTCATCGATGTTTCTAACTCTCTATCCCTCTCCCTTCCTCTCTGTAAAAAATCAATAAAATATATTAAAAAAATAAAAATAAAAACAATGGAGATCTAACATGCGTTGTTACTGAGGCCATTTTAAGACTTAATAGTTGTTTGTTTGTTTATATATTTAGGAGATACAACAGCAAATTCTGCAGCAAAAGCAAAGTATGGTATCACTTGAGAATCAAATAGGTTGCCTGACTCCTGAACTCTCTGAATTAAAAAAGCAATATGAAAGTGT
Organism: Plecotus auritus; assembly: GCF_963455305.1. Classification (NCBI taxonomy): domain Eukaryota; kingdom Metazoa; phylum Chordata; class Mammalia; order Chiroptera; family Vespertilionidae; genus Plecotus; species Plecotus auritus. The sequence goes on along the minus strand of NC_137770.1, from coordinate 34,731,217 downwards.
CAGTGATTTATTTAATACCAAAAAAAGTGTTTTGCAAGATCACTTTTCTAAGTTATTGAATGGTGAGTGCAATGTTTCTTCTACTGTGTTTCTGAGAATCTTGAAGTGTGAAGTGTGAACAAGTATTGTGAACACAAAGGCTAATCTAAGCTTCAATTAGTCTTGGTTGCACAGATTATATTTAAAGAAAAGGATTGATTGATTGATTGATTAAGGATTTATTCAGTTAAATCTTTTGGGGGGAAGCACTCACTAATCTATGCATGTCATATATAACATTCATTTCTTTCAAGTGGCAAATTTTTCCCCCCTGCAGATCAATGCAAGAATTTTAATGACTGGTTCAGCAACATTAAAATGAATCTCGAAGAGTGTTTTGAATCATCAGACACAAAAAAGAGTATGGAACAAAAGCTACAAAAGCTTTCTGTAAGTCATATACATTTCAATCAAAATTCATCAAAACTAAAATACTAGAGGCATAGAACTGAATTTAAGTAGATAGGATAATTATGTTGATTTATTAATTTGCTTACATAGAGATAATATTTCCAAATAACCTGGCTTTCCCCAAATATTTTGAAACTGTTTACTGGGTAATGGTGCAAGTGGTTGAAACAAGTTCTGTTTTCACATCTATTCTAAGACGCTGTTTATCTAAGAGTTTGCTGGTGAACTCAGTTGTGTTAAAATCATATTTGATAAAAAGTAAAAAATTTATCTCATTTGGACTTTGACATTCCTTTACTTTCCTGAAAGAGATTTCTTGATTTTTTTTTTTTTTGTCTTTCTAGGCATATATTTCTTTTATAAATTGCAGTTGAACTTTAATACACTGCTGGTAAGGGTATAGTGGAGGGTGGCCTGAAATGAATGGCAGAGTGCCTGCATGTTTAAAATGCAGGTGTCACCCTTAACTCTTGACCACCTCAGGCAAATCATCTAGTGCTTTAGTTTTGAGAATAGCCCGGCTAGTGTTGCTCAGTGGTTGAGCGTCAACCTATGAACCAGGAGGTCACGGTTCAATTCCTGGTCAGGGCACATGCCTGGGCTTCGGGCTATATCCCCAGTGTGGGGCATGCAGGAGGTGGTCGATCAATGATTCTCTCGCATCATTGATGTTTCTATCTCTCTCTCCCTCTCCCTTCCTCTCTGAAATCAATAAAAATATAGAAAACAAACAAAAAGAGAATAAGCCGTACTCTCAGCTTATTGATGGCATTTCATGTTCTCTGACCTGTTGATTTGATACCATTCTTCATTGATACAACCGCCTTCCTTCTATTTTTTTTCCTTTCTATTTTTTTAGTTTAAAGTTCTGACTTTTCTTTTGCCTTTAACTTCACCCATTGCATGAGCCTTAGCAAACTGATGTTCAAACTTTTTAGCACAGACATTGAAATAAAATTCTCATTCAACAAAGTTAAATAGAAAAAAGTCTGTGCAGTTTTACGTGTTGATTACTAGAAAGGGATGAATATTTAGGAGACGTTGAGTACAGCCAAGCAAGAAAAATGCAGCCTTTCCCATCTCAACTCCTACTGACCTTCACAGTGGCACCTCGTTGTTCTGCGTGACCCCATTACCAGGAAGTCAGCTGTATACACTCATCGTAGGACTATAGAAGTCATCTTTTGATCATTTGCCATTGAAGTTCGTTGTTTCTCCATAGGCCTTCTTTTGAATAGGATGTTAAGAAGATGGATGTGCATGTACTGGCTTGGAAAGTGTTGTGGGGATGGCAGAGACCATCCTCAGGCTTGCCAGCAGGACATAATTGACTTTTTGTCTTTTTTTTTTTTTTTTTTTTTTTAAATAGGATTTCTTGACTCTTGAAGGACGAGGCAGTCAAGTACAGCAGGTGGAAACTGTAGTGAATCGTGTGAGGAAGCATCTGCCCAAAGCACGTGTTAAGGAGCTTAACAGTTGGATTATACATCAAGAAATCGAATTAGAAAAAATGGAGTCCATATGCCAGGTGCGAGCAAAGGCGCTCGGTGACTACTTACAGCAGCTTCTGAGGTAGGAAATAGAGGTGACATCTAAGCAATGTGTTTTCTAATGGTACCTGTGTATGTACTCTGCCTCAGTATAGCTAGCACTGGGATACATAATACACACAGATTTCACAAACAAAATGTATGCTTTCAAATCTAAGTTTGGCTCTAGGGAAATGGAAGTTTAGAGAATTCTTCAAGTTATTTAATATGGCAAAGGTTTAGGGGAGAGTCTGAAAATCTTTTCTGTTTGTTTCCTGTTCTTTATGATACATTTATGTGGCTCACTGCCTTATAGAATCCCATTGTAATACAGGCTGTTACTATTCAGATTTTAATGTTACAATTTAAATTTTCTCCAAAGAATAACAAAAATATATACTAAAACCTGGTTGGATCCAAAGATTTGTGTCAACCTTCTCTTCAGAGAAGCATTTGTTGCTTGTTTTATTTCTAACACATGTAATGTTCATTTAGACTCCAGGATGACCACAGAGACCTGAGTAAGTGGTTAACTAATCAAGAAGAGAAATGGAAAGAAATGGAACAATCAGGAGAGAAAATGGAATTGTTTTGCCAAGCTCTAGCTAGAAAGAGGTATAACTGATCTTACATAAAATATATTTCCTGGGAATATGGTTTCTTACATGGTGTTATGGCTCCTATAAATTTTCAGTAATATTTGGAATTCAAATTGTTACAGAGAACAATTTGAAACTGTGGCCCAGCTGAACAACTCTTTGAAGGAATGTGGGCTTACTGAAGAAGAAGAAATAATACTGGAATCAACACATTTGATTGATAGATACCAGGCATTATTGAGACAAATTGAGGAAGAGGATAAGCTACCTCCTGCTGAGGACCAGAGCTTTAATGATCTTGCACAAGATGTAATTCATTGGATAACAGGGATTAAAGAGTCCCTTATGGTTTTGAATTCATCTGAAGGCCAAATGCCACTTGAGGAAACAATCCAAAAAATAAAGGTATACCCGTGGAAACTAAATTTCAGGGGTCAGAGTGAACTCTGATTTTGAAAAGATTTAGAGGGAAATGGCCAAGATTTGTTTCTTTTCTTTTTTTTTTTTTTTAAATATATTTCACTGGTTTTTTACAGAGAGGAAGGGAGAGGGAGAGAGAGTTAGAAACATCGATGAAAGAGAAACACCAATCAGCTGCCTCCTGCACAGTCCGCAGGCTGATGCTCCATCCACTGAGCTAAACCGGCCAGGGCCAAGATTTGTTTCTTAGTGGAAAATAGAATTGCTGTGGAGGTTGAAGACAGTCAGGTGACGGACCTTACAACAGAGAAGGGCTGTGGTGGGCCTGAAATTATTTTAATGCAGAGGGAAGAGAGAAAGTGAATTTCTCTTTGTGAGGGCAGTGCCCAAGTATTGTGCATCTTCACTGTGCAGAGGAATTGACATGGAGACAGTGGTTGGAGCTGTGGCAGGTGGGAGTTCGCCGGCTATAAAAAGACACGTCAGTATAGCAGGGGCACCAGCAATGTCCAGGGCAGGGCTGGAGAGGAACTCCTTTAGAGTAGATATGTACAGTTCTTAAAGGTTATTAGATACTGAGTGGGTTGTGGAAGGCAAGAAATCTCACTCTCCCTTCAACTCACTTTTTATTTTTAAAAAATATATTTTGTTTATTTCAGAGAGGAAGGGAGAGGGAAAAAGAGATAGAAACATCAATGATGAGAGAGAATCATTGATCGGATGCCTCCTGCACGCCTCCCTCCTGGGTTTTGAGCTCGAAACCAGGGCATGTGCCCTGATGGGGAATTGTAGTCGAACCGTGACCTCCTGGTTCATAGGTCGATGCTCAACCATTGAGCCACGCCTGCTGGGCCAGTTCACTTTTTACCTAAGGGAGATTCAGTAAATATTGCTAGTTTAAAATGCAGGAGACAGAAGCACATGTGCTTAAAAGAAACTCGGGAGAACTGAAATCAAGATAAGCAGAGCATGGTTAGAGGAGGGAGTGGTTTACAATAGTGAGCTGTAAGGGTTGGTGAGACTTAATGAAGTAATCGGAATTTTTTGGGATTATATCCGAAAGGTTTTCCAGAGAACGTGAATCTGGAGTAGTTTCAAGAAGGGAAGAACTCGATAGGTCCGAGCAGAGGAGGGAAAGAGAAGAGCAGGAAATGGGAATGAATTATGCCATGGTGGAGGGACAGGAGGGACACTGCATTGTCCTGTGGGAAGCCATGTCTCATCTTGGGTGAATAAAAATGTCTCATTCAGGTCATTACCTAACTCTCCACCTATAAATAATGGAGCAGACAGGAAGGTGGATTTGCAGGGTTTGGGTTTTTTGTGTGATTTTTTTTTTTTTTTTTTTGCATATAATTTATTTAAAGGCAGTTGAAAATCAAGAGGAAATTGGGAATGCAATCAGATCAACCTGACCAATGTCTGTTGAGAGTTAGTCCTTTTTCACGTGAAGGAGATCTTTGTCTTTTGGGCATGTATAGAAATGAAAGGCTAATTTTGAAATCTAATCTGCAGTTAGAATATAATTTCAATATAATTTGTATAAAGAAAAAGATATCCTAGGTACTGTCCTTAAGTAATATGAATGGGAATATAAAATCTTTTTTATTTACTTCAGGAAATCATTTTACTAAAGCCTGAAGGGGATGCTAAAATACAGAGGATCAGGAGTCAGGCTGCGAACAGCAAGGCTCCATTGGATTCAGAGACCGTAACTGATATCGACAACCAGTGGGTCAGCACACTCCAGTTAGCCAACACGTATCTAAGGTAAAGGACAGGCCTTCACCACTCCCGTGGTTTTTCATTGCACAGTGAAGCCATAACAAGTATGTTTTGTCTGCTTCCTGGATTCGGATATAGTATCTATTGGAGAGAGAGTCAGTAGGTCAGGGACAGCCAAAATGTGAGAGGTGGAAACGAAGAGGAATAGTTGTGTGGATCAGACAGGAAGCACACTGTCATAGCTCTGTGGCAGTGTTCGCTTTGGCTGGTGGGGTTCTTGGCAGCCAATTATCATTGTCTGTCATTATACTTTTAAATCCACTTCTGCCCTGAAATTCCCTTCCACCAGACAACCTCAGTGTCTGCATGGTATTACGGTAGAAAAATTAAAATATGTATTCTGAGAGATTCTTACATGTGCAGATATTGGTAAATGTCTGAAGTCATTGGACATACTAGTAATTCTGGTGAAAACTCTTAATTCAGATCACATCTTAAATGATAATGTTTGATGGAAATGTGAATTTTATATTTTTCAAAGCGACAATCAGATCAAAGCTAAATTCAATATATAAAAAGAATAAACTAGTTGTTGGCCAATATACTGAATGCTTATTTGTCTTACTGATGTGAGAAAGAAAAACATAGGGTAATATAGTTATATTTAAACATAATAAAAAGAAATAGTTTGAAATCTAAATTATTAAGTATTTGTTCTCAAGTTATGTAACAAAAAACAGTTTTTCATTAATACTGCAAATAATTTCTGGGCTAACCTTAGTGCTATTTACAAAGTTATACTGACAAAAAAGTCTGTAGGAATAATGCATGTTAGTGTTATTTTAATGTTTTTATTATAATGTGTATTGCATTATAATATGCAAAATGCCATTGCATTTGCTAAGCGTCATTTCCTTTATAAAATACTTTTTAAAATGTAGCCATCAAGAAAAGCTTCTACTAGAAGGAGAGAAGTATTTGGAAAGCAAGGAGGACCTGAGATTAGTGCTCACAGAACTAAAGAAGAAACAAGAAGTGGGCTTTGCTCTGCAACATGGTTTGCAGGAGAAGAAAGCTCAGTTAAAAAATTATAAGAAATTCCTCCAGAAAGCACAAGATTTGACATCCTTGCTAAAGGAACTAAAATCTCAAGGAAATTACCTCTTAGAATGCACTAAAAATCCCAACTTCAGTGAAGAGTCTTGGCTGGAAATAAAGCATCTACATGAAAGTCTTCTTCAACAACTACAGGTGAAGTGGGGAAAATGAAATTAGAAATGATTCTTGTAATTATGTAAGATTTGTATACAGAACCTTGTTTTTTTGTTTTTCTTTTGGTAAGCCACAAACTTAAAAAAAAAAAAGATTTTAGGGAGAAAGAGAGGGAGAGACTGAGAAAGAGAGAGGAAAACATGGATTTGCTGTTCCATTTATTTATGCATGCATTGCTTGATTCTTGTATGTGCCCTTACCATGCATGCATTGGTTGATTCTTGTATGTGCCCTTACCAGAGATCAAACCTGCAATCTTGGCATATCAGAATGATGCTTTAAGCAACTGAGCCACCCGACCAGGGTTCCAAAGCTTTTGATATTTAATTTATCACTTTTATTTTTTATTATTTTTTATGGTATATGGGCATTATTAACTTTCTTTTTTAAAATAAATCTTTATTGTTCAGATTATTACAGTTGTTCCTCTTTTTTCCTCCCATAGCTCCCCTCCATCCAGTTCCCACCCCTCCCTCTGCCCTTACTCCCCGTCACTGTCTTCATCCATAGTTGTACGATTTTTGTCCAGTCTCTTCCCACACCCCCCACACCCCTTTTCCCACGAGAATTGTCAGTCCACTCCCTTTCAATGCTCCTGATTCTATTATATTCACCAATTTATTCTGTTCATCAGATTTTTTATTCACTTGATTTTTAGATTCACTTGTTGATAGATATGTATTTGTTGTTCATAATTTTTATCTTTACCTTTTTCTTCTTCTTCCTCTTCTTAAAGAATACCTTTCAGCATTTCATATAATACTGGTTTGGTGGTGATGAATTCCTTTAGCTTTTTCTTATCTGTGAAGCTCTTTATCTGACCTTCAATTCTGAATGATAGCTTTGCTGGGTAGAGTAATCTTGGTTGTAGGTTCTTGCTGTTCATCACTTTGAATATTTCTTGCCACTCCCGTCTGGCCTGCATAGTTTCTGTTGAGAAATCAGCTGACAATCATATGGGTGCTCCCTTGTAGGTAACTAACTGTTTTTCTCTTGCTGCTTTTAATATTCTCTCTTTGTCTTTTGCTCTTGGCATTTTAATTATGATGTGTCTTGGTGTGGTCCTCTTTGGATTCCTTTTGTTTGGGGTTCTGTGCGCTTCCTGGACTTGTAAGTCTATTTTTTTCACCAGGTGGGGCAAGTTTTCGGTCATTATTTCTTCAAATAGGTTTTCAGTATCTTGCTCTCTCTCTTCTTCTGGCACCCTCATAATTCTGATGTTGGTATGCTTGAAGTAGTCTCAGAGGCTCCTTATACTACCTTCATATTTTTGGATTCTTTTTCGTTTTTGCTTTTCTAGTTGGGTGTTTTTAGCTTCTTTGTATTTCAAATCTTTGACTTGATTCTTGCGATCCTCTAGTCTGCTGTTGGATCTCTGTATATTATTTTTTATTTCAGTCAGTGTATGCTTAATTTCTAGTTGGTCCTTTTTCATATCATCAAGGGTCTTGCTAAATTTATCGACCTTTTCTAGAAAATTCTTGAAAAGCCTTATAACCGTGGTTTTGAACTCTATATCTAGTTGTTTGCTTTCCTCCATTTCTTTCATTTGTGACCTGTTTCTTTGTCTCCGCATTTTGGCTGCTTCCCTAAGTTGATAGAGTGGATTTGTGTGCTAGGTGTCCCATAGGGCCCAGTGGCTCAGTTACCTGAGGTGGACACTCTTGGTGCACCGCTTTGTGGGCTGTGTGCACAGTCTTGTTGTAGTTAAGCCTTGATTGTTGTTGGTATCACTGGGAGGAATTGACCTCCAGGCCAATTGTCTATGATGGGAGAACTTCTGTGCTGGAGACACCCTTATGAGGCAAGACTTGTTTCAGTGTGGCATTGGTGCTCACTTAGTCTGCCCCCTGAGTGTGTCCCTTATGGATCTGAGGAATTGTAATCTGGATGGTCCCACTCTGACCCCTGGGTACACTGGCTCTTGGATCTCCAAGGAGGTGCTAATTTAGTCTCTGCCTGAGGCTACCCAGCAGGAGCTACAGAGAGATCTGCAGATTCCTCTTCTTTGTTTGGGTTTTGGAGGTGCCCAGATGAGGCCCAGCTGTGAAGCAATGCAAGCTGCTGTGGGGCCTTGGGCCTTCTTTTGGATGTTCTGGGTCTCACTGACTCAGCTGCAGTTTGTTAGGTAAGTTTAAAATTCAAAGGACCAGGCCATTCATATGCAAAAAGCCTCTGCGCTCAGCTTGGATAGGGCAGTCTCAGGACGGAGCAAACAGCAATGTTTTCGTGGGGCGGTATGTCAGGGCAGAGCAAACAGCAATGGCTGACCGTCAGCCCTGCCCTAAGAGGCCCCTGGGTCTCAGTGTCCCTCGGTAATCGCTGCAAGCACCTCTGAGAGAAAGCCGCCCTCGAGTTTCGCCCACTGCCAGACAGTCCAGTTTCTCCCCTTATGAGTCTGGGTCCTCAGAGTCTCGCCCGGAACTGGAGTTCAGAACAGTCGGGAGGTTTTGTCTCCCTCCCGATTGAGAAAGCCAGCCGCGTACTCAGTTGCCAGCCCTCTCCGCGCGAGCGCCTCTATACCTCTGCCTTCCGCAGCTCCTGTAAGTCTCAGTGTGCTTTTCTCTTTCCTTCTAGTTGTAGAATTTCCACTCAGCCAGCCTTCCTGTGGTTCTGGATGATGTCCGTTTTGTCTTTTAGTTGTAGTTTTGAAATTGTTGTGCGAGGCAGCAGTTTAGGTGTTTACCTATGCCGCCATCTTGGTTTCTCCCTCTCTATCACTTTTAGAAAAAATGTTAACTGCTCAAGGATGAAGGAATCAAACCAGTCAGTTTTGCTAGAAGAATCCATCATGTGTTAATTGATGATGATGTTATTTCTCTCATTGAAATTCTCCTCTTCAGGAATAGAAAGAGTAAGATTTTTTTAGGCATCACTATGAAGGTGATTGTGTCAGTTATTCACGTATCATCCATCCATCCATCCATCCATCATTTATCATAATAGCTTGTGTTTGTTATTCTGTGTAAACCATCATATCAGTGTCCTTCCCTTGTATTTTTCTACATGATCTGCAGTAAAAGAGTTAAGAGGTGAAATGTCAACTTGTCATGAGGGAGTGTATTCTCTTAAGAGAATCTATACTAATAAAAGGGTTATATGTTAATTAGACCAGATAGATTGGACGTCTTCCAGACGTCATTCCAGACGTCCTTCCTGACAAAGCCAGGGGCGTGGCTGGCCTGCAAACCGCTGGCGGCCCCTCGCCTCGGCTGGCCCCACCTCTCCAGCGGGGACCCCCCCTCCCCGATCCGGGGCCCCCACCCTTGCACTAGGCCTCTATCCTTTATAATAAAAGGGTAATATGCAAAGTGACCCTAAAGGCAGAATGACTACTGGACCAGTCATCATGAGGCACACTGACCACCTCTTGGTCCCTTCCCCCAGCTGTCAGGCACCGATCACCCAATGGCGAACGGGGAACCGGGGGTGGGTGGCGGGGCTGGCTGCGGGCAGCTAGGGAAGATGGCCTTGATTGCAGACCAGGCCTCGGGACCGTACCAGCGCACGAATTTCATGCGCCGGGCCTCTAGTCCTATATAATAAAAGCCTAATATGCAAATTGACTGAACGCTGGAACGACCAGTGGAACAATAGGTCGCTGTGACATGCACTGACCACCAGGGGGCAGACGCTCAATGCAGGAGCTTCCCACAGGCCCCAAGCCAGCCAAGGTGGGTGCCAGTGGGGACCCTTTGATTGCCCTGCTGGTCACCCTGCAGAGGGAGGCAACCGGCAGTGGCAGTGGGGGGGGGCGGAGCCAGTGAGCAGGCTGTGCCAATCCAGCCAAGGTGGGTGCCCTGCAGGTTGCCCCACAGATTGGCCCTGATCCATGCACGAATTCCATGCACCGGGCCTCTAGTTGTTTATAATTCTTTGCACGTTGAAAGCCAGCTTCAATGTAGGAATTACCTGGCAAAGAAATCCTGCTTATACAGATAGAGGAGTTGTGCAGGGATTGAAGATATACCTGCTTGGCTGTAAGTGGTTTAGTTTAATAGTTGCTACTTTTCTGATTAGGTGTGGTCACCTTATTTTCTTATTCGAGGGAGAGAACCTGAAGACGGTTTTGCACTTGAGTTAGGATTGCTTTTTCCTAACACACAGTTCTGGAGTTTGAATCTTATAAAGGGAATCAAGGGTTAGGATGATCTCATATAGACTCATTTGCAAGTGTGTGGGTGCTTGGTTTTGGTAAGAAGGATCATTAAGGAGCTGCTTTATTATGGATGTTTGTGATTTGATGGTATAATTTGTAGGCATTTCATTTTGTGAACCTCTTGACAAATCAGTTGTCTTCAGGAATAAAATGAAGGCAAAGATGCATGGGGGAAAGAAAGTGGTTTCAAAAAGGGTCACTTTGGGGGAAGAAGGGAGGTTTTACAGTGAAATTTCTCAAACACTAAACTCCAAAAGAACTCTGGGCGATTATGGCCATATTCCTGTTTCAAGATGAAACCTTAAAAAACAAGTATTTGTGAACAATTTATTTATTATCTGAATGAGAAAACTCAGAGAGAAATAATTCATAAATTGTCAGTGGTTTTGTTTTTAGGATTCTGTGCAAAAATTGGAAGGTCATGTTCAAGAACACCACACATACCAGGTTTGTATAACAGAACTGAATACCGAATTGGACAACATCTCCAAGGAATGTGTTGGTTTTTCTGACAAGCCTGTGGATCCAATAGAAGCTGAGGAAAAACTGCAGGAACTGCAGGTATTAAACAATGTCCAGACATTATAGATACTTAAAGAACTCAGTTTTAATGACAACTTTACTAATCAATGTCTTTGGTTTGAAATTCAAGTGCTATTCAGGTGACTATGAAGTAAAGTTCTGACCAGTCATTAGAAAATGGGAATGTTCTTCTGTAGTAAATGAATCCACTTACAATCTGTGTTGCTAACAGTCCCTGCTCGGGACCCTCGGGAATGATTCCACCCATGACCAGTCTGTAGCTTCTGAAGATTTTTGTTTTGGAGACAACACTGATTTCAGGAGAGACTGGCTAGTGCAAGGAGGCATCTAATGCAAGACCCAGGGGGAAATGTTTCAATTTTGCATTCTTCATCATGGGTGGACAGAAGTTGTGTAATTTTTTTAAAAAAATATTTTTAAATTGATTTTAGCGAGGAAGGGAGAGGAAAAGATAGAAACATCAATGATGAGAGAGAATCATTGATTGGCTGCCTTCTGCATGTCTCCAAACTGGGGATTAAGCCCACAACCCAGGCATGTGCCCTTGACTGGAATCGAACCTGGGACCCTTCAGTCCACAGGCTGACACTCTATCCGCTGAACCAAACCAGCTAGGGCTGAAGTTGTGTAATTTTTACTATTTTTTAGACTCGAGGACTATATTAGAGCCCTCTCCCAGTAGGGCTTCCAAAATTCTCATGCTAACTCCACACCACCTTGCCTTGCAGCCCTTTACCCACATTCTCAAAACAAAGTCCTAGGATTCTCACTGTTTGCACAGCCAACAAAAACAGGCCCGAGTAGTGTCTTCTGGAAGCACTTCTCAGCTCCTCCTTCCACAGTTCCTTGACTGGGAGATTTCAGGGGTGAGTCTCAGGGCAGCACTGCTGGCATGAGCTTGTGAATGTCTCGTCTCTTCCTTTAGAGACCTGAGAATCCAGCCAGACTTTTCCTCCAGAATGGCCTGCCATGAAGGCAAGTCGGCCTCCCCCTTTAGCTGTGGTAATCTGACAAACTCTCAAGGCTTCATCATGTCCAAGGCACTGTTTGAGTGCCACGGATATGAGAAAAATAAGACCGAAGCCTCCCCCTGAGGAGCGCGGGCTCCTGTTGAAAACCTTAAATACAGACTTTTCCTCTACATAGAAGGGACCACAGGGCCAAGTTCAGACCCCTCAACTTAGACATAACTAGCTGAGTTGTGGCAAGCTGAGGGACTTACAGGGTCACCCAGGTTAAATGACAGAGTGGGGGCTACACCTGGAGTCTCTGACCCTACTCAGGTGAGCGCTTTTCCTAGCTCTCCACTAAACATCTCTAGTTGGTTGTCTCACAATTATTTGTAGTTCAGCATGTCCAAAACTTAACTCATCGTCTCCTTCCCTTTCTCCATCTCCGGGGGGCTCTCTGCCAGTGAACCTGCTTTGCCTACTATATTCTTTGACTTTATGAATCTCTCCACCACCTCTCCAGGCTTTCAGGTCAGAAACCTGGGGATCCTTTCCTCGACTTCCCAGTCTAGTCAGACATCAAGTGTTGTCTCTCTCATCTCTGGGCTATCGCTACAATTTGCCGCTCCTCTGTTGCCCCCATTCTTGCTGCTTTACGACAGGTCCTCATCTCACAGATCTCTTCATTAGACTTCTGAATGGGCTCCCTGCCCTCATGGTACCCTCTCCAATGTACCTTCTCGGATCTCTCTAAAGTGCAAATCTGGAACTCCTCTTAGAATGTTAGAATGTTTCAGTGGCCTGTACATATTTGTTAGCATAGATCTTTCCGCATTCCATTACAATTGTCTATTTACATCTGTGTCTCTCTGACTGGACTATAGGAACATGAAGGGACTGGATTTTACTCATCTATGTAACTTCGGAACCTACCATATACTTGCTCTTAGCTGAATGAATGAACATTTTTTTTGGTTGATCTATTAAGGTAGTGACTAATAAATCCTACGTTGTTCATCTAGGAACTTTAAGCCTTATTCTGTTTCAATGGAACATCACTACCAGATATAGAACCTCAAATGACTTTTGAGTCTAGTGTTCTCAAACTAGCCCCCTTCATTCATGCATACATTTAATAACTGTTGATTGAGCTATGTCTAAGATGTTGCACTAGAAAGATTGATTTAATAAGCTTTGCTCTGAATGTTAAATATTAACACTCGATTCACGTGGGCACCTTCTAAATGATTTTTTTTCAATATTTTGCAACTAGTAGACAATTATTATTTAGTGTTTTGATTATGTCAAAAGGCTGTATCTTGAACTAAGTATATGCTCAACAAATATGTATTGACTGCCTCTAATATTCCAGGGACTGTGTTGCGAAAATTTGTTACGTCTTATACATTTTTAGTTACATATAAAATGTGTTTGAGAATTTGATATGGGATGCTACCTTGGTTTAAATTGTACCCAAAGTTTCTTCTTTGTGACATGAGTTAAGTTTTTTATACTTCCCACTAGTGAAATAGAATACGCTGTGATTTACAAAAGTCAATGAACTCTTATGACAACTGAACAGATACTTCTTGTGACAATCTTTTCTCCACTCACAGGAACTACAGAATAGACTCCATTTACAAGATGGCACATTAGAGAAGATTTTAGGTTTAGCAAAATCCATCGAGCAGAATACATCTTCAGTGGGACAGAAGATTATTAAAGAGGATATAAAATCACTTAAGTGTAAACAAAAAGATTTGGAACACAGGCTTGAATCTGCTAAGCAGGAGATGGAAAATTATCTCAACAGCATTCTCAAATCAAAATGCTCCACAAGAAAGAAAGAGAAGTTTCCTTTGCCAGGCAGAGAGAAGCAGGTCACTTCTGACGCGCACGAGTCCACTCAGGGCTCAGCTGCAGTGGAAAAGTTGGATGAAGACTTGGAAACAAACAAGGTAAGTGCTTGTGATTGCATCTCTGAGCCATCACGTCTGAGGATGAAGAGGTGTGGGATTTGAAAAGAGGGTCGTGCATCAAGCCTTCTGATTTCATAATTAAGCCCTCCATGTGCTGGCGATTTATGTTGCCCACTTGTAAGGAGAGCCCTTAGGAAGCTGTCCAAGGTTTCAGTGGTGAAATATTACTGTTTAGTCTGTTAAAATGTCAGTCATCAATTTAGGTTTATTATTCTCTCTGGTGTGTAATCAGATATGGTTTCTTGGGTCAAGAGCACAAAGGCAAATTAGAAAAGGCAAATGAAAAGAAAATGTGCTTTACCCATTTTCTTAGAAAAAAACTCGAGTCCTATTTTTTTTTTTTTTTGGTTGATTTTCTAATGAAATCAGAGACTGTTTGAAAAGCTGGATTCCTTTCTTTTTCTTCTTATGTTAACCCTATACTGCAAATGTGTTTTTAAATGTTGTCAGATCATTTGGTGTGAGCATGGCAACATGCAGGCTCCTAATTTTCCCTGGGGAGAAGAAAGAAGAATGTTGTTTTGTTTTCATTCTAAAAAAAAAAAACAAATGGGTACATTTTCCTGTGGCCCTTAAAGTGCTTTCTCATCAATTAAAAGATTAAAGTGGAAAAGGCCCCAACAGCCACCCAGGAGACTCTGTTTGAAAGGGTCTCCCTGGTAGGCAGCATCTCGCAGTCCAGGTCCAGTGGGACACGCAAAGGTTAGACGTTCAGGGGTGAGCTCTCAGCACCAGGAATGAAGAGAACGTGCACTTCTGTGGCCTTCCTAGAAGAGAAGTGCATGGTGGGTTAGAGGAACCGATAGGGTTTTTTTAGAAATGTCTATAACAAGGTTAAATGGCAGCAGAACATCTCTCTGGCCACGAGAAGACTTTTAAATGCCGGTGTTAGTGCTAAGGAAATATGTCTTCAAGGATTCAGGGTCCTGTAGGTGAGCTGATTGATGTTGTATCTGTAAGAGAAACTCCTAGCAGAATTTAAACAGCAGTAATTAAGTAAAAAAAGGAAAAATACTGAGGACTTTCTATCCAAATACATGATGTTGCTAAAGGGAGTTGTTTAATAACCTTAAAATTAGCTTCTTAGGCCCATTTTGGCTTTGCACTCCCAAAATTCAATAGGATATATTGAAACCTAAATAAAGGTTATAATCCAATAATGATTTTTATTTTTTAAATATATTTTTATTTAAACCTTTTCTATTCTCTTTAAACACAACCAAACCCTGTTCCCAGCATTCCTGGCAGATGTCTGGTCAATGACAGATAGATTGACAGATCCTCAATTTCTTCCTGCTCTTCTTTACAGCCGACAAATTGTTAATTTTGACAGTCGAAGACTGAATGAAATTATCTTTTTTTTTTTCATTAATATGACTTCATATATACATCCTTTAAGCAAAAATTGATTGAACCGTCAGTGAGAGTTCTGTGGTGAGCAAAAATAGACATGTTCTTTATTCTCAGAGGGCTTCTGGTCTAGAGGAGGAGACATACATTAGTCAACTAATTAGTCAACTAATTAATGAGAGACTAATTACAGGAACTAAAGGACGGAGCACAGTTCCATGATCATCTCTAATAAACGAGTCAGACCTGAATTGTAGTCAGAGAGAGTTTCTCTAAAGAAACAACATTTGAACTGAGACCCGAGTTAACCGAGCTCAGGGCTGGGTGTGGGCCATTCTTGACAGAAAAAGGAGAATTTGCTCTTGTCGTGGGAGAGAGCATGAGCAGTCAGAAACTGAAGGAAGGCCACTGCATAGAAGGTGGAGGGCTGCTTGAGGCCTGAGAGGTAGGCAAGGTTGGCTGCGTCACGATGCCTTACAGGGCACATGAACTTTTTAGACATTATGCCGAGATGAAGAGGCAGCCTCTGAGACTGTGGTGATCTGCCTTTCGGTTTTGTCTCTAATGGCGATGATGTATGCTTGTGCTTAGAATTGGTTTTCGCTACTTTATATTGAAATGCTGTAAAAAATGAAAAAATATATCCTGGAGAGCTTGTATGGTCCCACTGTTGGTGGGCAGGTTACAAGTGATAGTTTTGGGCTTATCACTGTCATAGAATTATTATAGCCGTGGGACCATTGCCCAGAATGGGAAAAGGGAGAGTGAAGCTCTTATGGACTTACCTCTTTTGGATGCTTATACGTTTGCTAAGCCAGAAACAGTGCTCAATTGTTTAAAACTCAGTATTTTAAGTGTTAAAGTAAAAATGTTTCCTTTGTGACTTAATGTATATAAAGATGAAAATGTCATGGTCCTGTCCTTAAGGAGAGTTGATGATATTCGTCTCACCTCCTATTCTTTCCCAGACAGGCCAAACTCTAAGGAAAGCTAGGTGGATGGAAACATTTAAATTTTTTTTTAAAAAAAGTAAACATAGTTGGCTATATAACTCAACCAGTCTTTTGCTAGGATGGTAATTTTCCACTCTACATTTATTATTAACTTTGAAAATTCCATTTATGATCAGAGGATCAATATGTACACTTATTACACTGTTTAAAAGTTATATTTTGTCTTAAGTGTATGCTAATCGTAGTTTTGTTTTAAAAAGAAACATTCCAGGAGCATTGGGAAGGGGAAGAGTCAATGGCCCAGGACTCAGAGCTCATGAGGGCTCATGAGAGGCCATGCGCAGGGATGACATCTATAATACTCTGAACAATAAAGATTTTTTAAAAATGTGTGGACTTTAGTAGTTAGTTCTGGGGGAGAAGAGATGAAACAAGGATGGAGATTGGGCTTTAAGTTATATTTTTAATGTGGGAAATTATATCACAGACATATTTGTGTTGTGGGTAATGCATATCTGTTATATTTAGTTCTTTTAAGTATGTTTGAAATAGCTTATAACTCACAATGAAATATTTCAAGTAAGCCCGCAAAATCAAAAGAGAACATAGCCAAGGGTGATGAGCCAAGGTAACTGGTATGAAAGAACCTTTCCAGGAGCCAATCACGATCTTGACTCTGGGTTCCAGCCTCCCTGGCATGAGCAAACGAATGTTACCTTTCACATTTGAAATGATCGTTTAAGGGATTCTGTTGGTTTCCAAGTGGAAACATGGCTTTGGGGGTTGGTAAACAAATGGTGTTTTGGGGTAATGTTGGGTTTTTCAGAGTGCTCTCTCTGACCACCAAGGACAGATTACAAATGACATGTTAGAAGTGTTACTAGTTCTCATCAATCGTCCACCAGGTAGGAGAGACCAAGGGCTGTGAATTCTCAGTAGATAATTAAAAGTCAAGTTTTCTTAGAGTCTAGGGCTAGGCCTTTAGCTCTTGTTCACCTGTGGAGTGTGGGGATACTCTTAATAGTAACCATCAGGTGGGAAAGAGGCAAGCGTCTGTCCACCTCATTTGCTGTGGCTTGTGGCAAAGAGCGCCATTGGCCAATGAAGCTTGGGGTGAGGTGCCCCCCTTTCCTCTCACAGCTTCCCAGGTCTTTCCCCTTGAGATAAGCCACAATGAATTGCTGAACTGGAGGAAATTGCCAAGATCATTTCAATCATTTGAAGCCGCTTTAAAGAAGTGACTTGTGCTAAGTGGTAGCTAAGTACTTCAAAACAAGTAACACTGCTCAGGGGAATTTTTTTTTTTTAACCAGTTAGTATTGGTGATGCTCCAGACAGTATCTGTTTTTTTAAATAAACTTTTCATTTTAGAATAGTTTCACATTGACAGAAAAGTTGTAAAGATAGTACAGAAAGTTCCCAGGTGTCCTTTACCCAGGCCCCTATTGTTAACATCTTACACTACTACGTAGGCAGTGTTTTTAAGACAACAAATTCAGCTTTGTTTGATAGACTTGAAACCTCAAATATTTTACTGACATGAAAGTATATAGCAGAATTAAATGGTATTTCACTTTTCAAGTAACCTGAAAATAACAACTAACACCTTAGCAAAACGATGGAAATCTTTAAAATTACTGTCATATGGTGCCTACTACATGTAAGTGCTCAACAAATATTTGTTGGAAGAATGAATAAATGAATGCAGATGCCCCTCTACCCTATTGAGAATCTTAAGTTCTTAGAGATTTCAGAAAAGATTAAATTACTTCATATATATATATATATATATATATATATATATATATATATATATATATATATATATCTCCCCTGTTATGCCTACTGGGGCTGTGAAATTCTTACTTCTGTTTGATATAAGGCATAATTAATTCATTCTTAATATCTTGAAGTCTTGGTATTTCCTCTGTTTATCCAGTTATTACTTTAAACTATCAATTGGTAACGTTGAATGCCTATTATTTGCCTCGCCCTCTGCATCCTTTTGAATACTAAGTATAAACTTTGGAACTTTTTTTCCATTTTCTCTATCTGTTTTCTTTCTTTGACTCTATAGATTATACCTCTGTATACAAATGAGCATTGCAAAATCCCATACTGTTTTGTCAAAAAAGTTTAATTTTTCTTGGGATACTGATATCAGCATTAAATATTGCATGGAAAATTACCTTGGATAGTGCTCAAATATACTTTTTAAAAAAGTCTTTGAGTTAAAACAAAAAAGAATAAAAAGTCTTTGAGTTAATGGAAGCAACTGCCATGCTTTCATCAAGAAAAAGAAAAGTTATTTATTTGGAAAGTAGACTGTTCAGCAATTAATCTTTTTATGTTTTCAGAATTCAGCTGTGGAGATGCTTTTGTCAAAACAACTTTCTCTCGATGTTCAAGAAAGCATGAAAAACACTGAAGATGAGCAGAAAGTCAATGAGCTGCAAAATCAACCTTTAGAATTAGATGTCATGTTAAGAAATGAACAATTAAAAGAGATAGAGGTACGGAAACAAGAAAAACACTGACAACATGATTGCATTATTTATCCAGTGCAATACAATATATTGTAATTACCAAAAACTTGCTTGCACGGAGTGAAAAGTCTTATTTAACCTTTGCCTGATGATCAATTTGGTAACTCTATAATTATGTACTAATCAGGAAGTTTTATAAATTTTCCCATTTAAAAAGTGGAAGAGTTTAATGAACATTAGTGTTCTTTCTGTTTCACAAAGTTCCTAAAAACTTACTTATTCAGTAACAAAATGCAGAGATTCTGACTTGTTATCATTCCTTTTCTTAGTCTTAAGTATTCTTCAGATTTTGACAAATTCCTTTTATTTTTCTCATTATCAACATTATGGGGTACTGCTTCTTTGTTTTTACCGCTCTGTTTACAAAGCTTTGTTTATGTACTTATATACTAATAGCTATATAAAATAATCTAATAGGGCAACACATAGCCATGTTTTTAAAAATGACCCCTACAATTTTAACCAAGTTTCTATAATAGAAAACATGTATCTAAGACAAGAGAAGGGATAATGTATGTAAATAATAAAAATAAGATAAATCTTCCTTTCAACATTGCAGAACCTTTTAACACAATGGGGTGATCTAATTGCTATTAAATGCTAGACCCATGGTGAGTTTGAGTCTAGATTTTAGCATAATTCAAGAGAAAACACCCTTTTAAACATCAGGACTTAACTTTCTCTGTGTACAAATGAAACCTTTAAAACATCTTGGGATAGAGTGCGTTATTGGAAGGAAAGAGGATGGGAAAGAAAATGAATGAGTGAATGAGCGAATAAGCGAGTGTATACTTAACTGATTTCCTTGACATGTTTTTTAGGAATTATATGCCCAATTGGAAGCAAAGAAAGCAGCCATTGAACCCCTGGAACATATGGAATATCCCAGCACAACAGAAACCAGTGCCTTGGCTCTCCACAGTCCAAGGAATTCAGCGCAGCACTTGGACAATCTGCTTCAGGCACTTACTACTTTGAAGAAAAACAAAGAACGCCAATGCTGTCTTCTCAAAGATTTTCAGGAACACCTTGCTGCAATCGAATCCTCGCTGAAAGTCTTGTTGACAGAGAAGGAAAGTCTAAAAGTGTAAGTGTAAGAATTTAAGATTTGAGTTCATTTTATTCAAACACAGGTTCTATTACCCTGAACAGGCCTCCAGGTGGTTTTTGTTTGTTTGTTTTTAATTTTTTGTTAATATACCCTCACAGGATATATTTTTTCCATTGCTTTTTTAGAGAGAGTGGAAAGGAGTGGGGAGAAGGGAGAGGGGGAAGAGAGACAAACATTGATGTGAGAGAGACACATCGATTGGTTGTCTCCCTTACGTGCCACAGTTAGGATGCAGGATTGAACCTGCAACCAAGGTACGTGTCCTTGTCTGAGACTTGAACCAACGACCCTTTGGGCTGACGCTCCAACCACTGACCGACGCCAGTCAGGGCAGGCCCAAGGTTTTAAGACTTTATACTATAAAGAATATGATTTTAATACTATGTGTGGAAATTCATTCCATATGGAAGCCATTGAAGAAAACTTTGTTGGTTTCATGCAAAAAAAAAGTATATTAATTATATTAATTTTATAATTAAATTATATTAACTTTATAAGTTAATTTGTTTAACGTATAATTCACACTGAAAATACCTGCAAAATATGTTAAAGTTCTGTGGAATTCAGTATTCTTTTAAAAAAAATTTTTTTTATTGATTTTAGAGAGGAAGGTAGATGGAGAAAGAGATAGAAACATCAATGATGAGAGAGAATCATTAATAGGCTGCCTCCTGCACACCCCACACTAGTGATCGAGCCAGCAAGGCATATGCCCTGGCTGGGAATTGAACTATGATCTCCTGGTTCATAGGTTGATGCTCAACTGCTGAGCCATGCTGGTCAGTTCAGTATTCTTTTGGTCAAGAATTTATTCTAATCTATGGGGGTGAAAACATTAATGTGTATAATTATTTTGTATCAGCATAATTGGTATAAATTGTTTGGAACATATTTAATATATATGTATGGAATTGGTTTCTTTGAAAACAAATGCATTCCTTTTGGCTTTGAAAATGATGGTAAATGGTACTAGATATAGTCTTAATGTGTAAACAATTTTTTCATTATTAAAAAGTACTTTGTGCAAGGACTTTACAGAGTACTTTTACATACATTGTTCCCTTTACTCTTCACTCTTTTCCTGTGGTTCTACATTTTTATGATGCTCATTTTGTAAATGAGCCCTCACAAACTAATTGAAAGCCAAGATTCTGATTTTACATTAAAGACAGAATGCTCTTATAGACAATCTAATCTTTTCTTCTGTGAGTTCAAAACAGAACTAATTTCTTTAGATTTTAAGAAATGTTAACAAGCTCCATTTTTCTTCTTTTTTCTAGGGGATCACTGGACAGTGCAACCTATGTGGCCAAAATTAAAAAATTGCTGGCATCAATAGAAAAAGAGAAAGATTCCTTAAGCAAGTTGAAAATTGAATGGGAAAATATATCAAACTCTCTGAGTGACATGGATAAGAAGTTGTTGGAAAGCCAGGTCAGGCAACTTGAACAGGGGCGGAAACAAGTAGAACAACTGGTCCACAGGAAGTATTCTCAGCACGTGATGGAGCAGGAGGAGCTGACATTTCTCATGAGTGAGATCCAAGAGCTGGGCATCTCTCTGCAGCAGCAGCACCAGCATCTCCGGTTGAGGCTGGGCTCCCTGGAAGGACAGGAAGGGGACACTGGCACGGTTGCCTTGGCTACTGAACTCCAGGCTGTCAAGCATAGGTTTTCTGTTTTAAAGGCGAGAGCTGAACTTCAGATGAAGAGGATTTGGGGAGAAAAAGAAAAGAAGATTTTGGAAGATGCGATAAATAATTTGCAGAAGCAATTGGAAGCATCAGAGCCATTAAACATAGAGGCGGACAGTGAGATCAAGAAGAGTGAGATAAGGAACAAGGTGAAAGAGACCACCTTATGGGTGAAGAACCAGTTAGGTGAGCTCGATTCCACCATTTCCCTCCTACCAGACGGCATCCTTTCCCAGATCCGAAAATGCAAAGTGAGGCACGACGGCATTCTGGGTCAGCAGCGGGCGCTGGAGGCACTGGCTGAAGACGTGCAGGAGAACATCCCTGACCTGCCCGCGCGCGAGTGCGAGGAACTGAATCACCTCCTCCAGGACTTACAAGGTCAGTGCCAAATGCTCGTTTTGAAATCCACTCAAAGATCGCAGCTGTTGGAACTTAAATTGGAAGAAAGAAGCACATTTGTTGCAGAAATAGGGAAAGTTCAGCTCTCACTTCAAGGAAATGAATCACGGATAATTCCCCAAGTGGGAACAACCTCCACCGAAGCGGAACTGCAGCACCAGCGAGTGGCGCTGACGGCGTCTCAGGAGGAATTGCAAGAAATCACGAGTGGACTCGCGGCGCATCTTCAGGAGCTCACGCGCCTCTGTAAGGACCTAAGTGTGTTTGAAAGATTATTTCTGGACGATCAGTTGAAAAGTCTGGAGACTAGAGCCAGCAGAACACAAAGATTCATTCAGCATAAATGCAATGAAGTAGAACACAAGATACAATTTTCCAGAGAATTCCATGAGCAGATATCTGCGCTTCAGAAGGAGCTTGATAACATACAGCACAATGAGTTGCTCCTGAGTCAAGAAGTGAATGGGGGTGTCAAAGGGGAGCTCCGTGGCCTCCAAGGGCGCCTCCGGGGTGTTCAGTCCAGCATCCGACAAGCACTGAGACTCAAAGAAGCGTTTGACTCCCTGGGACTCTACTGGGATTGCTCCCAACTTGACATGTTACGATCCCAAGTATTTGAAAAAGAGAGAGACCTCGAAGGGAAAATTAAGCAGTTGGACACATTTATGGCAGAATATGGCAAATATCAAGCATCGCTAAGTAAATTGAGGGCGATGGATTTGCAAATTAAGGAAAGGGCTGAAGCAGTACTAAAAACCCCTCCTACTTCTCCAGAAAGCCGTCTGCTCGGTGCTCAGATTTTGAGTCAGAGAATCGAGAGAGCCATGTGCTTGTATCATGAGATCGTAAAGAAATTAAGTGAAAATAAGGCCTTCGATGACTCCTTCAAAGAGGAAGAGCTACTACAAACAAAGCTGTATGCAGAAGAAAATGATAAGTTGCGTAAAGTTCTCCAAAATATAGTACTTGAATCCCAACCAAAAGAAATGGATGAAAAGAGTTTTCAGGAGAAACTAGAAAATTCCTTCCATGTTTTGAACCAGATAAAATCTCAGTTACAGCAGCCTTTACTTATAAATTTGAAAATTGAACATATTCAAAAGGAAATGGATAATTGCGAAGCGTTTCAAGAACAGGTTCAGGCAGAAATGTGTAGCATTAAAGGTGTAACTGTTATTGAGAAGCAAAGAGAGAAAACCTCTTCTGAAGCTAGTGATGTGGAGACAAAATTACGTGACATTGAAGAGCTGCACGTTCAGCTTAATGCAAGCATTGATATGCGCACAGTAAGTTTCTTTAAAATTAGGTGGTTAATGCATCTATCTTTATTTCATAATTTTATGTTTTGCTCTAGTTAATATCTGCACTTCTCAAGAAGTTAGAAATTTTACAGGCAAATTCTCCGCAGGAGAATAGCCATTTGCTAAGAGCCAGTTTGTAATCCCGACTCCTCCTACATCTAAATACAATGCCTTATCATTTGGAAAAGTCAAGTTTGACACCTTTATTTCTGTATCCCTAACAACCTCTGTTGCTCAGAACAGCGTTTTTTTGTTTGTGTTCTGGAACTGATAGGGCCAGGTGGGAGAAATATGGTGTGGCGAAAAGAGCACAAATAATAATAACATTTACTTAGAACTTGCAATGTACTGAACATTTACCTTTAATCATCACAGCAACTCTGTGAAGTGGGCCCTATTATTGACCCCATTTTAAAATCAGAAAATTGAACTTCAGAAACATCAAGACTTTTCCCAGGGCCTTAGAACAGAACCAGGAATCAACTTGAGATCTGTCTGGGTTTAGAGCACGAGTCATCAAATTAAGGCTCACGTGCCAAATCTGCCCTCAGTGTCTGATTTTGTAAATCAAGTTTCATTGGAACATAGCCCTGCCCCATTCCTTTATGGATTGTCTGTGGCTGCTTCTGTGCTACAACCAAAGGACTGAGTAGCTGTTATAGTCCAGGCTAGAGGCTTGATGCACGAAATTCGTGCAAGAGTAGGCCTTCCTTCCCCCGGCTGCCGGCACCGGCTTCCCTCTGGCACCCAGGACCCGGGCTTCCCTCGCAGCCCCAGCTTTGTCCGGAAAGTCGTCTGGTCTAATTAGCATATTACACTTTTATTATTATAGACTAGAGGCCCATGGAGGGGGGGGCGGTTCCTCAGCCCGGTCTACACCCCCTCCAATCCGGGACCCCTCAGGGGATGTCCGACTGCCTCTTGCAATCCAGGACCGCTGGCTCCTAACCGCTCACCTGCCTGCCTGCCTGATCGTCCCGAACCCCTCTGCCTGCCTGCCTGATCGCCCCTAACCACCCCTACCAGCCTGATTGCCCCTAACTGCTCCCCTGCTGGCCTGATCATCCCTAACTGCCTCTGCCTCGCCCCGTACCCAGGACCCAGGATTCCCTCCTCTGGCTGGTCACGTGCACCTGGGCTTCCCTCCCTCTGGCTGGCCGCAGGCACCCAGGACCCAGGCCGGCTTCGCCCAGGCTGACCACAGCCGCAGGGGAACGTGGGCAGGTGGCTTTGTCCAGGCTGCAGCTGCAGGCGCCTGGGATTGTAGGTCAGGTGGCTGTCCCTCTCCTGGGCCGCAGCTGCAGGCGCTGACGCCTGGGACCACAGGGACCATGCGGTGTGAGGCTTGTCCATCTCCCGGGGCGCAGGCACAGGCACAGCCGCTGGCTCCTGGGGCCACAGGGCAGGCGGCTTGTCCCTCTCCTGGGCCACAGGTGCAGGCACAGCCGCTGGCACCCGGGACAGTGGGGCGGGCAGTTTGTCTCTCTCCTGGGCTGCAGCCTGGCTGGTCCCCATTCCTCTCTTGAGAGCTCATTTGTGCCTGGCTGGTCCCCATTCCTCTCTCGCGAGCTCATTTGTGCCTGGCTGGTCCCCATTCCTCTCTCCCCAGTGTTGAGTGACTGAGCAGTACAGCATGATGGCATGAGGGCGTCATGACGTGAGGGTATGATGACCATTTGCATATTAGCTCTTTATTATATAGGACTAGAGGCCCGATGCACAAAGATTTGTGCAAGAATGGGCCTTCCTTCCCCTGGCTGCTGGCACCGCCTTCGCTCTGGCCGGAGCCACCTTTTCGCTCCAGCCTGGAGCCGCCTTTCCGCCTTCCCACGCTGCCCAGAGGCCACCATCTTTGTTGGGTTAATTTGCATACTTACTCCTGATTGGCTGGTGGGCATCACGAAGGTATGGTCAATTTGCATCTTACTCTTTTATTAGTGTAGATGGCTGGCAAAGCCTCATATATTTAGTCTGACCCTTTGCACGAAAAGTTTGCTGACCTCTGTTGCAGAGTGACTTCAGCATACCCCCTCCTTTCCTGCATTAATAGCGTAGATGGCTTAGGCATCATTGGAACACACTGTGCTTAATATAATACCTTTTTCTGTGTTTTCAGAATTACCACATTAAATTTATAGAATATGGAACTTAACTTTTTTAATTCAAATAGTTATTAGGTAATATATTGGCACTACTTTGATAAGTATAAGTTCTTTAGAAATGAAAAGTCATATTATGAACCCAAATATGTCCTTTAAATTGGTACTTAACAAATGTAGAACAAATTGAGAGTACTTTTCTACTTAAATTTTTTATTGAGGTATAATTGACATGTATTAGTTTCATGTGTACAGCATATTCTGTATTTGTTACATATTGTTAACAGTAAGTCTAGTTAACAGCTATCACCACAGTTACATTTTTTTCTTGTGATGAGAATTTATAAGATCTACTCTCTTAGCAATTTCAAATATGCAACACAGTATTGGTAACTAGAGTGGCTATGCTATACATTACATCCCACGACTTATTTTGTAACTGGAAGTTTATAGCTTTTGACCCCGGCTTCACTCATTTCAACCCCCACGCCTCTGACAACTACAAGTCTGTTCTCTGTATCTTTCTCCACTTGATTTAATACATTTTCTAGAAACAAGATACATGAATCCCCCAAATCATAAGATTAGTGCTGGACTGGAAGGGACCTTTAAAGTTATTTATTTCAACTATTTGTTATTTCAATGAAAAGACACTAAGTGAGATTCTCAAAACTAAAGTTAGTGGCATAACTATTAATTTAAAAACACAAGAGGTCTGGGGTTCTTTGTTTACTTTCTTTTCATATTTTTTTTCCACAAGTATTGATTAAGGTTCTATACATTAAGTATATTCCATTGTTTAATTCATGTCTAATATAAGAGCAGGAACATATGTTATTAGACATGATTCATGAGGTTTATTTTTGAATTTAGATTCGGTTTCCTTAGCAAATCTGGAAACAGTTTGTTTGTTTTTTAATGTAAACACTAGAGGCCCGATGCACAAAATTTGTGCACTGGGCTGGGAGGGGGGGCATCCCTCAGCCTGGCCTGTGCCCTCTCGCAGTCCAAGAGCTCTCAGGGGATGTCTGACTACCACAGAGGCGGGCTTCTGGCTGAGCGGCACTGCCCCTGTGAGCACGCACTGACCGCCAGGGGACAGCTCCTGCATTGAGCATCTGCCCCCTGGTGGTCAGCACACAACATAGTGACCAGTTGTTCCACCGTTCGGCCAATTTGCATATTAGACTTTTATTATATAGGATTTTTAAATACTTGTCAAACTAAAAGTATGAGATGCTAACTCTTGTAAGACCTAAGGGTATATATTATGAATGCACCACAAAAAGTCAAGAATGACAAAAGTCCCAGATATCTGACAGTTTTGTCATAGCATTTAATCTCCTTTTCACCAGAATGTCTTGAATGATGCTCACGAAAACATGACCCGCTACAATGAGGCAGTCTCCAGGGCGATGGGGGTGGTTGCTGCCCTTGAAGCCATTGTTGCAACCCATAGAGTAGACCTGGATCATCCAGAAGAATCACTGGAGATGCGTCGTGGGAAACAGGAGGAATTGGAATCCACAATAACAGACATCCAGAGCCTCAGTGAGAAATTGGGGGCCATCTCCAGCCCTGACGCCCAAGTACAACTTCAGTGCACTTTGCAGGAATTGATTTCTAAGGACTTAGCCCTGAGGGAGGCAGTCAAAGTAAAGGAAGCAGAAATAGAAAGGTGGGTACGTCTTTGCAATGCTTTAAGAACATAAAGTATAGATTTCTTTACAATTAACATGTACGCAGAAATAATTTGGAAAATATGGAAAAGTTAAAAAAATACTACCTAAGCCCTAACTGGTTTGGCTCAATGGATGGAGCGTCGGCCTGCGGACTGGAGGGTCCCGGGTTCGATTCCGGTCAAGGGCATGTGCCTTGGTTGCGGGCACATCCCCACTGGGGAGTGTGCAGGAGGCAGCTGGTCGATGTTTCTCTCTCATCGATGTTTCTAACTCTCTATCCTTCTCCCTTCCTCTCTGTAAAAAATCAATAAAATATATTTAAAAAAAAATAAAAAAAATACTACCTAAAGAAAACCAAATATTTTACTGTATTTTATATTTAATATTGAGTACATACAATGGAATGTTTATAAAAGTGCATATGGTGTAAAGAATAATGATAAAGCAAACAGCCTTGTACCCAGACGTTCAAAGATAATCATTATGACTTTTTAATTCTTTTGCGTGCTCCTTCCCTCTCCCCTCAGAAGTAACAGAAATAATCTTTATCCTAAATATTTTATCATTTCTTTGCCCTTTAAAATGTTTTTATTATGTGTTTGTATTGCATTTTTATGCATGTGTATTCTTCTGTGACTTCAAAATCATCATTATGATCCTGAAGTTTATTCATGTTCTTGTCTGTAGTAAAATTCGGTCACCCAGCTGTGATAAGCATTTGGGTTGTTTCTAGTTTTTGCATTCACAAAAGTTCTACCAGGAACATTTTTAAATGCAAGATCTCCCTGTGGGTTGTGGTTGCCGGGTCGCACACCTTACATTTTAATTCCATATGATTTAATTCATTTTTTTTTTTTTTTTTAGTTTATCTAATAGCATATCTGTGTTACAATTGTCCTATGTCCTTGCCAACACTTGAGGTTGTGCGATGTAAATTTTGCCATTCTGATGGGTGAGAAGTGATATTTTATTGTGGTTTTAGTTTGCATCTCTATTATTGCTCATGAATTTGAGCCTCTTTTTAAAAAAATGTTTCTTGGCTACTTATGTTTCCTCTTCTGAGGGATACTTATTTTCAAGCCTTCACCCATTTTTATAAGGTTGTCCACCTTTTTCTTATTGATTTGTAGGGATTTATTCTGTAGCTTGGAGGTTGGGCTTTTGTGGTTGTATGTGTTACAAACGT
The DNA here is from genome assembly GCF_963455305.1 of Plecotus auritus. Lineage (NCBI taxonomy): Eukaryota > Metazoa > Chordata > Mammalia > Chiroptera > Vespertilionidae > Plecotus > Plecotus auritus. The sequence continues at coordinate 34,703,268 of NC_137770.1, read as the reverse complement.
CTTCACCGGCTTTATCCGCTGTCCCCAGCATTCCAGGAGAGGGTCAACAAAACTAAACTGCAGCAAATACCCTCCGAGTGAAAACGGCCCTACAGTTAGCTTATTTCTCTAAGCTTTTACTTAGTGTGAAGCCTCTAAATATTTCTTAATTCCTTGCCAGTTTATTATTGTATTTTAAGAATTTAAAAAATACTTGATACTTGAATTTTTAATTGTCTTCCGTGGGGAATGTAGGCTGTATCTATTTTGTATACATAATTTTATTCACAGTGTTTTTTAATATATCACAGCATTATGCTGTATAAAAAATATGCTGCCTTTTACTTTATAACATGAGCTCTTTTTCTTACTGTAACAAAAGCTCTATAAAAGTAATTAGAATTTCTATGGAATATTTTATGAAATAGATTGTTGTAATTTACTCAGCTTTATCTTTTGTTACACATAGAGTGTGTTTCAATTTTGCCATTTTAGTTAATAGTCTAATAAGTAAAAATATTTTACTGTGCAAAAGTAAGTTCAGGATAAATTTCTTATACTGTATTGGGATTAATTCCTTAAAATAAATTGCAAAAGTAAAATTAATGATCAAAAGATATGAACATTTTAAAGACTAAATGGTTTTCTACAAGAATTGTATCAAGTTACACTTCATTAGCAGTGCTGGAAAATACAGTTTTCCAGCTTAGGTATTTTGAGATCAGCTTTACCTGCCTGTTAAAGTTTCCAGTTTTAAAAGTCTTATGCAGGCCCCCGTGAGGAGAAGGTAGTCGATGAAAATTTGTTGAAATCCCCTGAATAACAAAAAAAAGAATTACATTCTGTTTTTGTATTAAGTGTTCAAATTTATCCTGGGGTGTTCAGAATATATGGCACTAGATAAAATTTAATATCACTTTGCCCCCTAACCCACTAGGTGTCTCGAGAATTACAAATGCTACGGCAGACTTACAGAGAAGATTGGCACTGACCTCAGCCGAACGGAAGCAGTTCTTGCGCAGTCCATGGCCCCGCTGCCAGTGTCTTACAAAGAAGCGTTAGAACGCTTGGAACAGAGCAAGGTAACAGGGTTTGCAAATCTCCGGGAACGCTGGGCGCAAAAGAGTGGCAGAAAGCTGGTGGAGGCAGCAGGGAACGTGGCTCTGTTACGCCCCACAGCAAGCTTCAACCTGACTTGTACCAAACTCAAGAAAATTCTCCCAACCAAAAGCCAAGGGGAAAAATGAAGCAACGGTTCTGAGACTGAACTAGTCGTTGGGTTCAAAGGACAGTCCTCTCCTGAGTGGCATACTGTCCTTATTGCTCACTTTTTCTAAAGCTTGACCCTTCGTGATACTTCGTAGGACCTTGCTGGACGGATGACGTAGAATTTAATACAGTTGTCATAAGTGCTAACTTCCCGTTACTTCTTATATGCTGTCCTCAGCAATTTCAGTTTTTGCTTACTGTCATCTGTTAGAGTCTATGGTATTATGTTATTAGGATTTGGTTGAGAACATTCTGTATAGTCTGTGCTTACTATCCATCCCAAAACAAAACAAAAAAACCGAACTAAATCCCTGGTGGTTGATACAGTGTATTGTGCAAATTAACTTCCTAGTAAAATAGGAGACTTACAGTATAATAACAGAGGGAACTTTTAGGATTTTTAACCTTTAAAAGCATATCTTACTTGGAAAAATTGGCTTATGGGTCATTGTTTGTCCCCATAGTTTCAAATTCACGCACAATACAATAATACATAGGTAATTCTCATCTGTCTCAAATTGGCTTTCAAAAGGACTAAAAAATTGATCACAAAATACTTGTGGATGATGTAAAATCATTTCCTATTCAAGATTTTTAAAAGTTCGTAACGTTCAGAAAGATCAATAGACATTATATTCTTCTTATCCCTCTTCTTTCCTAAGGCCTTGGTGTCAAATCTTCTATCAATTAAAGAAGAGTTTATGAAACTACGACAGGTCCTCAGACACCTGAGACCCACGTTCACAGATAATGACGGCATAGGTTTGCTCAGAATCGTGTGGGCTCTGTGGGAGAAATGGCTGAGTTTGCTGGAAACTGCTAAAGAATGGGAGATGTGGTGTGAAGAACTGAAGCAGGAGTGGAAATTTATCAATGAAGAAGTGAGTGCTTCATTTTCTCTTTTTGTTAATCCTTACCCGAGACATTTTTTTTTTCATTGATTTGTGAGAGAGACACATCGATTGGTTGCCTCCGCATGTGCCCCGACCTGCAACCAAGGTACGTGCCCATGACCAGGAATGGAACCCGAGACCCTTTGGTTTGTGGCCAAGGCTCTAACCACAGAGCATCGCTGGCCAGGGCAGTGCTTCATTTTCAATAGTCAAACCATACAGTTTTCCTTACAAGCATCTTTAAATTGTTTTATTATTTTCATTTTGTTTTTATATACCACAGGTCCTCAACCTCTGTCATTTGTTTTTATCACATATGTGTAACACATAAATGTTTATAGAGGTCGCATCCTACTAAAATAATCTCCAAGAAATGATTCAAAATTTTTTTATAATTGTGGAATGTATTTGGTATCAGATGGTTATTAGAAATAAGTGACTACTTGTTCATTCGAGCTTTAAGATCTTTATTGTGAAGATGAATTAAGCCCTCTTAAAAATAACTGTCTCAACCTGGCACTAAAGGTTAGAGTTAGGTATTATTCATAATAACCAACTACTTTGGAAATTAACTACAATTGTTGACTAAGGAAATGAACTATTGTTGTAAAGTATGGGCCTAAAAATGTCTGATATTCTTTCTGAAAACCATCTCAAAGAAACTTCCTTAATATCTGTCAGTCACACATGTTAATTTAACTATGGTTCAGGACTTACATACATATATTTAGAAAGAAAATTTAAAATAGTATAACATTATCTTAGGGTACTCTTTAATTCTTTAATTTTTCCAAAGGACCAGGTATAAATGAGGTACAAATCAGAACATCAAATGAAAGTTCTCTCTTATTCATGTCAAAATTCCTGCTGAATTTACTTAAGAGAGAAATATACTAATCAGTACTGCATTAGAGGTAGAATACATGCTTTGGGATTTAAATGTTTAGTACTATCATATTTTCTTGCTTAAAACTTGATATTCTTGAAAATGAATATCATTTTGGTGGTGCTGGTGGGGTTTGATGAGTAAATACATTATAAAGTATGCTTCTAGCAGAAATGCTAGCCTCATTCTTTCTCATTCATAATGACACTGTTTACTGAATTATTACAGTAGGCTATGTTTAATGCTGAGAAGGCAGTTCACACATGATGTCACTGAATCCTTGCATTGCACTCAGGACTGATTCCCATTTTATTGATAGAAAAACTGAGGCACTGGGAGATTTAAGTTGTCACAAGACCTTCCAGTGATTGAGCTGTAAGCTCCTGTGGGCTGGGACCACATCTGTTTTGCTCACCGTTGTAACTTTAGTATCCAACCAAGGCTTTGCACTTAGTGGGCTTAGTAAATATTTCTTGAGTGACAGCTCTTATTTAAACCCAAGTCTAAGGTTTTTTATTTTATTACATTGTCTCTCTACCGCTATATACCTATTTGCAATTATACTTTATTAATTCAGACCACATTCACTTAGCACTTTGTAATTATTCATAAAGCATATTACAATATCTGCTAACAAAATGTGTTTTACAAAGAGTAGCAAAAACAAAATGTCCTCATGCAATAACAGTAACTACTAACACTTAATGGGTGTTTATTGAACATATGTCATGCATAGTTCTGTGCTCTTTACATGTATTATCATTTATTCTCACAAGAATCCTAAAAGGTAGATATTTTTATAATCTTCATTCCATAGATGAGGAAAGTAAGACAGTGAGATTGAGTAACTTGTCCAAAATCGTAAGTGAGTGGTAGCAGTGGATTCAAACTTACACTCTGGAGTTGAATGGCTAAAGTATCAACTTAAATCATATTTACCCATACCGAATTGATGGAAGATTTTAAAATAGCTTTTATACATTCAATAAAAACTAGGTCATCTAAAGGCCTATACATGCAAGATCCTGTTAGCATGGTTGTAAATCTACATGTGATGAAATGAATTTCTGTTTTTAAAATGTTAGCAGTTATACAATAATTCAGTATCTTTAGGGAAGAAAGGTTTTGCATAAGTAGATTGTTTAAAACAAGCTCTGTTTACATTTACAAACTAAAAATCAATTTAAATTTTTATTAACTTCTTACCTCTGTTTTCATTTGCTTGATTTAATTATTCACTTCTGGTTATTCAGAATCATTATTTTATGCTTGGCTGAACACAGCGTGCTAGAGTAAAGTCATATCTTCAAAGCTAATGGGAGGAATAAAGCTGGCTTCTTCCCCTTGTACCAAAAATCCAGAAGGCCTTTCTGTACCAGTTTCTATTTCTGCTGGTTACAGAATGTTCAATCTCCTTCACTGTGTTTACTTATGGTTTCTTCTCCCTTTCTAGACTCTACTTTATAATCGACTCTGAGCCTAAACATTTTATAATTAATTTTGTTAGAATTATGTGTCTAAGGAAAATCATTCAGGGGCTGCAGAGCCTCTTATATGTGGAAGAGTGGATGCATAATCTTCGTGGCAACTATTTCCCTGATTTGGGCTGTATTCACCTTTTTTGGTATAAAGTTTGTTGAATTTTGGCAAGTACATATCCTATATAATAGAACCCTAATATGCAAATTGACCAAACGGCAGAACGACTGGTCGCTGTGACAAGCACTGACCACCAGGGGGCAGATGCTCAATGGAGGAGCTGCCCCACGGTGGTCAGTGCACTCCCACAGGGGGAGCGCCACTCAGCCAGAAGCTGGGATCATGGCTGGTGAGCACAGCAGCGATGGAGGGAGCCTCTCCCGCCTCCGCAGTAGTGCTAAGGACCCCTCAGGGGATGTCCGACTGATGGCTTAGGGGAGAGGGCCTAAGCCGGCAGTCGGACATCCCCCAAGGGGTTCCAGACTGTGAGAGGGCGCAGGCTGGGCTGAGGGACCCCTCCCCCTTCAGGGCACGAATGTCGTGCACCGGGCCTCTAGTAGTTAGTTATATGAGCACCAACAAAATCCAGATTTAGAATGTTTTTATCGCCCCAGAAAATTCCTGTGTGCCCCTTTGTAGGCTTCTCCTTCCACCACCTCCAGCCCGTGCCAATCTTTACTCTGTTTTTGCATTTCCAGAATGTCATAGAAATGGACTCGGATAATTAGTGGTCTTTTGAGTCAGGCTTCTTTTCACTAAGCATGACACATGTGAGATTCATTCTTGTTACCGCTTGTATCAGTAGTTCATTTCTTCTTTTATTCCTGGGTAATATTCTACTGGGCACATGTGCGGCAATTTGTTTATCCATTCATAGGTTGGGGAATTGCCTGGCTTTTGAGTAAAATTATCATCCTAATAAAAGTTATTCTCCCCCCTTGTGTTCTCCTCCTTAATCACTTACCAACTCACAGCAGTCAGCAGGGACTAGGAGAACTGAAACAGGGAAGGTCAGAGCCTCGGCTTGCTTCTTCCTCTTATTGGGTCCTGGGTGCTGCAGGTGCCCATTTATCGTTCTCACCAGGCACAGAAGCACCAAGAGACGCTCCGTTAGGTCTTGGTTCATAGACACAGTTCTTCCAACCCGGATGCGTGTTGGAACCCCTAGATGTACAATTATCTCTGTCAGTAGAGCAGTTCCTTTCTTTGCATGCCGGTTCTTTGTCAGGGGGGCTGCAGACAACCCCGTGGGACCTTTATCTCAATCCCCGGCGGAAATGACAGCTGCCTGCATGAGAGCCAGGACTCCTGATACAACTGGATTTAGGTTTGAGGGGACGGGAAGCACACGTACCATAACGGGGTCTCAGAGAGGGGCCAGTCTACACCTGCACCCATGCATTCTAGCGATTTGGACTCAACTGGGTTATATGGCTCAAGTGGTAGGGCAGCCTATTCCACGGTCCAGCCCTGGAGCAGTGCCTTCTTTTCTCCAGACCCCCCTCGACATTGGCAGCCATCTGATGAAGGCATCTGAGCAAAGCCGAGTGCAGCACATACTGCCTCCAGAATCCTACAGACTCCCCCAGCATGGTGCTCTGAACAACTTGATCCTTACCTGAGAGGTTCTGCCATGCCCCAGACCATTGGGCCCCTGGGAACTTAATGCTAGAATTCCTAAATTTTCCTCCATAGGTTTTACTTTCTACCCCAGAGCATCCAGGTCCTCGTTCATCATTTGAGTTAACACACTACCATAAATGTAGTTGACCAGTACGATGCTCAGTAATGTCAGGATTGCAAGATGCCTCACTGGGTTGGAGCATTGAGGAGAGTCCGCAACGCTAGGGCAGACATGATAAATGAGCAGATCCAAGGGGTTTGAGGAGAGATGCAGAAGCAGATCTGATTGTCGGTATCTTCATTCTGAGTTCAGGGCTGATAGAACTTCAATTTCCATGTATGTGATGGATGAGGTCATGCATTTCTGGGTTCCGCACATCGCTGTTGGAAAATACATGATTAGGTCAGCATTTTGGGCTGCTTTTCCTGTGGGGTAGCTGTCAGGGTAATGAGGACAGAGTGGACTTACTTTTTAAAAAAAATACATATTTTATTGATTTCAGAGAGGAAAAGAGAAGGAGAGAGATAGAAACATCAATGATGAGAGAGAATCATTGATTGGCTGCCTCCTGCACCCCCCACACTGGGGATCGAGCCTGTAACCTGGGCATATGTCCTGACCAGGAATCGAACCGTGACCTCCTGGTTCATAGGTTGACGCTCAAACACTGAGCCACACTATACTTTTCTGAGCATAGAGGGATCAGGTGTGAAAAAAGAGAGAACCATAGAGAAAGTACCCAGTCGTTGCCCAGCCGCAGACTTAGTGAGTGCAGTTTGGTGGAGCTCATTCTAACCACCTGATGGGCGTCTAAGGAGAAGCCATGGCTTTATGCAACTGAAATCTGAAGGAGAAATTATTTCTGAGAATACTCAACAGCGTTTCCTTCAGCTCTTAACAGCAGCACTTCACTTTAATCGCACATCTTTAGGATCAATAGCTGGGAACTATGGGATTCTGGTAGTGGAGGTATAATACTCCCCTGTAAACAGACAAATATTACTTTGAAGTAGGATATGGCATTAGGAGCCCTCTGAGAACCGGCGCACAGACATTTATGGTTGCCAAGGTCTGTTTCCAGTCCTGCAGTGGTAAGACTATATTTTACTAATTTTAGTCCTCTCTTTTTGTTTGTTGAATTAGGTTGAACGAGAAGCAATTATTTTAGATAATCTTCAAGAAGAACTCCCTGAAATTTCCAAAATGAAAGAGGCAGCCTCCACGGCGGAACTCTCTGAGCTGCTGGAGTGTCTACACCAATACGAGGAGACCACAGAGAAGCAGCAGCTGCTGCTGATGCTGCTCCTCCAGCGCTGCCGAAGCGCCCAGCGCGCCCCTGCCTCCCGGAGCTCTGGCGCCTCGGACCCTGCCCCGGCTGTCCGGGAGATTACGGCTATGCAAGAGCGATGCAATAAGTGAGAGTTTATGAACCACTGTTAAGGAGACATGTTTGACAGCTCAGGTTTAAAATTTAGAAAATACTGACGTTCAAAAATACAAACTACAAGAAACCTGGTGGGGTCCCTCGGCCTAACCTGTGCCTGCTTGCAATCCGGGACCCCTCGGGGGATGTCAGACTGCTGGTTTCAGTCCGATACCCCCACAGGCCTCTATACTAATAAAAGGGTAATATGCTAATTAGACCGGAGACCTTCCAGACAAAGCCATGGTGGCGGGGCCGAGGCACAGGAGGTTAGGGGTGATCAGGCCAGGAGGGGAGGGCAATTGGGGGTGATCAGGCCGTGGGAGGCAGTTGGGGGCGAGCAGGCCAGTGTGGGGGGGTGCAGTTAGGGGCAAGCAGGCTGGCAGGAGGGGCAGTAGGTGGCGAGCAGGCTGGCAGGCAGAGTGGTTAGGGGCAATCAGGCAGGCAGGCAGGTGAGCGGTTAGGAGCCACGGGTTCCAGATTGAAGAGGGTGCAGGCCGGTCTGAGGGACTCCCCACCCCCTGAGAACGAATTTCGTGCACCGGGCCACTAATATGCATATAAGATCTTTGGTTAATCTCTTCCCACCCTCCTCTCTACCCCCTTCCCTTTGAGATTCATCAGTCTGTTCCATGTTTCCATGCCTGCGCATTGAGCATCTGCCCCCTGGTGGTCAGTGCACATCATAGCGACTGGTCTAACGGTTGCTTAGGCTTTTATACATATAGATAGATTGTAGGATAATGACAAGTGATATGACAGAATTGGGTCAACACAGATAAGTATAGGAAGGGATAGAAAAGATAACGATTAAACAAGCACGTGTTCTTCATCTTGGTATTACTGAGGTCAAATACACTTTGTTTTGTTTTTCTGTTTGCTGTTTTTCTAAGTTAGTGGTACATATATTTATTATAGAAAGATTAGAGAATGTGGGGCATTATAAAGATTAATAAAAACCTCACCTTCAATTTTACCACTCAGCAACAACCACTGCCAATCACTTCTTTCTTGTCATTTTTTAAAACTATGATTATGCTTTCAAACAAATTGCAAACATATTACTATACTGTTTTATATTCTGCAGAATCATTTATCAGCATAACATGCTTATTTGAGTATGCCATTAATGCTGTCTAGAACATAGCTCTAAAATCTTTCATCATGTCGATGTGCCACAATTTATTTAACAAGCCCCCTAATATAGAAACTTTAAATTATATGCAATTTATTTTACTTTTATAAAACCACTGCGTTGAATATTTTTATGCCACAATCTCTGTCTGCATCTGTAATGAATTCATTAAGAAAGATGCTGAGAAGCAGAGTCAGTGAGTGAGAGGATACAGTACATTTACAGTTGGAGACACCTGCCAAATAGCTCTCAGGAAAGATTTTACCCACCTAAATGCCTCTACTGCAATTCTGGTTACATTCACAGCAAGTGGGGCAGCTGAGATAAAAAGGCTAGTGGGGTTGTCTATCTCCCAGAACCTACCCATGTCTCCATTCTCACCTCTAAGTCATGTTCGGGTGAACCGAAAGATTACATGGAGAAAAACAGGCTAGTGATGGCAAGTGGTATGTCAAGTTGAAAAGAAGGTATTTTGGGATTAAAGTTTTGGAGAGGGTTTTAATTGATTGATAGAATTTGATATATGTTTGTATATATCTACCTAATAAAAGAGTAACATGCTAATTGATCGTACCTTCGCGATGCCCACCAGCCAATCAGGAGTGAGTACACAAATTAACCCAACAAAGATGGCTGGGTAATTTGCATACGCAGGTGCCGAGCGGCCGGGGGCAGGGCGGGACGCAGGTGTTCCGCACCACCCCAGCCGCTCTGGGCCTCTGGGCAGTGTGGGAAGGCAGAAAGGCGGCTCCGGGCTGGAGCGGAAAGGCTGCTCCAGCCAGAGCAAAGGTGGTGCTGGCAGCCAGGGGAAGAAAGGCCCGTTCTTGCATGAATCTTTGTATATACTCTAGTACAGCCGTGGGCAAACTATGGCCCGCGGGCCGGATCCGGCCCATTAGGCTGTTCTATCCGGCCAGTGGAGCCAAAAGAGCGGAGGGTTCTCTTGCTCTCCCCTCCGCCCCTTTACTTTGAATTTATATTAGTTCACACAAACACTCCATCCATGCTTTTGTTCCGGCCCTCCAGTCCAGTTTAAGAACCCATTGTGGCCCTCAAGTCAAAAAGTTTGCCCACCCCTGCTCTAGTAATATATAAATCATGGAAACTAGCACTTTCCTCTCAAAAATATTTTGTGAGCTGTGCAGATATCGTGTCAATTGTTGAAATAAAACTATTTCCCAGATGAACAGGATAGAGGTACAATTTTATTTTTATGTTATATTTTAGGCTTTTTCAGAAAACTCAAAAGAATAAGGAATTGGTGCAGAATGAAATCCAAGAGAGACATTCCTTCACAAAAGAATTAATTATGTTGAAGAATTTATTTCAACAGACCACATCTTCTCTGCAAAATATGGGATTACAAGACCACCCAGAAAGGGCAGAAGAGTTTGAGGTAAGTCGGAAATGAACTTGTAAATGTGATGGATACAGGTTTGCAGTCTTGAATCCAGAGTTCTTTGGACAGAGGTAACTCAGTGACTAGAGTGGAGGGAGCAGTCCAGGAGAGAGGAAAGCACATGCAAAGGCCCTGTGGCACGGTGTGGGCAGAGCCACGGAAGATCAGTGTGCTTGGAGAGCAGAGGGTTAATACCAGGTAGGGAAGTAGGTCAGTTTGGACCAAGCAGCCCTTTTTCCAACCATTTTTTAAGTGTGTTTGGTGAACAAGGACCTCTGACCATTCCTGAGAAGCATGTTAGACAACTCTCATTTGTAGGATGTAATATCTTACCTCTGATAGGGTGGAACTGTTTTTATTTACAACGCTTCTGACAGTAAATGTGTGGTTCCCTGGCCCCCCTACACCCCAACCTATTCTGCAACTCCCTATACACCAATGGGGTGTCCTAATATTCAGTTCAGTTCTAACACTACCTACCAGGAGTTAGCACAGGTTAAGGGCTCAGTCCCACAAGTCTGCCCCCACTTCACACACTGAATGGCAAGTCCCAAGCCTCTGGTACTTCTGACTTGCAGGCTATATATCCCCTCCTCAGGTTCAATAATTTGTTAGACTATCTCACAGAAGTCAGGGAAACATTGCCTTAGCCCAGTGGTTGGCAAACTGTGGCTCGCGAGCCGAGCCGCGGTTTGCCGCTCTGTTGACTAATGAGTTTGCCCTCCACTGGGATAGGGACTTAATCACAAGGAACAACAACAGCCTGTATTATTGGAATTGAGAGTCTAGGTCATTGGTCGGCAAACTCATTAGTCAACAGAGCCGCAGTTTGCCGACCACTGCCCTAGCTGGTTTGGCTCAGTGGATAGAGTGTTGGCCTGCAGACTTAAAGGTCCTGGGTTCGATTCTGGTCAAGGGCACATGCCCAGGTTGCGGGCTCAACCCCCAGTAGGGGGCGTGCCAGGAGGCAGCCAAATCAATGATTCTCTCATCATTGATGTTTCTATCTCTCTCTCCCCTTTCCTCTCTGAAATCAATAAAAATATATATTTTTTAAAAAGTCAGGGAAACACTTTACTTACTATTACTGATTTATTGTGAAGGAAGCAACTCGGGAACAGCCCACGGGAAGAGATGCAGAGGGCAAGGTATGGGGGGAGGGGTATGGAGCCTCCATGCCCTCACTGGGTGTGCGCTGTCCTAACACCTCGGTGTGTTCATCAACTCCAATGGTCGTTTAGGGGTTTGTATGGAGGGTCCATTACGTAGGCATGATTGGTTAAATCAGTGGTCGGCAAACTCATTAGTCAACAGAGCGGCAAACCGCGGTTTGCCGACCACTGGGTTAAATCATTGATCGTTGGTGATTAACTCAACCTCTGGCCCCTCTCCTTCCCCAGTGGATGGGAAGTGAAGCAGAAATTTCATTCCAGCTGTTCCTAACTACATGTGTTCATTCTCCTGCATGCACCAAAGCCCAACCAAATGCCAATAGGAGCTTGTAGCAAAGAAAGTAAAGGTTCATTAGTTAAGGAAATGAAGCCAAACCCGGAGTCACAGGTGAGCATTGCGCTCAGCCTGGCTCCCTGAAGGCTTCCAGGGATGGGTTGTATAGGGAGAATCATTAATCATGGTGGTTAAGGGAGCTGGGGTCCTGTTTAGGTCCTGGTCTTGTTGATTGGTCAGCACTAAGGTAGGGAGTAGTTGATCGTTGCATCCAGTCCTGACGTCAGCCATGGCGTTGCTCTGTCTGGTTTTGCAAGGGGATGGTTGGGGGGTCGTTCCGCTTTTCTGGGTCTAGAGCTGAAACACAACTGAGGCCTAGCTGCTTTCTCTAGTTTGACTGAAACTCTGTCTCTGTGGTCAACAGACCCAGGCCTTGGTCCCTAAGATTATTTGATGCCTATCAGAGCCTCAGTGTCCCGAGGGCTTAACGATTAAGGCGCAAAGGAGAGGGGCCTGTGTGAGCCGGGGTGCTCCTAGGCTGGGCAAGGCCAGTTTGAACCAGAAGGGAAGAAGGAGAAGCGGTCAGATTAAAGAAATGAAGTTTTTGTGGGGTTACAAGTGTTGGTTCCTCTGGCAACCAGCCTCTATCACGTGGCTACTAGTATCTAGGGGCACCAAAAGAGTCATCTCATTTGCATAAACTCAGGTTTGGGTTGAAACATAAATAACAAAAGATGCTCCTCTCACCACATTTAGGAAATTTCAAGAGTTTTAGAAGCCTTGCCAGAAACCAGTGATGAAAAGCAAATGTATATATTGCAGCACAGTATCCCAGGAGCTATGCACACACCTCGGAGTCATTTAGGAACTCTTTTTTTTTTTTTTCAGGGTGACCTCTTAATCCGGTCCAGTGATAACAGGCAAAAATGACATTCGGGAGTTTATTCAAAAGTCGCACACTGTTGTTAATCCGAGTTGGTTATCAGTGTTGTAAAGGGAAACTTTCTCTCATCGATGTAGTCTTCACGGGGAAGCCATCCAGGGGCAGCTCTGAATGAAGACCTGTACTAGGCCTAGATAAAACAGGGGGGCACTATTCCTCAAACCCCGCCTTTGCCTGCCTTTAGCCTTCCCTCTCTAGATGTGTTCTCCGCTGAGGGTTGAGAAAAGGAAAACAGTGACGCATCGTGGAGTCATTCAAAATCGGACTCATTCTTCCGTGCAGCGACTCAGTCCATTAGCACAAATAATGCTGCTAAACAGCTCCTCTCAAAACAAAGCAAACCCCAAAAAGCCGCAGCAGAGTCAGAGAGTATTTTTCCACTTGATCTTTGGGAAACTTTCCCAAACAAATGAGTTTCTCCTTTACAATTAGTGCAGGAGAACGTAGATCAGATTTTGTTTCTAGGCCACAACCAATGGACCATTTGTTCAGGTTTCTTTTATCTCCTGAAACCCACATTCTTTGCTGGAACTGGAACCCTCCTCTTTGAAAGAAGTGGCGCTCCACCGGGCTGTCTCATTACATGAAAGCAGACACTTCTGCTTCAAGCCTAAGGGCTTTTAGTGGCCTTGAGTCATTGTGATGATAATGTAGGAAGAAGCAGAAATGGCAACAAGTTAATAACAAAACAACAAAAAAGAGAGAGAAACTTCTTTGAAACTTTTTGCTACTTGCAGCTTTTTAGATCAAGGCTGCCACCGAGATACAGTTAAATCCTAGAGGTACTTTAGAAGCAGGAGATGTTGTAATGTCTCCTCAGGACAATGGTTTGACACTGTGAAGAGATATCAAGTTTAATTCTTACAAATTAGAAAGCATCATCTGACCAAAAGGAGTATCTCCCAGGCTTAATCAGCTTGTATCAATAGTGAGGTTTTGTCATGCAAAATGTGCTCATTGAAATCATAAGGATGCGCTGCAAAGCTGCTTTTATTTTTAGAGGTAAACGCTTCCCCAGTCCTGTGAGTATTGAAACTTTCCTGATGTTTTTAGGAGCTCCAAAGCACCTTTAAGAAAGGGAAGCTAACCTTAGAGAATATTATGGAAAAACTCCGAATCAAGTATTCTGAAATGTACACCATAGTTCCTGCAGAGGTCGGCGCACAGGTGGAAGAATGCAGAAAAGCTTTGGAGGACCTAGAGGAGAAGGTAATAATAACGTTTGTACCAGTGTTGTTATTTATGGCGTTGAATGAATAGAAAGAAGAAATGTCACTTAATATTATATTTTCCTTTGCCTTGATTTCAGCTATACCTGTTTTTATAGAGTTTGGTTAAGTGACAATTTTGTGTATTGAATACTGAGATGAAATCGCTCTAAACAAGTGACATAAAAAACAGAATTAGGTCATCTGTTTACATTTAGCTGTCAAGATGCTTCGTTTTTCTTCTGTTGCATTTAAAAATAGTTATGGGTTATCTTTCACTTGCCTTTTTTAAAAAAACTGGACAATCAGTTTAAAATTACAGACATGAGTAATACATTGTTTTAAAACATATTCCCTGTACATTTTTAAATAGCAACCAAGGGCAGTAAGAATACACATTTCACAAGACACCAGGAATAGCAGCACACAGTATCTTCCTAATGATGGTGCTCACACAGTTCTCATAAATCATACCTGGGCACATCTTTACACCTGAGAGTCCAGCTTAGAAGGAGTGGGAACTATTTCATAGTCCACGTATAGGAATTCAGCAAGGCAATGTTATTGAACCATAAAAAGGCAGGTCGAATCCAGCAGAATTCTGTTCTGTTTGGCATCCACAGAAGGATTTTTGTATTGCTTTTTAGAGCCAAGAACACCTCTAACTTAGTTAATTAAATAGACATTAAATGCACAAAAAATAAGATTCCAAACTTAGTTAACGTCTATGCAGATTTCTTGGGGAAATCCAACCTATGTAAAAATCATGTAAACTCTAAATGTATAGTTATAAGAAATCTTGTTGCCTTAACATGCAATAGTATCTGTTATGAGGTACTGTCCCAAGAATCATGTACTATTGATTTTATTTTAAGAGAATACAAAATGTTTTGAGAGAAAACTAAATTCGTTCTTGTGACTACCTCATGTGAAAAATCCCTGACCAAGTGAATGAATGAACAAGATCTGTCTTGAATTTAAGGTTGAACATTTCAACTGTAGCTTGTGTGTTTGTAGCAAACAACAACTGGTTGTTACTGTGTGAGGTGTCCAAAGGATCCAGGCTGCAGACGCCGTGCCATTCTGGGTCGTTCAGACAGCAGCGTCCTTTTCCCCAATCACCGTCTCTCCTAATGACCCTAAAGGATGAACATTACTGCCCGGGGAATACTGCCCAACGTGCCAGAAAACTTCACGTTGTGGTCATTTGTTACATAACAATAAAAAGTTATGCAGTGATGAAAAACCCGGTACAGGATTCATTTTCCCCCTCTAAAATTCCTGACTGTGCTGTATGGTCTGTGAAATAAGTCATTTTACAGAAGTATCAACAGCTTGATGTTGTGCAAAGAGCCTGGGCTCCGGAGTCCGGCAACTCGGGGCGTAGAGGGGAAAGTTCAGCCTCTACCTTGATATCTGACCTTGATTTAAACAAGTCATGCAGCCTGTGTTTAGCCTCTGCATCTGTATACTGTTTTTATTGGGATGTTCTAGTCTCAACGGCGGTGCAGATACAGTGGTGTTTAAAAGAGTTAAAGGATTGCATACAAGCATAGATTATTACTTAGTTATTGATTGGCTGCTGGAAGAAAACCTTATCAACATAGCCTAAAACATAAGCAGGCACACGAACTAATCAGGTTTTTGAAAAATGACACATTCAACATTCATTTATTACCTCTCCTAGTCCAAGTTACATTCTTAAGAAAACCATTCAGGTAGAAAATTACGCCGTTCAAGTTAGATTTCTAAGTTTCGTGAAAACAGTCTAGAAACGCCCACACAGAGGAAACTAAGCTTTGTGCATCCTCAAGGTGGTTGTACCCTCATGACGGTGAAGGCGGGAATTACATTTTGAATGTCAGCTTGAGAATAAGTTTGATTTTATGGGAAACAGTTCTGGACAGAGGATTTTCTCATAAAATGGAGAGAGACTGTGTAATAAATAATTTATCTCTCAGGAATTCTCTCGTTATCATTTGCTCCACTGGAGTGTGTTTCAAACAGTCCACTCAGTAGTTTTGCCCAACATCACACATAGCTGTAAGTTATACTGTGGATTACATTCAACAAATTTGTATTTGTGGTTTTCTCTCTCTCTTTTTTTTTTTTTTTTTTGGTTGGATTTAATAGATCGGGTGGGCACAGCTGCCATTTCCTCGTCTGCTAATGTACCCTCTCATTAACGCATTAGCCAGTATGGTTTGGCATTTTTCCCGGAACTGTTAAAAGATTTTTTTATAAGTAAAAGCATATAATAGTGTGGTTAACCCTTTTATCATTTGAACCTGGGAATAGAGTGCAGAAAACAGTTTCTAAGTAAACCAAATGTGTCTGTCTCCCACTGTCACAGATTAGCAACGAAGTCTTGAAAAGTTCACCATCATATGCAATGAGTAGAAAAATAGATGAAATTAACAAGGGGCTTCACAAGGTTGAAAAGATGTTGCAGCAGAAAAGCAAAAGTATTGAGAAAGCTCAAGAAATTCAAAAGGTAACATTCTCCTTTAACTTCCTTCAGCATTTGGTATTCCCCCTGTTCATCATCACAGGGTGTACTTTCGGGATTAATCTGACCTACAGAGATCCTAACCCAGATCTGAAAGGCGCCCCCATCCTGAGAAAAGCATGGTGGAGAAGAATTGTTCTGTTTTTACATGGTGGGAATATACTCAACCCCCTGAGAGCCTATGATTGTGAACTGGCCTTTTCACAAGTAAAGGAGAGTCAGGATCTTACCTTGGTTAGACTGATATAAAAATCTTATCCTATCTAATAAAAGAGTAATATGCAAATTAACCACCATTCCACTATACCCACAAGTCATGCCCACCAGCCAATCAGGAGCAAGTATGCAAATTAACCCAACCAAGATGGCTGCAGCCACGGAGCGAGCAGGAGGCTTGGGTTTTCCGGCAATGGAGGAAGCCAAGCTTTCTGCACACCCTGGCAGGCCCAGGCCCCCACTCAAGGCTACAAAGTTTCAATTATAGAAGATAAATAAATCCCAACAAAATGGCGGCAGCCACGGAGCAAGCAGGAGGCTTGGCTCCTCTCAGGGCTACAAAGTGTCAATTATAGAAGATAAATAAATCCCAGATACCAGGGCCTCTGCTTGGGTCGCCGGGGAGGCATGGCCAGCCTGCAAACCCCCACAAGTCCCTCACCCAGGCCGCCCCACGCCCCAAGGGAACCCCCAGGGCACCCTTCAGGGCAAACCAGCTGGCTCCCACCCGTGCAGCAGGCCTCTATTCTCTAATAAAAGAGTAATATGCAAATTGACCATCACTCCAACACACAAGATGGATGCCCCCATGTGGACACAAGATGGCCACCACAAGATGGCCAGCAGGGGAGGGCTGTTGGAAGGGACCAGGCCTGCAATGGAGGGCAGTTGTGGGCGATCAGGCCAGCAGGAGAGGGCAGTTGGGAAGGACCAGGCCTGCAAGGGAGGGCAGTTGGGGGTGATCAAGCCTGCAGGGGAGGGCAGTTAGGTGTGACCAGGCTGGCAGAGGAGGGAAGTTGGGGGCGACCGGGCCTGCAGGGAAGGGCAGTTGGGGGGGACCCAGGCCTGCCGGGGAGAGCAGTTGGGGGGGACCAGGCCTGCAGGGGAGGACAGTTAGGGGTGACCAGGCCTGCAGGGGAGGGCAGTTAGGGGCAAGTAGGCTGGCAGAGGAGCAGTTAGGCATCAATCAGGCTGGCAGGGGAGTGGTTAGGGGGTGATCAGGCTGGCAGGCAGAAGTGGTTAGGGGCAATCAGGAAGGCAGGCAGGTGAGCAGTTGGGAGCCAGCAATCCTGGACTGTGAGAGGGATGTCCCAGATTGGAGAGGGTGCAGGCTAGGCTGAGGGACATACACCCCCGTGCACGAATTTCGTGCACCAGGCCTCTAGTAAATACATAATTATATAAAACCAAGGCTAACGTGTTTCTGTGTTGGAGCATTTCTTAGAGTCTTTGGTTTTCTAAAGTGAAATATTACTGGAAGATAAAATATGGAACATTTATGACACTTATTTGGTAGGCAAATAAAAATACAATAGCAATAAAAATATTTCAGTAGGATTTGAATAGTTTTAGCAGCTTTTCTTTAGACTGCAAGGGGAAACAAGAAAATAGAAATTCCAATTTTATTTTTCTTGTAAACAGTCTTAAGAAATAAAGTCTTAGATAAAACTGTACAGTAACATAATAGTCCCCCTCTAAACTCCCAAGTAAACCTGCATATAGAGAGCATTCTTATTCTAATCTACATTTTAAGGAAACTTTCTAATATAAATGGAGACTTTTAAAAATAGGTCCGAATATGGCTCGCCATTGGACAAAATCTTGGACTCTTAGTAAATAGAGGAATCTCATTCAAGCAATAAGATTTTCTCATCTCTAGAAATTATGTTCTTAAGCAAACATTAAGTAAGAATTAAATATATTACCTTTGAGACATCCTCTGGCCAGTCAGGTCCAGGTTGGAATCCAACCTATCTGTTTCTTGAGCCCAAAGTGGTTGCTGCCAATACCTGTGGGTAGAACTTGTAGCGACTGCATTAATCCTGAGTTCGAACTGGCACTTTCTTTCTAGTAGTTTTATTTTTGTACTTAATACAAATTGTCTTCTAGAAAGTACACGTGTGTACTGGTCTAAAGGGGTTTAAATATTAACTGAAGCCCTTTATAAACCTAATGTTAACTCTTCGCTCTTGAAAGATGAGGGTTGTGTTGACCTTGTTTGGTGTCATTCATCTCTGGACAAGTCCAGGTCTTCCTGTTCCCTTACCGCTCATTGTACTGAAGTGAATACTGTTGGGGTTAAGGCACCTCAGAAAAAGGGTTTTGTTTTGAGTTTAGGTCATGAGTGATGGCCGGGCGTACGTGAATAACTGTGCCTGTGGTATTGTTTTGGTAGCATTTATAAGTGCCAATAGTGTGTGAACACTAGGAATTAACACAGTAAGCCTTGATGCCTGCATTCAGATTGCCTCATGCTTTCCTTCTGCAGAAAATGTGGGATGAGCTAGACCTCTGGCATTCCAAGCTAAACGAGCTGGACTCGGAAGTGCATGACATTGTGGAGCAGGATCCGGGGCAGGCTCAGGAGTGGATGGACCGCCTGATGGTTCCTTTCCAGCAGTATCAGCAGGTGTCCCAGAGAGCAGAAGCTAGAACCTCACAGCTGAATAAGGTGCGGCGGGAACGGGATGGCTACACAGAGCATGTGGTGGTGTCGAGATGGATGTAAGACAAAACAAAAGTCCGTTTCCCTCACAGCCACACGACAGGTGCAGGTGGGCACGGAGGGCATAGGTTTCGCTGCTGGCACAGGTGGGAAGTCTAACTGGGCAGGCAGAGGAGGTATCCAGAAGTTGGACCCCAGCAATGCATTTCCGGCGGCTATCTCAGGAGCCACGGGAGGAGCCAGCAACAAGAAAAAATGTCATTCAGAACAGGACCCTTCTCTTTCCCCTCTAAGCAGGGTCGTGGGTGGGCAACCAGTACCTGTGACCTAACAAGTATGAGGCAGGGTCCTAGTCTCAGAGGAACCTGGCTATTATAGGACAAGGCCCAGTACAGGAGGGCAAAATACAAATCTGATTTTCAGAATGAACTAACAGTGGGAACCAGACTAAGGCTAATGGGAAACCCTTCCTGAGGCCTGTAGCTTTGGGGTAGAACTTAAGTCCTTTCCAGCTACGGTCAGGATCAGTCTTCAAAGTTGGAAGGATCAGAACTGGAGGGGGTTGGGCCTGCAACTAAAAACCACAAATTCTTCATTCAAGAATCAGTCCAGCCAGTGTGGCTCAGTGGCTGAGTGTCGACCTATGCACCAGGAGGTCACAGTTTGATTCCTGGTCAGGGCACATGCAGGCTTTGCGGGCTCGATCACCAGTAGGGAGTGTGCATGTGGCAGCCCATCAATGATTCTCATCATTGATGTTTCTATCTCTTTCTTCCTCTCCCTTCCTCTCTCTGAAGTCAATTTAAAAAAAAACAACACATAAAAAAAAAAAATCATTCAACTCAGGTAGAGAGCATCAGTCAGACTGACTTGGCACCACCTCTCTTTCACAGGCCACAGTTAAGATGGAGGAATATCATGACCTTTTGAAAAGCACTGAGGCCTGGATAGAAAATACCAGTCGTTTGCTGGCTAACCCTGCTGACCATGACTCTTCAAAGACACTGAGTCACCACGCCAGCACCCTTCAGGTAGGTGTTCCTTCGTGTTTGCTGGGTGTCATAGAATGTCCAGAATGATCAGCGGCTTAGCTAACCGTCATGGTGCTTCTGCCCCCACTCCCCCCACCTGCCTTTTCCCTGAAAAACCACCTTCTCTTCATCCACACCGGATGGCAGAAGGGCATTTGGAAGACTGGTAGGCTCTCGACAGGCCTTTTGGAGACGAGGGTCTTGTTCTTTCTGTCCTGGTAACTGCCACATGACCTTTTGGGTAAATTATTGTCTCCTCCATGGTCCTTGGTTCCTCCAACCATGAAGCAAGAGTGTTGTTCTGCATGGTGATGATTTTGGTTGGCAGAATTCTACAATGGCTCCCGATATTCTTGTCCCCTGGTGGACATGACCTGCATAAAACCCTCTCCTTGAGTGTGGGCAGGAATATGAGTATGTGATGAGATGGCCACTCCCTCAATTAGGTAACATTATCATATTACTAAGGTAATGGGACACTCACTCCCATGCATACATGATTAATCATGGTTATATGGCCATTAGACTTCCTGGTAGCAGACTGGAGAGAGATTCTCCTGTGGCTTGAGGAAGTAAGCTGCCATATAATGAGGGCCATGGGGTTAGGATCCCAGAGCAGCCTCTAGCAGCTGAGAGTGACCCCCGGTCAACAGCCAGCAAGAAAATTGGGATCTCAGTCCTACTGCAGAGTTCTGCCCGCAAAACCTGAATGAACTTGGAGGAGAAACCCGTGCTCCAGATGGCACCTCCATTGTAGCCTTGTAACCTCCTGAGCAGAACACCTACCTAATCTGGTCCTGGACTCTTGAGCCATGGAACCTGCGAGATAATAAATTTGTTTTATTTTGAGGCTGCTAAGTTTGTGGTAATTAGTTACACAGCATTAACC
The DNA here is from genome assembly GCF_963455305.1 of Plecotus auritus. Taxonomy (NCBI): domain Eukaryota; kingdom Metazoa; phylum Chordata; class Mammalia; order Chiroptera; family Vespertilionidae; genus Plecotus; species Plecotus auritus. Next base: position 34,682,493 of record NC_137770.1, on the reverse strand, counting down.
AATGAGTCCATGGTTCCCACCAATTCTAGCATGCCATGGTTCCAGATTTCCTGTCCTTCCAGATATTCCGCAGGGGCCCCGTCTCCTTGCTGGCTTACAGAGACAACACAAGTGGAAGTATTTTTCTGTTTGGGGCCATGGCTGCGATATCTTCCAGCTGCCAAGTATTGGCTTCAGTTTTATTATGAAGGCACTAGAGGCCTGGTGCACAAAATTCGTGCATGGGTAGGGTCCCTAGGCCTGGCTGGCAATGAGGGCCGATTGGGGCCTTCCAGCTGCCAGCTGGGGCCTTCTTTCATTCCGTGCCACCCCCTGGTGGTCAGTGCATGTCATAGCAAGTGATCAAACTCCCAGTCTCCTGGTCGAACTCCAGAGGGGACACTTTGCATATTAGCCTTTTTTATATATACACTAGAGGCCCAGTGCACGAATTCATGCACAGCTGGGGTCCCTTGGCCTGGATGGCGATCAGGGCCGATCGGGGCTGCGGGAGGTTGGCTGTGGGAGCTCATTGACCTCCAGAGCACAGCTCCTGTGTTGAGCGTCTGCCCCCTGGTGGTCAGTGCGCATCATAGCGACCAGTTAACCAGTTGCTCGGTCACTTAGGTTTTTATATATATAGACTAGAGGCCCGGTGCATGAACTTCATGCACAGGTAGGGTCCCTACGTCTGGCCAGTGATCAGGGCTGATCAGGGCCTTCCAGCTGCCAGCCAGGGCCTTCCTTCCCCAGCTGCCAGCTTCCAGCCGTGGCCTTCCTTCGTTCTGCACCACCCCCCTGGTGGTCAGCACACGTCATAGTGAGTGATCAAACTCCTGGTCTCCCGGTTGAACTCCTGAGGGGAACACTTTGCATATTGGCCTTTTATATATAAAGATAGATATTTCACAGTTAGATGAAATTTTTTAGATGAGTTTTGATAAAGGCATACAATTATGTGACCACCACCACCACCAATGTCAAGAACACTCCCGTCACCCCAAGGCGTTTTCTCACGCTGCTCTGCAGGCAGTCCCCTTCCACCCATCTGCAGCCGTGTGTCACCGCTTACTCGTTGCCTCCTGTTACTGTAGTTTTGCCGTTTGTACAACATCCTATAAATAGAATCATACAGTATGTAGAATTTTGTACCTGACTTCTTTTACTTAGCATAATGTTTTTGAGATTCATGTAGTTTGTTAGGCTTATAGGTAGTTTATTCTTTTAAAAAAAAATTTTTTTTACATATTTTTATTGATTTCAGAGAGAAAAGGAGAGGGAGAGATAGAAACATCGATCAGTGATGAGTGATAGTCATTGATTGGCTGCCTTCTGCACACCCCACACTGAGGATCCAGCCCATAACCCAGGCATGTGCCCTTGACTGGTATTGAACCTGGGACCCTTCAGTCCGCAGGTCGACGCTTTATCCACTGAGCCAACTGGCTAGGGTGGTCATTTATTCTTTTGATTGCTGAACAGTATGCCAGTAATGGGGAAAAATGCCATGTCTTTATCCCTTCACCAGGTAATGGACATTCGGGTTGTTTCACGTTGTGGTGCATGTGTTCGATATCTATTGACGTGTAGCACATTACTCCAGAAGTTAGCAGCTTAAAACAACAAGCACTTACTATCTCACAGTTAATGTGGGTCAGGAATCCAGGCATGGCTTCCCCGAGTGCCCCTGGCTCAAGGTCTCCCAGGAGAATGCAGTCCAGGTGTTGGGCAAGGCTGTGGGCTGGTCTGAAGGCTCACTTTGGTTAGGGAGGCGGCAGGATTCACATCCAAGCTCATTCACAGGCCTCCTTAGACCCACCTCCATACACAGACGTGCGGGCCTCCCCACAAGGCTGCCTCATCTCATGGCGGCTGGCTTAACAACCTTAAAGAGAGCCAGAGGGAGCTCCTAAGACAGAAACAGCCTTTCTAGACTCTAATCTTGGAAGCGACACCACTTCCTTGCTTCTGCCACGTTTTATTAGAAGTAAGTCACTGAGCCCAGTGATGATAAGGGCATGAATAACAGGAGGTGATCATTGGGGGCCAAGTTAGAAGCTTTCTACCACAGGCCTTTGTGCGCACAGATGCTGTGAACATTCATATTTAAATCTTTGTGTGGATATGTGCTTTTGTGTCATTTCATTTGATAAATACCAAGGAGTATAATTGCTGGTTTTTATGGTAAATATCTAACTTGATAAGAAACTGCCTAATTGTTTTCCAAAATGGCTATAGCATTTTTCATTCCCACTGGCAATGTGAGTTCTAATTTCTCCATATTCTGGTTTGCATTTGATATTATCTGTCTTTTAAATTTTAGCCTTTCTGGTGACATAGTGGTATCTCATTGTGGTTTAAATGGCATTTCTCTAATGACTAATGATTTATGTATTTGAGAGTTTCTCCATGTGTTTATTTGACATTTTCACACTTCTTTTTTGAAGTCTAGGTTCAATATTTTTATTGCCCATTTTTAATTTTTTGTGTCATTTTATTATTGAGTTGTTAGACTTATTTATAAAATATTCTAGAAACCAGTCCTTTAATAGATAAGTGATTTAAAAATATTTTCTCCCAGTCGGTGGCTTTTCTTTTCATTCTCTCCATATTGTCTTTCAGATAACAAATGTTATTAATTTGATGAAATCCAATTTGTCAGTTTTTTTCTTTTATGGATTATTCTTTTGTGTTATGTCTAAAAAATCTTTATCTAACCCAGGGTCACAAGGATTTCTGCCTATCTTCTAGAAATTTAATAGTTTAACATACTTTAGGTCTATGATCCATTTCAAGTTAATGTTTGTACATGCTATAAGGCAAGAATTGATGTTCATTTTTTTCTAGTCGGATATCCAGTTATTCTAGCACCATTGGTTGAAAAGACGCACCATTGAATTACTGTGATGCCTGTTGAAAATCAGTTGACCTCATGTATGTGGGTTTATTTCTGGGCTCAGCTTCTATTGATCTATGTGTCTATTCTTTCACCAAGGTGACAATCTTGATTGCTGTAGCTTTATAGTAAGTCTTGAAATCAGGTAGCGTATGTTCTACAACTTAGTTCTTTTTCAGATTTGCTTTTGGTCTTTAGCATTTTTATTTAAATCTTAGAATCAGCTTGTTGATATCTACAAGGTCTGTTGGAATTTTGAGTGTGATGCCTTTATTCTGTAAATCAATTTGGCAAGAATTGACCTCTTAACTATATTGACTATACTAATCCAGGAACATAAAATAACTTTTTATTTTTATCTCTTTAAAATTTCTCTCAGTGGTGTTTGGTAGTCTTCATGTACAGGTCTTGCTTATAAATTGTTAAATTTATCCCTAAGTAGTTTATGTTTTTTGAAGCTTTTGTAAATAGTATTATTGGTATAAAATATTTGGGGTTTTCAGTTTTGTTTTTCTTAAAATTTTCTCCTTCTAGGATTTTAAATGAGGCCAAGAAAGCATTCTGAGTAAGCTGATTAATTTTAGAGGCTTATGATTGGAATTCTAGTTGCATAAGTAAATGTTCTTTCCCATATCAGTTATTTTTTAATGGAATTACCTAAAGACTACGTTAGCAGGTTGAACATTTCCAGTAGGTGGCTGAGATATTTTGAAATCTTAAGTTTGAAAGTTGAGCCCTTACAATCATTAAAGGACAGAACATTATAAGGAGGAATGTCCAAGAAGTTCTATAAATGGGTGTTTTTCACTCCTATCTGGTTATATCACATAGAGGTCTCTTAGCATCAAGTTGTTCAGGTCAACTCAAGCTCTAGGGATGCCTAAGGGAGTCAGTGGCACCTGTGGTGAGGCCTAAGGACACCGGCACTGGGCAGGGCTGGCAGGCCCCAGGAATGCCTCTTCCTCTCGCCCCACTCCACTTGGCTATTTCTCTCAAACCCACCTTCCCAGAATTACAAGTCCCACCAATTGGGAAGAGCCTGAAAGGCTTTATTAGCCCCAATTCCACATTCCAGAGGGATGGCCTACAGGTCGTGTTCCTGGTCCTCACAATGAATGACGGCTGGAGGGCAGGTTATGTGGTGCAAAGTGGCCGCCACTAGCCTGCCTGGCCGGTAGACACTCTGAAGTCATCCGCCGCCATCGGCAGTAGTGTTCAGTGTCTTTCTACGAAACTGGAAATGACCAGGAGTTTCTAATGTGGAGACAAATGTAAATTTTCTCTGATTTAAATTGTAATCAACTTTCAGTGTCTTAATGTTTCCCCCACCCCACCCCCATTTGTTTCTCATTATGTAGATGGCTTTGGAAGATTCGGAACAGAAACATAATCTTTTACATTCCATTTTCACGGATCTAGAAGACTTGTCAGTGATTTTTGAAACAGATGACTTAGCACAGTCCATACAAGAGTTAAGCCGTCAGGTAGCAGCTTTACAGCAAAACATCATGGAGAGCCTTCCCCAGATTCAGCGAATGGCCTATGTGAGTTGGCACTATGGATGTGATTTCTTATTTTTCATTTATGTTTCATTGAGTAAATTCGAGTTATACTGCTAATCAACTACTAATTATAGGAAGACACATTGATCTGGTACTGTTTATTTTTCATTTGTGTTCTTATTTCTTGAATTATATTTTATTTGACTTTGCAACCTCTAGAGCAACTACTACAAAAAATCATATCCACCTTCTGAGTCCAGAAGTGGACTGTGTAAAGGGAAGAATCCTGATCAAATAAGCCCAGTGTTTTCTCTTTGTCTGAGAGGAGATATTGTTGAGGTAAAAGATTAGCAAAGAGGTAATTAAAACAGATAACCTCACAAATCTTCACCAATAGCAAATATTTATTGAGGGACTGCTATATGCCAGCCACTGGATTTTTAAATAACTTTATTTATTTTAGCTTGAATCATAATGCGTTATTTATTTAAGGATTAATTACCATAGCAAAAGCAGGAACAGTTAGTCTTAATTATTTACTTTTGTTTCTCAATTACATTCCCTACACGACACTTATGTAACATCAGGGAATAATTTTAAATATTCTTAGTGATGCATATTCCAAAGGTTTTAAATGCTTCTACAATTTTTGATGGGAATTATCCTAAAATACATTGTATACTTTTATGTATCTTTTTCAATATAAGGTGCAGATAATAGTTTCAATATAATTTAACTTTTCCTTATAATTTGGGTATATCACTATAAAGTTACTATACTTACTGCTTTACTTGTTTATAGTTATGTTTTGTCCTATATTAATGGCTCCAAACTGCTGTAATTTGAAACCCTCAGTCTATTTCTGTGTAGCTGTTTCTGTCCCCTTCACTATTAGCTCAACTTTTTAATTGCCACAGTGTATTAGCCTTGAGATCTAGCGGAAAGGTCTGAAGGCCCTCTTACAGTGGGAGTGGACTTCAAAATGTGGGCTTTATTTATAGCACAAATCTCAGCATTTTCACTTTAAAATTCTTGGCCAAGTTCTAGAGGTTGACATTGATAAGAGAACAACCCCGGGACAAATGACCTATTGTTTAAATTAATCTGAGTAAGTTTTAAAGTGGTTAGGGACTCTTTGACTGGCAGCAGCTCACTAGGGGATTGGCAGGAAAGCCCTGTCCCTTTTCCAGCTCCTTGTGTGTTCCGTTCCCAAGGGTGACTTTATCATTTTACTTTAAGTGGTGGGAATGTATAAAATGCTAGACCCACTTGTATTCAAGTGTTTAAACACATTCCAAAGATAAACCTAAAGAGATTATAGATCATGGAGGATTTACTTAAAAATTAATTCAGATGTACACTACAGTCGGTCCCCAATTTACAATCGTTTCACTTAAGATTTTTTGATTTTGCAATGGTGTGAAAGGGATACACATTCAACAGACACCATACTTCAGGTTTTGAATTTTGATCTTTTCCCAGCTAGCAACATGCAGTAAGATACTCTCTTGTGATGCTGGGCAGTGGCAGTGACCGCCCCTCCCAGTGAGCTTCCCTACAGTGTTAGATACTTTTGCCCAACTGTAGGCTCATGTAGGTATTCTGAGCATGTTTAAGGCTCAGTCAGCTTTGATGTTTAGTAGGTTAGGTGTATTAAATGCATCTTCGACTTAACGATATTTTCAATTTACAATGGGTTTATCAGAGCATAACCTCATCATAAGTCAAGAAGCATCTGCACTTTTGCTCCCACGGTATAAGTAATTGAAAACTGGCTTTATGAGATCTTTAGCTCAACAATGTGTGAGCCATGCTTTGTAGTGTAGTATGCTATTAGTAGAATAACATTTTTTATTGAAAACAATCAACATGATCTGAGTAGCACCTGTTTAGTTTTAAGAGCTATTTCAATGGCAAACATATTTTGGTTAAATATCAGAATAAAATGAATGGCAGTAAGTTGTGTCGTATAGATTATTAACATACAGCATATACTGCATGAGTGTTTTTGTTTCTGAAACTCTAGGATGTGGTTGCTATTGAAACTGAGTTAAAATCAATGGAGAAAAGAGTTTCAAAAATCAAAGCTATTCTGTTATCAAAAGAAATATTTGATTTTTCACCAGAAGAACATCTCAAGCATGGGGAGGTAAGCATGGATCCTTATTTAAAGTATTTTCTCATACCACTTACTATGTTTGTTTTTAGATATGTAATAAAAAGTATTTAGTCTTGCTAGAGTAATAGTACAATAAATTTGAAAGAGATATTATGAATGGCTACAAAAATCATGTTTTAAATCATATAGTACTACCTATAGGAAGATACTTTTTCTATAGGTTATTTTTTCATTTAATTGCTTCTAAAAACTTCAAAGTTTGGAAATTTTGCTTTCATGTAAACCCTCGTTGTTTAATAGTCCAGGTAGCTTGAGACTCAAGTCTGGAGAGCTGAGTTCCAGCCCCAACTATGCTCCTTCCTGGCTCTGTGACTCTGAGCTGTGAGTTAGCATTTCTTGGATTGTCTTTCATATCTGCACACTGGCATTGCAGCAATTGGTTGGGCAGTTCCAATGTACATAGAGCCCTGAGCGCTAACTGGCACACAGATGTTGATTTGCCCAGTGGTTAGGAGCTTGTGCTTGGGGTCAGGCAGCCTGGGTTCTCATCCCAGCCCTGCTCTTGGCAATCTGACCTCAGCTCCGTCTTCTAACTTCTGTGACCCAGTTTCTTCACCTGTGAAATGGCAGGTCTGATACCTACCTCCCAGGGCAGTTGTGAGGATCCAATGAAACGATACATATATGAAGTACTTTGCAAAGTGAATAATCTCTTCTCATGAATTGCTTATGTAAATCCACGTTTCTATGTGCCAGGTGTCATTAAAGCAAAGTAATTACACCTTTGGGACGTATCACTTTTGACAGGACAGTGCTGTTGATTCATAAGCATTTTTTGAGAACTCACTCTGTGGGGAGGCCCGTGCTAGGTGCGGCTGCTATGACAGTGAGTACGTGCAGTACCTGCTGTTACACAGCTCACTGCCTGGTGACAATTCACGAAGCAAAACAACAGTTCTACAGGGGGTGGGTGGGAAGGGGCCAGAGAAAGAAGGAAAGGGTTGTCCATGCTCATAATTTAGAACTAGGAGGTGACTCTTGCCCCAGGCATTCTTTCCTAAGAACTTTACCAGATCACAAGTAGTATTATAACCCTTTTCAATCTGAGCTAAGGAAATGTTTTAAAAATCAGACCTATAGAGAATAAATTGTACGCTATTATAATTTTGAATAATTAGAATTTGCAGTGGCATAGTTTTCACTTGTGAACCATGTTATCTGATATAATTAAGGTCATACTTGAAAATATACACCCTATGAAGAAAACCATTGCTGAAATAATGTCTTACCAAGTGGAACTGAGGTTACCCCAGACGGGAATGAAACCCCTGCCTGTATTTCAGCGGACAAATCGGCTTTTACAAGATATAAAGCTGTTGGAAAATGTGACTCAGGAGCAAAATGAGTTATTAAAGGTGAGTAGTTTATGAGGACAGCCAACTTATTGGATGAGCATATTCAGCAGAAACTGGTTTTGTTTTCAGTTTCGATGGTTGGGTAGATCAAATTCCCATGACAGGAAGGTGTTGTCTGGGTTAATTCTCTTTGGCCTCTTCTGTGCTATTACCCATTTGATGTAAGAGTGTATATCTTCTTGCTCACATGGGGCTAACGTCATTTTCTCAGCTCTTACTCTTATTCTGGTTGAAGACATTAAAGCATAGTTATGATCTATTTATTTCCATTCTCCAGTTATTGAAGACCTACGTGGATAAAATGCCGTGGGAAGAGATTCAAACTTGAACAAAGCACTTGCAATCTCATGAGGTCGACAGACTCATGCAGTAGTCATCCCCATAATAATCTCTTCTCATAATAGTCACTTTCCTATTCATCGCCTCATTTTATTCTCAAGCATTTGCTACATCTTATGTTTACCTATTAGGAGACTAGTGTCAGAAGGTAGACGACTCGCTTAAAGAACACCGCGTTCATTTGTGTTGGGATTCATTTGTGCACAAATGGGAACAAGAATTTGAGTTTCTAGATTCCAGTCTCTTCCTTCTAATGGATGACCTGTTTCAGTCTCTTCCCAGAAGTTCCCCCACCCCCACCCCCTTACATTTGGCTTGAGTTCCAGTCTCAAGTCAGGCATCATCATTAGATAGAAGTTGCATTTCACTTTGGTTTCTATTCCTACAGCAACAGCCACTGTCACAAGAACAGAAAGTTGCTAAAGAGCCTTAAATTCCACACACTTTTTTCAACCCCCGTGGTAGGATCCCCTTCTCCTGCGTTTCCTGATTATGGATGAGTTAGGGGTAGGAGGAAAGGTTTATTTTCCCTTTCCCCCAGCTACCGCCTAATTGTAGGAAGAAAACTGCTATTTTCTTTCCCACTCTTAAATTCATTCACATTTAGGTGGCCCCTCTGTGTTCCCCTAAGATTTTCAGGGCACTGTACTCTCTAGATGGAGGCTTAACTCATCTAGTCTCTCTGGCCTGGCTACTGATCTGCTGACGTTATTTCCTAGCACCCCTAGGGAGAAGAAGATCTGGCAGTCAGTGTACTATATTTTTTTTAATCCTCCCTGAGGATATGTTTACTGATTTGAGAGAGAGAAAAAAACAGCAATGAGAGAGAGAAACATTGATCAGTTGCCTCCTATATGCTCCCTGGCTGGGGAGATAGAACCTGCAACCTAGATATATACCCTGACTGTGAATCAAACGCACAATCTTGGGACAAAGGCTCCCATCAACCAAGCCACTTGGCCAGGACTCAATGTACTATTTTTTTTAAAAAATATATTTTATTGATATTTTACAGAGAGGAAGGGAGAGGGATAGAGAGCCAGAAACATCGATGAGAGAGAAACATCGATCAGCTGCCTCCTGCACACCCCCCACTGGGGATGTGCCCGCAACCACAGTACATGCCCTTGACCAGAATCGAACCTGGGACCCTTGAGTCCGCAGGCCAACGCTCTATCCACTGAGCCAAACCGGTTTCGGCTCAATGTACTATTTTTTAACAATATAAATAGAAGAAACCAGAACAACTTATAAGATTTTTAAATATTTTTATTTATTGCTTTTGAGAGAGAGGGAGAAATATCGATTTGTTGTTCCACTTATTTATACATTCATTGGTTGCTTCTTGTATGTGCCCTGATCAGGGATTGAACCTGCAGCCGTGGCGTATCGGGATGTCATTCTAACCAACGGAGCCACCCGGCCAGGAGATATATAAAATTTGATCTATTACTTTTAATTTTTTGTGCTTCCTGGTCTCCTGATCAGTAAAAGAAAATAACAGTCCTAACTGTGCCCAAAAGTGGCTTCTTCAAACGATGAAAAAGAGGGACATAGAAGACAACGTTATATTTTGTGTCAAATTAGGGATCAAACTGTGCTGCTAAAATTTTCCACCTTACTGTGTTGGTGGAAATCAGATGTCATCTCATAATACAAAGCTAAGTAAGCCAGTCAGAATGAAAAGCATTAGAATACGGTCCATTTATTTTAATTCCTGCTTTAGATATTGGAAGTGCTCTCGTTGTGGAAAGCGAGACAAATCACTTTCGGGGCGAGTAATGGGATGTTGCTCATTAGAGAGGGCTGGGGAACAGGTGTGTGCAGCGAGCATAGTTATTCATTTCCAGCCTGCCGCTAAACGTATGGTTAAATATTAAAGAAAATACAAGGAAGAATTCTGTGTGGGCCCGAAACTTTGTAGTTTAAAAGACATGTTGCTTCATTGTGAAGCATACCAAGGAAATTCTAGACTTGCTTTTGAAGTCCATTTCTTCGCTTCATCATACTTTGATCATATTATTTATGATCAGCTTCAGGCTCTACTGCTCACTTAACACTAGATTCCAAGTATTGTTCTGGTTAGTCTTGCTTTATTCTGCCAACTCACAGACTGCTCTCGAACCCTCAACCTTTTACTCATAAAATGTGCCTTACTGATCCCAGGGGATACCAAGTGAGGATGTGTCTGGAATGGGAAAGTTTTGTCATGTCTCACATTACACGCCCTTTCTGCTCTGATTCAGTAATGTCACCTCTCCGTGTGGAAAGCCTCACATAAAAAATGAATTTAAATGGCATATGCAACTATCAATAATTTTATAAAACTTAGCAGCTTTCTATTAACCTGCCATAAAATGCTTTCCAGAATAAGCCCAGTGGACTGGAAATACTTAAGAGCAAGGCTGTGTCTACTTAGATCTCTACTCCAAGCAGTGCACAGGTGCCCGACATCTGTAGAGCATGAAGGTCAGGTGCCAGCTTTGCCAATGTTGTCCTCTATATTTAGGCTACCATTTCTTTCTTTTCTTTTTTTAAATATATTGTTGTTGATTTCATAGAGGAAGGGAGAGAGGGATAGAAACATCAATAATGAGAGAGAATCGTTGATCGGCTGCTTTCTACACACCCCACATTGGGGATTGAGCCCACAACCCGGGCATGTACCCTGACCAGGAATCAAACCATGACCTCCTGGTTCATAGGTCGATATTCAATCATTGAGCCACACCAGCTGGGCGAGGCTACCATTTCCTATTGAAATCTGTCTGGGTGCATATTTGCTATAATTGATTGGAACTTGTAATGGGACTGGACATTGGAAGCAGTCCATTGATCTGTTCCTTAGATGTGACAAAGGTTCTTCTTTCTGGGATTTATTTTATAGATAGCCATAAAACAGACTAATGAATGTGATGAGGAAATAGACCACTTGAAAGAGATCTTAAATAATTATTCAGCTGAGTTCTCCCCTGAAGATATGTCACCAGACCAGGCTGCCAGTGTGCCACAAGAGCAGGTATGTTTCTTCCATTCATCCTACAACCATTTGCTAAGCCGTTGGTGCCTAGAAGCCTTTGTGACAGCACAGTCTTTTTCCTACGTTTCTCTTCCAACTGAAGGTGTTTTAGGAGTGTGTTTACTTTCCATTCCTATTTTATAAAATGGGTGAAAATAATTATCAAGTGTCCCAGTCCTCAGCTTGGTGCGAATTGACCTGAATTTGCTCTGATACCAAGAAGCTCATGTAACACAGGATGTTTGGACAACCTGACTTTCTGGCTAGCTTTCTAGGGTAGGGGTCACGTGGTGTGGGCTGACCTTTAGAGGTCAAGACCAGGTCGCTGCTATAATGAAGAGCTCCATATCCTAAGCAGTATTTCCTTATGCCATAACTACCAGTGTCAGTGGGACCCAGTTACAGGGGTTTGCATGTTGACCCTCTACTGTAGGGGTTTTTCCGTTTTAGTTTTTGAATCAGAACTTCTATAAAGAAAAAAACCTGATTGTATGGCAAGGATTGTAGAGAGCTGCTTTTTTCCTGCCATCAAGTTCGGGCAATTGCTGTGGTATCCAAAGCCAGGTTGCACCTCTTGCTAGCTGTGAGACCTAGGGCATGTTTCTTAACCTCACGGCTGAACCAGAGGAGTCCAAGGTGACACAGCTGTTAAGTAATTAACTCAATAAGGCAGACCCAATATAACAAAAACTCAATATTATAAAAATGTCACATTTCCCTTCACATTCAAAAATTTGAGGGGCCCCCCCAAAAAAGAAGTTTAATTTATGTTATATCTACCAAAATAGAAAGAAATTAAAGCTCAGAAATGTAAAAAACTATTTGGTTAGTTATCCTATATAATAAGAGGAATATGCTAATTATCTGTTACGCCCTGAGGCGTAACGACCCACCTTGTAAAGACCTGATCGAGGATCTGCAGGAGAGTGGGGAGCGAACTACAAGAGGGCCACCAGAGAGCTACAGGAGGGGGCAGGGCAGCAAGCTATGAGGGGGAAGAGGGGGACAGGGGGTTGGGGGAGCTACAGGAGTGCAGCAGCAACCTACTGGTGCATGGATTCGTGCGCAGGGCTACTAGTTTTAAAATAACAATAATAAACCCGTTCCATATTAATAGAAATAACAGTTTTATAGAAGAAATATTTTCCAGAAAAAAATATGCAGAGAGAGGAATACTGTACAGCTTTGCAAATGTCTTTAAGGTCTGGCTGGCCAGGTTCTCATCTGCTTCTGCATTCCATCCGCTGAGCCATGTCGTTTTCTTTAAAGTATATGAAACAGTCCAACCTCTCAAGACATGTGCATAGAAAAGGGGAATATCTTAATGACCCTTCTGAATAAGTGTCAATATTCTTTGAAACTACACTAACCTCCAGCAGGTAGAACTTACTCACGAGTTCGGAATCAGAAGCCATTCAGTGAACTCTTCGTATCTGACCTGGTCTGTCTTGTACCGGGCGGGGCGAAAGTAGGTTCACAGTTGTGAGTACGTGAAACACAGAGTTTATTCTTGTATTATTTATTAATTATTAATATTAATTAACATTAATTATTGTATTACTTTCCATATAAACAACTGTGAACCCACCTTTGCCCCACCCCGTACTTTGAATGGGTCTTTCCACCATGAGTGAGTTTATGACATCATGCGTGGTCATTTGGATAATATTGCAGACGCCACACTGAGGCGGCTGCTCAGTGCCTCCCTCGCCTCCACCGCGCAGGCTCTGCAGGCGCTGTTCCTCCATGTCTGTCGTCTGATGGCTGTGGTACTACGTTCGCTGGTAGGCACTGTCCCCGTGAGGTTTAGTGTTTACTCCGATTTAATTCAGTTCTCATATCACAAAGCCATCACAAGAAGTTTGCCTTCCGACAGAAGGACATGTTGGGGTTGGGATGTGTGCAGGAGTCGGGGAGCCATGGGGGCTGGTGTCAGGAGGGCCGGGTCTGTGCTCTCACAGCTGCAGCTCTGGGAAAATCTTCCTCTGGACCTCAGAACTCTCACTGACAGGTGTGGACGTGTGCGGTTTCTCTGTCCGTAAAATAATGAATGACTCTACGAATATCTGTAGGAAGGGTGGATGAATACATAAGGGACAAAATTCAATGCCCGACGGTTTGCAAAAAAGGAGCAGGAGGTCTTATGACTCAGCACTTACTGCAAAGCTCAGGCAGGCAGTGATGCCTTTTAGGGGTGCTAGAGAGGAGGATGTCGGACTAGATGACACCTGTCGTTCTTCCGCATCTATTCTGTAATCCTCGTAGACGACAGTGGGCATCTCATTCTACCACATATAAGACATTTAATCCCACCCAGCCATCATACAAAGTCTTCAAGTACCATTGCTAAGCTTGGAATCACCTGTCATTCCCACAGTGAGTTCGTGGTACCTTTATTTATTTATTCCCATTTGGTAGGAAGCTTTGGCCGTGAGGAAAAAGTAAATGAATTCAGTAACACTAAAGAAGGCTTCAAAAGCAATAGTCAAAGTGTGAGATTTCTAACCTTGTTTTCTCTCAGTGGTTCCCAAATGCTAGTCTGCTCACGGATCTCCTGGGTGCTTGGGAAAGTGCAGGTTCCTGGGCCCTGGCCCTGTGAATTGTGGCCAGTCAGTCCTGTGGCCACTGAGCCCTGGCTTCCAACCACGGGCACACATCACAGTCACTCATGGAGCTTGTCACACATTTCTGAGCCTCCAGAGATTGACAGACAAGATCTAAGGTGAGGCTAGGCATTCTATAAGGCTCCCAGGTCATTGGGAAACGCAGCCAGGATGCGGAACTAGACTGTTCCAGAGAGCAGCTCCTGGCTCTGCAAACCAAAGGCACAGACAAATCATCCCCTCTACCCATGGAAGCCGGCTCCTGCGGGCACGCCCAGGCCTCCGACATCCTCAAGCAGTGCCCTCTTTCTGCACAGGGAGAAGTCGAAGGCATTGAAAAGCAGATCATGAGTCTGAACCAGAAAAAAGAAGACCTGCTGGTGGACTTAAAGGCTGCCGTACTAAACCTTCACCGGCATTTACAGCAGGAACAGCAAGAATTAGAGAAAGACAAGGAAATGCTGTCAGCAGGAGCATCGGAAGACGATGGCATGGCCGAGAGGGAGGTGTCTGAGTGGAAGGTGGGTATGACTGTCGTTAATGCTGGTCCCACATTCCCTAAGAGCTTCACCTGGGTAGTCGTTTACACCTGGAACACCTGTGGCTTCTGGGTCTATGGCCAATAGGCAAGGAATTTTAGAAAATGAAGCTACTCCATGTGAATCTAAGTCTTCAGGGGGCGTCTGTTCCGGGCTCCACAGAATTCTTATGCCCGAGTTCCTTACGGAGCTGCTGATGAAGTTCCACAGGCAGGTGGGTGGGAGCCACTCTTTGAAAATCTTGTTACTAAACAGCCCATGGTAGACTCCAAAATGAGGCCAGCACCTCTCCCAGCCCACCCTGAATTCACGTCAGGGAAGCACATTTTTGAATTGTTTGGTAAGGAGCCACAGAGGACGAGGCCAGTGAAAAGGAGATGAGATTTGACTGAGTCATGGTGTTGGTCTGGAGTTGCCAGACCCAGAGGGCTACGTGTGTAGGTGGGCATCTTGGATAAAGCGAATGAAAACATAGCTCCGTAGAAATGCAGCCAGCGGGGTCCTGGCGGTGTTGAATGAGCTTGGCTGCAAGTGGGTGCCCTGCCTTTCAGTTGAACCGAAGAGGCTCCCTGCCGGTCCTGCCAGCCGTCAAGGAAGAGGCGGAAGAGAGCTCCCTGAAGAGTGAGGTAAGGACAATGATTCTCTCGTCAAGTTTTGTGAGAACCGAAATCTTCTACCAGAAGGTCAATGGGAAGATCTCAAAATGAAAGGGAACACAAAGATTTTTTAAATTAATGCCTGTATTTTATAAGGGGGGTTGAAGTAGTTCTCTTCTGTTATTAATGTTGTTTAAGTGCCTCTAAACCTACTTCCCGCCAGCGGGGGATAAATGTAATTCAGACACTCTTGGTGGTGGAAGGGAGATGAAGTTCTTTGTCGTATCTTGACTCCTGAGTACTTTCTCTGACGTTTGGAGCGTGTGCTGTTTGGTTGTTACTCCTGCTGTGCTTTTTAGAACTTTAGTTTTTCACATTTGAATTACTTTTGTCGTCTGAAACAGCATCGCCAAGGACAGGCAGAGATGTGTTAGCAACGAATACTAACCCTAACTATTGCATTTAAACTGGTTGAATGAGACAGTTACAGTTGTCTTTCCTGATTTCAATTTTTATTTCAAACCTTAAAAACTGAAGTTACAATGGATCTTGTGCCAAAAGAAAAGAAATTATATTTTTTGTCTCACTTGTAACGACCAGTCGTTTTGCTGCTCATGTTATAGACGGTTAAATAGCTCCATTGTCACACAGAACAACCTGTTGTCCTGTTGCACCACTAGGACTTGGTGGAGCTGAATGCAGGTGTACTCTGCTCGGGCCATCAGACAGTCTCAGAATAAAGGGGGTACCGGGGGCCAAGAAAAGCGTGCACGTCATGTGACTCTCATTTGAGACCTGTGTTTGCTTTGAGCTAATATGTTTATAACATTCACCGTTTGTGTTTGACAACAACAGCAAAAATTCACGTTCATCCGGCTGTTGTATTAAAATTAGCATTTAAGGTTACATTTAACAAAGTGAATTAAATTCCTAAAGCAGTTTTAATGTGAGTTGACTCCCAACTTTTTTTTTTTTTTAATCCTCACCCAAGGATATGTTTTTATTGATGTTTTTAGAGAGGAAGGGAGAGAGACAGAGAGGGAAACATCGATGTGCAAGAGAAACATCGATCAGTTGCCTCCCACATGCACGAAGACCAGGGATTGAACTCGCAACCTAGATATGTGCCCTAGTCAGGAATTGAACCCACAACCTTTTGGTTCACAGGACGACACTCCATCCAACTGAGCCACCTGATCAGGGCTGACTCCCAGTTCCTTAGAGTGTTTTTTAGGCTTCAGGAAGAGCAACCCCATTTGGAGACATATGATTTAGTGAGCCAGAAAAAGAGATGAAAAATAGGGGGAGAGGTGGAATTAAGGCTGCAGTTACACTGCCTGGCCAGCGATGTTTTGTGTAAAAGGGATGAGATGAGTAGGATGCTGGTTATAATGGTAGGAAATCACTTCCCTCTGCTGATCAGTTGATTACTGTGTTAGAGTGGAGATAAAGCGAAGCCATCTTCTGGGTCTTGGTCTTTCCTCTGGAAGCATGACAAGGACAGGGAGGAAGATACAGCATCCTCGTCCTCTGGCACCATCATTCAGGTAATGTGGGCGTGGCACACGATGGGGAGAGGGGGCAGGGCTGGGAAGGTGAGGAAGTCAAGGGAAAGAGCTTCTTGTTTGGAAGAATGCTTAGCGGGGGAGCCTGCTTGGGCTGGAAATCGAAAGCCTGTCACCATTACCTCTGCACAAATGCAAAGACCACCAAGTCCTTGCTTATCATTGCATTTCTGTTTTGCACTCAGTGATGAAAGGAGAGTATTTTTCTGAGGAAAACTCAGTATGTGACAATCCAAACTGACAAAACAGAAATCTCAAAGGAGCACCTAAGAAGTTCACCCTAGGGTTTCAGAGTGTTTAACACACCTCTCTTCGGGGAGTAGCTGGGGAGGGGTCTCTGCATAATCCTTTTCTTGAACAAAGTGGTGTATGAGATAAATGAATGAAGTGAGTTTTTTTGTTCCTAATGTCCTTCTAAGTCTTCCCCAATCTCTCAGAACAGAGGGTGAATGCCCTCACTTTAGAAAATCGTAAGCTGCCGTAAGCACAGTGTTTTTCCCTTGTTCCTGAAACGTGCCTTCATCCTGAGGATCCATACACTCCCCCCACCCCTGCCTCCTGCCCAGGGCTAACCCCTCCCCCAGGTCCAGCCAGTCCTTTCATTTCATTGGCCCAGGGCTCAACTTGTACCTGCGTCTCTAGTCTCTGCCTTTCGTTTTGCCATCATCACGTTACAGGCAATTATTACTTCCTCTGTAGACTTTGGGAGTAACCTTCTCCTAGGGTGACAGCCTCCAGTCATTTTTCCTAATACATCCTATACAACACTGATGGCTTTTCGTAAAACCATTAACCATCTGCGGTAAACTTTCATGACTCTGATTATCTACTGGATAAAATGCAAACTTCTTAGCCTGGCACTCCAGACTTTTCATGATCCCAACATACCTTTCAAATTTTACCTTTAGTTAAAAGTTAAACCAAGCCAGCTAAGCCAAGCTTTCACCTGTAGCTCATGGGACATACCTTTTTAATGGCAGTGACTGCTTTTAGTACAAGGAACTGAAAAGGGACGTTTTTGTTGGGAACTGTTGGATGCTTTATACTATGTGTCATTGTTTAACCATCACAAGCATGAGTGAGGTAGGCTATATTCCCATTTTAAAAATGAAGTAAATGAGACTCCGTGTCCAAGTTAACTTGTCCAAGATCATACAACTTATAAGTAGAGCAATCAAGATTGGTTTGATGATAATACCCATACTCTTTCCACCACATTATGTTAATTATTTGTGTAGGTAACATTTTCCCATTTTTCAACCTTGGTTAACCTAATAAGTGAAAGTGCTGGATTCATTTAAAATGTGATACACATTTTCAAACTTCCTTCTAGAAAGACTATATCAATTTTATTCCTACCCAGAGTGCTCAGAAGTGCCTCTTTCCTGTCCCCAGGCTGATATTGAATTTTTTTTTTTAATCCTCAAGGATATTTTTCCATTGATTTTTTTTTTTTAGAGAGGGGGAAGGGATGGGGAGAGACAGAGTGAGAAACATCTGTGTGAGAGAGACACACTGATTGGTTGCCTCCCCTATGTGCCCCAACCAGGGCCAGGGATTGAGCCTGCAACCGAAGTATGTGCCCTTGACCGGAATGGTACCTGGGACCCTTCAGTCCTCGGGCCAACACTGTATCCACTGAGCCAAACTAGCTAGGGCGATATTGAATATTTTTAATCTTAGCCAAACTTAGCTAGTAGTTTAAATTAAATTTATATTCTAGGAGCATTGAATATCTCTTTAGGTGCTCATTGGCTTTTGTGTTATTTTGTGAATTGTTTCTTCATGGCATTTGGTTTTCTATGGAGGGGCTGATGTTTTCATTATTGATTTATCAGAGTTATTAATATATAAGGATATTAACACTTTATAAGTTGTTACCCAATCTTTTATTTCTCTTTAAACATAGATTGTGGTACACATTATTTTTGTTGTTAATACTAACATTCTTTTCCTTTATTGTCATGCTTTAAAAGTCCTTCCCTACTCTTACATTAGAAAAAGATTCACTCATATTTTCTTCAAGAATTTTTATGGTATAACATTTACATTAAGTATTAGAATTCATTGTTCAGAGTGAGACAGGATCTAGTTAATATTTTTCATGAAATGCCTGGGTAGTTCTTCCCAAGTTTAGAAATACATCTTTTCTCCCACTAGTTGAAATGTGGCCTTTATCATATAATCTCCTTTAATTTCAATTCTCATAATAATCCACTGAAGTGCATGATTCTCTGGATTCCATAGGTGCTCCTCATAAACCAGAGAGCTTTGCAGAATTGAGGTCTTTCCAATAAAGACAAACCTGAGGAAGGTGATTGTTTTCCTAATGAACAAACTTTTCTCCTGAATGCACCTGACTTCTCCGGACATTTCTGCAAGCGGGCAATTTGACAAATGAGCAGTGCAGGAAGAGTGGCTTGCGTGGCCACAGAACAGGACCTTTTCCGGATCTCTAGGACCTTTTCCGCACCTCTGATGCTTTTCCTTACAGGAGGCAGCTGGGAAAATCAGCACGTGTGATAGTTCCGCGGCACAAGTTCTCACAGCAGGCTCACTAAACCCTGAGCAAGGCCCAGCGTTTTCCCTGAGCCCCGACCAAACAGAGGGGGTAAGTCCCTGTTGGTCACAAGCCAGCTGCTCAGGTAGCTGCACACTTAGAGGTGACAAGCTTTCTGTGTTGGGCGATACTCTCCGTGTGTGTGGTCAAGCCGGAGAACTGGAAGGTTTGCCATCAGATGTTCACATGGGAAGAGAGCATGACCCTCACTCACCCTTTGTCAGGGTGAACTAGGCTCTCCACTAACAACCACGTCTTTCTGCTGTAGACATTCCTTATGGGGGCCGTGAAAGTGGACGAGAGCTATCATTGATTGATAACTGCCCATTACATAAGAGGCATCTATATTTGCTGATTAATCCTCAGATTAAAAGGTAGATTAATACCCTAAGTTTACAAAGGAGGAAATCAAAATTCAGGGACTAAAAGTACGTCTGGGAGGTGAGGAATAAGGAATCAAACCCAGAATATTCCAATCGGCTTTCCTAATTTGAATATTTAGTACTGACAGACATGAAACCAAGGTAGGGTCGGCCTCACTAAATAAAACGCCACCTCCCTGCCCCAGCAGCGTGTCTAGTATCTGTGCAAGCGCAGTTAGGTATTGTGCTTTAGCCAGGCAATTTTGCATTTTATAAAGAGAGTGTGTGTGTGTGAAACGAGGAGACATGCATATGTTTTTTTAGAATTGACTGTAAAGTAGTAAGTAGAAATTTAAAGGGTTGGCACTTGGGCATGAAATATGCATAGCTGCAGCCAAAAAAATGAGCTTATATTTTAACCGGATGCTGTTACTTAGATTAGTGATGTGTTGATGCAGAAATCAAGCAGTATGACCTTCACTGAGAGGCTAACTTGGATACCAGAGGGTGGGCTAAATTATGTCAACAATGTGGACGTGTAGCCTCTAAGGCATAATGAAAGCAGGGATTGAATCCTGGTTCTACTAACTAGTTGGGTGACCGTCGACAACCTCTGTGATCCCTCGGAGCCTCCGTTTCCTCCTCTGTACACTGGGAATAATAATGGGCTTGGTGTGCCATGCTGAGGTGGCCTGTGCATCCACAGAGCCCAGCCGCCTGGCTCATCATAATCCAATGAAGGATTAGATATTAATTAATGCACAGCTAGGCTAGAGAGATGGTGTGATTCTATCACATGAAATACTTGTGATAATACTTTTTAGTCCCCCCCAAGATGTAGAATCATAAAACATTCATTTAAATCTCTGCTTTCAGAGTTTGGGGCTATCATTTAGCAGGGGTGCCACTGATGTTGAGCAGGAGTGCTATTGTGGGGAAATAACTGTGGGATCAGACTTAAAAGATCACAGAGCTGTGTGACCTTGGGCAAGCACCTTACGTGTGGGCCTGAGCTCCTCAGAAGCAGCGTGCTGTAGTAGAAGGTGTGTGAACTGACTAAACGTTAAATGCACTTGAGCTTCTTTGACTTTAAAAAGAGGTGGGTGAACTGATTGCTGGCAGGTTCCCCAGGGCACCTTCAGCTATTGAAGTTCTGTGGTTGCTAATGTTCTTTTTCTCTTCCATTTACCTTTGTATTTCTTTTTTCAGGTTCAAATTACTAGCACATAAAGCCCAGATTAGTTATCGAGCTTCCTGTTTCCTCATGAATTCAGTGAATTAGTGAGAAAGCAAAGAAACTAAATCTTGTCTTTTTAAAAATGTGTGTGGCATATGATGGGCGCTCAAATAATATCTTTAAATAAATAAGGAAGGTCAAATTGTTACACAATATTAATAAAATGTCAA
The DNA here is from genome assembly GCF_963455305.1 of Plecotus auritus. NCBI lineage: Eukaryota > Metazoa > Chordata > Mammalia > Chiroptera > Vespertilionidae > Plecotus > Plecotus auritus. The sequence goes on along the minus strand of NC_137770.1, from coordinate 34,661,592 downwards.
TATTAGCAGATTGTTAGCTCAGGTAACAAAAAAGGATCCCAAAATCTTTGCCAATAAGACAAAAGCAATGTCTAAATGCTAGAAAACAATCAGATGACTAGAAATTGATGTCTGGCAGTAAAATCACACTACTGTTGCTTTTTTAAAAAATGAGAATTAAAAAGAAATTTAAAACAGACCAAGCCATGAATAGGACTGACTGTGTATGAACTGCAGAAAAAAGAAGGGAGCACTTGTAAATTAAGAAGGTGGTTCTTGCTGTGGCCAGTGTTGTGTTAAGTGGTTAGAGCATCAGCCCGCACACCGAAGGGTCGCAGTTCAATTCCCGGTCAAGGGCATATACTTGGGTTGTAGGTTTGCTCCCTGGCCCCTGTTGGGGCTATGTGAGAGGCAACAAATTGATGTGTCTCTCTCACATCAATGTTTCTCTCTTCTCTCTCTTTCTCTCTCTACCCCACACCCCTCCCTTCAACTCTCTCTAAAAATCAATGGGAAAAAATATCTTTGGGTGAGGATTTAAAAAAAAACAAAACTTTGTATTTCATCCTAAACATAATAAGATACGTATTGATCAGTAATTTTGTGGAACAAAACACAAATCCTTAGTCCTACAGAAATTTTTCTAGAAGGGTTAATATATACTCTTTGACTATTCTGGAAAAGGATGTGGGAAGCAAATATCTTTCTGTATCAGATCATCTTTTACCTCCAAATTGAAAATATCTGTTATAGAATTATTAGAATATTTTCATCTGTTATCTAGAAGAAATTTTTCTACTGGATCACTAAGCAACCTTGTTGTTTCAGTATGAAAACAACACATCACACTTTTTTTATGCTCTACTATCAGCATCTGGTCCTTAACTCAATAATATTTGATTATCCAGAAGGTGAAAGTTAGTTTTAGGAATTCTCTCTGAAGAGTAGGAGAAAAGTTTCCAGATTACCTCACTGGAGCTCATGACTAGACTCAAGCTACAAGTATAGATGAGTAATGGCATGTATGTTGGGGGAAAGGGAAAGCTAAAATATTGTATAATCTAGTGAACTACCTGAGAAGATGTTAAGAGTGTGTGTATATTTCCTTGTTCCCCGCCGGTGTATACAGATCTCCTTGTTGTTTGAACAGAGCGCACAGCAATGTAAGCATTGCTCAATCGTGTGCCACGCAACCGTAAACACCGGCCAGTTCGCCGGAGTGTTTCAGACACACACCCACACGCACACCCTCTCATGACACTCACCTGTCTCCCGGGGCCCGTGTCGCCTGCACTGGGAGCCTGTTTGCGTCCTCTGTGTCCGGGAACACTGTACTTGTGTACCTGCCGATCGGCTGCTTGGAGACCTGGGCGCCAGGTCACGTGATAGTTGCTATGCGTGTGGAGGTGCAGTTTTCTTTTCTTCTGCTCTTGCTCGTGTGTGTGTGTGTGTGTGTGTGTGTGTGTGTGTGTGTGTGTGTGTTTCTCTTAATTGGAGAAATGCTGCGAGTCCACAGGTCTTTGCAAGCCCAAGTCTGAAAACTTTGGACTCCTGACTTTTCAATGCTGGATTATCTGTGGATTTATCTTAGGGTGCCACACCTCCTATCAAGGCTGCAGCCCTGGGCTTTTCTGTCGAGCAAGGAGCTTTGCATTCCCCAGCGGAGACCCCTAGACCCGAGCCTGCTGAAGTCCTCCATGTCTGCAAGACCCAGGTGGCCGAGCTGGAGCTGTGGCTGCACCAAGCCAGCGTGGCATTCGAGCCGGAAACATTAAACGCAGACATGCAGCAGGTGGTGGAACAGCAGCTGGTAGGGTGCCAGGTAAGGCTGATGGGTTGGAGTTCAGGGCTTGCCTCCTCACCAATCACCTAGTGTCTTTGCCAGTTTCTCTTAAAGCGACAGTGTGTTTCTTTCTGTTACTCCGACCACTACGTTTATCTTGGCCTCAACTTTCTGTTCTCAGGGTAACTATTTGAAACGATTCATGTAAACAGCATATTTGGGGAAACAGTGGTAGTGGATGAGAGCGCAGAATCTAGAGTCCACATTTTTGAGGAAGTGAACTTCTCACCTCATTTTCTTCATAAGCAGGTTATCTCTTAGGACTTTGCCAGGATTAAATGAGAGCAGGTATAAAATCCAGTGTCTGGGGTATAAAGGATATAAAGAGTGTTTAATAAATGCTGTCGTTTTTATTTGGATTAGTAACTTCTTTGTAATTTCATTCATCAAAAATGAAACTGAAAATCCTGATTCGCAAGGTTGCAGATCCAGCATAAAAGGGCTTTGCTGTCCTTCACTATGACCACTCCTGCTGCTCCCTGGGAGGGGCCGGGTTATACACCTGCTTGCCTGTAGTCACTTGAGTAACCTTTGCAGGCTCAGCCTAAAGGTGGGGAATCCCTGTCTGTATCCCTCCCGGGAGGGACTACAGTGATGATTTCGCAGCAGCATAACTGTGTACACCTCCCCCAATGTTGCTTAGACCAGCCTTGGGCCAGCGTCTCTGCCTGATTGGCTCATTTGTCTGCCGCAGTGGTCCCCAAGGATCAGGACATCCTCTCAGGGGACCCCCATAGCACCTGCCCGATCCCAGGGAGCTTGACCAACTCAGCCTGTTAGGGGTAGTCCACCCCAGGTCCAAGTCGGACATGCCTCTCCTTCTTTCATTCAGGCCCACAGTCGTACAACATCCAGTGCCTGCCTAGCGGGCCCCGGCAGGCAGACTGACCTCCTTCCCTGGACAGCTAAGCACCTCTGACCCTAAAAGTCAGCTCTGAGGGGTGGGTTCACTCAAATACTGTCCTAGCCGCCTGGCCTGGCTGACGAGGCAGGGAAGTCTGACTTGATCTCAGCCAAAAGTCCAGAAGTCATGGGGCCTGCGAGTCTGAAAAAGACAGTGCTGCAGCACAGAACAGCGCTGTGCTGAACTGAACTGTGGCCTTTCAGATGCTGAGTACCAGCCCCTTGAGGCCATCCAGGGTCAATTTGCCAATTGATTGTCCTGCTGCCTGGGTGGACCCCATCCCGATTCCTTGATCATCACCCAATTCCCTGCTTGGACCACTTGTGGGTTCAAGGATTTGGGGGCTGCTCAAGGAAAAGACACCACCACAAGGTGGCGATAGTACACAAGGAGCTTTATTTGGGCAGGATCTTGATGGACTGGGAAGTCCCCCACAGCAGGAGACCTAGAGGCATGGGATGGGGTGGGGCCACCACCCGGAAGGGGAAGAGGACCAGGAAGCTCCCAGTGGATGGGGAGCCCAGAGGAGTCTTGTGTGTCTAGGTAATGTCTGCGAACCCTGAAGGGCAGCAGCGGCTCCCAGGTTTGTCTTAACCATGGCTAGCCGGTGTGGGGTCCAGTTTTGAGTTGGGGCCAGCGGGATTTGAGCTAAGGGTCCTGGCCTGCTGTGAATAATTAAACCTAGGGGCCATCTTTGGCTTATTTACATAACACCATGGCCCATATAGTTTAATATTGCAACATAAAAAGCCTCTCGGTGGTCTGTAAAAACGCTAAGTTCTCAGTGGGAAAATGTCCAAAGGACAGGTGCAAACAGATTAGTCGGGGAAAATTATATTCGGTAATTTGAGAAGAAATGTTCAGCCTTGGTTATTTAAAACATGTGAATCAAAACAGCTATTGTCTTGTTCCTACATTACATTGGCAAAAATTATATCATCCCAGAAAACCCTGGAGAAATGGCTCCACTAACGTCTGATAATTTTGTCTGTTGGTTCAATGTTCAGGGAGGGTCAGCTGACAGCATAAATAATGTTCATCATCTTTGACCTAATATTTTTTGACCATTACTTTAAGTTTACCCTCTGAAAATAACCCCAAAAAAGGATAAACATGTTTATGACAATATTAATTGCGAAAGTGAAGAACTGGATAAAGCTTAAAAGCTTAACAGTATTCCTGTGGTTAAGTGAGTCATGGGTTGTGAACATATTAAAAAGTATGTAAAGTAGCTAAGTGGGAAAACCAAGCACAAAATTCTAGTACTCTTGGTTTACAGCCACTCGAACATCTGTGAGTTCATATTATTCCAGCTTAGAAGAGTCTACGCAGGCTACAAGGAGTTTGCTTGCATGGAGGAGTTATAAGCCATACTATTTGGGGAAAAAAAAAAATTTGGCTAGTTTTTCCTTATATTTCTCTCAAAGAACTGACCTCGTTCTTAGTCACGCACTGAGTTTTCAGGACAGGTGATTACAGTGCTGGACGGTGGGTCTGAATGCGCCTGCCGCACTGTGTGCCCAGCCAGTTGGCATGACCGTTTGGGCTCCTGAGCCCCAGAACGGGGCAGAATTGATCTGTTGAAGAGGAATACAGTGACAGTGACTTACTGGGAAACTTACTTCATCCAGCTGAGTTATTTTTAGACCCATGTGTAAGTTGGCCAGTTCTATCAATGACTTAGTGTTTTAGGTTTCCTCTGTGGCCTTCTGGTATTTTGGAAACTTATTTGGCTTGAGAAAGAAAAGGAAAAAGAGCAAGGGAAAGAATTTTCAAAGAGTTTCGTGGAATTCTTTTTTTAAATTACTAAACACTTGCAGTGCAACAGAAAAAGCTTAGGAAGGTGGGAAAAAAATAATAGTCATCACAGACTATGTATCAAGCACTGGCCAAAGTGCATGGATTTAACTCTAATTCATCAAAGTGGCCCCAGGAGGTAAGTTCTGTTAATAATCCCATTTTACAGATGAGTAGAAGCACACTCATGCAAAGTAAGGTGCCTGAGTTTACCCAGCTACCAAGTGGCAGGGCTGGAATATGAACCCAGGTAGTCTAGTTCCAGTGTCTGTGTTCTTAACCACTGTGCTAAGCTGGATACATCCAGCTATGTTTTCTAAAGTGATTATAGAGTCACTTACTTTAGAGAACGACAGCTGCAGTTTGGGCTGGTTTGGTTGCACCCCTGTTGAAAAACGCAGGCATTATGTGCAAGTCTGTCCCCCCCGCCCCCACACACACACCCAAGGTCCCTTCCAACCTGTGTTTCTGGCACTTCTTATATACATTGAGGGAGAGAGCGTGAATCTAACTTACGTTGGGATATAACACTGACTCAAGACCAAAACTGTGACTCATTCGATGATTTTATTTCCTAGACGATGCTCACAGAGATTGAGCACAAGGTGGCCTCTCTGTTGGAGAACTGCAGAGACCAGGGCTTGGGAGACAGGGGAGCCACTCAACAGGAGGCTGAAGCCCTGGCCTTGAAACTGAAAACTGTGAAGTGCAATTTGGAAAAAGTCCAGCTGATGCTTCAGGAGAAATACAGCGAGGACCAGGTAAGATGTGGCTGTGCATAGACATGTGTGCGGATGTGTGGTTACGGTAGACCCATCAGGAAGGAACTCTGGGTGGAGATGCTGAAGCAACCACAGAGACGTCACCCTAAGGGAGAAAGAATTGCACCTCTTCACACTGTAAAGGACAGTTGCACTGCCTTTTGTTACTGGTTTCATTTTGCTGTGCAGTTTTCCTATCTAGGCGGTTAGTGATGGCATTGGTTTGGTTTGGGTTGGTTTGATTGGGTTGATCTTGCTGGCAATGAGGTCTGGTGTAAGCCTTCTTCATAAAAGAAGGACGCATTTCAAAGAAATTTTGTGACTCCAGTGGACTGGAAAACATTTTTATAGGTAAGATTAAAATTTGACATCAGAAACATTAACCCGTTTCTAGGGTACTTTTGTTATTCATTTACAAATATTCACATGTACTGATCATAGTATCATAATAGTTAAAGTGTTCTTGTGACTTAAAAGTGTTCTGTGTTTATAAATGCAAATGTACAACATAGGATAGGATCTTACTATATAAGATTTGCATCTGTACTTATGAGATGGTTGTTCCTACTTGAAGGACTTTTATTCACAGAAATAAGATGAGTTGCAGGTAGACAAGCCATATGGTTCCCCTTTCATCCTAATATATTCCTTTAAAAAATTTTTTTGCCCTAGCTGGTTTTGCTCAGTGGATAGAGCATCGGACTGTGGACTGAAGGGTCCCAGGTTCAGTTCCGGTCAAGGGCACATGCCAGCGTTGTGGGCTCAGTCCCCAGTTGGGGGTGTGCAAGAGGCAGCCGATCAGTGATTCTCTCTCATCATTGATGTTTCTATTTCTCTCTCCCTCTCCCTTCCTCTCTGAAATCAATAAAATATATTTAATAAATAAATAAATAATCTACTTTTGTTGTAGACTTAGGGACATTTTAATTTATAAGCATAATACTATTTCTCTTTTTGATTATTTTATTTTCTTCTTAAGGAAAAAAAAATAGATGTCCTGACTTTTATTTTATTTATTTATTTAATTCTTCATTGTTGAAAGTATTATGTATGTCCCCCTCTTCCCCTCATTGTCCTCTCTCAGCCCACCCCGCCCCCCAGCCCAGGCCTTCACCCCCCTGTTACTGTGTCCATTGGTTATGCTTATATGCATACAAGTTCTTTGGTTGATCACTTACCTCCACCCCCACCCCCCTATCCTCCCCTGCTTTCCCTCAGAGATTTGACGCTCTGTTCAATGTGTCTATGTCTCTGGATCTATTTGTGTCCTGGCTTTTAGTAATTGATTGGATGAAGGAAGTTGAAGAAATGATAAGATGGCCTCTCCATCCAGTGTAGTGGTTTTTGAAGTTGTTAGGAAATACGTACATTAAGTCCTAGAATATAAATTATAGTAAATAACAGAATACAGTCATTGACTTCATATAAAATGTTTCCATTATGTAGTCTCATTATCTGAATTGAAATAAAGTGGGTCCTCTTTTTAAGTAGTCTGCCATTATAAAATCTTTTGCAGCATTCCACCATTCTAAAGAAATCTTCGGAGCATCAAAAAGTTCTCCAACCAGATAACCTTTCTGAATTTGAATCTGTTGTCATGGAAAGGCCGCAATTCGCCAGACAAAAAGATTTCCAGCAGCAGGAGGTAATGTGAGCCCGTAACAGTTGTAAGGATAAGAATACTATATGGAATTTCCCCTTGAACTAAATACTGAACTGCCTGTGGAGCGTTTTCTTGGGTGATGAGTGGAAAGTGTGATGTGCGGTATTCCTGTGTGTGCAGCAACTCTGAGTTGTTCTTTTTAACATGTTTTATTCATTGAGAGAGAGGAAGGGGGAGAGAGAGACTGAGAGAGAAACATCGATTTGTTCCACTTATGTTGGGGTGTTTCTCAGCATCTAGAAGGGTTCAGGACTCTGGAGAAGGGGCTGCATGTAAATTAATAAAGAGACTAGAAATATAAATTTGGAATACATGGGGGAGCCAGAGGAGACTTAGCTATAGTCACCAAGTTTCCCGAGTCTTTGGACCCCTAGCTTTTTATTAACACAAATTGCCCTAAGGCAAAGCAGATATACATATCAAAGGCAAGGTTTGGTATATAGTAGGCATTGTCAGGTTGGAGGAACTGCCTTTGGCTGTTCCAGTAGCAGGCAATAATATGATTCAGCAAATCTTTAGGTTTGGGGAAATGCTTTCAGCCATTCCAGCAGGCAATAATATGATTCAGCCCTGCTGAATATAGAAGCCTATCAACTTTTTGAGGACTTCTTGCATTTATTATGACATGCTGGAATTAGCTTCCAACACACTTACTTATGCATTCATTGGTTGCTTCTTGTATGTTCCCTGACCGGGGATCCAACCTGCAACCCTGGCGCATCAGGATGATGCTATAAGCAACTGAGCTATCAGACCAGGGCAGCAACTCTTGGGTTTTGTGTGTGTACTGTGGCATCAGCTATGCTTTCATCTTCCGCAGCCGGGGACACTTTAACGTTGGTACTTTATTAACTTGTATCTTACATCAAAGTAAGTGTGTATCTTCAGGATGAACTTACCTGTCCCTGCAACACCTCTTTCCCTGTTTAAAAATGTGTCAGGGTATTTTTGGTGATTTTCCGTATGTGCTACATATGTAAACAACACTTGGTTGTTGTGCAAAATATTTTTAAGTAGGCTTTTTGAAAAGTGAACGTTGATGAGCATAAGCAAGCAAAAAAGAGAAATAGTAAATAATGATTTAGGAAGTGATTCAAATCAGATGAGCTGAGCAGAAGAAACCCGTGGATAGTCATTGAAAACCCTGATTGATTGGACCATTTGAATCTTGTTCAATTATAGGTACTGGAGTTGAAACCAATGGAACAGAAAGATTTAGTCAAATTCATAGAATTGAATGCTAAGAAAATGTGGCCCGAGTATTGCCAACATGATAAAGATACAACTCAGAAACAACCTGTGAGGTAAAATGATTTTTAAGAGTTGGGTATCCAGTAGTTGGTGGTTGGGAGAATTAGGAGTGTTTCTTATAAAACATTGTTTGAAGGTAATAAAACTTCCATATGTTGATTGTTCTTTGCACCTTTTGTTTTTCTTGAAAGCGGTGAGGCATCTAGCCCTGAAAACGATGCTCCAGACTCGGTCTTGTCACACCAGGACGGAAATGGGGATAAGTGGCAATATTTGCATCAGGAGCTCTCGTCAAAAATACGGCAGCCTCTGCCCCCGCTCGTGGAGCCTCAGGTCAGTGTGTTTCTGCGCAAAGTGAGTAAGCATGCTGTTTAGAAAGTCCATCAAGCATTCAATAAATACACAGGCATGTTCTGCATCATGTTGCAGTGTACTTTCAGAGAGCAAGGATGCCAAGTGGGTTTTTCACTTGGCTGACTCCTTCCCACCCTCCTGGAAATCAGCCTTACTTAAGCGCTTCCCCCTCGCCCCCTCCACCCCCGCCTCCCTGGAAACAGGTCTCCCTATACTGGGGCCTGTTTATTGTCAGTATTCCCCATTAGATGGTGGGAGAAGAAAGTCCGCGTCTGCCTGGCTCACATCTGAATGCCTAGCCAGCACCTGGAACATCATAAAATCTCGGTCTGTACACTGAGTGGCCAGATTATTATGATCTCTGAACGCATAATAATCTGGCCACTCAGTGTAGACTGACCACAGAGTTGGGATTTTAAAATAAGGTTTTTCCATGTATAAGAACTGCATTGTGGGTAGTTAGAAAGAAGCAGAGGACTTACTAGCCAGAGGCTGGGGGCCACTATCTCCTGGTGCCTTGACATATTAAGATTTGCAAGCTTTCCCTTACACATAAGTACACTGAGTGGCCAGATTATTATGCGTTCAGAGATCATAATAATCTGGCCACTCAGTGTATATTGAATGGATAAAGTGTGGACACAAAGGGCCCACATACTAACCCTGACTAGCTCGGGGGAGGCCAACACGGAGGGCCCTACAAACTCGGAGACCAAAAGTAACTATTTAAGATGAACATACAAATTCCTAACTAAAAGCATATCATGGCGGGCAGTTGTGTCCTAGGCCTGTAGCTTCCTTGACAAAGGTCCGTCTTTACCTTAAGTGAGCTGTTCATGTCTTTTTGCGTCTAAGATAACATACCTTTGGGACCTCAGTCTCCTTTTCCAGACCCCTCAGAGCACCAGACCACAGAGCCCCTCACTGTTGTCATGTTCCCCCAACACCATCTCCACGTGCTGTACATGTTCATTGTTAGCTATCCTGTACCCAGCAAGGCAAAAGAAATGTGTGACTCCCTGTTCTACTCTTTATCCAGTCTCAGAGATGTCCCATTTGCTTTCCCTGGCTTCCCTAATCTACCACCAATGAATTTCACATAACCCACCCCTTACATCTCCTCCTGTAATTATCATGTAAAAGATAAGCTGTGAAACTGCCATTCTCTGGAGCATTTTCTCAGTCTAGTGAGATTTGGCCTCCCGATAATTGTCAGTTTGGCTCAAATAAACTCATAAATTTTTCTACGAGTTTCTTATGTCTACAAAAGGAGTGAATAATATAAAGGAAGTACTTTTTTATTTTTTTAAATAAATCTTTATTGTTCAGATTATTACAGTTGTTCCTCTTTTTCCCCCCATAGCTCCCCTCCACCCAGTTCCCACCCCACCCTCTGCCCTTACCCCCCCACTGTCCTCATCCATAGGTGTACGATTTTTGTCCAATCTCTTCCCGCACCGCCCACACCCCTTTCCCCCTGAGAATTGTCAGTCCATTCCCTTTCTATGCCCCTGATTCTATTATATTCACCAGTTTATTCTGTTCATCAGATTTTTTGCTCACTTGATTTTTAGATTCACTTGTTGATAGATATGTATTTGTTGTTCATAATTTTTATCTTTACATTTTTCTTCTTCCTCCTCTTCTTAAAGACTACCTTTCAGCATTTCATATAATACTGGTTTGATGGTGATGAACTCCTTTAGCTTTTTCTTATCTGTGAAGCTATTTATCTGACCTTCAATTCTGAATGATAGCTTTGCTGGGTAGAGTAATCTTGGTTGTAGGTTCTTGCTATTCATCACTTGGAATATTTCTTGCCACTCCCGTCTGGCCTGCATAGTTTCTGTTGAGAAATCAGCTGACAATCGTATGGGTGCTCCCTTGTAGGTAACTAGCTGTTTTTTCTCTTGCTGCTTTTAATATTCTCTCTTTGTCTTTTGCTCTTGGCATTTTAATTATGATGTGTCTTGGTGTGGTCCTCTTTGGATTCCTTTTGTTTGGGGTTCTCTGCGCTTCCTGGACTTGTAAGTCTATTTCTTTCACCAGGTAGGGGAAGTTTTCGGTCATTGTTTCTTCAAATAGGTTTTCAATATCTTGCTCTCTCTCTTCTTCTGGCACCCCCATAATTCTGATGTTGGTATGCTTGAAGTTGTCTCAGAGGCTCCTTACACTATCTTCATATTTTTGGATTCTTTTTTCTTTTTTCTTTTCCGGTTGGGTGTTTTTTGCTTCTTCATATTTCAAATCTTTGACTTGATTCTTTGCGATCCTGTAGTCCAGTGGTCGTCAAACTATGGCTCACGAGCCACATGCGGCTCTTTGGCCCCTTGAGTGTGGCTCTTCCACAAAATACCACGGCCTGGGCGAGTCTATTTTGAAGAAGTGGCATTAGAAGAAGTTTAAGTTTAAAAAATTTGGCTCTCAAAAGAAATTTCAATCGTTGTACTTTTGATATTTGGCTCTGTTGACTAATGAGTTTGCCGACCACTGCTCTAGTCTGCTGTTGGATCTCTGTATATTATTTTTTATTTCAGTCAGTGTATGCTTAATTTCTAGTTGGTCCTTTTTTATATCCTCGAGGGCTCACTAAATTTATCTGGGGTTTCTAGAAAATTCTTGAAAAACCTTATAACCGTGCTTTTGAACTCTATATCCAGTAGTTTGCTTTCATCCATTTCTGTCTTTTGTAACCTGTTTCTTTGTCTCCACATTTTGGCTGCTTCCCTGAGTTGATAGAGTGGCTTTGTGTGCTAGGTGTCCTATAGGGCCCAGTGGCTCAGCCTCCCCAGTTACCTGAGGTGAACACTCTTGGTGCACCCCTTTGTGGGCTGTGTGCACAGTCTTGTTGTAGTTAAGCCTTGATTGTTGTTGGTATCACTGGGAGGAATTGACCTCCAGGCCAGTTGGCTGTGAGGATCAGCTGTGTCTACAATGGGAGAACTTCTGTGCTGGAGACACCCTTATGGGGCAAGACTTGCTTCAGTGGGGCTTTGGTGCTCACTGAGTCTGCCCCTTGAGTGTGTCCCTTATGGATCTGAGGAGTTGTAATCTGTACGGTCCCACTCTGACCACTGGGTACACTGGCTGTTGGATCTCCAAGGAGGTGCTAATTTAGCTCTGCCTGAGGCCACCCAGCAGGAACTACAGAAAGATCTGCAGATTCCTCTTCTTTGTTTGGAGTTTAGAGGTGCCCAGATGAGGCCCAGCTGTGAAGCAGTGTAAGCTGCTGTGGGGCCTTGGGCCTTCTTTTGGATGATCTGGGTCTCTCTGACCCAGCTGCAGTTTGTTAGGTAATTTTAGGTTGCAAAGGGCCAGGCCATTCGTATGCAAAAGCCTCTGCGCACATCTTGGGTGGGGCTGGGTCTCAGGGAATTAACAGGGTGGAGCAAACAGCTATGGCTGATCCTCAGCCCTGCTCTAAGAGGCCCCCAGGTCTCAGTGTCCTGCAGTAATCGCTGCAGGCACCTTTGAGAGAAAGCCGCTCTCGAGTTCAACCCAATGCCAGACAGTCCAGTTTCTCCCCATATGAGTCTGGGTCCCCAGAGTCTCGCCCGGAACTGGAGTTCAGACCAGTCGGGAGCTTGTGTCTCCCTCTGGATTGAAAAAAATAACAGCGTACTCAGTTGCCTGCCCTTTTCTCGTGCGCGCGCCTTCGTACCTCTGCACTTTACTTCCACACCCCCTCTGAGTCTCAGTGTGCTCTTCTCTTCCCTTCTAGTTGTAAAATTTCCACTCAGCCAGCCTTCCTGTGGTTCTGGATGATGTCCGTTTTGTCTTTTAGTTGTAGTTTTGAAGTGGTTGTGCGAGGCAGCAATTTCAGGTGTTTTCCTCGGCTGCCATCTTGGTTTCTCTTAGGAAATACTTTTTTAAAAAAAGATACATTCATTTCTTTTTTTAAAAAAATGAATGAGTATCATTCATTCATCAAAATATTATCTGGACTCTGCAGTGTGCTGGCGCCGGTGCCAACGGTACCTGTCCGTTGGTATTGCCCCCAACACACCTTACGTTGCCATTACTGGTTTTATTCATCCTGTGCCAACTACTGCTGGGTTTCTCTCCAACGGGGAGCCCATGAGCAGGATTGGAACTGGTGCTCACAGGAGGCAAGCTTCTGCCTTCAGCATCGCACTCAAACTGCCTGGGCAAAGGTTACCAGTGATTTCCCAGTCCCCCACCTGGTGGGCACTTGGCAGTTCTCTTCTGCAGAGAACCTCATTTGACCAACTAAAGTTGAATCCAACTGATGGGTGGGCTTTAGTTGTGGTTTCTTCTGTGAGACACACGGGGACAGGAATATCGTTCTCTTCCTGAGAGCAGAACTCCATCGGTAGCCTTGCCCCAAACGGAGCCCTGTCACCCACCCTGTTTCCTCTTAGGCCAGCTCTCCCATTTGAGAAAGACATTAACTCTGAGTCACTCACCCTTCTCAAGTCATAGCTCATTTTCATTACTTATCTAGCTTTTCAATAACAAAATCAAGATGGGGATCTGTCCCTGAGGTGACTATTTTATTCTAAGAGTTGTCTATATTCCAGGAGTTTACTCATAAATGGGAAGAGAAGCAGCTAATCTGGTCACATGGGTAGCATTGCTAATAAATGGAAAGATTAAGGGTTTTACTCTATTTTTCAAATTGTGGTTTGTTTTCCTGTCTAAATGGACTGTCAAGTGTCTAAGGAAAGCCTGTCATGACTTTTCCAACTACTTTTCTAATTTTTAAAATTTAATTATTTTTTCTTACAAATCAAGAAGGTAACTTGGAAGATAGCATGCTAATGCGAAGGCATTTTTGCTGTTTTATATTAACATAAGCAAGATCTCAAATGGTCTCTAATAGCATTTCCCCTTTTAAAAATAGGTTGCCACAGATATGAGTATTCTACCCAGTGTGAGTGTGTATAACTTTAGATACCCGACAGCTGAAGAACTGAAAACCTCTACCACCCAACTTGAAGACCTGCGTCAGGAAGCAAACAATCTTCAGACACAGGTAGCAGCTGCGTGTTACAAGTGATATTGTAAACCGGTCATATTTCCCTTGTAAACAAATAATAGAACACATAATGGAAGGAAGAGGTGTTAGAATTGCAAACAGAATTTGTCTCTCCTGCCAACTTTGATAAATTTCATGGTGGCTGCCTAGAGCACCAAGTGCAGAGGCTTCTGAACCTGAGCCGGGGATCAGCAGGACCCAGGATCGTGATTGATTAGTACTGTCTGTGTGGTGCTCTGGGTGAGGAGGGAGAGGGGGAGGACTGGCAGGGTTTCCAGCCTTGAGGAAGCTTAATGCTGGGTAATGTAGATATCCATCAGAGAAGATGGTGGGAAACAGAGCCCAGACTGGGGTGATTACTAGCTTTAGCATGCTTCTCATTACTAGCTTTAGCATGCTTCTCAATCACTTGTAATGGTCAGAAATTCAAGGTGATCTTCAGCAAAGAAAAAGAGGTGGTACCAGCAGCTTGTGCTAAAACAGACCTATGGCCCGTAAACTCACCAGGGCATGATTGCACAATGTTAGAGGGCCCCCTCCCGGGAGTTGTAGATCTAAGGGTGGCCTTCATTCTTATAGTCAGCCCATAAATGACACTCCTAACTCCCCTGTTTCACAGTCCATCTGTCTCTCTTTTTTTAAAATATATTTATTGATTTCAGAGAGGAAGGGAGACTAGGATTGAGCCCACAACCTGGGCCTGTGCCCTGACTGGGAATCGAACCGTGACCTCCTGGTTCATAGGTTGATGCTCAACCACTGAGCCACACCAGCTGGGCCATCTCTCTTTTTTTAATTGAGATATAATCCTATATAATAAAAGGGTAATATGAAAATTGACCCTAACGGCAGAACGACCAGGAACAACCAGTTGCTATGACATACACTGACCACTAGGGGGCAGACGCTCAATGCAGGAGCTGCCCCCTGATGGTCAGTGCACTCGCACAGAGGGAGCTCCGCTCAGCCACAAGCCTGGCTGACAGCTGCGAGCACAGTGGTGGTGGCAAGAGCCTCTCCCTTCTCCTCGGCAGCACTAAGGATGTCCGACTGACGGCTTAGACCCAATCCACCGGGGAGCGGGCCTAAGCCGTCAGTCGGACATCCCTCGAGGGCTCCCGGACTGTGAGAGGGTGCAGACTGGGCTGAGGGACCCCTCCCCCTCACCCCCGAGTGCACAAATTTTCATGCACCGGGCCTCTAGTTGACATATAACGTTACATTAGTTTCAGGTGTACAATATAAAGATTCACTATTTGTATATATTTCTAAATGCTGACCACAATAAGTCTAATTAGCATCCACCACCACACATACACATTTTTTCCTTGTGATGAGAACTTTTAAGATCTACTTCTTAGTAACTTTCAAATATGTAATACAGCATTGTTAACTACAGTCACCATGCTGTACCATCCTTATCTTTAAGATATCATACCTCTTTCTAATCAGCCCCTTCAGCTTTCCTGACTTCTTTCCCTTCCCCAGGCCATACTTGATTTCTCTTACCTGCTTTCTCCTACATTAAAATGTGGGGGTTGGGTGCAGGGGGTAAGGGGTAATATGATTTCTCTGGGACCACACTTCCACCTGATGGCCCCACTAACCAAGTCCTTCATCTTGTGATTGACCTTTTAATTCCATTCAATAGTCAACTGCCTACCTAACATTTAATTTCTTAACCTTGGTTCTCTCAGAGTTAACATCTTAATTTTATTTATTTACTAGAAGCCTGGTGCACGAATTCATGCACGGGTGGGGTCCCTCAGGCTGGCTGGCGATCGGGGCAATCAGGGTCATCTCACCCAGTCTCTATCGGGCCGATTGGGGCTGGCTGGCTGCGTGGGGAGGGACCAATGGGAGGTTGGCCAGTTGGGGGGAGGGACCGATTGGGGCCAGCCAGCTGGGAGGGAGGAGGGACCGTGGGAGGTTGGCCGGCCAGGGAACAGGGGGAGGGCCAATCGAGGCTGGCCAGTTGGGTGGGGAGAAGGGACCGTGGGAGGTTGGCCGGTGGCGGGGGAGGGACCACGGGAGGTTGGCCCGCCACGGGAGGTTGGCTGTGGGAGTGCACTGACCATAATGGGGCAACTTCTGCATGAGCATCTTCCCCCTGGTGGTCAGTGAGAGTCATAGCGACTGGTTGACCGGTCGTTCAGTTGTAACGGTCGCTTAGGCTTTTATATATATAGATTCTGTTACCTCATTCACATAAACCGTAAGCTATAACAGGAACCAGGGGAAAAGTAGGCAGAGGAAGGCAAGAATCCTACTGAGTTTTATTTTTTCTTTTCTCCTCTTGATTCAGGAAAACGTGACAGAAGAAACCTACATACATTTGGATAAACAGCTATTTGAACTCTTTCTGACCCTCAGTCAGTGCCTGGGCAGCGTGGAGGAGCTGCTGCAGACACCTGGGCTCTGCAGAGAGGACGTTGGTGCCCAGCAGGTGTTCTATGAGGTAGGGAACTTCCAGAAGCCCATGTGCTTGCATTGCCTCAGGCAGCCCAGAGGTAACTCACTGTGTCTTCTTGCCTCTCCACTTTGCAGACACTGGCTCTCGAGCTGAAAAAACTGTACTTAGCTCTGAGTGACAAGAAGAAGGATCTTCTGAAAGCTATGACTTGGCCTGGCAGGACCGCCAACTTGTTCCCTGAATGTTTTGAAAAGCTGCAAGTTTACGTGGAGCACATACAGGCTGCTACTGCGTCCAGGAGCAAGTCCCTGAAAGCCGGCCTTGACTATAATCGCAGTTACCAGGTACGGGTCTCGGCGCTCAGCCTGCGTGGGCACTGTTTTCGGTTACAGCACGGACCCCTAACTCCCATTAATTCCTAGTCCTGGTGGCGGTTGTGAATAGGAATTGCTAAGGAAAGCAGCAAGGCTGTCTTTCTGTGAAGGTCTTTTAGTTCTGCTGCTCTTGGTTGGAGACCATTCAAAAGCCAGGACTTTCCAAAGTCTTGGGTATGACTTTATGTTGAGCTAAAGTACTGTTTCTGTCCTGTGTTGCACTCAGCCACTAATGAGTGTCGTGTGGGAGGACTGCTCGGTAAGAGGGGAAGTTTCTGAGTAAAGAAATGACAGTTCATGTATGTTTCAGGTAGACTCACCTGGCGGTTGTCTCATGTGGATTAGAGGAGAGATCGGAGGCAGGTTGACTGGTTAGGAAGTTACTGAATTTGTCTAATGAAAAAAACACACACCACCACTGATGAAGGAGTCTTACCCATAAAGTCAACCCTGAATCTGATAAAGCCTCTAGAATTTAAGTAAAAGACACAAGGGAAGAAGAACATGTTAGATGTCACCGTGAGTGCAGTCAGCCAAGTCCAGACATTGGGAAGCTGCACAGAATAAATAAAATCCAAGAAACAGGAGAGAGAGAGATGGTGGGGAGCCGGCCAATTACAGCACACGTGAGACACCTGTAATCCATTGCAACCTGCTGGGCCTCATTTAGATCCCAATTCAAAAAAAAAAACGAAATAAAAATGATAGGCAGTTAGAGAAATGTGAACCCTGTCTAGACTGTTAATAACACTAAGGAATTATTGTTATTATTGATTTGTGGGATTTGTAAAGGGAGGAACCTTTCTCTTTTAGAGGTATATACTGGCACATCTATTGGTGAAATACTACGATATCTGGGATTTGCTTCAAAATAATCTGAGGGGAGGGGTTAGGTAGAGTCCAGAGAGTGCCGGGGAGATAGATACAGAGGAGAGAGGACCAGCCACAAGCTAGTCGTTGTTGACGTGGGATCGTGTTGATGCAGGGAGCTCTCTATTTTGGTTTATGTTTGAAATTTCTGATGGCACGAAACTCAAAGGACAACTAAAATTTTTTAAAAAGGTATTGAAAGGCCTGAGTGAAATTCTCACTGTTTCTTGCATTTATCTTTTTGTACAGAATGAAATAAAGCGATTATATGATCAACTGATTAAGAATAAAACATCTTTACAACAGTCTTTGAATGAAAGTAGTGGCCAGAGTATTGATGAACAGCTTCAGGTAATCAAGGCAAAATCATTCCGACTAACCTCACCTCGGGCCAGAGTCTCGTGTCTGAGCTGTGCTTCTGAGCCACTTCTCCCTGTGAGCCGTGGCCAGGCTTAAGTAAATAAAAATGAAAATCCTTATGCCAGCCTTTGGAAGCATCTCGTAATAGTCCTTTATTGAGTGTAAAACAAAACAACAGGCCGTTGTCACCTGTCAACTGGGCAAAACGTTAAGTGTGTGCAGTGTTGGGAAATGCGCCCTTACCCTGTTGGTAGGAGTACTGACTGGGGATCAGTTGGCTGGACTGCATTAGAATTTTCAGTGTAAATGCCCTTCCACCCAGAAGCAGTTCCATTCCACTCATTTATTCAGCAAGTGTTAACCGAAGACCTACCGTGTTCAGGCACTGCTCTCGGTGCCGGGATGCATTTATCTGAAGGAAATAAGTGCATAAAGGTCAATGTGTATGTAAATATTCAAGGATGGACCAAGTGGCACTACTTGAGTCCAAACCTCTAGATAGTCCGCAAGTCCATTAAGAGCAGACTGTGCAAACCACGTGCCTGTTTGAAAGGAGCCAGACACGTTTGTACTGATCTGAGGACATGCTGAGGATCTGATAAGCGAGTTGTGCAGACGGCAGAACAGAATGGTGTGTGCACCTCGGTGCCTTTAAGGACAGGCACTTGTACCGCTATGGTACATGCATTAGAAACAAACTGAACTGTGGATCTTTGGGGAGAGCTGGAAGGGAGGGAGGGAAAGTGGGACTTCCACTTTCCCTTAACTTCTTCCTGTGGAGTTTTTAAATAAATGCGTGCGCTTCTCTAACTTATTTTAAATGTTTTCTTTTTTGCCTTGTCTCCTTAGAAAGCAGATGCCTGTACAGCGGAGCTGCGGAACTCTGAGAGCCGAGTAGCAAAACTCAGGGCCGAGGGAGAGAGGCTTCCTCTACCTTATGCTCTACTCCAGGAGGTTTACAAACTAGAGGTGTGTCCGAGCAGAAAGCATCCACGCAGTGAATTACTAGGATTATTTGTATGTTTTTTTTTCCCTCCCACCGAGGGAGTTCAGATTTGTCCTTCCTTTGGTTATTTTCATGGTTGGATGAAAATGTTGGACACCCCTGCTCTTCCTTTTCAGGACGTTCTGGACAGTATGTGGGGTATGCTGAGAGCCAGGTACTCGGAACTCGGCAGCCCTTGCGTCACTGAGAGCCTGCAGGACGCTTTGTTGCAAGGCTTGGCGGAACTGGTGACCATCGGGAAGGAAAAGCTTGCTCGTGACCATTTACAGCAAACCAAAAGTAAAGGTGCCCTGCAGGCTCAGATACAGAATCACAAGGTAAGACACACGGTTGGAGCACCGTGTCATAGACGCGGTTTTTCTGAGTGGGAAGCGAGAGCATCCATTTTCTTCCTTGGGGAAATACGTATCATTCCTTCATTCTTTTAACAAGCATCCATTGGAATGCTCGTGTACCAGGAGCCCTGCTCACCGCTAAGCATCTGATGTGAATGAAGCAGATGCAGCTCCTTGCCTTGGTGGAGCTTCCCATTGATTGAGAAGACATTTATTAAAGAGCCATTCAGACAGATTTAAAATTAAAATTGGGATGCACACTTGGAGAGCATTTAATAGAGGAAATTTAACTCAGGAGATTAGACAAGGTGAAACATGCAGTAGGTGACTGTTTAGTCAGGGGCACTGACCTCTTTTCCCTTGGATTGTGATGGTCAAATAACAAATGACAACAGCCAACACAATAGCTGTCTGGTGTGAATGAATCAAAATTATATCTTTTTTTGGGTCAGACTGGCAAAAAACGTATTTTTTGGTGTGCTGCAGAATTTTAGCAATAGTTTATGTGTGCAATGAGATGAAAAAGGTTGAAAATTGCTGCAATACACCCATTCATTTTCCATTTATTTCATTAAACAAAACCTCACCAACCAAAAACATGCAGTGACTTAAATATCCTATCTAATAAGAGTAATATGCAAATTGACCGTCACTCCAACACACAAGATGGCCGCCCCCATGTGGACACAAGATGGCCAGAAGGGGAGGGCAGTTGTGAGCTATCAGGCAAGCAGGGGAGGGCAATTGGGAGGGACAAGGCCTGCAGGGGAGGGCAGTTAGGGGCTACCAGGCCTGCAGGGGAGGGCAGTGTGGGGGGAACCAGGCCTGCAGGGGAGGGCAGTTGGGGCGACCAGGCTGGCAAGGGAGGGCAGTTAGGGATGACCGGGCCGGCAGGGGAGGACAGTTAGGAGTGACCAGGCCAGCAGGGGAGGGCAGTTGGGGGCGACCAGGCCTGCAGGGGAGGACAGTTAGGAGTGACCAGGCCGGCAGGGGAGAGCAGTTAGGGTGACCAGGCCAGCAGGAGAGGGCAGTTAGGCGTCGATCAGGCTGGCAGCAGGCAGAAGTGGTTAGGGGCAATCAGGCAGGCAGGCAGGCGAATGTTTGGAAGCCAGCAGTCCTGGATTGTGAGAGGGATGTCCGACTGCTTGTTTAGGCCCAATCCCAGTGGGCAGTTGGACATCCCTCGAGGGGTTCCAGATTGGGTAGGGTGCAGGCTGGGCTGAGGAACACACACACCCCACCCCACCCCCCGTGCACGAATTTTGTGCACCGGGCCTCTAGTTGGTAATAAAAACTGTGTAAGACGTAGTTCCTACCTTCAACAAGCTTAAGTCAAGGCTTTTGATAAGTGGGCCTCAGTCTAAGAAAGTCCAAGGTAAAGATGTATAAAGGATGGAAGGGAAGGAGAAAATAACATCAGTGGCTGGGCCCTGTGCTCGCTGCTTTGTGAACCTCCCATGTATCCTTCACAAGGAATGGGAGGAGGGATTCACATAGAGGTTCCTGCAGACGATTAGAGAGGACAGCTGGTGCAGCTGGAGAGGGACCATGTGAAGGGAAGCTTTCCCCTTCAGAGGCTCTCCAAGTGCCATCCCGGGAGCTGTTAGGTACCAGGATCCCCAAAGATCCTCTCAACAAATTCCCTTTTCTTGCCGTTTTACGGAGTAGAGGTCAAGAGTCAAGTTTAGGAACCCCAGCTGTGGACTGTGTGGTCTCCCTGAGCTAACACAGTTATCCATACAACTTGTTGTCTTGAAATTAATCAGCTACATTGTCACCTACCTTCTTGTAAAGTTTCTTAAACCTTAGAATAACTGATTTAGGAAGATCTGGCTGGAAATTGAAATTAACTAATAATGTTTGGCCATTAACATGGACTGTTTTGTGGAAAATATTACTAGGGTGATTTTTCCTTAAGATTTGTTAAAATGTCATTAATGTTCAAAAACTAAGGGATACATAGTCAGTTTTCTTTTTGTTTTCTTGTGTGTTTTAGTCTATATGGCTGACCTGGGATTGCGGGTTAAAAAAGCAAATATAGCAGTATATGAAGTTAAAGTAGCCCTGGCTGATGTGGGTCAGTGATTAGAGCATCAGCCAGCAAACTTTGGGTTTGAGGGTTCAATTCCTGGTCAAGGGCATGTACCTGGGTTGCAGGTTCAATCCCTGGCCCTGGTCGGGATGCATGTGGTAATTGATGTGTCTCTCTCACAAAAATGTCTCTCCTCTCTCTCCCCTCCCTTACCCTCCCTCCCACTCTCTCTAAAGAAACATCAATGGAAAAAATATATTTGGGTGAGGATTAACAACAACAACAACAAAGTTAAAGTAACTTGCTTTGTAAGATTTCACGTTGCAGAAATAAATATTAAAACCTTCTTCATTTTACAGCTTTTTTTCCAGAAGCTTGTTGCTGACATGCTGTTAATCCAAACATACTTCAACAAAATGCTTCCTTCTTTATTGCAAAAGAAAGAGACATCTTGGGCAGAACAAGTAAAAGAAGTTAAATTACTGGAAGAAAAGGCACGCCAGTGTGGGATAAAGCAGCAGAGTCTGTTGCAGGTATTTGGGTTACATAAATTTTGTACTTGAAAAGCTGGGAATTCCGGATTGTCAGCCACCGCCTCCAGGTGTCAAAAACAAATGTCATTAGGCAGTAATTAAATGGGAATTAATAATGAGGAGTTAGTTCTGGCTACTACTTCCTGGATGCAATATTAGCTGAAGTTTCTTATGTGTAAATCAGGGACAGCTCAGCCTCTTTCAACCGTCTAGGTCTGTGTAGAGGAAATAAACAAAATGGAAAGCACGTTGAGATCTTGAAGGAGATCATTTGGATGAAGGAGTCACTGGTTCAGAAGTAGTCACTGAACCAGATGTTCCTTCTGTCGCTGAAGTGGACTCCTGACAATCTTGTCCCAATTCTGAGAAAAAAATAAGCTTGTATAAAGCGTTCTCTCAATTTTAAGATTTTGCCCTGTAACTTTTTAAATGCAGTGGATGTCAGCACCTAAAGGAAATGAACAAAAGGCAAGGAACTATTCAACTATATCAATGTGGTAGGATATGTGTTACTTTTAGATATTGATAAGTAAAATGTCCTATTGAGTGTGTCCAATGGATATTTATAGTAATCTTTCATCGTGTCAAAAAGAAGACTTCATGTGAGTGCCCATCCTAGCCAGGTGACCCCTATCTCAATAGATAGGAAAATTAGCAAGGTGGTTCTTTTTTCAACAGATACTATTTAGTGATACTATTAAGTGTGCATACGTGGGCTCTGTAGTGTGTGGGGATGCTAGAAGTGGGCTCCTGTGGAAACGGAGCGAGGACGAGGCAAGATTTAGGTGAAGGTAAGACTTCCCCTGATGTAGGGTTAGCCCACACCTCAGTGAAATCATGCCTTGGCCCCGGTAGGGTAATGTCCGGGGTCAGGGGGTTGTGGCCGGGAGGAAGAAAGCAGCCCAACAGGAGCTTCTGCTCAGAAGCTTTGAAAGGTAGCCCTTTGCCTTTGCACATGAGAGAGCGGCTCTTGTAAAGCCTCCTCGGAGGGGATGCTGAGACCACTTTAACGTAATCATTTCAGTTCCTGCGCCATTTGATGAGACAAACATAATGCCAACTGGATTTTAAAAGCCTTCTCCACACAGGCAAGGGAGTTACTTCCCATTGGACACCAAGCTTCTACTGGAGGGGGTTCTCTCAGAAACCCCTAGAATCCGTGCTTTAACTTTGTGTGCGTCTCAGAGTCCATTTTTATTTTTATGATTCATTTTGTCATTGTCTGGGATTCATTAAACGCACTCCTATTGGTTGGATGTTCTTGATTCTCTAGAAATGGGAAGAATTTGATGAGAACTATGCCTCTCTTGAGAAGGACCTGGAAATCCTGGCATCTACGTTGCCCTCCGTGAGCTTGGTGGAGGAGACCGAGGACAGATTAGTGGAAAGGATCTCATTTTACCAGGTATTTTGCTGCCGTTGAAGCTGTCAAAGGCATGGTCGATAGCACTTTGTATGTGTGGGAGAGTGGTTTTTTAAATTTATTTTACTAAACTGCTTGATTTTTGCAGGTGAATGGGTTGAATTGAAATGAAATATTGTTCATCACACAAATCCCTGTCAAACACATTCGGGGAAACTGTAGATTAGATCGAGAGCTCCTCAGCATCACCACGTATTTGGCTTGGGGTCCAAGACCTCGGTCTGAGTCCTGGCTCTCATGTTCCCTGCTGTCACCTCCCCTGTCCGAGCCTCAGTTCCTTTATCTGTAGAACACAGACAATCATGCTGGTTCTACCTGTCCAGAGAGGTGGATGTCAGTGGTTATGGAACGCAACTGACATATGGAAAGAACTTTGTAAACCAGGAGCCTCTAAACATATATTTAGTTTTATTACTACAGGGAAGCTCTGATGGGACCTAGCTTGTGATCCAGACAATAACCTGTCACCTGCCACAAGCATCATCAAAAGACTTTAAACTGTAAACACTTTCTCGTGTCACTTTTAGTACTATTATCAAAGTCTGTGTGTCTCGGATTTCGATGCCACAGGAAAGTTAAAGCCTTAGAGTGATTTTCGAGTGGCACTGAGAATACGGCCAACAAGATAAAATCTCTTCACGTTTTAACTTCAGAATATGAGTGATGAGAATCCAAGGTGTGCAGCTAGAGGTAGTTATCACATATCAACTTTGAAACTTCCAAAGCAGGTTCATTGCCTGAATAGGCTGGCTGCAGAATGAGGGCCGGGAATCCTCGGCCATTCCTCAGAGGCATTCATAGGCAACGTTTTCCAGAGGTGGGAACGCTGTGGTCCTGTTGTCTAGATACCTAGGAGGCTGCAGTCACTCCCTCGGCCGTCTTATTTTATAGAGCTTGACTCTCAGGTCAGTCTCAGTCTTCTGGGTTAGAAAACGCTGTTTGAATGCTTTGTTAGATACTAAAGGTACCTTCTGAACAGCTAAGAGAATGAAGCTGAAAACAGAACGTTAAACCTCATTATATTAGAAACAGTTAATTTTAGCCAAACTAGTATAAGCCTGATCATTTCCCCAAAAGTGACTATATCCCTTCGCATATCACCTGGGATTCTATTGAAAATGAAATCCTTGTTCTAAGACATTGAAGTGAATTCACCGGGCTAACAGAAGTCAGATATCCTGGAAAACCACCTCTCTCATAGATTTCTGAGGGCCTCAGTCTCGTGCATCATGGAGAGGTTTGTGTCTTGATTGATACACATCTGTAGGACGTGGAATGTAGGTCATTTGCGTGGCCTTTGGAGTCAAAAACAAACCTGTGTTCAGCTGCTGGCTCGGAGCCTCATGGACCGAGTGGCCAGTGCAGTCTGACTCCATGTATGAAATGGGGAAATAAAAACTTCTCAAAACCATGGCCGGTGTTCTCAGTGGTTAGCGCAGCAGCCCATGCACTGAAGGGGCAAGGGCAGGTACCTGGGTTGTAGTTCACGCCCCACCCCCTGTTGAGTTGTGTGTGGGAAGGCAACCAATCTATGTGTCTCTCTCACAGTGGAAACGAAAACAAAAAACCTTGGGTGAGAATTAACAACAACAACAAAAAAAACTTCTCAGAGATGCTCTAAATAGTGAGTGTCTCACACTGAAGGCTTAGAAAATGGGACCCATTTCTTTAAACTAACGTTGGACAGTTTATTCTAGCCCACAGGCTGGGGTGGCGGGAGAGGGTCACAGATGGCAGTGATGCAAAGGACATTGGACGTAGAATTTTTGGCTTTCAAAAGGCTTAAGGTAACTGGAAAATGGCCAAAGTTCTATTTTGATCATAATTTATTTCTAAAGATGAAATTTAAATAGCTGTCAGAATAAGTGTCGGTAGCTGAACCCAACCATGGAGGAGAATTGCCTTACACAAGAGTTCTTCGGGGGGTCATCGTATTCGCCGTTTTGAAGAATTTTATTTTCCTTTTCATGAAGTTTTATTGATGATGTGCTGTCTGCTTTAATTTATTCTGCTGAATTCCTTATCCTTTCTCCCTACTGAGTCTTTACATTGAGAAGACTCTGGAAATGAATTTTGTCCTGCTATTCAGGGCTAAAGGATAATAAAGAAATGTTTTCTTATTGAGCCCCTTCATATCTAGGTTGCAATATAAAATGCTTATGGAGCCAGGCAGGAGGACAGAAAGAAGGCATGCTGAGTGGTCTGCCATGGGGAGGAGAGGAGGGAGGCGGCAGGAACTGGGTAGGGGAAGCAGAGAGAGCAGGCTCTTGGACAGGAGGCTTACTGCTGGGTTTCAGCCCATCTTTGCCCCATGAGAATGCAGACCCAAGGACCTAGATCTTCCCGTTTGCCCAGAGTCCCAGGAAATCCTCATTCTTTGTAAAATTTCCTAATTTTTAAAATAATCTTTGGGTCACAGGCTTCTTCCTGTCTGCAAGCTGCATGTGCCCCCTAGGCTGCCAGCTTTTTTGTTTTTTATTTTTTAATATATTTTATTGATTTTTTTACAGAAGAAGGGAGAGGAATAGAGAGTTAGAAACATCGATGAGAGAGAAACATCGATCAGCTGCCTCCTGCACACCCCCTACTGGGGATGTGCCCGCAACCAAGGTACATGCCCTTGATTGGAATCGAACCCGGGACCCTTCAGTCCGCAGGCCGACACTCTGTCCACTGAGCCAAACCAGTCAGGGCAGCTTTTTTGTTTTTAGGTGGATGTGTGGATTCTTGTTTTCTGTTCACATGTCTAAGTCTATAGATTTAATCTGTGCAGTAGAAATACATTATTAGAAACTGGCGTTGTGAAAAGTGGTCAGTAAGCCATTCATCCTGTTTGTCCAGCCAGACTAGACTGCAAGAGTCTTGAGGGTTAGGAAAGGGGTAGTGTTTCTTCCGTAGACTCTACTGCAGGCCTTCTATGAAGTGTTTGGGAGTAGGTTGGTTGGCCTCATTTCGAAGTAATTCATTTTGTGACTTGACTTTTATTAGCAAATAAAGAGAAACATCGATGAGAAGCACGCCCGGCTGTACCAGACTCTGAATGAAGGCAAGCAGCTGGTGGCCTCCGTGAGCTGTCCTGAGTTAGAGGGCCAGATTGCAAAGCTAGAGGAGCAGTGGTTGTGCCTGAACAAAAAAATCGACCATGAACTCCACAGGCTGCAAACGCTCCTCAAGCATCTGCTCAGGTACGTTTTCTTAGAGCTCGCTCGGCATCCAGTTTTGCTCTGCAGAAAGGCCTCGGGGCTCCTGCAGTCCCTGGTTTTCACACGTCGTCCCCCATGTAGTTTCTCTTCCACAGTCTGAGGCAGTCGGGTCCCCCTGCTGGGCTTCGTAGGGTCTAGAGGCTCTGATACTGGTTTGCTAGACTCAGGATAATGTATAATCAGTCCTGTGGAAGATAGGATTTATAAGATAATGCATGTTACCTCTGTGCCATGAGATTGCTCTTTCCTCTCCCAA
Source organism: Plecotus auritus (assembly GCF_963455305.1). Taxonomy (NCBI): domain Eukaryota; kingdom Metazoa; phylum Chordata; class Mammalia; order Chiroptera; family Vespertilionidae; genus Plecotus; species Plecotus auritus. The sequence continues at coordinate 34,635,236 of NC_137770.1, read as the reverse complement.
AGTTTTAAAATAAAGTAATAATGATAGCTAACAGGATAATTTGGGAAAGTGTTTGGAGTTCTTCAGTGACTTTTTTTCCTTAGTTGAAATCATCTTGAACCCCTTGAGGGAAGTAGAAAACGTAGAACCTTTAAGCCTCATTCTCATCTCTATTTCTTAGGGAACTGTCTTAACCTAAAGATTAGAAGTTAGAAGAAGTGTAGCATTTTGCTTGGGTATTTTCATCACAGCAGCTAAATATGTTGGCAACTGGCCAACCGCACTTTGCTGATTGTTACATAACTTACACAAATGCTGGTTGTATTTTTACTATAAACATGTCAGTTAGAGGACATTTGATGAATAAAAATAATCTCCGTCCTTACCCATGGGTTTATTTTTGTGTAGCTGTAATAAGAAATTTAAGATAGAATATTTAAGGCTTTAAAATGCCTCTTTCTTCTTGATTAGTCATAATGGAGAGAGTCATAAACATGCCAGGAGCATCGGATTTGGGATAAAACAGGATATATTCCTTATAAACGTGATGATTTTCTGAATAACAGGGCTGATGAACACAGGAAAACATACAGTAAAATAAAAAGAGACTATGCGGGGATTGCACATCATCCATAGAAGGCGTTTCTAATTCCCTTTCACTTGGCTCTTGTTAGTTATAACAGAGATGCGGACCAGTTAACCAAGTGGTTGGAATCTTCTCAGCAAACGCTGAACTACTGGAAAGAACAGTCCCTCAACGTGTCCCAGGACTTGGATACAATCAGAAGCAACATAGCCCATTTCTTTGTAAGTTGTAATAAAATATGCCCAGGTGTTAAACGGTCGGAAGTCAATATCCAGGGAACGTCCGGGGCTGTTGCGATACAGTCTCCGTCATTTGTGAGTGAGGAATCAGACGGACTGAGAGCAGCTGCATTCTCCAGACTGAGAACTGATTGTTCATGCTGTTTGTTTGTGCACTTAGAATAATGAGGAAGTATTTCTTTAATTGGCCCTATGAAATATACATACATGTCAAACTTGCTCTGACATGGGGCACGTTTTACAAATGCAGAAAATAACTCTCCTGCCCCCCAAAAAACCTCACAAGGTTAGGAAGTCATGAGTATTAAAGTTAATAAACACATGGTTTTTAATCTTATAGAACTGATATTTCTTCTAAAATGTTATTCTTCTAGCCCTGGCTGGGTAGCTCAGTTGGGTAGAGCATCAGCCTGCTACACCCAAGGTTTCGGGTTCAGTCCCTGGTCAGGGAACATATAAGAGCCAACCAATGAATACATAAATAAGTGGGACAATAAATCAGTGTTTTCCTCCCTCCCCCCTCTCCCCCTCTCCCCGCTTTCCTTCCCCTCTCCCCACCTCTCTCTTCTTCCTCTCCTCTGTCCCCCTCCTCTCCTCTCTCTCAAATCAACAAAATTTTTTAAATGTTATTGTTTCATTGTTTTGAGATTTTCCTTAAAGGAAAATATTACTTTTGCAATATAAATTAAACGTTTGAAACCTTTTAATCTTTTCTCTTTCCATTTTTCATATTTTGTAGCTATGATTATTTACTTTGGTATTGAAACATAGATTTTTTAAAAATATATATTTTAATGATATTTTACAGAGAGGAAGGGAGAAGGATAGAGAGTTAGAAACATCGATGAGAGAGAAACATCATTCATCTGCCTCCTGCACAACCCCTACTGGGGATGTGTCCACAACCAAGGTACATGCCCTTGACTGGAATCGAGCCTGGGACCCTTCAGTCTGCAGGCCGATGCTCTGTCCACTGAGCCAAACCAGTCAGGGCAAAACGTAGATATTTTTAAATATACTTTTAATAAACCTATAAGTGCATAGGAAAGATTTCAAATATATTAAAAATTTGTTGCATTTACTTTATATTTAATATGAACTTTGTGTTGTGTTCCACACTTTTTTTTCTTTAAAATATTTTTATTGATTTCAGAGAGGAAGTGAGAGGGAAAAGGAGAGACAGAACATCAATGATGAGAGAGAATCATTGATCAGCTGCCTCCTGCATGCCCCACACGGGATTGAGCCCGCAACCCAGGCATGTGCCCTGACTGGAAAATGAACCATGACCTCCTGGTTCATAGGTTGATGCTCAACCACTGAGCCACACCAGCCAGGTGCACACTTTCTTTTTTAAAGTTGAAATAATGATTTGTCTGTCTTTTAAAATATTAATCCCCTAGATTGTAAGCCACTCAAGGGGCAAGAATTCACCTTTTTTTGCTCCCCTCCATATAGCTAATGCCCGGAACAGTGTCTGACTGACCCTTAGTAGGAAACGTGCATTTGTGACACACACGTGAGTGAGCGTGCAAAAACACACATACATACTTATACATCCACATGCAGATATTCACTATTTGAATTGAATTCAGTTATTTGGTTTTGATCTCTAACCAGTTATTCTGGCTCTTAGCTATCCTGTTCTCTATTGAGCATTTTTAAAGTTCCTACATTTTAAAACTGTCTCCTAGGCGTTCTCGAAGGAGCTTGATGAGAAGTCCTCCTTGAAGACGGCGGTGATAAGCACGGGGAACCAGCTCCTGCACCTGAAGGAAGCGGACGCGGCGGCGCTGAGAGCTGCCTTAGCGCAGTTCGAACAGAGATGGACAGTGCTCATCACACAGCTTCCAGGCATTCAGGAGAAACTTCACCAGGCGAGTAGTTAAAGGGCCCGCATTTAAATTAGCATTCACTTGTTAGCTCACCACTATTTTAAAATTATTCCTTTGACTCAATAATTTTCATTGACACTCCCTATTTTTCTCTGGCACCACTGAATATAGGTCTTAATTGCTGGACTCTTCCCCCAATGGGATCTTTCTGGAGAGAGAAATCAGGCTTAATTACTTTATTTCCCCATTTATCTGCACCACTGTGGTGGTGTATGTGAAGGTCGCTGTCATTGTTTTGGGGTCATTTATTCTAAGCTTGAATGTGGGGTTTGTTTTTGTGAGTAACCTGCATAATTATGTAGCAGGACCTTTTATCAAACCCGGTATCATCTCCAGCGATGCTCTGATTCGTTTTGTTAACTGTGGGTAATTAAATGGAAATTGTTTTGTCCTTGCAGCTTCAGATGGAGAAATTGCCATCGCGTAAAGCAATCACCGAGATGATTAGCTGGATGAACAATGTGGAACATCAAACTGCAGGCGAAGACGCCGCGCCTTTGCCGAGTTCCGCATCTCAAGTTAAAAACCTTCTTCAGAAGTACAAGGTAATTATGCAGAAAGAGCCGAGGCCTTTCCATTAAACAGGAAGGCAAGGCAGTCGGAGAGGAAATACTGAAAAAAGACATGTGTGGGATATAATATAGAAGAACTAATTCTGGGTGTGGGGGGTGGGGTGCTGGATGATTCTCAAGAGAGAGAACTTGTTCTTATTCTGCTTAAATTCCTGCAGTAGCTCTCACCACAGGATAGTATCCAAGCTTTTTTTTTTAATCCTCACCTGAGGATATTTTTTCCATTGATTTTTTAGGAAGAGTGAAAGGGAGGGAAGGAGGGGGGAGAGAGAGAGAAACATCGATGTGAGAGACACACTGATTGGTTGCCTTCCGTATGCGCCCTGATGGGGGTCAGGAATCAAACCTGTAACCCAGGTACTTTAGGAATGCCCAGACACTGCCCTTGACTGAGAATCAAACACACGACCCTTTGGTGCTCGGCTGACACTCGAACCACTGAGAACCACCAGCCAGGGCGACAGTAGCCAACCTTTTAACTGATTCTGGTCCCTGGTCACCTCTCCAGCCTCCTTTTTTAATCCCCCCATGCAAACCCTGGACTCTGCCTGGACCCAATGATTTGTGCTCCCTCAGCTGCTCTGGTGCTCTCTCTCTCACGCTTTTGGACTTTCCACCAGGAATCCCAGTGCCCCACGTTTACCTGGAGAAACCCTCCTGGTCATCCTTCAAGGGGCAGCTCAAGAATCTTCTCATTTGGAAATCTACCCGTCTCTATGGCGCCATCAATAGTTCCTACCACACGGTATTAGAATTATGTGCTTGGTTGCCTTGACTTAGCGTTTTGAGAGCAGAAGCTGTCCTTCAGCTCCCTGAAATAGCACACCTCGCCCCGTACCTGGCAGCCGGCTGGTTTTGAGTAAATGTTCTCTGAATAAGAGAGTAAGTTGATACAGGAAAATCAACATAAGGAAAAGTTGATATCCTACAAATAGGCGTGAACATGGCTTTCTCCGTGATATTTGATTTCAAGTAGATTTAAGTAGTATTGAACAAGCCACACACAAACATGTACTGTGTGCCAGGCATCGTGTTCGCCCCTAGAAGCACAGGGATGACGGCCTTGGTCATTGCTTTCAAAGACTTCACAGGCGGAAGATGAATGGCTTAATCACAAAGCAGGATGTTAGCAAGCATTTTATTTTCATATTCTATCACAAATGTGACTTCAGTGAGTAGTGGAATCTTTAGAGGGTTCACGTGGATGTATTCTCTCAGACTTTAGTAACCTCACATGGACCACCTGATTCTCCCCTTCGGATGTCTCCAAAGGAGGTGCTAAAACTTGCCAGAATAAACCCAACAAGTTGCAGGCTTGACAGAAATGTGATTGGCCCTACGTGGGGTTAGGCTTGCTGTAAACTGGGTGGCTGAGACTGTCCCCAGAGAAAGAGAGAAGTTGCCTACATTCCTAAAGTTCCTGGGTGGCCTGGGAGTCTTACCTTCAGACTTCCCGTCCTGTCGCTTCCATGAGCCTGCAGGTTGGCTCTGAATTCCAGGGCAACTCTCAGGTAGCCTCTCACAGGTACTTAGTCAATCCCTGGGTCCTGATGTTGGTTCAGATGATGTAGCCACCATGCCTGATGCTGCCTGTGACATTTCAGTCTGTTTGAAAGCGGTCAGTCAGTCTGTTCCAGGAATGTGGAATTTCCAAAAAGACTGTCCGCTCCAATAAAGCAGGCCGCTGGTGGGGTAGGAGAAGGTAGACCATAGCTCCTGACAGGTGCCCCTTGATTGATGGATGAGAGCCTGGCACCCCGTAGAGTGCAGCAGAGGGGAACTCCAGTTCATCTAACACTCTTTTTCAGGCTTTGGTGGTTTAATTTTGTTTGTTCCTTTTGTTTTAGGAGTTTAGAATGGAAATGGACTATAAGCAATGGATAGTTGACTTTGTTAACCAGTCATTGCTTCAGCTAAGCACCTGTGATGTAGAAAGTAAGCGCTACGAGAGAACGGAATTTGCAGAGCACCTGGGAGAGATGAACCGCCAGTGGCAGCGGGTACACGGGACACTAAACAGAAAGGTGCGCTCATGTGTCACAATCTGATGTGGGATTTGGCCTCTGCAAAATACCACATTCGGAAAAGTTTTAAAAGATGTTCATATAGTCAGTTTACAGTGTAGCCTAATAATCATCTCATTGATAGCCCTTAATAACCCTGTATGTTAGCATTCTCCCTAGGAGAGTATGAAATAGCTCTTACGTTTCTTTTGAGATTTTTTAGTGGGAAATTGAGTTAGGCAAGTGAAGAGGAGAAGTTTTTATTTAAGAAAATGTCTAGTATTCTGTGAGGCTACTAACTGGTCAGAGATTTTGACATTTTCTATGAAAGTAGATGTTCAAAAGTGGCAAAGTATTTGTTTGGAAAAGATTATAAAAAGGAAGAAAAATGTATGTGATGTTTTGGTAGATTTTTATTCCATGACTCTGAAAAAATGAAGAGAACTTATTCCTGGAAAATATTTAATCTGTATATAATTGATAGGGTCAGTCTGTTGATTTCTTTATTGTGGAGGAATGCACACAAATGGATTTATACAATTAAAATTCAAGTATGTGAGTGAACAAAAAACATGAACAGGCAATTCACAAAAGATAAAACTATAGTTAGCAAATGAATATGTAAATATTACAACTTCAGTTAGACATTTAAAGTAAACATTAGTATAACATTATACACTTATTAAGTTAAGAAAAATTAAATAAGCTTTGGGCTTTTATCTTTATCGCATTCATACATTTCAGATAATGGCTTAAATCCCTTTTGGAATGCATTCAGAAAATTTCAAGAATCATAATAATCATCTACCTTATTGCTTTACCCAGCAATCCACCTCTTACATGTTTATCTTAAGTAAATAGTCCTTCAAAAAGGAAAAGATAAGCTCACAAAGTATTAAATTCACAATTATTATTACTGGTGAGAGTAGAATGCCTTAATTTTCCAACTATAGAGGAATAATTAATCAAATTATACTGTGTCCATTCAATGAAATATTGGGCAGCCTTTTAAATTAAGCATATGTCATGACAAGCAAGTGCCCATGAAATATTGGAAAGCGAATACAAAACTTTTCATATATATATACACACATATGTAAATATTTTGTATATGTACATATATAATATTGAGTATCAGCAACATGATTTTATTTTGTTTAGGTATTATGGAACTCCAAAACAGCCAGCTTTCTTAGCATGTTAGGTTTCATTTCAAATGTTAGAATTTTTTAAAGGGGATTTTAATTCTATTTCCTGATTTATGAATTATTATTTAAAAAGTTATTGGGAAATCTTATACTTACTAAAAATCTCAGAAGAAAATATATCACCCTATTTAAAACATATCATGACATTTACTTTTTAAAGCATGTGGTTTAAGATAAGAAATTGTCTCATTCATAATTTGTAGATACAACATTTAGAACAGCTTTTGGAAAGTATTAGTGAGAATGAAAACAAAATACAGATTTTGAACAACTGGATGGAGGTGCAAGAGGAGCGACTGAAAACTTTGCAGAAACCGGAAAATGTGGTCTCGGTACAGAAGACACTCCTGGATTGTCAGGTGAGTGCCACACGGCACCTGTTGGCATGGGCCAGGGTCTTCAGTCCACAAGTAGGGCCAGCCATGGTTGTTTCTCGGGACTCTCCTCCAACCCCCAGTGTTTACTTTTTTATGTCAAAGAGATAATTATCCAGGGTGTGGTGTGTTTTTTAATACATATTTTTATTGAATTTTTTTTTAAGAGAGAGGGAGAGAGAGATAGAAAGTTTTGTTAATCCTTACTCGAGGATATTTTTCATTGAGGTTTCTTTTTTAAGAGAGTGGAAGGGAGAGAGAGAAACATCGATGTGAGAGAGACACATTGATTGGTTGCCTCACATATGCACCTTGACCTGAGTGGGCCAGAGATTGAGCCTGCAACTGAGGTATGTGCCCTTGACCAGAATCGAACCCAGGACCCTTCAGTTCACAGGCAGACACTCTGTCCACTGAGCCAAACCAGAAAGGGTAGTGGTGATTTTTTTAATGGTAAACAGAACCAAGTATTTACATAGTTATTGTTATTCTTGGGGGTGGGAGGGACTTTTTTTTTTTTAATTTTTATTGTTGAAAGTATTACATATGTCCCCTTTTTTCCTCCCATTGACCCCATCTAGCCCACCCCCAACCCCTCCCCAGGCCTTCACCACACTATTATCTGTATCCATGGGTTATGCATACATATTCATACAAGTTCTTTGGTTGATAACAATACGTAGTTATTGTTATTCTTAAGAGGTTTGAATATTACTCCTAAGGATAAAACGTTCAAAGGCAATTTTGAATGTGATGTTTTCCATTTGTTATGTCTTTTTAAAAATGCACCAAATATTCACAAAATTACTCTGAAGTTTCACCGATTTTGAGTATTTTATTCTGTTTCTTCGGAGGTCAGGACTCTCTTCTACCTGCTGTGTAACGTGTTCTAAAAGGACTGCTTGTCCCTTGGAACCGCTGTCCAAATCCCATGTGGGATGAGGTCGTGCCCTTGTTTGTTTAGTTGCCATTTACCAGGTCACTTAATCTTGGAGGTGCCCTCACCCAGATGTAGATTAATCCTCCATACCCACTGCCCGACGGTGCCACTCCTGGAAGACGTTCAGCTGTCCCTGTGGCTGCCCACGCCTGCCCCTGCTGCACAGAACCGGAGCACTGCTCGCCTGGCCCCAGTCCTACTTAGACGGCCACAGAACAATACGGGCCATGATGTGTGAGCAGCGACACCACTCACGATAAGAGCTTTTCAAACCCTCTTTTCTAACTAGCCACTTCCACTTTAGAATTTTTGCCGCCACCTCAGACCCCACATGCCTCCTGACTGGAAGCCTACAGTCCACAGCTCAGTGCCACCCCACCCCCAGAGGCCACCTGGCTTCACTCGAGTTCTAAGCTATGTACAACAGGGGACATCGTCACTGTTCTCCAAATGGAAAAGTGCCGACCTGGGAGTTTGATGACTTAAATGCCTGGTCCAATAGCCAGTACAGGGTGGACATGGGTGGGGACTAGGCTGCTGGCCTCTTTGTAATGTACCACGATGATAAAGACGTGTTGCCTGGACTCTTCCCAAATCTAGATCCCTCTAATAACTGAAATTATTGTTTAAGTTCATATTGTAATCATGTAAGTTTATATTGTAATTATTCATTATAAAAACTGAAGAGTGTTATGATGAATGTCTTTGGTGCAGTGTTAATTAATTATATACTCTCATGCCATTTTCACTTGAGGAAACAAACTCCTGTCTCTTACACCTTGTTGTTTTGTGATATTCTACCTATGAAAACGGTTTTCTTTTGCCCTCTAGGATATAGAAAATCAACTTGCAATGAAATCCAAAGCACTGGATGAGTTGAGACAAAGCTGCCTGACTTCGGAGAGTGGGACAGTGCCACTGTTAGAAGATACAGCATCCAGAATCGACGGGTTATTTCAAAAGAGGAGCAGTGTTATCAACCAGGTACTATAATTCATTTTCAGGGTGCTATTTCTCTTCACATATTCATCTTTTGTTGTTATTGTTGTTGTTCTTGTTTAATTGTGGAGACTTGCTCCAGACCAAAAGCTGAAAACTTGCTGAGAAAATTACTGAAATGAGGTAAAAAAAAGCGTTTCAAATCCATGACCCCTTTTTTTTGCAGTGGATAATTAGAGACAAAACCACCAATTCCAACATCAGGGCAATCTAGAAGTCTACTTGGTTATCTTTGTTTTGTCTCATGTACTCACAGACAAAAAATGTCTTCATCCCCCAAACCAAACAGAGCATCTGGCAATGTGTCCTGGCCAGATACACAGGAGCAGCTGTGAAGCAGCAGCTCCGATCCCCCACAGCCAGGGAGGTGCCTCAGGGAGAGACCGGTCCTGTCTGGAGCATTCTCTCTTAAGCTAGAAGCATGGTCAGCACAGGGAGAACTCCACAGGCGGGGAGAAACGGCATGTGGGGAGGAGAAGAGAGGAAGAGTGAGGACATCCAGTCATTCTGCGAAAGGCATGTCAGAGTCTGCGTTTACCCCTTCCTGGGGGAGTGCACCAAAAGAGAAAGGACAGGCACCTCCAGACCTTGCCACCTTGACATTCCCCCACAAATGGAGGAGAAAGTGTAAATACTAACCAGTTATAGGGTGTACATATTTCCCAGATAGTCCGAGCAGATTATTTATCATTTACTAAAGTCTGCATTTAACCATTTGTCCTAAGAGGGAGTTGGGAATAATCTGTGTGAATGAAATCCATAGGTGACCCTCAGCTTCATTCCTCCCCCGGGACCCAAGCAGGAAAATAGGGGTAGAGCTGCACATATCTTGTGTGTGAGTCATTTGTTAAACATGTCTTTTGTGAGGCACTAGGCTCACTGCTGAGGACATAGAGATAAGCAAAAGAATATATGGGTTCTACTCTTAAAGTGTTCACAGGCTACTGGAGGAAACACTTGAGCCGATAATTATAACACAATACATTGCAATATAATAAAAATGTAGAGGGGGAAAAATATTAAAGGAGATAATGCATGTAAAAAGCCTGCAAATAATATTAGCATAAGGATAGATATATAGATAAATGGAATAGAATTCAGAGTACAGTAATAGACCCTCGTGTTTATGGTTAATTGATTTTTGACAAGGATGCAAGATAATTTTAGTGGGAAAATATAGTGTTTTCAAAAAATTGTACTAGGACAACTGGATATCTACATACAAGAGAATGAAGTTACATCCCTACTTTCACACCACATACAAAAATTAACTCAAGCCCTGAACGGTTTGGCTCAGTGGATAGAGCATCGGGCTGTGGACTGAAAGGTCCCAGGTTCGATTACGGTCGAGAGCATGTACCTTGGTTGCAGGCTCGATCCCCAGTAGGGGGCGTGCAGGAGGCAGCTGATCGATGTTTCTCTCTCATTGATGTTTCTAACTCTCTATCCCTCTCCCTCTCTGTAAAAAGTAAATAAAAATATATTTTAAAAAAATAACTCAAAATGGATCAAAAATATAAATCTAAGAGATAAACTACAAAACTTAAAAGAAAACATAGGTGTGAATCTTCATGACTTTGGATTAGGCAGTGGTTTCCTAGATAGGACACCAAAAGCTCAGGCAATCCCCTCCCCCCAACCCCCCAAAAAAACAAAACCCAGATAAATTGGACTTCTTCAAAATTAAACGCTTATGTTTCAAAGGACACCATCAAAAATGTAAAAGGACAAACCACAAAATGAGAGAAAATATTTGCAAATTATGTCTGACAAAAGACTTGTATCTAGAATACATAATGAATTATTATAACTCAATAATGAAAGAACAAATATCCAAGTGGAAAAAAATGAGCAAATAGTCTAAGTAGACATTTCTCTAAAGAAAATATACAGCCCTAGCTGGGTTGGCTAAGTGGATATAGAACGTCGGCCTGTGGACTGAAGGGTCCCAGGTTTGATTCCAGACTAGGGCACATACCCAGGTTGTGGGCTCGATCCCCAGTAGGGGGTGTGCAGGAGACAGCCGATCAATGATTCTCTCTCATCATTGATGTTTCTATCTCCCTCTCCCTCTCCCTTCCTCTCTGAAATCAATAAAAATATATTTTTAAAAAAGAAGCTATACAAATGGCCAATAAGCACATGAAAAGATGCTCAATATGACTGACCATCAAGGAAATTCAAAGCAAAACCATAATGAAATACCATATCTTCTAGGATAGCTTTAACGAAAAGCAAGATGATAGCAAGTACACTGAAGGCAAATGTAAAATTGTGCAGCAACTTCGGAACAGTCTGGCAGTTCCTCAAATGGTTAAGCATAGAGTTACCATACAACTCAGCATTTCCACTTCTGACCCAAGAGAAATTAAAACATATGTCCACATCAGAAATGTGTACACAAATGTTCATAGAAGCGTAATTTATAATAGCCAAAATGTCCGTCAACTGACAAATGGATGTGGTATGTTCCTGCAATGGAATATTATTCAGTGATAAAAAAAAATGAAGTACTGATACATGCTACAACATTGATGCCTTATTATATGATTTCGTTATGTGAAATATCCAGAATAGGCAAACCTATAGAGATGGAAAGTAGATTAGCATCCGGAGGAGGGTGGGGGGAAGAATGAGGAGTGACTGCTGATGGGTAAGGGGTTTCTTTGAGGGATGATGAAAATATTCTAGAAATAATTACAAGTAAAGCTTATCATTTTTGTTTGTTTTTTAAATATATTTATTGATTTCAGAGATGAAGAGAGAGAGAATCATTGATCGGCTGCCCCCTGCACGCCCCCTACTGGGAATTGAGCCCACAACCCAGGCATGTGCCCTTGACCAAAATCGAATCCGGGACCCTTCGGTCCTCAGGCCTACGCTCTATTCACTGAGCCAAATCAGCTAGAGCTAGAGCTTTTGTTTTTAAATAATACAAAGGACAAAGACCTAAATCATCCATCTAGAACAGTGGTTCTCAACCTTGCTCATGCCGCAACCCTTTAATACAGTTCCTCATGTTGTGGTGACCCCCAACCATAAAATTATTTTCGTTGCTACTTCATAACTGTAATTTTGCTACTGTTATGAATCGTAATGTAAATATCTGTGTTTTCCGATGGTCTTAGGCGACCCTGCTAGCGGTTCTCAACCTGTGGGTCGTGACCCACAGGTTGAGAACTGCTGCTGTAGAGCCTAAGACCATCGGAAAATTACAGTAGCAAAATTACAGTTATGAAGTAGCAACGAAAATAATTTTATGGTTGGGGGTCACCACAACATGAGGAACTGTATTAAAGGGTCGCGGCATTAGAAAGGTTGAGAACCACTGCTCTAGAAGCTCTCCAGAGTCAATAAAGCCTAGTGTTTAAGAGCAAGAGCTTTGCATTCTCTGTCCGAATAAAGATCTTGGCCACACCATTATCTTTCCTAGTGACCTCAGGCAGGCACGTAACCTCTCTAAGCCTCAGTTTTCTAGTCTATAAAACGGGGACGATGATACCTACTCCCTTTTTTCTACCTTCGTAGTGATGCCTTTGCAGCACTCAGTGAATGCTGTTCTGTTGGCTGTTCCGCCTCGTGCTTCAGTGTAATGAATTTTGCTCAGTGGTTTTCTTATCCTCTCCCTCAGACCACATGTGGCATTTCTGCTCTGTGAAGCTATCATTATAATTCTAAGGGGTTACCCTCAAGAGCACCAGAAATTACGCCAACTTTTTATGTGGAAGCCAGGACACTCACAGATTCTGATTCCTCCCCCCGTGTTCTTTCCCGGGGCTGCCCCTCCCTGGGCTGAACGCTCTCCGTGCTGATCCTTCTGGTCTCAGGGCTCCTTTCCATTCACCTATTCTAAAGTGTAACCGTGTCTGATAGTTTTTGTTCATTGATCTACCCTTCCCACCTTTAGTCACTGAAGCTCCTCCCGTGCTTTCAGATTGAAATGCCTAAGTGGTGGATAGAGTCCTTAGGAAGAAAAAAAAATGATGATAGTGCCTCTTTGCAGTGAATTGCTAAATATGCTTCCCCTTTTCATGTAGGTCAATGAGCTCAAGACCTCCATGCAGCCCATCCTACAGGAGTGGAAGATCTACGGAAAACTCTCTGATGACGTCAATATGATGACTGTTCGATTCGGGTACTGCATGGAGCACAGCAAGCCTGTGGTTCTGTCACTGGAGGCCCTGAAGTGCCAGGTGCAGAACCTTCAGGTAAACTCACCAGGTCTTGGCACAGCACTTTATTGGCAGGTAATCTGCTGTGGAAGCAAGCGCAGTCATGGACACAACTGCGTTTGTGCTCTCAATAGAGAAGCACAAAATAGTATTTTAAACACCAGCATCAGAAGTATAGCTTGAAATTCCAGAATGAATCACGTGAGCCAAAGGAATGAAATTTTGTCGAAGTTTACATTGAATTTTTCTTCATTTTTAACGTTCATATTATTTTGCAACGTAAAGGTTTTGGGCTTGGGCTTGGGTGGGTTTCTTTTTTAAGTACACTTTAAAAGTTTTTGTCTCAAATAAAAGGATACTTTCTCAGTTGTTTTCTTACGCACAGTTTTAATCATTTGTCCCAGTCCTATCAAGGTTTGTGTTCTTATTACTGTGACACAGAGAAGGTGTTAAAAAGCTGTTGCCTTCTTTGGAATTGACCAGGCCAGTCGGAAACTAACACTCCTGCTCTGTTCTCTTAGTCTCTTCAGGACGAAGCTGAGAGCAGTGAAGGACGTTGGCAGAAACTCCAGGAGGTTATTGGAAAACTCAAAGGTTACTGCCCATCAGTTGCTGAAATAATTGAAGAGAAACGCCAACATACTCACACCAGGTACTTACTGCATTAAGATACAATCTGAATAATCGATCAGTTATCTTAATGACTTGTGTTGAATGAAGTGTCATGGGCATTGAACAGTCTAATCTCAATCATCTGAGATGACTGGTTTCATACTCTTTTGGCCTCTACTGTTTTGAAGGATCTAATTCATGTACGATTTTGTGTCGTGAAGGCTATTACACACCCTGTTCAAAAGTTTGGTATAATCTATACTAATAAAAGGGTAATATGCTAATTAGACCGGAGACCTTCCAGACGTCCTTCTGGACAAAGCCATGGTGGCGGCGCCAAGGCAGAGGCGGTTAGGGGCGATCAGGCCAGGAAGGGAGGGCATTGGGGGTGATCAGGTCGGCAGGGGATGCAGTTGGGGGTGAGCAAGCCAGCAGGGGGGGCAGTTGGGTGCAATCAGGCCGGCAGGGTGGGGAACAGTTGGGGGCGAGCAGGCTGGCAAGGGGGGGCAGGTAGGGGCAAGAAGGCCAGCAAGGGGGGTGCATTGGAGGCAAGCAGGCAGAGCGGTTAGGGGTGATCAGGTAGGCAGGCAGGTGAGCAGTTAGGAGCCATTGGTCCCAGATTGCAAGAAGGATGTACAACTGCCGGTTTAAACCGGCAGTCAGACATCCCCCGAGGGGTCCCAGATTGGAGAGGGTGCAGGCTGGGCTGAGGGACACCCCCCCCCCATACCCCATGCACGAATTTCATGCACCGGGCCACTAGTCAATTTATAAATACCATGATTACAGCCCCAGAGTAGAAGGCTATTATTTGTTAGAATACATGCCCAGTGTAATCCTCAGGGACACCAATGACCCAGGCAGAAGAGACGGGCCAGATGGGAGGTCTTTGCCACAGGAAACATTAGACGATGGAAGAAAGGAGATGTTAGAATACCTTCAGGGGACTGATTTGTGGGCTCAGAAAGGATTCTTGATGAAGCCTGTGTAGTAGGAAGCTCCTTAAGAGGTGTGGCCCTAGTTAATTGCAAGTCTTTTATTTTATTGAATGTGGTATGGAAGCTGGCCTAAAGCTGCTTTAGTGATGGGAGAAAAAGGTAAGCGGCAACAGTCTGCATATAGAATGAGAGCCGTTTCCTTTACTCCCACTGACATGTTAGGAATGTGTGTGGCTTTTGTAATTGGAGAATAAATTTGTCATAAACACAGTTTAAACAGGCTTCCTTAAAGACCCAACTCTATAAATAGGAGCCCCTCCCATGTGGAGCGGTTTCATCAGGCGCACAGTCAGTACTTTCTCCATGTCTGCCTAAGGGACACCCATACTACAATAGATAGTCCTTGCCAATCACAGATTTTGTCATTTTTGTTAAGAATTATGAAGTCAGTTAAATAGTCCAGTTTGGACTTCTGTTTATATATTGATGGTGCAATTAATAAAAAAGGCATTTAACAGTGTGGTCTTAACGATCTGGGAGAGTGTGTGCATTGAGCTTTTGCTGCAAGGGGAAGGATCGGATCGGGGACCTGTTCCTGTTGCCCCGACAGGTGGACCCAGGTAAACCACGACATCGCAGAGCAGTTGCAGACGGCCCAGGGTCTGCTGCAGCTCTGGGAGGCCTACACCAGTGCTCACACGGAGGCTGTAACGAGGCTGGACCAGCAGGAAGCAAAGTACCACCAGCTTGCAAACATCAACATGTCTGGAAACAACTTGGCAGAAATCCTGACCCCCGCCCTGTGGGACATAAAGGTAGGTGCAAAGCCCACTGGGGAAGCCAAGGGGTAAGACCCAGGGACTGGACCGAGCACAAGGACAGAGGAGTGCATGAGCAGGTTGTGTAGGCACGGGTGAGACTGGGATGTGTGGGGTTCAGGGGGCCAGGTGGAGGCTCAGAGGCCAGGTCTGGGCAGCAGGCAGCAGGGAACTGGGTCGGGGTCACCTGACACCACCTGGTTCCAAGTCTCCCCTGTCACTCTAGCAGGTAAATCTCTAAAGCCAACGCCTCATGCAAAGTCTCAAATAAAGCAAACTGAATATGATTATCTAAGAATAATAGATGTTGAATCTCTTGCTTTAGAAATAATTGTGGAAAAAAAGATAATTATGGACTCACCCCCATGTTGATATGGCTTTTCTGTAGTGATATGTAGACTATGTTTAAGAGCTGTATAATGACCTCTGTGGTTTTATCCTGTTACGTTGATAAAGGCCCAGAAAGTGACAACTTTCAAGTTTTAAACTGGGTGACCAGCTGCCTTCTGTATCTTCTGATACTATAGGACAAAACAAAAAGTATTAACCAATTTAATGAACGACAGGAATCCAACAGATGTGATCTGTATTTCTGATCAGCTTCTACCTGACCTGTTCTTTAAGAAAAAAAAACAAAAGACACATCCACACACACAGTATTTCCAGAGGAGCCTTAAAATCGGCGTGGTTAATGAGATTCTACAGTCTGCACATAAGTCCACTTATGTCACAAAGTCTCAGAGGATAGGATTGCATTGACCTTTAAAATGCCATTAAAGCAGATTCCTAAAATGTTCGACGATTAAAGACGTAACACACAGGACTCACCCAGGTGATCTCCAGTTTCTAAAAATGAGAAGCCCCAACCCTATTGGTCAGTGGTCAGTTTTCTCCCCGAACCGGCAGATTTCAGAGCAGCACCAGTGATGTGCATCATGTAAACAAAGCTTAGCTTTTTCCGCTCTTTAAGTAAGATAAACAGTACAAAGCCATGCCGACAATGTCAGGGCAGAAAGTCTCCCAGATGTTGATGGTGGCAGAGGGAGTGGGGGATTCTTGTGGCGAAAGGAGGAGGGGATGTTTGGGGATCACCTTTTCTTCTCCAGGAACTGCAGCGTGATGTGCAGAAGACAAAAGAAGCCTTGGTCCACAATTCCACTCTCCTGGATCGCCTCCCACAACCCGCGGAGTCTGACACCCACGTGCTCCTCTCTGGTCAACGGCACTCCCTCCAGAGGGCTTCCTCCTTGGAAAAGATGCTGCTTGTGAAAGCAAATGAGTTTGAGGTGCATCTTCTTTTTTCATTCAAGTTGTAGTCGTGGACATGTGCCCGTTGCCCTTAATTCCTTATATCCTATGAAGTGATAGTAATCCGTGCTCGTTAAGGCTACTACAGAGTAAAGCTGCCCCTGAAAGTATCTATCATTAGACATGATTCTTCAAGTAGGTGATTTTTCCATCACATGGGAATGGGCAGATCTTAAGCACCCATTTCTTCTTTGTTGAATATGTTAGCTTAAGAAGTCATATATTTCATACACTGTTCAGATCTCAACAGTTATTTGGATCTCCAAGTGGGTAATTGAGCCATAGGCCATTTGTTGGATTCTGCATTCGCTTTTTTAATCCTTGCCCAAGAATATTTTTCCATTGATTTTTTTAGAGAGAGTAGAAGAGAAAGGGAAAGACAGAGAGAAATATCTATGTGAGAGAAACACATCGATTGGTTGCCTCCTGCACCAGGGGCCAAGGAGGAGCCTGCAACCAAGGTATGTGCCCTTGACCAGAATCAAACCCGGGACCCTCCGATCTGCAGGCCAACGCTCTATCCACTGAGCCAAACTGACTAGGGCTGTATTCACTTTTTGGAGAACTTTTTGTGCATGCACTGTCAAAAAGCTGCACAGAAGGCCATGGAATTCCAGTGTCACATCTCAATAGCAGCAGGAAAAAAATTATTAAACTAGCAGGACTAAGGGAGCAGAGTACACACTGACCTTCCTCTGCATGGTCCCTCAAGCAGGTGAGCCATCCATCCCTGGAGGCTCAGTGCTTTGCCAAAGGCACAGAGGGGAAATCAGGAGTCTTCTGAATATTCAAGACAGCAATGCGCTGCAGGTGGGGATGGGGGGGGGGGCGGGGGGGAGCGGTGAAAACAATTTGAACTTTCATCAGCTCCCAAGGCTCTGCTTAATTCTGTTCTATATGCAATTGTCTCTAATGAAAATTTCTCTTGTCCTAGTTTGTTCTATCACAGTTTAAGGATTTTGGGGACCAGTTGGAATCTTTGAAAGGCCGTATTACACATGAAGAAGAGAATTTGGATAAACTCTACCAACAGGAAAAAGAAGAAAATCCCGACTCATTCCTGGTATTGCCAATATTTATCATTTCTAAGTGCTTAGACTCAGCATGGGATAAAACATAAGCTAATTACGGTCACACTATAAAATCTGTTTGTATCATAACTCTTACGCATGGCAATCTACATGTCATTCATTCTTGCCCTATTTTTCCTAACTTCTAGAAAATTATGACAGCATAGGGATCTATATTAGTAATATGCCATAGTAATTTTAGTAGATTTTTAACTTTTGATGTCTTTACTAATTAGCTTTAGTTAACTAGAATAATCTACAAATTGGCTCCGGTGATTAAATTTTTCCGGTTAGTTAAAGATCAAAAGTAAAATACCCTATTAAGTTAATTGTATTTTTTTTTTTCATTTATTAGCTTAGTTAACATAAATGAATGGGAGTTTAAAGAATACCGGATCCTGCATACTCCTAAGTACCAATCCATGTAACCTGGATCAGGAGTCAGGAACCCATGGCACACGCTCATTCCCTTCCATTTATGTATTGTTCATTGGAGTTTTCATGCCACGGGGCAGAGGTGAATATGACCCAAAAAAAGGCTAAAATGCTTATGATCTAGCCGTTCACAGAAGAAGCTGGCTGACGCTGACCTGGACTATCACAGCCGAGTTCTGTAGTGACAGCGTGGGTATTGTAAAGGATGTTTGTTTTATGTATTTCGACCTAGAGGCTGTCCCTGGGATATCATTTTAAAAATAAAATTTTGATGAGTTTGAATTCTTAAACCATTTCACATTCTACCAAAATGCAGATGTCTAAGTACCATGCTTTACTAGGGTTATTTTAAGGATTACGTTTTCATGGGACTTGTAGGTAAACTGCATGATCTGTTGAAGGTCAAGTTGTTGTCAGACCAAATGGGATTTGAAGGTCCAAAATGGGTCCTTTTAAAAATAAAAAAAATAAAAATGAAAAAGCTTACTTTCATCTTTCTCAAAAACAGAATCTGAGCCCACTTTCTATTTCCTGGGCTGTTTACGTTCTGGCTGTGTGTGCAGCTTGTTGTTCTAGAAAAGCCACAGGATTGAGACCTGGGTACAGGCCTTGTGCTAACACCAACTAGTGATCTGACGGCGGGCAAGTCATTTACACATGGAGGCCCCAGTTTTCCCTCCTCTTTCAGATAAGGGTGGTCCACGGCGTCTCTGCGACCTTTTCGTCAGGTGGAAATCTCGTTGTTACCCCCACATCTGGCATTTGTTTTCTTTTTTAATAGAACCATGTGCTAGCACTGGCAGCCCACTCGCCTGACGCGGAGCATCTGAATGAAGTGAGCCTCAGGCTCCCACTCAGTGACGTGGCTGTAAAGACACTGAAAAACATGAACCGGCAGTGGATTCGCGCCACGGCGACGGCGCTGGAGCGCTGCAGGTCAGAACAGCCCATCTCCTCTGCTCCCTTTCATTTCTGGTAAAATGAACAGCTTGAGCTCAGAGATGTCCTTGTTATATGGCTCTGTTTTATTTGTTTTTTAAACCTCTGTAGTGAGCTTCAGGGAATCAGATTACATGAACAGTTTCTTTACTGCTGTGAAAAGTGGGTCCGCCTTTTGGAGAAGATAGAAGAGACGCTCAAGATGAGCATTGCTGACAGCCTTCCAGCTCTCCTGGAGCAGCAGAAGGCATATGAGGTAACCTGTGCCCCTCCACCTTGTGCCCCTCACCCTGGGGCAGGGGGCGGGGAAAGAGGGATTTATTTATTTTGTTAATCCTCACCCGAGGATATTTTTCCATTAAATGTTTTAGAGAGAGGAGAAGGGAGGGGGAGAAACAGAGAGAAAGAAACATTGATGTGAGAGAAATTGGTTGCCTTCCACACATAGAGATCAAGCCTGCAATCGAGGTTCACGTCCTTGACCGGAATCGAACCAGGACCCTTCAGTCCGTGGGCCAATGCTCTATTCACTGAGCCAAACTGGCTAGGGCAGGGAGAGATGAGTTTAGATAAAATAGAGTACCTGTCAGTGTATGTCTAAGCAAATCCTGTTGTCAGTTGATCACATGCAAAAGTCTTACACATTTCACAATTTTCAACGTTTTGTTTTATTACTCTATTTTCTTAATGACAGAACGCCTAGATTTTCTGCAGTAAGTGGAATCTTCTAGCACTACTTTGCTTCCACAGAATGCAAACATTATACCACTTTACCAAGAGCATGTTGAAGTACTTCAACTCATCTTAGCATTTTCACTGAGTAATTCTCTAAAATAGGGAAGAACTTGATATAATTGTAATTGCCTCATTAATAATTTCACAGGGGAGCTTTCCCACTCTTGTGCTGATATTTATTTGGAAATATTCTTGGTGGTTATAGGTTGATCCTGCCCTTTAAAGTGGGCATGATTAGTTCACCGCAACTTTCTAACATAACTGATTGGCTGCATTGTCACGTTGTCATCCAATGAAAATGAAGTCCTTCTAGCCAAAAAGCTGAGTGACCTTGAATAAATTACTGAACTTCATACCTTAGCTTCCTCCTCTTCAAATGGACATTATAATCATACTTAAGTCCAAAGTTTGAGGAATAAGTAAGATAATGCATGTTTTACATAGTGTCTAGCAAATAGCAGTCTGTGCAATAAACGGGCATTAACCATAGTTATTGTTGCATCTTTTCCTTCTAAGATTACATTTGTAGGTGCTGTTGATGTGATGGTTGAGCATTTTTTTTGCAGTTAGACTCAGATAATTTGAAAACTGATCACCTCAGGTGTCCTCCATGAGCTTAGATTTTAAGCCTATATAATAAAAGAGAAACATGTAAATTGACCACACCTCTACAATGCCCACCAGCCAATCAGGAGTGTGTATGCAAATTAACCCAACAAAGATGGAGGGTTAATTTGCATGCACAGGCACCAGGTGGAGAGCAGAGCAGGAGAGCCAGCGGAGAGTGGAGTGGCTTGGGGAATTTGGCTCCCCAAGCCGCCAGATGGAGAACAGAGAGGGAGAGCTGGCAGCTTGGAGGACTTCGCAGAGTGGGAGGCCGTGAGATGGAGACAGAGCAGGAAGGGAAAACCAAGAGCACAGGGAGAACCAGGAATTCTGGGAATAGTAGTTCTGGTGGCAGCCCCAGGACTGGAAGCAGAAGCCCAGAGTGTGTGGAGCACCAGGAATGCTGGGAATTGTAGTTCTGGTGGCAGATGGATCTCCTAGACCAGTGGTTGGCAAACTGTGGCTCGCGAGCTGCTGTTTGCCACTTTGTTGACTAATGAGTTTGCTGACCACTGTCCTAGACACTAGAGCAAAGTGAGCCTGGAGCAAGTTCTGTTGCGGTGGGGGATGGAAGGAAAGCAAAGGTGAGAGACATAAGTAAAATCAGAGTGTCTAGGAAAAATTAAAGGGAAGATATCCTAAAACTTCCAGGAAATCTCCACCAATGAAGCAAAGAAAATAAAATGCCTCTATTATTCTGTGAGCACCAAACCAAACTGGGTTGGGGTGTCAGACAATTCGCTCATATGATTACAAAGACAGACAGAAACTCCCGGATTGGAGAGGGCTCCCCTGAGGGCTCCCAGATTGGAGAGGGTGCAGGTTGGGCTGAGGGACCCACCCCCTGTGCACGAATCTTCGTGCACCGGGCCCCTAGTAGAAAATATAAGGTCCAGGTTCATAAAATGAATTCTACAAGCTGATATTTTGTATTTTAATTCACATACAGATGTTGGAAGCTGAAGTTTCTATAAACCAGACAATTGCTGATTGCTATGTCACCCAGTCCTTACAACTCTTGGATACAACAGAAATAGAGGAGAGGTAAGCTGTCTGGGTTTTGTGTGTGTGTGTGTGTGTGTGTGTGTGTGTGTGTGTGTGTGTGTGTGAGAGAGAGAGAGAGAGAGAGAGAGAGAGAGAGAGAGAGAGCGCGCGAAAGAGAGAGAAAGAGAGAGGGGTAATGCAGTCAGAGCAGGCCTTCCACCACGTGAATCTTGACCCCATCTGCACCCTGTGGCCATGTCAGTTGATGGACCACCATGGGGCAGTCTTGGGACAATGTTAGGATAGGGTCTTGCTGTGGCCATAAAAACCATGGTGGCACTCTCCCCTATGGTAGGTGAGTGGGGTTAGCAGAACAGACCCACTCGCCAAGTACCTCAAAGGATTTTTTTACCTCAAAGGATTCTCTGTAGAATGTTTTCCTCTCTACCTTCAGCATCGTGATGTTTTGCTATTTAAAGAATAATTCTGAAAGTGCTGTTCCTAGCAAGCAGCTTTGTCACAGCTGTGAGAGACGGAGCTCTCTCTGTGCTATGTACATGAGGTTGGGGCCACTGGGCAGTGCCACTCAGGCTGAGCAGAGCCCCTTAGACCAGTGGTCGGCAAACCGCGGCTCAGGAGCTACAGGCGGCTCGCGAGCCACGGTTTGCCGCTCTGTTGACTAATGAGTTTGCCAACCACCACCTTAGACCATCCTGGTGACAATAGTTAAACCTGCCACACAACAGGTACCCATGGCAGACAGCCCAGAGGCGCCCTGGCCTGTTGAATACTTCTCCAGTGTCCTGGGAGGGATGGTTTTCCCTCCCCATCACCACCATACGCCTCTGCATCTTTCAGCATAACTAAGAAATGACAGCCCATTTCTTCCCAGCTTGGAAGTAATGAAGCCAGTTCCAGGATCATCAGCCGGTTTTGGTTTGATCAGTACAGCAAAGCGTGACTTTGCGCATAACAGATAAAAGGCCTTGTTTTTCATGTGAAGGGTGTCACTTATCTGGAAAGGAACTGATTGAGTAGCCGCAGGAAGCATGTTTTATGGCTGAAATTACATAAAGTATAACCCTCAGGTGACAGATAACATTACCAGATACCCAACTGCTCATCTCTTTCCCACCGATCCAGTGTGTAGTTTTCCATGCAGCATTTGGCATGATGTCTGTTAAAACAGCCCCCACTTAAGGAATGGTTGTTGTGTGTGTAAAGTACCCAGGTCCTGTGCAAATATCTTCTGCTAAAAATCACTGCCAACCACATGCTGCCCCTGCTCCAGGTTCCCCATCATATTTGAGTGGCGTGGCGCTAAGTTCTTAAGAAGTCTGTTATTTGTGTAAAAGATGCATATCGATAGCAGGTCTGAGTTTCTGTGATGCTGTGATAGTTATTTTTCTACCTGTTCATGTCCGGATTTCCTAACCCCCTCTTTTCCCAAGACCGGCATTTGTTTCGAAGTTCACGAAGCTGAAAGCCCGGTGGCAGAGCGCCGCGCAGAGCGTGCGGCAGAGGAAGCGCGCTGTCGCTGCGCTGGTGAGGCAGTGGCGGTGTTTCTCCACCCCGGAGGGGGACTTGCTCCGCTTCCTCGCCGCCACCAGCCAGCTGCTGTCTGCAGTCAGGAGCCAGGACTGCCACAGTCTCTTCCAAACCAGAAGTCTGATCCATGAGCTGAAGGTACTCCGGGCCGCAGCAGTGTGGGGACCACCGGGGGTCATTCTGTGGAAGACATACATCCCCTCCAGGTTTTAGGTTTTCGAAGATGTCATGGTGCAGGTGTGCTCTCTGCAATGGGAGTCCAGAGGGTTGGGTCCCTAGCCTTGCAGGGTCAGAAACCCAGTCTCCTCCATTCACCCAGAAGTAGTGAGGCTCTCCTGGGCTGTGGGAGTAGGGAAGCAGTGGAGATGGGTGGGTCAAGTGGGAGAAGTTTGGGCGACAGACTCACCCCTCCCAAGCCTTTCAGGTACTGAGTACAATATAAACTGGCCACCAGTGTGGTAGTTTACGTGGGACTCCTGCTTCCTTGTGAAGGGCTAATCCATTTCGGCAACAAAGTTCTCAATCAGAAAGGTGCTCGATGAGCAGAAGGCTAGAGTAATTAGTTGGCCGTTCCCAGGCATGTTCCATTGAGCTAGAGAACCACTCTCTTGGGATGCAGCTAAACGAAACACCAGCCTCCGGAAATTCTGCACTTCCCTATTCACTTTCCAGTTGTCAGCTATTGAGCGCATGCTCCGTGCCAGTCACTGCTCTAAGTGCTGAAGTATGGTGGGCACGAAGAGAGGATTCCCATGCTCATGGGGGCCGTCAGACAAATTAATAAATAAGAAAATATCTGATTGCAATAAGGCATGTATACTCCATTAAACCGGAGCCAGTAATGGAGGGGCTGGGTGGCTCCTTTAGAGTGGGTGATCTCTGGGAATGCGACATCGTTGGAGCCTGAGTGATGAGAAGGAGCCAGCCAGGCAAAGTCTGGGGAACGAGCCTTTCACACAGATGGGATGGCTGTCCCAATTCCCCACACTGGGAACAAGCTTATCGAGGCAGAGGAACAGAAAGAAGGTGGGATGACAGGAGCCCTGCCAGTGGGGCTGCGATGGCAGGAAATGAGTTCGAGGCGCAGGCAGGGAGGAATGTCTTGCAGGCAAGGCGTGGTAGCTGGATCGTGGCCACGGTGTAAGAGGAGACCGCTGAAGAGTTTCAGTTGGAAGAGAGGGCAGCATGATTCTGTTTGTGTCTTTTAAAGATCCTCTGGCTGCTCTGAGGAGAATGCATTGTGGAGCAGCCACAGGAGAAGCAGGAACCCAGTATCTTTCCTATCTCTTGCTGCATAGCAACCATCATTGATGCTTACCTCCCAGAGTTCTAGGGGCTGGCGGGGCTCAGCAAGGCGATTCTTGCGTAGGGTCTCAGGCAGTTTCGGTCAGATGACAGCTCGGGCTGGACTCATCTGGCGACTCGCTCACTCTCGTGTCTGGCACTGAAGCTGGAAAGACTCAAACAGCTAGGAACTGGAACTGCTGGGCTCCAGGGCATCATTCCCTGTGGTCACTCCACATGGAAGCTCTGGTAGCCAGACTTCCTACATGGCAGCTCATGGCTGCAAAGGCGCATGTCCCAAGAAAGAGCGATCCAGGAAGAAGCTCTGTGCCTTTCAGACTTTGCCTTGGAAGTCACATATGTCACATCCACCGTCTTCTTTAGCCATCACACGTGCCCACACAGGGTCCAGAGGAGGGGACAGAGGCACCGTCACTTGATGGCCAGTGACAGGTTCTGGAAGAGCACGTGGGGCAGGGAATATTGCTGTGGCCCTTGTGTGAAAAATATTCTGCCAGATCCAGTTAGACTATTTCAGTAGTCTCAGAGAGTTGTTAGGGTGAATAAGACAAGAGTGATCACGGTGAAGATAAAAAGGGTATGTTTGTGGGTGGCATTTACAAGACTAACTAATGGTTCGGATGTGGCACGTAAATAAAAATCTAAACCAAGATGACTCTAGGTTCCTGGTGTGAGCATCATGGTGACTAGTGTGCTGTTGACCAAGTCAGGGGACTGGAGGAGGAGCAGGTCTTTTGATCAGGTAAATTTGAGATGGCCCAGGCCAGTCACTTTCTTCCTTTTTTTTAGAATAAAGAAATTCATTTTGAAAGATGGCAAACCACCTATGAACTAACCTTGGAAGCTGGGGAAAAGTTGCTGAGCACAACTAACCTGGAAAGTAAAGAGTCTGTTAACAAGAGAATCAGTCAACTTCAGGACAACTGGAAGGACACAAAGATCCAAGTAGGAGAGATGATTAAACACTTCCAGAGCATCGTAGAGGTAAACTCGCCACTTACTTTCCCACTCATGACACTCAAATGCAGTACATAGAATGTTTGTTTGCTGTGTGTGTGACAATGGGAATGCTTATGGGATGATATTGTGAGTTTTCCAAAGGTCCTACTATTCCATGAATCATGCCAGTTAGTTAATGTGGAATAATAATATTAGCATTTTAAAAACTCAATATTAAATCTGTAAATACTTGAGGTTCTAGTTTACATTTACTTTTATGAAACAGAGAGCTTTTTTTAATCCTCACCCAAGGATGTGTTTATTAATTTTAGAGAGGAAGGGAGAGAAAGAAACATTCATGTGAGAGAGAAACATCGATCAGTTGCCTCCCATACACAACCTGGGTATATGCCCTGACCAGGAATCAAACCCACAGCCTTTTGGTTTATGGGACGACACTCCAACCAACTGAGCCACCCGGCCAAGGCAAAACAGAGAACTTATTAATATTCAGTGGACGTTCCATCTACAAAATTAATGTTCCCCATATGGTCTGTCCTTGGGTATAGTGGATGAAAATAAACACAGTGATACTTCATCTCCCTGTTATCATCAGAAAGGCATTTTTTGTATATAAGTGAATTTCACAGATAATTTAAGGTTATATCTTTAAGAACTGAAAGGTTCCTTTGTCATTATTAGGAAAATCATTTTGTTATGCTAAAATACCAAGTTTTTCTCAAGGACTCTGAGCTGCTTTGAACCTAGACCCTACACTACTGTGCTCTTTGAGGTCTGGTGTGGTTTTTATGGTTTTCCTCTCGCTACATGTAATATGAAGCTATCTATTTTTTACTTTCTGTTTCTGTGAGCATACCTACTCCTTATAAGCCCACTTTTCTCTTTACACTATTGTATGTGTGTGTCAAAACCAGATAACCAAGCTTATCAGAGATGGTTTTCTGAATGAAGAATAAATATGTCCCGAGTTAGGGCCTGAGCATCTCTCCTGTGAACAAAGTATCTGCATTTTCTTTGGTATACGGACTGACAAATTCATTAACTAGAAACATTGGTTGAGCTCTGGCCATGTTTGTAAAGTATGTGGTCATTGCAGTTACCGGGTTGATGGGGGAGAAGAGTTTTGTTTCTCGCTTTGCTTTCTTGATTGTGTTCCAGAGACTTGATGTCGCTGGACCAGTGGCCTCCCCTTACATGAATTGTCGCCATAGAATGGGGCCAACCCAAATATGTTTAGATAGCAATTGTACTGAGGATTAAAATAGTGTTTGAGTTTATGTTTGTCTGCTGTTAGTAACCTCAGCAGTAGAAATTTACCCTAATGAATCACTTGTAAGCACCCTGAACTTGAAAACGCAGGCAACTCTTTGCTCAGTAATGTCAGGTTAAAGGAAATAGAGATGGTGCGAAAGAATGGCACTGGGCGTGGGGGCACCTCTTGACTAAGCTGCTTCTACCCTCATCTCCTTGGCCATTCAGTTTTCTCTGAGCCTCCATTTTCACAACTTTTCCCCCCGTTAATCTTCATCTGAGGATATTTTTCCATTGATTTTTAAAGAGAGTGAAGGGAGGGGAAGAGACAGAGAGAGAAACATTGATGTGAGAGAGACACATCAATTGATTGCCTCCTGTACATGCCCCAGGGTTGGGGATCAAGCCTGCAACCTAGTTACATGCCCTTGACCAGAATCAAACCCAGGACCCTGCAGTTCTCAGGCCAAAGCTCTATCCACTGAGCCAAACTGGCTAGGGCAGTGTTCACATTTTAAATGTGATAATACTAACACTTGCTCTGTCTCCTAAGGTTATTACAATTACAGTAAGACAGTGAAGTTGAAAATACTTTAGAAACGGTAAAGTGCTTTCAGCAGCAGGTGGCTGTCGGCGCACGGGTGAGAGATGGAGAGCGAGTGAAGCTTGACTGCAGGAGGGCCGCCTGCCCAAGCCAAACTGCTTGTAGAAAAGGGAAGAGAGAGAGCAGAGGGGTGACGTTAGGAAAGAAGACAGGAAAAGCGGTCGAGTGCTTTTGGTTTTACGATGCTATTGTAGCTCATGCCCGAGTCTGTAAATGCTAAAGATTAGTTCTTATAGCAGCCTTTTAAATGTGAACTGTTCCAATATCAAAATAGAAATAATATCACATATACCAGGGTTATGGGAAGGGAGGAAGAACTGGGCATGTCCACTCTTTTTTTTTTTTCAATAAATGTAGAAGGCCTTGGAGTCCTTGGGTTTTGCATCTGTGGATTCAACCAACTGCAGATTGAAAACTATTTTCGATCTTCAGTTGGGAATCTGTGGATACCAAGTGTCAACTTAAGTCACATGGGGATTTTCAGTTCCTCTAGGTGGGAGCCCCTAACCATCCCCCAACCCCAAGTCATTCAAGGGTCAGCTATATTTTGAAGCAAAAACCAACCAACCCCAATGGTTCAAATGAGCCACACGTAAAGCTTCAAAGAGGTGTTGAACCAGAGTGGTGTCCTGTCAGCTCTATTAGAGCATGGTTTGTTCAAAAAAGGAACTGGGTTTCTGTGTGATTTACAAAAACACATTAGGCGGAGCACTTCCGTGGATTAAGTGAGTTCTTCTGGTTCTGTAATTTATTCTTAAATATCGAAGTACTTACCAATTTTAACACTGTTTTCAACTAGACCTGGGACCAGTGTGAAAAGAAAATCAAGGAGCTGAAAAGCAGGCTGCACGTTTTAAAGGCACAAAGTCAAGATCCTCTTCCAGAACCTCACGAGGACCTCCAGAAAGAGAAAGAGCTGATTAAGGTACTGGGAGCCGAGGTGGCGTGCACGATCGCTCTCAGCTGTTTCCCTGGAAGTTGCAGTGTTTCTTTGCCTTTCCGTTTCTGTGTTGGAACCAAGTTTCCATGTTGAGTTGGAAAACATTTTTCCTATCTTTTATCTAACAAAGCATCCTGGTCTCTGAAGGAGTTAGAACCCATGGTTTGTGAGACCCACGTGTGAAAATGAGAGCCTTGGGGATTCACTCAGACTCTCCTTCTGGCTAGCTCGCTGAGATGTAAGATGTGGCCTCGGAGACGACATGGAAAGCTGTTCCCTTACCAAATGGCCTTATCTTTGAAATGAAAGTAAACTATGACTAAAGAATTCATTTTTTAAAAAAGCCAGTGGGTTGAGTGTTTTGCTCAGTTATAACATTTTTATAAAACCTTCCAAACTGTATTCTGCCTAATTAATATCACACTAGCAAAAATTTCTGCATATTTTAGGCCTTTGCAGACAGGAATTTGCATCCATAAAATTTCCAGGTCAGGAATTCCCTGGTCTTTTCCCTCTTTGCAGGTTTGATGTTTAAAAGACATCAAAACCCTTTTGGAACGCATTTTGTCTTGTTTTTGTTGTGTGTTTGTTTTCTTCAGTGACTTCAATTAAATTGAAATAATTAGGAAGAAATGAGTAGTCTCATATGTCAGCTGTGCTAGAAATCAGGTTTTTTTTTTCCTTTTAATATATCTGACATGCAAAATATTTTTAACCTAACAAATGATATGACAAACTGCCAGGAAACCATCACTCAGCTGAAAAGTAAAACATCACAAATACAGTTGTAGTGTCCTGGATGATTTTCAAAGTACGTTCCCTCCCCAGAAGTGTTTACAACCCTGAATTTGTTCTTTTATCATGCTCATGCACTTCTTTATCATTTTACCGTGTGTCTGTAGTTCTCAATGAAATATAGAAGTATTACTTTTGTTTTTAAATTTTACATGCACAGTACCATACTATATAACACATATAATACAACCTTTTCCCCTCATTATGATTTTGAGTCATCAGCGTTGATACCCACAACTCATTCATTCTCACTGCTGTGTTGATGCATTATATCAATAGAAAACAATTTATTCTCTCTCCAATCACTTGGTATTGTCAATTTTTTAAAACTTTTGATAGTCTGATAGGGGTGAGATGGTATCTCTTTGTAGTTTAATTACTAGTAAGATCAACATTTCTTTCATGTTTATCACCTTTTCAGATTTGCCTTCTATGAATTGCCTGTTTATATCCTTGACTCATTTTTCTGTTGGGCTGTTTTCTTATTGATTTGAAGTAGCTACTTATTTATTTTAGATAATTCTCCTCTGTTGAGTATAGACATTGCAAATGTCTTCTCCCATCCAAGAACTTCTTTTTCTACTTTTTCTTGGGGTCACTGGCTGGGGAGGGGGAGGGAAGGATATTTTTTGTCATTTTAATATAGATGAATTTATCAATATCTTCATTTCCTGTTTCTTTTGAGACATCTTTATGCTAAAGTCATAAAGATAAACTCCTACATTTTCTCCAGAAAGTTTCATGTTTTGCTCTTTAACTTGTATCTTTATTCATTGGAGAATCGATTTTTTTTTAATCCTCACCCAAAGATATGTTTTCATTGATTTTAGAGAGAGAAAAATAGAGAAACACAATGTGAGAGAGAAACATTGATCAGTTGCCTCCCATAGGAGTCTCAACCTGGGATTGAACCTGCAACCTTTTGGTGTATGAGACGATGCTCCAGCCGACTGAACCACCCAGCCAGGGCTGAAGAATTGATTTTTTAGTAACTTCTGAGTTAAAGGCTCGATTTTTTTATTCATATGGATAGTCAGTTGTCCTGATGCCTGTTTATTCAATAGTCCAGTGTCAAATATCATGTTTCCACATACCCAAAACTTCTTTCTTGGTTCTCTGTCCCATTGGTCTGCTTATCTTAGCTTTCAAATCAGATCTTTATTTCAGGCATGATATGTACCCACACCTTGTTCTCCCACCTTAGTATGGATGTCCTTGGGTCTTTGATTTTCTACAAGTTTTAGAAGCATTTTGTGTAATATTGAATGTGTAGGTTAATTTGGGAAAAATTAACATCTTTTTGACATTGAGTACTCCTGTTCCTTAATGTGGCATGTTTCTCCTATTAGTTGTTCAATAATGTTTTATAATTTTCTTTACATAGGATTGTGCATCTTTTGTTAGATTTATTTCTTGGTGTGTTATTTTTGAAGCTATCAAATTCTGCCTTTTTCTGGTTGTATTTTTTGTTTATCACTGATGCCTAGAAATGTGACTAACTTTATATGTTGATATTATATTCAGCCATCTTGCTAAACTCTTTTGCTAATTTTAATAATTTATCTACATATTCTTTTGGATGTCTATGTCAACAATCACCATTTGTGGAAAAAGACCCCTTTTTGTTTCTTCCTTTTAGTTATAATTTTTTTTCTGTCCTTTCTACACTGGTCACTGCTTCCAGAACTATGCTGAGTGGAAGTATTAATGGCTGGCTCCTTCATGTTAATCCTGATATTTTTAAAAGAATTATCCTGACATTTCAACCTTAACTCTGATGTTTGCTAGTGGTGTGTTTGTTAGGTTCAGAAGGTTCCTACATCTTCCTAATTTTCAAAGTTTTTATCATCTTTAGGTTTAGATCTACACTTCAGGTCTAATGAGAGGGTGTGGAATCACTCTCGAGTTGATACACAGAATTTCCTCCCATAAAGTCTAGAAACCAGTGCAGAATGCAAACTAAACTCATAAGAGGACATGACTTTCCCAAGTATCACACTTCTCAGTTTCCACCAGGATCCTTTCAGCTTCCACGGCTTCCACATCCTCTCTCTCGGGAAAGAATCCAGGAGAGAGGCCTAGAGCATGCATTTCAGTCAATCCATGCCCATATTCCAAAGGATCCTACGTAACCTGAAGCCTGTCTAGGGCAGTGTTTACCATCCTGAATCACCTGGGGAGATACACCAGCCCCTGGACCAGTCTGGGCTGTACTTTCCTCCTAGGAAAACCGTATTCCAGTTACAACCAAGTTTCTGTATGAAATAATTTTGTGTGTGTGTGTGTGTGTGTGTGTGTGTGTGTGTGTGTGATTTATATACTTCATATACTACCTTTTCACTACCATCAAAATTGCTACAGTGGGCATCTGTGTTCATGAAACTTGTCAAACGATTGAGTCCTTGGGACAATTTTATTTTTAAGGTAATTTTTGAATAAGTAATATGATACGGTTCAAAATTTAGAAGGCACAAACGGTACACAGTACTACCTCCCTTATCCATGGTTTTGCTTTCCACGGTTTCAATAACCCGCAGTTAACTGCAATTCAAAATATTCAGTGGAAAATTCCAGATATTTTGAGAAAGAGAAAGAGCCCAGACCACATTCCCTTAACTTTTATTACAGTATACCATTTTAATTGTCCTTTTTATTATTACTTATTGTTAATCTCTTACTATGTCTAATTTATAAATTAAACTTTATCATAGGTATGTATGTATAGGGAAAAATCAGTTATATTGGATTAGGTACCATCTACATTTCAGGCGTCCACTTGGGGTCCAACACATCCCCCATGGATGAGAGGGGACTATTCTACATGAAAATTTTTTTCTCCCATCAGTTTCTTTTCACAGAAGCAATCAGTGTTACCAATTTGTTTTATGTTCTTCCAAAGATATTCAGGCATATATGTTACATATGTATGTACATATGTACATACATACACATACATATATCCATTTCTTGGTCCATTTTTTACCCAAATTATAATGTAGAGAAGACTTGCCAATCCACTGGTAGTTGCGTCCACGGGCAAAGGTTTTAACTGCTGTGCTATATTAGAGTCTAGTCAAGGCCTGTGTGATGCATTACTTGATGTAATTACTTTGTTTGACATCATGTATTATATGAACAATTGGAATTATATAGGTACTAGAGGCCTGATGCATGAAGATTCATGCAAAAATGGGCCTTCCTTCCCCTGGCTGCTGGCATCGCCTTTGCTGGGGCCAGAGCCGCCTTTTCGCTCAGGCCCAGAGCCGCTTTTCCGCCTTCCCACGCTTCCCAGAGGCCCTGAGCAGCTGGGGCAGTGCGGAACACCTGCGTCATCGCCATGGCGATGATGCAAGCATCCCGCCCCGCCCCTGGCCGCTCAGCTCCTGCGTATGCAAATTAACACACCATCTTTGTTGGGTTAATTTGCATACTCACTCCTGATTGGTTGGTGGGCATCTCGAAGGTATGGTCAATTTGCATCTTACTCTTTTATTAGTGTAGATTCTTGCAATATGGACAGTTTGGCTGGTTATATTAAAGAAAGGGAAACTCATCTGATGTGTTCTCTTTCGCAATTAGTTTGGTAGCAAATCCGGAGTATTTCAATTTAAAGACAGAAGCATGATTTTTTAAGCGTTTGTACAAATACTGTAGTAAACTTCCACAGTAGGTCTCTCTATATATATTGATTCCTTGCTTTTTATACCTAATATTTATGAACATTTTAGAGCTCTTAAGACTAAGTCAAATTGTTTCCCTTTCGATCATACATTTTGATATCTGAGAATTTATTAAATACCAGGCATTGTGGTAAGTGCTAGGCAATGTATTTGTGAGCAAGGTTATCATGGCCCTGGCCAGTACCGGGTTGACAATCTAGACGACTGGAGAGGCACATGTTAACCAAAGACTATACGCATAGGTGTGTGTGAGAATAATTGTAAGCATGGGTAGTGTTACAGGAAAAAGTACCAGGGACCATGAGAGCATAAAACAGGAATCCCAACCTCGTCCAATGACCCAGAGAAGCCTTCTTGTTAGGAATCATAAAGATGCCCATATTCAAAAGTTTTATACCTGTTAATTATCCTTTCCGTTGTAGGAGGAAACCAACCAAGTATGCAAACCAAATTGATTTCAACTTGGCTGTGGGTAACTTAAACAACCTCCCTCATACACAGGCATCTGAGTCAGCACCGCTGAGCAGGGAGACCTCTGAGCAGGGAGACACTGCATGAAGCTCAGTGGTCTTTGGGGTTCCTGTAGTTAAGTCAGTGGGTGATGTACCTCCACTTACAAGTCGCGCCCTTTATATTATGTAGCTCATGAAAACTGTTCCGCTGCTGTATCTGCTCTCACCCGCTTTACTAGAATTGTGAGGCTAAAACTAGGTAACAGAAATTTTAAATAATGACTTCTGATAAAGATGGTATTCCCTAGTCCCCATGCAACGTTTAAAAAAGAATTCTCAAGACCATTTTATTAAACGTAGATTATTGGCAGCAACTTGTGGGATCATACCAGTGTAGAAATTAGAGCTCTGGAAATCAATCAGAATTCACACATTTTTACTGTTGCCACACTCAGCCATGTTTCTGATGTGAATAGTCGCTCTTTCACTTTCCTGTAGATAGGTGTGCATGGAGATCCTTAAAGTGTGCGGAAGTATGAAGCATTGTAAGCACAGTAAAAATGGCTCTTGAACTAGTGATCTTCTCATTGTGCTGTAGCTCTTACAGAGTTACTTGGAAGTGCTCACAAAACAGTAACAGACCATGCTATTTTTCTTTTAAAAGACATGTGCCCTAGCTGCTTTGGCTCAGTGGATAGAGTATCAGCCTGCGGACTGAAGAGTCCCAGGTTTGATTCCAGTCAAGGGCCTGTGCCCGGGTCGCAGGCTCGCGGGCTAGATGCCCAGTGTGGGGTGTGCAGGAGGCAGCCTACCAATGATTCTCTCTCATCATTGATGTTTCTATCTCTCCCTCTCCCTTCCTCTCTGAAATCAATAAAAATGTATTTTTTTTAAAAGACGCGTAAATGTTCTAGCTGTTTCCTTTTATCTCCCCTGTTGTGAAAGTAATGGTGTTGATTATGTCCTAGAATTCAAAAGGTTTAAATTTGACCAATTTATTTGAAAAAAAAAAAATGTTTCCAGGGCCACAGGAAATTTTCTGCTAACCAATCTCTGCCAATTACTGAGTAACAATTTATTTTTTTTCTTTCATTATATTTAACTTCCTTTTTGAAAGTTAAACAAAATAATTCCCTTTGAACAGAAGCTGTTGTTATATGATTGCCACAGTGGCAACAGTGCATTTCTTAGGTATTTTTAAGAATAGGAAATCAACTTTCTAATTTCTGTGGCATAGTTTCAGAATTAGAAGTGTGTGTGTGTGTGTGTGTGTGTGTGTGTGTGAGTGAGAGAGAGAGAGAGAGAGATTGTTGCTTTCCTCTAAATAAAAGTAAAGACCAACATGACTTTAAAGTAGAATTAACTATATAAAAATCTGAACTACCTGAGAAAATGAAAATAGGGATAGAAAAGAGTTTTCTTTTGAGAAAAAGGTGAAGAGCTGGCCAGCCACCCCTGCAGAAGCTGGCCCTGGGCTGTTTCTCGTTCGGGAGGTCCCGCCCCCTTCCGGGTGTCCCCTCCCCCAGAGCCCAATCAAAGGATTAGCCTACAGGTTTGGAAACAACAGCAGTTTGAGTTGAAGGTTTGTTGTTTCTCTCTCCCTGTCCTTGTGTTTCATGCAGGAGCTAGAGAAGTCTTTGGCTAACTGGACTCAGAACTTGAAAGAACTTCAAACTATGAAAACCGACTTAACCCAGCACATTCTTGTGGAGGACGTGATGGTTCTGAAGGAGCAAATAGAGCTTTTGCACAGACAATGGGAGGACCTCTGCCTCAGAGTAAGTCAGTTCACGGCAGGGCACGGCTGTTCTGCAGTTTATTGAAACGTCTCCGAAGGCCAGAGTAGAAAGGAGCCTAATTTCATTGACCCCAGGCCCTTTCAGCTGGAGCCCAGGCCGCTGTTCCCTTTGCAGGCAGCGGCTCGGTTTCGCAGACCTGCCCCTTTGTTTCTCCAGCGCTCCGTGCTGGGACTTGGCACATTTTTAACCAGCCTCTTAAAAACTCAGGTGAAGCGTGGGAGGGATTGCAGTTATGACCGCCGTGTGCGTGTGCTCTCTGTCTTGTGCAGATGACGAGACTCATCTGTGTGTTAGAGTCAGGACCCAGAGCAGAGGCTGCAGCATCTCTTCTGGGCTGAGTTCTGGGCTGAGTCACACGTAGAGCCCCACAGGGGCTGCCTTTTATCCCCGGACTCTGCATTCACGCGCAATCCGATGTTTCTGTCAAGTTTTCAAAACTCTAAAAGAAATGATCTGCTGCTACCCTTAGTACCTCAGTGGCTCACTAGGGGTTCACTTCCGATTAAGAATGGGGTTGTTGTGGTAGGGTATCCTACAGTGTTTGTGATAGGATCAAGGTGGAATTAAAGGGTTCCAACAGATCTTCGTTTTACAAACGTGTCATTCTAAGAAAAGTAAACTCCCAAATCTTATTTTTGTGAATTATGAGATGTATTTTTAAGAGTTGAAATTCAGACACTTTTGAATGCATTTTCATAAAGTAAAAGCATTTTTCTTTCTTGATTGTAGTATTTAATATTTACAATGTACCCTACTTTCAAATGTCCTTTTAGCATTTTCATTTAAATGTTATATAAAAGAAAATATTTAGAAAATATGAAAAGCATCCTGAAAGTTAAGCAGCAAAGACAGGGGTCCAGATGTTCCTCATTATGAAGCCTACCAACGTGATGCTGTGCAAAATGCCAGGGTTTTTTCAAACTAAGATAAATAGTTGCCCTGAGGAGCAGAAACACAGACCTTGGTTTGGGGGGATAGTTCTTTGGGCCTTTCTAACACATTTGGTTGCGGGAGGGAGGGTGCAAATATTAGACATTTTGGCCTCCACTCTGAAAAGACCAGAGGTGTTCTGTGCCTAGCAAGAAACTCTGGGAGTTCAGCCTTCGTTTCCCCATCTGCAAAGTGGGGTGTTAAAACTTTCCCAAAAGAACTCTTTAGCGACTACACCTTTTAACTCAAAGCTTAAAAAGATTTGTAATACTTGAGAGGATTTTTTTACAGAGAGAAAGGCACGCTTCATTCTTTGAATTTACGTTTATTGAAGTAATATATTTGAACCCTGGGTGGAGGAAGACCCTTCGCTGGTGGCAACTCAGTTGCCTGTGCCTCCGGAAGTACGGGGCATTTCGGGGTCAGCCTGGGTGCTGTAGGCCAGTATTCCAGCCCATTCCCATGGCTTCTATCCAAAGTGGTAGGACATTGTGGGAAGGTGAATTCAGTGAGTGATGTGCATTGTTGTTTTTTCATCTTATTTTGCTTTGTTTTGAAATACAACACTAGAATGTTTAAATGACTTGAATTTTCATGGCCCATTTGCATTACAAGTGTTAGATTTATAATTGAATCTGTATTATGCTTTTTTAAGTAAATAGGCAGGACATTGTCCTTAAGTAGGTAAAAAGACAATCATTTTTTTTAAAAGGAAAGGATTTGGGTCCTAAAGTTATAAGTTAGCATGTAGCAAGCATTCAGCGAATGTATATTAGGAAGAACAGGAACAGAATAAATTTAGGTGATGCTTAAGTTATTCCCTTAACCTTTTCCGTTTCTAATTTTTAATATAACCTGATAGTATTGGATAAAACTGAATCCTTTTGGTCAGGTACAATCATAGTTGCTTTTTTATGAAGTTTATCAAAGGAGTAAGCAAATTCTGTTGTTAAACCCTAGGAGCTTAAGAGGCAGAAACATAGTAATTTAAGTCGATAGGGCTACTGATTGAAATGAATGAAATTCATAGTCCTTTGGATGGGGGGACGGGACGGGAAGGGAAGCACTTTCCTTCCTGCCTGTACTCAGCTGCCAAATGCATTTTTGTTTCCAGGTGGCTATACGCAAACAGGAGATTGAAGACAGACTCAATTCGTGGATTGTGTTCAATGAAAAAAATAAAGAGTTGTGTGCCTGGCTAGTGCAGATGGAAAACAGAGTCCTGCAGACAGCAGACGTTAGCATCGAGGAAATGATCGAAAAGCTCCAGAAGGTAAGCGGCCGTGCCCAGGTGGGTGCCGTGACCCCTCCCGCGGGCCCACCTCCCACCTCCCGCCTCCCGCCGGCTCACAGTGCTGTGTTATTGGCATGTTTCCAGTAGCATTTTAGACATTTGAAGGGACTTTCTCACTCTTTCTGTTCCTTCCCAGAGAAGAGCTGGTAAGTGGGGATTCCAGAGAGATGGGAAGTATAGGGCCCCTCTAGAGGGCGGGGTGCTGTGTATTGAGGGGAGTTCCTCTCAGGAAGTCCGGCCAGGGAAGGGTGTCGTCCCCCCCCCCCCCCCGCACCCGCCCACATCTCCTTAAGCATCTGTTTACACTCCGAGTGAGTTATGGTTTTTCTAGTTATTATTACAGAGCCCCCCTTGCCAAAGGGGAGAGGCCAGTAATGGGGCTCATAATTTTGAAGATGACGAATACCCACAGAAAAAGGTAGAAACATTCTTGCCACTCAGGAAAACGCTTACTGTATTAGGCTAACTTACTTAGACTCAGGTGTCCTCGCTCCCGAGTAGGTGCGATTAGAAGAACTCCGTGAGGGGAAGCCAGGGCTGTGGAATTAGTAGCCACGGCCTTACGTATCACACGTGTGCTGAGTGGGCACTGCTTGGCTTCTTGGCTGCTCACTCAAAAGTTGTGTTAACTGGTCTGAGAAATTTCTTAATTAAAAAATTTTTTTCAAGAAGCAACTGTGTATGTATCACCTGGCAAAGAAGTGAATTTTGGGCAGTCATTGAAGCTTTGCTTTGGTGCCTTTGCCAGGACTGCATGGAAGAAATAAACCTGTTCAGCGAGAACAAGTTACAATTAAAGCAAATGGGTGACCAGTTGATCAAGGCTAGCAACCAGACCAAAGCGGCCGAGATCGATGACAAGCTCAGTAAAATTAACGACCGCTGGCAGCATCTTTTCGACGTCATTGGATCCAGGTAAGAAATGGCCTCGGGATGATTCCTGCTCGCCCGTGCAGTGGCTGCGCCGCCCACTGAGGGACTGAGCCCGCCTTCCTCTAAGGTAATCCAGTGGGCTTACAAATGCACAGATAGAGGCAGCGGTGGGTAAAAATGAATGGAATTCATTTCCACAATATAGAAAGATACTCTGGTATATCCTACTTTAATCGTGTGTTTTTTTCTTTACCTTGAAATTTCACATGAATTTGATTAGGTTTAAATGAGCGTTAGAAAAACTTACTTTGAAAAGAGATCCTTGAGGAGGTATTGTTTAGAAATTGTAACTCTGCTTTAGGACCTGCGAGTCCTCAGATGAAATCACGCCTGCCGGTTCCTGCCTGTGGGTGGCACATGCAAGTGGGTCAGGGCGCAGGCCTGGTTTCTAGGTGCTGGTCTGGGGCCCCTAGTTTCCCCCACGGCAGGGGCTTGGCACACTCCAGGCAGAGTGCTGGGTGTGCCAAGTGCCAGTGGGCATCTGGTGCTAAGTTGGGGACACGGGAGGCACAACCTGGCTACAGATCAAAGCTCTGTTCTCCAGAGCAACCTTATCGGAAACAAGACATAATTTTATCTCCTCGCAAAGGGATGCTGATGGTGATAAAGCCACTCAAAGCTTTTAGATGTTTTCTGTTTTCAAATTCTCTTTCCAAAGACAGGC
Organism: Plecotus auritus; assembly: GCF_963455305.1. Taxonomy (NCBI): domain Eukaryota; kingdom Metazoa; phylum Chordata; class Mammalia; order Chiroptera; family Vespertilionidae; genus Plecotus; species Plecotus auritus. The sequence goes on along the minus strand of NC_137770.1, from coordinate 34,596,669 downwards.
CCCAATTAAAATGCTTTTATTTTGTTTTGTTAATTGCCACCTGACGTACCAAAACCAGTCCCTGGGCTTTGGGCCCACGCATGCGACCTCGTGTGTACCTAGTCTTTTGTGTTTTGGACACACGTATGTGTAATATACCAGAGAATCTGCAAGGTGATGGAAGTATTGGGGTGTGATGAAAACAAGATCCTCTGGATAATTTGGCATTTCCTTTGCCTCGACGTTTACTATAAACCTGCAGCAAAGGCACCAGGCTGAGTGCCTGGAGAACTGCAGACAGGAAGTAAGATGAGTCAGTTACACTGATGGGAGCGACATCTGAGCAGCTGTAAAGCCAAGTGGTTTGAGGGCTCAGATCTCATCTCCCCCGAGAGGGGCCGCGTTAGGAAGAGCCTCCCAGAAGAGTGGTGTTCCCAGGTGGTCTCGAATGAGGGCTTGGGGTTCCTGAGCGTTACTGATGGCAGAGTCCGACGGACGTGTGTTGTGAGCAAAATGGTACGGGGGTAGAGCAGTGTGCAAGTCCCTCAGGAAGTGACAAGAGGCGCTATGGGCATGGGAGATGACGCTACAAAGCTAGGTTGGGGCCAAGTCCGAGAAGACCTTAAGTCTCAACTTCAGACTTGGTGAGTCATTCATGGACTCTTAGCAACGGAGGGTCTGCCGAAGGCAAATATTGGGGTGACTTAGCTGGCAGCATGTGCTGGGCTGAATCCAACTTCTCTCGATTGCCAGTTTTTAAAAAAAACAAAACTATGGAAATCCGTGGAGGTAACCCAGGTAGGGGTGAAGAGCGCAGGTTTTGAGCCCGCGCTGACTTCATCGCTTACTCACCATGGAAACCTGCGTCGTGAGCTAATCTTTCTAAGCCTCAGTTTCCAAATCTGTGTCACGTGCCTGACGGCACTGTTCACATCCGAGACCACTGTGAGGACAACGATGCGTCTTGTGCCTGGCGCAGGGCCAGCAGGGGAGCCAGCGTTTGGTGGGTGCTGTTCCCTGAGGAGACTAAGGAGCGTGTTTGTTGAGTAGAAGAGGAATCCCTCGGGGATGTCTAATAGTGAGAGAGGCCTTCCCTCCGTGCGACCAGTGTCTTTGACTCTCATTCCAGCACTTAGAGCATGCTTCAGGTACTTGTTGAAATGAATGAACATTTCAGGGCATAAGAATAAGACCATTTCTGTTGGGTAAACTGTGTGCAGTATGTCTTCGCTGACATTGCCTTTATAGCCTAAGTTGTCTTGGGCACCTGGGAATAGTGGAGGGTATGGTGGCATCGTACTTGGTCATGGCCTGTGCTCCCTAAAGACTAGGCAGGGGTCCTCGAACTACGGCCCGCTGAGGACATTTATCCAGCCCTCCGGGTGCCGCTGCCTGTCCTGCTTAGCAGCCGACTCGTCCCAGGCCCGCAGTGTGCATAGGAATTTGTTCATAGTTTTTTTTTTTAAAGTATAATCCGGCCCTCCAACGGTCTGAGGGACAGTGAACTGGCCCCCTGTTTAAAAAGTTTGAGGACCCCTGGACTACAGTGACAGTCCATTCTCGATCATTCATGCTTTGGTTATATCACTCCAGAGTTTAATAGGCTGTTTGCTTTTTTCTCTCTCCTCTCTGGCTGCCTATCTTCAGCCAATTCCTTGGTGAGCAAGAGAAAAAAACAGCAGGTGGAATTTCAGTGGAAGGAGCAATTGGCAAAATAAGGAGCTGAAATAATGGCAAATATATTGCCTGCCAGCTGTGTTCTTAACAATGTGCTTTTTGTGCATGATTTCACTTAATTTTCATTGTAATTCTGAAAGGTAGCTGCCATTATCCTATTTTACAGATGACAACACTGAGGCACTGAAGGTAAACATGCCCGCGGCTGTGTTGCCTTCCTATTACCCCAGACCCTCCTAGTGTGTTACATTGAAATGAACCAAATCCCTTCGGAACTAAGGAACTAGGGAGGGAAGAACTCACGTTCCCTAAAGCAAAGGCCAGGCTGAGAGGCTGGGAAACCCTTAGCTGAGCTCACCCTCCAGGTGAATCTGGATTGAGGCAGCAAGCTGGGGCCTGCCTTCAGTCAGCCTCACGCGGAGTCAGCTCCCTGTCTGATCTCTGACGCTGATCGTATCGTCATGGGGAGGTGGGGGAGCACCGGCTGCAAAGTTTAGGTTTGAACAGGGCCAACCGGACCTGCCATCCTGCAGGAAGCACTCATTTGGCAGGGAACTCCGGACACTTTACCCTTTTCGGTCCTGCTCACGTGCTCTGTGGATTCTCTCCTGTGGCAGGGACAACATTGCTCGTTAAAAATGGAAAGAGTTGGCCCTGGCCGGTTTGGCTCAGTGGATAGAGCATCGGCCTGCGGACTGAAGAGTCCCGGATTCCATTCCAGTCAAGGGCACATGCCTGGGTTATGGGCTCGATCCCCAGTAGGGGGCGAGCAGGAGGTGGCCAATCAATAATTCTCTTTCATCATTGATGTTTCTCTCTCCCTCTCCTTTCCTCTCTGAAATCAATAAAAATATTTTTTTTAAATGGTAAGAGTTGGAGGGAGACCCTATACAGGGCCCCATGACTGCAGGACTTTAACTACAAGCCTTTAACGTCAAAGTTACAAATAGTATTCAGAAGTCCGAGACCTCAGTAAGTCAGGTTTCATTCACTGAAGAAGAAGAAAAAAAAACACCTGTTGTTTCAGGTTCATTCTCAGCACAATAGAGGTGAATTACAGGGTTACTCAAATGCACATTACACTTCTGGTCATTTCAGACTATGGGGTGAACAGGAGGAGAAACCAGGGTTGCTTACTTTGAAGTGCCAGCCTCCTCATACATGTATTATTTCGTTTCATTCTTGCCGCAGCCCTGCAAGGTCAGTGCCTCCGCTGTACAGACGGGACACTGCAGCCCAGGGAGGACATTCCCTGACCAGGGCACGGTCAGTGCTATGCAGGGCGCAGGGCAGGTGCAGCCAGGGCCGTCTGTCCCACTGCACCCGGCACCGGAGGGGCACGTGGCTCCTTTAAGACCTCGGGGCTTAAAGGTGGCTTCTCAGAATTTTTCTAAAACTGAGAGCTCAATGTAGAATTTACCGTTTATTGCGGAGCAGTGGCTCTCAAACGTAAACGTGCATCAGCATCCCTGAAGGCTCACGCAAACATGGGGTGCTGCACCCGCACCCCCAGAGCTTCTGACTGTGTAGGTCCAGGTGGGGCCGAGAATGTGCGGTTCTGACAAGTGCCCAGGGGCTGCCGGTGGTGCTGGTCTGGGGAACACAGAGCGAGCAGCAGGGGGCGGGCGCGGTGCTGCCCCGAGTCAGAACCCTGGGCCCGTCCCTCCGTCAACAAGTCTGCGGCCTGTGTGCCTCGGTTTCCCTGTTGATAAACCACGTGCAAGATCCCGGTTAAGAAAGCACCAGGACAACCATGGGTCCCTCCGTGCGGGTGCTGGAGCCTCTGGCAAGGTTAGTGTGGCTGCATAGGGCGGGGCAAATGGAGGTTTACAGCTGTTCGTAGGGAAAATGCTACAGTAATAGATAAATAAAAATAAGGAATAACTCTGTTTCATGTGCTCAATACTCCCCACCCCACCCCACCCCATATAGATAAAGGAGTGGAGGAGGCTTAGATCCAGACAACTGTCGTTCCTCTGCTTGTAAAGGGTTCTTCAGCGTCTATGAAACCCTTAAGGCAAAGAACCTGGAGGACAAGTCTCCTGAAATAACCGAATCATCCGAGGGGTGGAGGGAACCTGCGTTGTTCCGAGTGCCTCGCCGAGGTAGCGTGGGTCGTGGAGCGGGCATTAAAGCTCTCAGAGCGTCCCTCCATCACAGCCGCTGCAGGGGCATGTAGACCCTCGCGGACCCGTGGGCAGCATCGAACATTGGGGAATCTGAACTCTCATGAAACACGCTATTAGTCTCACCCACAGGAAGGCCACTTGAGGCACCGGATACATTTGGTGCATGGTGTGGTTCTTCGGAAGCTGAAACTGATTTTTTTTAAATGTATTTTATTTTATTCTATTTTATTGGTTTTTTACAGAGAGGAAGGGAGAGGGATAGAGAGTTAGAAACATCGATGAGAGGGAATCATCGATCAGCTGCCTCTTGTACACCTACTGGGATGTGCCCGCAACCAAGGTACATGCCCTTGACCTGAATCGAACCTGGGACCTTTCAGCCCGCAGGCCGACGCTCTATCCACTGAGCCAAACCGGTTAGGGCTGAAACTGATTTGATGACATGAAATGTCTGCTGCTGGGACGGGTTATGTGAAGAGTTAAACTTTTTTAAACTGTAGCTATTAGTGCCTCCTCTCCCTGCGTTTTCTTCGGTGACATCTTTGAGAAGCGGCCCAGCAAAACCTCAGCGCAGGCGAGACAGTGACGTCACAGCAGCTGCTTTTCGGAGCCAGCAGGACGTGCTGTCCTCTGCTGTGGAGGAAGCCAGGTTACCTGGAAATAAGAACAGGTTAGGCACGGGGTGCTGGATGACGGACAAAAAGATGTAAAGTTGGCCAGATCCAGCCCACAGTCCAAAGCTCTGAAAACAGGGCCCCGGCCATTGTCCACTGTCCCTTCAGTGGGGCCGATGCCAGAGAAAGACTCGGCCCAACGCGCATCTCACCCTTGTCTACACTGGATGTCAAACTCCCAGTAGTTGAACGCCTTAGAAACTCACTCATCTACTTCGTTAGAAACTCATCTACTTCCGTTTCCCAGAACTGCCTCCCCAGTTACTAATCAAAGCCTTCGCTTGTCCTGTGAGGCAGGGGTGCTGTGCTTTAGGGAGGCTCTCTGCGGGTGGTTCTTGGTGGAGCCTCTTCTGACGTGGGGGGCGGGGGGCTGTTTGTAGGGACTTTCTAGCAGCCTGAGGATGATCCAGTCAAAGCGTTGGTGCCGAGAACAGATGAGACAGCCAAGCGCAGACGGAACCCAGGGTGTGTGCATTGGTTACCTGTCAGTGTTGGGCACGTTGGTGATTTCAATTTCCTTTTTGCAGATCTGAATTTCCTAAATGTTCTTTATGGGAAAAGGGACCTGGGACCTTTTTATTTCCTTTAAAAAAAAAACTGTTTTAAGTATTGTTATCTTTTTCCTAATTTCTCCTTGATGGTGGTGTCCGTAAGAGACTTGGCATCCTGAAGCCAATGTAGGAGGGAAGGGCTTACGCGTATTACCATATGGCTTCTTCCTATTTAGACTCGGTAGCTCTCTCGCTACCAAAACGTCGGTGAAAAAAACTTTTTAGCAAAGCATAATTTTCACATTTGACCTACCAGTGTGAGCAGTCCACCTGTTTTGCAAGAGTAGCAATTAAAATGTTGTCATTTAAACCCAGCAGTGATTACCATGGCAACCGTGTGTGAAGATTGTTTTTTCATTTCTTGCACAATGGGCGGGGAGATGTGTGCCTTTTTATGAGACCGACGCGCTGCCTGCTGCGCTAAGAGGGCAACCTGATGTGTGCCTTTTTAAACCGCTGAAGATTTTTGTTGCTCTCTCTTTATCTGTGTTTTCTCAAGGCTCCTTTGGAAGACCAAACAATGCTGCTAGTCATACCCGTGGCTTGCTCTGGTCCTAGCAGGGTGCGTGACCAGGGGTGGGAGAGTGGATTTAGAGATTTCCGCACCGGGAGAGCGAGATGTGAGGTCAGCCTCCTGCCTGTCCCTTTCCTTCCCATCGCCCCCTCATTCCACCTCTGGAGCAGGTGGCGGCTGTCCCAGTCCCCGCAGAAACGCCTCCTGCGGGTGGAGGAGCTTCCCGAGGAGACAGCAACCCCATCCACTGGGTCAGTGGCCAGTCAGTAGCCTGTGCCCAGCATCAGGCAGGCCCAGGGACTGAGCCGTGCGGGGTCATACTTAGCAGGCCCCAGAGGCAGCCACGCATGTAGGCACACGTCAGCGAGATGCTTCATTTGTTTTCAAATCTGCACTCTCTCATGTCACCAGTCTAGCATGTAATAACGACCAAATGCTGGGCTTCAGGAGAAATGATTGATGTAGTTGAGTCTCAAAATAAGGCTGGGACTGAGCCTAAAAGGGGCTGGACACAAACCCAGGTGCCCCTGTAAGCAGAGCCACTGGGGTCGCGTGGAAAACCGCCGTTGGAGGGGGAGGAGCTTTTAGATACTCGCACTATGGTAAACCCTCAGAGGAGCTAGCAGGGGAAATGGCAAGATTTCTTCCTCTGCAAACTCCTCAACTCCACTTGTACTACAAGAAATCACTTTTTCTGCAAAACGCAGAGGAATGGACTACATGACCTCTGCCCCTCCTAAGCCAGGATTTCCAGAACTAAAACAAACAAACAAACAAACAAAAACCAACAACAACAAAAAACCAGGGCAGCCGGCTGGTGTGGCTCAGTGGTTGAGTATCAACCTGTGAACTAGGACAGTGGTTGTCAAACTTATTAGTCAACAGAGCGGCAAACCGCAGCTCGCCAGCCGCATGTGGCTCGAGAGCCGCAGTTTGCCGACCACTGAACTAGGAGGTCGCGCTTTGATTCCTGGTAAGGGCATGTGCCCGGGTTGCAGGTTTGATCCCCCAGGTAGGGTGTGCAGGAGGCAGCCAATCAATGATTCTCTCTCATCGTTGATGTTTCTATCTCTCCCTCTCCCTTCCTCTCTGAAATCAATACAAATATATATATATTTTTTAAAAGGGCAGAAGCACCCCTGTCCCCAGGGAAATTTCTTCCTTAAGAGGAGGGAGGAAGATGTCCCTGTTATACTCAGGGGCTTCGGATTTCACCGTTTCTTGTAAACCTGAAACAGAGAAGTCGAATTTGACGAGAACAGAAATCCTCTTGCCCGCGCTCCAATCTAAAATGTTTCTTCTCTCGGTTTATAGCACTTCATAAATAACCCATCGCCAAGATAACAGTGCGACTCTCTTCCCTCAGCATAGCCACCCTGCAGCATCAGAACAAAGACTGTGTGTGTGTGTGTGTGTGTGTGTGTGTGTGTGTGTGTGTGTGTGTGTGAAGGGCCGGAGATATTCGGGTATGGGAAGGGAGAAAACAGATTAAAATTGCAGTGAGCCAAGAAGCAGGTCTCATCCTTTCCTGAGGGCATAGCTTTGTGGCAGCGAAGGGCGGGCGGCCTGTGGAAGGTGCTGAACCAGTGAATGGAGAGGCCTGCGGGCCGGGCCGGGGGAGGGGCTGCCGTGCAGCCGGAGGTGGAGGTGCAGCCGGGAACTTGGAGCCCTCGCTAAGCATCAGGAATGATTTTTTTCTCATCAACAGTAAGTGCCATTTCAGTCATCAGCTCTGCCTGTGGCCGATGGGAGGCTGCTGCCTCTGTCTTGCTCTTTCGCTGCCTCGTTTTGGTTACAATGGAAATTACCGAGGAGATGGTGGCTGTGGAGGGTGTGTGCCAGCCATTGGGGGGATGGGTTCTTTCCCTGTGTCAGCATGCGTCTGTGTCTGCAGCCAGCCCCTGACAAGCAGGGGAGGGATGTGATTGCACGGTGTGCAAAATGGAAGATCTCCAGCGACCAGGCGCTTCAGAGAGGCAATTAGCTCAAATGCCTGGTCATGTCCATGCCTCTGACCAGGCTTCAGGATCTGGGAACAATTGATTATCTTACTAGAGAGATGTTCAGTCATTTGAAAAGATGCAGTTGTTCAGAATTAGTACAGTGTTCTAAGCAAATGACAGCTGCCCACAGGTCTGAGAATCTGCTTATTTCTAGACACAGCCAGATCCTTCAGCCATCTCAGTTTTCCTGTGTGTATTTTAAGTCTGTTTCCTTAGTATATTTTAAGTGAAGCTGCCCACATTGGCAATGGAATTGTTTTAACTTATACTGCTCTGGGGTTTATAATTTAACTGTAGACCCTTTAGCATGTAAGAGAATAGGACCAAGATGTGAATTGTTTCTTGTACATGAATTTAATATTTAAATCCTCCATCATCGCATCATTAAGACTTGGGCTTGATGCATAGCATGGTGCTAACCTGGCTTGATTTTGTTTGTTTTGGAGGGAGAGCAGGGTTCTTACGAATTATATTCTGATCCATTGCTAGTTAAGATAAAAGGAAAACTGTTCACCTTGATTACTTTCTGCATTTCTACCCACCATCCCTACAGAACTGCTTTTGTGTATCTAGCTACTCAGGCAAAATTCTTACCTTGTTTGGTTTCATATTAGAATTTTTATTCAGGTCTTGCATTAGGCCACATAGGTGAAGAACTTCCCCTTTGCCCCTAAATACTTTGTTTTTTTCATCCTTGGAACTGGAATTCAGCTCAGGAAGCCATGCTTACTTTTTTCTGGAGAAATAGAATTTGATGAAATATATACGTGAGCAACGTTCGCCTAGCGCAGTGGTCCACAAACTGAGGCTCGCAAGTTGACTAATGAGTTTGCCAAACTCATTAGTCAACAGAGCGGCAAACCGCAGCTCGGGAGCCGCATGTGGCTTACGAGCCGCAGTTTGCCGATCACTGGCCTAGCGCACCTGGGTGAACCATGGCAGGTGCACAGGTGCAAGCTACCTCGGTGGCCTCGGTGATTGATGAAATGCAGTACTGAGGGTCGCTTCCCTGTGCCCACCGTCTGGTTTCTCAATGGCTTTCCTTGTTGCTCAGTATTAACTCAAGAGTTAAACTTTTTCAAGAGCAATAATAATGAGGCCTGACAGGGAAGTCGGGGGCGTGGGGTGGCGAAGGACCCGCGCTTCCTGGCCTGGGAAAGGTGATAATTAGATCTCCGAGACCGCAGAAGAGAAGGATACAAACTCAACAGCACATCTGCAGGTTCCTGGAGTAAGTGGTAACATCGTATCTGAGGAGCAACATTTATCTCTGTCACGTGTTTTTGGACACAGAAACATGTTCATTCCTGACCGGATGAATGTTTTGTAGCTTCTTGGTGACCTTCTTTTCTTTCCCTCCCACCTTCCCTTCCTGCCCTAAGGATGCGTGTGGTTTGTGTGCTTGTCTCTTCTGCCCTTCGCTTGCCCAAAACAGAGCCAAGGTTTAGGGGCGTGTGTGACGCCCAGTGTGGCTGCAAATTGTTTTGTGGCCCGATCGCTCGGAGGTGCACATACAACATGGCCACCTGGCTTATGAAAAAACGAATTTGGAGGTAGGAGTGAACATGGTTTACTCCGTCAGAAGAGAGGTATGGAGCATCTCCTATATTGTATTAGGATGGCTACCTTAGATCATGAGCCCTTTGGGAACAGACCAGTTTTCGGTTATCTTTGCAGCCTCAGGATCTGCACAAGACCCTAAGACAAAGCGAGTGGTTAAATGTTTGTTGAAAGGAAACCATGGAGAATCTTACATGGGTACCCCAAATTCAGCCCTTGGTGGACCGCTTTACCCGCCCCTTCCCCAGTTCATCCTGGAGCCAGGAGTCCAGACGTCTCATCATGTTCGCCAACAGGAACAAAAACCATCCCGTCCCCCCAGCACGTGCACATGAGCACGCGCAGGTTTCTGTGCGGTGCCACGAGGAAAGTGCTTAAGAACTGCAGCTCCGGGCCAGACTGCCCAGGTGTGAATCCTGCCTCTGCCCATTAACGACCATGTCACTAATGGCAAGTTATTTAATCTCGGTGCCTCCGTCCTTCCATCGGTCAAATGGGGATATTAATAGTGCCAATCTCAGGGCATTTGAGAGGATTAAATAAGTTGCTAGCGTGTGCAGCACGACAGGCCTGGCACTAGTGAATGACAGCATGTTCTATGTACGTCCCATGTGAGTGATAAAGTTCTATGACAACGTTCTATGTACCTCCCATGTGAGTGATAAAGTTGGTAAATTATAAAGCATACCCAGTGTAGAAATTTAAAAAGAAGGGGATAATAACAGAAAGTCCAGTGCCGTGGTCGGCAAACTGCGGCTCGCGAGCCACATGCGGCTCTTTGGCCCCTTGAGTGTGGCTCTTCCACAAAATACCACGGCCTGGGCGAGTCTATTTTGAAGAAGTGGCATTAGAAGAAGTTTAAGTGTAAAAAATTTGGCTCTCAAAAGAAATTTCAGTCGTTGTACTGTTGGTATTTGGCTCTGTTGACAAATGAGTTTGCCGACCACTGGTCTAGTGTTTTAGTCCTGCATCCCATGGGTGTGTCTTGAGCCCTCCATGTTGGATACCACCGGCCTGGAGTACCGGACCTGGGGAAGCCAAGAAAGTAATCCCTCCACCTGCTGCATGCGCCCCCCTCTGCTCATTGCACACCTCACCCTGGGATTAACCGGATCCAAGGTCAATGCACCTCTCTGCTTTTTGCACCAGGTCATTTTGTTGCTTGTTAGCTCCCTTCATTTAAAAACACTTGCATTCTAGCCCTCTGTTTAGGATGAGAAGCTGGGACCCTTAGGCTGGAAGAGGGTCGGGTGCGGGATGAAGCCGTGGGGCTGCCGCTCTGGGAGGAGGGGCGGGAGAGCTGTGCAAAGGCTGCTGGGCCTGAGCTCCTCTCTGGGGGAAGCTCGTGGAGCTGGGCTGCTCCTCCGGACAGAGCCTTCCAAGGAGGTCACCCCTCGCAGACTGTGTGGAAGACGCCTTGTCCTATGGGCCCGGGAGTCCTGCAGCTCGGCACTGTCTGAGAAGTTCTTTCTGGCCCCTGGGCCGTCGGGGTGACAAGGCATTGGGGTGAGGAGGGTGTACCTCTGAAGCCACAGAACAAAGGAGGGATCTAGGTTACAGCTGCATCCAGGCCTGGCCCTGCATTCTGTTACTTCCTTTTTAGTAAATCACCTTTGGCTTTGAAGGGAACTCCTCATGGTGTTTCCAGTAAGAATGTAACTTGGAAAACATGTCCCCTCGAAAGTCATTATGACCATAGTTTCTGGGAATGTGTCTCTGTTAGACACTGTGTCAAATGCCTTGCATGTATTTATATCTCATTCAACCTTCTCGGCCACCCAGTGAAGGGAGGTACTGACTCCTGTTGACACTGTTCTATGGATGAGATTAAACAGAGCCAGGATTCAACCTCGGACCCTGATCACAGTCTGTGCGCTTTACTACCAGACTCCACAGCCTACTGCTAAGCCTGCCTACCTCATAGCAGTGTTGAGAATGAAATATTTATGAATGGACTTTGTGAGGTCCCGTGCTGTATAAATGAGGCATCATCATAGCATCATGTAATCCCAGTTAGCAATAATAAGAGCTAGTATCCGCCCTAACCGGTTTGGCTCAGTGGATAGAGCGTCGGCCTGCGGACTGAAAGGTCCCAGGTTCGATTCCGGTCAAGGGCATGTACCTTGGTTGCAGGCACATCCCCAGTAGGAGGTGTGCAGGAGGCAGCTGATCAATGTTTCTCTCCCATCGATGTTTCTTTTTTTTTTTTTTTTTTAATATATTTTATTGATTTTTTACAGAGAGGAAAGGAGAGGGATAGAAAGTTAGAAACATCGATGAGAGAGAAACATCGATCAGCTGCCTCCTGCACACCTCCTACTGGGGATGTGCCTGCAACCAAGGTACATGCCCTTGACCGGAATCGAACCTGGGACCTTTCAGTCCGCAGGCCGACGCTCTATCCACTGAGCCAAACCGGTTTCGGCTCCCATCGATGTTTCTGACTCTCTATCCCTCTCCCTTCCTTTCTGTAAAAAATCAATAAAATATATATTTTTTTAAAAGAGCTAGTATCCTAATGAGCACTTACTCTATACCAGAGGCTTTCCATGCATCCTCGTTTTCCTCGCCACCACCTGCAAGGTGGATGACTTTGCAGGTAACAGGAAACCAGGAGTCAGGAAAGTTGGGTACCTTGCAGAGGTGCACAGTTCATAGATGATATAATGGGACTTAGAGAACAGTCTGGTCACCTCCAGAATTCTGGCCATAATTTCACCCAGATGTTACCACCTCCCTGAAGTTTGAGGGGCTTCAGAGGCCTACTAGAAATCAGGGGGCTTGAGGTGAAAGGATTTTCCCTAAATCATAAAACTAGCTAGTAAAAGAGCTGGAGCAAGAAGTCCTAGGGTTGAGTTGGTCAACTGTAGGATGCAAAAAATAAATACGCACGCGCGCACACACCACTCTGTGGTCTACTCAAATAGCTTGTGGTGGAAGTCTTATACACATTCATTCATTCAACAAAGGCTTGGTGACACCTCCTGCCCACCAGGCGTTGGGGAGGTGCTGAGCATGCAGCGGGAGCCAGCCCCACGCAGCACAGTGACTGGAGGGTGCAGGCACAGCATAAGGCGGGAGCACGTGGACAAGGGGCAGTGGCAGAAGCTCCGGGAGAAGGGAGGAGGGGCCGCTTTGCCGAGTGTGGGGTTGGAGGCAGAGGCCGCTGACCAGTGGAGGACCTGAAAAGTCGGGAGATTAACCTGGTTGTCAGTTAGGGTGAGGCCTGGCGGGGTTTGAGCGGGGATCAGACTCGCCATCTCTAACGTGTGTATACTTGGGCTGCAGGACCGAAGGTGGGTAGGAAGGCGAGGAGGGTGGGAGGAAGCTGCTTGCAGGCAGGCCAAGGAAGAGATGACGGTGGTGCTTGCTGTGAGTGAGGGCCGGTGCCCCAATTCCTGTTCCCGGTGCCATAGGATGGGGTTCTGACAGCACCTCGAAGCAACAGTGTTGATAAGTGGGACGTTCCCATTGCAGCCATTACTTCAAGTCTCTGGATTTCACTAAAAATCCCACAGATCTCCAGAAAAAGCCCTCCCTCGCTCTACTTTAGGACTTCCGTGAAAGTGATCAGTGGAAACATTGTATTTCAGGATCTGTATGGAGACTGTCTTCCCTCAGCAGCTGTCATTTCCCCTGGAGTCAGGCGGATTGGGGAGGTGGATGAGATTAGAGCCGTGCTCGAAAATCATCCTCCCCCCGCCCTGTGGCTGGCACAGTTGCCCCATATGGGCTGGTTCTGTGTGTACAGCACCCCACCCCTCAGACTAGACGTGGTTGGAACATGTTCTGTGCTTGCTCAAGAGGGGAGTCCCAGGAGAGGCATCATGGGCCAGATACCACCGAGTGAACCAGGCGTGTGGCTCTTCAACCCATCAGGGTGCTTTTATTCACTGGCTGCTGCAGTCTCGGGGTGCCCAAGACAGAGCGGGGAGAGGTCAGGTGAGGCCATGTAACCTAGAGAGAAAGACGGGCTGGGTCCCGAGAACCCCACTCTGGGAATGATAGGACTTCGTCCTTGCTTGGGAGGATTAACTCTGAGTCCACTTGAAACTCAGCAGCAACAGAAATTTCATCAAGTGTCACAAACTCTGAAAACTCCTATCTGGTGAGAGTTGTTCTCGCTATAAAATCAATGACCAATATAGGTTGCTTTTCCCCCCATTTATCTTTGCTGTTTAAAGTATCACAGATGTCTCCCTTTCTCCCCCATTGACCCCTCCTCCCACCACCCCCTCCGTTCGTATTGGAGCATCCTCACCACCTCATGCTGCACTTCTGTGTTCCACCTCTTTTTTCTCTTTCCTGCACTTACGTTTAGGGTGAAGAAGCTGAAGGAGACGTTTGCTTTTATTCAGCAGTTAGACAAGAACATGAGCAACCTTCGCACCTGGCTGGCTCGCATTGAGTCTGAGCTCTCGAAGCCCGTGGTCTATGACGTCTGCGATGATCAGGAGATCCAGAAGCGGCTCGCCGAGCAGCAGGTGGGCGTGGGAAGTGGGCTTTTGCGAGGGGGTGGACCTGATACCTGCCCGCTCACACCTGCCTCCTCGTGGCTGTGTGCTCGCGTGGCCACATTTCACAACGCTGGCCGGCTTTTCCAGAGAAAGCCGACCGCCTGTCTGTGTTCTTGGACGAGGGAGGCCTCCCTCCCCAGTGCCCACCCCTCCACCGCCATTCACATAGTTCTCTGTGAAATACTTGGGATAATGTTTAAGGTGCTGACCTTCATCTTAGTGGCCAATATGTTTTTTTATTTTGTTGTTTTGTTTTTTTTTTACTTTGAACTTTGTTTTATTTTTGTTAACATAGGGCTGGGCAAATGTAGGTTTACAGTTGTGAGGACGCGAAACACAGAGTTTATTCTTTTTTTAATATATTTTATTGATTTTTTACAGAGAGGAAGGGAGAGGGATAGAGAGTTAGAAACATCGTTGAGAGAGAAACATTGATGAGCTGCCTCCTGCACACCTCCTACTGGGGATGTGCCGCAACCAAGGTACATGCCCTTGACCGGAATCGAACCCAGGACCCCTCAGTTCGTAGGCCGATGCTCTATCCACTGAGCCAAACCGGTTAGGGCTCGAAACTGCTTTCTTTTTTTTTTTAAATATATTTTTATTGATTTTTTTTACAGAGAGGAAGGGAGAGGGATAGAGAGTTAGAAATATCGATCAGCTGCCTCCTGCACACCTCCTACTGGGGATGTGCCCACAACCAAGGTACATGCCCTTGACCGGAATCGAACCCAGGACCCCTCAGTCCATAGGCTGACACTCTATCCACTGAGCCAAACTGGTTAGGACGAAACTGCTTTCTTTACGTTACCCTTGCCCTTTCCTCCCGGAGCTCTCCCGCATCTCTTGGCTCTCGGCCCCTTCCTCTGTCTTCAGCGCCAGCATTTTGCCTTTCCTCATAGTCACTGCTCCCTCTGACTCTACCTCCCTCTTCCACTTCTAAGGACCCTTGGGCCCACCCAAATAATTTAGGATCATCTTCCTATATTAAGGTCAGTTGAATAGCAACCTTAATTCTCCATTGCCATGAACACTAACATATTCACAGGTTCTGGGGATAAGGGCATGGACATCTTGGGGGATGGAAGTGGGAGGATATTCCATCTACCACAGATGTCCTGAGGGAACTTTTAGTATTGTTGTGTGTTTTTTTAATTTATCATATGTTTATTCTTCTAAGACCAGGCCTTAAATGCTCCATCAAAAACACTACAAATGTGTCACACACAAAAATTATGTATGGGCCATTTCTAAAAACCTTACTTATGTTTCTGTCACTAATTAAGTGTAATAAATTGCTTGATTGCTTCCAGAAGTAAAGTCTGAACACTTGGGATCAAGCCCTCAGCCCACAGTGGTTAAGGGACATGATGTCCTTGGATTCTCACTGGATGCCCTTGAGACCTTCTGAGTCCCTTCTGTTTCTCATCTTGTAGGTAGAATTACTTTAGGTGACGAGGGTTGTGTTGTCTTCAAACGTAGAGAAGGAGCAACCTTTATTTATTTATTTTTTAAATATATTTTATTGATATTTTACAGAGAGGAAGGGAGAGGGATAGAGAGTTAGAAACATCGATGAGAGAGAAACATCGATCAGCTGCCTCCTGCACACCTCCCACTGGGGATGTGCCTGCAACCAAGGTACGTGCCCCTGACCGGAATCGAACCCGGGACCTTTCAGTCCGCAGGCCGACGCTCTATCCACTGAGCCAAACCAGTTTTGGTGAGAAGGAGCAACCTTTAAATGAAGAACCACTTGTATTGAGCCTTCAGCATCACTCCCCCTTTCTTTGGTCCCCTGATTCCCATGGGGTGCCAGATGGTGGCTTGGGGGGAATTGTTGGTCCCGCCATTCTGTAATTACCAACAGCTTCCTCCCCAATGGCCGACCCAGCTTCATGCCCACCCCTAAACCACTCCCCAAGACCACCCTGATTGACTTGCCCGCCACCCCCACTGCTCCCAGGGAGACCTTCTGAGACCACCACAGGGGCCCCACCCTTGGGATTTTCTGGCTGCTCAGCCTGGCTTTCTTCTCGCCCCCTTATCTTATTGTTCCAGTCCCTTTTGTGCACTCGCTCTTCCTGGCTGCGTTGCCCGGCTCTAGTTTCATGGCCCCCATCTTTCCTCCCTGCCCCCACCCCCAGCTTCATTGCTCTGTCACCTGCTCTGGAGCAGAAACACAACCCCAACAGGAGCCCTTTCCAGAGCTGCTGGCAAAGTCTTCCGCGTTGTTTTGTGCTGTTTCTTAGGTCCAGCTCTTCGGATTACATTGGAACAGTTTCCTAGACCTTATTGTGCAAACTGTGCCCGAGTGGGTACCCGTGGTAGGATTATTGTCGGTGTTCCTCGTTCAGCACCAGTGTTAGGATCCCTTATTTATTATTTCAACATAGTGAAAAGGGATTTTTCTCCTTGTGGGTAAACGCTGGGGAAGCCTGTGGCAATGCTGAGAACCAGTAAGACTCCTGTGTCATCCTCATCACACCCCAGGGAGACTCCCACCGCAGAGACACGCCCGGGCTGCGAGCTCACAGCAGCCGCCCTGCCCCTCTCCACAGCACACAGGCTGGCTGCCGTAAAACACTTTCTTCTGACTAAACTTTGAGGTGCTCATTTTCAATCAGTTAGGACCCGTGTTGAGACCCGCTTGATTTAAAATATATTTGAGCCGAAACCGGTTTGGCTCAGTGGATAGAGCGTCGGCCTGTGGACTGAAAGGTCCCAGGTTCGGTTCCGGTCAAGGGCATGTACCTTGGTTGCGGGCATGTCCCCAGTGGGGGGTGTGCAGGAGGCAGCTGATCGATGTTTCTAACTCTCTATCCCTCTCCCTTCCTCTCTGTAAAAAATCAATAAAATATATTTAAAAAAATAAATAAATAAAAATAAAATAAAATAAAATAAAATATATTTGAGTTACCATTTTATTCTTTCATATCCACTTGAACATAGAATGACCCAAAGTGTGCATTTATTAGAAGAAAAGTAAGAAAACCTTAGTCCTACCTATGAACACAATAGTAGTAACTCCAAAATTATACACATTGAGGTCACCTGGCGTGAACTTCCCGCTTCTGCCCTGCAGACAGGCTGCCACTGTTTATGAATAATCCTTCCTGTAAACTGAGCTTTGTTGAATCCAGGGAACTTTCGCACCCGTAACAGCGGCGTATTTAACTTTGTCTCTGCTGTTTCGCAATGTAATTGGAATACTAAGGTTAGTGTGTGTCTCACGTCACCCATCACAGAACCTGGATCTCAGAAGCTTAACTCGCCCAGAATCGCAAAACCAACAGCTCCTTCTCCTCCCCCGACTCCCCCCATGCTGTGCAGAGGGAAATATTCTGAGTAACACCTGAAAATACCATGCTCATTCTTTTTTTATAGATATTGGTTGTTGTTGTTTTTTACTTTAGAGAGGAAGGAAGGGGGAGAGGAGGAGGAAGAAGAGGAGGAGGAGCAGAGAGAGAGAAACACAGATTAGTTGCCTCCCATATACACCCCGACTGGGGCTTGAACCCACAACCCGGGTATGTGCCCTGACCAGGAGTTGGACCTGCAACCTTTTGGTGTATATGACAACACTCCAACCAACTGAGCCACCCGGCCAGGGCCGTGTTTATTCTTAAACAGGGTTTCTATTTTTTCCTACAATCAAATTAGGGAAATGCGTCACTGTCACCATCACAGAACAAGACTCAAGAGACCCTGTCCCCTCCCCGAGCTTGGCTGGACCCCATCAGTGGGTGGGGGGCTCTCTACTCCTGAGTCCTCCCCTGGGGCTGTGGCGCCCTGGGCTGGGCTCCTGGAGGCTGTGCACCGTGCGCTGCCTGCACAGCCTGGCGTGTGAGAAGATAACAAAGGTCTTGGTAGATTTAAGAACTCTGTGACCAGAAAAGGTGAAGAGTTTATGTTGCTAGCGTGTTAGGTCCTGCTGAAAAGACTCGGTTTTCTATGGAAGACCTCCCCAAAGCCAAGTCTACATTTGAGGCCCTTGGAGTCAGTGGTCTGGAGTAGACCCCCTACCTCCCCAAGTCTGTGGGGTGGCGGGCTCTGAGGGCAGGCTCCCCTGCTCTCCACCCCTCACATAGTCCATCCAACAGATCCATCCCAGTGTTGCCAGCGCTTGGGTTTTGTGTCAGGGGCTACAGCATGAGGGTTGCGCAAAGATGAGAGACCCAGCCTGTGTTGCTGCTTCCGAGGTGGAAATGCACCCAGGGCTGTGCCCCCTGGGCTGGGAGGTAGGGAGGACTGGGGACCCTCTGATGCTGACCCTCCCACCACCACCATCTCAAGGTGCTTCTTGCTCTCCTATAATCATAGGACCTGCAGCGAGACATTGAGCAGCACAGTGCGGGGGTGGAGTCTGTGTTCAACATCTGTGATGTCCTGCTGCACGACTCAGATGCCTGTGCCAACGAGACGGAGTGTGACTCCATCCAGCAGACCACCAGGAGCCTGGACAGGCGCTGGAGGAACATATGCGCCATGTCGATGGAGCGACGCATGAAGTGAGAACTGAGTTGCCCCTAAACATTTGGCGGGGGGAGGGGGGTTCAGCCGAAGTCGGTGCACCCTCCTGACCTAAATAAGCAACTGTGTTCCGTTCCCTTCAAAGGCTGTTGGCAGAGAAGGCTCAGTAGGTGTAAGTGCTTATTAGAGAAATCATTCAGGGAAAACATAATGGGGTCACGCCTCTCCCAGCTTTCAGCGCTGTGGGTGTGACATGGCTGGCTGTCCCTTGCATGTAGCCCTGTCCCCGTTGTTAGCTTCTGAAGCAGGGGCTCTGAGGGGCTTGCACTGCCGGGAGGAAGGTGTCCTGACCCAGAGCAATGGGCCTGGATACCTCCTGGAAGGCGTAGCAGGGTCTCTGCACCGAGGAGAGCCGGTGCTGGCGGGGGGAGGGCGGGGACCAGTCAAGAGAGAAAGGTCGGAGCTCTGGTCGAAATGAGCAGCTTGCACTAAGTTATCTCCTTGCCCTCAGAATCGAGGAGACCTGGCGCCTGTGGCAGAAGTTTTTAGATGATTACTCGCGCTTTGAAGACTGGCTCACGTCAGCCGAGAGGACGGCGGCCTCCCCAAACTCCTCGGAGGTGCTCTACACAGTTGCCAAAGAAGAGCTGAAGAGGTTTGAGGTAAGACCCTCTCCAGCCCTGTCCTGGGGACACGCCTGCGGTGGGCTCGGGCCCCCACCACTGCCCAGGGCCCCGGGCACAGCCTGCCACCAGCCGCATGCAGTGGGCCCAATGCCTATCCTCTAGCTAGGGGCAGGGGAACAGGCAGGGCGAGCCCCCGCCATGCCATTTTAGTGTGGGTGTGAACCGCTCGCAGCAGGAAGTCGGGGGCTGGCAGGGGTGCCCTAGCCCTGACGCCGCTCTGTGTGCCGCAGGCCTTTCAGCGGCAGGTGCACGAGAGGCTCACGCAGCTGGAGCTGGTCAACAAGCAGTACCGGCGGCTGGCCCGCGAGAACCGCACCGACACGGCCAGCCGGCTGAAGCAGATGGTCCACGAGGGCAACCAGCGCTGGGACGGGCTCCAGAGGCGGGTCACAGCCATCCTGCGGAGGCTCAGAGTAACTTCTCAGCCCAGGGTGCCAGGGAGGGGCGGCACGCGACAGCAGGCTTGCCACAAGGCCTCAGCTGACTGACCTTCTTCCCTTTTGTTCAAGCCAAATCTGCCAGCTTTATTTTTAATCTATAAAAATAATTTTGCCTCTATTTTTAATATCAAGTATTGTATTTCCTTCTATTTTCTTTTTTCTCTCTCTCTTTTTCTTAATCTTTATTGTTGAGATTACAGATGTCTCTTTTGTTCCTCCCCATTGCCCCCCTCCATCCTACCCTACCCCAGGCTTTCGCCACCCAATTGTCTGTGTCCATAGGTAATGCATATATGCATGTAAGATCTTTGGTTAATCTCTTCCTGCCTCCCCAACCCCTTCCCTCTGAGAATCATCAGTCTGTTTCATTTCCATACCTCTGATTCTATTTTATTCACCAGTTTATTCTGTTCGTTAGATTTCTTATTCGTTTATTTTGATTTTTAGATTCAGTTGTTGATAGGTATGTATTTGTTGCCATTTTGTTGTTCATATTTTTTATCTTTCTCTTTTTTTTCTTCTTCTTCTTAACAAATACCCTTCAACATTTCATATAATACTGGTTTGGTGGTGATGAACTCCTTTAGCTTTTTCTTGTCTGTGAAGCTCTTTATCTGACCTTCAATTCTAAATGATAGCTTTACTGGGTAGAGTAATTTTGGTTGTAGGTCCTTGCTGTTCTCACTTTGAATATTACTTGCCACTCCCTTCTGGCCTGCATAGTTTCTGTTGAGTCGTATGGGCATTCCCTTGTATGTAACTGCCTTTTTCTTGCTGCTTTTAAGATTTTCTTTTTGTCTTCTGCCCTTAGCATTTTAATTATGATGTGTCTTGGTGTGGTCCTCTTTGGGTTCCTCTTGTTTGGGACTCTCTGTGCTTCCTGGACTTGTAAGTCTATTTCTTTCACCAGGTAGGGAACGTTTTCTGTCATTATTTCTTCAAATAGGTTTTCAATATCTTGCTCTCTCTCTTCTGCTTCTAGCGCCCCCATAATGTGAATGTTGGTACACTTGAAGTTGTCCCAGAGGCTCCTTACACTATCTTCATATTTTTGGATTCTTTTTTCATTTTGCTCTTCTGGTTGTTTTTTGCTTCCTCATATTTCAAATTGTTGATTTGATTCTCAGAATCCTCTACTGTTGAATCCCTATATATTATTCTTTATTTCAGTCAGTGTATGCTTAATTTCTGACTGGTTCTTTTCCATTTTTGGGGAGGTTTCTAGAAGATTCTTGAGTAATCTTAGAACCATGGTTTTGAACTCTATATCCAGTAGTTTGCTTTCTTCCATTTCATTTGTGACATGTTTCTTTGTTTCTGCATTTTGGCTGCTTCCCTGTGTTTATTTCTATGTATTGAGTAGAGCTGCTATGTCTCCTTGAGTTGGTAGAGTGGCATTGTGTAGTAAGTGTCCTATATGGCCCAGTGGCTCAGCCTCCCCAGTCACCTGAGCCGGGAGCTCTAGGTGCACCCCTTTGTGGGATGTGAGCACAGTCTTATTGTAGTTAAGTCTTGATTGCTGTTGGTGTCACTGAGAGGAATTGGCCTCCAGACCAATTGGCTGTGAGGATTAGCTGTGACTACAGTGAAAGAGCTGCTGTGCAGGAGACACCCCTATGGAACAGGACTTGCTTCAGTGGGGCTTTGGTGCTCACTGAGTCTGCCCCCTGAGTGTGTTGCTTATGGATGTGAAGAGTTATAATCTGGTATGATCTGACACTGACCACTGGGTACACTGTCTCTTGAGTCCCCAGGGAGGTGGAAAGTCAGCCACTGCCTGGGGCCACCCAGCAGGAGCTACAGAGAGATCTTAAGATTCCTCCTCTTTGTATTGGGTTTGGAAGTGCCCAGATGAGGCCCAGCTATGAAGCAAGGCAGGCTGGTACTGGTGTCGGGTCTTGATAGGTGTGGGGCTCCCTGACCCAGCTGTAGCTTATTTGAGAGATTTTAACCTGAGCAAGGACAAGGCCATTCGTATGCAAAAGTTGCTGCACACAGCTTGGGTGGGGTTATAATTGGATGAGGCAGGGTCTTAGGGAATCACCAGGGCGGACCAAACAGAAATGGCTGCCAGTCCGCCATGCAACCGGGGAGATCCCAGCATAGGAATCCATCTGGGAGAAAGCCGCCCCCAAATTCCTGCCCCAGTGCCAGACAATCCAGTTACTCCTGGTATGTGTCTGTGTTCCCCAAAGCCTCACCCTGGTGCTAGAGCTGAGGAAGCAGGACCTTGTAAGTTCAATTTGTGGTGCCAACCTTTTAAGAGGAACAACTGGGTCTCCTGCAGCCTCTGTGTCACTGAGCCCCAATCTGCACTGGTTTTTACAGGACATAGGGACTTCTCTTCCCAGCTCTGGGACCCTGGGATGGGGCTGGGACCGCTTGCTCCTCCTGGTGGCCTCCACAGAGACAATCTCTCTCCCCATTAAAAAAGCAGCCCACGTGGGTGCCAGACCAGCCTGTTCCACGCCTCCTACCCGTCTCGGTGTGCTTTCTTCTTTACTTCTCTAGTTGTAGGACTTCTATTCAGCCAGCTTTCCAGTGGTTCTGGATGATGGTTGTTCTCTATTTTAGTTGTAATTTTGATGTGGTTGTGGGAGGAGTTTACCTACGCTGCCATCTTCCTTTTCCTCTCCCCTGCCAGCTTTGTGTTTTTTTTAAAGGACTGGCTTCTTGGGCAGAGCTTGTTTATGTGATCTGTGTTACACACATCTCTCTCTCTTTGCTGTCTGTGACCCCTGACGGTCACACTAGCTCGCAGGCTGTGCAGTGCAGGCACTGCTGTCACTAGGGCTGGACCTCAGCCTGGATTTGGCCGAGCTGCCCCTCTGCCCGCCTTTGTGTCCCGATGGTTCTGGCACCGTGAGGGACATGACAGTCCCCTCTGCACTGCGCAGGCTGGGACAGCGATTCTCTGAATTCCAGGGCACGCTGCCCAACCTCAGATGTTGCGTTAGATTTTTTTTTTTTAATGTAAACATTCACCTTAGATTTCTATAATTTAGAAAACGTGCTATGTCCGTCAGCCTTTGTGCATCGGGTGTAAACTGGCAGGACCCGTGTGTGCCGCACCTGCAGGCAGTCATTTTAATTCCTGCTTCTTTCTCAGGGTGGAGTACTCTGGAAACCATTCTAAAGAAATCAACATCTGGGCTTTTGGTTTTCTTTTAACCCTCTCAGGCTAGCTTTTCAGAGAACCCCCTTGCGTTAATTTATCTCCTGCTGACTTGACTATGACAATCTAAACCTCATTTGGCGCTGAATGCAATGTTGGTCTGGGAATCTGTCTATGACATGGTAACCTGAGAGGCATCCCTCACTGGAGGTGATGGAAACTCATCCAGAATTACATCAGGGAAGGCACACGGGGCTAGTCTCAGCTCAACCCTCAGAGCAGTAATTTTCCATCGTAAGCTACTAACTCCTCTGTCAAGCAAAAGCTTCCACAGTCGGCTGATGGGTAAAAATGGGCCTGGTGCCATGCTTGAACTTGGAGGGGGTTGCTCAGAGGACAGGTTGGAAAAATCCCTGACCTAGACTCGAGAATCAGAGAGTTTTAAATGCTGAGAGGACCTTAGAGATCACAGCCAGCATCCCCATACCTCGCTTGCCAGGGAAGATGCCAAGACTCGGAGACGTTGGGGAGCTTGATCGCACTGGCCCAAATGCCCTGTGGGCCCAGTCCCTGGAGACAGGCTTCTGAGTCCAGGCACCCTCTCCCTTCAGCTAGAACCTTGCTGGGGGCCTCCATTCTCATGTGCCATCATCACAAACGTGACTTTCTTCCCCTTTTGCAGCATTTCACCAACCAGAGGGAAGAATTCGAGGGCACGAGGGAGAGCATCCTGGTGTGGCTGACCGAGATGGACCTGCAGCTGACCAACGTGGAGCACTTCTCCGAGAGCGACGCCGACGACAAGATGCGCCAGCTCAATGTAAGCCTTCCTCCCTCGGCACCTCGTAAAGGAACGCAGCTGCCTGCGCAGAGGCGAGCGGCCGAGTACAGATTTCACCTGATACCCTTGGGGCAGACTCCAGAGCTGGTAAAGCTGCCGGGCTGCCTCCACCTGCACCCTCCACCTGCACGCTGGGTGCTCACCAGCAAGGATACTGTTCCCTGCAGCCCAGGGATCAGTGGAGTGAGGCCCCTTTTTCTCTTCGTCTTTTATAATCATCCAGGGAGAGAACACTCTTTAGATTCAAACAGAAGGCATGAGATGCTGTTTCTCCAGATGTGCAGTATAACGGGAACAGCTGTATCAGGGAGGGGCCCAGAACAGATACCATCTCCTCTCCCACTGTTACCAATAATCGGTATCACACTTGAACCTCACATCACTCCCTCCTGGCTAGGTTTCACAAGAAGTTGAGAATGGAACTTTTCATCCCTGGTAGAATGGCACTAATGATCATTCTTATTGTGTCCGCTGAAGCAAATGCCCATCGGTGGCTTACTATGGGAAATACTCTTTTTCCGCCGAGTGTCACTGTCAGTAACAGTGCATGGCCGGCCATCCATGTCAGACTTTTAGAATCATTTTAATTGGAAAAGTCAGTGCCTAGAAGGAGGACGGAAAAATACTGACAGTTGTTTTAAATTATTAAATCTCTGTCACCTTGTTAAAAACTGATGAAGAAAGAAAAAAACACACAGATGAAGCTAGAGTACTAGGTGAAGGCACAAAACAATCATGACATTTCGATGCCTTTTCTGTGGCTTGTTATAAGAAACAGACATTGTCTGAATCCTCAGAGAAATCCCTTTCTTTGAAATCCTTTCTCATGTTCCTCACAGGGTTTCCAACAGGAAATTACATTAAACACCAACAAGATTGACCAGCTCATCGTTTTCGGGGAGCAGCTGATTCAGAAGAGCGAGCCCCTGGATGCCGTGCTGATCGAGGACGAGCTGGAGGAGCTGCACCGATACTGCCAGGAAGTGTTCGGCAGGGTTGCCCGCTTCCACCGGCGGCTGACCTCCCACGCCCCGGTAAGGGGGGCACACCCACAGGGGCTTCTGGGCCACTCAGACTTGGGGTTTGACCAGACTTGTCGTGGGAAAATTTTACTTCCACTTTTGTTAATATAGAGGCACAGGTACCTAGAGGCTCCCATCTCCCAGTGGAAAGGATAGCACTTCTGCCAAGCCCTGCCCCTTCGACACTTTCCCATGTGCTCCTGGTTCAGGGTTTTCTGGCCCGGGTCAGTACTCCTATGGTATTTTTATAACTGCTCTGCTTTTGCTTACAGTGCTAAGATGGGGTTGTACTGGCCTTTTCCTCTATGCTAATGTCTGGGAGCTCTTAATATTTGTGCCTTTCTGGTGCTTCGTTCTCACCGTTGAAGTGCCGAAATCACCGCTTTTGAAAGCAACTGTGATGATTCCTTTGACAGAGGGGCCTTTGGGGAAATTCAGGTGGTGTCGGGCCATTACCCAGAGTTCACTGCCTTTGTGTGCCTGAAGCTTTGATGATGACCTTCGACCAACACAACTGGCTATCTTTTCTTTTTTGTGTCGTCAACTGCCCAACTTCAAACATAATTTCTTCATCACACGTAGCCTCAAAAATAACCTACATTATTCTCTTTTTTTCTTTTCAGGACAGTTTTTTATTGCCTAAGTAGCTAGGATATTTGGTGCATTATACACATCGTTTCATTACTCTCATTTTTAAAGGTAGCAGTTGATAGTCATTTTTCTTAGAGTCATGATAACACAGGGAGAATATGATTCTGTATTCTGAACAATAAGATTGGGGATAAAAAGAAAGAACCTGGTACGTGTGGTCCCTGAACATGTGAATCTTATCAGAACACTAATTGCCTTAAAATTTTTCTTTTACTTTTTAATTTTCTGATTTTTGGAGGAACCTGCCATATAACCATCAATGAAACTTTGGTCTCCCTTTCTTTTTTAGATAAAGGTGTTGAGTGTAGATTATCAAATTTAAGATTTTTCCTAGGAAAGAAAATGGAGTTTTGGCAAATAACAATTGTAGGACCCGCACTAGACGTAGAGTCTAAATTGGAATAACCAGGAACAGGGCCTGGAACTGATGGCCATTTTCGGGAACTGCTGGGCAGGCCAACTCCCAACGCTCCTCAGAACCGGAGTCGCCTATGATTTGGTTAATTCTTAAAACTGGATACTCCCGGTTTAGGGCTTGGAAGATGAAAAGGAAGCCTCTGAGAATGAAACAGACATGGAAGACCCCAGGGAGATCCAGACTGACTCTTGGCGTAAGAGGAGGGAGATGGAGGAACCCTCGTCTCCTCAGGCCCTTTGTCATCTGGTGCCCCCGGGCCCGGGGCCCGAGCGGTCTGGCTGCGAGACCCCTGTCAGCGTGGACTCCATCCCTCTGGAGTGGGATCACACAGGTGACGTGGGGGGCTCCTCCTCTCACGAAGACGACGAGGAGGGCCCATACTACAGTGCGCTGTCAGGTAAGGGGCCTGGGTGTCCAGAGACCTTGAAATTGACCACGTGGCTATGTTTTTAACTCCTCACAACACGGCCAACTCTCAATGATCAGGAGTCCAGCTGTGGCTGACCCAGACTTCCTGTGGCTTCCTGCGTTCTGTCCTGCCCACTGCCGGCTCACCTGAGAGTTGGCTCACTCCTATGGTAGAGGGGATCAGAGGGGAAAAAACAGAAATTCGAGTTGGGCCACTAAGGCTATTCCCGGATGGCCCTGGCTCATCAGTGAACTTTTCTGGCCAGTTTTTCAGAGTGCCCATAGCGTGAGAGTTTTCATTCTTTCCGTGCACGGCCCCCTCCCCCCCCTCCCCCCACTGCTTCAGACAGTTGGGAGTTGGCTGAAAAAATCCTTCTGGGTTTTTTGAAAGCTTTCTAAGAAAACAGGTAAAGGGTAGTTACCTTTCTCCTTCCAGCTGACAATGTTTCTACTGTTTTAATTTGATACTGGGGCATTCCTGCAGTGAGGAAAATGACATTATTCTTTTTCAGATGTAGAAATCCCTGAAAATCCTGAGGCATATCTTAAAATGACCACAAAAACTTTGAAAGCATCTTCTGGTAGGCCCCTGCCCGTGCATGTGTCTCAACATGGCAGCACCCGCGGCGCACACTGCATCCTAAACCTCGCTCCCACGTCATGTCTGACCTCTGCCTTCGTGGACACCATGGCCTCGTGTCATGGTGTATTCACACTGCCGTACTCACACATACCTGCGCGCTCCTCCCAAATCCCCAGCCAGACCAGAGCAGTCTCGCCGCCATCCCTCTCCCCCTCAGGCCTGCGCAGAAGGGAATTCTTCGTGGTGCCTTCTTAAGTTTTTATCTTCCTGCCGTCTAACTCAGGTCCCTTGGCATGGGCCAAGCTTTCTTCATGGTGGCTTGGTTTGGAACTATTTCCTTGCTTCCGGTGATTTCCTGGGAAGAGGGTGGGTGAGTGTAGGTAAGGGTAGAGGTGCTGTTGCATTGGTTGCAGAAGAAACCTTCCTTTCCTCAACTTGCAGCTCTAATCTTCATTCCCTGCCCCGCCCCACTTGCAGAACTGGGCACAGCCACGAGGGGCCCTCTGGTCCCGTCCATCCCCGCCCCCCCAAACCTGAAAGGCCTCCAGTCCTGGTAGCCCCAGACCCAGCTCTCTGCCAATGTCCCCACCACGAGAGACCCAGCTCCAAAACACCACTAATCCCGCAGCAAATCATATGTTCGTTGTGCTCCATGGTGAACCCATCTAGTGAAGGCCCAGTGTTGCTCAGCTGCATGACTCATTCCATTCCCCTCTGGGACATACTGACATTTTGCAAACGTGCATGCTTTGCAAGGAAAGCTGCAGAACTCATGTTCCACCATAACCTGATGCCATGTTGCCGTGACCTTTTTATGTAACTAAACATGAATCCTTTGGTTGGAGAGAATGGACTGTCACTTGCTATTTTTTTGTTTCAGGCAAATCCATTTCTGAGGGCCACTCATGGCACGTTCCTGACAGTCCTTCCTGTCCCAAGCATCGCTACAAACAAATGGGAGGTGATAGGAATGTACAACCCATCCCCTCAGATTCCAGCACCCCTTATAAACCAGCTTATGTAAGTAGTTTTTTTAAATTTCTTTATTGACTTCATTGGAGGACATCAGCTAATAAAATTATGTCTCGGGTGTACAGTTTTCTAATACATCATCTGTACATTGTATTGTGCCTTCACCACCCCAAGTCAAGTCTCCTTCCATCACCATCTACCCCCCTTTATTCTCTTCTATCTCCCCCCACCCTCCTTTCCCACAGGTTTTGCTTAATCCCTTTACCTTTTTCACCCAGCCCCCCAAGCCCATCCCTTCTGACAGCTGTCAGTCTGTTCTCTGTATCTGTGGGTCTGTTTCTATTTTGTTAGTTTACTTTGGTCATTAGAGTCTACATATAAGTGAAATCGTATGGGACTTGTCTATCTTTGACTGGCTTATTTCACCCAAGTGCAGGAGTAAATAGTTAAAATTTTTCAAGGGAGGGACTTTAGTGCCTACTGTGTGTGCTCGCTCCCCAGGAACATTTTGAGTTGGTTTTCCCACGGTGACAGTATCTCTGCCAAGCTGTCCACACTTCATTCAAACCCTGGCAAAACTGACCTGGGTTAAAAATAGGTTTCTGGCCAATTCAGGAAGGACTGGCAGGGACATGCCATGAGTGGCCCTGAGAAATGGATTTACCTGTGTGTGTGTGGACATGATGTAACAGTGATTATTACCGTTGAGTCCGTCATCCATGCAAATAATGGAGAAGCGAAGGGCGGGCTTTCCTGTGTGGCACCTGAGCTCCCAGACCTGTGTTATGGTTCCCTTTTGACCACACGGCACACCCTGTTCAAAAATTACAACTTCACATCCATACGATTTGGCCTTGTACTGGGGTAGACGTGGGATTGATTCCTAGCCCTGCCAATAAATTGCTCTGGATCTGTAAGCCCTCGACCTGCCTCCATGAGCCTTCACATACCTTATATAATTGTTGTTGTCAGGATTGGGTGGATGCAGTTATGAAGAAGGCGGCCCGCAGGAGTGGTCACCATCATTATTATTATTACTGCTATACACTACTGTGTATATGCGTCATTATTGTTATTTATAACAATGCTGTTCCTTCTTACATTTCCCTCTGGGAACATGAGTCTTGGCACCCCTCTGGCTATGCAGCTGTTGGGGGACAGCCAGCCTAGGATTTAATGTTGGCCCCAGCTCATCCTCAGTGCAGAGAATTAGCAATGAGTGAGTTGCATGTTCAGTGTCGTCTCTCAGAAAAACCAGAAGCAGTGTCAGCCTCACAGGATGAGTCCTCAGCGTGCCCTCGGTGTCTAGGAGTGAAGAGAGCTCGATAATTAGAGATTTTTGGCTGCACGTGGTCAGACCGGAGTCATTCGATAGTGGCTGCCCAGGCCCAATTCAGGAACTCTGGCTCAGCAAGTAGTTGTCATTTGTAGCCTGTCTCTCTGCAGAATAAGACCTCACAGTCCAGGGGGAGAGACCCCAGCACCTCATCTTTGCTTTACACCCATAGTCCCAGTGACTATGCTCGTGTCCCTCGCCTGGCCAGTTCCAACAGCTCACCCCTTTTTTTGGTGTCTGAAACCAGGCATGTCACCAGAAATCTGAAGGTTTTTTATATGTCCATTCCACACAAACAGGCCATATGGACACAATCCAAAGAAATTGTGGCTTTTCTAAAAAAGGCTACATTTATTTTTGGAAAGGCCTGAGATAATAGGCCTGAGATAATAGGCCCGCCAACTCTGTGAGGACAGAAGAGCAGTGAAGAATAAATGCTTGCTAATGAACTGCCCAGGGGACAGGTCCGATTCCTGGAGACAGTAATGCCACCAGTTCCTCAGAGGGACTGGGAGGGAGAACTGAAAGTGTGTAAAACACTGTACAGATGAAAAGGTGCTAACCTCAGTGGTGGTTTTAACTCTTTGCACGGTTCCTTTGGGCAGAGTATGAAGGAGCCTCACGTTAGGCCAGTCACTTATTCCCGGTGTGGACTCACCACTGCTTCCCCCTCCCTGGGCCACCAGCTGGGCATGCTCACCTGTGCCACCCACACCCTGAAGCGCTTGTATTTCCAGGAGGTTCCCCCTGGAAGGAAAGGGCTCCCGTATCCTCATCTTGTACCTGTTAACATGAGCCAAGGTACTCTTCAGCCTTAAATGGAGAGAGGATAACACAAAGTTGGCTCCTTCTAGGTAAAGCTGCTGTTGTCTCCAGGAACTGATGGTGGCAAGGAAGGCCCAAGCGTCTTGAATGGCAGCCCCCAGCAGGAGGACAAGGGGCTGGCTCCCCTCACCGGGCAGCAGTCAGGTACTGTTAAAGCAGGTGGTGGCGGAGAGGGTTCGAGTCTGTATTGGGGGTTAGTCAGGGATTTCAGTCATGGCTCAACAGAATATTAATTAGGAGTAGCCCAGCTATATAACTCTACCCTCCCCCACAGCTGCCAAGTTATTTCAGAATTAGCTGACTTGTATTTATGAACACATTCCTGGACTATTCAAAACTATTCTTTAAACATAGACAAAATGAGCCTCAGTGATGAAGTGTGTGTTTTAGTGACTTCAGTTGTATGTGAAGAGCAGACACAGGAAGCTTATTTTCAAAGAGTTCTGTCAGGTGTCTCCTCGTGAGAACAGTTCAATGATTATAAAAATAATTACTCAACCAAGTCTAAAGTCAAGCTGATAGCCCTGATCTGATCATCACAGACCAAAGGAGAAAGGGCCGTAACAACAGCACGAACTGAAATGCTGAACTTGGGACCAGACCACATTCTGGCCACACGCGGGGTCTCCTACCCAGCGAGCTGCCTCCCCCCAGCCGGTGGGAGTGTGGTGGCTGTGGCCTTGAGCCAGAGCCAGGGAACCATCCCCTTCCACACTCCAGGGAAAGGAAGGACTCCCCAATGCTGAGCCTCAGCAAAGAGCATCCCCTACAGGTCTTATCACTCTGACGCTGAATTAGTTGGAGACAGAGAATTCTGTTTGCATAGTTGCTGCTTGTTATTCCAGGTGCCTTTGACAGATGGGAGCTGATTCAAGCACAGGAACTTCGGAAGAAACTCTTAATGAAACAAGACTTGCAACAGCTGAACGCTGATGTCAATGACACCATCACCGGGCTGAAAAACACTGAAGCAGAGCTGGAAACATTAAAGACGGCCACGCCTCCCTCTGACGTCCAGGAACTGGCACTCAGGGTGAAGAGATTGAAGGTGAGGCGGAGGGATGCAGGATGCAGAGTGCGCCTGCAAGTGCTGGCTGTGCTGACCGAACAGACCAAGTCTGTCAGGGGTGTGTGCTGGCCGTCCCTCTCTTCCGTTTCACGTCTGTAGCTGGCAGGGACGTGGATGCAGATCTTTGTCTTCATTCAGAAGAGCATCTACAGATGGACCCAAAGCCCAGCGCAGTGCTGGGCAGGTGTTGCTCAGATGCCCAGTGCTGGGAAGTCTGATTTCAGAGGCACCTGCCGGCTCTTGCAGAGGTGCTAGTGGCCCCTGAGGCAGCTTAAAAACACCCTTCCAGCCTGTGTGCGGTCCAGGCTGGTGGTGGAGCGCTGGGATCGGGGGGAGAGGGGGAACCAGCTCACCTGCTGCTGAATTCGGCGGCCTGATCTGGTTACTCCACTACCCAGTTAGGATTTGTCAGCCACACAGTCAGTCTTCACCCTACTGGAATGCCTGGCCAGGAACCAGGGAGGGGCGGGAGCCTGTGCTCCTAAGAGGACCCAGGGCAGGGGCAGGCAGCCTTCGTGTTTGTACTGTTGTTTCATTGTGCATTGAGGTGTCAGGGGTGAGCGTTCATCCTAAGGAAGAGCACTTCTGTGTAACTAAGTGTACTTTATCTGGAAGGCTTTTTAAATCTGATCCAGAAGGGTTAAGCCAGCCAGAGCTCAGCGGCCCGGCTGAGCTGGCCTCTGGTTGAGTTGGCCGGCCAGGAGACAGGCCTCTGCTCTCTGCCCAGCGGCCAAGTGCACTGACCTTGTAAGGCAGCTTCTTCACCTGACGCTTCCCAGCCAGTCATAGGCGAGGTCGCCCTGTTTCTGTGGCCTCGGCTTGGGGGAGCGTTTGGAAGATCTGTTCCCACGGAGGTTGTTCTAAGTGAACCCCACACCACTCTCTTCAGAGTGCCTCACCCAGCCTTTCCTTCTGCGGTAGGAGATACTCAACGCCTTGGACACCTACAAGGCTTTGGTGGTCTCTCTCAACGTGAGCAGCAAGGAGTTTCTGCAGACCGGGAGCAGCGAGTCCAAGGAGCTCCATGAGAGCGTGGGCCAGCTGCGGCTGCACTGGGACGCGGCGTGGGCTGCGGTGGAGAGCTGGAGAGAGGGCTTGCGGCAGTCGCTCATGCAGTGCCAGGTACGCCGCCACAGCTGGTGCCCAAGGCCCAGTCCCGGGCACAGCCAGGCCCACGTGGGTGGGAGGGGCGGATATTTTTATCATGTCAGGCTGCTTTGGCACAGCCGAATGTGTCCTGTGTTAGGAAACATGTGCTTTACCATTTGTTTCTGAAGAGGCCCAGCTGCTGTCTCACAGCCTGACGCTTGCCCTGGGTCTCCTGCTTTGTTGCCCAGGCCACTCATTGTGTGAGGGTTTCAGCAAGCATTCCAGGGGTCAGAAACGCCACTCCAACATTGCCCCATCTCTATCCTTTTGTCAGGAAGGCTCGATAGCAGTGTGATGAAGGCTCCTGGCCCTGGAACAAGGAGCAGTTTAACCTGCTCCACAGCCTTAGTAGCTGTGTAACTTTGGGCAAATCATTGAACCTTCTAGACCTCAGTTTTCTTATCTGAAAAACTAGAGGTCCGGTGCATGAAATTCATGCACGGGTAGGGTCCCTAGGCCTGGCCGGCGGTCAAGACCGATCAGGGCCTTCTGGCTGCTGGCCGGGGCCTTCCTTCCCCAGCTGCCGGCTGCTGGCCAGGGCCTCCCTTCGTCCCACACCGCCTCCTGGTGGTCAGCGCACGTCACAGCGAGCAATCGAACCCCCAAGGGGACACTTTGCATATTAGCCTTTTATATAGAGAGATGGGAATAATTTTAGTGCCTTCCTCACAGGATTCTTTTTAGGACGGTATGCTTGTAGTCTTAGCCCAGCACCCAACACATTAAATGCTCAGACCATGTTACCTCTAACCCCATCATAGGGAACATGAGCCACCAATAAGCCCACACACAGCCCTGTCCTTGGTTTATTATATATCAGGGGTAACCATTCATCCTAAGGAATACCACTTCTGTGTGACTAAGTGTACTTTAGCCACTGAACCCAGCACATCTGCGTGGTCTTCCTCTGTCACAGCCGGTGGGGCATTCTGAAGCTCCGCCGTTGCGTCAGCCTGTTCACTTGGCAGATTCCGTCCTGCCTCCTGGAGCTGTGCCCAGTGTTCTCTCCTCCCCGCTTTCCTTGTTTTGGGCCTTTTATCCACGGGATAGGACAAGAAGAGCAGATGAGTCTGATGGACTAGACTTCTTTTTATGAATGGCCAATGCTGGGATGTGTGTTGTTTTTTAAGGACTTCCACCAGTTGAGTCAGAATCTGCTCCTGTGGTTGGCGAGTGCTGAGAGCCGGAGGCAGCAGGCTCATGTCACTGGCCCAAAGGCAGACCCCCAGGCCCTCCTGGGGTGCCGGGAGGAACTCCTGGTAAGTCTTCTCCTGGGCGGCTCTGCACCCCCTGGCCTGTCAGGAGTCCTCCTTGGGTAGCCTCACCTGGAGTTTCTGGGAACAGCAGTGCCGGTGGGTGTCTGCGCATCCCTCTGTGTTCTGAAGCAGGATGACCTGCAGGGATGAAGAGAAGGGCCCAGAGCAGGAAGTCTTCAAGGCTAAGTTGTTGGGGACAAGGGTGTTTAGCAATATCCTGAGACACTTAAGGCCATTTGAAGCATTCTTCTCCCTTGTGAAGATGGTTCATTTGGGGGGAAATCGGATGCACATGGTCCACATGTACGAGTTTCCTTTATCCACTATAGAAAAGTCTTACTTCTTGGAGGTCACTTGTGTTGCCATGTACTTATTTCACGAACGTGTTAACATGAGACCTCATTTGCACTCAAGTTGACATTTTTATCCACATACTTATATGTGGTTTAATTTTAAATATTTAACATTTAATCACAATGCTGGTCATCGTTTAAAAAACATGGTTGTGCTAAAACCTCTATAAAGCCATGCTCTGCAGGATGGCACTTTCTGTGGTGACGGAATGTTCTGTCTGCTCTCTGCCCAGTGTGACAGCTACTGAGCCCCTGAAATGTGGCTGGTGGGACTGGAAATGAACTTTTCATTTTAATTAATTTAAACAGTCACATGTTGTCTAGTGGCTACCATATTGGACAGCGAGAGAGCCACATAACCACCCTCAACAATACAAGCGAATTTGCCGGCTGCCTCTATATTTCTAAATAGTACGCTTACGCTGCCTTTTCTCAACTCATTAGATTTTCCCTTGCCCTCCTGCCATTAGTGGATAAGGGCCTTGTCTCCCCTCACTTCTTCCTCTGACTCCTCCAGCAACACAGTTGTCTCCAGAATGAGAAGGAATAAAAAGGGGCAGGGTGCAGCCAGCTTGCTCTCCAAGGGATGCTGGGCTTGCGGACACAGGCGGGAGGAGTGGAAAGTTCTGGAGTGGAGCACCAGCCCGCGCTCATCCTGATGAATGAGCGCCTGCTCCCGCCGCACTAGCTCCCCTTTGCATAAACACTGTTTCCCACTTGTCTGTCCTTAGCAACTGGAAAAGGAGCTAATGGAACGTCAACCTCAAGTGAACTCCCTGCAAGAGATTTCAGACAGCCTTCTCATTAAGGGGCACGGAGAAGACTACATTGAGGCCGAAGAGAAGGTGCATGTCATCAAGAAGAAGCTCAGACGGTTACTGGACCAAGTGTCCCATGACTTAATGTCCTTGCAGGGAAGCCAGGTGAGTCCCCGGGTGGCTTTCAGATATAAAGATGTCATAACAGATGCAAGCAGGAAGGCCGCAAGCTCACCGTGGGAGTGGCGTCTCGAGGTCATACCCCTCTCTAGCCGTGTGGCCTGAAAACATTACATAAGCTCTTTAAGCTGTTTTATCGTTTGTAGCGTAAGAGGGATATACCGTAACAAGAGTGCCTTCCTATCAGCAGGGCTGGGCTAATCCAAACAATTCCAATGCTTCTACCATTTCTGCCTTGCCTTCATGTTGAAGACGCGAGCCTTCACTTTTCTCATGTGCCATCCTTTCAAGTCCTCTTCTACACCCTGCTCACTCTCCTCTGACCACTTTCTCATTTGTCTGCTTTCTGGCCTTTAAAATGTGTTCCAGCTCAGAACAAACGAACACCCAAACCGTGGCCCCTCCATTCTAGAGTTCACATTTCCTCCTGTGCAGCAGGACCACATGGTCTCGCTGGCACGTGGTCCCGGCAGCACTTGCGCAAGCTCACTGCAGCTCCTTCTGTCCCTCTTGCTCCTGCTGACCTCAGCCTCCCCCCACATGTGCTGCGGGTTTTTAATGCAAGAAGTTGGCCTTGTTTATATACATTCCCTTTTGTCTGAAAAAGCCCTTCTTCCGGGAAGATTTGAGCTGGGGAGGTGGGGTGGCGTGATGAAGACTCTGCATGAAGCACGTTTTTGTGCTGTGGAGACTATTCAGAACCTGTTTCCCTGAATTGAATGGACTCGTGGGGTATGGATTGCAGATCCCAGACCCGTCTCTGCCCGGCCTGGATGAGGTGGATGCTGGAGACGAGCCTCCAGCCGTGTACGTGCCAGCTACCCCGGCAAAGGTGAGAGCCCTTCCGCTGTGAGAACCACACTGGTTAGTTTCCAAAGCCACTGGGAGGACAGGAACAGGGACTCCGCGGCCCCGTAGAAAAGGCATGGCGCCATAGACTGCTCCAGCCTGCTGCTCGGTGGGGAAGGCCTCCTCCAGGTTCCTCTCTGGGACGGCAGCAGGTTGTGAAAGAGGGGAGCCCTCTAACTGGAGGCTTCCTGGTCTCCAGTAACCACAGATCAACAAACCCAATTATTACTTACCTCATAGAGCTTCATATCAAACGAATTCTCTAGTCACCACAGCTCGTCAGGAAGCCCACCTAAGGAAGGATGTTTCCTCATTGACAGAACTAAAAGCTTTCAAGTCACTAACTGAATTGTTTTCATCCAGGAGACCGGAGCAGAGAGAACTACCAAAGGCAAGAACAGGACAGACAGCAGGTAACAGCCC
This sequence comes from Plecotus auritus, assembly GCF_963455305.1. Lineage (NCBI taxonomy): Eukaryota > Metazoa > Chordata > Mammalia > Chiroptera > Vespertilionidae > Plecotus > Plecotus auritus. Next base: position 34,561,258 of record NC_137770.1, on the reverse strand, counting down.
TGAATGCCCCTGTTCACCCACCAAGCTCACCAAGGCCACGATCAAGGTCTTTGTAAAAACCGTACAGTTTTCTTTTCATCTGGAAGGGGCGAGGCTTCCCTTCCAAACCTGAACCCCAGCCGCTGGTCCCATTTCAATCTCAGGTCCTGGGTGTCTTACTTCCATGAGCAGGGGGTCAGGAACTGGGAGTGGGTTTTCCCTCCAAGCCTCCTGCTGAGCTCTCCACCTTCTCTGTTGCCAGGGTGCCGGGCCCCGCTGACCCAGGCCGCTCACGGCCGCAGCGCTCCTTCCTGTCCCGGGTGTTCCGGGCGGCGCTGCCCCTGCAGCTGCTGCTGCTCCTGCTGCTCCTCCTGGCCTGCCTGCTGCCCTCCTCCGAGGAGGACTACAGCTGCACACAGGCCAACAACTTCGCCAGGTCCTTTTACCCCATGCTGAGGTACACCAACGGGCCACCCCCCACATAGAGGCTCAGCCTGCAGCAGCGCCACCACCAGCCTGTGTCCTCGGGAGCCCAATTCGTGGCCCCAGGCCAACCTGTGAGTGACTGAGCGGCAGCACCGCCCAGGGACCTGCTGCGGACGCCTCCCTCCGGGCTCGGCCAGAGAGGACTGGTTTGGGGATCTCTGGGAACTGCAGTTTCCTGAGGAGCCAAGCACTTTGTGAATTCTGACTTATTTGTAAACATTATTAAAATGTAGCTGATATGGTCAGGTGAACAGTAGTGTTCATCACGTAGTATATGTTCTAGAAACAAGCAAGCAGATTCTGCCTTAGAAATGGTTCGGAAACTCACATGCACCCTTGGCTGATTGAACAAAACAATCACATTTTAAATGTTTTAGAATTAATTTTACTCCAATCAGCTAACAATTCTGAGCTACAGGTTATAAACCAAAATGTTCTGTTCAGTACTAAGGTCTGCTCTTTTATATTGCTTTAAATTTTTTTAAAAAAATTATATTGCATGGATGTGTTGTGCATATTTTTTAACAATGCTGCACCTGTATGTATGAATGTAAACTTTGATTTTTTTAAGAAAATCAGATTTTAGCTTTGGACTAATGTACAGTAAATGCCAAAATACATACTTGATAGGGGCATTTTTATAAGTTAATTTTATAAGACTTTTCACATTCAAAGTGCTGCTTCAGGTTTTAACTGTTTGGCTACAGGGGGGTTGGTACAGATACCTGAAGCTGTTTGTCGTATGTACAATGTTTCTCATTAAAACAAAAAATAGCCATACGTTTGTTGTGCTGGATTATGTTACAAAGCAGCTAAATAGTATGTGTAATCTCCCAGAGAACAAAAATTATTTTTAAACTATTTAGAGGGATTTGTTGGTTTTAGTTCTGAGATACGCTTTATTTTGTTCTGAGATTCTACTTATTTAACTTTGTACAGAATAATATGAAATCTAGAGGCCTACCCCTTTATATGAGGCAGTTACTCAGTGTGTGACTCTGTAGATCTGTAGGGAAGGATAATCTCACCCAGATTTCTCTATTCCCAGTTCTCTCCAAAGCGAACAAATAGTGTTTAGCAAACATTATAGGCAAAGCCACCTGCTTTGCATCCAGTCCCACTACCACTGTCTATTTTTCACCTAAATAAAAAGAGGGTGATTAAAAGTTTCTGAACCAGTTCCTCGCTTGCCGCTCCTAACCTGCACCTTGGGAGACACAGCTGACTCAGCAGCAACCTCAGTCCGCTCTCTCCTCCCAAACCACAAACCTCTGGGAAGCCAAGGAAGCTCCGACTTCCGTGGAGGCGCCACTTCTGTGGATCAGACACGCCCAGGATGCGGCAGGTCACGAGCAGCTTACAGAAAGGCACCATCCAAGAGATATGGAGGGAAAGTAACTTCAGGGTCTTTTAATTCTTTAAAATAATTCACCTCGCCGTAACCGGTTTGGCTCAGTGGATAGAGCGTCGGCCTGCAGACTGAAGGGTCCCAGGTTCGATTCCGGTCAAGGGCATGTACCTTGGTTGCGGGCACATCCCCAGTGGGGGGTGTGCAGGAGGCAGCTGATCGATGTTTCTCTCTCATCGATGTTTCTAGCTCTCTATCCCTCTCCCTTCCTCTCTGTAAAAAATCAATAAAAATATATTTTAAAAAAAATAATAATAATTCACCTCTCTGACCAAAGGAGGTGACCACTCTGGAGACCTTTTCCGCCCTTGAGGAGGGACTGGTGAGTCCAAGTGGAAAAGGAAGTGTTGTTTCCATTTTAAAGCCTAATTATGCACACCAAGTCTCAGGATAAACCCTCACCCCAGGGAAGCCTTTCTACATGAAACTCAGTGTAGCCCCAAAGGTTTGTTAAACCTAATCTGCTTTACACTGTCCTAAGGTTTAGCATTCCCCACCACAAAGGAATGTTTCATTAAGATAACTTCAGCATGAATGAATTCTTTTTTCCCCATCCCTAAAGTGGGGTTTAATACTAAGTGACTCAGATGAGATAATTACAGAAAATCTACCCAAATTTACATATTTATATTTGTGGGCTGCATTTTACTTGAGCACACAGCACCTGTGGCCATAAATCACAAGTGTGAGATTAGCTGACTAACGATTAAATTGCTACCGTCTAAAAAGCGCTCTTGAAATTGTACACAAGCATTTGTGTTTATGTACCTTTTTCTAGGAAGAGCATCCGTGGTTTTCATCAAACTCTTAAAAGGCTCTGCAAACCTAAAATAGAATTCAGAACAGAATGGGAACGCTGCTTAGCCTAATCCCTGAAAATCCTTATGCTCAACTCCCAACAAATACAGTTTTAAAACCAAAATTATGAAAAACATTTTATTTAGCTTATGTGACATTAAACTTCTTTCTGCAACAGTGCATTGACAGTAAAGGGACACAGCAAAGAAAAAGCAGTACCTGGAGGAGCAGAAAGCAAATCTCAAAATCTTTCACACAACAAACATTTGTAAAAAGGCCCAAATTTAAAAGCCCGCTAATGGTACAAAGCATGCATCTGAAAAAAAAAAAAAAATGACAAATGATAGCCAGCCAACAGTCTCCGGTACACAGGGCCACTGAGTAAGGTGACAGGACCGAGAGCCACAGCCGGTAGACACCCGCGCAGAGGAACACCTGCAGCCACAGAGGCTGTGCGGGTAACAGGCGCTGTTCTGGGCCGGCATCGCAAGCCTTGGCCCATCAAGGAAACCCACATCACATAACAGTGACTGGCCCACAAATGAATGGGATCCTCGACTCCAAAGCAAGAAAAAGGGTTCTAAGATCACATATCGCAAAGAACGCATATCTTTAGAGCTGCCACTACAGCCCAAATTCCAGCAACTTGGAGAGCTACAAAGAATAAAAAGCATGTGTTCCATATTACAGGAAACCACACTCCGCTGGGAAGCATCAGTGCCTAGAAGATGTGAGAATTTTACATGCGTAAACTGGTAAACTTCCAAGAAACTGCACCTGGGGAAAGCAGTGACAGATAAAAGGAGGTGAGGGCAGTACTACCTACTAGCTGATGAGCCCCGGTTGGGAGGTCTGGAATAACAAAATGCATCTTTATTTTTTCCACCTGTCAAGGTTGCTATTCTGGCCCTAGCCAGTTTGGCTCAGTGGACAGAGCATCAGCCTCGGCCTGCGGACTGAAGGGTCTCGGGTTCGATTCCCAGTCAGGACACATGCCTGGGTTGTGGGCTCGATCCCCAGTAGGGGGCGTGCAGGAGGCAGCCTGTCAATGATTCTCATCATTGATGTTTCTATCTCTCCCTCTCCCTTTCTCTCTGAAATCAATAAAAATGTATTTTTTAGAAACCGGTTTGGCTCAGTGGATAGAGCGTCGGCCTGCGGACTGAAGGGTCCCGGGTTCGATTCCGGTCAAGGGCATGTACCTTGGTTGCGGGCACATCCCCAGTGGGAGGTGTGCAGGAGGCAGCTGATCGATGTTTCTCTCTCATCGATGTTTCTAGCTTTCTATCCCTCTCCTTTCCTCTCTGTAAAATATCAATAAAATATATTTTTTTAAAAATGTATTTTTTAAAAAAAGGATGCTATTCTGTAAAAGTTCATGTGAACCCCATCTAAGCTGAGAAGGTAGGATCTAAAGGCAACTGTAACTTAGCCTTCTCTCCCTTACGCACGGAGACTCTTCAGAAGCCAGTCCTCAGCAGGGACCATGCTAACCAGAAGATGAAATCTGGTTTATTGACCTTGAGCAGGTCAGTTTACCTCTCTGGGCTTTAATTTACACATGTATAAAAGATGGGGTGGAGCCCTAACCGGTTTGGCTCAGTGGAAAGAGCATCGGCCTGCGGACTGAAGGGTCCCGGGTTCGATTCCAGTCAAGGGCATGTACCTTGGTTGCGGGCACATCCCCAGGGGGAAGTGTGCAGGAGGCAGCTGATCGATGTTTCTCTCTCATCAATGTTTCTAGCTCTCTATCCCTCACCCTTCCTCTCTGTAAAAAAATTAATAAATTTAAAAAAAAAAAGATGGGGTGGAACTTGATATCTATAAGGGTGTTCCAGAAATTGGGGCCAGCTCTGCCACAAGCAGGCCCCACTTAAACCAGAGCGGCCATGACTGTCAGGCTGCTTTTAATGAGTGGATTCTGCAGTCTAAATGTATTCTTCCTTAGTTTTCCTTTTAACTAGTTAAACTGCACGGCCTGCATTCAGTTCTGTCACTTATTCCCTGATTGACCTTGAGCAAGTTTGCTTATCCTCTCTGGCTTCCACAGCCAAAAAGAGAGGACAACAGTAATTGCTACGAGGATTAACTGGATGGATGAGGCAATGAGAACAATATCTGGCACATAGTAAGTGTTAACTCAAATATTTTAAGGTACTAAATGATGTATTTTTACAATTTCCTTCACATAACCTTTACTATGTTTTTAAAAGATTTTTAGTGCTTAGAGAAATGTGTCAAATCTTAGTTTTTTAAAATATTTTGTTTCAAAACAGACCTAGAAATGGAAGGTTCACCTTGAAAAGGTGTCAACATATGCAAGTCCCTTAGCAAATTTAAATACAACCAAACTTGACTGTCACATGCTAGAAAATGGCTTATATCTATGAATATATAATACAGCTCTGCCAAGACTTGGAAACTGGTTGTTTTTTACTGACATCTAAATTAATTGTCCTTAAAGCAGAGTTAGCAGGGGAAGTAATCCAAATAAAGGGGATCTCACTGCAGAGCTTTTGATTTTGAGTTTTGTTTTTATACAGTTAGCCTCCAGACCTGTTCTTATTAGGCTGACGAATGATAATCCTCTGTTCCCACTTCAATGTGTCAGGAAAAATCTCTTCAAAATTATTTTAGGGTTGAATCCTTTGTAGGGAGTCCTGGTGGACAGCAAGCATGTGACAGGCCAGACCGAGGTGGTGTGGTGAGGGGGGAGGGAGTGCAGTTAGAACAACGTGTGAAAACTCACAGTGCAGCCCCGGGGGTGCTCACACAGTCCCCCTCAGGCACTGCCAGTTCTCTCCAAGGAACCTGAGTGGACACTGTCCTAATGTCCTCTGTATTGAGAATAGTCCATGGTGATTATATAATTGAAAATTGTCTATATGACTCCATATTAGACCCTCATTTTGGAAATAAGCCCAAATCTCACTCATTCCCACAAAATAAGTTTCTTGTATTAAATGATGACTTAAATATCAAAACAGTGGATCACTGTCCCATCCATCACACATTAAGGTGTAGTTGGGCCCTAGCTGGTTTTGCTCACTGGTTAGAGCATCAACTCGAGAACCAAAGGACATGTGGGAAGCAACCAATGGATGTGTCTCTCTCATGTGGATGTTTCTCTCTCTATCCCTCCTCCCTCCCATCCCCTCCCCTTGCCACTCTCTCTAGAAATCAATGGGGGAAATATCCTCAGGTGAAGATTTTTTTTAAAGTGTAGTTGGGTGGGTTTTTGTTTTTCAATACTCAGTTCCTGTTGATAGTTATCAGCTCCCACTCCCCCTAGTTCAGGGATAGGGAACCTTTTTTCTGCCAAGGGCCATTTGGATATTTATAACATCATTTGTGGGCCATACAAACTTATCAACTTAAAAATTAGCCTGCTATATTTGGTCAAACATTTAATTAACTCACCCCTAATGCCTTGGCAGGGCCAGACCAAATGATTTCACGGGTCTTATATGGCCCTCGGGCCGGACATTCCCCACCCCTGCCCTAGTTAATTCCTTTTAAAGACTGAACTTGAAAACACTGAAACCCTTGCATAGCTATGGGAGAATTTTAAGTTGTCCATGGACCATTTTGGAGGATGGATACCCTGCAAAAAGACATTTAAAAAGAAAGTGCTATTAAAATGAAATCTTTAAAATGGACACTGAGGAGTTTACCCAAAACATGTAAAAATGGCATCCTGATCTTGCACACTGGTTTTTCTTAGAAATGACTGAGAGGATATTTTTGGAGCAGATGGGCACAGAGACTCAAAACACTTCATCTGAAAGTGGGAAAATGCCCTTAAATATTAAAACAAACAAAAAACTTTAAACTATAGACCATGTTATCTCAACAGCCTACTTGGCCCAGGCCCAGTGCCACGCAGGCCTTTCAGGTTGGACTAAATAACCTGTGTCCCCAGCACACGCAAGTGAGGCCTGAGCCAAGAAGTTACCAAGATGGCACATCCCCCTGAGGCGCTGAGTCCAAATGCAGTGGAAGGCGCAGCCTCGAGAAGCATGCAAGGGATCTGTGAACAGGGCGTTGTGGGCACTGGTGAGTTTTCCCAAGAGCATGCACTAGTCTGGATCAGCACAGGCGTGGCATAGAAAGGTGCTTCATTAGACACAAGTCCAGCCTGGGCCTACCCTGGGCATCAATAATCAACCTAAAGACCTTCATTCCATTACATCATTCTGTTTTTTGTTGTTGTTTTGTTTTGCTTTTAGTTATCTCTTTTATAAATACAATTAAGAGAATTTCATCGGCAAAGAATGGTTCAAGGCTAGGCTATCTTCTTTGCCGCCCATCCCCCTCTATTTGTCATGGGGCTTCTAAGCTACTCAGAAGAAGTAAAATTGACCTGGACAACACTGGCTCCCTGGTCCCTAAACAATCAAGCTTATTTTCTGTATTGAATCTCACTGAGGCTGTAACATTGAGTCATTAAGAATAATTTCAGACCACCTCAGAATACAGACAATGGTGTGTTCTCTAGACGTATGCCCCAGTGTTTCTGAAACAGTTCTGCTCAACTTTTAATAAAGTTGCACCAATATCAAAATTAAGATGTATTCAAGGTCTCACCAGCAGAAACCAACCTTTATATCACTGAATTATTCTAATGACTTAGTAAATACAGAGCATGCTAGCCATAGTAAACCTATTTTCAAAAAGAAAATGTGTTTAATCTCATATCACAAGGTAATTTTTTAAAACCACAAAAATCACACATGATTATTTAATTGCTCACTTTCAAAACATAGATGTAACTCATTTTATGCATTCACTATGTTCCTAAAAATTGGTACGAAAATTTCCATTATTAAAAAGTAAGATAAAATTGTAATTTGAGGTGCCTTATCATCATGTCCTATTTATGTTCTGCTTGGAATAAAAACTAATATTTTACTAAGTTTCCATTTCGCCTAGTCTACCATATAAATATTCTGATGTTTCTATTTCACCCAGTCCACCGTATAAATATTCTGATAAGAAAATATTTTAAAAGAGCCCTAGGGTGTAAAGAATTCTTTCTTGCTGTTAAGTAAGCAATTATTCTCTTCTTTAAGTCGAGTTCACAAACCAGGTCTTGTTCAAGTCGGCACAGTTTGACCCTGAGCCTGACACACTAGTTGTTCACCCTTCCCTGGGACAGGGTGCCTGGCACACACACAGCCCTGCCTCTGGGTGGCTGTGGCTGCCCCAGGAAACCATGGCTGCCACCAATACCCACAGGATAGAACCCTATTCCTGCAAACAGCACCTTCCCCAGCACATACACCGGGCCCTTTGGGACAAGAGAGTTTTATGGAAGGGCAACTCCAGGGGCAGAGATATTTAAATCTCCACAGTCCTCCATGAACGTGATCACAAACACGCGCGCACACACACACACGCGTGCGCCAGCATGCACGCACACAGAATGAGCAGGCTCTCTGAATGCGCATCAGGAAGGAATGAAGAGGGCAGCAAGCTCTGGGGAAGAACCTGGCTCCCATCCTAGCTGGAGCACTGGCTCCCTAGTCACAGTCCCTCTGTCCTTAGGCAGAACAGTGCTGACATCAGTGCTCCCAGGCCTGTGAGGCAGGTGGTTTTCAGCCCTACAATCAAGCGGTCCAGAGAGAGCTTACAAAGGTCTATCCTGAAAGGCAGCTAGGGTCGCACAATAAAGGTTAGTCTGCTTCTTACAAGTGCCACATTCTCTCAACCCTTCCAGGCCAGATTCCCACCGTGCATTCCAAAACCTCCAAGATGTTCTTCCCAAAGGGGTGGGGAAAAGATGGAAAGTAAAACAGGGGCCACATTGATATCCTATGAGGCCCAGCAAGACAAACTGCATCCCAATGCGCCCCTAGTAACAAGGAACACTGGCTTTCTCACCCGACTCCTGGGAAGTAGGGAGGTCGGGAGAGGATGGTACAGACCGAACCCACCGTGACTGAGGAGGGAGCCCACAGAAAGACGAAGCCCGCCCATCGCGATGGGGCTCATGATCGCACAGGAGTTCACGCTCCAGCCGCTACCTCTGCAGCCTGTTCACCTCAGGGCTGGTCTTCACTGAGACGGGTTCTGAGAGCCCTCTTTGTTCTTACTCTTCTCTGCTGGGCTGCACTCAGACCCCGTGACCAAGGACTTGCACCCATGAAGTGTGTGGGCGTTCAGCATCTCCAGCAGCAGGTCGTAGACTGGAACCACGTTTTTGCACTTCATGCTGAGCAGGTGTTCCATGCCCTTGTTGCTATGGGGACAAGAAGGTACTGAGATTCCGTCCTGTGATGCAGCCCCAGGAACTCAACATAAGACGCACATACACTCAGACACACACTTCCCTGAGCCCTTTGTTCTATGGCTCTTGCATCTGGCTCCGTCAATAATCTACACTCAAGGGCGAAGACAATGTCCTGTGACCTCTGTGTCCCATCACCCACCCACAATGGCCTGGCACAGCATGCAATCGATGCTCGTTGATCATGGTAGTTACACTCTATAGTCACTGCAGACCCTGGGTTGGCGGATGCTGAACCATTGATCCTGAGGGAGCTGCAGGGTTAGGGTTCTGAGAGCCTTAGGAACACTATACGGCACTTTGGTACTAAGCATGGAGGCCATGTGAGGAACACTTGCTGCAGCGTGAAGAAGGCAGAGCATGACCTTGGTTGACCTCAGCTGGGGATGTAAGCACAGTCAACTCAAATGTTTTGCCACTCTGTGACTGTCCCCAAATGACCACGCAAGTGCCGTGAGTAATCAATTTGGGAGGTTACAAATCAAGTTTAGCAAGCGGGCACATTCGCAAATGTAGAAACCGGGATTAGGACTCTATCTGTTCCGCAAATGGTTGTGTGCAGAATGATCATTCAACAGAGGCAGAGGCTGTTCTCATTTCCTAACCCTTGTTAACATTCTTGAGGGGCATGTGTTCCTCCCCATGGCCCCTGGACTTTCCTCCTAACCTCCCCTCTTCCAGCCCCAGGGCAAGCCACTCTCATCCTGGGTGACACAACGCCACCATGGGACACCACACAGCATTACCGCGGCCCTGCCCTGCAAAGAACTGTGGACTCACCAGTTCCCTTAGGCCTCATCCTTATGTCCTGGTGCCATCGCAAGGAAAGAACAGCTCTCAGGGAGGGCTTTGTGCACTTCCCCAGATCACAGATCTCAAGAGTTGCTCTAGGAAAGCTGGGTTTAACTTCTTTAAGGAAATGACCTGGGGACTCCAGCCCTAGGTGGTGCAGGGATGGGTGGCAGTTCACTTTAAGGAAGAACCTGCCCCTTTTAGAACTCCATAAACAAGCTAAAATCCCCAGCAACTAAGAATTAGATGAGCCACCACAGGATACCGTAAAGGTCCTGTAAGGAGCCATGTGACAGTCATTCGGAGCCCACTATGTGCTGACCTTTGGTTACAGATGTGTGCCCTGATGAAGAACCCCCATTCCCCTTCAGGGCTTCATCTTCCTTTAAAAGCCACAATTCTACCTTATCCACCTCAAACTTGAAAACCCTTTTCCCAAAGCTTTTCACCCTCTGAACATGCGCCCCCTTCCTCGCCATGTACCCAGAGGGGGAAGGGCCCCTTACGGATTGTACCTGGCGTGCCTGACGTGAGAAAGGAGCATCAGGAGGTTAGCCAGGCGGACGGACTGCTGCTGGGAAGGGATGCCGCTCTTGGCGATCACCCAGACCAGAGCATCGGTCACAGCATTCAGCAAGTGAGTCAGCTTGCGGCTGCTCTCGGCCTCCTGAGTTGCTGCAGCTAAAGGGTACATACCTAGACAAAGAATCAAGGCCATGACTCACTGCTTTGCGAAAAGGAAACAGAAGTTGTGTGCTCAGGCATTAGGCATGCCAACATTCTCCTGAAAGGAGGGTAATGATCAAATGGGTTCTGACATCTGCATGGATAGTGGTATCCCAAGAGCCAGCCCCATGGCTGAATGGGAAGGGTAAGCTGGGCTGAATTTGGCCCAGCATTGTGGCCTTGCCTTGAAAAGGTATCAAACCGTTATAAGGTGTGTGTCATTTGCATGAACAAATCCTATATAATAAAAGCGTAGTATGCAAATTGCCCCCTCGCCCAGGAGTTCATCTGGGAGTTTGACCAGGGGGCGGGGCTGGCTGGGGGAAGGGAGGGAGTACCCGGCCGGCAGCCGCTAGGGACCCTACCAGTGCACAAATTTTGTGCACTGTGCCTCTAGTACACATATAAAGATGGTCAGAAAGTGAGAGTAAGTATACTCGTAGCCCCTGGAGAGCTCTTCATTAAGGGGAGTTTAATAAACATAAACTGCTGACCACTGCTACACTGCTTCTCCCGCCCAGCCCCTCATGTGTGCCATGTGTAGACAGTCACAGTAGGCTCACCGCCACCTCTGTGCAGGCCATCAGCATCCAACCTCTGGTGGCAGCTTGCTGGGGGACAGAAAGAGCGCCAGTCTGGAGTCACAGACCTACTTTATGTCTGCTGTCTGTAGCTCTCTGACCCCAGACCAGTTTCCCAGTTCCTCCAACCTCACCTCCTCATTGAGCAAAGCTTGCAGACACATGTCTGCTGAGATCTCCACAACCTTCCCACCAGGTGCCCTGTGTTTAATTCCCCTCTGACGCTAGGATCTGAGATACTGTGACCTTGCAAAATAGCAGCTCAGGTAGATCTCCTTCCCTCCGCTCCACCCCATTCCCAACCTCTGACTCCCTGATTCCTGGAAGCAGGAAAATAACTAGCTTCTCTTCAAGATTTTTGATTTCAAACTATAAATAACAAATATATGAAACCAACAGGGGAAATGCCAACCTTTGACTGTAATGAGAATGAAGGATGGTTGGTACTCCATCACCCACCAAATCTGTTTTGGCAATTTTTGTTCTCTATTTTTATTGGCATTTTCAGTCTAATTAAGGCAACTCAGTTCAATTAAGGCAAGGGACATACTGAACCACAATTATGCAAGGGTAGTGCTTCACCACATCCCTGCAGCACATCCCTCCATAATGTCTCCTGATGCAGATTTAAAATATCCGTCTTTTAAACTGCCTGGAACTGCTTCTCTAACCACCTGCTCACCCACCTCCTTCTCCACAGGGAATGAGTCCTCCCACTGTCCCCCACAGCACACAACCTGCCCTTCCACCACAGAGGAAACCAGCCCCAACCTCAACACAACGTGCCCCTTTGAATGGCCAAATCAGAACTGCTCTCGGGGTTGAGGCCTCCTGGGACAGTTCTCCAGGGTACCAGACTCTCCCTGCTCTTCTCACCCTCAGCTCCCACCACACCTCACCTTGAAACTTAATTCCAATTCCTTGAACAGGTGACGCCCTGGACATGCTGAACTTTCTGCTTAGGAACTCTCTTATCATCCTCCTCTCTCACTTCTCTTGTTACCTATATTCATTCCTCCTTCAGATCCCAGCTTGCTTGAACTTCCTTCTGGAAGCTTCCCCTGATCTGAAAGCTGGATGTCTTCATATATGCCCCACCCTCAAAGAAATTGGACCTAACTGCTTCAAGAGCACAAACCCATCACCTAGTGCAATGACTGCTGTGAAAGAAATGCTCATAAATGCAAGAATTAGAATGAATCCCATAGGTTCAAATTTTGGCAATTTTTAGCCAATCACACCATCATAATTGAAATGATAAATATGAATGCTAATGCACATTTTAGGTATACCACAGAAAATTAGTAATCAAATGAAAATATGGAGACAATTGTTTTAAGCTTACTTTCCTTAAAACTGACGCCAGCTTCAATGTCTGTTTCATACATTCTGTCAGAGTTTCTAAAATGTAAGGAGAGAAAGTGGACTCTGTCCTTGCTTATGCTTTTAATTTAATGTTACAAATAATCCAGAAGAAAAAAGCCTATCCCTCCAGATGTCTAAAATCTAGCATAGAAAAGACCCACCTCTCCTAACAGTGGAAACTTTCCAACAGAAACAGAATCCCACTTTCTAAAAGCTAAGCAGATTAAATTCATCTTGACAACTGTTATCACTACTACCAAACAAGAAAGGAACTTTCCTAAAGGAAGATTTCTTAAATTTGGATTTACCATAAACAAATGCTAGTCATTTACTGCCATGAGTGGTAATTACATCACATGCCTGCCTCACCCTCTGTAGTTCTCTCAAACCTGACAGTCTGTCAGATGCTGCAGGGACGCCAGAGCCTTAGTCTCCCATGTGCACAGATGATGCTTTGAGCTTTCACAACAACACAATCTGATGTCTCACAGGCTAGAAGGACCGTAAGGAGCCTTGCCAAACAGAAGGCTTTCAAATACTGCAAAGTGTTGTAACAACAAGGAAACCGCTTTCTGGAGAGCACTTTGCTGTGCGGAAATGAGTTCTAAACCACTTCTGAAGGTAAGAGAAGCCCCAGAATGTGGCAGTGCCGTTCCTCCTGTGTCAACGTGGGACCCTACTTCTCACACAAATCTTCCCGTTAACAAAGATGGAAGTGGCAGCACAAGTCAGGTGATATCTGTAGCTGGGCTGACAGAGACCAGAAAAAGTTTATTTTTTTCCATGATCAACTCTAAATGTCCCAGCTGGACATCTCCTATAGGCACATCAACTTAATTGCTGGTGTAAGCTGGGCCTTGTATTGTTTTATAAAAGGTGACAATAAATGTCAAGAAGGTGCCAGAAGCCCCAAAGCGTTTAGGAGTCTTCTTGACATTCTCTACAGTTTTCATTTGTCCAATAATTTATCATTTCTATTCACAAACTGCTTGCTTTCCAGAACTGAGGTAGGAACTGTACCAGGTTCAAGGGACATGTCCCGTCAGGCAGGTAAGACCAGATTTACCCAAGGAGAAAACACCCAACAGTTGTCTTCAGGGCCTCTGAACCTCACATGACCTTCAGATTCCTTCTCTACTCTCTCTACTCTTTTCTTCTCTCCTCTCTTCTTCAAGACCTAACCCCACCCACCCCTGTCCAGTAATCTCCTCAACAGCATCTCATGCAGTTTTGGCTTCAGGAACTGCTGCTTTGGCTCCAACGAACAAAACAGAAACAGAGGCATGGTTACATGGAACAGACTGACAGCTGTCAAAAGGGAGGAGGGCTGTGGGACTAGATGAAAGAAGGTGAAGGGTTTAGCCAAAAGACACACAGACACAGACAACAGTGTGGTGAGAGCCAGAGGGAAAGGGGGGCGGTAGGGGTACGTGGAGGAGGACAAAGTAGGGTTAAATGGGGTAAAAGAGACTTTGCTTTGGACCATGGGTGCATGATGCCCTGTGTAGACGATGTTTTGTTAAGCTGTTCACTTGAAACCTGTATGGTTTTGTGAACCAATGTCACTCCAATAAAATCAATTAGGGGAGAAACCAAGATGGCGGCATAGGTAAACACCTAAACTGCTGCCTCGCACAACAATTTCAAAACTACAACTAAAAGACAGAACGGACACCATCCAGAACCACAGGAAAGCTGGCTGAGTGAAAATTCTACAACTAGAAGGAAAGAGGAAAGCTCACAGAGAATTGGAGGTACGGCAAAGGGGCTTTGTGCGCGCAGAGAGGAAGGGCGGCTGAGAGCCTGGCTGACTTTCTCTGGCGGAAGGGGGAAGGAAGCTTCCGACCACACTGAACCCCAGTTCTGACAGCACTGAACCCCAGTTCCGGGCGAACCCCTGGGGACCCACGCTCTTACGGGGGGAGTCTGGACTCTCGGGCGGAGACTCGGGAGCCGGGGAAGGCGGAGGACTGAAAGTGCCCGCGCCCGCGCGCCATTGTGCGCACAAAGGCTGCGGAAGTTGCCACAGGCTTTCCCTAGTGGAAGGGAGTCAGAGGATTCTGACTGCACTGAGCCCCAGTTCTGACTGCAGTGAACCCCAGTTCCAGGCGAGCCCCTGGGGACCCACGCTCTTGTGGGGGAGTCTGGACTCTCGGGCGGAGACTCGGGAGCCGGGGAAGGCGGAGGACTGAAAGCGCGCGGCGCGTGCCAGTGCGCACAAAGGCTGTGGAGGTTGCCACAGGCTTTCCCTAGTGAAAGGGAGTCAGAGGATTCTGACTGCACTGAGCCCCAGTTCTGACTGCAGTGAACCCCAGTTCCAGGCGAGCCCCTGGGGACCCACGCTCTTGTGGGGGGAGTCTGAACTCTCGGGCGGAGACTCGGGAGCTGGGGAAGGCGGAGGACTGAAAGCGCACATGCGCGCAAGGGCAAGGCTGACAGGAAGCCAAAACTGAGACTCCACCCCATCCAAGCTGAGCACAGAGGCTATTGCAATTTGGCAAGTCTAATCCTATAAGGCTGTCTCCAGCACTGAACTTCTCCCAGCATAGACACAGCTGATCCTTACAGCCAACTGGCCCGGAGGTCAATTCTTCCCAGTGATACCAACAACAATAAAGACTTAATTACAACAAGGCTGTACACACAGTCCACAAAGGGGTGCACCAAGAGTGTCCGCCTCAGGTTAACTGGGGAAGCAGACCCACTGGGCCATATTGGAAACCTAGCACAAATATATACCTTACCAACTCAGGGAATCAGTGAAAATGCGGGGTCAAAGAATCAGATCACAAACGAAAGAAATGGAGGAAAACAAACGACTGGATATAGAATTCAAAACCACGGTTATAAGACTTTTTAAGAATATCCTAGAAAAGGCCGATAAATATAACGAGACCCTCGAAGATATGAAAAAGGACCAACTAGAAATTAAACATACACTGACTGAAATAAAAAATATTATACAGAGACCCAGAAACAGAATAGAGGAACCCAAGAATCAAGTCAAAGAATTGAAATACAAAGAAGCAAAAAACACTCAACCGAAAAAGCAAAAAGAAAAAAAAAAAAATCCAAAAAGTTGAAGATAATGTAAGAAGACTCTGGGACAACTTCAAGCGTACCAACATCAGAATTATGGGGGTGCCAGAAGAAGAGAGAGAGCAAGATACTGAAAACCTATTTGAAGAAATAATGACCGAAAACTTCCCCCACCTGGTGAAAGAAATAGACTTACAAGTCCAGGAAGCCCACAGAACCCCAAACAAAAGGAATCCAAAGAGGACCACACCAAGACACATCATAATTAAAATGCCAAGAGCAAAAGACAAAGAGAGAATATTAAAAGCAGCAAGAGAAAAACAGTTAATTACCTACAAGGGAGCACCCATACGACTGTCAGCTGACTTCTCAACAGAAACTATGCAGGCCAGACGGGAGTGGCAAGAAATTTTCAATGTGATGAATAGCAAGAACCTACAACCAAGATTACTCTACCCAGCAAAGCTATCATTCAGAATTGAAGGGCAGATAAAGAGCTTCACAGATAAGAAAAAGCTGAAGGAGTTCATCACCACCAAACCAGTATTATATGAAATGCTGAAAGGTATTCTTAAAGAAGAGGAAGAAGAAAAAAGTAAAGATAAAAATTATGAACAACAAATACATATCTATCAACAAGCGAACCTAAAAATCAAGTGAATTAAAAACCTGAGGAACAGAATAATCTGGTGAATATAATAGAATCAGGGGCATAGAAAGGGAGTGGACTGATAATTCTCAGGGGGAAAGGGGTATGGGGGGTTCATGAAGAGAATGGACAAAAATCATACACCTATGGATGAGGACAGTGGGGGGAGGTAAGGGCAGAAGGTGGTGTGGGAAATGGGTGGAGGGGAGCTATGGGGGGGGAAAGGAGAAATAATTGTAATAATCTGAATAAAGATTTATTTAAAAAAAATAAAATAAAATAAAATCAATTAAATAAATAAATACATACATATATACAATGAATGCATGGACCATCGAACATAAAAATAAATAAAGTGGCATAATATGATCTCACAAATTCCTATTATTTCAAACATTAAACACTAAGGTTGGATAAAATCTAGGTAATAAAACCCCAAAGGAAGGGATCCGTAAGTCCTTAGTTGAGGATTAAAACTTGGACATACATATCATTTGAGAAAGAAGAAATAATAACAAAAGGCCCAATAAGAATAAATAGCTAAGCAAAGCAATCCATACCTCGTATAGCAGGTGGACTAAGTAAATACCAGGTAGGCAGTAAACTGAACAGTATGAAAATGATATGCGAACTTAGAAAAGTGTGCAAAATAACACATCCCTATTGCAGCAATATTTATAATGGTAGAGAAAAAAGGAACTATATATTAAGTAAAGGTCTGTCGACAGAGAAGTGATTGAACAATTTAGACCAGCAGTTGCCAACCGGTGGTCCACGGACCACTGGTGGTCTGTGAGGTCCGAAAGGCTGGTGACCGCTGATTTAGACAATGCCCTCCCTGGAAAGATTAACTTAGCTCTCTCCTAGTTGACCTGAAGGGATTTCATAGCATTTTGAAAAGTAAAAAAGCAAAATACAGAGAATTATTTTATATAGTTTCCCAAATTTTTTTAAATGTAAAGCCTACCTTTGTATATGTTAGAAGTGAGGTATTATTTTATTTATTTTTATTTTTAATCCTCACCCAAGGATATTTTTTTTTCATTGACTCTAGATAGGGAGGGAAGGAGGGGGAGAGAGAACCAGAGAAACATCAATCAGTTGCATCCTGTACACGCCCCAGCTGAGTATTGAACCCTCAACCTGTGTATGTGCCCTGACTGGGAATAATACCTCACAGCCCTGGACTGAGCCACACCAGCCAGGGCTGTGAAGTATTATTTTAAATTATTATTAAAAAATGGAAGAAGGTACAAAGTCAACCCTATGGTTAAGATTAACTACTTGGTGTTGGGGTAGAAAAGTCAAGCAAAAGCAATTATGGGTACCCTTTCAAAGTACCCATAATTTTTTACATAAGATGCTATGCTGTTTATGTAAAACTAGCGGCTCAGTGCATGAATTCGTGCAAAGATGGGGTCCCTCGGCCTGGCCAGTGATCGGGGCAGGCCTGCCAGGGGGAGGGACTGCGGGAGGTTGTCCAGCTGTAGGAGGTTGGCTGTGGGAGCATACTGACCACCAAGGGGCAGCTCCTGTGTCAAGCATCTTCCCCCTGGTGCTCAGTGTGCATTATAGCTACCGTCCCATCGTCCAGTTGTATTAGTCACTTAGGCTTATATCTATATAGACTGGAGGCCTGGTGCACAAAATTCGTGTAAGAGTAAGTCTTCCTTCCCCCAGCTGCTGGCACTGGCTTCCCTCTGGCACCCGAACCCAGGCTTCCATCCAGCCACCAGCAGGCACCTGGGACCCAGGCTTCCATCCAGCCACCAGCAGGCACCTGGGACCCAGGCTTTCCCTCCAGTCACTGGCAGGCACCAGGGACCCAGGCTTCCCTACGCAGCCCTGGCTTCATCTGGAAAGTCGTCCAGAAGGGCGTCTGGTCTAATTAGCATATTATGCTTTTATTATTATAGATTATGTATATAAGTATGTGCATATATTTCTTTATATATATTATCTATAATAATAAAAGCATGATATGCTAATTAGACTGGACATCCTCCCAGACTAAGCTGGGGCTGCAGCCACAGGATCGAGGCAGCCGCAGTGGCTATGAGGAAGGGATCCAGGCAGCCACCCGTGGCTGCGAAGGCCCACTCTTGCACAAATTTCGTGCATCGAGCCTCTAGTTATTATATATTTCTCTCTACATATATATATAGATATATATATATATACACATATGTATGTGTATATATGTGTGTGTGTGTGTATATATATATATATATATATAGCTCTATCTGTCAATTGATCGATAGAGCTGTTAAAGAATGGTCACCAAAGTTATGGTGGTTTTCTTGTGAGGGGATTCCTAGTAATTTTTGTTTTCCTCTTTGTTTTGCTTTTGTTAGAATGTTTACAATAACTGGGTATTATTTACATAAGAAAAAAAAAAACAGCAAAGCTACAACATAAATATATCTTAGATATGACCATCCTAATTTCCCACCTCTAACCCCTGTATTTCCCTCAAGGCAGGCCCCTTCCTTCCTAGCCCCTCCACACCACGTTAGTTTAGGCTCTCGCTGTCCCTCTCAACTCTGACTGGGCACCATGCCTCGGTCTCCCCCCTCTCCAGTCAGTCCTCCGCGTGGAAGCCAGGGTAACCTTTCAAGAAGGCCCTGTCCATGCCTCTTCCAGAGCTGCTCGATGCCCAGGCAGCAGTTCCCAAGGCAGGCAGTGAATCTTCAGCCATGCATTTTACAGCCCTGTCCACCTCCCTCTGCTCTGCCACTGAGTGACTTGCAGCTCCTGGCTCGCCCAGGTCCTTTCATTCCTCCACACCTATTTCTTCCACCTGCCCATCCCTAAAGACTCATGCAAACTGCATCCCCTTCTACAGGCACTCCAACATCTCTCGTTTTCCCGAGGTACTCTGTACACACTTTATTATAGCACTCCCTCGCTCCACCGTGAGCTACCTGAAGGCAGGACTATATTTATAACATCTTCATTGAACCAATGAATGAACAAATGAATCTGTAAAAGCAGAACTCAAAACAGAAAATACAAATGCATGTCAACCATTTACAGTGTCTGCATAAATATTGAAAAAGGTTGAATGGTAAACATTTTAAAGTTCATTTTTCTCTTTTCCAGCCAAGTGGCTTGAGCCATGTTTTAAATTAATATTGGTAATTTGCCCAATGAACAATTTATATTCAAGTTACAGTTTAAATCCCTATCAAATGAAACAGAGAAGTCAGAAGGAAAGCCATTTTCCCCTTTTTAAATAAAATAAGAAGTTCAATACTCTTCTAGAAATAGCATTCCTCACCACCACCACCACCACCACCCCTCCCACCCCCCAGTTCCCCTTCCCAATAAAACACGGCCCAGCTGTGGGTTACTCACTGGAGTTCAGGAGGATCATGGCCTTGACACAGAGATACTCGTTGTGTTGGAGTTTTAACTCACGAAACCTTGAAGTCGTTGCCAGGAGCATGTCAAAGATTTCCAGAATTCCTTCCACGCATTTCCCTTCATCCCTACAATAGTTCATTTGGAAATTTAAAAAAATCACAGCCACCAACAAAGGGAATAAGGAGTATTTTCTTTTTAATCTTAAATTTCATTTTGTACATGTTTTAACTATAACAAGGGGCGATGAGACCACATCCAGCGATATGAAATTATCAGCATCATCTTCTTATAAAAAGAACAGGGCATTTCCTATAAATCCCTAAATTAAACACTTGAATAAATACTATTTAGGCAAAAGCCTGCATTGGAACTACATTTTTCTTCTACCTGTTCATAAATGTTACCTTAGAGCAGCCGTGGGCAAACTACGGCCCGCGGGCCAGATCCAGCCCATTCAGCTGTTCTATCCAGCCCGCGGAGCCAAAAGAGCGGAGGGTTCTCTTGCTCTCCCCTCCGCTCCTTTACTTTGAATTTATATTAGTTCACACAAACACTCCATCCATGCTTTTGTTCCGGCCCTCCGGTCCAGTTTAAGAACCCATTTGTGGCCCTCGAGTCAAAAAGTTTGCCCACCCCTGCCTTGGAGGAATAACATTTTTGTTGGTAATCTAAACCATTTCAGCCAACCAGAATGTGATATGAAACATGTTAATGAAGTGAGACATCCCATGGCCCATGAGATGGCTCTAAAGTGTTCATGAGGAAGACTGACCATTACAGAAGCTAATATCCCAAGAAGAAATGACCCTTCATATCTAGGGATTAACTCTCATTTCCTGATGGTCATTTAGAAACTAGAGGGGCAACTAAGACACGTGTAAATGTAATTTGAAAAAAGCTAGCATGACACACAAAGAAATCACAATTAGAGAAGACAGATTAGAATTAGAAAAGGCAGAGATGGAGACATGGAAATGCCTGACTTGCCAAAGATCATTTTTAAGCAACAGTTTTAGACAAACTTCGAAACATATAATCAAAATTCTTTTGAGTGCTCCTTAAAGAAATGATTCTTTAAGTATACCATTTGAAATAAATTAGTTCAACTGTATCCAGAAAATACCAGCTTCAGTTAACTCCAGCCAGAGACATATTATTCTGCCTCACTGCTCCCAAAAAATTTCTATCATCATTTGTCGTAAGAGTTCTTGGAAGTCCTTGACAAGCAGTTAGATGATTGTGCTACAAAACTTTCATTTGCTTCTAAAAACCTGTGGTAAACAGTAAAGGGCAGCCATGGGTTTCTTTGAGTTTCATTTTCAGTCTCCGTAGCAGCCCCCGGGAGATTTGAGATCTTCAAAGAACTGGCTATTCCCCTCTTCCTTCCCCCAACCCCAAGCCAGGCCATTTACAGGGATGGTGGTGGTTGAGGAAGGGCCTCTGTAGAATTCAAATAAACAGACACCAGTGGATACTGCCAAACCTGGGGAAGCCCTTCCCGGACAGTGCTATGCTAGGACAGCAGCTCACCAGGACCCTGAAATCCACAGCATTCAAAACCTCTTACCCCCAGACTCACCTACTCAAAGCTACAAGCATGCAAACTGCTCGCTTTGGCAAGCAAGCATGGCAACTTCTGCAACCAGCCGAGACTTTCTGAAAGTGCACTCATCCTATATAATAAAGAAGTAATATGCAAATTGACCATCACACCCTCACAAGATGGCTGCCTGTGACCAGGCCATCAGGGGGGTTAGTGAGAGACAACCAAACGACTGAATAAGCAGGCTGTGTGGGGCAATCAGGCCGGCAGGGGGGCTGTGAGGGGAGACCAGGCCGGCAGGGGGGAGGGGTGCAGTTGGAGGTGACCAGGCTGGCAGGGAGGGCAGTTGGGGGCAATTAGGCCAGCAGGGGGGGCAGTGAGGGGCAACTAGGCTGGCGGGGGGAGGGCAATTGGGGGTGACTAGGCCAGCAGGGGGGGCAGTTAGGGGCAACCAGGCCAGTAGGGGGGCAGTAAGGGGTGACCAGCCCAGCAGAGGGGGGGGCAGTTAGGAGCAACGAGGCTAGCAGGAGGGGGCAGTTGGTGGCGACCTGGCTGGCAGCGGGGGGCAGTTAGAGGTGACCAGGCCGGCAGGGGGGCAGTGAGGGGTGATCAGGCTGGCACACAGAGGCAGTGAGGGGTGATCAGGCCAGCAGGGGGGGACAGTTAGGGGCAATCAGGTAGACAGGGAGGTGAGCAATTAGGAGCCAGCAGTCCAGGATTGTGAGAGGGATGTCCGACTGCCAGTTTAGGCCCCATCCTTGGAATTGAGCCTAAACTGGCAGTCAGACATCCCCCGAGGGATCCCAGATTGGAGAGGGTGCAGGCTGGGCTGAGGGGACCCCCCCATGCACAAATTTTGTGCACCAGGCCTCTAGTCTATATATATATAAAAGTCTAAGTGACTGTTATGACTGGTCAACTGAACAACCAGTCGCTATGACACACACTGACCACCAGGGGGAAGACGCTCAACACAGGAGCTGCGTCCTGGTGGTCAGTGTGCTCCCACAGCCAACCTCCCACGGTCCCTCCCCCAAGCCAGCCGGCCTCAATCGGGACTGGGCAAGACAACCCCGATTGGCCCCGATTGCCAGCCAGGCCAAGGAACCCACCCATGTACGAATTTGTGCACCAGGCCTCTAGTTAAATAATAAAACCACGAGTGTCCCCTAGAAGTCACTGATAGGGAAAGGCCACCTTGGAGAATTAGAGCCCTGGACAAAGGGTGCTAAAATCTGTGGGAAACCCCTACCCCTCCCCACACCCTAGCCTACTGCCTCCCCTGCTCTGTACTTCTTCAGGCAGCCCGCTGCATGCGTCCAGTAAGGACAATGCATGTCCGGCACATAGCAGAGGCACAAGAAATACTTGTTCACTAATTACCCCTCATGCCACACCATCAAATCACTCTGCCTAGGGACAAGCATACTGGAAATTGTGATCATTGGGCTTGAGGATATGTTATACTGGGAAAAGCTGGTTTTAAAATATCTCTGAAGGCAAAAACAAAAAAATCCACCAACTCCTGAATAGTGGTTGCTTCTTTATTCTTCTGTGAAACTCAGTCACAGGTGAGTTTATGCACACAGCAGTGTACTTGTGCGCACGCGCATGCACGCACGCACACACACACACACACACACATGCCTGCCTGCCTGCCTGTCCCCTAAGAAGTATAAGGGGACTCATCTGAAATCAACCCTATTTATAGGAGTTATCACCAATGCCTAAGAACAGGTCCATAAACATTGAAATTAGAACCATTTCCTCAGAAATGGAGGGAGAGTTTACATCTTGGAGCATAAGCTTTGACAAATGCTGTAACTAACAATAATCAGAACATGTGTACCTCATGGAGAAAGTGAATTTCTAAGCCAGCTCTAAAGAGCTAAGTCTGATTGCTTTTTTGAGCAGGTGTGATAGCCAACCATTTCATTCAAGGAGTGGCAAAGTTAGAATACTTTATTTCACAGGCTATAGAAAATAAATGAGCAATATAGGATCAATAAGGCACAATACCTCCTAAATGATACCCTAATAAAGTTACACATGGAGTGAGTTATGCAGAACAGAGTGAGGAAGGACTTTAACAAATTAGTGAGCTCTATATAATTTAACTACGATTGACAGTGAATTATGTGTAAGAAATTAGGACAGGATTAAAATATTTGAATTCAAGATAGAGGGTATATGAGTTGAATGTTAAAATGTTGAAACAATATGTCAATCAAACCAGTCTACTCATGGTAAATTACTACACACCATTTGTCCATAAACTAGTTTTAAGTTAAAAAGTAGTAGTTCCATGGAAGGAGACTAGACTTTGGGTAGTAAACACACAATACAATAAATAGATGATGTATTATAAAATTGTACACTTGAAACCTATATAATCTTATTAACCAATGTCACCACAATAAATTCAATAAAAGATTTTTAAAGTAGCAGTTCCATATGGACTATCTTATTATTTGACTAGAGGCCCGATGCACAAAATTCATGCACGGGGGAAGGGTGGCGGGGGCGGGGGGAGGTGTGTTCCTCAGCCCAGCCTGCACCTTCTCCAATATGGGACACCTTGAGGGATGTCCGACTGCCCTCTCACAATCCAGGACTGCTGGCTCCCAACTGCTCGCCTGCCTGCCTACCTGATTACCCCTAACTGCTTCTGCCTGCCAGCCTGATCACCCCCTAACCACTCCCCTGCCAGTCTGATCGACGCCTAAGTGCTCCCCTGCCGGCCTGATTGCCCCTAACTGCCCTCCCCTGCTGGACTGGTCACCCCTAACTGCCCTCCACTGCCGACCTGGTCGCCCCTAACTGTCCTCCCCTATAAGCCTGGTTCCCCCAACTGCCCTCCCCTGCCAGCCTGGTCACCCCCAACTGCCCTCCCCTGCAGGCCTGGTCACCCCTAACTATCCTCCCCTGCAGGCCTGGTCGCTCCCAACTGCCCTCCCCTGCTTGCCCAGTCACCCCTAACAGCCCTCCCCTGCCAGCCTGGTCACCCTTAACTGTCCTCCACTGCAGGCCTGGTCGCCCCCAACTGCCTCCCCTTCAGGCCTGGTCACCCCTAACTGCCCTCCACTGCAGTCCTGGTTCCCCCCAACTGCCCTCCCCTGCAAACCTGGTCCCCCCCCCCAACTACCCTCCCCTGCTGGCCTGGTCCCCCCCAAACTGTCCTCCCCTGCAGGCATGATCACCCGCAACTGCCCTCCCTTGCAGGCCTCGTCTCTCCCAACTGCCATCCCCTGCTGGCCTGATCGCCCACAACTGCCCTCCACTGCCAGCCATCTTGTGTCCACATGGGGGTGGCCATCTTTGCCCACATGGGAGCAGCCATCTTGTGTGTTGGGGTGATGGTCAATTTGCATATTACCTCTTTATTATATAGGATAACCACATCCCTTTTATTAAAGAAAAATATTATGGAACAAACCAAGATGGCAGCATAGGTAAACACCTAAACTGCTGCCTCGCACTACAATTTCAAAACTACAACTAAAAGACAAAACGGACATTATCCAGAACCACAGGAAGGCTGGCTGAGTGGAAATTCTACAACTAGAAGGAAAGAGAAAAGCACACTAAGACTCACAGGAGCTGCGGAAGGCAGAGGTACGGAGGCACAGGTGCGGAGAGGGCTGGCAACTGAGTATGCAGCTGGCTTTCTCAATCAGGAGGGAGACAAAAGCTCCTGACCTCTCTGAACTCCAGTTCCGGGCAAGACTCTGGGGACCCAGATTCATACGGGGAGAAACTGGACTGTCTGGCAGTGGGTGAAACTCGAGGGTGGCTTTCTCTCAGAGGTGCTTGCAGCAATTACCGCGGGATACTGAGACCCAGGGGCCTCTTAGGGCAGGGCTGATGGTCAGCCATTGCTGTTTGATCTGCCCTGAGATCCTGCCCCATGAAGCCATTGCTGTTTGCTCCGCCCTGAGACTCCGCCCCATCCAAGCTGAGTGCAGAGGCTTTTGCATATGAATGGCCTGGTCCTTTGAATTCTAAACTTACCTAACAAACTGCAGCTGAGTCAGTAAGACCCAGAACATCCAAAAGAAGGCCCAAGGCCCCACAGCAGCTTGCATTGCTTCACAGCTGGGCCTCATCTGGGCACCTCCAAAACCCAAACAAAGAAGAGGAATCTGCAGATCTCTCTGTAGCTCCTGCTGGGTGGCCTCAGGCAGAGACTAAATTAGCGCCTCCTTGGATATGAAAAAGGACCAACTAGAAATTAAGCATATACTGACTGAAATAAAAAATAATATACAGAGATCCAACAGCAGACTAGAGGATCGCAAGAATCAAGTCAAAGAATTGAAATACAAAGAAGCAAAAAACACCCAACTGGAAAAGAAAAAAGAAACCAAAAATATGAAGATAGTGTAAGGAGCCTCTGAGACAACTTCAAGCGTACCAACATCAGAATTATGAGGGTTCCAGAAGAAGAGAGAGAGCAAGATACTGAAAACCTATTTGAAGAAATAATGACCAAAAACTTCCCTCACCTGGTGAAAGAAATAGACTTACAAGTCCAGGAAGCGCAGAGAACCCCAAACAAAAGGAATCCAAAGAGGACCACACCAAGACACATCATAATTAAAATGCCAAAAGCAAAAGACAAAGAGAGAATATTAAAAACAGCAAGAGAAAAACAGTTAATTACCTACAAGGGAGCACCCATACGATTGTCAGCTGATTTCTCAACAGAAAATATGCAGGCCAGATAGGAGTGGCAAGAAATATTCAAAGTGATGAATAGCAAGAACCTACAACCAAGATTACTCTACCCAGCAAAACTATCATTCAGAATTGAAGGTCAGATAAAGAGCTTCACAGATAAGAAAAAGCTAAAGGAGTTCATCACCGCCAAACCAGTATTATACGAAATGCTGAAAGGTAGTCTTTAAGTAAAGAGGAAGAAGAAGAAAAAGGTAAAGATAAAAATTATGAACAACAAATACATATTTATCAACAAGTGAATCTAAAAATCAAGTGAATAAAAAATCTGATGAACAGAATAAACTGGTGAATATAATAGAACCAGGGGCATAGAAATGGAGTGGACTGACAATTCTCAGGGGGAAAGGGGTGTGGGGGGGTTCTGGAAGAGACTGGACAAAAATCGTACACCTATGGATGAGGACAGGGGTTGGGGGGTAAGGGCAGAGGGTGGGGTGGGAACTGGGTAGAGGGGAGCTATGGGGGGAAAAAAGAGGAACAACTGTAACAATCTGAACAATAAAGATTTATTTTAAAAAATATATTTTGTTTGATACCACGGACAAAATGTTATATGAGTAAGCCTCACTTTGGGGTACACTATTTTGTACCTACTTATAAATCCACTGGCAGCATCCATGTGGCTGCAGACATCAGTTTACCTTTGTGTGGATGGCAAGGGGAAGAGAGGCTCAAGGCTTAGCACATGGAAAGAACTTAAATATTATACTCAAGTGAAAATGTGAGTACAAAAGGGAACTGAAAATTTAGGAGTGAAAATTCTGTTGGTACCTTGAAGAATATTTGGTACACAAATAATTAATGTGGATGCAAACTCAGAGCATTCATAATTATGTGTATGATTCCATGAATCCCATAAACACCCATAATGGGGTCCAAGCCCAGATCCAAACCTCCTCTGACTTTTTAAATAACATTTAACATTAGACAATTTTCTGTTTATGCTAAGGACACCAAGTGTCTTAGCATATATGATTTTTATGAAATCCACCATAAAGAAATGCTATTATGATTCCTTTTTACAATGTTGAATAAGTAATTTTCAAACTACTTAAAATAACTGTCTTTTGGTGAATTGTCCTATCAGAGTTCCTTCAAGTGGTGGTATGACCATATAAGCAGTGAATACAACTAAATTAACCCATTTGTGAGACTAAGACTATAATTTCTGCTTCCCTTTATACTTGTTGAGGCTTCTGCAGAGAGAAAATTTGAACCTACTGAGGATGAGAGGAAAATCCAGTTGTCACAAGGTAGTTCTTTCAGTAACCGCTAGAATCACAAATTCAGATGCAGATTTACCACAGAATGTGAGCTTCTGTTTACTAAAAAAAACTCCTCCAAAAATATACTCATTACATAAAAACATTTTTTTCTCCATATAATAAATGCACTAAAAATCTTAGATTTGAAATTCTAGACTTTACAGAGTTAATGTGTTAAAAACAATAACAGGAATGGCAACAAAAATAACCATCCATAGGCACTCCAAAATAATGCCTACTCAATGTCTACATTTACAATTCCCAAGAACTCCTCTTCTATGGTCAAATAAACTAGATTTCTATGTTGTAAACAATACTTGCAAATATTTTTAAGGAGTAATGTGAGGCCCTAGCTGGTTTGGCTCAATGGATAGAGTGTCGGCCTACAGACCAAAGGATCCCAGGTTCAATTCCATTCAAGGGCACGTACCTTGGCTGCAGGCTCCTCCCTGCTCAAACCCTGGTCAGGGCTCGTGCAGAAGGCAACCAATCAATGTGTTTCTCTCACATCGATATTTCTGTCTTTCCCTCTCTCTTCCACTCTCTCTAAAAATCAATGGAAAAATATCCTCAGGTGAGGATTAAAAAAAAAAAAAAAAGAGTAATGTGAGTCTGTAAAAGAGTAATGGGAGTCTGTTAAAATAGTATCTTTAAAAAATTACTTCTGGCGTACCCCTCCCTGAAGCACGCCTGTGCCTTTTTTTCCCCTTCCCTCTTCCCTCTCCCCTGCACTACCTCCCTCCCCTCAAATGACTTCTTTGGTTTTTTTCTATTAACTAAAAGCTGCACTTAAAATTTATCTGAAATTTGTGTCAATTTATAGTAACTTATACACATACTTACAGAAGTTAAAGAGCCCATACAAAGAGGAGAGTGAATTGTTCTAAAAACCAGGAATGGAAGTCATTGAAAATAAACACTAAGTATGGCATCAATTTAGAAATCAAGACAAAAAAAGTAAAATACCTTAATCCCAAGTCTGAAAATGTATTGGTTCATCAAGAGACAGCACTTCCTCCAGCACCGACTTCTAGAATTGTATGTGTGTATTTGTGTGTGTGTGTATGAAGAGGGGAATGAATGTGGCTTTAAACACCAAGTGGAACATAATGAGTGAATGAATGAATGAATGAACAGGAGGGATGCCTTGATTGGCTGCTTAGCCTTTCAGCCTGCTTCATAACATGGTTCCATGAGATGACAACAGGTATAGGTCTCTGAAGTGGGCAGAGAATAGAATACAGTTGTTTAAGACGAAAGAATAAACTAGAAAGTTAGTTTGCCTTTTAGCCTCCTCCTCTTTCCCCTTCCAGTTCTCTATCCAACTGAGAGGCATGTACTGTTGTGGTTAAGAGTGTGGATTTCACAGCCAGACCTCCAAGTCCAGCCCTACCTTTTGCTACTCTATAACTGTCAGAATTACCTAACCTCCCATTCTCATATCTGAAGGATAGGAATAATAATGATGCTTATCCAGAAAGGGCTACTGTGAAGATGAAATGAGTGAACACACATCAAATGCAAAAGATGGTGCCTGGCACACACAAGCCAATAAGTTAGCTATTCTTATTATTACTAGAGGGTCCTACCTGTCCTAGGCTTTCAGAACCTCCCTCCGTGGTTTACCATCTGGGCTTGCTCCTGCTTCAGCCACATTCCCTGTTCCAGCTCTTCCTAAAGGCTCTGTTCTCTACCCAAACACCTCCCATTACTTACAAAAGTACTCTTTGTCAATGTTGTCGTTCATGACAGGTAAAATGGGTGCTAACATCTTGGAGGTACTTTTCATTTGCCTAACATGATGATCTAAGAAGGTAACACCAAGAGTTGGGGCAGATATTTTCTATGCACAGCTCTAGGTACCTTCTCCTCTGCAGAGTCAAATGTGACTGAACATTCAGCACTAGAATTTTTTCGAAATAAGTAATGTGGAAATTAATTGCCATGGAAATTTTCAAATTACTCAAGTTTGCACCAAGGAAGTATTCTATTTTACCTACTAAAATGCTTGAGTGTTGTCTAGTCCAGATTTCCTTCCATGAACAGTTCATGTAAGCTAGTGAGAAATTGGCTCCTTTTCTGTGCCATCTTTTAAAAAAAACTGAATGTAATCAAGTTATGGCATTCCCCAATTTCTGTTAACTTTCATCTGGTTTTAATAACCATTCCTCCCACTACTACTGCCAAAAATACTATCTTACCTAATAATAGAGAAACATGTAAATTGACCATACCTCTGCTATGCCCACAGCCAATCAGAGTGAGTATGCAAATTAACCCAACAAAGATGACGGTTAATTTGCATACATACTGGGTCCCAGGAACCTCCTCGGCACCCAGGTCACTCCCAGCGGACCATCGGAGGGGCAGGGGTCCCCCTTCCTAAGCCTAAAGCCTCGGGCGGAGGCTTTAGGCTTGGGAAGGGGCCGAGCTGGCGATGGGAGGGGTGGGGCCCCCTGCCCAAGACTAAAGCCTGGGCAGCCCGAGCTGGCGATCAGAGGGGCGGGGGGTGGGGGGGGGCCGAGACTGGGATCGGAGGGAAGGGGAAAAAATCAATGGAAACATATCCCCAGGTGAGGATAAAAAGAAAAATAAAGAAAGAAATGTCATATCCTATGAAAGACACATCTTGAAAATGCCTAAAGAAGGTTGTCATTTTTTCATGGTGAAGGGACTGGAGTCCATGTTGATGAAAATACCTTGGTGGCTGCGGTGACTGGCAGTGGCTGAAGCAGCAGGGTGATGGGGCTGGTGCCTTCCCCTAATCAGCCCGGTCACCTCCCGCAAAGGGAGGCCAGACTGCGGCTTAAGTCCGCTCCCAACAGAGAGCAGGCCTAAGCCATCAGTAGGACATCCCCTGAGGGCTCCCAGTATGTGAGAGGGGGCAGGCTGGGCTGAGGGACCCCTCCTCAGTGCACGAATTTCGTGCACCAGGCCCCTAGTATGGTATAAGCAATTAGAATGAGTTAAAGAATGTTACAATGAACCTGGCAGATTGCAAGAATTTTATCACCTATCCAGACAGCTGACAATATAATTGGCCCTGACAGGTGGAAAGAACAGCAGGACAACTTAAAATTATTACCTGAAAATGGAACTTTTAAGCAGAAAAATCTAAATTGATTTATATACACTTGGTGGCCACATACCCTGCAGAACATAGGCCCCTATTATGGCTGCCACACTAAGAATGAATCCTAGGACACCGAATCTTTGTACCCATTCTCTCCTTTTCGGGTTCTTGACCCAGTGAAGGAGCTCATGACATTACAATCCTCTTAACTGCCCTTTCAGGTGAGAGATTTTAATTGCAGCCCCAGGACTCGATGCTTCACTCAAGGCAGAAAAGAAACACAATGCATTTTTTCTCACCTGTCCAGGACAAGGTCTGGAGCAAAGATGAGCTTGCCAGGGTGGTCGATGGAGCGCCACATCAGCCCCACCATTAGCACCTCCATCCAGCAGTTCTCCAAGAGCCGCACTTGGTCGTACAGGCTGAGCTCCACAAAGCCTGGGGAAAGCGAGAGGCTGTGAAACACACCCGCCCTCCTCTGCAGCTCCCCGTTCTCTAAGAACAGAAGAGCAACTTCTCAAAAGCTTTGAAAACACAAATATAAGGAAACAATCTATATTTTAAAGATGTGGTTAAATGCTGACCTAGGAAAAAAGTTTTGAACTTAAGGTGTGCAACTCACAATTTTCAGTCCTGAACCCCTTCTAGGGATACATATACTTCATTTAGAATTTATAAAGGACTGTTATCTGGGCGTATACAGCTCCCCAGACAGATGCTAGTAAAAAACAGAAAGCCGGAAACAATCTTTGTTGGTTATATCCCAATAACTCTCCTGCACTGCTAAGAAAGATAGCTCAGACTGCCAGCCCAAGGGACTGCCTGTCTGGCCCAGTCCATGATTGGGGATCGGGGGAGTGAAGGGGATGCAAAGAGAGCAGAACCAGCCCCTGTAGAAAGTTAAAGCTTCAACTGAAAGAATTTTTCCGATTGCTTAAGATTTCCCATCCACTGTTAGAATCACTCTTCTCTGCATAGGAGCGCTGACTCTAGGCTATTCTCTCCTGAAGAGCAAATATAACAACTGAAGCAGGTCCCGACAGCCTGATAGCCATGCATTAGTCAAAGAACTGGAAAGTAAACAGGTATCTCTAGGGAGCTGAGCACTTCAAAAGTAAAGCAGAGCTCGCTGCTGCCTTCTCCACCAGCCATGATAAAAGGAGCCGACGGGTGTAATATAAAGGTGTAATATAAATACAGTCCCCAAACCTACGGCCTTGGTGTGCAATGGGCTCCAGTTAAAAATCCCAGCTCGGCCTCTCCCTAACTAGTTACTTAATATCCTTTGTTTTCTTATAAGCCCAATAGAGGTAGCAATGCCTGCCTCTGAGAATTTCCTACAGGTACAATATCATCATCCTCACTTTACAGATGAGGAAAGTATGGCACAGGGAGCCCCTCTGGTTCAAATCTTTGACAATTATAATGCAAATCTGCACACAGGAGAATTTAATGGATTAATGAATAGGAAGATGGATATATCCTTTCCAAAGCCACATTCTAAGCTCAATTCAGGTTCCTATGATGTGTACACATTCCGATCTCACCCACAGTTATAGACAATAAGCCTACCAAGGGAGACCAAGCTTTTTATACTTGTAGATATTCAACAAGATCAAGGCTAGGTGATATTTCAATATTCTTTTTTTGTTTGGACAATGACTTCATTTAGAATTTATAAATTTATTTATAAATGATATTTATAATATCAGCTGAGAGGCTGGGGGAGGGAGGGATCACACCTTCAGACTATGCCTAAGTTTTCTGAAAACTTTTCAAAATACCAGGCTTGAAAGAGGGTCTGATGTAGTTAGGTTGTGTTATGGCACCAAGAAGCTGCACAAGTCTCAGCAATAATTAATTTCACCCCTGCTCTCTACTTGGGGTTCTGAGAAATAGTGTTTGGAAAATATGTAGAGCAAAAGCTAGAGGAAAGTGCATCAGTATTGTCTCATATGGGAAAGAGAAGAGAAAATAATATAATTCTGGCAAAGGTGATGCTCGACTATCAAAACAGAACTGGAAACCAGAAAATCCTCAGGGAACTCAAAAGCCAACAAATGATCCCAAGAGATACTATTACCCTAGGCCTGGGTCCCATAGCTCTTTACCCCCAAATGCTCTTCCCCCAGTTTCTTAACACTTCCAATCTTTCCAGTTCGCCCAACGTGGCTGCTGCCCCCAAGGCCATGGGAATTGTCCCTAGCTGCTTAGAACTTGGAGAGATCTCATTTTTAGACATCTGTAAAGGTGTGCAAGGAGAAGCCCTTTCAGAGGGTGATAGGCTGCTGCCGGTCTAGATTCATTCAAGTAATGATTAGATGGCAGTTTTAGTACAACGTGGTACTACAGGTATGTAGTACCAAAGGCCTGGGGAAGAGATCACATTTCAGGCTGGAAAACACAGGCTCCAAATGACTACTAGTGAATCATCAAACCCATTTTTAACTTGATGGTATTTCAGGTTTATTGATGATTCACGTTATTTCAGCTGCAAATTTACTCTTGGTCCATAGATATTTATTCAGGTACATACTACTAATTCTTTCTCTACTGGAACAATAGCTTACACATTCCTGCTTAGCATCTGACAAATCTCTTACTTGCATACTGGTCATACTGCACCCACTCCACCTCACCTGCCTACACCCTCCTCTCAACGTGAGGAGTCCACAGCCAGGAGACTGGTCAGTGTGGAGCCCAGATCCCTTCCTTTTAGACCATGTTCAGGTCCCAAAGCCCTCAAATTTCCTGCCCAAATGGCCCCAAGCCAATTTCCAGAGTCTGACTGGTCTCTGCCCTGGTCTATTCTTCCAGACAAGGCATGAGAGGTGACCAAAGGCTAGTGTTCATAGGACAGGGGGACATGCAGGGTTGGGTGTGCACATGGCTAGGTGGGATGCAGCGGGGGATGGGTAAAAAAGAGCTGGGAATAGAATAGAAGGGGCCCTCCCTATGCAAGCCTTATTGCTCTCCCATGTCTGGTACAGAACCCGGAGAAGCCCAAGAATTCTAAACTGGAACCTGGTCACACAGGCCATGTTGAAGGTGTAAATGTCGAGCTAGGAAGAAAGAACCTATTTCATTTACAGGTTATAAATCAAGCTGCCAAACTGTTAATACCGAGACATCTTTTGTGGACCTCCACTTTGTACTCTTGCCCCGTACATGGTAGGGGCAGGCCTTTCTACAAACACACAGAAAGCCAAGACCCAGAGAGCCCTACCTGGAATTTTCTTGGCCCAGCCGATCATGTGCACCAGTTCCTTGTCGGCCAGCTTGGTCAGGGACATCATCATGGAGGCCTCGGTGAAGGGCGCGCTGGGGCGGCTCACCAGCACGTTGGGCGGCTCCGCCTCCAGGAGCGTGAGCACCAGTTGTTCCGGGCTCAGGGCGCTCAACAGTAGCTCCTTCACTCGGATCACGTGTCCATTTTTCTTGGCTTTGTTCAGACAGTGCAGCTGCTCATCGGAACTTTTCTGCCTCCGCACTATGCGGTACCCACACCTTTCCCTCCGGGAGCCTGAAGTGGAGAGCAGATAACAGTGCTTTCTTTCCCCTGTCCCTCCCCCAACCCGGCATTCAAGTTCCCCGAGTAGCCAGGGTGAAAATGAGTCAGTAACATCATTGTAAGACCTGAGTCTATTCTCAGAATGTGTCGTAGAACAGAAGCCAGACTTATTTTCTGGAGCCTGCGGGGCATGTACCATAGATTATTATATTTGTGACTGTATTTGCAAAATCAGTAACATGTATTTCTAGGGACAATAGCCCCGATGATCTTAAGGTCTCCATTTCAAGGTCATCTATGGATACTAAATCCATTTCTCTTTTAAAGAGTGATGACATATCTCAGTTTCCAAACCATGAAATTAGGAATTTTCTTCAAGCAGAAGATGGGGAAAGTTAGAAAATGAACACTGATATTTCCAAACAGTTATCAAACTGTACACTTTTATAATACATTCTTAAAATATTTGCATGCATGTATTTGTGTATCTATATGTATGTGTATATATTCTTTTAAGGCACACCTAAAAAAGTATATTTCAATTATTTGAAAAAAATCTGGAAAATATAGAAGAGCACAAATTTTGGCATGTTCTTTTTTTTTTTAATATATATTTTATTGATTTTTACAGAGAGAAAGGGGGAGGAATAGAGAATTAGAAACATCGATGAGAGAGGAACATCGATCAGCCGCCTCCTGCACACCCCCCACTGGGGATGTGCCCGCAACCAAGGTACATGCCCCTGACTGGAATCAAACCTGGGACCCTTCAGTCTGCAGGCCAACGCTCTATCCACTGAGCCAAATCAGTCAGGGCGGCATGTTCTTTTAATGCTTTTTTACTTTTCCATATTTTAATATATAAAATGATAATCATAATGTATATACTATGATAATCATAATGTATATACTACTTTATAACCTGCTTTTTTAATAAAGATAAATAATTCAAAACTCATATATATATCAAAAGTAACAAAACCTAGTCTACAAATATAAGACCAAAAAGTGATTGAAAGAAAAATAGAAATTGACAAATACACTAATAATGAAATATTTTAACATCTCTCTCTCAGCACTGACAGAGCAGAAATATAGGAGAAAATGTTCAGAAATCAGCTCAATGAACAAAGTTGATCTATAAAAACCCATGGACATTTGCAAAAATTATCACATACTATGTCATGAATAAAATCTTAACCAAAAATGTTCTCATATAGAGCATATTCTCTAAAATGTAACAAAAATAGAAATTAACAATAAAAATATAACTTCCAAACCCCTATAAATTTGAACACAAAAGTATTTCTAAAGATCCATTGGTTACAGACCTATGTGAATTAAAATTAAGAAAGATATAAGTCAGGATGTCATTAGCCTGGGTACAATTTTATATTAATTTTCCCTAAAAGAAAAAATCTAAAAGTTCAAATCTGCAAAATGTCTAGTTTCTATATTACCATTATATTTGTTCACTAAACTCAATTGTCCACATTTTTAAAAAATATGTTCATTAGCAAGTATGAGAAAATTTTAATTATTTGCTCCCAAGAAAATTTATCTGAATTTCCCCTTATCCTTGGCTAGTTGCAGTAGAAGGAAGGACTCCATCCATTCAGAAATATTTGAATCAAACCTATTACTAAAAGAATTACTAGTAAAAGCCTAAAACATATTCATTTTATTAGTAATCATATAGAGTGCTACAGACAGTTAAGATCAATTATTACCCCCATGGTAAAATGGAACAAAGTGTTTGGTTTAAGAAAGTACCTTTCTGCCCTAACTGGTTTGGCTCAGTGGATAGAGCGTCAGCCTGTGGACTCAAGGGTCACAGGTTTGATTCTGGTCAAAGGCATGTACCTTGGTTGTGGGCACATACCCAGTAGGGAGTGTTTCTCTCTCATCGATGTTTCTAACTCTCTATCCCTCTCCCTTCCTCTCTATAAAAAAAGGACTTGTATGCATGCATATTAGCATAACCAATGGACAAAGACACTGGGGTGGTGGGGGCTTGCCCGGGGTGGGAATGGCTGGGGTGGGAATGGCTGGGGCGGGGGGTCAATTGAGGGAAAAGGAGACATATGTAAAACTTTAGACCAAAAAAAAGTACCTTTCTGATCACACATTTCTTTTTTGTAGAGTATATGAGGATAAGGAGTTTACATATAAAGTGAAAGGTTTTGAATCCATACATTCAAATTTATTTGACCAATTTTCACTGATAAAGCACTTATGTACCAGGCCCTGTACTAAGTTATGGGGATTCTAGGATCAATTAAACGAAGCCCTTGACAAGGAACTCACATTTTTCTACCAAGGACATTTCTAGTGTCCTGATTGTGACACTTTAATCTTGGCAGAGTCTCTATGTGCCTGTGAGTGAAGTTAATGAGAAACTACTAAGTGGCAGTGATCATCTACTGTAAGCTTCTATGTGTTGGGCATTGTTTATAGTACATAGATTACCTCATTCTGACAACCGCCCTAGAGGACAGGTGCTGCTACTATCTCCAACGTATAGAGGAATAACCAGGCACAGGAGATTGCAAATCACTCGCCCAAGATATAAAAGCTAGAAAACAGCCAGAACCGGTTTGGCTCAGTGGATAGAGCGTCGGCCTGCGGACTGAAGGGTCCCGGGTTCAGTGAAAGGGCATGTACCTTGGTTGCGGGCCTTTTCATGAAAGGGCATGTACCTTGGTTGCGGGCACATCCCCAGTAGGGGGTGTGCAGGAGGCAGCTGATCGATGTTTCTCTCTCATCGATGTTTCTAGCTCTCTATCCCTCTCCCTTCCTCTCTGTAAAATATCAATAAAATATATTAAAAAAAAAAAAAAAAGCTAGAAAACAGCAGAAGCAGGATCTAAGCCCAATCAGTAGTCTAAATCCCGAGCTGGAGCTTTAAATCGCTAATTTATATCACCTCTCTATCAAATTTCTTTCACGTATATTTCACCTGTATACCTGAAAAGACATCTGAAAGATGCTGAGCTCTTGTCCCAACACAGATCAAGTACATGGCTATTCAGACTGTTTACCTATTCACATTTCAGTGTATCCTTATAGTGAAGCTAGTCTGAAGTTAGTCTAATGGGTATCCTTCTGCCATTTAGACAACTATAGTAATTACCTCAAAAGAAAAGAAAGAATTGGAAATGCAGAAGAAAGAAATTGATAACAGAAGAGACATGACTTCTGGATTAAAAAAAAGGTAAGTGGAATGGTGCAAGAGAATCCAGAATGCATACAGGATCCCTAATTCTCTAAGAGATGATAGAAGGAAGATCATGGGTAGAGGGTTTGGGGGCAGGGTAGACGAGAAAAATGCTGGGAAAGTAGAGAGGCATCGTTTAGAAAATTCATTCCTAATTGTCCTTCTCAGGGGACAGTAAAGGGCCAAATATCCAACTGTTTGTACATTAACCCATCTCATTTCTTCTGTAATCTCCAAAGATATTTTTTTCTTAGAGATTCCCTACCCAGTGACTTTTTGGCCAAATTCAATTCTCTTTTTTCTCATTCTCTTTTCTTCCTTTTTTTTTTTTTTTTAAAAAAAAAGTATTTTATTGATTTTTTACAGAGAGGAAGGAGAGGGATAGAGAGTTAGAAACATTGATGAGAAAGAGAAACATCAATCAGCTGCTTCCTGCACACTCCCCACTGGGTATGTGCCCGCAACCAAGGTACATGCCCTTGACCGGAACTGAACCTGGGACCCTTCAGTCGGCAGGCCGACGCTCTATCCACTGAGCCAAACCTGTTAGGGCTCATTCTCTTTTTCATGAAAGTTTCTAATTACGTACATCTCTATACTCTGAGTCATGAGACTGTACTGTATTAAACTCACAACTGTATGAGATTTTTCAATGCAGGGGGGGGAGAGAAAGGAACACTAAAATTTAGTGCCAGACTCTGTGTTTTCATACATATTCCTCACAAAACTCAATTAAGCAGGTATCTCTGTTTCAGAGATAAGAAAACTGAGGGCCAGAAAGGTGAAGTCATTTGAGCACAGAGTTAGCCAGAAGTGATGAGACAAAAAAAAAAATGAGATTCAGTCTATGGCAGTCGAATCCTCCTGTTCTTCCCACCACATACACTGCCCCCTACAGGTGGAGTGTACATGTGCTGCTACCCTGGCCCTGAACCACCAGGCTGCAGCAATCAAACAGATCCTGGTATATAATAGATCCTATGACTAAATTGTAAATCATGTTTTTAAAAATCTACGCTTACCTTAAAATATTGTTAACTTAAACCATGAAATATTTATTTGCAATCTTTTTTCAGAAAGCAAGGCTTTCTCTTTAAGCACCTCTGCCAAATAAATCACATTATTTTCCTGCATAAGCCATGCCCATGATACACTGACACTGAATTTTCAGTTTCAGCTTCTTTAAAACAGAGCAAAACCTAGGCACTCATAAAGCAATCTGAATTTAGAATCTTTATAGGTTTGTAACTTCCCCTTCAATCTCACCCATACCTACCTAACACAATCACTATCCGTCCTATAATTTATAGTTTTACCCAACACTTTCACAGAAACAACTGTTTTCCCACTCATATTTCATAAACTTTCATTAGATTATAAAATTTAACAATTACGATGAGTAAAAACAGGTGTGGAAAGAAGCCCACTGGTTCCTGACAAGGATATAACTGAAGTGGTGGGAGCAGAAACGTTCGAGTGTTTTAGAGCGGAACCAATATACACGGGGAGATCATGGGCTTTGAGAGGATGTTTTACAGAGGAGACACAAAACATCAGTGCTTCTGGGAAGCCAAAGAACTGTGCTTCAATTAAGAGAGCTTCTGCTGTAACTCTGAACTAGGTGAGGGGTCTTATCTGTTGTTCATATGGAGAAAAACAGGACAGAGAATGTTAAAGAGACAAAGTTACTAAAAGATTTTCAGCCCTAGCCAGTTTGGCTCAGTGGATAGAGTATCAGCCTGCGGATTGAAGGGTCCTGGGTTCGATTCTGGTCAAGGTCACATGCCAGGGTTGCTATCTCGATCCCCAGTAGGGGGCATGCAGGAGGCAGCCAATCAATGATTCTCATCATGGATGTTTCTCTCCCTCTCCTCCCTTCCTCTCTGAAATCAATAAAAATAAAATTTAAAAAAAAAAAAGATTTTCAGATAGGGAAAAGAGAGATTTGTTTTAAAACTTTTAAATAGTTACAAAGAGAGAAATTACAACTAACCACAGGCAAAATTTTGGCTAGCAGAAGAGTAAAAGAAGTACAGGCAGAGTTGGTATGAGTGAATAGAAACAAGCAACTGTGTACAGACAAGTGAATCGAAAGTTAGCCA
Organism: Plecotus auritus; assembly: GCF_963455305.1. Classification (NCBI taxonomy): domain Eukaryota; kingdom Metazoa; phylum Chordata; class Mammalia; order Chiroptera; family Vespertilionidae; genus Plecotus; species Plecotus auritus. Next base: position 34,522,329 of record NC_137770.1, on the reverse strand, counting down.
GGTGGAAAGAACGGGATGCAGGCATTACTGACAGTTGTTATACTAATGTGCTCATTTTCCTTTGTGTGTTTTTTCACTAGTCAATAAGGGAATAAAGAAATTTTCATGCATGTGTATGTGTATGTATGTGTATGTGTGTGTGTGTGTGCATGAAGATATATATATTTACACAGGTATATGTACACATACATATTGTCATAGAACAAAATCTATGCTCTATGTACTTTCCATAGTTTTATCATATTTCTGACTCCTATGCATTTCTTCCCCACTTCTAGAAAGCTATTGGAGGGATAGGCATGAACCTATCTATGCCACCCAAGTAACACAAAATATGCTACTTTCTTGTCAGCTTTAACGTGAGCATTTACCAGACCAGTGGTCGGAAAACCATGGCTCACGAGCCACATGCGGCTCTTTGGTCCCTTGAGTGTGGCTCTTCCACAAAATACCATGGCCTGGGCGAGTCTATTTTGAAGAAGTTTAAGTTTAAAAAATTTGGCTCTCAAAAGAAATTTCAATCGTTGTACTATTGATATTTGGCTCTGCTGACTAATGAGTTTGCCAACCACTGTACCAGACCTTCAACCTTAGACTTTTCAAGGCCTCAGGGAGATGATCATCTAGCCCCTGTGTGAGCACTTCAGTGGCTCGAGTTCCCTAATTCATGTGGCAGTCTATTCTGTTGTTAGACCACTTGGATCACAGAAAGTTTTTCCCTATTTTGGGCCAAAAGCTGCCTCCTGTAACTTGCTCCCACTCACTCCAGCTCTATCTTCTGCAGGTACAAGGAATACGTCAACGTCCCCTCCAATGTGACAACATACAAATACTTGAAGATAATTAACAAATCCTAAATCTCCTCTCACCCAGACTATAGGTCCTTTCAGCTTTCCGCATGTCCCACTTACAATAAAAAGGGAAACGAACACTCACCACACTTCACCATCCCGACTTCATAGCACTTCCGAAGTCGGCAGGCTTGGCAGCTTTTGCGCCGGTTCTTATCTATTGTGCACTGATTTGTAGCTGGACAAATATAATCATTATGTCCTACAGCAAAGCAAAAAGATGAAGGTTATTGTTACAATATGTTCCTGGTCAACAACACTGGTTATGTTAACCAGCTGAGAGATAAGGGACATCTTCTTGACGACACGCACAGGTACAAAGGCCAAGTTCGGCTTCGTCCATGCCTTGTTAGTAAAGGAAACCTAGGAATATTTTAATACCCTACTTTTTTACTAATAGGTTATTCTCTGCATGTACTTAGAATTCTCAAGAGATACATTTAGAAATATTCTCCTTTGGACATGGAAAGTGACACAGTCACCTGGAAGTGATTTGCTCCAAATCACAGAGCTCCTCAAATATCAGGTCACAAATTCAACTGCTTATATTCTTTAACATATATCCCCCTTCGAGATTTAACATGATATTCTTATGGGAATTCATAGTCAAAAGAACTAAACTAGTCAATAAGGGAATAAAGAGATTAGCAAACTAAATAAGAACAAAAATAACTGCTATAACAATGGTTGAAGATTAGATTATTATTCTCAATTCTTCACTCCCTCCCTCAGCCTTGTAACATTGTAGTGTGCTAGAGTGGGCAGAACATACTTCCCCATCAACTGATGATGGACTTGGCCATGGGACTTGCTTTAGCCAATACCATGTTTGTAGATGTGCTACTCCAACAATATGGCTTAGCCTCAAGTCCCCATGAGAAAATGCCTCAGGTAGCCACTAGCCCAAGGACAATGTGGAGAGAAATGGAGCAGATGTGAACTCAATCCAAGCTTTATGAAGAGAGCCAACCTAACCACCTCACAGACCTACAACTAAGGAAAATAATGCTCATTGTAGTAAGATACTAGTTACACTGCAATCTCTGACTAAAGACAACGGTACTTCTTTTAATTCTTTTAAGGAAGAGAGAAGAAAATTTCCATTTCAGAAATTGTTTCAGACGTTACATGGAGGATGGATTAGAGGCAGCACACTGATGGAGGCCAGGACACCAGGTGAGAACCTGCTGTAGCTGTGCAAACCAGAGATGAGGCTGTCCGGACAGCACAATGGTATAGAGAATGAAGAGAGCTATCGGAATCTGAGAGATTTAGGGAATGTAATAGGAGAGAATAGAATTATAATTAAAAAGATGAGAAATAAAAGTGCATAGGATATTTGGGTACCTTATATTTTTTATATCCACATAGCCAAATAGTTTATTGAAATTATTTTTTTTTCATGGTTGGATTATTTTTTTTTATTTTTTTTTATTACATATATCTCCTTTTTCCCCCCATTGACCTTCCCCCAGCCTCCCCTACCCCTTGTCGCATGCCCTCATCCCACTCCCCCCAGTATCTTGTGTCCATTGGTGTGCTTATATGCATGCATACAAGTCCTTTGGTTGATCTATTTCCCTCCCTCCCCAACACTCCCCAGCCTTCCCACTGTAATTTGACAGTCTGTTTGGTGCTTTACTGCCTCTGTTATCTATCTTTTTATTCATCAGGTTATAATGTTCTTTATTTTCCATAAATGAGTAAGATCATGTGGTATTTTTCTTTCATTGCCTGGCTTATTTCACTTAACATAATGCTCTCCAGGTCCATCCATGCTGCTGCAAATGGTGAAAATGCCTTCTTTTTTATAGCAGCGTAGTATTCCATTGTGTAGATGTACCATAGTTTTCTAATGCACTCATCTGCTGATGGGCATTTAGGCTGTTTCCAAATCTTAGCTATGGTGAATTGTACTGCTATGAACATAAGGGGGCATATATTTTTTTCTGATTGGTGTTTCTAGTTTCTTGGGATATATTCCTAGAAGTGGGATTACTGCGTCAAATGGGAGTTCCATTTTGAGTTTTTTGAGGAAACTCCATACCGTTCTCCACAGTGGCTGCACCAGTCTGCATTCCCACCAGCAGTGCATGAGGGTTCCTTTTTCTCCGCATCCTCGCCAGCACTTGTCGTTTATTGATTTGTTGAGGATTGCCATTTTGGAAGGTGTAATATGGTACCGCATTGACATTTTGATTTGCATCTCTCAGATAATTAGTGACTTTGAGCATGTTTTCATATGTCTCTTGGCCTTCCTTCTGTCTTCTTTCAAAAAGATTCTATTTACGTCCGTTGCCCATTTTTTTTATTGGATCATTTATCTTCCTTTTATTAAGTTGTATAAGTTCCCTGTAGATGTTGGAGATTAAACCTTTATCAGTGATAACATTTGCAAATATGTTCTCCCATACAGTGGGCTTTCTTGTTGTTTTGTTGATGGTTTCTTTTGCTGTGAAAAAGCTTTTTATTTTGATGTAGACCCATTTGTTCATTTTCTCTTTAGTTTCCATTGCCCTAGGAGTGGTATCGGTGAAGAAATTCTTTGGCATATGTCTGAGATTTCTCTGCCTGTGGATTCCTCTAGTATTTTTATGGTTTCTCGTCATATGTTTAAGTCCTTTATCCATTTTGAGTTTACTTTTGTGTATGGTGTAAGTTGATGGTCTAGTTTCATTTTTTTGCATGTATCTGTCCAATTTTCCCAACACCATTTATTAAAGAGACTGTCTTGACTCCATTGTATGTTCATGCCTCCTTTGTCAAATATTAATTGAGCATATGGTTTGAGTCAATATCTGGGTTCTCTATTCTATTCCATTGGTCTATATGTCTGTTCTTATGCCAGTACGAGGCTGTTTTTGAGAACAGTGGCTTTGTAATACAGCTCGAAATCTGGTATTGAGATCCCACCTATTTTGTTCTTCTTTCTCAGGATTGCTGTGGCTATTCGAGGTCTTTTTTTATTCCAGATGAATTTTTGGAGAGTTCATTCTAGGTCTGTGAAATATGCCGTTGGTATTTTAATGGGGAGTGCATTGAATCTGTAGATTGCTTTGGGTAGTATGGACATTTTAATGATGTTGATTCTACCAATCCATGAACATGGTATGTTCTTCCATCTGTTTACGTCTTCCTCTATCTCTTTTTTTCAGTGTCCTGTAGTTTTCCACGTATAGGTCTTTTACCTCCTTAGTTAAGTTTATTCCTAGGTATCTTAATATTTTTGGTGCAATGGTAAATGGGATTGCTTTTTTAGTCTCTCTTTCTGTAAGTTCACTATTGGAGTATAGAAATGCCATAGATTTCTTGGCGTTAATTTTGTATCCTGCTACATTGCTGAATTCATTTATTAAGTCTGTTAGTTTTTTGATGGAGTCTTTTAGGTGTTTTATGTACAATATCATGTCATCTGCAAATAAGGACAGCTTTACTTCTTTTCCATTTTGGATGCCTTTTATTTCTTCTTCTTGTCTAATTGCAATGGCTAATACTTCCAGTACTATGTTGAACAGGAGTGGTGAGAGTGGGCATCCCTGTCTTGTTCCTGTTCTTAGGGGAAATGGTTTTAGTTTTTGCCCATTGACTATGATATTGGCTGTGGGTTTATCATATATGGCTTTTATTATGTTGAGGTATGATCCTTCTATTCCCATCTTGCTGAGTTTTTATCAAGAAAGGGTGTTGTATTTTGTCAACTGCTTTTTCTGCATCAATTGATATGACTATGTGATTTTTATCTCTCAATTTGTTTATGTGATGTATCACCTTTATTGATTTGCGGATATTGTACCATCCTTGCATTCCTGGTATAAATCCTACTTGGTCATGGTGTATGATCTTTCTGATGTACTGCTGGATCCGCTTTGCTAGAATTTTGTTGAGGATTTTGGCATCTATGTTCATGAGGGATATTGGCCTATAATTCTCTTTCATTGTGTTGTCTTTATCTGATTTTGGTATTAGGGTGATGCTGGCTTCATAGAAGGAGCTTGGAAGTGTTCCTTCCTCTTGAATTTTTTGGAATAGTCTGAGGATAGGTTTTAGTTCTTCCTTGAATGGTAAAGAATTTTGGTAAAACTCCCCTGTGAAGCAGTCTGGCCCCGGGCTTTTGTTTGCTGGGAGCTTTTTGATGACTGCTTCAATTTCTTCCATAGTTATTGGACTATTGAAGTGTTTATAGATTCTTCCTGATTGAGTTTTGGAAGGTTGTATTTTTCTAGGAATATGTCCATTTCCTCCAGGTTGTCCAGTTTGTTGGAATAGAGTTGTTCATAGTATTTTTTAACAATCCTTTGTATTTCGGTGGGGTCTGTTGTTATTTCATCTCTTTCATTTCTGATTTTGTTTATTTGGGTCCTCTCTCTTTGCTTCTTGGTGAGCCTGGCCAGAGGTTCATCAATCTTGTTTATCCTTTAAAAGAACCAGCTCTTGGTTTTGTTGATCTTTTATATTGTCTTTTTGGTCTCTATGTCATTTACCTCCGCTCTGATCTTCATTATTTCCTTCCTTCTGCTTACACTGGGCTTTTTTTTGTTGCTCTCTTTCTAACTCTTTGAGTTGTAGAGTTAGGTAATTTATTACCATTGTTTCTTGTTTTTTGAGGTAGGCCTATAGAGCTATGAACTTCCCTCTCAAGACTGCTTTCGCTGTGTCCCATAGATTTTGGATTGTTGTGTTTTCATTGTTGTTTGTTGCCAGGATGTTTTTTATTTCTTCTTTGATTTCTCTGGTAACCCAGTCATTGTTTAATAGCATGCTATTTAGTCTCCATGTGTTTGATTTTTTTGGATTGTTTTTATTGTAGTTGATTTCCAGTTTTATGCCACTGTGATCTGAGAAGATGCTCGATATGATTTCTATCTTCTTGAATTTGAAGAGACTTAGCCTGTGACCCAATATATGGTCTATCTTTGAAAATGCCCCATGTGCACTTGAGAAGAATGTGTATTCTACGGCTTTGGGGGGAAATGTTCTGAAGATGTCAATTAATTCCTTCTGGTCTCATGAGTCATTTAGGATTGATGTTTCTTTGCTTTTGTTTAGAGGATTTGTCCAATGGTGATAGTGGGGTATTAAAGTCTCCTACTATGATTGTATTGCTGTCAATCTCTCCTTTGATATCTTCTAGGAGTTTTTTTTATGTATTTGGGTGCTCCTGTACTGGGTGCGTATATGTTTACTGTAGCGAGCCGTCTGGGAAGGCACATGGATACTTTTTTAATTCTTATCAGCTGAGCCCAAGGGCACTGGCAGAATCCTGTTATCAGTACTGATTCCATGTACTTGGAATGAGGAACAAAAAGGACCTTGACCCACCCAAAATAAGGAGCTTACTAAGATCCTGATGAATAGGATTTGGGCACACCCAAAACTCCTTTTTATCATAAAATCCCTTTTGGAAACCAATAAATATGCTGTGTTGTCTGAGGTGAGTGTGACTGTCTCTCTATCAGAGTACAGGAAGCTACCCGGCACCCAGCTTGAATCTATTTCTGTCTCTTGTCTCTTTCTTTCTCTAATTTCTTAACCCCCAGCTCCTCCCCTCAGGAACCTGTCTTTCTCCCTTTCCGTGCAGGACGCGGAAAAGGAAGAAACACCGCACCACAGTTTACCAGAGTTATTTCTTCTAGTTGAATTGCTCCCTTTAGTATTATGAAGTGGCCTTTCTTATCTCTTTTTATGTCCTTCACTCTGAGATCTAATTTGTCAGATATAAGTATTGCTACCCCAGCTTTTTTTTTCATTTCCATTCGCCTGAAAAACATTTTTCCACCCTTTCACCCTCAATCTGTGTGCGTCTTTTTTTCTGACATGGGTTTCTTGTAGACAGCAGATATATGGGTCATATTTTCTTATCCAATCTGTTACCCTATGTGTTTTGATTGGGGAATTTAATCCATTTACATTTCAAGTTATTATTGATAGGTACTTGTTTGTCGCCATTTTTATTCTTTACCCCTGTGTTCCTTCTTCACTTCCTATTTCTGTTTTTTCTTACAGCAGACCCTTTAGCATTTCTTGCATTGCTAGTTTGGTGGTAATAAACTCCCTTAGTCCTTTTTTATCTGTGAAGCTTCTGATTTCACATTTAATTTTTTTAATATATATTTTATTGATTTTTTACAGAGAGGAAAGGAAAGGGATAGAGAGTTAGAAACATCGATGAGAGAGAAACATCATTCATCTGCCTCCTGCACAACCCCTACTGGGGATGTGCCTGCAACCAAGGTACATGCCCTTGACTGGAATCAAATCTGGGACCCTTCAGTCCATAGGCCGATGCTCTATCCACTGAGCCAAACCGGTTAGGGCTCATCTTCAATTTTGATTGATAGCCTTGCTGGGTACAGTATTCTTGGATTCAGACCCTTCCTTTGCATTACTTTGTATATTTCATTCCATTCCCTTCTGGCCTGATGTTTCTGTTGAGAAATCAGTCACTAGCCTGATGGGGGATCCTTTGTAGGTAACTTTCTGTCTCTCTCTGGCTGCTTTTAATATTCTTACTTTGTCGTTGGTGTTTGCCAATTTAATCATAATGTGCCTTGGCATCAGTCTTTTGGGGTTCATTTTGCTTGGGACTCTGTGAGCTTCTTGGATTTGTGTGGGGTTTTTCTTCCCTATATTAGGGAAGTTTTCTGTCATTATTTCTTCAAGCAGGTTTTCTATTCCTTGCTCAGTTTCCTCTCCTTCTGTATCCCCTATTATGTGGATGTTGTTTTGTTTCCTGTTTTCCCAAAGTTCCCTTAGGCTCTCCTCCTGCTTTTTAATTTTTTTTTCTAGAAGCTACTCTATTTGGGTATTTTTTCCTACCTTGTCTTCTAGCTCACTGATGCACAGTCCTCTGCTCTTTCTAGTCTACTCTTGATGCTTTCTATTGAGTTCTTTACAGCAGCGATGTCATTTTTCATTTCTTCTTGGTTCTTCTTCATTTCCTCTTGGTTCTTACACGTATTGTCAAATTCATCTTCCATTCTTTTCAGCCACCTTATGACCATTTCTTTGAATTCTTTCTCTGACAGATTGCTTGCCTCCATTTCATTTACTTCCTTTTCTGGTGATGCCTGCTTTTCTTTCATATGCGGGCTGTTTCATTGTCTCCCCATGATCTCTCTTCTCCGGTTGTCTGGTTATGTAGTTCTCTCTCTCCTTTCTGTGGTGGAGTGTAGAGCTCCTCTGAATCCATGTGCTTGTGCCACTCGGGGACCGATGTTCTCGGGTTTGCAGCTGTTCAGTGGGTGCCGTAGTTGTAGATTCCCTGGGCTTTTCAGGCATCTGATAACATCCACTTTCCCCTTCAAGATGGCGTGGTCACTGTGTCTGATCCCGTCGCTCCAGGAGGGAACCCAGCAGCAGTAGGGGCTGCCTGGTCAGGTGAGCCCCGTCCAGCAGTCCCCCATCGTCTCCTGGAGTATAGCTGTCCCTCAACTCACCAACAAACACTCCCTGTGTGACCCTCAGCTGTTCTTTCTATCTGCTCCAGGACAAGGCTCGGGACACATCTGTCTATTCCGTCGCTATTTTGTCTCTCCTCGGTACCTTATTTCTTAATTGTGTCTTTCTAATAAACAATATGGCCTGAACTTCTTACATTCAAGCTACAATGGGCCACAATTTCAACATGGGAAATGGATGAGTCTCAATGATAAATTAAATGAGCAAGTCATAAAAGAAACAAATCACAAACAAAACATAAAGGAGAAGATTCCATTTATGTAAAGTTCAAAAATAGAGAAAACAAAACTGCATTGTTGAGGGATGTATGCTTAAGTGGTAAAATCAAGGCAAGAAAGGCAGACGTTAGGATTGTCTTACCTCTGTAGGAAGGGAAGGAGCTGTGACTAGCAGGACCATCCAGAGGACTCTGAAGATATCCTACTGGTATTTCATGACCTGAGCACTAGTTACACAGGAGTTTGTATTCTTTAAACAGGATATAAATAAATACTGGAATAAATACATTCCTTAACTCTATCCTCTGAGAGAGCCTGGAAGTAGGGACATCCAAGAACAATGAGCGAACTAGCACCCAGATCTTGGTTTATAAATATCATCTTCTTTTAAGAAGAAATGGGGCTCTTTGGAGAAAGTTTATTTCAGGACTGGGACAGAGACAGTACAATATGAACCTGAAACAGCTTGTTGTGCTGGGAAGTAAATAAGTGCCCAAGAGTTAATGGGGGTAAAAGGAGGGATATTTGTAATACTTTCAACAATAAAGATATTTTTAGTGCCCAAGAATTATGGGTACATCACACACACACAACACACACAACACACACACACACACACACACACACACACACGAAAAGTAAAGCAAACAAACTCATAGACACAGACAACAGTATGGTGGTTACCAGAGGTAGGGGGAGATAAAGAGAGTAAAGGGGGCTAAATATATGGTGATGGAAAGAGACTAGACTTTGGGTGGTGAGCACACAATGCAATATAAAGATGATGTATCATAGAATTATATACTTAAAACTTATGTAATGTATTAACCAATGTCACCCCAATAAACTTAATTCAATAAAAAAAGAAAGTGACTTCAGCAAATTTGGGCTGGCCAGGGAGGAACAGCATGGCAAGGACAGGTGAGGTGATGGCCCAACTGGCCTTGAAAGCAGGTGTGCACAATTTGAAATTGATTAAAAAGGTGATTTTAAAAAACTACTCAGCCCAACAGGAATTTGGAGGCTGGAAGGGAAATAGTCTAAACCCAGACAAGGAAAACAAGAGGATTGTGGATGGAGGCTCCACTCGTTCAGGACAAGACAGGCCTCTAGATCAATTCTCAAAGCCCACTGGAGTTGGCTTTTTCACATTTAATTTTTGACCATTTCCATAGATGTATCTATTCTCTCTTCCTCCGGAGCCAGCCCACCATCATGTCTGTTACTCATGCTAGATATTAAACGTAAGTCAAAGGAAGAAAATCTTTGCAATTCCTAATGAACACACATTTTTTTCCCCAAGCTTTATCTTGACAAGAGTTGTAACTAGATGTCTTCTCCCAAGAAGATGGTGATGGATAATTGTAAGGCAAGACCCATTTGAGTCCTGGGGTTCTGAGGTGGAGATCCACAACTTATGAAGTGCTTTAAACTTGAAACAATCCACCCCACCCCCAAACACACATGATCCTCTAAACCGCTCATCAAGTACTTTGTGTATAAGAGGCCAGTGGTGAAATTTTTGCCAGGTCATCTGCCAAACTATTTGAAAGCAAAAGTGGAAAACTCAAGAAACAACTAACAATATTCTTGTACCTTGAATGCTTCTTTTAAAAAAGGCCTTACATCCTTCACATGACCAGACTCCATAGTGATATCCTGATGCGTAGTCACTGCAGACAGCACAGACGTGGGCATCCCTCTTTGAACTTGGACTAGTAACAGGGCTGGCACAACTGCTCCCACTAACCTTCCTTTTCAATGTCTCTCTGGAGGCAAAGAAAATATTCTTGTAAAAAGCATTAAAGGGAAAAGAGAGACTTTCTAGGAAAACACAAAAACACAGCATGCAGCATTTATCTCTTTGCCCTCCGGGGTTCATAAACACTAAATTATGATTTCACTTACAAGATAAGGAGGATCCAAATTGAAAGTAGTGTAAAAATTTCTTTTTCAAACCCAAATCACTTCATCTGAAGAAAAGTGATATAAATGGTCATCATTGTGAGTTCTCTCCACAACACAGATCTACAAACTCAACTTTTAATGAGAACTCGAGTATTAAAATGGCTATTCTAGAATATCATGTTCTAGGTGCTCTAAGTAATCAATGTGACTAATAAAAACCTCACATAATGTATATCTTTCTTCTCACAAAATCATGAAGCAATCTGAATAATGCCCATTAACTACAGTAAAGACTAGATTTACCTGTTTAAAGGTAAGGTGTGTTCTAGTGATCTTGCTTCACACCAAGGACTCTTTTGAGGTTCTGCATACAGAACTGAAGACTGGCAATGGATGGCTAAAGGAGAGAGGTGTCCAGGATTTGGCCACAGCATGTTTGGGCTTGTGGTCTGTCGACCCGGTCCGCCCTCCGAGTTACTGACACTGCTGGGAATACTGTAATTCATCACACCCGGGCTGTAGAATGTCATGGCTGAGTATTCATGGTGGCTCTCTACATAGGAGGAAGGTATGTATATGGGGCCGTGCTCCAGGGGAAGGATGGATTGACTGCAGTTGTAGGAGGCAGGAGAGTTAAGGCTAGATGGTGAGTTTTTGATATCCATGTCTTGAATAGGTAACATCTGAGAAAACTCCTTGTGAGAAGAGCCACATAGGGACATTATAATGGTCTCAGTCTCATGGGCAGGTATACTGGCTGTAAAGAGTAACAAAAGACATTTCTTAGTCAGAGATACAGGCATTAACTATTTAAAATGTTTAAGCATTTTTATTAAACACACACACACTAGTATGAGCTTAGAAAAACATCCTGAAAGATACACATGAAAATATTAACCTCAAAAGGATGGAAATGTGAAGCAAGGGACTCCCATTTTCCCCTTCATTCACTTCTTTATTGTTCTTGTTGGTAACCAGAAGAATTTTTACCATGGGAATATGTTATAAAATTAAAATTCATTTAAATTATATAAAAATTACTGTGTGTTTTTTTTTTTAACCTGGAACAAGATAAATTGTTATGGAAAATTAATCAAGAATAATCAGGGAACCCGAGAATGAGCACATCAATGAGCAGGGCCAATAATAAAGAACAAGGAATCACCAGACCAATGTAACTGTCAGTTATCAGTTTATTCAGCTTCTATATATGCTCCCTTACAACAATTGAGTTCCCATAGCATTTAAAATGACCCAATGCTAAACTTTCTCAGTAGAGGGCGCTGCAGGGACACGGCAGGAGGAAGAGGATGCTGTGATTTCTGGCCCACTCCTTATTTCCTATTTGTGTTCATGACAAAGCCCATTCCAATTATCTTTAACTAGAGGCCCGGTGCACAAAATTTGTGCACGGGGCGGGGGGGTGTCCCTCAGCCCAACCTGCACCCTCTTCAATCTGGGATCCCTCTCACAATCCAGGACTGCTGGCTCCCAACTGCTCGCCTGCCTGCCTTCCTGATTGCCCCTAACCACTTCTGCCTGCCAGCCTGATCACCCCTATCCACTCCCCTGCCAGCCTGATTGATACCTAACTGCTCCCCTGCCAGCCTGTTTGCCCCTAACTGTCCTCCCCTGCAGGCCTGGGTCCCCTCCAACTGCCCTTCCCTGCAGGCACGGTCGCCCCCAACTTCCCTCCTCTGCCGGCCTGGTCACCCCTAACTGCCCTCCCCTGCAGGCTTGATCGCCCCCAACTGCCCTCCCTTGCAGGCCTGGTCCCTTCCAACTGTCCTCCCCTGCTGGCCTGATTGCCCACAACTGCCCTCCCTTGCAGGCCTGGCCCCTCCCAACTGCCCTGCCTTGCTGGCCATCTTGTGGTGGCCATCTTGTGTCCACATGGGGGCAGTCATCTTTGACCACATGGGGGCAGCCATCTTGTGTGTTGGAGTGATGGCATATTACTCTTTTTTTTTTTTAATATATTTTATTGATATTTTACAGAGAGGAAGGGAGAGGGATAGAGAGCCAGAAACATCGATGAGAGAGAAACATCGAACAGCTGCCTCCTGCACACCTCCCACTGGGGATGTGCCCGAAACCAAGGTACATGCCCTTGACCGGAATCGAACCCGGGACCCTTCAGTTCGCAGGCCGACGCTCCATCCACTGAGCCAAACCGGTTTCGGCCATATTACTCTTTTATTAGATAGGATTGTCCCCTTCATCCAATTACCTTTAATCACCAAGGCACACTGGTTTTTTTCTCCACCATGCCTTTTCCCATGCTGTCTTTTTGCCACCATCTGAGCAAGCTCTCTTATCTGAGCATCTGCAATAGGCCCCTTACTCCTCATCCAAAGAGCAGCCAGATTAACATTCTTCAAACCCAGCTCTGATCGTCCCTAACCCCCTCTACTTCCCACCAGCCTCTGTAGTAAGTCACGGTCTTCTAACATTCAAAGCCTTCCACTGTTGTTCCATCCCATCATTCCACTCTGATCTGCTACTTTCCTACAGGAAACCTGCCATGTCCATAAGAAATATGCAAAGTCCATTGTGAAGTGGTTGGCATTGTATGCCTTAAAGTTTTTTTCATTCTTGACACCCCTATAGTTAACATACAAATTTAATCCTTTTTATCAGATTACAACTATATAGAATCCTTCTTGAAAATGGTAGAGGTGGGGTGGAATTACAATTAGATTTTTAAACTCCTTGAAGGCACTCACTATATTTTATTCATCTTCCACCACAACTCAATAATTATTTGTTACTAGAGGCCCAGTGCACAAAATTCGTGCACGGGGGGGGGGGGGGGGGGGGCATCCTTCAGCCCGGCCTGCACCCTCTCCAATCTGGGAACCCTTGTGGAATGTGGGATCGGGAAAAACCGGCAGTCAGACATCCCTCTCTCAATCCAGGATCACTGGCTCCTAACCACTCACCTCCCTGCCTGCCTAATGCCCCCAACTGCCCTCCCCTGCCGACCAGGTCGCACCCATAATGGCCCTCCCCTGCCGGTCTGGTCACCCCCAACTGCCATCCCCTGCAGGCCTGGTCGCCCCCAACTGCCCTCCCCTGCAGGCCTGGTTGTCCCCAACTGCTCTCCCCTGCCGGCCTGATCATCCCTAACCCTCCTGCCAGCCTGATCTCGCCCCTAACTGGCTCTGCCTCGGCCCAGTGCACAAAATTCCTTCCATGGCTTTGTCTGGAAGGAAGTCAGACATCTGAAAAATGGCCAGCTGACCCGGTCTAATTAGCATATTACCCTTTATTAGTACAGATGAGGAAAGAATGAGGAAATGTGTTTAAAATATAAGATTTCACTAAGCAAGGGTATTAACCAAAGATGGGAGCACTTTTCAGCAGGTGTGGTGTGGTACTGTGCTGAGAGAGGGGATTTGAAGGAGTCCCAAAACATGCACCCTGCCTTCAGGGAACCCTGTGCCAGGTAAAGGAGGCAGGATGGACCAGGTAAATGATAATGAATTAATACAAAAGGTGCTACTATTTCTAATTAACATTGATTGACCACAAGGGACAGGAAATAGAATGGTAGCTGGAGAATGTAGGATGGAAGAAGTCTATTTTGTTTTTTAAATCTATGTGCATTTTATTAATCAGGAGTAATTTCATGTTTCAATTACTTAGATTCTCAATCAACATATACAATCCCTGATTTCTAATAGAAAATATGCAGGATAGGAGAAACCAAGATGGCGGCATAGGTAAGCACCTAAACTGCTGCCTCACACAACAATTTCAAAACTACAACTAAAAGACAGATCGGACACCATCCAGAACCACAGGAAAGCAGGCTGAGTGAAAATTCTACAACTAGAAGGAAAGAGAAAAGCTCACAGAGAATTGGAGGTACGGCAAAGGGTCTTTGTGCACGCAGAGAGGAAGGGCGGCTGAGAGCCTGGCTGACTTTCTCTGGCGGGAGGGGGAAGGAAGCCCCCGACCACACGGAACCCCAGTTCTGACTGCACTGAACCCCAGTCCCAGGTGAAACCCCGTGGACCCAGGCTCATACAGGGGGAGTCTGGACTGTCGGGTAGAGAGAAAGGCACCCGGAGACTCAGAGACCAGGGGGAGACCCGGGGGAGCCCCGGCGGGCAGGCGTCTGGAGGCGTGCGCGCCAGTGTGCACAAAGGCTGGGGAGGTTGCCACAGGCTTTCCCTAGCAGAAGGGAGTCGGAAGCCCCTGACTGCACTGAGCCCCAGTTCTGACTGCACTGAACTCCAGTTCCAGGCGAGCCCCTGGGGACCCACGCTCTTGTGGGGGGAATCTGGACTCTCGGGCGGAGACTTGGGAGCCGGGGAAGGCAGAGGTCTGCAGGCGCGCACGCGCGCAAAGGCAAGGCTGACTGGAACCCACAACTGTCTGCTCCGCCCTGAGACTCCACCCCATCCAAGCTGAGCACAGAGGCTATTGCAATTTGGCAAGTCTAATCCTATAAGGCTGTCTCCAGCACTGAACTTCTCCCAGCGTAGACACAGCTGATCCTCACAGCCAACTGGCCTGGAGGTCAATTACTCCCAGTGATACCAACAACAATCAAGACTTAACTACAACAAGGCTGTACACACAGTCCACAAAGGGGTGCACCAAGAGTGTCCACCTCAGGTTAACTGGGGAGGCCGACCCACTGGGCCATATAGGAAACCTAGCACCCAAATCTACCCTACCAACTCAGGGAATCAATGAAAATGTGGCGTCAAAGAAACAGATCACAAATGAAAAAAATGGAGGAAAACAAACGACTGGATATAGAATTCAAAGCCACGGTTATAAGGCTTTTCAAGAATATCCTAGAAAAGGCCGATAAATATAACGAGACCCTCGAAGATATGAAAAAGGACCAACTAGAAATTAAACATACACTGACTGAAATAAAAAATATTATACAGAGACCCAACAACAGACTAAAGGAACACAAGAATCAAGTCAAAGAATTGAAATACAAAGAAGCAAAAAACACTCAACCGAAAAAGCAAAAAGCAAAAAAAAATCCAAAAAGTTGAAGATAGTGTAAGAAGCCTCTGGGTCAACTTCAAGCGTACCAACATCAGAATTATGGGGGTGCCAGAAGAAGAGAGAGAGCAAGATACTGAAAACCTATTTGAAGAAATAATGACAGAAAACTTCCCCCACCTGGTGAAAGAAATAGACTTGCAAGTCCAGGAAGCACACAGAACCCCAAACAAAAGGAATCCAAAGAGGACCACACCAAGACACATCATAATTAAAATGCCAAGAGCAAAAGACAAAGAGAGAATATTAAAAGCAGCAAGAGAAAAACAGTTAATTACCTACAAGGGAGCACCCAAACGAATGTCAGCTGATTTCTCAACAGAAACTATGCAGGCCAGACGGGAGTGGCAAGAAATTTTCAATGTGATGAATAGCAAGAACCTACAACCAAGATTACTCTACCCAGCAAAGCTATCATTCAGAATTGAAGGTCAGATAAAGAGCTTCACAGATAAGAAAAAGCTAAAGGAGTTCATCACCACCAAACCAGTATTAAATGAAATGCTGAAAGGTAGTCTTTAAGAAGAGGAAGAAGAAGAAAAAGGTAAAGATAAAAATTATGAACAACAAATACATATCTATTAACAAGTGAACCTAAAAATCAAGTGAATTAAAAACCTGAGGAACAGAATAATCTGGTGAATACAATAGAATCAGGGGCATAGAAAGGGAGTGGGCTGATAATTCTCAGGGGGAAAGGGGTATGGGGGGTTCAGGAAGAGACTGGACAAAAATCATACACCTATGGATGAGGACAGTGCGGGGGAGGTAAGGGCAGAAGGTGGGGTGGGAACCGGGTGGAGGGGAGCTATGGGGGGGAAATGGAGAAACAATTGTAATAATCTGAATAAAGATTTATTTTTTAAAAATAAATAAATAAATAAATAAAATGATCATCTATTTTAGGAAGAAAATCTAAAAAAAAGAAAAAGAAAAGAAAATATGCAGGATAAAACTATTGCCAAAAGGTTACAAACTTTTTTTTAAATTGTGGTAAAAATATATAACATAAAATTTACCATCTTAACCATTTCTAAGTGTACAGTTCAGTAGTGTTAAGTACATTCATACTGTTACGCAACCAATCTCTAGAACTCTTTTCATCTTGTAAAATTAAAACTCTATACCTGTTAAGCAACAGCTTCCCCCATTCCTCCCTCCCCCAGCCCAGCAACCACCTTACTTTCTGTCTCTATGGATTTGACTACTTGGTCCCTCATATAAATGGAATAATACAGTATTTGTCTTTTTGTGACTGACTTCTTTCACTTAGCATAATGTCCTCAAGGTTCACCCATGTTGTTGCATGTGTCAGAATTTCCTTCCTTTTTATGGCTAAATTCCTTTGTATTTATGCACTACATTTTGTTTATCAATGAAAGGTTTTAAATAGATGCATTTACAGATCCATAGAAATGACCTAGGTTAGAGTGAGTGGTTGACATGGGAGAGACCATAGGAGTTGGTAATTAGGTCATTGGTAACCTTGTAGATGGCAGATCCAGGACTGACAGCACTGCAAAAACTTCTCTTATTTCAGTCCACCTACACATACAGCTGCTCACTGTACTTATGTTTTCGATATTGTATCTTGGCAACTTCATTTTAGTGCATTGTTTTTGCTACATGATCTCAGCATATCTTATACAAGCAAATATTTCATCAAAAGGCATTTAAAACACATTAAGAGCACAATTTAAACCATATACAATTATAACAGTTGAAAGCAAAATATTTAAAGTAACAGGTGTAGCAAATTGTATCTATGCATAATAAAATGGAGGTAATATTTAATTTTTGTATTTCTTAAACTTTTTTTAAAAACGGTGTAAGAAAACAGGCTGGCGTACCCAATTACATAAATAAAAAGTATATCCAAAAGTTAGTGTGATCATCATGTTGAGTATACTAACTTCCTTATACAAATTACTACTCAAGGTAAACTTATATATGAATAAAGTCAACACTCTCAATAATCAAATGAAGACTAAATTATAGCCCTAACTATATATCAGTGGATAGAGTGACGGCCTACAGACTGAAAGGTCCCAGGTTCGATTCCGGTCAAGGGCATGTACCTTGGTTGCCGACACATCCCCAGTAGGAGGTGTGCAGGAGGCAGCTGATCGATGTTTTCTCTCATTGATGTTTCTAGCTCTCTATCCCTTTCCCTTCCTCTCTGTAAAAAAAAAATCAGTAAAATATATATATTTTTAAAAAGATTAAATTATATTCCGGAAATTATGAAGCAGGAAAGCAGTGAATTTTAGAATAACAATTTCAACAGGAGACTTCAAATTAATACTCAATTAGCCCTGGCCGGTGGCTCAGTTGGTTGGAGCATTGTCCTATACACCAAAAAGTTGGGGTTTCAATTCCCAGTCAGAGCACAGCACATATCTAGGTTGCAAATTCGATCCCCAGTCAGAGCACTTATAGGAGGCAACTGATCAATGTTTCTCTCTCTCTCTCTCTCAGGGCACTTACAGGAGGCAACTGATCAATGTTGCTCTCTCTCTCTCTCTCTTTCTCTCTCAGGGCACTTATAGGAGGCAACTGATCAATGTTTCTCTCTCTCTCTCAAATCAATAAACATATCCTCAGGTGAGAATTAAATAAATTAATAATTAATGAAAAATAAATAAATGGATTAAACAACAAAAATTTTGGTCAATGATGGTATTACTGAATTTCATGTTGTCTCAACTTTACATTGCCCAAAAGAAACATATGGAGCATTTTAGCATAAGTATTTCAGCAAAGACAACAAACAACTTCTATATTTTCCTTTCATTAGGCCTCTTAAAACATAAGCTTCTACTGACACAAAGTGATAAACAGAAGCATGGAAATTCACGAACTTGAAATAACACCTCCCTTTACCTAGCTGGAAAATGATCACACAATTTAAAATGAATATGACATCTCTCTCAGAAGCAGAGAATCAATCTCATCACTCATTTTCACCTATAAGTGAAATTTTCATTCTCGGCCCAGAAATGCTGAAATGACCTGTCAGACACACACCACCAAATGGTAAATGCCAAGATTCATCCAAATAATCAATCAGGTGCCACAGTGACATTGCTTAGAAAAATGTGGATTTCACATATATACTCCAATCAACCTCTCTAGAATTTCCACACATCCCTGTACCATGATAATTAATGTGAGAGAACTGTTTGCTGGACAGTGATTAAAAGACTGTATGTTGTTTTTTAGCTGGACATATTTTAGATGTACCCAGATTCATGTGACAATTCAGTGGAATCTTAGATAATTAGTAACTTGGTAGCCAGTGAAAAAAGATTTTCTTCTTAAGCAAAGACTCAATAAGGGGTGATGAACTGAAATCAGTGCAGTAGACGTGGGAGACAGGAGAACAGATAGCAAAAGAGAAATCTTCCCCACTGAAGGTCTATACAAGTGAAAGTGAATATTTTTAAAACCTGTCTGGACATTTACAAGTAAGTAGTCCTAATCTACAACAGGGATATAAACTGCCTGAAGAAAAGAACTGCCAAAAAATCAAATTTCTTCAACATTAGAGGATAGGATTTCCCCCCACCCACTTGTTTGAACACCCGAGCATTGCCTCAGTGACTACAATACCTGGTACAACAGGGGAAATAGTCTCTAAACAGTTTCACTGTTGGGCCTGGCAGGCATGGAATTTCACCTGGGCAACAAAGGAACAAGAACTCAAACATCCCAATTCTATGAATTAACCATTTCTTTGCATGTCGGTTTTCTTCAATTAGTCATCATAGCCAAAAAGAGTTGGCCCATATCCTTTGTGACCCTGTCTTCTGTCCAGAATTCTCTCTCCCCTGGTCCAGCACACACACCTGTGTTGAGCCCCCTCGGGTCATAGCTGCATTCAGCGGCAAAGTTTTTTGTACACATGGGATTATACACAGTGTTCTATCATACTGACTGGGAAACACATTATAGCTCTGTAAATGACATCTTTTAAAATTCCAAATACTGACAGTGATTCCTTGAAGAAAAAGGCAGGCCTTTAGACAGAAAGACTAGACTGGTTTTATCAAAGTACCTACCAAATCTAGTTAAAGACTAAAGAAGCAATCACCACCAGGCCTGTTTTCTGGCTCAGTGGACAGAGCAATACATGGGGTCCCAGCTCTGCCCGAAAGCCAGGTGACCTTAGACCCATGGTCGGCAAACTGCGGCTCGCGAGCCACATGCGGCTCTTTGGCCCCTTGAGTGTGGCTCTTCCACAAAATACCACGGCCTGGGCGAGTCTATTTTGAAGAAGTGGCGTTAGAAGAAGTTTAAGTTTAAAAAATTTGGCTCTCAAAAGAAATTTCAATCGTTGTGCTGTTGATATTTGGCTCTGTTGACTAATGAGTTTGCCGACCACTGCCTTAGACGAATCATGGAAAATCCTGAACTTCCATTTCCGTGTCTTCCTCCGCAGAAACGGGGACCGACTAGGGGCCGCACCTTTCCACAGTGCGTGGAGAGGAAATGAAGCGATGGGTGTGAAGGCATTCTGTAAGGTATCCTTACATATCCAAGAGGATGAAGTCCGTCTACTGCCATGCCACTGGCTGGGCCCGCGTGTTAGGCAGAATTTCTAGATAATTTAGGTTAAAATGCCTTTATGGCCACCTTGAACATTTTTGCCTCCTATTTTTCTTTCTTAACTTCTGCTTTACAATCCATCACCACCAGTCCAAAAAGCTGGGCCCGTGGTATCCTGTCAGCACTGTGTGGAGCATAAAATGCCACATTCTGCTGTATTCTCAAGCCCGTCTATCACACCTGCCCAAGCATTCAGTTCAAACACCCCATATCTGTGCACCCCACAGAAGTCATAAATTCACACTCAACAAAGCAGACACTAGAAAGGGTTTCATGGAAAAGATACAAAATATTTCTTACGTGTCAAGCATCCTTGATGTGTATACTATGTGGTGGTTTGCCAACCATTGGCTGGAAGTGTCTCTTTTCCAAAGCAAAACATTAATGCTCTCAGTCAAAATTTAATATTAATTAGGAAAAAAGAAAAAACACTCCAAAATCACCATAGAACTGATTGTTAATAACTGATTCACATGCAACTCTTAAGAATATATATCTTCCAAAATGAGAAAAATGTAATTCCTCTAGTAGCCCATTGGCCCTCACTTAGTGGGATGGGAAACTGACTTTTGAACAGGGGAAGATCTCAGGCTCAGGGGTATCACACGCTCAGACAGGAGTACCGAGAAAGAGCCCATCAATCTTCTCTCATCAGCGAGTCTTCCTGATTCTAACAGCCAGAGACAATGCTCCACTCTTAGAATACTAAACCTTATTCAAATATTCACTTGAAGCAGGATGGGAAAGAGCTGTGGGTGAAGAGATTCAGAGGACATTAACCAATGCAGAAGCTAATCTGAAAACATCCAACTCCCCTCCCAGCCTGGTTAGACAGAACACAAAACATTCACCAACAAAAGGTTGCAGTCCTGCTTTCAGAAAACACAGATAATTCCAGTAATCTGTCTTTCCAGGTGACCCTCACTCTCCTGTCCATTGGAAAGTACACCCACACAAAGATTCCCTACTAAAGGCTCTTAATTACCAAGAGCTGTAACAGTTCCAGTTACAAATGCCAGCTATCCAGTTTGCTGGTGTCTCATAAACTTGCCTCTCTGCATATCCTCGTTACTGCCTCTGTAGTTCTCTGAACGGTATTTAAAATGCAGGCTCTTGTTTTTCATAGCACGAAGGAAAAACAAAAAAAGACATCATCTGACAAATCTTTATAGGGAGTTACTAGCAATAATGGGCTCCTGTTTACTGAATTGAATAATGTATTAAACAGTAAAAAAATATTAGTCTGCAAAAGATTTTGCATCTATGTTCTGCAGAAAAATCTAGATTTCAAAGCATGAACACAGAAATGAAGAAATCCTGACATCTACAAGTAAATTGGACACAGACACTAGCTCCTATAAAGGAGAGTATTTTAACTTAAGCAGACACAATCACTCTATATTTTATTTTAAATGTCTACAAATTATCATTTTTCAATCACTTTGTTGCTCTTCACTATTTGATAATATCTAATTTCAGGTAACATTTAATCTCAAGTATAATAAAAGTATTTCTTAGGTGCCACAATTATAAAGGAACAAGATATAACATTAACATTACATAAATAATAAGTAAATGTTAAATGGCTTGTATTTTAGTTTGGGATAACTAATGATATATAATCAAAGACTTGAACCACAATGCAATCCAAACTTGTTAAGAATTCACTCTAGCCCTAGCCAGTTTGGCTCAGTGGATAGAGCATATCAGCCTGCGGGCTGAAGGGCCCCAGGTTCAATTCTGGTCAAGGGCACAAGCCCAGGTTGTGGGCTCAATCCCCCATGCAGGAGGCAGCCAATCAGATTCTCCCACATCATTGATGTTTCTATCTCTCTTCCTTCCTCTCTGAAATCAATAAAAATATTTTTAAAAAGAATTCAATCTATTAGCTCAATATGAAGTTAACTTAACACTTAGTCCAAGTCTCCAGTTTCCTATTTATAAAAGTTTTGTCTTTGCCTCAATTTACACAGGATTAAAACAAAATACCACAACCTGACTCACCCCTCCCCCCCCCAAAAAAAAGGGGGAAGGAAGACTATTACTTCTAAGTGAAAACATATTGAAGTGCAAAACTATAAAATCAGCGAACATCAGTGAGTTCCGGGGGCTGAGGGTGTGTGGCAAGGGTTGGTTACAAAGGCTCAGAGGCAACTTTTGGAGGACAGGGTGATGGAACTGTTCTCTGTCTGGATGATGGAAGTGATTATACAACTGCATGCACTGTCAGAATTCATAGAGTGGGATAGCTAGAGAGACTAGAGTTTACCGTATGTAAATTATACTGCGATAAGCCTGCCTTTTAAAAAATGTTATTATGTCTAAAACAATGTGCTAGGCACTGAATTATGAAGTCTAACATTCAAGTGCATACATATTCCTCAAGGCTTCTAGATGTAATTACCAAAAGTTACCAGTAAATGACTCAGATTCAGCCTTCAGTATTTTATATAATTATTTTAGTATCTATTTATAGATATATAAAATGACTTAGAACATGAACTAAAATTATCACAATATTTATTTTGAATCATTACCTGTTGGATACACATTTATAGAAAATTGCAGTCTTATTCTTAAAAATGGACAGCCATATCAATATCTATTAAATGCTAATTATATTTTAAGGGTTAAATTTACTCTAAATTTTACCTTTTCCATATTGTATATAAATTTTGAGAAATGTAAAAGGTGCTTAGATTCATTGAAGTTCCTAAAAACCACTATGATATTTGTCCTAAATATGTTTTTAATTGGTTGCAGAGACTATATGTATCTTAAATACTACAGGAAAGCTGGCTGCTTTTAAAGTACGCATTTACAGTAATTCAACAACAAAAAAAATGCTTTAACATAAAATGGAATCCTGAAGTCTCTGCTTTACCACCTATTGATAAACAGATCCTTACATTTTCCCTCTTCTAGAATGTATGCAGAAACATACTGATTTTCTGCAGGAAAACGGAAGTCAAAGAATGTGTGCAATATTCTTCTCATAATCATAGTATATTTACTTTCTACAATGCTCTCAGCACAAGCGTTTCTTTTCACATGTTCACTATTTAAACTAACATCCTTACACACACACAAAGGAAAATAGCCAGTGAGTTTAGAAACTTATAACAAAAGTGAAAATTCCTAATGGAATGCCCATGTAAATACGAGAAATCTAACAAAATAAGACAAAACCCTTCCTCCAAAGGTTGTATGCCACAAAGTTACCTCTTAAAAAGCTGGTAAAATTGAATCAAACGTATTTTCTGAAGTAGAAACCCTCTCAAATCCAAAATTCTGTTTTTCACAAAATTAATATTCCCTTGACTTACTTTTATACTTCCAATAAGAATTAGGCACGAATAGTAGTAACACAAAGGATTAAGAAGCAACGGTTGGGATCCTCTTCAGCAGATAAAACATCCCAGAACTTAATCTCCCTCAGTCAGCCCAGAAAGCAATCTACTTTCTCATAAGACAAAAGGAATGCCAGCTAATACATTTTAAAACACCGGTCACCTGACCGATGCACGTAATCTTCCCAGGCCCACAAAACTCCAGCTGAAGAGCCCTGTTCAACTTTCCTAGCGTCAACATTTCACCATTGTCGGGAAATCCACAAGAAAATCTAGCCGAATGTTTTCTTTTAAAAAGACATGTATTATCAGCACAATCAACCCAGAGCTTACAGGCACAAGCTAATTTAACTTAATTCGCCGACGTCTGGAATGAAATATTTAGCCAGAGCTTGAAATTTCTGTTCCCAGTTTTCAAGACAGTTGGATTGGGAAGGGGAGGTGTCTCTTATTCTCAACAGCACTGGTTTCCCCCTGCAGGATTTCAAACAGAAAATCAGACATTTAAATCACACCTTCAGCGAAGGGGCACCTACCTTACCGGCCTAGCCATCTCTATTGGCTAGTAGTTCTATTCCCCGCACCTGGCTGGCAGCCACCAGCTGCAGAGTGAGCGCACCTCGCGCAGCGCAGACCCCAACGCCAGCCTTTCCCGCAACTCGGAAAGCCAGTCACAGCCCAGGGCGGTCCCGCTCCCGCCGCCTCCTCTCCGCCCAGCAAGTTTCCATAGGCGGCTCTCGCGGCAGGAGCGGGAGTGGGGTATCCAAGGGTCCAGTACCCCGAGACGCTGCTAAGAACACGAACGACTTAACCCGGAGCCTCCGCCTCTTTTAAAGACCAGGGAGAGGTGGGCGGAGGGGAATCCAAACGCCCACGTGACCGCCGAGCGGGCGGCCGGGAGATCTCCGGAGAACCTGGACTCCCTCTCTCAGGATCCACACGCACCTGGGCGACGGGGGACGCCCCGGGAAGAGGCTCGCAGTCACCTGCAGGGGTAGCAATGCTCAGATGGCGCCCCTCGCCCTGTCTCGCACTTAGGGAGTCTGAGGCGGGGCCTGAAAAAGTGCATTTCTAACCAGGTCCCGGGTGATGCTGAAACTGATGCTGCCGGTCTGGGGACCACACTTTGAGGATCTATTCTAGACCCTGAGCCACGTGGCCTGAGCGGTGTGGGATGCTTCGGTCTCATTAAGTACGGAAGTCTGACTAAGAACCTAGTGGTTAACCCTGAGAGGCTTTGGGCTAGCCCAGTCCCCAGCAGCACGAGCCGCCGCGTGCCCCTGGAGAGGCAACGCCGCTCGGCCACGGTCGGGAGGGGAGGTATGGGTTCTCCGCTCTCAGGGACTGGCTGGGGAGGCCTTTCGCCTTAGATCAAAGATCCCAGGAACATCCTCAAACTCACCTACTGTAAGGAAGCACCCGCTAATAATCTGTGCCCGCTCTGCGGCGGCGCCCCTCTTCTCTGGCTGCGCCTCTGTCAAGCTCACTCCCAGGCGAGCGCCCCCTGGTGGCAGCTCCAGTTCCCCCAACTCTGCGATGTTCCCAGACTCTCCTCGCCTACTGGGCAGTCGTCCACAGTGTGTAGACTAGGACTGTACTATAGCTACTAAGAAGCAACTGGCTTGCCGAAAACCGGTTTGGCTCAGCGGATAGAGCGTCGGCCTGTGGACTCAAGGGTCCCGGGTTCGATTCTGCTCAAGGGCATGTACCTTGGTTGCGGGCACATCCCCAGTGGGAGGTGTGCAGGAGGCAGCTGATTGATGTTTCTCTCTCATCGTCTAGCTCTCTATCCCTCTCCCTTCCTCTCTGTAAAATATCAATAAAATATATTTAAAAAAAAAAAAAAGAAGCAACTGGCTTTAGCACAGCTGTTGATGGCAAAAATGAAGAGGAAAGTAGCAGATGTCCCACAGTCACCTCTAGTGAGCTTTCAGTTTCTAGGAGTGAGGTCCACAGGTGGTGGAGACGGGCTCCAAATGTGGAGAGCCACCCACTTTATTTTTATTTTCCAAAATATATTTTTATTGACTTTTTACAGAGAGGAAGGGAGAGGGATAGAGAGTTAGAAACATCGATAAGAGGATAAGAGAGAAACATTGATCAGCTACCGGAATCGAACCGGGACCTTTCAGTCCACAGCCTGACACTCTATCCACTGAGCCAAACTGGTCAGGGCAAGCCATCCACTTTTTAAACAAGGTAACAAAAATCTCTGCTCCAATCTTCATTAAAGCCAGGACTCCTGGACTCCAGGACTCTCAAGTTGTAAGGCAGAGTTTCCTAATCCGTGAAGCAGAGGAGTTAGTTTGGATAGGAAGCAGAGTTAGCCGACCAGATCCACCCTGGGAAGAACTGTAGAGGACAAGATACTTATCTTTGCCAATTTCAGCCTCCCTGCTCCCTCTCCTGGGTGTCTCTCCAGGTACCCAGTACCCATAAGCTCCTTCCTTCTTTCCACCTTAAGGAGAAAAATCTGTGTTTAAAAGATCTTTCTCCCTCTCTCTCTAAAAAAAAGAAAAATCTATTTAAAAAAAACACACACACACTTAGTATTAGGTGAGGATTAAAAAACAACAGCCCTGCAACAAATGGCTAGAGGAGTGTAACACTATACAATGGCTTTGGGTTGACACTCTCTCTTCTGAGCCTGAGGACAACTGAGAAAATCTAGGTCCTGGGGTGCTCTTACCCGCTCTAGAGTATAACAGCACCAGGCTCATTCTTCATATGATGTGGCTATAAATTAGTCGTTTTAAATAAAATCTAGAGATGAAACCCTAAATTTATGGAATTAATAAAAGAGAAGGGGAAGACTTGTTGAACCTGCAATAACACCTTTATTTCGTGGCGATGAATGAGAAAGGTGAGATTACTAATGTGATATGTCAGGTTATCCTAGCTGCTCATAAATTAGGGTTCATCAAATAGAATGTGACATTTGAAAGTTGAATGTGGGTAGAGCTCTTCAGGATCATGTATTTTGTGGAAATAAAAATGGACCTAATATTTATGCATCTTTTTTTTAAAAAAATGTATTTTATTGATATTTCACAGAGAGGAAGGGAGAGGGATAGAGAGCTAGAAACATCGATGAGAGAGAAACATTGATCAGCTGCCTCCTGCACACCCCCCACTGGGGATGTGCCCGCAACCAAGGTACATGCCCTTGACCGGAATCGAACCCGGGACCTTTCAGTCCGCAGGCCGACGCTCTATCCACTGAGCCAAACCGGTTTCAGCATATTTATGCATCTTTACAGCCCAGGCACCACAGTAGGCGGGCTTGCACAGGTTGGTTCATTTTTATTTCATTTAATCCTCATAACTTCCCTATATGGCTGTCCCTGCTTTATAGATGGGGAAACTGAGGCTCAGAATGACATTTATTTTGTAAGGTCACCCTTATGGATGTGGCAGAGTGAAAATTCTAAGGAAGTTCTTGCTTTCTCCACTGTTAGCCTGTGATGCTTTTGTTATTTGTTGTGTAAACTGAGCGTGTTTGTCCTGAAGGGCCCAGATCTTGCTGAATGAAATTTTGGGAAGCTCTTGTCTAGCCATGACCACCTGGGTGCATATTTACATAACTTTATTCTTTATTGACATATGTTTGACCGGAGCCCTTAGTAAGGTGTCCAAGGGCATAAGCAGCAAGGTAGACCTAACCTGATACCTGGGCACCC
This sequence comes from Plecotus auritus, assembly GCF_963455305.1. NCBI lineage: Eukaryota > Metazoa > Chordata > Mammalia > Chiroptera > Vespertilionidae > Plecotus > Plecotus auritus. The sequence continues at coordinate 34,495,222 of NC_137770.1, read as the reverse complement.
AGACCGCAGGACAAGGTTACTCTGACCTGCAGCTGAAATGAACCACCTGGCAGCCAGAATGGGCAGCCAACTCCTTGTAAGTCACCCTCCTTTGTCTCAGTCCTTGGTCTTTGACATTGGCAAACATGCATGTAAACGCTGAGTCCTGCCTAATGCTCCTTGAAGGTACTAAAATTCCACCCGGATCTCTTCACACCTTGAATTTCTAATTTTCTATTTTAAACCAAACAACATGAAGAATATATGTTCCTGTCTTCGGTTGGCTTTATCCAACTCTAACTGAAGCAATTCTCTCTTAAGCTAGAGAAGAAACTAGCCCCTGGATGTCACTGGCATGAATGTGAACACCAGTTGAGAAAGAAAATGTTAAAAAACTGTTTGAAATGGTCGCAAACTGTAACATGCAATTTCACAAATGACTCAAATGCAATTCTGGAAATGCAGCATCCTTACTGTTCTGGCACAGAATAAGATAATATTAATAACAGATCAGACAGTGTAATATTCCCAGAAAATAGGTCAAAAAGAAAATAGCATATAGACAGACATGGCTTACGAGGCCACAGATTCTAATAATATTGTCTGATTCCATGGAGTTTAGAATTCAAAAACACTGACTAAAGTTTTTTCTACTACTTGTAAATATATTTAACATTTTCAGGTTCTTTGTTCCTATCATGGAAGGTTACTAGAAATGTCTCATACTGTTCTTTAGACCCAAATCAACTAACATGTTATAATGCGTATTGCACTAATGGTTCTTAGGAAAATACAGACCCTAGCTTTTGTGCACAGAGAGAAGGCGCTTCTTTCACATATGTTTTCACTTGACCTGATGAAGTTAACCAAAGAAAGGAATGGTGTTCTCCATTATTCAATCCCCTCCTTTATTGAGAATTACAGCCAGAAAATGAACTGCAAGTAGTTCAGACAGCTTCTGAGGGATTGCCAATGTTGTCCAATATACAGGCTCCCTGCATCCTCCCCTTTTTTTTCTCTTCTTTTTACATTCTCTGTCCAGGCAGTTTTGCTCACTGATCTCTCCATGGTTCCTTATGAAGAGAACTGCCACCCTAGGAGGACATTGGCTTGTACAGTTAACAAAGCACTTACATGGCTAGGTCATGATTCATTTCCACACCAACTCTGTGACAATTGTATCCCCATTGTACAGTTAAGGAAACGTGAGTGCTTCAGATTTACACGGAGAGGAACCCAGGTCAGGTCACCTGACTCATGTAGATCCATACCTGCCTCCTGAGAAAGATTCATTCCCTGTGCTTCTAGGGAGCACTGGGGTCTCTAAATGCCTGCCATATTGCTACTGCTAGTATCTGTAGGTTTGTGTCAGCTTGACCCCATCCCTCCCTCTGCCTTTCTCACCCTATCTTGGTTTAAAATACCATTCAAGGGAGAAAATTATTGACAGCACTTTAGTTTTTTTCACCCTAAAATTATTCTCACTCACACACACAAATAATAATTCTCACGTGACATCACATTAGTTCTTTCATAGAACACTCTTCTTTGACAACAATTCTTGCCCTCATGCATTTATCTCTTCTTGAGGGTGCCACCTTCATGCTTTAAGTCCCTACCTGAGACAAGAGAATAGGAAGGCGCTCACTCTCAGGTGATGACCAGGGGGAGGAGGAGGAGATAGCCACCACTTACTCAGCAATTGCTTATAAATCCTTTCTCTGCACTGTTTCATTTCATCCTCAAAACAATCTCTCAGGGTAGGTACTATTTATGTTCTCATCACACAACTAGTTGCCCAACATTACACAGCTAGTAAGTAGCAAAAGGTTCAAACCAGACCTGTTTTACCCTAAGGCCATTCTCTCTGAACTGCTGATCTCCCTAAGGCTTTATACTCTAGTTGAGGAGAAAAGACAAACGCCTAAGAAATTATCTACAAAGGTTGTGGGTTCAATCTCTGTCAGGGCACATATAAGAAGTAACCAATGAATGCATCAATAAGTGGAACAACAAGTCTCTCTCTCTCCCTCCCTCTCCCTTCCTTTCCCTTCCTTTATCTCTCTCTCTAAAAGTCAATAAGTAAAAACTTTTTAAAAAGAGAAATGATCTACAATACCTGCTACAAATGATAAGTGAGAAATGGACGGTGGAGATGGGGAGGTTTGTGGACATTCAGAGGAAGAGAAGTCGCTCCCCTACCGGTTTGGGTTCCTCTTAGCGACTTACATTAACCCCAGAGCTCCTTACCTGAGCTGACTGAACTTCAGACAGGAGGGTGCTGATCTCCCCTGGGGTCTCCTCTGAATCCTATAGTGCCCAGGCCAGCCTTGCATCCTTCCCTCAGAATCCCTCATTCTTCCACTCCGGCCTCTGGAAGCTGCATTCAGGGCACTGGACTTCTACAGATGGGACGGAGAACAGGAATGCACCAGGGTAGGGAGGCCAGAAGCACCCACGGCAGAATGGAGCCAAGGCTTGGAGTCAGTGGAGCCCAGGTTGGGTTTTCAGCCCAACTACTGACCAGCTGTGTATCCTTGAACACTTTCCTGGCCTCTTTGATCTTCCTCTGCAGAACCGGAAGAACATAAAAATCTAATTTATACGATGATTGTGAGAATGAAAAGAAAGAATGAGTTGTAAAATGCCTGGCACCTGGTAAATTCTCAATAAAGTAGCTTTAAAACAACCCAGAAGCTCTGGCCGGTTTGGCTCAGTGGATGGAGCATCGGCCTGCAAACTGAAAGGTCCTGGATTTGATTCCGATGGAGGACACATGCCGGGGTTGTGGGCTCAATCCCCAGTGGGGAGCATGCAGGAGGCAGCCAATCAATGATTCTTTCTCACCATTGATTTCTATCTCTCCCTCTCCTTTCCTTGCTAAAATCAATTTTAAACATATTTTTTTTTCTTTTTTTTTTTCTTTTTAATATGTTTTATTGATTTTTTACAGAGAGGAAGGGAGAGGGACAGAGAGCCAGAAACATCGATGAGAGAGAAACATCAATCAGCTGCCTCCTGCACACCCCCCACTGGGGATGTGCCCACAACCAAGGCACATGCCCCTGACCGGAATCGAACCTGGGACCTCTCAGTCCACAGGCCGACGCTCTATCCACTGAGCCAAACCAGTCTCGGCTAAACATATTTTTTTAAAAATACAACAATCTAGAAGTCCTTGGAACAAAAGGCTTCACAGATGTAAGGAGAACTTGGCCTAGGAGGGCAAGGAGCAGGTTTCCTATTTAAAACTAGAGACCCGGTGCACAAAATTCGTGCACTGTGGGGGGGTCCTGGGGGAGGGGTCTCTCAGGCCAGCCTGCATCCTCTCACAGTCCAGGAGCCCTCGGGGGATGTCCTGCTGATGGCAGTCAGATATCCTTAGTGCTGCCGTGGAGGGCTTCTGGCTCAGGGCTTCTAGCTGAGCGGCGCTCCCCCAGTGGGAGCACACTGACCACCAGAGGCAGCTCCTGAGTTGAGCGTCTGCTCCCTGGTGGTAAGTGCACGTCATAGCAACCAGTCGTTCTGCCATTTAGTCGATATGCATATTAGCCTTTTATATATAGGATGTTTGGGGTTTCCTCCGAGGGTGGAGGAGGTAGTAGGAAATTAGCCCTACCTCGAATTAGTCCTAGAACTCTGTATACATCTCTTCAGGCAGGCCCAACTGGGAAGTGAGTCAGAGAAAGACCCACTGACACATGGCCCAATTGTAAGACTAATTTAGAGCAGTGTTTCCCCACATTCCTGGATAATAAGAGTCACCTTGGTCACTGTTTAAAATACAGATTCTAAGGCCTCTCCTCCTTAGCAGGCTCTGATCCAGGAGCTCTGGGGTAGGTCCTAAAAATGTACATTTTCCTCAAGACACTGGGTGATTTTATGATCAGGGAAGTTTGGGAAATATTGCTTTAAGTGTTCAAAGTGCTGCCTGGTAAGGTGGCTCAGTTGGTTGGAGCATCTTCCCATGTTTACAAAAGGTTGTGGGTTCGAATCCTGCTCAGGGCACATACCTGGGTTGTAGGTTTGATCCATGATTGGGGCATGTATGAGAGGCAACTGATTGACTTTTCTCTCTCACATTGATGTTTCTCTCTCTCTAAAAATAGAGAACAGTATCCTAGTAAGGGATTAGGTACAATGGCGCCATCTTGTGGACATTCTGAAAACAGCACCCTAGTAATAAATTCTAGGAGTCTGAAAAGAAAACTCAATTGACAGTTCTAGGGCTCTCGCCCTGCAGGGAGTTGTGGCAATGGCGCCCTCTTGTGGGCATTTTGAGAATAGCTCCCTAGAAATTTCTTCTAGCAATCCTATGTAATAAAGAGGGAATATGCTAATTGACCAACACTCCATCACAAAGATGGCTGCACCTACAGCTGAGGCCAAGTTCCCATCAGGAGCCTTAACCAGCAATCAGCAGGGACCTGAGGCTACGCCATCCTCCCCCCCCCCCGCCCCATGGGGCTTGACAGGGGACCTGAGGCCGCGCCCCCCGCCCTGGAGTCAGGCTGGGGGACCTCAGGCTGCACCCCTGCCCCAGTGCCAGGCCAGGGGACCTGAGGCCATGCCCCCCTCCTGGCAGGGCTTGACAGGGGTACTCAAGGTGCGCTTCCCATCCTGGTGCTGGGCTAGGGGACCTCAGGCTGCTCCCCCCGCCCCAGCGCCAGGCCAGGGGACCTCAGATCGCATGCCCTGCCCCAGCACCGGGCCAGGGGACCTGAGGCTGCAGCCCCCTGCCTGGTTGGGCTTGACAAGGGTGGGACTGGCCGGGTCTGGATCTAGCCCAATGGGGGGGTCCAGCCGGGTCTGGGTCTCACGCAATTTTGAGGCACATGTGGGTGGGCGGGGACTTGACTCTGGGTCCTGTGGTGTGCCCCAGGCTCTGACAGGAGGAAGGTTTTCATATACACTTTACTAATTTTCTTTCATCTCTGACAATTCTATTATAGAGACAGGGCAAATAGCAATATTAAAATATTTCCTCTAATTAATTTCCTTTGAATGTGCATGGATTTTGTGCACCAGGCCACTAGTCTGAATATAAAACTCAAGTTACAATCATTGAGGGCTCTCGCCCGTGCAGGGACTTGTTGTGATAGTGCCCCTTGTGGACATTCTGAGAACAGCATCCTAGTAAGGGATTAAGCACAATAGCGTGCCTTTTTAAAATCTTTATTGTTGAGAGTATTACAGATGTCCCCCCTCGCCCCACCATTGACTCCTTCCACCTGGTTTCCAACCCACCCCAGGCCTTCACCCATCTGTGTCCATAGGTAAGATCTTTAATCTCTTCCTGCCCCCCTGCCCCTTTCCCTCTGAGATTCATCAGTCTGTTCCATGCTTCCATGCTTCCATGCTTCTGATTCTATTTTATTCACCAGTTTATTTTGTTCTTTAGATTTCTTATTTATTATTATTTTTAGATTCAGTTGTTGATAGATATGTATTTGCTGCCATTTTATTGTTCATATATTTTATTTCTTCTCCTTCTTCTCCTTCTTCTTCTTCTTCTTCTTCTTCTTCTTCTTCTTCTTCTTCTTCTTCTTAAGAATAACCTTCAACATTTCATGTAATACTGGTTTGGTGGTGATGAACTCCTTTAGCTTTATCTTGTTTGTGGAGCTTTTTTTTTTTTTTTTGCTTACCTTTTTTTTTTTTATTAACAAATCTTTATTGTTCAGATTATTAGAGTTGTTCCTCTTTTTTCCCCCCATAGCTCCCCTCCATCCGGTTCCCACCCTACCCTCTGCCCTTACCACCACCCCCACACTGTCCTCATCCATAGGTGTACGATTTTTGTCCAGTCTCTTCCCCCACACCCCACACCCCTTCCCCCCTGAGAATTGTCAGTCCACTCCCTTTCTATGCCTTGATTCTATTATATTCACCAGTATATTCTGTTCATCAGATTTTTTATTCACTTGATTTTTAGATTCATTTGTTGATAGATATCTATTTGTTGTTCATAATTTTTATCTTTACCTTTTTCTTCTTCTTCCTCTTCTTAAAGACTACCTTTCAGCATTTCATATAATACTGGTTTGGCGGTGATGAACTCCTTTAGCTTTTTCTTATCTGTGAAGCTCTTTATCTGACCTTCAATTCTGAATGATAGCTTTGCTGGGTAGAGTAATCTTGGTTATAGGTTCTTGCTATTCATCACTTTGAATATTTCTTGCCACTCCCGTCTGGCCTGCATAGTTTCTGTTGAGAAATCAGCTGACAATCGTATGGGTGCTCCCTTGTAGGTAACTAACTGTTTTTCTCTTGCTGCTTTTAATATTCTCTGTCTTTTGCTCTTGGCATTTTAATTATGATGTATCTTGGCGTGGTCCTCTTTGAATTCCTTTTGTTTGGTGTTCTCTGCACTTCCTGGACTTGTAAGTCTATTTCTTTCACCAGGTGGGGGAAGTTTTCTGTCATTATTTCTTCAAATAGGTTTTCAATATCTTACTCTCTCTCTTCCCTGGCACCTCCATAATTCGGATGTTGGTACGCTTGAAGTTGTCCCAGAGGCTCCTTACACTACCTTCATATTTTTGGATTCTTTTTTCTTTTTGCTTTTCTGGTTGGGTGTTTTTTGCTTCTTCGCATTTCAAATCTTTGACTTGATTCTTGCGATCCTCTAGTCTGCTGTTGGATATCTGTATATTATTCTTTATTTCAGTCAGTGTATGCTTAATTTCTAGTTGGTCCTTTTTCATATCCTCGAGGGTCTCACTAAATTTATTGGCAGTTTCTAGAAGATTCTTGAAAAACCTTATAACCATGGTTTTGAACTCTATATCCAGTAGTTTGCTTTCCTCCATTTCTTTCATTTGTAACCTGTTTCTTTGCCTCTGCATTTTGGATGCTTCCCTGTGTTGATAGAGTGGCTTTGTCTGCTAGGTGTCCTATAGGGCCCAGTGGCTCAGCCTCCCCAGTTACCTGAGGTGGACACTCTTGGTGTACCCCTTTGTGAGCCTTGATTGTTGTTGGTATCACTGGGAGGAATTGATCTCTAGGCCAATTGGCTGTGAGGATCAGTTGTGTCTACGATGGGAGAACTTCTGTGCTGGAGACACCCTTATGGGGCAAGACTTGCTTCAGTGGGGCTTTGGTGCTCACTGAGTCTGCCCCTTGAGTGTGTCCCTTATGGATCTGAGGAGTTGTAATCTGGATGGTCCCGCTCTGACCACTGGGTCCACTGGCTCTTGGATCTCCAAGGAGGTGCAAATTTAGCCTCTGCCTGAGGCCACCCAGCAGGAGCTACAGAGAGATCTGCAGATTCCTCTTCTTTGTTTGGGGTTTGGAGGTGCCCAGATGAGGCCCAGCTGTGAAGCAATGCAAGCTGCTGTGGGGCCTTGGGCCTTCTTTTGGATGTTCTGGGGCTCTCTGACCCAGCTGCAGTTTGTTAGGTAATTTTAGATTGCAAAGGGCCAGGCCATTCATATGCAAAAGCCTCTGCACACAGCTTGGGTGGGGCGGGGTCTCAGGGAATCAACAGGGCAGAGCAAACAGCTATGGCTGATTCTCAGCCTTGCCCTAAGAGGCCCCCGGGTCTCAGTGTCCCGCGGTAATTGCTGCAAGCACCTCTGAGAGAAAGCCACCCTTGAGTTATGCCCGATGACAGACAGTCCAGTTTCCCCCCGTATGAGTCTGGGTCCCCAGTCTCTCCCAGAGCTTGAGTTCTGAGCAGTCCGGAGCTTGTGTCTCCCTCCCGAATGAAAAATAAGACAGCCGTACTCAGTTGCTAGCCCTTTCTGCGTGCGTGCGCGCCTCAGTACCTCTGAACTTTACTTCTTCAGCTCCTCTGAGTCTCAGTATGCTTTTCTCTTTCCTTCTAGTTGTAGAGTTTCCACTCAGCCAGCCTTCCTGTGGTTCTGGATGATGTCCATTTGCCTTTTAGTTGTAGTTTTGAAGTGGTTGTTGGAGGCAGCAATTTCAGGTGTTTACCTATGCTGCCATCTTGGTTTCTGTCCGTTTGTGGAGCTCTTTATGTGACCCTCAATTCTAAACGATGGCTATGCTGGGTAGAGTAATATTAGTTGTAGGTCCTTACTATTCATCACTTTGAATATTTCTTGACTCTTCCTTCTGGCCTACAAAGTTTCTGTTGAGAAATCAGCTAACAGTTGTATTGGCTCTCCCTTACAGGTACCTAACTGCTTTCCTCTTGCTGCTTTTAAGATTCTCTCTTTGTCTTTATCCTTTGACATTTAAATTATGATGTGTTTTGGTGTGGGCCTTTTTGAGTTCATCTTGTTTGGGACTCTCTGTGCTTCCTGGGCTTGTAAACCTATTTCTTTCTCCAGGCAAGGAAAGTTTCCTGTCATTATTTCTTCAAATAGGTTTTCAATATCTTGCTTCCTCTATTCTCCTCTGGCACACCCATAATGTGAATGTTGGTATGTTTGAAGTTGTCCCAGAGGCTCTTTCTTTTATCTTCATATTTTTGGATTCTTCCTTCTTTTTGCTCTTCTGATTGGGTGTTGTTTGCTTCCTCATGTTCCAAATAGTCTATTTGACTCTCGGAATCCTCTACTCTACTGTTGAATCCCTGTATATTATTCTTTATTAGAGGCCCAGTGCACAAATTGGTGCGTGGGTGGGGTCCCTCTGGGTGGCCTGCAGGGATTGGGCTGAAACCCTCAGTCCAACGCCGTCTGCAGCTCCTACCTGCCACTCTCGCTCATCCCAGCCCCACTGTGCCTGCCACAGGTTCACGCCCAATCAGTACTGATCAGGAGAGGCTTGAGCCCAATCAGTTCCAAGCGGAAGAGGCTCACACTGCCACAGCAGTGCTCACCAGCCATGAGCCCTGTATCTGGTGCCCTCCCAAAGGGAGTGTCCTGTGGGATCCGACTAAAACTGGCTCTCCAACATCCCCTGAGGGGTTCCAGATTGTGAGAGGGCGCAGGCCAGGCTGAGGGACCCCACCGGTGCATGATCGGGCCGGGGAGGGACCAAGGGAGGACTCCACGGCATGTTGAGCCCATCTCGCTCAGTCCCGATCAGCCAGACCCCAGCAGCAAGCTAACCTACTGGTTGAATTATCTGCCCCTGGTGATCAGTGCATATCATAGTGAGCAGTTGAGCAGCCTTAGCATATCATTGGCATATTATACTTTGGTTGGTTGTTCTGCCGTTCGGTCTATTTGCATATTACCCTGTTATTATATAGGATTTCAGTTAGTGTACACTTAATTTCTGACTGGTCCTTTTTCATGTATTTGACATTCTTACTACAATCCTTGAAAGTCTCATGAAGACCCTTGAGTAACCTTATAACCATGGTTTTGAACTCTGTATCCAGTAGTTTGCTCACTCCCATTTCTTTCATTTGTGGCATGTTTGTCTCTGCATTTTGGCTGCTTCCCTATGTTTGTTTCTATGTATTAGAGATGCTGTCTCCTGGAATTGGTAGAATGGCCTTGTGTCATAGGTATCTTGTAGGGCCCAGTGGCTCAGCAGCACTAGTCACCTGAGCTGGGCACTCTAGGTGTGCCCCTGTGTAAGCTATGTGCACAGTCTTATAGTTGAGTTTTTATTGCTATTGGCATCACTGGGAGGAGTTGACCTCCAGGTCAATTGGCTGTGAGGACCAGATGTGACTACAATGGAAACACCCCTATGGACCAGGACTCACTCCAGTGGGGCTTTGATGCTCTCTGAGTTTGCCTCTTGAGTGTGTCACATGTGCATGTGTAGAGTTGTAATCTGCTATGGTCTGAAGCTGTCCACCAGGTGCACTGGCTCTAGTGCCTCCAGAGAGGTGCAAAGTCAGCCACTGCCTGGGGCTACCAGGCAGGTGCTACAGAGGGATCTGCAGACAGCTGTGATTTGCTATTTATATTGGGCTTGGAGGTACCCAGGTGAGGCCCAGCTGGGAAGCAAGACAGGGCTGGTGCTAGGGCTGAGTGTTGGCCTTTTTATTGATAGGTTTGGGGCATGATGTCACCAGCTGCAGCTTGAGAGATTTTAGCAAAGTCTGAAGTCTGAGCTAGGACAGGCCATTCATATGGAAAAGCTGCTGCAAACAGCTTGGGTGGGTGTGGCTGCAAACTGGATGGGGTGGGATCTCAGGGAATCCCCAGGGAGGAACAATCAATGTGCTCCTGGCTCATGGAGACTCAGATATAGCTGCCAGTCAGCCCTGCAACAGGAGAGGTCCCAGCACAGGAACAATGACCCCTGTGAGCACTCCCATATGGGAGAAAGCCATCCGCCAGTTCCTGCCCCAGTGCCAGACAATCCAGTTCCTACCTGTATGTGTCTGGGTCCCCTGGTGCTGGAGCTCAGAAGAAGTGGAACTGTATAAGTTTATGTGTGGGCCCTTTAAGAGGAACACCTGGGATTCCAGCACCCTCCTTGTCACTCAGCCACTATCCCTGCTGGTTTTGTTGTTGTTTTTAAAATATATTTTATTGATATTCTACAGAGAGAGGAAGGGAGAGGGATAGAGAGTTAGAAACATCGATGAGAGAGAAACATCGATCAGCTGCCTCCTGTACACTCTCTACTGGGTATGTGCCTGCAACCAAGGTACATGCCCTTGACCGGAATCGAACCTGGGACCCTTTGGTCCGCAGGCTGATGCTCTATCCACTGAGCAAAACCGGTCAGGGCTCCGACCACTGACCTAGACTCTCAATTCCAATAATTACAGGCTGTTGTTGTTCCTTGTGATTAAGCCCCTATCCAGTGGTCGGCAAACTCATTAATCAACAGAGCGGCAAATCGCGGCTTGCCACAGTTTGCCGACCACTGCCTTAGCCACCTCAACATCTTGCTTTTTTATTATAATACTAGAGGCCCGGTGGACGAAATTCCTGCTCAGGGGGGTGTGTCCCTCAGCCCAGCCTGCACCCTCTCCAATCTGGGACCCCTCAAGGGATGTCCGACTGCCCGCTTAGGCCCAATCCAAGTAGTATCGGGCCTAAATGGGCAGTCAGACAGCCCTCTCACAATCCAGGACTGCTGGCTCCCAAGTGCTCGCCTGCCTGCCTTCCTGATTGCCCCTAACCACTTCTCCCTGCCAGCCTGATCACCCCCTAACCACTCCCCTGCCAGCCTGATTGAGGCCTAACTGCTCCCCTGCCAGCCTGTTTGCCCCTAACTGCCCTCCCCTGCAGGCCTGGTCACCCCTAACTGCCCTCCCCTGCAGGCCTGGTCACCCCTAACTGCCCTCCCCTGCCGGCCTGGTCCCCCAAACTGCTCTCCCCTGCAGGCCTGGGTCCTCCCCCCCGACAATAGCCCTTCCCTGCAGGCCCGGTCACCCCCAACTTTCCTCCTCTGCTGGCCTGGTCACCCCTAACTGCTCTTCCCTGCAGGCTTGATCGCCCCCAAATGCCCTCCCTTGCAGGCCTGGTCCCTCCCAACAGCCCTCCCCTGCTGGCCATCTTGTGGCAGCCATCTTGTGTTCACATGGGGCAGCCATCTTTGACCACATGGGGGCAGCAATCTTGTGTGTTGGAGTGATGGTCAATTTGCATATTACTCTTTTATTAGATAGGATTAGAGGCCCAGTGCACGAATTTGTGCATGGGTTGGGTCCCTTAGCCTGGCTGGCGATCAGGGCCAATCATGGCCATCTTGCCCAGTCCTGATTGGGGCCAATGGGGCCTGGTCGGGGTGGGGGGTGACCAGGGGAAGTTGGCCAGCCAGGGGAGGTTGGCTGTGGGAGCCCACTGACCACCAGGGGGCAGCTCCTGTGTTGAGAGTCTGCCCCCTGGTGGTCATTTGGTCAACCAGGCTTTTATATATATATAGACTAGAGGCCTGGTGCATGGATTTGTGCACTGGTGGGGTCCCTCGGCCTGCCCTGCACCCCCTCGCAATCTGGGACCCTCTGGGGGGCGTCAAACAGCTGGTTTCAGCCCGATCCCCACAGGCCAGGCTGAGGGACCCCACTGGTGCATAAATGCGTGCACTGGGCCTCTAGTATGCATGTGAGATCTTCGGTTAATCTCTTCCTGCCCTTCCCCCACCCCCATTCCCTCTGAGATTTATCAGTCTGTTCCATGTTTCCATGCCTATGAGTTGAGCATCTGCCCCCTGGTGGTCAGTGCCCATCACAGCTGCCGGTCGGCCGGTCGCTTAGGCCAGGGGTCTTCAAACTTTTTAAACAGGGGCCAGTTCACTGTCTCTCAGTCCATTGGAGGGCCAGACTAGAGTTTAAAAAAAAAAACTATGAACAAATTCCTATGCGCACTGCGGGCCTGGGACGAGTCGCCTGCTAAGCAGGACAGGCAGCGGCACCCGGCGGGCCGGATAAATGTCCTCGGCAGGCCGCATGTGGCCCGCAGGCCGTAGTTTGAGGACCCCTGGCTTAGGCTTTTATATATATAGATCTATGTGTGACCTGTACAATTTATTTATCAAACAAATAATTATTGAGTGGCCACTATGTCAACAACAAAAAAAATTACTTGATGGTAGACAGTGGTTGGCAAACTCATTAGTCAACAGAGCGGCAAACCGCGGCTCACGAGCTGCATGTGGCTCACGAGCCGCAGTTTGCTGACCACTGGGCTAAGGCAATAAATTTGGAGATAAAGCATCCAGGGATGGGTCATAGCCCAGGCACAGCTATGAAGCTTTTGGTAACTTATCTTTCAGTCGTTTTCCTCATCTATAAAATGAGCTTATGTCATATTCTTCAACAAACAAGACAGTTGAAATGGTCAATAACTTTGTATTACAAGACACAAGTTTCACTACCTGCGACTCCTAAGAAAAAATTGGTTCAATTCTTTATTTTAAAAATTGATTTTAGAGGGAGAAATGGGGAGGGGGGAGAGAAACATACATGGATTGGTTGCCTCCTGCATGTGTCCCGACCAGGGATGGAACCAGAAAACTAGATATGAGCCCTGACAGGGGAGTGGGACCCAGGACTCTCTGTGCAGGGACAACACTCCAACCAACTGAGCCACACTGGCCAGGGCGCTTCAATTCTTTTAATTTCCCCATCTCGGGTATTCATTTTGAATGTACATCCGTAGAGGCTCTTATGTTATTATGTCTCGAAACTGTCCACTTGTACAAATTTTGAGAATGGTAAAGGCAATTACCAGAAAAAAATTTCTCTAAAGATTCTCCAATTCCTGTAAATATGCTAAATGTCATGAATTGAACATCTAAAACAGGTGAATTTTATGGTATGTAAATTCAGCCTCAATAATACTGTTAATGAATTAAATTCAATAGATAACTCTGCCATCAATTAGACCCCCTAAGGAACAGTTTATAAAAGAAATCTAGATATTCAGTTCAAATGATCCTGAATATCTTAAGAACTACAGTGGGATGGCCGCTTGTATTCTGAGCGGAGTAAGAAACTAGTCAGTTTTCTCCAACAGAGAAAGCAAATTCATTCGCTCGGAAACTTGCAGGACTGATCTTCACAAACATCCCAGCTACCTGGGATCCTCCAAGTCCTGCTCCCCAATCTACCGTCTTCTCCAGAGTGGACGCCTACGGGGAGGCGGAGCCCACGCTTCGCGTCTGTTCTCCAACCCCAGATCTGACAAAGTCGAGCCTTGCTGGCAAAGCTGACGACCCTCCCTCTGCACTGGCCGACCCCGCGGCTACCCCGGACACCGAGGCGGAGGCGCAGCAGCCTAAATAGGAGGCCGGACCTAAAACAGCGGGCGGGGGCTTCACCTTGGCCGAACTTCAGTCACCTGAGATCTTAAAGTTACCGGGCGCCACCCAGACCCTACGACTCAGCCTTGGGGTGGGGGCCCCAACCCGTTTGCCGGCGCCGATGAGCGAGATCGCTGGAAGCCGACCCCACTCCACAGGCTTGACTTCGAGGGCAAGCACTGCGCCGCACCACGGTCTCCCGCAAAGAAGCCCTGCGCCCGCAACACTTGGCGACGCGCCCGCACACGGGCTGGTCCTGACACCGCCTCTCTTTCACGTGTATTTTCCCGTGAGACCACCTCTTTGGCTTCGCTCCCGCCCCCAAAGGCGGGAATCGAGGCCGGACCTCCTCTTCAGCGGGTTCCCGCCCCACACCAAGACCCGACCTGAAAAGACTCCTTCCACCAGCCAGTCATTACCGCCAGCCAGTCATCAAGAGTTACCCTGCATCATCTTCGCCCCCTTCCGCCTCTGGTGCCGCACAGCCACGCCCCCAGGCGAGAGCCGCTTCGGCCCCGCCCGCGCAGGGCTGCGCAGGCGCAGCTACGTCAGGAGCGCGCAGGCGCAGGAGCGCGGCCTTCCGGGACGGGCTAAGCATGGGATGTGGGATGGACTGACTCGCAACCGTGGGAGGAGTCGCGTCTACAGTTTGGCTGCGTTGACAGTGAATTCCCGAGTGGGAGTCGGGCACAGGAAGCATCTGCACCTGTCATGCTCTAATAGCGCCTCTCTTGCTAAGTGGACACCTCCAGAAACGTAGGAATATTTATTTTGTCAGTCACAAAGTTTGTGATACTTTGTTACCGAAGGAGCAGGAAACTAATACATTTTCTGTTTTCCAAAGTAAATTTACCAATTTACACACAAATGGAGCTTTGAAAAAAATATGCAGACTTCAGCCTCACACCACACTAACCGAACTGTAATCTCTGGATAGGCTCAGAAAAAGGAGTTAAGTTCATTAGGTGATTCTGACACATCCTGGAGGCTGAGAACCACTTACCTACTTACTAGTAAATCTAAATCCAGTTCCCACCATGGAAGAACAGTGTGGCAGTGATTTGGCCACAGCACTGAAAGCAGTTCTGGTAAAGATTGTTCCAGGTACCGGGAGGGTCCCTCTCCCTCCTCTGTTCAGAGTTAACATAACCTTTTATTCTGCTCTGTGGTTGAACAATCAGTTTATACCAACACAGTTCACAAAGAAGCATTAAGACAGAAGCCTCTCTTTACTTACAGAATATTTTTCTTTAATATGCTACTAAAATGGCTCTTTCAGAAACTGCCACACCTTGGCACCCTGACATTCATGGAGAGCTTGCTTCTAGGAGCTGGTAGGACTCCTGGTTCCTCAGAGAAGAGCAGCTCTGGAAGGTGGGCGACAGCCTGCCTGGCTCATGCAGGGATTGTGCAGTCCTTGTAATCCTTGTGCTGAGGCTGCAGCAGGCAGCTGACCCTTGGGGGATCCTGAACAAGAAGGTAGTTGAGCAGGTTGGGCTACAGGTGGAAGTTCTGGGCAGGGTCCCCTCATGCCAGCCCAAAGATATTCTTGAAAGGTAAGTGAGCTTCTTACATTGCAGCCAAGGATCTTAGGATTCCTTAGTAGTGATACCACCAACTGCTGGGCCTCCACTTGGTGACCAATTTAAAAGTCCTGCGAAGCCCTGTGCAGTTTCCATCACAAAACTATGTCATCAAAATGAATGAAGAGCAATCCAGTGTTGAAACTATAAACTACTTGGGGCTAATAGTTGGAGTATTTTCCTGACAAATGTCAGGTATCACTGTTTGCCTTTAAAATTTAAAATACTCCATGGCATGCTGATCCCTGCAGTGCACCAGAGTGCCTTGGCACTCAGTTTGAGCGCCATGGCTATGATGGTTTAAAAATGAGTGATTCTCACCCAGCCTGTGTGGCTCAGTGGTTTGAGTGTTAACCCATGAACCAGGAGGGCACTGGTTAGATTCCCGGTCAGGACAACATGCCCAGGTTGTGTGCTCCATCCCCAGTAGGGAGTGTGCAGGAGGCATCCAATCAATAATTCTCTCATATCATTGTTTCTATCTCTCTTCCTTCCTCTCCCTGAAATCAATAAAAAATATTTTTTAAAAAGAGTGATTCTTATTTTTTCTTATAATGCGTATTCAAGATAATCATTTTATTCCAAAGTGCTACTATGGTAAGGTCCAATGTAACCTGACTCCTTCCACCCTGAAGAACCCCTAAAACTAAGCCCCACAGAAGATTCTTTTAAATGACCATAGCAGGCACTGAGTCTCCACAGGCCTGTCTAGATTCTGACATTCCTACAGAGGACAACCTAGATAAATCTAAAATTCCCTTGGAAGAAGAGCAATTAACTATTTTAAATAAAATAAATTAGAAATTATACTATTTAGAAAGTAGCCCATTAATTTAGAAATTGGCCTACTATTAGGCAAACACTGACAGACAATATTAAATGCTAAGAAAATTGAAAACACAATACAGTCTATTAAACACTTAAAAGAATTCTTGGTGACACCTAGTTACCAAAGAGATAAAATAGATTCAAATTACAGAATACAACTTTACCTGGATTCATAAGTGGACATAGCCAACAAATTTTTCATTCTAGAAACAAGCTGTTAACTATAGATATAAATATTCTAAACAAAAGTTCTGATTAATATCCTGCTTAAAATACAATTAATAATAAATATAACTGGATATTACCATAGTACAAGTAACAATCTAGACTAGACTATAAATAAATGTATAGAACATTTATGATTATGACAAAAGTTGAATGCCAAACATCAAAGGAGAGAACAGATTGAAGTAAACAATTTCCGAAGCATTTAATTCATCATGTAGCCATACTCAAGATGTTGAAGGAAATGTCTGTATCTGCTGGGTTCTTGTTGGCAGCAATGAGAAGGCAGAACTTTTTTATGCGTTATTCTGTCCAGTCTCACAATCAGAAGCAATCTTCGATTTGTTAGATGTTTCATAAGCTTGGATAACAAGTCTTAGGTGAGTGATAATTTCCTTGTCTGCTGTGTTCATGTTAAATCCCAACATCTTCATGATAGTTTCTCGAAAGTTGACTTCCTTTAAAGAGCCACCACAAAATTTGAGACATGTCATTAGTTTTGGTCACCTACTTACTGTATACGATGAAATTGGTATGAGAAATTTAGTCTTAAGCATTTCTTTGTGAAATATAACATTCTATATTCAAATGTTTTTAATCTAGAAAAATGGTTCCTCTGTTACAAGGAGCCTTTATGTAAAATTTTCTTTTAAGATTTTTTTCTTGCCAAAACCGGTTTGGCTCAGTGGATAGAGCGTCGGCCTGCGGACTGAAAGGTCCCGGGTTTGATTCCGGTCAAGGGCATGTACCTTGGTTGCGGGCACATCCTCAGTGGGAGGTGTGCAGGAGGCAGCTGATCGATGTTTCTCTCTCATCGATGTTTCTAGCTCTCCCTCTCCCTTCCTCTCTGTGAAATATCAATAAAATATATTAAAAAAAAGATTTTTTTCTTATTTTTACACTTTTATAGACTAAACTTAATTTTATTGCTGCTTATGTTTCATCTGTAAGGTAACTTCTTTTTGAACTTCTGTTTTGCTGTGGGGTAATAGCAGCAAATACATATCTCTAAATACATATCTCTCCACCCATCCTTCTAAAACCATAATGATCAACAAGGAAAGCGGATAACAACATCCATAAGTCATGCCTAAAACATAACTAGAGAATACCACAGACTTCAGTTTGCATGTAAGTGAGGGAATAAATACCCTAAACCAGCAGAGGCAGCTCCAGAGTCCACACTGGAGGAGGCATCTAGTTTCCACTGGTGTCTCAGAAACAGGAGAATGCATAAATGGGGAAATACTAATAATAAGAACAAGTCTGAGACTTGGTGGATCAGAACACTGGCAAGTGGGGAAGGGCAAGAAAGGGAGCTGGAAGAAAATAAGAAAGGCAGTATCACTCGGACTGTTCAGGTGATGAAAATACTCTCCTCAAAAGAGCCATGAAGCAGGGGAAATATACTTGACACAATGTTTGATATGAATTAAATATTCGATAAGGATTTGCAGGCATAAGGTAAAAACACCTTTCTAAATGTATTATTTCAGAATAGAAAAAATATACTATGTGTAAGATGCTTTGTGGATAAAGAAGTGTTGATGGAATTCAAGCAAGAATAAGATGAAATCTTCTCAGAAATAAAAACTAAACTACAGAATGCCCAAAGGAGAAGAGATTGACTGAAAATATAATAAGGAACACTAAAAAGAATAAAAACAATCAAGAATGTGAATAGGCACAAGTTAAAAAAGAGAAAAATGATAGTATCGTGCCTTGATTTTTTAAGACTCTCTTAATGTTGAGTATTTTTTTTTTTTAATATATCTTATTGACTTTTTACAGAGAGGAAGGAAGAGGGATAAAGAGTTAGAAACATCAATGAGAGAGAAACATTGATCAGCTGCCTCTTGCACACCCCCTACTGGGGATGTGCCCGCAACCAAGGTACATGCCCTTGACCGGAATCGAACCTGGGACCTTTCAGTCCACAGGCCGACACTCTATCCACTGAGCCAAACCGGTTTTGGCAAAGTTGCATATTTCTTAAGCAACTAATATATGAAGGTATGACATATAATCCCACAATAGCCCAAAATTATCAGGCTTTTAAGAATTCTTAAAATACCTGTTTTATAAATACAGTGAAAATCTAGGCAAGTTTAGAAGCACTCCCCACTTGTACTAGAAAGTGACCCAGCCCCAAACACATGGTTTCCCCTGAACTTCTATTCCATCATCTCTGCCCTCCCTGTGTTTGGTTAGTCTGAGGATGTGTGCGCAAACCTAAGCTAAGATAATCATCTATCTCACCATCACCACTGTAAATTCACCAAGGATAGGCATTTGATCTGAGCCGGGCTTATAAAGACCCTTTCTTGAGATTGTCCCAGAAATTCTTCAACTATAAAACACTGTGGTTTTCAGTCAGATAGACAAGCTGACACACAGAGCTGCCAAGAAGAGATGCTGAGGAAGGCCTTACAATTCCCAGGTGCTCATCCTAGGGCCCAGGTGCATCTCTGCCCCGCCCACCCACCCCACCCCCTGCCCCCAGCTCTGGTTGTTTAACTCCATTTGATTCCACAAGCCAATAAATTCCCTTTTGTCTAAGTTAGGCAGAGTCTAAGTTGAGGTGAGTGTTTATCACTTCAACTTAAAGAATCTTAATATAGTAATGATAATTTTTTTTTTTAAAAAAAAAACCTCTTGTGGTCGTCCTGATATTTCTTCAAGCGTGCTCTTTGCTGTGCAGAGCTCAGGAATGACAGCATGTAACATCTGATGGGTCCCGTTTTTGTCCCATCTTGCCTCTTGCTTGGTCGGGTCTAATGTAGTTTTCAAGTTATCTGTTTTCATAGCTGCCTTCCCTTTCATTGCTTCAACTTTTATTAAAGATTGCCTGAGCTTCTGAATTGTTTTGTCCTGTGAGGGTATAAAGTTAAGGTTGGGGGAAAGGGAGATGACTGTGATTAGATGTCTTTTAAATAATAGGTAGGCATGATGAATGATAACTCATGCTTCTATTCTTTCCTTTAAAAAAAAAAGAGAGGTAGATACATGGAAAAGAAAGAAAATCCCACAACTTGTGAATTAAGAGGACATTTCTCCACCATCATACTCATCAATAACCAACAGTCACTGAACACTTTTATAAACTAGGCACTTGGGTTTAAAGAGGGTGAACAAGTGTTCCATGTCCTCAAAAGTCTTATAGTACAGCCTGTGCTAATTAAATACAGAAATAGAGAAAATAAGTGGCTCTGTAGTAAGAGAAATATTACTGATAAAAAAGTTGATCAAAATTATTTAGTGCACCTGTGGTTAAAGATAAAAAAAGTATATTTGAAATACTACAACTGAAGCTTGAAATAGAAAAGGTCCGAAGAGGAGCCCCAAAATGACTAAAATGTTTAACTATTACCCCAATAAAAAAGACAAAAGTAAGACTAAAACAAAAAAGCAAGGGATCTAGACGTTACCTTTGAGGAGTAGGGAGAGGAAGGCTTAAGGGCTTTCATGGGATTGATATTAGTATTTTTTTAAAGATTATAGCAGATTTGCAGGCATCGACTTTTACTATTATACTAGAAGCCCGATGCATGAAGATTCATGCTAGAATGGGCTTTCCTTTCCCTGGCTGCCGGCACCGCCTTTCCACTCCAGCCCAGCCCCTTTCCACTCAGGCCTCGGAGCCGACTCTTTCCACTCCGGCCCTGCCTTCCCACGCTGCCCAGAGGCCCTGAGAGACCGGGGGTGGGGCAGAACGCCCCCATCACTCAGCGCCTGTGTATGCAAATTAACCACCATCTTTGTTTGGTTAATTTGCATATCACTCCTGATTGGCTGGTGGCGTAGCAGCGGTACGGTCAATTTACATGTTTGTCTATTATTAGGTAAGATATGCTTTAATATTATATATATTCTTTTGTATGCATGTAAAATAATTTTAACATTAATTTTTAAAAGTTTGATGAGACATATGCAGCTAAAATAGTAACAATCAAAGCTTAAATACATTTTTGAAAGCCTCACTTCCTTTACTTACTTTAAGGACATTTACTCTTGTCAGTTGGGTTTTCATATTTTTATTTGACAATTTCAAATCACTAAGCTGTTTCTGAAGTTGCTGAATTTCTTCCTCTAATCTTTGAGTTGTTGCAATCTGCAAATTCTGCTTAATAGTCAGTAGTGTTTGTTGTTTGTTGTCCTTTTCTAGCTGTTTAAACGTCTTGCTGTTCTCATCTATTCGGGAATTTTTAGTCCTGGAGTTTCCCTTTGAAGAAATCAATAGTATTGAAATAAAAAATTGTGCTTTATGATGGTGTTCTACACTAGCGAACCAGATCTACTCTACACTGATAAACTGCAGACTAAACTATTTACATAAGTAAAATATTTTTTCACCATAAATATGCATTATTAAAATAATCCAGAAAGTAAAATATGACAATAAAAGTGATGGCTCAGTGCTATCAAGGGTACAGTTAAGTAGACAATTTTATTAACACCAGGTGGTAGCATAGATTACCTCAACTTTTCTAGGAATGTATTATCAGAAATAACCCAATATTTAGATAACAATTCATGCACCAAGATATTATTTACAACATTATTCATAACATGAAAAACAAAAATAATGCAAACATCAAAAAGAATAATTAAATAAATGACATATGACTGATTACAGATTTCCTAGAAATCAAGTTTTCAAAATTTTCTACTAAGAGAAAATACTAACAATATAGTTAAGTGAAAGAAGCAGGATAAGAAAAACTGTGCCTATCTCAATTATGTCAAAATATACATGGAAAATAATCAGAAGGAAATATACCTATATATATTAACACAGGTTATCTCCAAGTGGTAGAATTACTGGTGATTTTTAAAAATTTATCTTTATTGTTAAAAGTATTACATATGATCCTTCTTTTCCCTGTAATTTTAATTGTATTCTTTCTTACCTGTGATTTATAAAATTACTACCAGGAAAAAAAAGAAAGAAAAAAAGGTGTGGATTTTAAAAAGATACCATATATTTTCATTATATATAAATAAAAAACTAGTAAAATGTATATAGAAACACAACCACTGGTGCTTTGGAAAGATTAAATAGATGCTCCAGGCAAGCCTGGTTAAAGAGGAAGGAAAGAAAGTGAAAATACGTGATATTAGGAAAGAGAAACATACAGAATGCATAGACAGAAAAAATATACAAATCATTCTAAAAGAATATTTTATAACTCAGGAAAATAAGTTGAGAATATAAAAGAAATATATTATTTCCTAAGAAACAATTTAATACTATACACTCATGTCCAGAAAACCCAAGAACTCTAGTAAAGAAAATTATTGGACTGAATAAGTAAATTCAGTAAGGTGGTGAATATTTAATAAAATATAAACATATCGAAGGCTTTGATCTATGTTAGTAATAAGTATTTCAACTAGAAAAGGGATAATATACTGTTCACAATGAGCAGAAGAATCTATAAAAGAACAAATTTTACAAGGAAGACTTACATGAGGGACTTATAGGACTTATATGAAGAACATTATAAAATCCTATTGGAATACAGATAATAAGATCTACTAAAGGGAAAGAGGTCATGTACCAAATTATCAGACTAAAACCATAACTATTTAAATTATGGATATCTGAAAAAGAAGTATATAAGTATATTAATAATCTCATTTTAAGTAGACATTTTGAAATATTGAGAATCAAAAATATATTTTTAATTTGTCCAAAATTATATCATTACAAAGCTGAGTAAAATGTAATCAATACTTATAAGTTGCCACTTTGACAAATATAAAATTCACATAAACAGTTCAACTCATAAGTGTAATCATTAACCAACTTTACTTTTGTCTTCCGTTGTTTCTTTAAATGTATTCTGTGGGACTAATTCTTCATTTGCCACTAAATGAAATTGAGGGCAAGGTCATGTTTTTCCTGATCACTTTCAATTTAATGTAAAATTATAACAATTTTACTCAAAGTTATGGCTACTCAGGAGATAAGAAAAACACTAACATTAAGAAATTATAAAGACAACCAAGTAGAAATATTGGATACTATAAAAATAATGTTGAAATAAACAACACAGATGAGATCAATAGGATGGATAAAGCTAAGACTCTCATAGGAGGCAGCAGGAAAGGATAAAAATACATAAACTGTTTTTAAAAATATAATAAGGTTTTTCAAAGAGACAGTACCAATCGGGTGGTGTGCATGTGTGGGTGTGTGGGTGTGTATGTGCGTGTGTGTATGTGTGTGTGTGTGTACATGTAAAGAGGCAGAGAGATAGAGATTTGGCTAATCACAATTGTGAGTTCTGGCAAGTCCAAAATCGGCAGGGCAAGCCAGCAGGCTGGAGACCTAGGGAAGAGTTGATATTGTGGCTCAATCCAAAGGCAGTTTGTAGGAAGAATCTCTCTTCCTCAGGGGGCCTCAGTCTTTTTCTCTGAAAGCCTTCAACTGATTGGATGAGGCCCACCAAAATTATGGAAAGTAATCTGCTTTACTCAGTCTTCTGATTTAAATGTTAATTAGATATCAAATGTGACATCTAGACTGCTTTTTGAACAAACATATGGGCACCAAAGCCTAGTCAAGTGGACACATAATTAACCATTACACAAAGAAATGAAGGATTGAATTAGAATCCAACCTTCAGTGTAGCCAGTGTGGCTCAGTGGTAGATCGTCAACCCATAAACCAAGAGATCACTGGTTTGATTCCCAGTCAGGGCACATGCCCAGGTTGTGGGTTTAATCCCCAGTAGGAGGTGTGCAGGAGGCAGCTGATGGATGTTTCTCTCTCATTTATTTTCTATCTCTCCATTCCTCTCCCTTCCTCTCTCTCTAAAGTCAATAAAATCTTACTTTAAAAACATTTTAATTTTCACCCTAGCCCGCTTGGCTCAGTGGATAGAGCGTCAGCCTGAGGACGGAGGGGACCCAGGTTCAATTCTGGTCAAGGGCACATGCCTGGGTTGCGGGCTCGATCCCCAGTAGGGGGCGTGCA
This sequence comes from Plecotus auritus, assembly GCF_963455305.1. Classification (NCBI taxonomy): domain Eukaryota; kingdom Metazoa; phylum Chordata; class Mammalia; order Chiroptera; family Vespertilionidae; genus Plecotus; species Plecotus auritus. The sequence continues at coordinate 34,471,993 of NC_137770.1, read as the reverse complement.
GGAGGCAGCCAATCAATGATTTTCTCTCATCATTGATGTTTCTATCTCTCTCTCCTTCTCCCTTCCTCTCTGAAATCAATAAAAAGAAATATATTAAAAACAGAAACAAAAAACAAACAAAAAATTTAATTTTCAAAGATAGACCACATATTGGGACACAGACAAAGTCTCTCCAAATTCAAGAAGACTGAAATCATATCAAGCATCTTCTCAGATCATAATGGCATAATATTAGAAATAAAGTACAATAAAAACAATCTAAAAATTCAAATTCTTGGAGGCTAAATAGCATGCTATTAAACAAAGATTGGGTTACCAAAGAGATCAGAGAAGAAATTACAAACATCCCGGAAACAAATGACAATGAAAACACAACAATTCAAAATCTATGGGACACAGTGAAAGTAGTCCTGAGAGGGAAGTTCATAGGACTACAGGCCTACCTCAAAAAACAATAAATTCTAAATTTATTCCAATGTATTAAGTTGTAATAAATTATCTAACTCTACAACTTAAAGAATAGAAAGAGAGCAGCAAGAAAAGCCCAGAGTGCGCAGAAGGAAGGAAATAAAGACCAGAGCAGAAATAAATGACATAGAGACCAAAAAAAACAATACAAAAGATCAATAAAACCAAGAGCTGGTTCTTTGAAAGGATAAACAAGATTGATGAACCTCTAGCCAGGCTCACCAAGAAGTAGAGAGAGAGGACCCAAATAAAGAAAATCAGAAATGAAAGAGGCGAAATAATAACAGACCCCACAGAAATACGAAGGATTGTAAAAATAAATACTATGAACAACTATATTCCAACAAATTGGTCAACTTAGAAGAAATGGACATATTCCTAGAAAAATACGACCTTCCAAAACTCAATCAGGGAGAATAAAAAAAATCTGAATAGTCTGGTAACTATGGAGGAAAATGAAGCAGTCATCAAAAAACTCCCAGCAAACAAACACCCTGGGCCAGACGACTTCACAGGAGAGTTTTATCAAACATTCAAAGAAGAACTAAAACCTATCCTCCTCACACTATTCCAAAAAATTCAAGAGGAAGGAACACTTCCAAGCTCTTTTTTTAAAAAATATTTTTTATTGATTTCAGAGGGGAAGGGAGAGGGATAGACAGATAGAAACAGCAATGAGGGGAGAGAATCATTGATAGGCTGCCTCCTGCACACCCCCCACTGGGGATGGACCCTGCAATCCAGGCATGTGCACCTGGCCAGAATCAAACCTGGGATCCTTCAGTCCACAGGCCGATGCTCTATCCATTGAGCCAAACCAGGTAGGGCACTTCCAAGCTCTTTCTATGAAGCCAGCATTACCCTAATCCCCAAACCAGATAAAGACACTACAAAGAAAGAGAATTGCAGGCCAATATCTCTGATGAACATAGATGCTAAAATCCTCAACAAAATCCTAGCAAATCAGATCCAGCATTACATTAGAAAGATCATACACCATGACCAAGTGGGATTTATTCTGGGGATGCAAGGATGGTACAATATCTACAAATCAATAAACGTGATGCATCACATAAACAGACTCAGAGATAAAAATCACATAGTCATATCAATTGATGCAGAAAAAGCATTTGACAAAATCCAACATCCTTTCTTGATAAAAACCCTCAGCAAAGTGAGAATAGAGGGATCATACCTCAACATAATAAAAGCCTTATATGACAAACCTACAGCCAATATTTTATTCAATGGGCAAAAACTAAAACCATTTCCCCTAAGAACAGGAACAAGTCAAGGTTGCCTACTCTTACCATTCCTGTTCAACATAGTACTGGAAGTATTAGCCATAGCAATCAGACAAGAAGAAGAAATAAAAGGCATCCAAATTGGAAAAGAAGAAGTAAAACTGTCCTTATTTGCAGATGACATGATATTGTACATAGAAAACCCTAAAGACTCTATTAAAAAAAACTATTAGACTTAATAAATGAATTTGGCAATGCAGCAGGATACAAAATTAACACCCAGAAATCTATGGCTTTTTATAAACCAATAGTGAACTTATAGAAAGATAAATTAAAAAAAAAACACAGTTCCATTTACCATTGCAACAAAAAAATTAAGATACCTAGGAATAAACTTAACTAAAGAGGTAAAAGACCTATACGTGGAAAACTGCAGGACACGGAAAAAAGAAATAGAGGAAGACATAAACAAATGGAAGAATATACTGTGTTCATGGATTGGTAGAATCAACATCTTTAAAATATCCATACTACCCAAAGCAATCTATAGATTCAGTGCAATCCCCATTAAAATACCAACGGCACATTTCACAGATCTAAAACAAACTCTCCAAAAATTCATGTGGAATAAAAAAGACCCCGAATAGCCGCAGCAATCCTGAGAAAGAACAAAGTTGGAGGGATCACAATACCAGATACCAAGCTGTATTACAAAGCCACTGTCCTCAAAACTGCCTGGTACTGGCACAAGAACAGACATATAGACCAATGGAACAGAACAGAGAACCCAGAAATTGACCCAAGCCAATATGCTCAATTAATATTTGACAAAGGAAGCAAGAGCATACAATGGAGTCAAGGCAGTCTCTTCAATAAATGATGTTGGGAAAATTGGACAGATTCATGCAAAAAATGAAACCTGACCACCAACTTACACCATACACAAAAATAAACTCAAAGTGGATAAAGGACTTAAATATAAGATGGGATACCATAAAAATCTTAGAGGAAACCACAGGCAGCAAAATATCAGACATATATCATAGCAATATCTTTACCGATACAGTTCCTAGGGCAATGGATATTAAGGAGAAAATAAATAAATGGGACTATCTCTATTATAAAAACCCCATGGTCGTGACACCGTGACCAAACACCAAAAGGCACCTGCTGAACATTATATGATTTCTTCATGGGAACAAGTAAGTGTTGCTCTGTTCAATTCTCATCTTCCAATGAAGGTCAATTTAAGTGCTCCTGAGAAGGAAAGGTTAGGGCAGGAAACTATTCTTATCTCTGTCCACAACTGGTTTCAAGGTGGGTGGGGCTGTGTGCACGGCGAGGCCTTGACACTGTGTCCTGTGGCGTGCAGGTTTGGGTCTCGCGCAATTTCACGTGGTGGGCCTCTAGTCCTATCTAATAAAAGAGTAATATGCAGCCGAAACCGGTTTGGCTCAGTGGATAGAGCGTCAGCCTGCGGACTGAAAGGTTATGGGTTCGATTCCGGTCAAGGGCACGTACCTTGGTTGCGGGCACAACCCCAGTAGGAGGTGTGCAGGAGGCAGCTGATCGATGTTTCTCTCTCATCCATGTTTCTAACTCTCTATCCCTCTCCTTTCCTCTCTGAAAAATCAATAAAATATATTTTTTTAAAAAAAAGTAATATGCAAACTGACCATCACTGCAACACACAAGATGGCCGCCCCCATGTGGACACAAGATGGCCACCACAAGATGGCTGGCAGGGGAGGGCATTTGGGAGGGACCAGGACAGCAGGGGAGGACAGTAGGGGGCAACCAGACCTGCAGGAGAGGGAAGTTGAGGGGGATGAGGCCTGCAGGGAAGAGCAGTTATGGGTGACCAGGCCAGCAGGGGAGCGCAGTTAGGGGCAATTGGGCTGGCAGGGGAGCAGTTAGGCGTCAATCAGGCTGGCAGGGGAGTGGTTAGGGGGTGATCAGGCTGGCAGGCAGAAGCGGTTAGGGGCAATCAGGCAGGCAGGCAGATGAGTGGTTGGGAGCCAGCAGTCCTGGATTGTGAGAGGGATATCCGACTGCCCGTTTAGGCCCAAACAGGCAGTCGGACATCCCTCGAGGGGTCCCAGATTGGAGAGGGTGCAGCCTGGGCTGAGGGACACTCCCCCCATGCATGAATTTCATGCAGCAGGCCTCTAGTATCATAAGAAAAAGCTTCTGCATGGCAAAAGAAACCATCAACAGAACAACAAGAAAACCCACTGCATGAGAGAACATATATGCCAATGTTATCTCCGATAAGGTTTTAATCTCCAAAATTTACAGGGAACTCATACGACTTAACAAAACAAAGATAAAAATCCAATTAAAAAATGGGCAAAGGGCCTAAATAGACACTTTTCAAAAAAGGACATACAGAAGGCCAAGAGACATATGAAAACATGTTCAAAATCACTAATCATCTGAGAGATGCAAATCAAAATGATAATGAGGTACCATCTCACACCTGTCAGAACGGCTATCATCAACAAATCAACAAACAAGTACTGGCGAGGATGTGGAGAAAAAGGAACCCTCATGCACTGCTGGTGGAAATGCAGACTGGTGCAACCACTGTGGAAAACAGTATGGAGTTTCCTCAAAAAATAAAAATGGAACTCCCATTTGACCCAGTAATCCCATTTCTAGGAATATATCCCAAGAAATCAGAAACACCAATCAGAAAAGATATATGCACCCCTATGTTCATAGCAGCACAATTTACAATAGCTAAGATTTGGAAACAGCCTAAGTGCCCATCAGCAGACGAATGGATTAAAAAACTGTGGTACAGCCACCTAATGGAATATTAGGCTGCTGTAAAAAATAAGGAACTCTTGCCCTAGCTGGTTTGGCTCAGTGGATGGAGCGTTGGCCTGTGGACTAAGGGGTCCCAGGTTCAATTCCAGTCAGGGGCATGTCCTCAGTAGGGGGTGTGCAGGAGGCAGCTGATCAATGTTTCTAACTCTCTATCCCTCTCCCTTCCTCTCTGTAAAAAATCAATAAAATTTATTTTTTTAAAAATAAGGAACTCTTACATTTGCAACAGCATGAATGGACCTGGAGAGCATTATGCTAAGTGAAATAAGCCAGCTGGAGAAAGATAAATACCACATGATCTCACTAATTTGTGGAATATAGTGAACAACATAAACTGATGAACAGAAAATAGATCCAGAGACAGAGAAGCATCGAACTGTCAAACTTCAGAGGGAAGGCAGGGGCAGGGGGGTAAGAGATCAATCAAAGGACTTATATGCACACATATAAGCATTACCAATGGACACAAGACACTAAGTGGTGAGGCATGTACTGGGGGGTGGTAGTGGCTGGGGAGAGGTCAATGTGGGGGGGGGATATTATTGTAATAGCTAGGTACAGGCCAGGGGGCGGCACCTGAAATATCAGGAGGACCGCTCTGTAAAGTATATGATTGTCTAACCACTATGCTGTACACCTGAAACTAATACAGGATAGTATTGAATGTAAACTATAATTGAAAAAAAGATGGAAAATTGTATATGATTTTCATCATAATTAAAAAAATTTTAGACTCCAACCTTCAGATACTAGGCACAGAAGGAGAGAATATAAAAAAGAAGAGTTAAAAAAAAAGAAGCCCTAACCGGTTTGGCTCAGTGGATAGAGCATAGAGCGTCGGCCTGCGGACTGAAGGGTCCCAGGTTCGATTCCGGTCAAGGGCATGTACCTTGGTTGCGGGCACATCCCCAGTAGGAGATGTGCAGGAGGCAGCTGATTGATATTTCTCTCTCATCGATGTTTCTAACTCTCTATCCCTCTCCCTTCCTCTCTGTAAAAAATCAATAAAATATATTTTAAAAAAAAAGAAATCAAAAGAAAAGAAATAGAGGGTGTAAAATGTTGAAATAAATGATAAAATTGACAGATGAAAGACTTAGATTAAAAAGTTCAGCCCTGCAGGTGAGGCTAAGTGGTTGAGTATCGACCAGGAAGTCCCAGTTAGATTCCTAATCAGGGCACATGTCCGGGTTGTGGGCTCGATCCCGAGTAGGGGGCATGCAGGAGGCAGCCGATCAATGATTCTCTCTCATCATTGATGTTGCTATTTCTCTCTCCCTCTTCCTTCCTCTCTGAAATCAATAAAAATATATTTTTAAAAAAGAAATACATTAATAAAAGCCCTCACAATAAATATCAAATCTGTATAAAATGAGAAAGGGAAGATATGAAGTGAGGAGAGGTTTTTTGATAAAATCAAAGGGTTTGTAGCAAATTTTCCTCTTTCCAATATTAAAAAAAGTATAAGTAGTATTAACAGCTTTAAACATTAGATAATATAACAAAATATGATCATTTTCACTGTCAAAGAAATGCCTTACACTTCACAAAATTCTTACTTTATTCCTGCCCAAGTCTAATCTCGCTTGAAAACAGTCATTAACAGCAATTTTTCCCTCCAGACGTTTCAAGGGTCTTTTTTGTTCCCTACACTTTTCTTCAGTTTGGGATGATTCTTTGTGGTGATGATGCAGCTGCTCCAGTCGCTTGGTGAGCCACTGAATTTCTTGCTTAAGGCCTTCAGCTCCCTGTAAAGAAAAAAAAATAGATTAAACTTCCTGATGGTCCATGATTTCTATTTCATTTCAATACTGTGCAAGTTCTACTATACTGATACTGTAGCAACATTAAGTTACTACTAGTGAATAGATGCTGGTTTCAAAAATAGGAAGGTTTGACATTTTAGTTCAAGCATGTCAAACTCAAAGGCTAACACGGGCCAAATAAACAAGGTTTAAGTTTATGTGGGCCACAAAAAAAACAAAAGCTTCAATTTTCACAGAAATGTAGGCTTATTTAGATAGAGACATGCTGAATACAAAGGGATGAAATAAATAAGTAATCATTAACATAAAATAATATAACATTTTAATAAAAATTAATATTTTTTCTTGAACATTACCTTACCAGACACTGAGTAACTGCACAAATTAATAAGGGTAACGCAGATAAACCTATTTTTCTTGTTCTCCGAAAGCGAAATATTTTGTTGCACACACCAAACAAGTCAGTACAAGACTAATGACATGGCAATTGGCTGCTAAAATATTCGCTGCTAGTATTAGTGAAAAGGAATGGTGAGCCTGCGCATAAGGCACATAAGGGAAATGAATGCAACACGATTATAGTAACCAGTCATTAGAGAACGTTGTAGTTCGTTATAAATAATGATGTGTAACAGGATACTGTAAAAATTAAGTTACGAAATTTTTATTTAAACATTTCTTACATACCGTTATATTGGCTGGGCTGCAAAAATATTCGTTGTGGGCTGCGTGCGGCCCACGGGGCAAGAGTTTGACATGCTTAGTTTAGTTAGTACTCAATAATAAACTTGTATGATGCATTTAAGAGAACAGTGTAAAGACATTTGGAACTCTACAATAAACAGGCTACTGTGTAGCAGGTTTTACTAACACATTGAATTAAAGCAATACCCATCTTCCTTTGAATTGTAGGGTGAAGAGGCGTGAAATTTTGCAGTGATTTGAACACAACAGGGAAATCTCATTTAAACCTGCAGGTTCAATCTCTTGATAGACTTGACTAATAAATTCAAATAACTGATTTAACTATTTATTTTACTGCACTGACTGAACTTTGTGCTCACGATGGGAACATTATCTACATCATACCACTATTTTTAAGTTAGCATTTATTGAGTTTACACTACATTAACCCATTTAATCCTTGCAACCACTCTGAGATTGGAACTATGCCCCCCTCCCCAATCCCTCCTCACCAGCCCCCACACCCACCAAATTTTACAAATGAAACTAAGGCAAAGAGTGGATAAGTAACTTGCCTAATAGCACAGAGTTGGCAATGGCAGAGCAGGGATTCATATAGGAGCTCAGTGCTCTTAACAAGCACACTATACTACCACATTATTGATGTTTCTAGCTCCCTCTCCCTTCCACTCTGAAATCAATAAAAAAAAATGCATATTTTTTTAAAAAGACCAAAAAAATTAATATTACTTTAAAATACTTTTTTTATTTTTTATTTTTTTTAATAAATCTTTATTCAGATTATTGCAATTGTTTCTCCTTTTTCCCCCCATAGCTCCCCTCCACCCAGTTCCCACCCCACCTTCTGCCCTTACCTCCCCCCCACTGTCCTCATCCATAGGTGTATGATTTTTGTCCAGTCTCTTCCTGAACCCCCCATACCCCTTTCCCCCTGAGAATTATCAGCCCACTCCCTTTCTATGCCCCTGATTCAATTATATTCACCAGATTATTCTGTTCCTCAGGTTTTTAATTCACTTGATTTTTAGGTTCACTTGTTGATAGATATGTATTTGTTGTTCATAATTTTTATCTTTACTTTCTTCTTCCTCTTCTTTAAGAATACCTTTCAGCATTTCATATAATACTGGTTTGGTGGTGATGAACTCCTTTAGCATTTTCTTATCTGTGAAGCTCTTTATCTGACCTTCAATTCTGAATGATAGCTTTGCTGGGTAGAGTAATCTTGGTTTTAGGTTCTTGCTATTCATCACATTGAAAATTTCTTGCCACTCCCGTCTGGCCTGCATAGTTTCTGTTGAGAAATCAGCTGACAGTCGTATGGGTGCTCCCTTGTAGGTAACTAACTGTTTTTCTCTTGCTGCTTTTAATATTCTCTCTTTGTCTTTTGCTCTTGGCATTTTAATTATGATGTGTCTTGGTGTGGTCCTCTTTGAGTTCCTTTTGTTTGGGGTTCTGTGCGCTTCCTGGACTTGTAAGTCTATTTCTTTCACCAGGTGGGGGAAGTTTTTGGTCATTATTTCTTCAAATAGGTTTTCAGTATCTTGCTCTCTCTCTTCTTCTGGCACCCCCATAATTCGGATGTTGGTACGCTTGAAGTTGTCCCAGAGCCTTCTTACACTATCTTCAACTTTTTGGATTTTTTTTTTTTTGCTTTTTGCTTTTTCGGTTGAGTGTTTTTTGCTTCTTTGTATTTCAATTCTTTGACTTGATTCTTGTGTTCCTCTTGTCTGTTTTTGGGTCTCTGTATAATATTTTTTATTTCAGTCAGTGTATGTTTAATTTCTAGTTGGTCCTTTTTCATATCTTCGAGGGTCTCGTTATATTTATCGGCCTTTTCTAGGATATTCTTGAAAAGCCTTATAACCGTGGTTTTGAATTCTATATCCAGTCGTTTGTTTTCCTCCATTTCTTTCGTTTGTGATCTGATTCTTTGACGCCGCATTTTCACTGCTTCCCTAAGTTGGTAGGGTAGATTTGGGTGCTAGGTTTCCAATATGGCCCAGTGGGTCTGCCTCCCCAGTTAACCTGAGGTGGACACTCTTGGTGCACCCCTTTGTGGACTGTGTGTACAGCCTTGTTGTAATTAAGTCTTGATTGTTGTTGGTATCACTGGGAAGAATTGACCTACAGGCCAGTTGGCTGTAAGGATCAGCTGTGTCTATGCTGGGAGAAGTTCGGTGCTGGAGACAGCCTTATAGGATTAGACTTGCCAAATTGCAATAGCCTCTGTGCTCAGCTTGGATGGGGTGGAGTCTCAGGGCGGAGCAGACAGTCTTGGCTTCCCGTCAGCCTTGCCCTTGCGCGCATGTGCGCGCCTTCAGACTTCTGCCTTCCCCGGCTCTCGAGTCTCTGCCCGAGAGTCCAGACTCCCCCCACAAGAGCATGGGTCCCCAGGGGCTCGCCTGGGACTGGGGTTCACTGCAGTCAGAACTGGGGCTCAGTGCAGTCAGGAGCCTCTGATTCCCTTCCGCTAGGGAAAGCCTGTGGCAACCTCCGCAGCCTTTGTGCGCACTGGCACGCGCGCACCTTCAGACTTCTGCCTTCCCCGGCTCCCGAGTCTCCACCCGAGAGTCCAGACTCCCCCCATAAGAGCGTGGGTCCCCAGGGGCTCGCCCGGAACTGGGGTTCAGTGCAGTCAGAACTGGGGTTCAGTGCGGTCAGGGGCTTCCTTCCCCCTTCCACCAGAGAAAGTCAGCCAGACTCTCATCCGCCCTTCCTCTCTGCGCGCACAAAGACCCTTTGCCGTACCTCCAATTCTCTGTGAGCTTTTCTCTTTCCTTCTAGTTGTAGAATTTTCACTCAGCCAGCTTTCCTGTGGTGCTGGATGCTGTCCGTTCTGTCTTTTAGTTGTAGTTTTGAAATTGTTGTGCGAGGCAGCAGTTTAGGTGCTTACCTATGCCGTCATCTTGTTTTCTCCCACTTTAAAATACTTTGAAAGCAGTTCTAATTGTTTAAAATATAGTTTTATTGATTTTGAGAGGAAAGGAGAGGGAGAGTGAGATAGAAACATCACTATGTTTGAGAGAGAATCATTGATCGGCTGCCTCCTGCATGCCCCCTACTGGGGATTGAGCCTGCAACCTGGGCATAAACCCTGACCAGGAATTGAACCATGACCTCCTGGTTCACAGGTCAACGCTCAACCACTGATCCATGCCAGCCGGGCATTTCTGAAAATTTTTAATGGAATACCTCACATTAATTGGGTTATGAGCCTTGTTTTATGTTTGGATTATATAATAAAACTGTTATAGTCTAAGAATTTCAAAATAAACTTTCACCAGTTCTTTGACAAGTGTCTGTCTCCCATCATTCTCCAGCATTCTTCTGTAAGATCTCCTACCAATCCTGTTAATTGCCATCTATGAGTGACCAGACTCATCTCTTTCCTTCTAAAATGAATTCATGCCATAATTTCTGACTCCAATGTTCAATGTAGATAATCCAACCAATTTAGCTTTAAAGTTCATTGCTTCTGTTTCAATAACTTTCACCTACACCTCTCTTCGATCCTTAAACCCAGATCTAAAAACCCAGATTTATCAGCAGCAAGAAGTAAAACACAACAGAAATTTAAAACTTCAATATTTTACTATCTAATAGACACTTTTTCTCCCAGCTCTCTATAAGCTCTATACTCTCTAAGCTTTTCTTCAGAATCCTGGAAATCTTCAGCTCCTCCTTGCACTTTCTCTCCATATTTCAGAAAGCCTTCCAGTCAGCCATGCTGTACTGCTTCCTTTTATCCTCCATAAGAAGAACAACAAAGCACTCAACATTGCCAATTATCTCCCAGAGTAACACAAAGTAACAAAAATCCTGTTTCTTCAAAGATCAATCAGGATTTTTCTGGGGCCTGGCTAGTCTGGCTCAGTGGTTGAGCATCGATCTATGAACTGGGAGGTCACGGTTCTATTCCCAGTCAGAGCACATGCTGGGGTTGGGGCTCAATCCCTAGGAGGGGGTGTGCAGGAGGCAGCCGATCAATGATTCTCTCTCATCATTGATGTTTCCCTCTCTCTCCCTTCCTTCCTCTCTGAAATAAATAAAAATATATTTAAAAAAAAAAAAGATTTTCTGGGGCTTCTGGTCAGATGGCGGTGTAGGTAAATGTGATACTCACTGCCTCCCGCAACCACATCAAAATTTACAACTAAAATACAGAACAATGATCATTCAGAACCACCAGTATTACATAAAATGTTAAAGGGTCTTCTTAAAAAAGAAGAAAAAAGATTAACATATGAACAATAAAATGGCAATAAATACATATCTATCAACAATTGAATCTAAAAAAATCAAAATAAATGAACACGCAGAACAGAAACAGACTCATAGATACAGAGAACATTTCAATGGTTGCCTGATGGGAGAGGGTATGGAGGGATGGCTAAAAGAGGTGAAGGGATTTAGAAGTACAAATTAGTAGTTATAGTGTAGTCATGGGGGTGTAAAGTACGGCATAGGGAATATAGTCAATAATATTCTAACAACTATGTATGGTGTCAGATGGGTATGAGATTTTTCAGAATGATCACTTATTAAGTTTTATAATGTCTAATCCCTGGGGTATACACCTGAAATTAATATAATATTGTAGTCAAATGTAACTGAAGAAAAATAAAAAGATCAATCAAAATTTATTCTCACCTTTATCATGAAACTACCCAAGGTATCTTCTTGTCCTTTCACATTCATATAAGGAATGAATCCATTAGCACCTGCTAACTTTTTCTCCAAAAGGTCTGCTTTTTGCTCTGCCCTTTCTCTTTCAACCAGATGTACTCTGTGTAAGAGAGCAGTATGTAACAATGTCATGAAACCAGCTCAATATTCCAACTTCAATTGAAAATAATGAAATAAGCCATGGCTGGTGTAGCTCAGTGCTTAGAGTGTCAGCCTGGGCACCAGAGGATCATGGGTTTGATTCCCAGTCAAGGACATGAACCTGGGTTGCAGGTTTGATCTCCAGCCCCAGTTGGGGCATGTGCGGGAGACAACCAATCAATGTCTCTCTCTCACATCAATGTTTCTCTTTCTACCCCTCTCCCTTTCACTCTCTCTCCATGTGCCTTTGACTGGAATCAAACCGAGACCCTACATTTTGCAGGCCAATACTCTATCCACTGAGCCAAACCAGCTAGGGCTAAGCCTGTATGGAAAAAATATCCTCACTCCTTAGATAAGAGTTAAAATGATACTAATAACAATGAAAACAAATATTCCCCATTTAAAATATAGTAAATATGTGTATCAAGTAAAAATGTAACTATTTCTAAGGAGAGACTAGAAATGGTAAAGAAATGGAGAGAAATACAATCCAGTGTTAAGTCCTGTAGTAGTTACCCTGGGGGAGGTCAATTTTGAAACCATCCTTTTCAAGGAGAAATTTGAGTATGAATATTTGCTTGCCACTACTGGTAATAGTGTGATGATCAGGAGGTTCCACATGAATACAAGTACTCCTATTTTAATAACACCTGAATGTGCTCTTTTACTGGGGTTTGATGAGGGGAAAGGAACTAGAAATAATGATACAGCAATAGAGAACAGCATATCTAAAAACTTTATTTATTATCAAATATACAAACAGCTAATTATTTGGTTCTTATTTGATTATTAATTGCAAGGTATTGGTAATATTTTCTATCCTGTAGCTAGGTTAAAGTTTCAATTCATCTTCCATGATTTTTATGTCCTTTTCTAAGAATTGCATCCTACAGAGTTATTGAATTTGAGTTAGGTCAACAGAAATTATCCGAATAATCTAAAGAAAAAGTTTAATTCAAAAATTATGTTAGAGACAGGTAGGACACACTCAATAGGTCTAATATACCAATAGGTCTAACATATTGTAGCCCTAGAATGAGAGTATAGAGAGAATGGGATAGAAACAATATTTGAAAAAGTAATTTCCAAGAATTTTCCAAACCTGATGAAAGATATCAATTTATAGATTCAATAAGTTCTGCAAATCCTAAGCCTTCCTAAGACATATAGTCAAATTTTTATCAATTAAAAGCAGTCAGAGAAAAAGCACACATTACCTCAAAGGTACGACAATAAAATTGATGACTGAGTTTTCAACAGAAGCTATAGAAGTCAGAAGATAACCAAATGATATCTTAGAGGGCTGAAAGTAAAAATACTGAAATCCCAGAATTCTATACACAATTAAAAAAAAAAACACTCTTCAAAAAAAATGAAGACAAAATAAACATAGTTTCAGAAGAAAAAAATGGAAAAATTGTCAGAAGAACTGCATTATAAGAAACCTACAGGCAATTTCTCAGGATGAACAAAAATGATCCCTAGTGTGCACAGAACTGTAGAAAGGAATGAAATGCATCAGAAAGGGAAAATGGGAATTTATACTGGCAGTTAATTAAAATGATAATGATATCTTATGGGATTCATAACACTTGAAATGTTAAAATATATCATATCAATAGTACAAGAGCATGAGATAGCTAAATGAAGTTAAACTGTCATAAGGCTTTTATTTTAGAATATCATAAAAATACAGATCTAAAGTAGACTAATAATATGCATTTTGTAATCATGAGATCTAGGTAAAAACGTAAAAACTAAATGATAAAAGATATTACAGGAAAAAAATAGAATAAAAAAAGTGGATTAATCCAAAGAAAATGGTGAAGGAGTAATAAAGGAACAGAGAACAAATGGGAAAATCAAACAATAAATACCAATATGGTAGACTTAAATCTAACAATTAATGTTTCTCTCTCATCTGATGTTTCTAACTCTCTATCCCTCCCCCTTCCTCTCTGAAAAAAATCAATAAAATATATTTTTTAAAAAAGAGTTATAGTTTTAGCACTTAAATTTTAGGTCTTTGTTCCATCTTGACAGAATCACACCCTGGCTGGTGTGCTCACTGGTAAGAGCATTGGCCGGCACACTGAAGAACGGTTCCCATGTTCGATTCTGGTCAAGGGCATATACCTGGATTGCAGATTCCATCCCAAATGGGCCACATGCGGGAGATGACTAATTAATATGTCACTCTCACATCAATGTTTCTCTCTCTCTGCGCCCCCCCTCCCCCACTTCTCTCTCTTCCCACTACCCTTCCATTCTCTCAATGGAAAGAAATGTCCTCAGGTGAGGGTTAACAACAACAATAAAAATAAGACAAGATAATCAGATTGGATTAAAAATAAAACATCTAATGCTAAGCATTTTGCAAGATATATACTTTACATATAAGGACACAGAAACATGCAAATGAAAAAATGGAAAAAGACATACCATGAGAACAATATGATGGTGTAGCTAAATTAATACCAAAGTAGATTTTTAAAGCAAGAAGTATTGAGTTGTACACTTTAAGTCTGTATGGGTTTTTTTTGTGTGTGTTTGTGTGTGTGTGTGTGTGTGTTTTAAAATATATTTTTATTGATTTCAGAGAGGAAGGGAGAGAAAAATAGAAACATCAGCCGAAACCGGTTTGGCTCAGTGGGTAGAGCGTCAGCCTGCGGACTGAAATGTCCCAGGTTCGATTCCGGTCAAGGGCATGTACCTTGGTTTCGGGCACGTCCCCAGTAGGGGGTGTGCAGGAGGCAGCTGATCGATGTTTCTCTGTCATCGATGTTTCTAACTCTCTATCCCTCTCCCTTCCTCTCTGTAAAAAAAATCAATAAAATATATTTTTAAAAAAAAAGAAAAAGAAAAAAGAAACATCAGTGATGAGAGAGAATCATTGATCAGCTGCCTCCTGCATGCCCCCAACTGGGGATCAAGCCCGCAAGTGGAGCATGTGCCTTTGACTGTAATAATGCCAGGACCACCCTAACCGGTTTGGCTCAGTGGATAAAGCATCAGCCTGCAGACTGAAGGGTCCCAGGTTCGATTCCAGTCAAAGGCAACCTTGGTTGCGAACATAACCCCAGTAGGGGGCGTGTAGGAGGCAGCTGATTGATGTTTCTCTCTCATTGATGTTTCTAACTCTCTATTCCTCTCCCTTCTTCTCTGTAAAAAATCAATAAAATATATATTTTTAAAAATAATAAAAAATAATACCAGGTCCCTACATTTCACAGGCTGACACCATCCACTGAGCCAAACCAGCTAGGGCTAAGCCTGTATGGTTTTATTGACCAGTGTTGTCACCCCAATGAATTCAATTTTTAAAAAAAAATCTTCAAATGGAAATGTTAAGAAGTGAAAAAACAACTATTCAGTCATTTGTCTGTTTTTTTAAAATGATATTGGATTTGTAAAACTATATCAATAATATTTTATTATTAGACCCCTAACTCACACCACATACAAAACTTAGTCAAGATGGAACAAAGACATAAATGTAAGTGCTAAAACTGTAACTCTTTTTTTTAAATATATTTTATTGATTTTTTACAGAGAGGAAGGGGGAGAGATAGAGAGTTAGAAACATCAGATGAGAGAGAAACATCCATCAGCTGCCTCCTACACACCCCCTACTGGGGATGTGCCCACAACCAAAGTACATGCCCTTGACTGGAATTGAACCTGGGACCCTTCAGTCTGCAGGCCGACGCTCTATCCACTGAGCCAAACCAGTTAGGGCTAAAACTATAACTCTTAAAAGAAAACATACTTGTAAATCTTCACAACCTTAGATTAGGCAGTGGTTTCTTAGGTATGATGACATCAAAGACACAAGTGACAAAAAAAGATAAACTACATCAAAATTAAAAAATTTTTGAGCTTCAAAGGACACCATCCTATATAATAAAGAGGTAATATGCAAATTGACCATCATGCCCTCGCACAAGATGGCTGCCCCCATGTGGTCAAAGATGGCCAGCAGGAGAGGGCAGTTGTGGGCGACCAAGCCAGCAGGGGAGGGCAGTATGGGGTGACCAGGCGGGCAGGGGAGAGCAATTGGGGGAAAACAGGCCTGCAGGGGAGGGAGGGCAGTTGGGGGTGATCAGGCCAGCAAGGGAGCAGTTAGGCGTCAATCAGGCTGTCAGGGGAGTGGTTAGGGGATGATCAGGCTGGCAGGCAGAAGTGGTAAGGGGCAATCAGGCAGGCAGGCAGGCAAGTGGTTGGGAGCCAGCAGTCCCAGATTGTGAGAGGGATGTCTGACTGCCGGTTTAGCCCCAATCCCGGTGGGATTGGGGCTAAACCGGCAGTCAGACATCCCCCAAGGGGTCCCAGATTGGAGAGGTTGCAGGCTGGGCTGAGGGACACCCCCCTCCAGTGCACGAATTTTGTGCACCGGGCTTCTAGTTAAGAAAATAAAAAGACAACCCACAGATGGGACCGAAAATATATGCAAATAATATATCTGATAAGGGTCTGGTATCCAAAATATATAAAGAACACTTACAACTAAACCATAAAAAGACAACCCAATTTAAAAATAGGCAAAGGATCTGAATAGATATTTCTACAAAGAAGATATACAGATGGCCAGTAAGCACATGAAAAGATGTTCAAAATCTTTAGTCATTATATACACACAAATTAAAATTACAATGAGATTCGACTTCATATCTACCAGAATGTCTATAATGAGAAAGATGAATAATAATGTGCTGGTGAGAATGTGGAAAAATTGGAATCTTCATATATTTCAGGTAGTAATTTAAAATTGTGTGGCTGCCTTGGAAAAGAGCTTGAAAGTTCATTTAAAAGTAACTTTAAAAAGTTAAACACAGCCCTGGCTGGTCTGGCTCAGTGGATAGGGGGCATCGGCCTGCGGACTGAATGGTCCCAGGTTCGATTCCGGCCAAGGGCATGTACCTTGGTTGCAGGCACATCCCCAGCAGGAGGTGTGCAAGAGGCAGCTGATCGATGTTTCTCTCTCATCGATGTTTCTAACTCTCTATCCCTCTCCCTTCCTATCTGTAAAAAATCAACAAAATATATTTTTAAAAAAATTAAACACAGAGTTACTTTATGATCTAGCAACTGTTCTTCTAGGGCATATACCTAAGAGAAATGAAACATATCTATACTAATCAAAGCCAAGGTGGCCCTTGCGCCTTCGCGTGACGTCCTCACATCATCACAAGATGGTCACCCCCACACCATCACAAGATGGCTGCCACCAGATGGCCACCACAAGATGGCCGCCACAAGATGGGCGCCACAAGATGGCCTGCAGGGGAGGGCAGTTGGGGGCGAGATCAGGCCGGCAGGGGAGTGCAGTTGGGGGTGACCAGGCCAGCAGGGGAGGGCAGTTGGGGGCCATCAGTATGGCAGAGGGCAGTTAGGGGCGAGATTAGGCTGGCAGGGGAGGTCAGCTGGGGGCAACCAGGCCTGCAGGGGAGGGAAGCTGGGGATGATCGGGCATGTAGGGAAGTGCAGCTGGGGGCGAGAGCAGGCCGATAAGGGAGGGCAGCTGGGGGCAACTGGGCCTACAGGGAAGGGCAGCTGGGGGCGACTGGGCCGGCAGGGGAGGGCAGCTAGGGGCGACTGGGCCAGCAGGGGAGCAGTTAGGCATCAATCAGGCCAGCAGGGGAGCGGTTAGGGAGCAATCAGGCTGGCAGGCAGAAGTGGTTAGGGGCAATCAGGCAGGCAGGCAGGCGAGCATTTTGGAGCCACCAGTCCCAGATTGTGAAAGGGATGTCCCATATTGGAGAGGGTGCAAGATGGGTTAAGGGACATCCCCCTCATGCACAAATTTTGTGCACCGGGCCTCTAGTAGTCATATAAAAACCTAACAAAAAATGTTCATAACAGCATTATCCATAAAGCCCCTCTCTAAAGGAAACAACCCAATGTCCATCAATTGATTAATGGATACACAAAATGTAGTATACCCATATAACAGAATATTATTCAGCAATAAAAAGAATGAATTACCAATTTATGCTGTAACATGAACGAATCTTGAAAACATTGTGCTAAAGTGAAAGAAGTCAGACACAGAGACTATATATTATATAATTGAACTCATATGAAATGTTCAGAAAAGGTAAGTCCATAGGGGGAAAAATAGTGAATTGGTGGTTGTCAGAGACTGGAGAGGGTGTAATAGAGAGTAACTGGAATGGACATAGATGGGGTTTCTTTAGGGGGCAATAAAAATGTTCTGGAATTAGATAGTGGTGATGGTTGTACAACCTGTGAATTTACTAAAAACTACACAATTGTACACTTTAAAAGGGTGAATTTTAATGGTATATGAATATCTCAATAAAATTTTTAATATATAATAATTTTGAGTTAAGCATTATGTGAAATTCTTCTATATTTAAATTCTGTGATCGATCAGGAATATAGACTTCATATACTATTTCCAAGCTTATGACAAACAATGTGTGAAAACAAACTGGAAAATTCCTGGCTCTCAGAGCCCAGCGCCTCTGCCAAGTCTTCCGGGGCAAGTGTGAATGCCCTGTAGTGCATCGTGGAGACAATCAGCAGTTCTGCTAGCAGAAAACATGCAAGCATGCCCTACCAGTCAGTTGCCTGCTGGGAAGCAACACCTTCAGGGAGGCCAAATCCCGTGCTTTACTCTGAAGCTTGTAGCAAAGAAGTCTGCTGAGGACCACCTTCAGGCCACAAGTGATGAATGACTGCCTCCAAGTCTCAAGAAAATATTTTTCTTCTAACCAAATAAATTTTAGATATTTCAGACCTTTCCTGTGGCCTAGTCCTATATCCAAAATTCTATAGAAATTGTAGAGTTTCTACTCAACTAAGGAAACTGGGTAAAGGAGTATACTTTTAAATAATAATGGCCTGGTTTGTTTGAAGTAGTTTGAACTTAAGAAAAATAAAAATCTTACCACCAAATATACCAAAATGCAGCTCCTTCATAAGCAAATTACTATTGTTTCTATACCTGAAATATTGTATGTGTTTTATTTACTGGATATTTACATTTGGGGAAGGAAAACATTTTTTTATTTAAAAATTTAGATTTGTAATTTGTTGTTCCTAAGATTTTTTACATGATAACACAATTTGTTCTTTTTTCACAAATTTACAATCCTCCTATATAATAAAAGCCTAATATGCTAAGTGTCCAGTCATCTGGTCGGCCATTCAACCAATCAAAGCATAATATGCTAATGATATGCTCAACTGCTTGCTATGATGTGCACTGACCACCAGTGTGCAGATGCTCTGACCAGTAGGTTAGCTTGCTGCTGAGGTCTAGCCGACCAAGACTGAACGAGATGGGCCAGACACTCCCTGGAGCCCTCCCGTGGTCCCTCCCCAGTTGGCCAACCTCCCGCGTCTCCAGTAGTGCACCAGTGGGGTCTCTAGGCCTGGCCTGTGCCCTTTCGCAATCTGGGCTGAGGGACCCTGCCCCAGTGCACAAATTTTGTGCACCAGGCCTCTAGTATATAATAAAAGGCCAATATGCAAATTGACTGAACTGCAGAGCGACTGGTTGCTATGATGCACACTGACCACCAGGGGGCAGACACTCAATGCAGAAGCTGCCTCCTGCTGGTCAATGCACTCCCACAGGGGGAGTGCCACTCAGCCAGAAGCCCTGAGCTGGGCTCACAGCTGGCAAGCGCAGCTGTGGTGGTGGGAACCTCTTCTGCCTCCGTGGCAGTGCTAAGGATGTCCAAATGACAGGGGTAGCGGGCCTAAGCTGTTAGTCAGACATCCCTTGAGGGCTCCCAGACTGCAAGACGGTGCAGTCCAGGCTGAGGGACTCCACCCCTCGCCCCCCGAGTATACAAATTTCATGCACCGGGCCTCTAGTTTCTAAACAAAGATAAGCCAGTGTAAAATTGGGGGAAGAATAGGCTTTATTAATCAAATGATGTCTTTCTTTTTCTAAATGAGAAGATTGTTTCATTTTTAACATTAGACATGAGAGCTGTTTCTTAGTAAATTTGTTTGAAAAGAATGTGTTATAAAGCAGATTTTATCTTTGTCTTATTAAGTTCCTCTACTCTATAGTTCTGATTGTACTTTAAAAATGCTTTATTTTAGCCCTAGCAGGTTTGACTCAGTGGATAGAGCATATGCTTGGGGACTGAAGGGTTCCAGGTTCAATTCCGGTCAAGGGCACATGCCTGGGTTGTGGGCTCGGTCCCTGGTAGGGAGCGGGGCATACAGGAAGCAGCAAATGAATAATTCTCTTTCATCATTGATGTTTCTATCTCTCCCTCTTCCTTCCTCTCATTTTAAAATAATATTTTTAAATGCATTATTTTAGGTCTTTAAAAAGATCTTTATGATTTACAGACATTGCAAATTAAAAACAAAGTAATGTTGCAGGGGGAGATAATTCCCTACCTTAGACGGTTTTCTAGCTCTATAATTCTTTCATTTAGATCCAAGTTGCCTCTTTCAAGAGTCTGATTATTGATGCTTTTCAAAGATTTAACTTTAGTTAGAGAAGCAATAAGGTCCTCCAAGTCCTTGATATCACTTTTCAGGGAGATTATCTGAAACGACTGTTTTGAGTTATCTTCTTTGTAACTTTCTAGCTCATTCTTCATATCTTGCAACGAACTTTCTTTTATGAAAAGTTTGTTTTGAAGATTTCTTAGCTAATGAGAAAGGAAAAGTATTATTTAAAATCATTTATAATTTTGGTTTTAGAAAATTCATGATTTTCAATCAACATGGGTATTTAAATTACATGCTATCTATAATAATAAAAGTGTAATATGCTAATTAGACCAGACAGCTGAACAACCTTCTGGATGTCCTTCTGGACGACCTTCCAGACGAAGCTGGGGCTGCAAGGGCCAAGGCAAGCTGCCGCGGCTGCGAGAGCAAGCCCCTTGCACGAATTTCGTGCAACAGGCCTCTAGTAATACAATAAAACAAAAGCTTTCAAATCTAACAGTATATTCCAATATTAAATACATTTTAAAAATTATATCAAATTGACACATACGGTTTGAATAAGAGAATTTATTCTCATCAACATTAAAGGGGAAGCGAAACAAGAGAGCCACCACAGGCTGCTATTGGAAGGAAAGGATCAAAAAGGATTGAAGAGTGAGGTAAGTGATTTGATTATCTTTGGGTAACATTTTTAAAATCTCTGCTCTTCTATCTGGTAAGTAAAGAAAGTTCACTAGATGAAAAAAAAAAATTGAGGTATTTTTAGAACTCTTCACATGCCAGATCTCAACAAATGTTGAGTTGTAACTCTATCCCTATTGAATATATCCCAACTTCTGGTAATCACAATAATTGTTAAAATCCTGTAGCATTACCTTCATTATTTTAACCAGTTAAGTCAGGGGTTGTCTGCACTTCAGTGGTTACCATTCACCTAAGATAACATAAAAATAATGAATGCCCCCTGGAATTGTGCAATGCAGTGGTCCCATTTCCCTGAACTATGGCATAAGAACTGTGTTTTAAGATCTCGTTTGCAGTTATGCTATTGTTAGGATACTGTTAAGATATGTTTTGTGAAAAATAAGGCAGCATGAGTCTCAGACTCACACAGTATTGATTTCTAGGTCTAGTTTAATTTTGTTCTAATAACCAAGCTGTCAATTAATTTTCCAGAGCACTTGCCAGTTTTCTTTCTTTCTTTCTTTTCTTTCTTTCTTTCAATTTTATGGTTGGGGGTCACCACAACCTGAGGAACTGTATTAAAGGGTCATGGCATTAGAAAGGTTGAGAACCACTGTTTTAAAGCATAAAACTCAGCTGTTTTTAGTGTATTCACAGGTTGTGCAACCATCGCCAAGATCTAATTCCAGAACATTTTCATTATCCTCTAAAGAAACCCTATACCCATTAGTAGTTACTCCCTATTATTCTTTTCCCTCTCAGCCTCTGGCAACCACTCATCTACTCTCTCTCTCTGTGAATTTGCTTATTTTAGACATTTCATATGAATGAAATTATACAATATGTTGCTTCTTGTAATTGGTTTTTACTTAGTATAATATTTTCTATGTTCATCCATGTTACAGCATGAATCAGTACTTTATTCCTTTTTATGTTTGAATAAAATGCTATTGTATGGATATACCACATTTGTTTAGCCTCTCATTAGTTGATGGACATTTGAATTATGCCCAATATAAATAATGCTACTATGAACATTCATTTATAAGTTCTTATGTGAATATATATTTCAATTCTCTTATGTATCTACCTAGGAGTGAGATTGCTGGCTCACATGGTAACACTATGTTTAGCTTTTAGAGTGTACAACATCTGAAATGATAACATTTTAGGAATGGAGGAGAGATTAGTGGTTGCCAGGGGTTGAGGGTGGGGGAAGGAAATGGGTGTGGATAGAAAATGGCAATAGGAAGGATATTAGTGGTGTTGTGCAGGAGACAGCCGATCGATGTTCTGCTCTCATATAGGTGTTTCTCTCTCTCTCTCCTTCTCCCTTTCTCTCTCTCTAGAAATCAATAAGAATATTAAAAAACAAAACAAAATAAAAATGCTTAATATGCATAACTTATTAGACAAATTTTGAGTGTGGCAGTTTATAAGCAATTTTCTAATATCCTAGCACTTGGCAGTCAACTTAAAAGCACTTAATCTTCAAAGGGATTTCTCTGGCCAAAGACAAATTATTATCTAAATTATTGCTCCTCAGTGATGAGAGAATATTGAGAAAAAAGCAAAACTGAATTGAGGTAATACTTTGAGCCCTTTATCAGAATGTGTTTTGCCCCTGCTTTTACAGAGGATGTACTTTCCCATAGTATTTTATTTTCAGATAATCCATATACCTCAGCTAAAAGATTCTTGTTTTTCACCAACAAACCAGCAAGGTCAGGATGGTCTGGGTCAGCAGTCGTTTTGTTGTATATGATTGGGTTCCTGGTGGAAACTTCTTTAAGAGGTGGATCAAAACAAGCCTACACAGAGAAACTGCAAATTAACTAAACATGTACTCTGTAGATCAACCCACAATGTTCTAGCCTACACAAAATCAAATAAGTAGCTCTAAATAGAATACAACTTTAAAACATTCATTTTAAGGTGTGACCCTAACAATGACAATAGGTCTCAGAAAAAAAAAGCAAGTAACATGATCTATACTTTTATTTTGATTATTATCTCATTCACTATGTAAAATTCTTATCTCTCCTACTACATTAAAGGTACCTAAGAGGAGGATATATTTCTGATGTATCGCTATCATCCCATACTAGGTGCCAAAACTACAGATTGACTAAAGAACCCAACAGGAAAGGAACTCTAAATAGAAAGTTAACTTATATATGATAGAACTTTTCTCCCAAACTAATCTTATAAAAATATTAAAAAATGTATAAGGAGACTAAAGCAAAAATAAACAAAGAAATATGGCATACTCTATGATTTTAGGTTTGTACATGACTATTCTATTTTTATGCACTCATAGGATTTATCAACACTTCAAATTAGAAAGATAGTCAGCTATGCTTCATATAGTAGAAAGTAAAAGCCATAAATTTTGACCATATCAGGCACAGAGAAAATTCCAACTCCAAGATCTGTTCCCAGGAGAAACCTGAATTGCCCAATATGAGTGGCTTTCCTGCACAATCTACCAGTAGAATGTTTGCACATCAAAGAAGCTGTTGCTAGGGGAATGCATCACAGAAGTCCAGGAAAGGGAAAGGGGGATCTCTAAAAGTGGTACTACTAGTAAGATTCGTGGGTCTTTATTTCCCTAGTTAATGAAGGGAAAACACAAAGTGGTTTCATCAAGCATTAGTGAACTTCAGAACTCTTAAGAAAGTGACCCCACTGAAAGTGGGGGCAAATGTGAAACTCACATTTTGGGTCTTTCTTTTGAGAAATTCTTGGAATAAGTCAAATTTTATATTCCAATACCTACACCTAATCAAGGTAGAAGTACTTTGAGGAGAAAAATGATGATTCCATCTACTATTCCTAAAGCAAAGATGATTTGTCTGAAATGCTGATATTCCAGGGATGTACTTTTATGCCAGAGGAAGTATATCCCTATTATATATTCTTGATATCAGAATCTCTAGGATTATATTTCAAATATCATCTAAGAGTTGTCAACTTTGCCTGTACATCCGGATTAAAAAAAATACACCTCAATACATACTGATACCTTGACCCTATCACATGTTCTGACTTAATTGGTCTACAGTGAAGCCTAAGAGCATAAAATTTTTAAAAAGCTACACATGTGATTCTAATGTGACTTTAGGGTTGAGAATGACTGTTCCATTACCTTCATTTTTATATGATAAAAATGAAGCAGGGAGAAATTGATTTTCATAGGAATGAAAGTAATGTTTACTAACTAAACCAGGAAAATAAGAAATATTTTTTCCTCTCAAACTAGCTTTTAAAGCTGCATCCACAAGCAGTAGAAATGTAAGCATAAACAAAACAGGAAATTTCTTGTATAGTTTACATTCTGGTGAAAAAAGAAGAAAACAGCAAACAAGCATATAAATAAATACAATCATTTTAGATAGTGATAACTGCTGTGAATAAAATAGACTAATGTGACAATAATGAGGAGGCAACTTCTGATGATGTAATCAGAGGGCCTGTTTGGAATCTATACTAATAAAAGGGTAATATGCTAATTATACCGTACATCTTCCAGACAAAGCCATGGTGGTGGGGGCTGAGGCAGAGGTGGTTAGGGGCGATCAGGCCAGCAGGGGAGGGCAATTAGGGGCGATCAGGTCAGCAGGCAGAGGTGGTTAGGGGTGATCAGGCTGGCAGGCAGAGGTGGTTAGGGATGACCAGGCAGGCAGAAGTGGTTAGGGGCGATCAGGCAGGCAGGTAGGTGAGCAGTTAGGAGCCAGCAGTCCCGGATTACGGGAGGGATGTCCAACTGCCAGTTTAGGCCTGATCCCGCAGTCAGACATCGCCTGAGGGGTCCCAGATAGGAGAGGGTGCAGGCCGGGCTGAGGGACCCTCCCCACCCCCCCACTCCGTGCACGAATTTCATGCACCAGGCCTCTATTATATTAATAAAAATTAAATCATACACTTTATTGGGTAACCTGCCTTTACCATTTAACAATGTTTGAAAGCTATCTTACAGTATATCTATAGATGTATATCTATTATTCCTTTAACAACTGCAACCATCCTGATAGAAATTTGTTTTTTTTACTATTGATATCAAGACTGTGAGGAACACTTTCATGCACTTATCTTTGTATATATGTGTAAATATTACTCTAGAATTAATTCCTAGAAGTGAAATTACAAGGTCAATTACAATTCAAGGTTTTGCTAGATATTATCAAATTACCCTCAAAAAGCTTGTAAAAATAGAGTTTCTACACAAAGAATACTTTTTTGTTTGTTTGTTAATTCTCACCCAAGGACATTTTTTCCATTGCTTTTTAGAGAGAGTGAAAGAAAGGGAGGGAGGGGTGGAATAGAGAAAGAGACAGACAGACATGGGTTGCACAAATATACTAAAAATCACATTTAATCCCTGACCGGTTTGGCTCAGTGGATAGAGCGTCGGCCTGCGGACTGAAAGGTCCCAGGTTCGATTCCGGTCAAGGGCATGTACCTTGGTTGCGGGCACATCCCCAGTAGGGGGTGTGCAGGAGGCAGCTAATCGATGTTTCTCTCTCATCGATGTTTCTAACTCTCTATCCCTCTCCCTTCCTCTCTGTAAAAAATCAATAAAATATATATTTTTTAAAAATCACACTTAAAATCAGAGTGAATTTTATAGTGTGTAAACTGTACCTCAATAACACTATTTATAAAACAAAAACAAAAAACAAAAACAAAAAAAAGAGAGTCTCTAATTCCATATATAGGGCAACTGTAAAATATCCTCAGAATTTAGGAATAAGGCAAAAGCTATCTTCCAACAAAAGCCCAGAAATTTAAAAAAATAAACAAGTTCAATAGATGAGTTCTGCCATTACTTGAAACATGCCACCCTAAGAAGTGGTTTATAAAAGCAACTAAGCTAGGTAGCTCAGTTGGTTGAAGCATCGTCCTGTGCACCAAAAGACTACAGGTTTGATTCCCAGTCAGGGCACATACCTAGATTGAGGGCTCAATCCCCCGTCGGGGCGAGTGAGGGAAGCAACCGACCGATGTTTCTCTCTCTCCCTCCCTCGCTTTTTCTAAACATCAGGGAAAACATCTTCTTGGGTAAGGATTAAAAAATAAATAAGCCCAGCTGGTGTGGCTCTGTGGTTGAGCGTTGACCTATGAACCATGAGATTGTGGTTCGATTCCCGGTTAGGGCACATGCCCCAGTTGCAGGCTCAATCCCCAGTGTGGGGCGTGCAAGAGGCAGCTGATCAATGATTCTCTCTCATCATTGATGTTTCTATTTCTCTGTACCTCTCCCTTTCTCTATGAAATCAATAAAAATATATAAATCCCTGGCCGGTTTAGTTCAGTGGGTAGAGCATCAGCCTGCGGAATGAGGGGTCCCAGGTTAGATTCCAGACAAGGTCACATGCTTGGACTGCGAGCTCAGTCCCCAGTAGGGGGCATGCAGGAGGCAGCCTACCAATGATTCTCATCATGGATGTTTCTATCTCCTTCTCCCTTCCTCTCCAAAATTAATTAAAAAAAATTAAAAATATATAAAAATAAATAAATTGCCCTGGCCAGTGTGGCTCAGTTGGTTAAGGATCATCCCATGCACCAAAAGGTCTCTAGTTTGATTCCCAATCAAGGCACATACCCAGGTTGTGGGTTCTATCTCTGGTCAGGGTGCATAAGGGAGGCAACGGATCGATGTTTCTCTCTCAC
Organism: Plecotus auritus; assembly: GCF_963455305.1. NCBI lineage: Eukaryota > Metazoa > Chordata > Mammalia > Chiroptera > Vespertilionidae > Plecotus > Plecotus auritus. The sequence goes on along the minus strand of NC_137770.1, from coordinate 34,445,340 downwards.
ACTGATATTTTTCTCTCTCTCCGTCCTTCCTTTCTTTCTAAAATCAATAAAGCCCTGGCTGGTGTTGTTCAGTAGTTAGAGTGTCCGCCTGTGCACCAAAGGGTCGCAGGATTGAGTCCCAGTCAAGGGCACGTACCTGGGTTTCAGGTTTAATCCCTGGCCCCAGTAGGAGCACATGTGGGAAGCAACCAATTGATGTCTCTTTCACATTGATGTTTGTCTTTCTCTCTCTCTCTCTCTCTGACTTTCCCTCCCTCCCTTCCACTCTCTCTAAAAATCAATGGAAAAAAATATACTCAGGTGAGGATTAACAACAATAATGTATATATTTAAAATAAATAAATAAAAATAAAAGTAACCCAGATATTTTGTCAAATCCAAAGTGACCTGAAAAAGTTCACTATCTCAAAGAATTAACTGTATCCCCATGTTCATTCCAGCATTATTCACAATAGCCAAGACATAGAAACTAAGTGTCCATCAATGTGAGACAGGCCAGGAAGCCAGGACACGTGGAATAGAGAAACTGAGACAAATAGCTGAAAAAACTGGCTGAGAAATTTACAGAAGGTCACCTCCATAGCGATGACATCTAGGCCTCATTTGTGTGTCAGCTCCAGGCCCAGAAAAGCAGCAAAAACAGGTGGGCAAGGCCAGGACCAGCTGCAATGACTGATCACCCCCTGCCCAGGTACTGACCAATCAGTAGAGGCCACAACCATGAAAGAGCACACCTGAAAAACTGATGAATATTCTGCTGAAGCCCTCCTGAGGCCCACCCTAAGATTCCTGCCTGCAAGAGAGACAAAAGCCTCAAGCCAAAGAAGCCAGCTCATGCTCTCCCTCTAGGGAGCAGCCTGCACATTCCCTTCGTCTTCCCCAACTTTTCCCCCATGGGCATGCATCTCCTAAACTCTAAGGGACCCCACAAGACTTGCAACCAGGGGAGCAATGGGGAGCGGCAGCTCACCTGGGCTAACCTGTCTCCAAGGCCCCCTTTTCTCTGACTTCCCAGTGAGCCAAAGCAGCCCAGCCTGAGCTCTCCTGTTGCTTCTTCTATGTGAAGCCCTTCCTTATTTTCACTGTCCCCAGCTTTAAAAAACATAACCTCATAGTCACCTGGACTCATGTTGTGAAATCTTTCCTACTGGAAGTCAAGAACCCTCACACTACCATCTGGCCCTAGGCAGACTCAGGGCCTGGTCCCCTGTACGTTAACAAATGGATAAATGGATAAAGCCATTTTTAAAAAAGGAAATCCTGCCTTTAAAGACAACAGGGATGGACCTTGAGGGCATCACCTTAAGTGAAGTCGGAGAAAGACAAACACTGTAAGATATTATTTGAATGTGAGATCTAAAAAAGCTGAATTTATAGAAATACAGGGGCAAGGGTGGTAGGGAAATAGGGAGATGGTAGTCAAAGGCTACAAACTGCCTACTATAAAGTTAATAAATTCTAGAGAGCTAATGTACAGTATGGTGACCATAATTAACCATACGGTATATATATTTGAATGTTAAGAGTAAACGTTAGCCTGGCCGGTGTGGCTCAGTAGTTAGGCATCCACCTATGAACCAGGTCACAGATTCCTGGTCAGGGCACAGGCCAGGGTTGGGAAGTTCATTTCAGTAGGGGGCGTGCAGGAGGCAGCAGATGGATGATTCTCTCTTCATTGCTGTTTCTCTCTCTCTCTCTCCCTCTCCTTTCTTCTCTGAAGTCAATAAAAAAATATTTTTAAGAGAGTAAATTTTAAATATTATCACCATGCACACAAAAAAGATAATTATGTGAGGGGATGGAAATCTTAGCTACCTAATTGTGGTAAGAATTTTGTAATAAATGCGTGTATTAAAACCATCACGGTGTACACCTTAAACTTACATTCATGTCCATAATACCTCAAAAATGAGGGGAGGAGAAGGGAAGGGAGGGACTTAGGAGACCTGAACAATTTATCTCTGAACTGTGTTGGATGACTGTAACCTAACTCATAGGACTCAGGACATTTGCAAAACCAGTCCTCACCAACATCCAGCTGCCTGGGGTCCTCAGTTCTTCTCCCTAATCTCCCCTATGGTCCAGAGTGAACGCCTACAGGGAGGCCGAGCCCGCCCTTGCTGGTCACTAGGTATCTAGTTTACCTCAGGCCTCTAACCCTGCTCCAACCCCAGATCTGCGCGGGGATCTGACAAAGTCGAGCCTTGACGACCCTTCCTCTGCACCGGCCGACCCCGCGGCTACCCCGGACACGGAGGCGGAGGCGCTGCAGCCTAAACAGGAGGCGGGGCCTAAAACAGCGGGCGGGGGCTTCAACCTAGGCCGAGCCTCAGTCACCTGAAATCTTAAAGTTACGGGCGCCACCCAGACCCTCCGACTCAGCCTTGGGGTGGGGGCACCAGTTTGATAACGTGGTTGGGCGTGACCGCCACCGCAGAATCCGCGCGCGAGAGTCCCGCCAGACGCTTTGGATCCCCGGGGACTTGCGCCCCTGTATCCAGGCGGGTCTGGGAGACCGTCTGGCTCCCGCGCCCGCGAAACCGATCTCCCGCTAAACCGCCCCTCCACCTCCGCACCCGATAGGCTGGAATAGAGACCCCACCCCCGCTTCCGCGGTTCCCCGCCCCACACGAAGGCGCTATCTGAAATGACTTCTTCCACCAGCCACGCATTTCTTCCCTCCAGGCATCGCGGAGTTGAAACTCCCGCCGCATTCCAGACCCTCTAACTCCTCGCTCCTCCCTGATAAGGGAGATACGTTCTTCCGGACTGCGCACGCGCAGGCACGTCCGGGAGCGGAGGGGGCGCAGGCGCAGAAGCAAGCTCCTCCCTGGCGGCGCTAACCTCGTGGGCTGGGCTGTCCGCAGCAGTGAAGGGAGTCAAGCCTTGACTTTTGCGGTATTCGTCGTGGGCAGCGGACTATTAAAGGTCATGGCACCGGCGGAAATCTTGAACGGGAACGTGGTCTCCACGTAAGCACCTGTCGTTGTCAGGGCGCGTTGGGCTGCAGGCAAGGGTTCTGAGCAGGGTGGGCAGGTCAGCAGCAATGGACGCATTTTTTTTTTTATTTTTTTTTTTTTTGCGGGAAGGAGACAGCGCAAAATCAGACCAGCCCGGTGGGGAGGAAGGACGTTGTCCTGAGCCCTTCACATCGGAAGACTGGTCTCCTGTAGCTGAGGAAAGGGGCTCCGGGCACAGTCTGCGTTTGCAGATGGGCTGCCTGGTGCTGTGCCCGCTGGCTACGGTGCTTCTGGGACAAGTCCTCTTACCTGGCCCGCTCTGCTCCCGAAAGTGCAGCTGCTGACAACTTTACTAGAAGACAGAGTAGTTGGGGCTTCCTGCAGCACCACAGTCAGAACTCAGATATCCAGTTTACCTCCTTCCCCTATAATTTGGCGGTAACATAGGATCTTTTTACCCACTACACCAGAGTCATCATTTGCTGAGGGGCTCAATTTTTAAAAATATTTTTAAAAATTAATTTCAGAGAGGAAGGGGGAGAAAGAGAGAGAAACATCAATGATGAGAGAGAATCATTTATCAGCTGCCTCCTGCACACTGGGGATCGAGCCCACAACCCAGGCATGTGCCCTGAGGGGGAATTTAACCTTGACTTCCTGGTTCATAGGTCGATGCTCAACCAACTGAGCCATGCCTGCCAGGCAGGGGCTTAATTTCCCCTTCAATTTAATGCTCCACTAACAGCCATCTCCGTTTTCTGGTCCTAGAGTTAAATTCTAGTTTGGCTCGTGAATTTTGACAATATTCCATATTCCATTTGACTTCTTCCTGTGTTAACCCTACTGGAATACCTTGTGGATATGATTGCCAGACTTACTCCCAGGAAGTAATACCCCTCTACTTTTTGTTTAGGAGGTGACTAGTGAGGAAAGATGAGACTAGAAGAGAGAAAGACATACAGGGTGGTGCAAAAATAGGTTACAGTAGTTCCTATGGAAAATAATACAATAATTAATAATGCAAGAATAAACAGTTTCATCGTCACAACTGTAAACCTACTTGCCACGTCCTCTTGCAGGTTGCTCTTTTTTAAAAATATATATATTTTATTGATTTTTTACAGAGAGGAAGAGAGAGGGATAGAGAGTTAGAAACATCGATGAGAGAGAAACCTCGATCAGCTGCCTCCTGCACACCCCTACTGGTACATGCCCTTGACCAGAATTGAACCTGGGACCCTTCAGTCCCTAGGCTGATGCTCTGTCCACTGAGCCAAACTGGTTAGGGCAGCAGGTTGCTCTTGGGACCTTGAACCTCACCAGTTATCTTGTAACTGCTGTAGTTGGCAACAGTAACTCTCCTATGAACTCCTAACTTTGTGAGTAGAGCTTTTTGAGTGGATTATAGAGTCGTTGGTGGTGAAACCCACCTTGGAGCAAAGTGATGGTTTGCTGGAGAAAGAAAGTGAAGTGTAAATTAGATTGTGGTGACTTTCACACTGATGAGAAACCCCAGGCTTTTAGACTAGAAATCACAATACTTTTATCAGGTTGCTTTTCAACATGTGGTTTGTTGAATTGCATTGTTTCTGTTTGACCTTCATTTGTTGTTTATTTATATTCAAACCTACTCCCTTTACCAGTGGCTTTTTCGTGGTGAAAGCTTCCTTTAGAAAGACTGGTTTGTGGAGATAATTTAGGTTTGCTTCTTGGCAGGCTGAGAATAGGTGCTCACTGGATATGTTTTGAGTGAAGAGCAAATTAAGTATGTTTGTAAGCTCCATAAGGGCAAACATATGCATTGTTTTGTTTATGTCTATATCTATAAACACCTATAAACCTTCATTTAGAACATACTAGTTTTGGGGCTTTAAGCAAATTAGCTTACCTCACCATGCCAAAATTTCCTCAAAAGTAAAGTAAACATAATATCAAGGACATTGAATTATTTGGAGAATTAAACAAGTTATTAACTGAAGACCATTTAGAATTGCTCCTGGCACAAAGTAAGTGTTCAGTACACATGAGCTGTGTTAATAATTAGTAATTACATTTGTCCCTGGAACAAGAACTTGAACTGTGCAGGTCTACTTACATATAGATTTTTTTTTTTCAATGAAGATATAGTCAGCTCTCCATATTCCCTGGGTTTCACATCCCTGGACTCAACCAACCACAGATTGAAAACAGTATTTTCAATCTATAGTTGGAAATCCGCACATGCGGAGGGCCAACTATATGCATTCTTCTAGGCTATTTTATATAACGGACTTGAGCATCCTCAGATTTTGAAAGCCTCCTGGGGAGGAAGGGGTCCTAGAACCACTTCCCCTCGGATACTGAGAGACTACTGTCAGTATTAAGTTTTGGGGGAATAAAAAATTATACTCAGATTTTTGACAGTGTGGGGCAGTGTTCCAAATCCTTGTGTTGTTCGAGGACAACTGTGGTTCAAGTATACATGGATGACTGATTCAATATCTTTTAGACAACTGCCTTAAGATCTATTTCAGTGGCTCTCAACATTAGCTACACATTAAAATCTCAGGGAGCTATCTTTTTGTTAATTCTTTTTATTTAAATGTGAATATATATTTAAATGTGAATATATATTAAAAAGTGCACCTATCATAAGTGTGCAGCTCAATGAATTTCTCACAACTGAATTTACCTGAGTAACTAGCACCCAGATGAGAAGCACCATTGGCATTCCTCTCACTCTCATCCAGTCACCACCCCACAAAGGTAATCTCTCAGTGCCTGAGAGAAACACCATCCTGCCTTCTAACACTGACTTCTAGTGTCACCTGTTTCTGAACTTGATATAAATGATATCATACAGGATAAAGTCTTCCGTGTGGCTTCTGATCAATTCCACATTGCATGTAGTTATAGTTCACTTACTCTCTATTGTATTCTACTATATGAGTATGCCACTATTTTACTTATCCATGGACATTTGGGTTCCTGGTTTTTGGTGGTTATGAACGAATAGTGCTTCTATGAGTATTCTTTTCTGTGTCTTTTGGTGGAACATATAATACACACATTTCTGTAGGTTACATATCTAAGAGTAGAATGGCGCAGTAATAGGACATGTGTGATCAGCTTTAGTAGAAATTGCCAATCTTTTTCAGTGTGGTTTTACTAACTTACGCTTATAAGGAGCTTTTGAAAAAAGTATCAATGCTTGGTACTCCCACCAGACTTATTTAATTAGACTTGCTATCAGTAAGCTACTGGACTCAGTATTCTAACAATCTTTTAAAAGCTCATTCTGTGATGCTCATGCACCTTGAAGGTTGAGAACCACTTACAGCCTTAAGTCCAGTGCTCATCATTGAAGAACAGTATGGCAGTAATGTGGCCATAGGGATTGAAAGCATTTTTCTGGAGAAGACTGTTTCAGGTATTGAAAGGCTCTCCCCCAGCATGCTCAGAGTTAGCATAGCTAACCTGTACAGTGCCCCAGGGTTGAGCAATCCGTTAGTTCCTGCTAACACCCTTCATAAAGGAGCATTAAGACTAAGGCCTCTTTGTGCTTGCAGATTTTTCTCTAACGTACTTTTAAAATGGCTCTTTCAGACACTGCCACACGTTGGCACCTCGACTTTCGTGGAGAGTTTGACTCTAGGAGCTGATAGTGCTCACAGTTCCTCAGAGAGGGGGAGCTCTGCAAGGAGGGGCAGCCTGCCTGGCTCACGGGGTAGTGCAGTCCAGCGCCTTGTGCTGCAGCTGACCCTTGGGGAAACCTGAGCAAGAATGTGGTTCTTACAGCTTGACTAGGTTGGGCTACAGAGGCTCTGGGCAGGGTGTCCCACCTTCGCTCTTTTGCTGGGCCAAGGATATTCTTGAGGAAAGGTAAGCGAACTTCTTAAAGCAGGGATCCTTGAGGAAAGGTAAGCGAACTTCTTACATTGCAGCAGGGATCCTGGAATCTCAGGAAAGGGTCCCTCATTCCCAAGTTTGCCGGTCAGCTTCCTCAATTGCCATCAAGTTTTGGGTCCCTGGGGACAAATTTGCAAGCCCTGGGCAGTTTATTCCCTGATGTAGTGTTTGAATTATTAACTCTCTTCCTTGGAGGGAGGAAAGGTAGGGCAGGTCATGAGATCCACAGTCAGAATTTCTCCAAAATCTGATCTACTCCCCACATCCCATCCTGCAGCTAAGGAAATAGATGAGGCCAGGAACGGGATGAAACTTGGCCATGGGTTACTAGGCTGTTTAATGGCAGAGGCTCCACTAGAACCAAGGTCTTCACAGGGTACATGGTGTTTTTTCACTTTATTGGGTACTTACCACTTTGCTAAAAAGGAATTTCATAAACTAATCTTTTTTTCTTTATAGCAATCTTCTCACTGCCATACTTCCCACTCTGCTGAGAAGGCCTTTCCTAACTTTTATTTATTTTTATTGTTCTCCCTTTGTACTTTCCTCGTAGTTAAGACTAGACAAAGTTCATCATTCTAGATTCCTTCTCTGCCTTTCCCACCCTATGGGAAATCTGGGTCTTGTTGCCAAATTATCTCCCTTTGGGAGGAAAATCCCCATTTCTCCCTTAAGGCGAGTTCCAAAGCTGCAGCCTGAGTTTGATAATTGGAGGAGATCTGAGGGTTAGAGATAAGTGTCTTTTTTTTTTAATCCTCATCTGAGGATATGTTTTTACTGATTTTTAGAGAGAGGGGAGGAACATCAGTGCCTGAGAGAAACATTGATTGGTTGCCTCCTGTACCCACTCCCACTAGTGATCGAACCCACAACCTAGGTATGTGCCCTGACCGGGGATTGAACCAGCAACCTTTCGGTGCGAGGGATGATGCTCAACCAACTGAGCCACACTGGCCAGGGCAAGTGTGTGTCTTTTTTGGATACTTACTTATTCAACAAATATCTGTGTGCCTCCCAAATGCAGGCACTCTTCAAAGTCATGAGGCTGTAACAGTGAACGAAACCTCCCAAATCTCTCATACAGTTTGCATCCTGAGGGGTGGAGCTAGGCAATAAAAAAAGGTAAAATCAAATGTGAGAGGGTGAGAATGTAAGAGGGTATGAAAGAGAAAGCCAGAGTAGGGAAGAGGGACAGATTTCTGAGGCATGGGGTTGTAGTTTTCAATATGGGAGTGAAGTTCATACTCATTGTCAAAGTGATTTGTGGGCAACGATTTGAAGGACTTGGGGCCATGAGCCTGCCAATGTCATGGGGAAGAGGATTCTTGACCCAAAACAAGCCTATGCCATGGACTTTGACCTCATCAATTATTAAGCCATTGCCTTGGGTCAACAGTGATGGATCCTGGAAGCTGATTGTGAGTAGAGGAGCTGAGTGAAGGGAATCGACATTGATGGTGACAGTGCACCCTGGTTTAAGGGAAGTGTCCCTTAGGAGATTATACAAAGGGGTTTAAATTAGGCAGTGTTAGAAAAACTAACCTGATTTGGTTTTTAGACTAGAAACCAGAGTTCTTCGATATGTACGCTTTTCATAGTGGGGCCCACTAAATTTTGTGATTTGTTTGACTATCCCTTTTCTTTGTTTGCTATAACGGAGCCTGCTCCCTCATTGATGGCATTTTTTCTTAAGTCTTTTTTCTAGAAAGACCAGCTGTACAAAGACAGATGACTTGCCACTTGGCAGGCCACTGAGTGAAGGTCTGTGAGTGTTTGTGGGTTGAGCAGAGCAAGTTGGATCTGTTGTGAGCTTCCTCTGTTTGTGGGTGGTATTCTCAGAGCTAGCCTGCTCCCTCCTCCATGGGCCACTGGGTAACTTAGTTTAACCCTTTGTGCCTTAGTTTCCTCATCTGTATATTGGAGTAATATGGCACCTAATTCATGAGGTTGTTAAAATTAAATGACTTATTACTTGTAATAAAGCAGTGCCTGGCACATAGAAAGTTTTAATAAACAGGTGCTTGGAAAATACTTGTTGAATAAACTTGTGGTATTTGTGTTTATTTAGACTGCATCTTTGGTAGCCTGACTATTTCAGGACTACCTAACCACAGATTTGGCCATCAGAGCGGATTATGTTCCCAAGTCCCAAGCAGGCCTCGGGATCATCACCCAAGGGGAATATGGAAAGAATGTGGAAAACTGGGGTTCTCCACTTGGAAAGAAAGAGCAGGCCAAGAGCTCTTATCTGAGATAAGCCTCACAAAGGCCTGGCCTTTCTTGCTTTTGGAAATGACAGAAGTGGTCTGGCTGCTCTAGCTAAGTTGGTTGAGTTCATCCCATGCACTAAAAGGTCGCTGGTTCCAATCTCTGGACAAGGCACAAGCCCAGGTTTCAAGCTAGTTCCTCCGTAGGGGGCATGCAAGAGGCAGCCAATCGATGTTTCTGTCTCACATCCATGTTTCTATCCAGGCGTCCTCAAACTACGGCCCGCGGGCCACATGGTGGCCCGCCGAGGACATTTATCCGGCCCGCCGTGTGCCGCTGCCTGTCCTGCTTAGCAGCCGACTCTTCCCGGGCCCGCAGTGCGCATAGGAATTTGTTCATAGTTGTTTTTTTTTAAACTATAGTCCGGCCCTCCAACGGTCTGAGGGACAGTGAACTGGCCCCCTGTTTAAAAAGTTTGAGGACCCCTGTTTCTATCTCTCTCCCTTCCTCTCTTTCTCTTAAAAAAAAAAAAAAGAAACAGTTTATTCTTGTATTATTTATTACTGATCACTTACTAAAGCTGTGCTCTGTGGACCTTTTAAGAATCATTTGAGGATTACTCTAAGCTTCAGTGTTTGTTGACTCAGGCAGCTTCATTTTTATGTAGCTGTCTTCTCCATGTAGCTAAATATCCTTTACTGCCTTCTTTGTCTACCTATAGCTTCTGTTGAGATGTCTTTGTTAGTTCATATTTTAGGAATGCTTTTCTCTCAGTCCTAAAGTTCCAAAATTAGAAAGTGAGCCATCATCTTAAACAGAATGAATTGGATTTGTAATGGGCTTTTTCAGGAACAATTGTACAAGACTTTGGGCAAAAGATATCTGGGTGACTGTTGAGGAGTGTTAGGGGTCCTCTGACTAGGACTCTTCAGAGGTAATATGATTCCTTACAGATGTGCATCTTTGACTTTTATTATCTAGGTCAGTGGTCGGCAAACTCATTAGTCAACAGAGCCAAATATCAACAGTACAACGAAACTTCTTCTAATGCCACTTCTTCAAAATAGACTCGCCCAGGCCGTGGTATTTTGTGGAAGAGCCACACTCAAGGGGCCAAAGAGCTGCATGTGGCTCGCAAGCCGCAGTTTGCCGACCACGGATCTAGGCTCTTTTACAACTGTTTGGGAAATGTTAACTTGGAGGAAACTGATAGTAACAGACTCTTGTCCTTACAGATTCAAACACATATTGACAGGTGGAGATAAACGATTCCCACTTTGATCTTTGCCCCTCAGAAAGAAAAGATAACGCCCCAAATTGCGTTTTATTGTCCAATAGCAGGGTTTCTCACCCTTGGGCACTATTAACATTTGAGCTAGATAATTCTTTGTTGCGGGGAGGGGATATCCTGTGCGTTGTAAGATATCTAGTTGCATCCCTGGCATCTACCCACTAGATGCCAGTAGTAACTTTGTTAAAGCTTCATCAGTGTCTGTTCAGAACTAATTGGCTATGATGACTATTTTACTAGTATCTATTTTAATCGTTTACTGCTACTTTGTCTTACTACATTCGTTGACACTCGGGTATTTTCTCCAACATCGAGACTGAGATATTTCTTCCCTTAGATTTTAGAAGATGTTGATGGAGGATGGTGTAACTTTGGCATGAATAGTTCTATTTGGGGGTCAGGGATATTTCTCCAAATGCCTATTTCTGCTTCACTTTGCCCCCAGACCTTGTAGCTCATGGCCATGGTAGAAATGAGCATCTGGAACTCAAGGAAGTTTCTGTTAATTTAGGTTTCAGTGGTTAGGAAATTCCTCTATTATAGCATTTAAACTTTCTGGAAGTAATGAGCTATAAAAATTAAGGCACTTTCCACCATTTAATTCACCGCCGCTCTGGGACCCTGACGTAAAGACACAAGGGAGAAGGAGTGTTGACTTTCCAGAGTCCTCTTTTTTCGTTTCTTAACTTCAGCCATACCGGACCCTTGGCTTTCTTTATTTCACTTTTCATTTCAGGGTTCTTCAGCGAGTGGCCTACCCAGAAAATTAAAGCAGGGAAGATATTTTTAAGGGACTTATGAAGACCCAATTGCCACTATCTTTTTTTCTTTTTTTGTCTTTTTTCTCGCCAGAGCTGAAAACTTTCCACTTGTTGCTTTAGTGTTTGGAGCTATCCACTTAGTTCTTGCTGATTGTGGTTTATGTGTATTTTTAAATGTCTCATTGCTGTTCTGGTCATGTCTCATAACAAGGCCTAAATGTTAGCTTTTAAATAAATCTTTCTAGTGGGGAGAATATCCCTGCTAATACAATTTCAAAAACAATCCTGCTTTAAAAAAAACACGTATATTTTTATTGATTTAAGATAGGAAGGGAGAGGGATAGAGAGATAGAAACATCAATGATGAGAGGGAATCACTGATCAGCTGCCTCCTGCACACCCCCCACTGGGGATCAAGCCCACAACCCAAGCATGTGCCCTTGACCGGAATCGAACCTGGGCTCTATCCACTGAGCCAAACCAGCTAGAGCAACAGTTCTGCTTCTTAGGAAGTTTCAGGAAGTCAGTGTAACTGATCTGAAGCTATAATCTTTTTTAGGAAAAAAAAAATTGCAAACTGAGAGCCACTTAAATGGTAGCATAGAAAATACAGAACATTTTGTTCTTTGTTCTTAACATTCTGGGCTGACACATTTTCCACCTATACCACCTTGTAGAACTGGGTTCCCATAGCTTGCTCCTGCTGGGAAAAAATATTATTTTTAATTTTCTCTAGACTTCCTTTTTCAAGTCGCAATGCTCACTTATTCTAGAATCCTTATGAGATTTGATAAATAAATGCACCGTATCAGTATGAAATCTGCTCTGTGCCTTAAAATGTTTGTAATTGTCGGTCTTTCTAGCTCATTTCACAACCCCAAAACCTCAGAGTCATCTATAGCTCTGGTCTTTTCTCTGTGCTTCATATTAATATGTCTAAAATCCAACCAATTCTTCCCAGCCCAACATTGATACCATATTCCAAGACACCATCAACCCAGGCCTGGATTTTTGTAATTGCAATAACATCATCTTGCTGGTGTCCCTGATTCTCACCCTTCTCCCTAACGTCTGCAGAATAATTATTCATTAACTAGAATAAGCCTTTTAAAATGTAAGTCTGGCCCTTACTGGTGTGGTTCAGTTGGTTGGAGCATTGTCCAGTACACCAAAAGGTGGCAGGTTTGATTCCCAGTCAGGGCACTTATGGCAGGCAACCGATTGATGTTTCTCTCTCTCTTTACCTATCTGAAATCAATAAAAATTAAAGTATAAGTCTGGTCATGTCAGCCCTGTTCAAAACATTCTAATGGCTTCTGATCACATCTATATATATAAAAGGCTAATATGCTAAGTGTCCATCCGACTGGTTGCTATGACGCGCACTGACCACTAGGGGGCAGACGCTCAACGCAGGAGCTGCCATGACGCACACTGGCCATTTACAAAGAAACAGCACCTTGGACCTGGTGCCAACAAAGCAACACTTGGCTTCCCCCAAGTGGGACACAGGCCCCACCACCACCCCGGAGCGACAGCCCACCAAATTGCAGTAAACGCTGCCGAGACCCCATGGCACAAAATGCAGCCCACACCCAGCCCAGCCCGGAAACGGTCGCTGTGGGTGCTGGGTAATGATGTCACATAGCAACCACCGGCTTCCTCTCCCTGGTGACTAGCCTCCTTGGAGTTCCTTCAGCCTAGGAACACAACTTGCTTTATAGCCAGGTGCAAACATTTTACACTTTAATCAAATGTCTGTGAAGCTTTTTCCTGTGTCTTATCTCATTTGATTCTCACAGAAGTCCTGGAGTAGGTAGATAGGAGACTCGGTAGAATCCTGTTTTCTTTTCATTAGCCGGAAAACGGAGATTTAGAGAAAGTTTAGAAACTTGACCTGACTGAAAAGAAGTAAGAAATGGTGGACCTTGAAAATGACTTCAGGTTTTCTCACTGCACAAAATATAGTCAAACACTGCTGCAGTTAAATATTTTACCCTTTGTTCTCCCTACATCAGTGGTCGGCAAACCGCGGCTCGCAAGCCACATGTGGCTCTTTGGCCCCTTGAGTGTTCTAACACCACTTCTTCAAAATAGACTCGCCCAGGCCAAAAACCAACTTCTGTGCATGGGCCACAAAGTTTCAATCACACTGTACGTGCACACCCGCACGTGGTATTTTGTGGAAGAGCCACACTCAAGGGGCCAAAGAGCCTCATGTGGCTCGCGAGCCGCGGTTTGCCGACCACTGCTGTACATGATCTACAATAATAATCTGCTTCGTGTTGATATTTACTGCTGTGTTGCTGACAATTACCTGAAAGAGAAGTTGGGGTGCTTCACTGGGCTGGAAAAAGTTTAGCTAAATCAGAAAGCAGGTCTAATTAAGCAAGTTTATTCTATATCTATGAAAGGCTAAGTTGACTTGTGCATGTGTGATACATATAAAGCTCTCACTGGCGCCAATTGCATGAGTGTATTTCAATCTGTCATTGTTGAGCATGAATTTGGTTGACAATAGAGAAAAGGCGAATAGCGATATTAAAATATTTCTTCTAATTTCCTTTCAGTGTGCACGAATCCATGCACCGGGCCACTAGTTCAGAATAAAAGATAATCTGCCTCATCTGGTTACTGCTTCTTCCCCTTGGACTTCATTTTCCCACTCAGGATCTTTGTACAAGCTATTTCTTCTGCTCATTGGCCCTAGGAAAGCCCATTAACTGCTTAGCCTCTGTCTACACTTGAGAAGGAAAATAAGAAAGTTTCTCTTCCGTTGCCCACCTCACAAGGTTGTTGAGAGCCTCAGATGTGTTCATCTGTTTTCATTGTTGGTTCTTGTTATTGTTTACATGGTGCTAGGAATGGTTGGGATTCTCCTCCTCCCCAAGGGGTTTATTTGGGTCAGGGAAGGGTTAAGGAGAACCAGTAGAAATCATTGCCAGGCGCTTTGTGTTAATATATAATGGTTGGAGGGAAAAGAAAGTGGAGTTTGGGAACTTGGTACCTGAGAGGGGCCTTCTGCAGTTACCCTGGTGCCAGGTCTGATTGCCATGCAGGGGAAGCAGCTAAGGCTGGGATTGCGGGGAGGTTCAGTGCAGTCTGGGGGAAACCTGGCAGCTCCACTATTTCCTTTTTTTGTGTCACAGCAGAATTTTGTGGCCTCTGTTCAGGTCAAATCCCAGAAAAAGAAAACCCTGGGGTCTATTAAATCTTCTTTTGAACTCTATTATGATATAGGATGTTGACTTGAAAAACGGTCAGTAGCCAGAAATAAAATTTTGAAGTCTTAGGTATGACTTCTTGTATCATCCAATGTTAACATTTACCAGGCTAATCCAAATAATCTATTTCTTGTGATCCCTATGCCTTTTCATGCCAGTTGTTTGTAAAGTGTGGAGAATTGGAGAAGTGGGAGTGACCAAGATAGAATGAGAGAAGTGATGCTTGCAGATATCTGTGTATACAGTATTTGCACACAGTGGGTCAAGCATGGTTAAGATGAAGGAAAGCAAATGAAAAACTAACCCTTCAACAGAGACAGATTCTGTTCATGTTCATGACTGTGTCATAACTGGGCAAGGACTATTTTGACTGTTTATTTATGGATGTAATTGAATATACTTGATGTCCTATTTGTTGTATTGTTGAGAAGCTGTATGTTGATAAGCTAATTTATCATTGTTTCAGAAGAGGTTATACTTTCAACCTTGTGTTAAATTCTTTTGTAAGGAAAATTCTTTTGTGAATTAAAGTATAATTTTTTAAATTTTTATTGAGAGAGAGAGAGAGGAGCATTGATTTGTTGTTCCACTTATTTATGCATTCATTGGTTGAACCTTGTACGTGCCCTGACCAGGGATCCTTGGCATATTAGGATGATGCTCTAACCAACTGAGCTACCCAGCCAGAGCTAGAATATAATTTGTAAATTCATATTGAATTGCCGTGGGATTTGCTATCATTCAGCCTTATGTAGATACCCTGTGATTATTGTACTATGGTAGGTTGAGCAGGTGTGAGCTCAAGTTACTTCCTGCAAAATTTTTTCATATGGCACTTGGTGACTAGAAACAATGAAGAAATATGAGGATTAGCAGCTTTCCAGAAGTGTTGGGCCAAGTTTTCATCTGTTCACTGTGTGATCTTGAATGCCATCAACTAATATGTTTTAAACTGTCCGCATACTACATGGCCCAGTCAGTATCAATACCTCGAGTTAGAAAAGATCCATGTCGCCCTAGCCAGTTGCTCAGTGGTTAGAGCGTCAGCAAGCAGACTGAAGGGTCCTGGGTTCGACTGCAGTCAAGTTCACATACATTGGCTTCAGGCTCGATTCCTGGCCCTGGTCGGGCCTATGCAGGAAGCAACCAACTGGTGTGTTTCTTTCACATCCATGTTTCTCTCTGTCTCTTTCCCTCTCTTCCACTCTCTCTAAAAATCAATGGAAAAGCCAAAACCGGTTTGGCTCAGTGGATAGAGCGTCAGCCTGCGGACTGAAAGGTCCCAGGTTCGATTCCGGTCAAGGGCATGTAACTTGGTTGCGGGCACATCCCCAGTAGGAGGTGTGCAAGAGGCAGCTGATCGATGTTTCTCTCTCATCGATGTTTCTGACTATCTATCCTTCTTCCTTCCTCTCTGTAAAAAATCAATAAAATATATTTTTTAAAAAAAATCAATGGAAAAAATATCCTCAGTTGAGGGTTAACAAAAGAAGAAGAAGAAGAAAAGATCCATGTCTATTTGAAGCCTGGGAAATGGATGGGCAGTATATAGTACATATTATACCAGATAATGACTGTTCTGTTTTTAATTTAAAAGAGAAATACATATAATAGTCCACATAATTTTTTGTGCTTGAAACATTGTGCTAACTACAACCTTTCCTTTTTCTCTAGGCAAATAAGGGAGCGACTGAAGAACCAGGTCACTCGGATGAAGGAGCAAGCACCTGGTTTCACACCAGGCCTGGCGATATTACAGGTATTATGGTAGTGCATTTCCTCTAATAACCTCCTTACTCAGTCTCTCAGTAGCACTTAAGACAACAAGAACTTCAGTCTCTCCCCATTTTTTATTTATTTGGGGGTGGGGGTGGCTTCTTTGAAACCTTAGACCTTTGCAGTTTCTCCTTGCAGGTTCCTCGTCAGCTCAACTTCTAAATGTTGGCGTACCCTGGCCCTCTGCTTTTCTCTGTGGGCACCCTTCCCCTAGTTCAGTGTCTCTTGAGATTTGGTCTTAGGATCCCTTTATGTTTTGAAAAATTGAAGACCTTTAGGAACTTTTTTTAAAGGAGCTTTTCTTTTATATTGATTTATCCATTGATATTTACTGTATTAGAAATTAAAAATGAGAGGCTTAGAAAGTATTTACACATGTAAAAATGCCCAATAGGAAGATCATTATATGTTAGCATAAGTAACATTTTAATGAGAAAACTTGTAGAAAACAAAATTTAGTGAGAAGAGGGACAGTATTTTACATTTTTGCAAAGCCTTTTATAGGCTGGCCTAATGGAAGGCAGTGGAATTCCCATCGCATCTGCACTCAGTCTCTTACTATATGCTAGTGTGATGGAAATGGATGAAAAGAAAACCTGGCCTTATAAAGACGTGAAAGGGAAGGCTTTTTAAAATAGTCTTTCCAGATAATTGTGAATACACCAGGACTGAATAAGCAAAGTTTTTAAAGGTTAGTTACAGTGTGTAATCTGAAACTTATCTTTGAACTTTCATATTTGGTTGCATCGAAATCTATGTTGCAGTTTGAAAGGAAATGTACCCCGTGCATAGTTTTGTTATGTCCTTCATTCCTCATTTGGGAAACAGTAGTTCACTGGATTATGCAGATCTTCCAAATGTTAACAACACATTTCATGATCTCGTATAAAAAAATCATGATCATTAATATCACCAACGAACTCATCAGGAAAGACTTTAAGTATTGAGAAGTTGTCAAGCTCACAGGAATGGATAAAAAAATTCCAATTTTCGCTTGAAAACTCAAATTTTATCATTGGCCAACAAGTATAATTTGTTATTTTCCTTGAAGTAGCAGGCTAACTTTGTCCACTGTTGAGAAAA
The DNA here is from genome assembly GCF_963455305.1 of Plecotus auritus. Lineage (NCBI taxonomy): Eukaryota > Metazoa > Chordata > Mammalia > Chiroptera > Vespertilionidae > Plecotus > Plecotus auritus. Next base: position 34,428,149 of record NC_137770.1, on the reverse strand, counting down.
TATTGCCAAGTATTCAAAGCTGAATAATATTGTTTGTCAGTTCTTCCAGTTAAGATGGTGTTCCATTTAAAAATGTAGCTGGCTTAGCTTCACTGCTTTTCCTTCCGTCAGCCAGCGTACTTTGGTATGCAGCGAAGTGCTCGATGAGTGCTTCCAGTTCCCTACACAGAGTGTTAAAAAGGTCGGTTCTGACGGGTACAGGTTTATTTATTTATTTTTTTTTTAAATATATTTTATTGATTTCTTACAGAGACGAAAGGGAGAGGATAGATAGCTAGAAACATCGATGAGAGAGAAACATCGATCAGCTGCCTCCTGCACACCTCCCACTGGGGATGTGCCTGCAACCCAGGTACATGCCCTTGACCGGAATTGAACCTGGGACCCTTCAGTCCGCAGGCCGATGCTCTCCACTGAGCCAAACCGGTTAGGGCACGGGTCCAGGTTTATAACATGAATGGCTCTCACTGCTTCACCCGGGCACCTGTAAGTGGAACTGGCATCTGTTTTTCCTGAGCAAGTATGGCAGTGAAGGATACCCTCATGGAGAGTATAGTTTGGTACCATTGTCTTGATGTCACCAGCCATCTTACTCTTTCACCACTACTTGTGCAGCCTCAATATGAATGGCAATATAGTGGAAAAAGCAAGTGACATGGTAGTGTCATTATGAAAATAGTTTGGCACTCAACAGGTCTTCTGAAAGGGCCTTGGGATTGTCACAGGAATGTGTGGACCATTGTCCCAGGCCAGCGATTTCCAACCTTTTTGCACCTCATGGCAAACAAACTAATTACTAAAATTCTGTGGCATGCCAAAAAATATATTTTTTTGTTGACCTGACAAAAAAAGAAAAAAGGTATAATTTTGACTCATTCACACCAGACAGCTATTGTTGTGTTGGCTGTTGGTTTTTGACAATCTAAGAGAAAAGAGGTCAGTGCCTTTGACTTCAGGAATTGCATTTTTGCAATAATAATTGCAAAAATTATTGCGACACACAGGTTGAATATCGCTGCCCTAGGCAGTTTCATGTGGCACTGAATATCAGCAGTAAGCCAGTAACTTACACACCCTGGATCTCTTCTGAGTTCTGGACTCTGGCTTTCTAGGACATCACTTATTTCCCTTCCTTCTAATCTTTTTTGCTTGCTTCTCATCTCTCTGAGGAATTAAAATCTGTTTCTTCCTCATCTTACCTAGAACATTTGAATACCTCAAGGCATAGCCCTCAACCACTTTTTTATCTTGTTCTTTCTCTGAGTGAGCTCACTCAGTCTCATGTTTACATGGCAGAATACATCCTAATTTAGGCCTCTGTCCACATTTTCTTCCCTGAGCTCCAGATTCATCCGGTAGGAGGCCTTGAATAAATATTTGTTATATAAACAAATGTTCAAAGAATGTTTCGAAGGGTTGATTTGGATGACAGGAAACCGATAGCTTTCATTTGAAATTCCCTTCAGAAATACCTGCTTCCAGGTAGCTCAGTTGGTTAGAGCGTCGTTCTGATATGCCAAGGTTGTGGGTTTGATTCCCAGTCAGGGCACATACAAGAATCAACTAATGAATGCATAAATAAGTGGGACAATGATGTCTCTCTCTCTCTCTCTCCCTTCCCCTTTCTCTCTCAAAAGTATCAATTAAGCCGAGTCGGTGTGGCTGAGTGGTTGAGCATCGACATATGAACCAGGGGGTCACAGTTGGATTCCTGGTCAGGGCACATTCCTGGGTTGCGGGCTCGATCCCCAGTGTGGGGCATACAGGAGGCAGCCGATCAGTGATTCTCTCTCATCATTGATGTTTCTATCTCCCTCTTCCTTACTCTCTGAAATAAATAAAAATATATTTAAAATAAAATAAAAAATAAAAATACATTTTTTTTAAAAACCTGCTTCCTCACTTCACATTTCTCTCTGTATGTATATCTCCACTTACATTACTTAATCCCTTGCTAAGTTTCTGTCAAATGTTTATCAAGAATTTCAGAGTGAATAGTACTTAAATATTTCCCCCATATCTGTTAATTGTCTTAAGAGGCCTTAGCTGAGAAGAAAAACACAGAAGGCCTGTTCTGCCTGGTGTGTTCTCTCCTGTGGTGGATTTTTCTTTTTTTGCAAATTACTAAGAATCAAAGGTGTATGTTGTGGGTGTACACTCGGTACATGTGGGGGATCAGTTATTTCTTGGCTCATGCTTGTGAGTTGTTTGTTGTAGAAAGAGTAAATGTCATAAACTAGAAATCTTTCTTTACCCCTTTACTTAGCAATATTGGTTTTTTCCTCCTGTTTTAAAGGTTGATTTCTAAACTCACATTTTAAATTTATTGATTGCAAGTGTTTTTGTTTACATGAATAGTTTTCTACAGGTTTGTCTTTTATGTCCTCACCAATAAAACAGTGGTAGAGTATTTTAATCTTGCACTTTAGCACCAGAGTCAGCATCTTTCCATGATGCAAGGCTTACACATACTATGTTGTAACTGTTGACCTTAAATAGCCAATATTTCTCTAGCAAAATGCGTTCATTCAGGAACAACAAACAGTTGTAATTCAGGACATGCAGTCTAAAGGTGCACCACGTGCAAATCCAGAGAAACAAAGGAGAGCGGAAGCTCTTTTGGGGACTTGGGAGGGGCTGTGTAAAGGAAGAATCCACTGGAGGAAACTGGGGTCTGGTGACTTTTCATTGGCTGAGCGTGGCAGTCCCCCATTGGCTGAGCTGTTAAGGCGGAAACCTTTGTTCCTGCTGAGGTAGTCAAGTTATATCACTTCCGGTGAGAGGTGCAAGGTCCATCTCTTCCTGCTGGGGTCAGTCGAGTGCTTTGAGTGATGTGTGTGAGAATTCTCTCTTCCAGCCTCCCAACTCCACTTTCAGTGAGGTTTCTGTTTATTTTCACATAATCACATCTCGACCTCTCATTTTTTTTCCATCCTGGTGACCTGGCACCACCATCTTCCCACACCTGCAAACCAGAAACCTGAGATCACCTCTAGGATCTCCCTCACTCTCCACACATCCCCTTGAGGATTATGGTGCTATTGAGCCTGCCTCTCGTAAGCTCTTGGAATCTGTTTTGATTTGTGCTGCTCCACCCCCTGGGGCCACTGCAGTCTGGCGATTACAGGTTTTAAGTGTCTGATCTGGATGCTTCCAGTCCTTTGCCGCCCTTGTCAAAATGCAAACCTGATCACCACCCATCCATCCACACCCACTCCCATCCCTCCAGAAGGAAAGGCAGTACTGCTTTTATAGCGTCTGCTGACATTCAGTGATTTGTGTATATTGGTACTAGCCCTGCAGGTTGGGCACTGCCTCCTTATCACAGTAACTGATGCCAGGAATCTTGGGAAGTTTTTCTGAAGCCATGGTCTGCAAGGGACCAAGTCTGGGATGTGAACCCAGACCTATCTCCAAAAATCATTTGCTTTTCCCCTTTGTTTTTCTAATTTCTTAGCATTGCAGTCAAGAATAGTCATGATCTGGCTGAGGTATATATACCTAAAAGTTGAAATTTTTAAAAAACATAATGGACTGTTAACTTCCCAAATAACTGAATATTTAAAAGAAATTAAGACTTGATTTTTCATTCTCAGAGATACAAATGAGGCTGTATTTCCATTCCCTTAGCATATAAAATACTTTAATCTATAATAATAATATGCTATTTAGACCGGACAGCCAAACAACCTTCCGGACGACCTTCCAGACAAAGCCGGGGCTGCAAGGGCTGAGCCCCTTGCACAAATTTCATGCATCGGGCCTCTAGTCATTAATACTGTAAGAACTAACACTTGCTTCCTACCAGGACTATTCAGAGTGCTTAGCTCATGGCAACTCATTCAGTCCTCACAAAGGACACAGACAAAACAATAAAATTAATAAACTCACCTGACCTGAATATCTCTTGAAGCAGAAAGAAAAATTAGTGAGTAGACCAGTACCCGTTATTTTATGTTATAAAACAGGGGCCCAAGTCCAAATGCTGTTCAGGTTGTAAAGTGTTAAAAAAAGAAGCAAAATGTGTGACAATACATGGTCTGAAAAACCCTAAATATATACCGTCTGGCTTCTTACAGAAACAGTTTGCAGACTCCTGTTGTTTAAAAAAAAAAATGTTCCTAACTTTTTCTGGGCAAGGACTTTTTTCAATAATGTAATTCACCTCCTTCTGGAAAGAAATTAGCATTCTGTTAAAATGCTTAAGTGCTTTTCTTGATAAACTAATGGATTTAAGATTTGTTCTGGGGAACCAGTCCTCCACCCACCCACTTGATTGACAGTCACGAATCTACTGTTCTTCATAAACCTTCTTTTTGTATTGAGTCTAGGATGATTGTACAACCATTTTCCTCTATAGAATGCCTGTCCTGAGAGTGAGTCTTTGAATTGGTTTCTAAGAAGTCTTTTGCTTTGCATTAGGATTATAACGAAACTTTGACATATGCTTATAACTGTAACTGTTAAGCTTTCTTTTTAAAATGAGTGGCAGTTTTGCCCTAGCTGGCTTGGCTCGGTGGGTAGAGCGTCAGCCTGTGGACTGAAGGGTCATGGGTTTGATTCCAGTCAAGGCATACGCCTGGGTTACGGGCTTGATCCCCAGTAGGGGGTGTGCAGGAGACAGCCGATCAATGATTCTCTCTCATCATTGATGTTTCTCTCTCTCTCTCTCCCTCTCCCTTCCTCTCTGAAATCAATAAAAATATATTTAAAAAAAAAATAAAATGGAGGTTTAGAAAAATTCTTTCTGAGACATTCAAACAAAACAGTTCCTATAAAGGAACAACAGCAAAAAGTCACTACGTCTCTGAAGGAAAATGATGTGACAGCAAATTCAGCCAAAAGGATCCTTCAAGTGCAAAGATAGCAAAAGATATTTTCAGATACAGAGAGACTCAGAAAAATGCCTACATACCTTTTATGGAGAAGTGACTTACAGTTGCATGTCAGCTACCTGAGAGGTGAGTGAAAGTAAATGGCAGTAGAGAGAAATTATAATTTTAAAAGGACGGGCAGTGGGCGATAAAACCATTTAAACTCAGAGGTAAGTCTAAATAATGAATTGTAGTTATAAATATTAATGAAAATGTAAAAAAATACTCTGTATTTAGGACCATCTTCTTTCCTACTTTGATCTAAAAGTCAGTGCATTAAATCTGATAACTCAATCAATGAAGGTTGAATGCTAGGGGCAAAGAATGTATAGAAAATGGCCAAAGGAAAAATATGTGAGGCACTAAAATTCTAGGGAAGCCCCCACAGGAAGCAGCTTAGGTTCAAATAAGCCATTAAAAAAAATCACATTTCTGCAACAGACTTACCTTTCAAGAGATGAAATTCAAATTGGCATTGGCAAAACAGATGTGTGTAAAGGACAACAGAAGCTAAGAGTGAGGCGATGATCCGTGGGCCTCGGGGAGCTTCCCATAGTAGCATCGACATGACAGGGACTGGAAATACTCTGTTACTAAGGCCAGCTTCTTTCTCTGCGGTTGTCCTGTTAAAAGGAGCCTTGCATTGTTACAGAGAACTGGAGTAAATCAAGCAGTGCTCAGAGAGTTTGGAGTCACACTTTATTCACCGCGATGGGCTTAGAGAAAATGAATTCAAATTCTAAGCAAAGCTACAAGCAGAACTTCCCTTTTTATTAAAGAGCCAGCCCTATGTGTGCTTAGTGGTTATCTCGCTGTTGGCCTTGAAAACAACACAGTTCTATCCAATTAAAAAATACACCTGGCATGGCATTGAGAGTATGGGCCTATCTAGTCTCTGGCCTACAACGTCAGACAGCTAAGTTTATCTTCCTCATTATTCAAGCAGGCTAAAGCAGGCTAGAAAGCCCAAGTTATTTTTTTAGAATAAGAGGCCCTCTAAAAAATAGCAGAATTCCAAACAGTAGTTTTACAAAATAGGGTTTAGCCTTCTCAGCGTCGATATTGATGGGCCTACCATTTTTCCCTCTGCAATTTTGACAGAAGCCAAATTCATAGCATTTCACCCTGAGAGTCTATTTCAACCTTGAAAAGGACAACTGTCAACCACTGGAACATGTAAAAACATTTGTAAAATAAAATTTTACAGATAAATGGTTACAGTGAAAAACTATAAATATGATTGTGATTAAGTAAATAGAAGGAACATAGTGAGACCTGGCACAGTGGTTCAAAGGATTTGGCTTCGTCTTTGTCTTGGGGCCAGCAGACTGCCCTTTGCCTCGCACAGGTGTCTGCTCTGTGTAAGTAGGAATAGTCCAACCTGGTTTTTCTTCTCTGGTGTGGGCATGAGAGCTCTCCCCTGCCCCTGGGGGTGAGGGAGAGGAAGCAGAATGTGCCCTTTGGGTGTTCCTGTCTCAGCTGTGTTGTTTCTCTTCCTGATGACAGTCCCCCAGCCCTGTCTCTCTCAATGTCAGCAGAAATTCCACGTTTCAGGCAGGCCTGCAGCACCTGGCCTAATTTCCAAGGCAGATACAGGCATCCCCTGCTTTTTCTTTTCTTTTGGCTTTTTCAGTGGGAATCAGGTGAGCCTTGTTTGGGGAGGGGTCCCGCCTGTGTTCACATCTCCATCCTGCCCTGACATTCTCCTGATTCTCCTGTTAAAGTTCTCTGCAACAAGAGTCTAGGAAGCTTTTCTGTACACCTTGACTTTCCTGATCCTCTGATTTGCATGTATTTATTATTCTAGGTTGGCAACAGAGATGATTCCAATCTTTATATAAAGGTGAAGCTGAAGGCTGCAGAAGAGGTAAATCGAGAACAGCCGAGTTGTCACCCCCACCCCACCCCTGCCTGCTACCCTTGCCCTTTGTGCCCCTCCCCATAAAAACGTTTCTCACCCACAGCAGACTTTCGTTTTATCTATGTTGCAAGTCAGAAATGGGTGACTTAGAGCTGCAGCCTCTGGTTCACCCCTGAATGTTTTCTAATCAATGATCTGCCTACTTCCCAAAGAGCAGGAACAGTGGGCATGAAATTGCTTAAGTACAGTGATGACAATTAAGTAAATGATGAGTGGGTCAAAATGAGAGACTGATTTTTCAGAACGTAGGGTGAAATGGTTAAAACACCGCATGGTTTGTTTTAGTCATATCTGTAAAAGAAACGGGCCCCTGTCTCAAGTTCTCTTGCTGAACACCTGTTTTAAATGTTCGTTTTTGCAGATTGGGATCAAAGCCACTCACATTAAGTTGCCAAGATCGGCCACAGAAGCTGAGGTGAGCTTTTAGGACCTGAGTGTTAAGAGGGCAGCTGAAGGCTTTCCTCTCTGGTTTTGGTTTAAGAGAACGTTAGGGACTGATGCATTCAGCGTACAGAAGACCTCCAGGTAATTCTTTCTTCACAGACTCTGCCTACAGAAAATCTTTGAAAATACCTACGGAGTAAATGGTGCAGAGCTAGGGTGTGAATGTTTGATGCTCAGTGTGATTGCAGCAGCATTTGTTTCCAAATCACCTGTGGTGTTGATTAAAAAATGACCCCTTGCCTATAGTTATATGCATCTTAAAAACCAAATGTGTATTCCATTTATATGATGCTCAAGAATAGGCAGAATTGCCCTAGCCGTCTTGGCTCAATGGATAGAGCGTCAGCCTGTGGACTGGAGGGTCCCAGGTTCGATTCCGGCAAAGGGCACATGCCTGGGTTGCAGGCTCGATCCCCAGTAGGGGGTGTGCAGGAGGCAGCCGATCAATGATTCTCTCTCATCATTGATGTTTCTATCTCTCCTCCCTTCCTCTCTGAAATCAATAAAGAAATATATTAAAAAAAAAAAAAAAGAATAGGCAGAATAGCCCGGCTGGTGTGGCTCAGTGGTTGAGCATCGACCTGTGAACCAGGAAGTCATGGTTTAATTCCCTGGTAAGGGCACATGCCTGGGTTCCTGGCTTGATCCGGTGGTGGGGGGGGGGGGGCATGCAGGAGGCAACCAATCAATGATTCTCATCATTGATGTTTCTATTTCTCTCTTCCTCTTCCTCTCTGAAATCAATAAAAGTATTTTTATTTTTAAAGAATAGAATAAATAAATCTGTGATTAAAATCAGAACTGTGGTTGGTTGCTTGTAGATAGTGGGTTAACTGAAGGGGCAGGAGGGAAGAAGAACTTCCTGAAGCCATGGAAATGTTCTGCATCTGCAATGTCCAATAGGGTAGCCACTAGCCCCATGTGGCCATTTAATTAAAATGAAAGAAAATTTAAAAATTCAGTTCTTCAGTTGTATTAGCCACATTTCAAGTATTCAGTAACCACTATTGTACTGTAAATTGTAAAATATAGAACATTTCTGTTATCACAGAAATCTTGATTTAGACCATGGTGACTGGGTATTATTGTTGAAGTTCTTAGTTCTTTGATGGGTTTCTTACCAGACCCCTGGTGACTATATTCTGTGGTAAAGTAGAATTCTCTCAGGATTCAAGAGGAGGTACATTTTGAGATGATTACAATTAAACTCTTAGGGGACAACCTTCCTTTTGACTTGGAAAGTATTTCTCCACCCTGTATTTCTATGTGACATACAGATTGTATGTGGTATTGTTTTTAGGTATTAAAGTACATTACATCTTTGAATGAAGACCACACCATACATGGGTTCATAGTGCAGCTACCTTTAGATTCAGAGAATCCCATTAACACTGATGTAGTGGTCAATGCTATTGCACCTGAAAAGGATGTAGATGGGTGAGTGTGGCTTAACTTTCTACATCACATTGCATGATTCCAAATATAAATAATATATTTGCTTCTGAAGAGTAAAAACACCTAAATTACCTTTATTTCCCCTTCATTGCTTTCATTGTTTTAGATTGACTAACATCAGTGCTGGAAAACTTGCTAGAGGTGACCTAAATGACTGCTTCATCCCTTGTACACCTAAAGGATGCTTGGAACTCATCAAAGGGACAGGTAAAAACCAAAAGCAAAGCCCCATTGCTTAGAGCTTGGTCTTGACATACGCGGGTACAGAGGAGGTTCATTGTGGGCCCTTCATAAACGGACTTGATTGGCACGAGGACCTATCTGCTAGAGCAGTGGTCGGCAAACTCATTAGTCAACAGAGCCAAATATCAACAGTACAACGATTGAAATTTCTTTTGAGAGCCAAATCTTTTAAACTTAAACTTCTTCTAATGCCACTTCTTCAAAATAGACTCGCCCAGGCCATGGTATTTTGTGGAAGAGCCACACTCAAGGGGCCAAAGAGCCGCATGTGGCTCGTGAGCCGCAGTTTGCCAACCACGGTGCTAGGGGCTTTACCTAAATTCTCAATGTTCTCAACAAGCCTATGAAATAGGTACTGTCATTGTTCAAAAGCTGAGAAAACAGGCTCAGAAAGATTGAGTAATTTGTCCAAGAGGCAGCAGAGCCAAGTTCAAAGCAATTTGTGTGTGTGTGTGTGTGTGTGTGTGTGTGTGTGTGTGTGTGAAAAAACCTACATGGTAGTAAGAATTAAGATAGTATGTAGGGGTGCAATGTGAAAAGTCCCCACCTCCCCAGTGGGCACCTAGACAGATGTCTGGAAACCATCTCTGAACAATTGGCTATATTACCTCATCACCTAATCGGCATCTCGGTATTTTTATTTCATCACAAATCCTTTAGCAGAGCTTATTTTTTAGAAGGAAGTGTGTCCTGTGTAGAGGAAGTGGATCAGAAGTTTGAAGTGGAAAATGTTGGCCTATGTAAAAGAAAATTTTCTGTGGTTAGTGAGAAAAGGTCAGACTATAAATAAGCCTTATGACAACTGTTGCTGTTCAGTCCCATGACTAAGTTTATATTCTACAGCCTATTTAGCAGTTTGTTGCAATTTGATAAAAACAAATCCCATGAGCCACAGCAGCTACAGGCTTCCACTACCTCTAATGGCTAGTGGAGCTGCCATTAGTTTAAACACTTCAGACTTTGAGGGCTTTACTTCTAGATGTTTGTGGTGTTAGCATTATATAGAAGCTTATCTTTTTTGGATAAAATTAATGTTTTGCAAGAAGCACAATTTAAGCACCAGCTGCCTTAAGCACTTCAGCCACAGCTTAGGTAGGGGGGCTCAGGTGGAGTCTTCGGTACTTTATTTCTGGTCTTTTCCTAGCTCATTCAAAGTCTCCATTTGGTGGCCCCAAGCAGCTCCAGCCTTGTTCCATCCTTTGCCTAACAGTCATGGGATTGGATCTCATTGGCCAGGGGATGAAATACGGTCACTTGTCCACTGTTGGGTGCTCACCCAGACCATTTCTATTAAGTAGAGTATGTCAGTTGAGAAAAGGACCTTGGTATGGTGCCAGAAGAATGGATGCTGAGTAGGCAAAAAGGAAAGCTTTCTACCACAGTTAAATTCCCCTTTTTCACTTTCCAGCAAATAACCGTATGGACCAGGCCCTAAGCCAAAAGAAAGTTAGGTGAGGAACTGCATAAATAAGCTTACCCAAGGTGGAAAGAATCACCAATATATATTAATCTAATTTCCCTCACTTCCCTCCACCCTATTACATGCCCCCTATTTGTCATCACTATTTTTTCCATGGAATTGAGTCTGATGTCTTCTTCCATATGGCTGTTTATTAGCTGTATGTCACGGTTTCTTTTTTTTTTTTCTTTTAAGTGTAGGTTTTCTTCCCACTCTCCGGTGACTGAATGAATGTATCTTGGCTTAAGCAGCTCTCAAAAACCCACAGCAAGAAAGACACATGTACAGAATCAATTTATAGCTAAAACCCTAGAGCTGAGAATATTATTTCCTAAGAAAGCATGTTTTTGGAAGATTTCTTATTGGTGCTCTAAATCTGTTTTCATGCACTTGTTCTGAATTTTCCCACATAGGCGACATGCGAAGGAGGGCAGTTTCCCCCAGTTCTCTGATGCACGCTGGCTTTTCTTGCAGGGACGCAGATTGCCGGAAGGCATGCTGTGGTGATCGGGCGCAGTAAAATAGTCGGTGCCCCCATGCATGACTTGCTTCTGTGGAACCACGCCACAGTGACCACCTGCCACTCCAAGACTGCCAATCTAGACAAGGAGGTAGGAGGTCCGGCGTGGAGTGGAAGGTGGTGTGTGTGTGTGTGTGTGTGTGTGTGTGTGTGTGTGTGGTGGCATGTTCTCACTTAATGGGAATAACTAACATTTAAGTGCCAGAAACTGTCGTGTACTTTACCTCATTATCTCATTTATCCTAACAAGTCTATGATTCTTCTATAACAATTCTATGATTCTTGTCTCATTTTGTAAGATGAAAAAACGAATTCACATGGAGCACTTGCCCAAGGTTACACAGATTTTGTTCTGACTATATTCTTTCTGTACCAGTCTTCTCTATGGTAGATAGGGATTGGCAGAATAAGAACTGGGATTGACTCCCCAAGTGATAAGAATGGTGGCCTCAGAGATAAAGGTGCTTCGGAGGGAAATGAGTGGACAGAGGTTCTATGACATCTGTCGCAGTTTGTTCTTGACCCCTGCTTCAGATTCCTGAGCCCAGGAATTCTCATATGTACACATCCTGTTGACAGTGCAGCCTCTTAAATGTGGAGAGAGCAGGAGAAAGGCCCAGCACCTTTTATAATTGTCGCCAAGCAGCATTCTGCAGGAGGTGGAAGTTCCCACATTTCACAGGGAGCAGTCTTTGGATATTTTTCATTCAGGACATCATCCTAGGCCTGAGGTTCCTTTGGGTTCTTATCAAGTTCCCCATTTGGTAAAATACCTTGTGAAAGAGGAGCTTTTGGCATGTATAGGAATGAGTAAAGCATCCAGAGAGCTGTCAGTGAGTGCCCTGCAGAAAATAGCTGATGACAGTGAAAATCTCATGCAAGGATGAAAGGAATGTTCTTTCCACATCTAGATTTTTTATGTTTCGCTTTTAGTTTCTGAAGTCAGAATCCTCTTTCCTTAGGTAAATAAAGGTGACATCCTGGTGGTTGCCGTGGGTCAGCCTGAAATGGTGAAAGGGGAGTGGATCAAACCTGGGGCAATAGTCATCGACTGTGGAATCAACTACGTCCCAGGTGAGTGTTGCTGGGGGAGGAAGGTGGGTCTGGTGGAGGGCTGGGCTGAGGAAGATGTCTAGGTCATCAGGTGAAGCCTGAGTGAGAATCCCTGATCCTGTTTTAGGCTGAAATGCTGAGGTTCAGTGTGATTGGCCTGCCCATGGGTGCTTGCAGTCCGTAGATGGGACGTCGCTACTGGCAGGCAGGCAGCCAGCTTGAGGGCAGAACCCGTGGTTTTAGCCGCTGCTGTGCAGCTCCCGAGATGACTTTGTCCAGGGAGAGAACTGGAGAGGGGCAAGAGGGAGGTCTCACTCTCTCTGTGTACAGGTTACTCTTTCTTTCAGCAGTGGGTGGGTGGATTTAAAATACAGTGTCATCTTTGCAAAGTGCTGTGAGACTTCAGGAGAGGGGCTCATTCTGCCAAGAGTCCTCTAGAGGACTTTCCACGAAAAAGAAGGGGTTTGACCTACTTTTTCTAGGAAGAGAGAGTAAAGCCTTACAGCCACGTCCACAGCTGTACTTGGCATCCTTCTCCCTAATTCATGCCTCACCCCTGTTTTCATTTATGTTGTCACCATTCTTCCTTCCCAGAGGTCTGGAGCCTTTTTGTTTCCCTCCCAATTATTCCCCTTATTGGATTTATTTTTAAATATTAGATTTTTTCCCTCTCCCCTCTGTGCTCAGAGTCACCGTTGAGTGTAACCCTCTCAACTGGATGGACTGCTGGAATTTCTTACTGGCCTGATGCCCATTCAGACCTATCTGTGTGCTTTTGCCATATTCACCTTGACATGGGCCCATGAGCCTCCTTGTCCATGTCACCTGTCAGACTCCTTAACCCCGTACTAGGTGCAGCCACCTCTGTGGCCTCTTCTCACATCACTTCGTGAAAACCTGCCTTAAGTTGTAAACGGACCACATGCCCGTCCGCACATGCCTTGTTTGTCCTCTACAGCATCTACAGTGGAGCAGGCTGTTCTTCATGGAGTCTTCAAACATAAAATTTGAAAGCACAATACAGTGTGTACCTGTATACATACCTCATAGATTTAAGAAGGAACAACCTTTAATCGAGAGACTGTTTCTCTGCAGCAGGCACCACCCCAGGCCTTGGGCTACACAAAACTGCACAAGCTCAGCTGTGATCTTCACTTTCAACCAACTTCCTCCCCACCTCGTCTCTGTCTGAAATGCCCCTTCTTCCTTCCAAGCCTTGCCTGATTTCCCTTCAACAAGGGATGGTGTCCTCTTTTGACAACCCTCTCTCTCCCTCCTTCCCTCCCGCATTCCCTTCCTCCTCATAAAACTTGTGCTTCTTTTATCATATGTGTCTCAGACTTGGTGCCCTGTGGGCTCCTCCACGAGTCAGTCAGCTTCTCCGGGGCAGTGGTCTCTGCGGTGCCCTGTCCAGCGTACGCCTTCTAACTGCTTGCACTCTGTTGTATCTATTGAATTGTGAAGAGAGTTAGAGCAAGGATAATCATTTTTCTCCCTTGCCATCTCAATTTTGAAATATAGACACTAAGCTGCCAGGAATATTAGTCACTGTCAAGCCTTCGCTGTTTTTAACCTGCCTCCTACTCTCCCTACCATGCTTTTAAGACAGTAGCTCATAATTGAGCACTAATTTTCTTGTAGCGTAATTATCTAATGGGTGATCGAGAAAGTACTTACCTACAACTCCTCACGTTGAGCATTTGCGACATGACATTCACGCTCATTCTCTTTAAAACCTTGCATCTTCTGTCTCATATTTCTGCTTGGGCATTTTTTTTTTGGGGGGGGGGACTACATTTGAGGGAGATGAAGAAACACCTGGGTGGGGATCTTAAGTCTTGCAGATAGGTAAGAAACTTGCAGGTAAGTATGAAATGTGACTTAAACATGAAACTTACCATCCTGCTCACATTTATTCCTCATATAGATGGTAAAATGTGAATAAAATCAATGCACTATCTTTACTGATTCTATAGGTGAATAAATATCAATAAGGCAGGATTTTAATGTTCCCACAAGATGGCAGAATAACTGAGTTGCAGACCATGGGTCTTCATTTTGAAAGCACAGCTGGGCCACTTCTTGGTTCATATTTTGATTATTTAAATCATTTGTGTGGATAACATTATAAGTCACTTGCCAAATAAGAATGAATTAAGGTGTATGCTTCTCCCCCAACTCCCCCCCCCAAAAAAAGAGGAATATTTTTAAAGTTTCAAGTGCAGAGCAGAAAGAATTGGCCAGAGAAACACATCACAGTGTTCTTCCTGCTTAGCTTACTAAAGATAATTTGAGAAGGACTAGATTAATAGTAGGTTTTATTTGGAGGGGTTATAAAAAGAGAGAACAGATTCCCCACCCTGTCCCAGTCCAATCTCAACTCACCCAGCACAGTGGCTTGCTTCTATGATTGGAGGTCCCCAAATTAAATGTGAAGGAGTAAAGTCTCAGCTGGATCTTGCGTTGAATTTTACACCTAGAATTCCCAATGAAAGAGAAGTTCTAGGCCCCGGGGTATTTAACCAAGATGTATGTTGGTTACTAAATCCATTCACTCACTTAGATTGAGAAGTGGTCGCTTTTTGCACCGACCACATCAGACTGTCCACGAAATACTATACCGACATCAGAGGGCACTCAGGGCGTCCCTGTTTGATTAACTAGCAAAACCGAGCTCTTCCAGCACAGTATTTGGTTGTGCAGTACATGACATGTCTCCTATGTATTGAGAAACATGAAGAAAGTGACTCACATTGATAATAATAATAATTAATAGAAAGAGGTGTTGGGGTTTGAAGCTAAGATCAGCGTTGGACTATTGAAACCTGCACAAAGGACACAACCTTGACAGTATTTGCTTGGCCTTTTGAAACCACATTAGTGGTTATGAAAGGAAATGTTCTGCCAGAGCTGCTGCTTTATAATCTTCTAGAAACTGTCTGAAGAGTCTTTATTTATCAGCTCCTTAAAGTACATAATGAAAATCTCTTATGTGGCTAGGATGGGAAGAGAAACTCTTACGTTTGCGGAATGCTTTTTCAATTTCAAGAATATGCACATTTTTCACTTCTCAGCAAGCTTGTGAAATAAGTAGCATTATCCTTCCTTGCATCTTTGGACTTCTGGTCAGTAAGGAGCCCACAGGGTTGAGGATCAGCAGTTAGTGGAAGAGCTGATCCCACAGCCTAGGTCTCTGGATTCTGGCTGTACAGGTAAGCCCTCAGTTAGTATGATCTGTAGGTTCTTGGAAACTGTGATTAGAAGTGAAGCACTGTGTAACGAAACCATTTTTACCATAGACTGATACAAATAAGAGTTAAGTTTCTATTGTGTATTTTTGGTCACAAAAATATCACCTAACTTCTAAATAAAGACTGAAACACTTCTAATATTAAACATCGAGATAAATGTGAGCTATACATGCATTTAAGAAAGACGAATGAAAACGAGAAAGATCATTCTTTTCCAGCCCACTTCTTCCAGTTCAGGGTCATGGGTGGCTGGAGCCTAGTCATACAGCTCAGGGGGCAAGGAGGGAACCAGCCCTGGACAGGACCCCTCCCATCGCAGGGCACGTCACACTCAGTGGGGCACGTTCTTTTCTCATCGCTGTTGAATGGATTGACATTATTTGAGGACCTGCTGTACTCGGAAGCATCCTCTCTCATTGTGGTGATCCGATCAAAAGGAGGTCACGAAAAGGCTACGATCCTACCAGATCCTGCCTGGGAGCCTTGGCGCTGCAGGGCCTGGCCCTGTCTGCCAGCCCCTCCCCAACTACACTGAAGCCAAGTGGGGATGCTTTCTGTGCGCGTGGACAATGATGTATCACTGGGCTTTGTTCCCTTGAATAGCTATTCTTTGCTGGTAAGAATTGTAGTTATTCTTGTATCCTTTTAAGGGAAGTGTAATTATATTTGCCTCTTGCATACATTTAAGTAGCTGCTCATCTTTGGAATTGGATGTTGAATTGTTCCTCCATCTCATGCATGGAGCTTACAAAATGCTGACAGTTGCTGTAGAAACGGTATCTGGCAGCTGTGGCATAGTTGGAGGTTTGTGCACCCAAAAAATTCCTTTGTAGGCCTTGGCAAATTAACATTTTAAAAGCTCATTATAAATTGGATAGTTAGCTTTAAGAGTAAGAAACAGTTGGTGTTTTGTCACCTGACAGACTACAAAAGGGTTCTTTTGGTTCTGAAAAACCACTTATGTATCGTGTGAATTTTTGCAGGTAAAATAAGTTTTCCCTAGGAAATAGCAAACTCCTGTCATCCCATAGCTTTTAGGTAAAGTGGGCACTTGAGCCAGATGGGGACTACACACCCTAAACTTTACTCAGTTTTTGGAACAAGCGGTTGTAGTTGGTCACTTAATTTAGAAATAAACACCAGGATTACGATTCTGACACTTTGCTTTGATGTTTCCCCCCATGACC
This sequence comes from Plecotus auritus, assembly GCF_963455305.1. NCBI lineage: Eukaryota > Metazoa > Chordata > Mammalia > Chiroptera > Vespertilionidae > Plecotus > Plecotus auritus. The sequence goes on along the minus strand of NC_137770.1, from coordinate 34,411,742 downwards.
AGATGATACTAAGCAGAGTGGGAGAAGAGTTGTGGGCGATGTGGCATTCGGTGAGGCCAAGGAGAGGGCGGGCTTCATCACTCCTGTTCCTGGCGGCGTCGGGCCCATGACAGTGGCAATGCTAATGCAGGTGCGTTTGAATAAAGGTTTCTATAATAGATCTAGGAAACGGGTAGCATTCAAGTTACTGCTCTTCTCTCCAAGTAGAAATGTCATAAAACCTGCTCAGAAGCTAAGGAAGGATATGAATCTGTGGAAGAAAAAAAAAAGGAATGGAAGAACAGAGAAATAGAATCGGTCATATGAGTAGAGGAAAGTAGGGAAGGCACAATTCTCCTTTACTGTGGGATAACTTAAGGAAAAGAAAGTGCAAACGCTGACTTTGCTAAGTAGGATTTGGCTTTCCTGCCCTTTTTAACCCACACCAGCTGATTTGGGAAGAGGCAAGCAGCCCAGAATGGAAGCATGTGAATAGATAGACCGTGAAGGTGTTCGTTTTGATTGCACTTGTGTTATCCAGAATTAAGAGTTGAGGTGGAGGTTAAAATAATCACCTTTCTTAGGTTCCATTTATATTTTGTTTTTGTTTTTTTTAGAGCACAGTAGAGAGTGCAAAGCGTTTTCTGGAGAAATTTAAGTCAGGAAAGTGGCTGATTGAGCATAACAAGCTTAACTTCAAGACACCTGTTCCAAGGTAAAAATGAAACTTTACAGGTTTAAAACTTTGTGGGTTGTTGATTTGTAGCCATGGCTACACGTATCTATACCCCTTCTGAAAGTACCATCAGTGGTTGGGGTGGGTCATTACTGGGCTGGGATTAATACCTTCCATGAATAAAGATGGATTCACCATTCCTGTATTTCTTTTAAGTGACATTGACATATCCCGATCCTGCAAGCCGAAGCCCATCAGTAAGCTGGCTCGAGAAATTGGTCTGTTCTCTGAGGAGGTGGAATTGTACGGTGAAACCAAGGCCAAAGTCCTGCTGTCGGTGCTGGACCGCCTGAGACAGCAGCCCGATGGCAAATACGTGGTGGTGACTGGGTGCGACTTTTATTCATTTGCCATTCAAATCTTAATATTAATCCTGATTATTATTACCAGGGGTTGCATTTGCACTTAGCATGTATGTGTGGAGGTTCTTTTACTTTGGTCTTAGCATTTTCACAGGTGTTTTTATCTAATTTGATCCTTACAGCCACCCTGTGAGGTCAGAGTAGATTATAACTTTCAGAGATGAGAAAATTTTAAGTTATTCATCTAGTAAGTGAAAGAATTGAATCTTAAAACCTGGTCTTCATATGGAATTGCTTTTTCTTAACCCCAAATTCATGAATTTGTTAGCTCTATTGAGCATTCATTTTTATTGCTTGGCTGAAATACATATAAAAGCTAGTTTTTGAGACTAGGTTGAGAAATTTAAATCAGAGTAGTGTCTTTCTACAAGGTAAAGTGTATTTCTCCTTACAGTGAGAACAGCTAAAGCACAGCAGTGTTTTTTAATTTAAAATTGGGGGGAAGTTACAACCAAGACTCCTAAGACCTTTTTCAGATCTTTCGTCGTATTATTCAGGTTAAGAATCATTCTCTGGGATCTGTTAGATCTGACTTAGTGATTCACATCAATTTAATCCCCCTGAATGGAATTTTCCTCTTTTGCTTTCATCTTGAAGAATAACTCCAACGCCTCTGGGAGAAGGGAAAAGCACGACCACAATTGGGCTGGTGCAAGCCCTCGGCGCCCACCTCCATCAGAACGTCTTCGCGTGTGTGCGGCAGCCTTCTCAGGGCCCCACCTTTGGAATAAAAGGTATCAGTGGGACCGTGGGTGGCCAGAGGACACCTGCCTCTCCCTCGGTCTTCTCTGGCCCTCTTGACCCATGAATGCTCCCAGGGTCCTCAGCTTTTTAGACGTTAGCAGTGTCTTCCTCACACCCACCTGTCGTGGTGCTTTTGCTGAAGGCTTTCATCAGATCACCCCAGCTCCTGCTCCTGCTGTCGCTATATGACACTACACAGGGATTCCTAGGATGAGTACTATGTAGGCAGAGGTGCTTTTGTATGACTAATAGTCAATTGTCACGCTAACAATAAAGGTAATCAGTCACCATGCTGACTTTCTAGAGACATCGACAAATCCTACAGATTTTTCACCCTGTGGGAATAAGAAAAGCCTACTCTAGTTGAGTATGTGCTTTATACTACCTTTTGTGCTAAGCAGTTTATGCGTATGATTTTATTTTCTAATGTAAGATAGTATTATCTCCATTTTGCAGTAGCAGTAACTGGGACTTCAGAGGCAACTGGGTCAAAGGCACTATTCTTAAGTACTAGAGTGGGCCCCCATGTCTATTTCAAGCTCTAAAGCAACACCATCAACAGTGTTTCATCTGACTGCTTGAAAACACGATGTCAATAATCATACTTCACCTTCAGTTTTTATAGCTGCAGTGCTTAGACATGTTCTTTTAATTAAAGTTATTTTTATCAATTATAATTAAATACAATCCTATTTGCTTGGAGATAGGGCATCGCATATTTTGCTTGTTCTAATAATTTCTACTAATGTTAATTCGGGGTACCATCTTTGCTCCTTTGCCTGTTGTTTTGTTCTGTTTCATAAATGTGCTGACTTAGCTCTGCTTTTGAGATTGTCTTAACTCTCTTACATATGAATGAGCCTTTTTCCTTGTTCTACTTATTGACCCCAATATCCTCCTTTTCCTCATATCACAATTGCCCACTTTTCATTGCATGGTCTCTGCCTCACCAAAGAAATAAAATTTAAAAATCCATCTCAAGCTGACATTTATCTCACTGATAACTTGAAACCTGGATATTTTTTTGACTGGCCTTTGGTTATTATTTCAGATATGCCAACAAAAATCTAGCAGTTAACCTGTTTCCTAATGTGTGTCTCCTTCTTAGGAAGAATTGCAGTCTCTGTGTTTGGTGTGTATTTTAAATATTCCCCTGTTTAAAATGCCAGAGTAGTGTTTATGAGAGTGGAAAATTGAACAGGTTTGCCTTTATGTAACTGTAGGCTGGGACTTTTAACAGATGTTAGGCATCTCGGGGGACCTGTTTCTAAAGTTAAGTCGGTATGTATGTGTTCATATTTTTGTTAGACTCAGATTTCACTTGAGAGGCTGTTCAGCACAAGAAAGACCCGAGTGTTTCAGCTTGCAGAAGAAAATTAAAGACACTGGTCAAATCTGTCCAAACTGTAGAAAGTAAATAAATAATATGTGTAGCAGTTATGAAACCGATTTCGTTTCCTCTGTGTAGAAACATGCCTAACATGAGCTTCACCCTTGACCTGTCCTCTAGGTGGCGCTGCAGGCGGTGGCTATTCTCAGGTCATTCCTATGGAAGAGGTAAAGTGTTCTGGGATTTGGTTGACTCAGACCCTTTATTATGGCTTTTCCTTCCAGAAATTAAGCTTTATTGTAGAGGTCTTAGTGGACAAATGATTTATTTCTCAGCAGAAGTGACACTTAAGGAAAAAAAAAATCTTAATTTACAAAGTTGTGAAGCAGCTTAGTTTTTTTGACATGACAAGGACTTCAAAGTCTGGCTTTCGGGTGGAATTAATAATTTTAAGCAAGTGATCAAATGAAGCATGAGATTGACAAGAACCAACATGGAGTAAATTCAGAGTAATAACTGCAGAAACAGGAACAGTGTATAGGCATAGAGTTGGGTTGCTCCATTGTACTCCTTGCTCACTGTTTAAAGGACACGATAGTGCCGTCAGTAACTCAGTGTTGCTGTTGATCCCGATGGTATGGTGTTTGTTGTTCCTGGACATGTCACTTAGGGGAAACCACAGTTTCTTCTGAAGACAGTAATTTATGTATTCAAGATCTGCCCGTATCGGGGGTTTGTCCACTAGCTGTGCTGCCATCAGCTGTCCATTGGCTTTGACATGGGATTGATTTGGTTGGAATAGAATGGATGTTGGAAAGTTAGAAGACTGATGTGGCTTCTGCTCTTTCACAGTTTAATCTGCACCTCACTGGTGACATCCACGCGATCACTGCAGCTAATAACCTCGTTGCCGCGGCCATCGATGCCCGGATGTTCCATGAACAGACTCAGACGGACAAAGTAGGCACGGAGGCCCCATGGGCACTTTTGAAAGGGTTCAAGCACCTGAATTAATGTTGGTCCCTTGGGTGCTAGTGATACAGGTAGCAAAGCAGTGGGGTTTCTTTCATTTAAAAGCCCTTTTCCGCCCTAACTGGTTTGGCTCAGTGGATGGGGCGTCGGCCTGCAGACTGAAGGGTCCCAGGTTCAATTCTAGTCAGGGGCATGTACCTGGGTTGTGGGCACATCTCCATTGGGGGATGTACAGGAAGCAGCTGATTGATGTTTCTCTCTCATCGATGTTTCTGGCTCTCTCTCCCTCTCCCTTCCTCTCTGAAAAACCAATAAAATATGTTTTAAAAGTAAAATAAAAGCCCTTTTTCTCCTTTTCTTCCAGGCTCTCTTTAATCGTTTGGTACCATCAGTAAATGGAGTGAGAAAGTTTTCTGATATCCAAATCCGAAGGTTACAGGTAAGCTTTTCCCTTTTCATTTTTGATATTGTATGACACTGAGTAAATGATAAGAGGTAGAAATCTCCTTAGAGTCGTCTATTTTGGGTAATGTTTCCTCCATAACCAAGATCATAATCGACATAACAAAGATTGGCAGTAGATGTTATTTCTCATTTACCTATAAGTTATAATTGGTTATCCTGAAATAAATAAAGCACTGACCACCTGCCCTCAGCTACAAAAGCTGACACCTCCTTTGTAGCATGGATAGGAGTCAGGAGGCCAGCATGGCAGCATAGCGGCTTCTGAAGTTTGGATCTCTGCTCTTCCCAGTACTGGGACTTTAAGCAAGAATGATTATTTCTCTATTTATCTTGAGTTTCTATAAAAAATAAATAGTCATCAAATATACACTATACCAATAAATAGTCATTAAATATACACTATACCAACAACATAGCCAGAAATCTCACTCCGAGGTATTTATCCAAGAGAAATAAAAACTTGTGTTCATACAAAAATATGAATGTTTTTAGCAACTCTATTAAAAAATCTCCAAAATTGAAAAACAACCCGAAGGTCCTTCAGTGGGTGAGTGGATAAACAAACTGGCACATCTATATATACACTGAGTGGCCAGATTATTATGATCTCTGAACACATAATACACTGGCCACTCAGTGTATAGCCTATATAATAAAAGGCTAATATGCAAATTGTCCCCTCGACCAGGAGTTCGACCAGCAGGCAGGCTGGCCAACCGCCCATGTCCCCTCCCCCTGGCCAGGCTGGCCGGACCCCACCCATGCACGAATTCATGCACCGGGCCTCTAATATATATATATACAGTATAAAAGCCTAAGTGACCAGTACAACTAGATGACCAACCAATAGCTATGGTGTGCACAGACCACCAGGGGGCAGTTGCTCAATGCAGGAGCTGCCCCCTGGTGGTCAATGTGCTCCCACAGCCAACCTCCTGTGGTCCCTTCCCCTGGCTGGCTGATCCGCCCAGATGGCCCGATAGCCATCCAGGCCAAGGGACCCCACCCGTGCACCGGGCCTCTAGTCTTACAATAAAAGGGAATGAACCATTACATTCCTTGTGTGTGTTATCAACAGTAGTTATATTCTCACTTTATTTTTAATTTTTACAACTTGATATTTTGATGCTGTAAGAATAACACATGGAGCTCCCCTTTACCCAGAAGCATTAATTATTTACATTTTACTCTACTTTACAGTTCTGTCACTGTTTATGCATGTGTTTTTTTCCTAGACTTAAGGAAAAGTGTATTTTACATAGCACAATGTTCCTTAGCTTACTTTGTTTTATACCACACATACACACCAATCCTATGCATCAGGTAAGACAGTTATTACTCTATTTAAAAAAGAGTTGTGTTATATGAGGCAGCAAAGTACCATGGAAAGAGCCAGCAACTTTTAATCTTGCCTTTGTTGGTGGATCTTTCTGTTAGTTGTAGGGTGGTGCTGGACTAAATTTTTTTTTTAATTGATTTTGTTTTGAGAGAGAGGAAGGAGGGAAACAGAGACAGAGAGACAGAGAGAGAGAGAGATCAGATGTGACAGAGAAGTACCAATTGCTTGCCTCCCATACGCACCCTGACCGGGGTCTCAAATCTAGGTTTGTGCCTTAAACAGGAATCAACCCGGCGATCTTTCGGTGCATGGGATGATGCTCAACCAACTGAACCACACTGGCCAGTTGTATTATTTTTTTAATCTGAGCAGAATTTTAATGATTTTTCAGAGAAGAGGGATTTTCCCAAACACATCTGAATTTACCAAATTACTGATCCCATTAGCTATGTTTTCTTTTAAGCACCTTTCTTTTTTTTTTTTAATTTAATAAATCTTTATTGTTCAAATTATTACAGTTGTTCCTCTTTTTTCCTCCCATAGCTCCCCTCTACCCGGTTCCCACCCCACCCTCTGCCCTTACCTCCCCCCCACTGTCCTCATCCATAGGTGTACGCTTTTTGTCCAGTCTCTTCCCGCACCTCCCACACCCCTTTCCCCTGAGAATTGTCAGTCCACTCCCTTTCTATGCCCCTGATTCTATTATATTCACCAGATTATTCTGTTCATCAGATTTTTTATTCACTTGATTTTTAGATTCACTTGTTGATAGACATGTATTTGTTGTTCATCATTTTTATCTTTACCTTTTTTTTTTTCCTCTTCTTAATACCTTTCAGCATTTCATATAATACTGGTTTGGTGGTGATGAACTCCTTTAGCTTTTTCTTATCTGTGAAGCTCTTTATCTGACCTTCCATTCTGAATGATAGCTTTGCTGGGTAGAGTAATCTTGGTTGTAGGTTCTTGCTATTCATCACTTTGAATATTTCTTGCCACTCCCGTCTGGCCTGCATAGTTTGTGTTGAGAAATCCGCTGACAGTCGTATGGGTGCCCCCTTGTAGGTAACTCACTGTTTTTCTCTTGCTGTTTTTAATATTCTCTCTTTGTCTTTTGCTCTTGGCATTTTAATTATGATGTGTCTTGGTGTGGTCCTCTTTGGATTCCTTTTGTTTGGGGTTCTGTGTGCTTCCTGGAGTTGTAAGTCTATTTCTTTCACCAGGTGGGGGAAGTTTTCGGTCATTATTTCTTCAAATAGGTTTTCAGTATCTTGCTCTCTCTCTTCTTCTGGCACCCCCATAATTCTGATGTTGGTACGCTTGAAGTTGTCCCAGAGTCTTCTTACATTATCTTCAACTTTTTGGATTTTTTTTTTTGCTTTTTGCTTTTTCGGTTGAGTGTTTTTTGCTTCTTTGTATTTCAACTCTTTAACTTGATTCTTGCGATCCTCTAGTCTGCTGTTAGGTCTCTGTATAATATTTTTTATTTCAGTCAGTGTATGTTTAATTTCTAGTTGGTCCTTTTTCATATCCTCTAGAGTCTCGCTAAATTTATCGGCCTTTTCTAGGAAATTCTTGAAAAACCTTATAACCATGGTTTTGAACTCTATATACAGTCGTTTGTTTTCCTCCATTTCTTTCATTTGTGATCTCTTTCTTTGTCTCTGCATTTTCGCTGCTTCCCTGAGTTGATAGAGTAGCTTTGTGTGCTAGGTGTCCTCTAGGGCCCAGTGGCTCAGCCTCCCCAATTACCTGAGGTGGACACTCTTGATGCACCCCTTTGTAGACTGTGTGTTCAGCCTTGTTGTAGTTAAGTTTTGATTGTTGTTGGTATCACTGGGAGGAATTGACCTCCAGGCCAATTGGCTATGAGGATCAGCTGTGTCTATGCTGGGAGAACTTCTATGCTGGAGACACCCTTATGAGACAAGACTTGAAAAATTGCAAAAGCCTCTGTGCTCAGCTTGGATGGGGCGGAGTCTCAGGGTGGAGCAGACAGCCTTGGTTTCCCATCAGCCCTGCCCTATGAGGCCCCTGGGTCTCAGTGTCCCTCGGTAATCGCTGCAAGCACCTCTGAGAGAAAGCCGCCCTCAAGTTTCACCTGCTACCAGACAGTCCAGTTTCTCCCCAAATGAGTCAGAGTTCCCGGAAACTTGTCCAGAACTGGAGTTCAGCACAGTCGGGAGCTTCCATCTCCCTCCCGCTTTAGAAAGCCAGCCACACACTCAGCCTCCCGTGCATTCAGCAGTCAGTCCTCTTTGCACGCGCACACCTCCTGACCTCTGCCTTCCACAGCTCCCGAGTCTCAGTGTGCTTTCTCTTTTCCTCACAGTCCAGATTCCCCCCGAATGAGTCTGGTTTCCCAGCATCTCGCCCGGGACTGGAGTTCAGTGCAGTCGGGAGCTTCCTTCTCCCCCCTGCTTTAGAAAGCCAGCCACGCACTCAGCCGCCTGTGCACACAGCCGCCTGTCCTCTCCACGTGCAAGTCTCTGTACCTCAGCCTTTTGCAGCTCCTCTGAGTCTCAATGTGCTTTCCTCTTTTCTTCTAGCTGTAGAATTTCCACTCAGCCAGCTTTCCTGTAGTTCTGGATGGTGTCCGTTTTGTCTTTTAGTTGTAGTTTTGATATTGTTGTACGAGGCAGCAGTTTAGGTGTTTACCTATGCCGCCATCTTGGTTTCTCCTTGGCCAGTTGTATTTTAATAGCAAACTTACAGGAACAGCACAGAAGACAGATACTAAAAACAGGTACTTGCATGTAGGACAACTCAGAAAAGTACAGTGAATGGATGGAATCTACTGTTTGATAAAAAATGCTACAAACGCCATTTAGTTGTCATCAATAAGAAATGTACTTGTTTTTTAAAAATCCAAATGCTGGCATTGTCCAGAAAAATTTAAAAGGTTTATTTATATTGTTATAAAGTTGAACTGCTAAAACTTGTTCACTGAAACATTTTGACTAGCATTAATGCTTTATGTCCCCACATTTATATTAAAAAATTCACACACAAATGAAAATGGAAAAACTGCCAATAGATTAATATTTAAATGACCCTTTAAAAAGCTCTAGGATTTGCCCTGGCCAGGTGGTTCAGTTGGTTGGAGTGTCGTCCTGTACACTAAAGGTTGCAGGTTCAATTCCCGGTCAGGATGCCTACTTAGGTTGTGGGTTCAATGCTGGGTCAGGGTATGTACAGAGGCAACTAATTGATGTTTCTCTCTCACCTCAGTGTTTAGTTGGGCTGCTCAATTGTCTGATTGAAAAAGCTTTGCACCTTGCTTTTCTTTTCATTGTGTTTGGGGTTATTGAATTAGCCACAGTGCTTCTTGGTCACTGCTTATTTAGGGATAGGTTTAGGAAAATGCCTCTGGTGCTCAGTTATTGGGACAAACATGTTAATTTATTTTTAAATCCTTACCCAAGGATATTTTTCCATTGATTTTTAGAGAGAATGGAAAGGGTGTGGGGCAGAGAAACATCGGTGTGAGAGAGAGACATTGATTGGTTGCCCCCTGCAGGACCTCCGACCGTGATCTTGTCTGCAATCGAGGTACTTGCCCTTGAATGGACTTGAACCTGGGACCCTTCAGTCCGAGGGCTGATGCTCTGTCCACTGAGCCAAACCAGCCAGGGCCAGACATTTTAATAATATTTTGTGCACATGTGACTAGTAAATCAAGGCTTAGCAAAAGGGATCATAGTTTTCCCTTCTGAATTTAACATGGTTTTATTTCCTAGAGGGGACCCTATCTGGAGATAGGGAATCAAAAATTTTTTTAATTTATTATGCTTTTGTTCAGTTTGTCTTAACATTATGTTTTAATTTTACTGCCTCTTCAGAGACTAGGCATTGAAAAGACCGACCCTACCACACTGACAGATGAAGAGATAAACAGATTTGCAAGATTGGATATTGATCCGGAAACCATAACTTGGCAAAGAGGTATAAGAGCCATAAACACGCCCCATCTGCTTTGGTTATACTGCACACACCACTCCCTCTGTAAGGGTTAAAATGTGAAGCCTGGAAGCTTGTATATTGATATATTTTTTTAAAATATATTTTATTGATTTTTACAGACAGGAAGGGAGAGGGATAGAAAGTTAGAAACATTGATGAGAGAGAAACATCGATCAGCTGCCTCCTGCACACCCCCTACTGGGGATGTGCCCGCAACCAAGGTACATGCCCTTGACTGGAATCGAACCTGGGACCCTTCAGTCCACAGGCCGACGCTCTATCCACTGAGCCAAACCAGCTAGAGCGATATTTTTATGGTTAAAACATGACCAAGATTGTGACTTACTCATTTCTCTGCCCACCTCCATCCATCTCTCTCCTTATTAGCTGTACTCAAACCTCCTCTTCTTGGGTAAGTTGGACGTTTGCTGGCTATTCAGTGTTGACTGGAGTAAGGGTGGTTTCAAAGAAGTTCATGCATAAACCAAAAATAACATTTTGCAAGTTTTATGAAAAAAATTTTACTGTCATGAAGTAGAGAAATTATGTTCAGTCACTTCTTGAATCATGTTGCTCTTTATTCTCAGAACCCTTGTCCTGCATAAGCGGCTTGATTTTCCTTGTAGCTCCCTAGCTTGCCTACTCAGTTTCACCTCATTTTATGATACTCTGTTATAACAAAGTAGATAGCCTTCAAGGTTCAGACATGCAATTTAGTGAGCGAGTTGCCTGGCGTCACTGCCATATGTTGCTTTTCTCTATGTACAACTAGCCCATCTTCAAGTTTTATTTTGTACCAAGAGTGCATCCATCTACCCTGTATCCCTGCTGGGAAGGAATTTTCATCATCATGCGGAATGCAACTGACAGCCAATTTATTGACTGTTTGTGATTTTCATTGGCTCAGTAACTGTTGCTAGCTAATGGCATTTTTAAGATGACTCTGAACATATAAAAACACACGGATGTTTCTTTTTTTTTTTGCTTCAATAGCTTTAGACAGATAGTATATTTTATGAGGAATAAGCTAAAGATCCACTTTGAAAATTCAGTATCTCATTCACTTTTCCTTTGCTTTAGTGTCTAATTTATGTTTTCTAAGAAAGCAAAAGCAAACCAGGGCGGGGAAATGGATTGTACCTGTTTAATGGCTATTTTATAAATTAGACACAAGGAACTTGACACTATATATATATATATTTTTTTTTTAATATATTTTATTGATTTTTTACAGAGAGGAAGGGAGAGGGATAGAGAGTTAGAAACATCGATGAGAGAGAAACATTGATCAGCTGCCTCCTGCACACCCCCCACTGGGGATGTGCCCACAACCAAGGTACATGCCCTTGACCGGAATCGAACCCGGAACCCTCCAGTCCGCAGGCCGACGCTCTATCCACTGAGCCAAACCAGCCAGGGCTATATATATATTTTTTTTTTTTTAAAAAAAGGATACGCTTTAACAACATTATATCCTTCGTTTATCAAGTGGCGGCGGGGGGCCGGTGTTTGAGTGTGTGTCCCTCTGCGTGCTGTACAAAACTGCTTTGGGTATTTATTAGTTTTTATAGAAAATAATTTTGCATGTTATCAAGTGTCTTAAAAATGCCTCTTCTCTTTGACCCATTTAGAGTGTAATTAGCGCATTGTTGTTCCCTTTTTTTTTCCTTTTTATTGATTTTACTAGAGGCCCGGTGCACGAAATTCGTGCATGGGGCGGGGGGGAGGGGTGTCCCTCAGCCCAGCCTGCACCCTCTCCAATCTGGGACCCCTCGAGGGATGTCCGACTGCCCGGTGGGATCGGGCCTAAATGGGCAGTCGGACATCGCTCTCACAATCCAGGACTGCTGGCTTCCCTACTGCTCGCCTGCCTGCCTTCCTGATTGCCCCTAACCACTCCCCTGCCAGCCTGATTGATGTCTAACTGCTCCCCTGCCAGCCTGTTTGCCCTCAACTTCCCTCCTCTGCAGCCTGGTCACCCCTAACTGCCCTCCCCTGTAGGCTTGACTGCCCCCAACTGCCCTCCCTTGCAGGCCTGGTCCCTCTCAACTGCCCTCGCCTGCTGGCCTGATCGCTCACCACTGCCCTCCCTTGCTGGCCTGGTCCCTCCCAACTGCCCTTCCCTGCTGGCCATCTTGTGGTGGCCATCTTGTGTCCACATGGGGGCAGGATCTATGACCACATGGGGGCAGCCAACTTGTGTGTTGGAGTGATGGTCAGTCTGCATATTACTCTTTTATTAGATAGGATAGAGGCCTGGTGCACGGGTGGGGGCCAGCTGGTTTGCCCTGAACGGTGTCCCGGATCAGGGTGGGGGTTCCCTTGAGGCGTGGGGTGGCCTGGGCGAGGGGCCTGTGGTGGTTTGCAGGCTGGCCACACCCCCTGGCGACCCAAGCGGAGGCCCTGGTACCTGGGGTATATTTATCTTCTACAATTGAACTTTGTAGCCTGGAGTGGAGCCAAGCCTCCTGCTCGCTCCGTGGCGGCAGCCATTTCTGTTGGGATTTATGTGTCTTCTATAATTGAAACTTTATAGCCTTAAGCAGAGGCCAAAGCAAGCCAGGGCTGCAGAAGCTTGGCTTCCTCCATTGCCGGGGGCAACCCTAGCCTCCTGCTCTCTCCAGCTCTGTGGCTGCCACCATTTTTGTTGGGATTTATTTATCTTCTATAATTGAAACTTTGTAGCCTTAAGCGGAGGCCTGGGCCAGCAGGGTGTGCAGAAAGCTTGGCTTCCTCCATCACCGGGGAAACCCAAGCCTCCCTCCTGCTCTCTCCGTGGCTGCAGCCATCTTGGTTGGGTTAATTTGCATACCCTCTCCTGATTGGCTTGTGGGCGTGGCTTGTGGGTGTAGTGGAGTGATGGTTGATTTGCATATTATTCTTTTATTAGATAGGATTGGGGTGACACTGGTTAACAAAATTATATGGGTTTCAGGTGCACAATTCCACAACACATCATCTGTACACTAGTATTGTGTGTTCACCACCCCAAGTCAAGTCTCCGTTTTGTATTTTGTTATTGTTTGACGCGTCATACAAAAAAACAAACAAAATTGGAAACACACTAAAATGTTACCAGTAATTTGTCCTGGGAGACGGAAGTAAGACTAGTTAGCTGATTGATCTTCATCATGTTTTCCAAGGGTATACAGTTGGATAGATATTCTGTCATCTGAATGGAGATTATTCTTCTCAGTAAGCTGAAGGAAAGAGCAGGTCTGTTACCCAGCATGCTTCTAAGGGCATTTGCCTGACCCTGCGTTTATGGCCCTTTTGTTTCTCAGGATGGTGTAAGATCAGTGAGTCATCCCACAGAGCAACATAGACCTCTGCCTTTTGAAAAACTTGTGGCCTGCTGTTTTTCTTGTAAGCTCGAATATGCTTTAAAACAGGTTCCAGATTTCTAGTTGTTTGAGTTATCTAGACAGAATAAAATCAAGCCAGTTCACATTTTTTTCTTTAAAAATAACTCCTGTATACTTAATGTATATGTACATCATGTCTTAATTTGAACCCATAGTCTAGCTTTGCCATCAGTTTTGAAATCAAATGTTAATATACAGGCATTAAGTTGGACTTGTTGCTCTACAACTTGGCTGGTTCCTTTAGCTTTATGGTCCTTTTACTAACATTGTCCTGTGTCTTCCCTTTCTACTGTAGTGCTGGATACCAATGATAGATTCCTGAGGAAGATCACAATTGGACAGGCTCCAACGGAGAAAGGTTACACACGGACGGTAACTATTTGTTCCTTTCTAAGCAAATTAGTTCTAATGAGCCATATCCTTGTCCCTTCTTTCCTCCTCCATCCGCTCCCACCGACTGGTACTGCCAGGTGCTTTTCTGCCTGTTCCTTTTAAAATGGAAGTGAATAGGTGTGTGGGATTGAGCACTCCTGACAGCTTTTGCAGTAAATCCTATGTGTCACCTGTGTGTTTTCCCCCCGGCATTTTTTGCTGGAGGTGGAGACCCAAGTGTATATCAGTGCGCACAAATTGATTAAAATTGTGGCCACTTTGCAGTATGTCTCTTCGGTGTAAGAGCTTCCGTGTTGTATTTTAGGGAAACCATACTACAAGCTGCTTTCACAGGATTGTCCTATTAGAATATTTATTTTGAAGATTTGACTAATCAAGGTCTTGGAATAATTACAGTTTTTTTCTGTTGAGGAGAACTGTTTTCATTAAGTTGTTTCTGTGTTACTGTTATTCTACCCATTTAAGCTTTCGTTTAAGCTGTGGATGCAAACAAGGATTACTTTTGCAATTCACTGTTGTGGTTTAACGAAGTTTTCCCTGTTGTGTCTCTTTCCTTCCGAAAGACCCAGTTTGATATCTCTGTGGCCAGTGAAATCATGGCTGTCCTGGCCCTCACCAGTTCCCTGGAAGACATGAGAGAGAGACTGAGCAAAATGGTGGTGGCATCCAGCAAGAAAGGGGAGCCCATCAGTACCGAGGACCTGGTGGGTACCCCACGTTTGGGCCAGTGATGCACCTGTGTCCTTTGTCCCAGGGTCATGGCAGTTCCAAGTAACAAAAATTATGCTGCAATTAACGAATAAATTTAAGATGATTTTGTTGCTGACAAGTTAATTAGGAAATTTATAAAATGTGCTTCATGGTGAGTAAATAGGTAGTATGTTCCAGTTATAGACCATAGGTTTCAGATGGTTTGAGCAACATATTCAACCTGAGAGTATTCACAGAAGTGGCTGTATGGCTTCAGTTTGCAGAGGGCACCAGAGTCAAGTGAGGCCCTTAGTTGCTGAGCTTGGGGTCATACCCTGGCCTCTCCCCATGATGCCTCCCTACGCAGAGGCCACTTGTCATGAGTTTGTTGGCCGCCACTGTATCCACGCTGATAAACACACTGGAAATAATTCATTATCCAGTTATCTGATGATCCTACAAGGCTAGTTCTCTACTTCAGATTTATTTCTGAAATGTCTGCATGATAATATGAGGTTTGAAATGAGATGATCTTATAGATTAAATTTCTTAAATTGACTTTAGAGAGAGGAAGGGAGAGAGAAAAACATCAATGTAAGAGAGAAACGTCAATTGGTTGTCTGTTGTATGTGCCCCAACCAGGGACCGAACCTATAACCCAGGCATATGCCCTGATCAGGAATCCAAACAGCGACCCTTCGGTGCATGGCACAGTGCTTCAATGAACTGAGCCACACGGGCCAGGGCTAGATTAACTTTTTAAAGGTCTGTTTGTGTTGACATACACCAATATGGTTGGCCTATGATTAAGCAAGCAATATGTCAGATGAACTCATTCCAATGAACCAGATCCTTGGGGGGAAACATTAACATCCTCTTTTCACAGTTAATATGTATAAAAAAAGAAAACTATTTTAAATTTTTACACCCAAAGCAGAAACTCATAAAATTTAATATAAATGGGGTCTATAGTTTTATTTTACTTCATCACCAGTTTTTTCAGCTATGGTTGGAGGGCTTAGGAGAGGGGCCTGGTATTTAAGAGTTCGTATTGAATTCCTGGGTAAATTCTTAGTTTTTGCTTTGGGAAACATTGACTTTGGTTTGTGGCCACTTCTCCGCAGACACAAAGTTACAAATAATTCAGTACCCAAAGAACTAGCATCTGCTTGTGTAAACTAGTCTAAAATGGATTCCCCTCGTCCATCAGCAACAGAGCTTGATTGAGATGCTAGTTTCCAGAGTTACGCTTTTTCCAAGAATCACACGTGAATATCATTTTTATTCTAGCTGTTCTCTCTGCTTAAAATAACTGGCAAATTCAGAGTATATCCAGAAAAAAATAAATAACTGAATAAACGAATGGTCTAGTTCAGGTAGAACTACTAATTGATCTAAGACGGCTAAAAAAGGAAGACCTAAGAGTGCTGAATTTTGGGTGAGAAGGTTGGTTTTTTGCTGGTCGGAGTCGACACGTCGCACCTTTGTTTCACAGGGGGTGAGTGGAGCGCTGGCCGTGCTCATGAAGGACACCATCAAGCCCAACCTCATGCAGACACTGGAGGTGAGCCGCGCGCCTCCGCCTTCCGGAGTCAGTTCTCTGTGTCCACGCTTTCCTTGGGGAGTCCAGACTTTTCCGCCTGCTCGTCTCCCCCCGTTCTTCCTCGATGTTGCAGTTGGGACATTGCTGTCATAAAAGAGGCAGCTTCATATTTAACTCTTTGGGATGTGTTTCTTTGGGATTCCAACTAACTTTCCTCTTCGCTATGGGATCCGTTTTGAAGCAGGATTGAGATTCACTGCCGTGGTTTCCACAGGGCACTCCAGTATTTGTTCATGCTGGACCGTTTGCCAACATCGCACACGGAAATTCCTCTATCATTGCAGACCGCATTGCACTCAAGCTTGTTGGGCCTGAAGGATTTGTAGGTGAGTATTTTTGCACAGTCGGTGAATAGATGGTTTTTTGTTTTGTTTGTTTTTAACATCACGGGAGCTGGGATAGCATTTTTACCATTGCTTTTCTCCTTACTTACAGTGACGGAAGCAGGATTTGGAGCAGACATTGGAATGGAAAAGTTTTTTAACATCAAATGCCGGTATTCCGGTCTCCGCCCTCACGTGGTGGTGCTTGTTGCCACTGTCAGGGCTCTTAAAATGCACGGAGGTGGCCCCACGGTGAGGATCATGAGTAGGAAGAGTCCGCCCTGGTCGGTTGCTCAGTGGTTAGAGCATCAGCCTGCAAACTGAAGAGTCCTCGGGTTCAATTCCCAGTCAAGGGCACATACCTGGGTTGCAGGTTTGATCCCTGGCCCTAGCTGAGACTCGTGTGGGAGGCAAACAGGCAACCAATCTTTCTCTGTCTCTCTTTGCCTCTCCCACTCCCCTCCCTCCCTCCCTTCCACTCTCTCTAAAAGTCAATGGAAAAAATATCCTTGAGTGAGGATTAACAGAACAAAACAAAACAAAAAAAAGAGTAGGAAGAGTCTGATTGTCAGGAATAATCTGAAGGCTGAAGGGAAGCTGCATGGCTGTGCCTGTTTCTTCATTAAGCAGCTCTTATCCTCATGGTTAATAGGGTGTCAAAAGCAAGGGATGTTCAGGCAGCTCTTGCGCTAGCCTCTTATCACTCGTAGGCACCACCAGCTCTCGGCATTTTCAGAGGGCTGAAATGGCGTCATGGCCTACCTTTCTGAGGAAAACATCTGATAATATCTAAATGCCTCCCAAGGACATGTGCTTGCTATTCCCTCAAAAAAATTCCTTTATGGTCAGACTGTTCTTTTAAAATCTCAGTCCCATTTTCCTCCAAAGAGTGACACTGGCAGCCAGCCAACAAAACGATTGAGCTGAGAGGTCAGCCCTTCTGGAGAGATGCATGCTGGACGGGACCACCAGCATCTTGGAGTGGGCGGGGGGAGAGGGAGAAGGGTAGAGATGCTCGCTCGCTCGGGACTGCCTGTGGTAATGCAAACAGTTTAGGACTGGGTTATTTCAACTCCAACCTGAACTTTGTGTTTTCTCGAGTCTCTATTGGTTGGAAATTTCACCTTACATTCTGTTATTGTAGCGCCTTTCTTCAGCGCCTGCATGTGAAGACATGGTGCTGGTGTTCAGAAATCACTTGAAGAATTCAATTCCTGTCCTAGGAGCTGGTCCTCTGACTTGAGAAAGAAGACCTCCCTCCCCTACAGAACAAAAGCAATGTTTCTTAGTGTAATGGCCACTACAACAGTTCTCAAGCCTTTTGGTCTCAGAACTTCTTTATACCCCTAAAAATTAATTAGGGCCTGAAAGAACTTTTATTTTGGTGGGTTATATCTATTGATATTTATTATATGAGGAATTAAAGCTGAGTTAATATTAACATAATTTTTTTTTTTTTAATGAAAAGTTACTGTATTTTCCAAAACAAAATTCAGGCATTGTACATTTTTCAGATCTCTTCAGTATCTGGTTTTGTTGAAGGCCAGATTCTCTTCTTCTGCATTTGATCTTTTGTGATATCCCATGTCCCATAGTCTTTGGAAAAGTCCATTATATACTCAGAGAGAGAGAGAGAGAGAGAGTGAAAAGGGTTATAATATCTTAGAATTATTGTGGAAATAGTCTTGACCTTGTGGACCTCCTGGAAGGATTAGGTCTCCAGGCCTCACTGTGAGAACCGCTGCCATAACACACCCCCTGCCTCTCCAGTTTTGCTTGTTGTCTCTAAGGTACAAAGCACCCCTAGCCCAGGACACCCCTTTCTGCTAGCAGTGCAGGATGGCCTGACTCCCTTTTCCTTCCCAAGTATAACCAACATTTCTCTCTTGCACCCCTTCACTCATCCTCACAACTTTGCACCTTCATTTTCTTTCTCCTGATCTCATGGTCTAAAAACTGTGCCGGGCCCTTAACCTGGGCAGCACTGAGGAGTGTTTTATACACACACCTCTGCTAAGGAGCCAGACCTGCTGCTCACATTACCTCGTGGGGCTGCACATAAGGCCAGAACAAGGTGACTCAGGTCCCTGCTTCCAGCCCCACCTCTTCGTGGCCCCTTGTGGAGTTGGAGCACCGTAGTCTCTGAGGAATGGGAGCAGACCAAGCTGAAAAACGGAAGGCTTCTTAATCACTGCCCCTGGCCCACAGTGGAGTTCCTGGATCAGCACCTTCACCCCCATGCTCATCCCTGTGGGTGCAGCAGGGCCAGGCCACCAGATGCCTCTCTAACAGTGAACTTCACGGCTTATGTATCCTGAGACCTTTAAGTACGCTGTGATCAAGGAAGAGAACCCGTGTGTGTTGTTTCCCTCCTGTTGGTATTGCTCCTGCATCCCAGTTCAGACCCACAAAGGCGTGGGTTGGCTCTGCAGACCAGCTCATGGTCCCAGCACAAGGCTGTCACACTCCATTGGCGGGCATGTCAAGGTGGCCGTTGGAGGACTGACAGCTGCCTTTTTCCCTGTTCTAACCTTCACTTCCACCCCTCTGCTGTGGGCATCACTCAGAGGTTATTGCCCCTGACTAGACTACATCCTCCCTTCCCTCCTCACCCCCATCGATGCATCCTTTCTCTCCACCGAAGTTTAGGCCACAAAGGTCCACTCTTCTCAAAGCAGCCGTTTTTGCTCTGTGCTGTAGGATTGGTCATATGTCCTAAATCCTTAGGGCAGGAAACAACCTTAAACTGTCCTATAGCCCCAAAACGGCAGCTCCTGGCCTTAACACATGGCACACACCAGTTTAAGCTGATATTTAACAGTAAATAGAAAATGCCTCTGACTTTGCTTCCTTTCCTTCCAGGTTACTGCCGGACTGCCTCTTCCCAAGGCTTACATAGAGGAGGTAACTCCAATCATTTCTAATTATTTGACCTAGAAAGCACCACAGACTGAATCAGCATATCTCAACCGGCTCATTTGGAGATGAGTGGGGGTATCCCTCTGACCCAGGCTTGCTCCCAGGAATGCTCCCAGGCCTGCAGTGTGCCCAAGAATTGGGTTAAATGAAGTAGGGAAGAAGTGCCTCATAAAACAGAATTGCCCCAAGAGGATACCAGTAAAACCACTGCCCTCGATCAGCGGTGGTTTCTCAAACTGGGAGCAATTTTATTTCCAGGGGATATTTGACAATGTCGAGAGACATTATTTTATTATAATAACTTGTGGGGAGTGCTACTGGAATTCAGTGGGTAGAGGCCAGGGATGCTGCGAAACATCCTTCAGTGATGCACAGGGCAGCCCCAACTACAAGGAATGATTTGGCCCAAAATGTTAGAAGTGCTGAGGTTGAGAAACCCTGCTCTAGACTAATGGAAGTTTCTTTGTCTTCCCTGGACTGGCAGATGAATTCCCAAATGCCATTCCAATCAGAAGCAAACACAGGGACCTTTTTAGGGATGTCTTTTCTTCTGCATCCTGGTTACTTTTCTAGGCAAAATTTCCATAAGCTGATTTGATTTGTAGCATCAAGCAGGAGCTCAAACAATTGTGAGCTTGAACCTTTTCATATTTATGTCATTTACCACCAAAGAAACATTTCTAGAGCCAGTGTGGGGTGGTTATGAGAGAGACCCTCGAACGAGATGGTAAGGTCAGCCACTATCACTAATTCAAATTTTCTGCCTTTTTTGGAAACTTAAATTATCCAAAGCAATACAGGTCACTGTTTAGGCTCCAAATGAAGTATTTCAAAAGCAGCTAGAAAAGAATTGTCAGTGCCTTGAGTCTGCCTGTCTTCTGAGCTATGATTTGATTTGCCTTTTATGGTCATTTGTCTGACTCATGCGTGGGAGTACAATTCACGGTTCTGGCCCCACTGCCACCCCACCGCCTTCCCTGTGTCTGATTAGAATGACTGCCCCTAACTGGCCCAGCTGGTATCTTTATTTAAGAAATTCCACTTTTTTAAAACTGTTCTCAATCAGTCTTACATATTAATTGGTTTTCATGTGACTGGAGGTAAAGAATTAGCAGTGCTTTTTAGAATATCAAGTAATCCTAATCTTGGTTTTTAGTTATTAAAGGAAAAACACAAATCATGATTATAAGATCTCAGATGTTTTATACTTTTACCTTACCTATTTTTTTCTGCTGTTTCATGGAATCCCCAAACCCAGAGCTATTACTGCTGGGTTTTGCTCATGACCCAGTGTATATCGCTTTATATATGACTATTCTATATTTTTTAAATATTTATGTATTTTTAAGTTTATGTTAGTATCATACCCTTTGTTTAAAAATTAAACAGTATAAGAATGTAACATGTAACTTGAATCTTCTTAATGGTTTTCTATATATTTCTCAACATTAAAACAAACTTCATGATATATACATATATTTTTGTATTTGTCCAAAAATGGAATTAAGTTCTCCCTCCATTGCTTTGCAACTTAGTACATTTCTTTGCAACTAAATACACTTTTTACAGGTTCCATGTAATATAGATTATCTCATTTCTCATAACATCTCCATGATAAACATTTATTGTGTGTATATTATAAATCCCCTATGAAAAAAAGTTTGTGTTACTTGCAGTTTTTCAATGCTGCAGGAAACATATTTAAACATATGTTTCCATATTTAAACATATGTTTCCTTAATTTCTTCCCTTTAAATTACATGTTACTTGGTTCTTAAAAATGGCATTCATCTAGCCCTGGCCGGATTGGCTCAGTGGATAGAGCGTCTGCCTGCGGACTCAAGGGTCCCGGGTTCAATTCCGGTCAAGGGCATGTACCTTGGTTGCGGGCACATCCCCAGTAGGGGATGTGCAGGAGGCAGCTGATTGGTGTTTCTCTCTCATCAATGTTTCTAACTCTCCCTCTCCCTTCCTCTCTTTAAAAAGTCAATAAAGATATTTAAAAAAAGAAAAGCTTCTACTCACCAAACTTTAAAAAAAAAAAAAAATGGCATTCATCTTATTTTCTGTTGCCCCCAGTAAAGTTCATGGTTAAGTTCATTAAAACCTCTGTGATAGCATCCCTGACTACCTCAAGTACTCATAGCAGCGGTACAGTAAATACCAGGCACTGTGCTAGGCTCTGTCTTCTGATGGAAGGGTCTGTGCAACACTGCGTAGAGTTAGTGTGTGCCATTATATCATATGAGTACATAAAAATCTACAAACAGGGGTTATAAACATAATTTATTTAAGGGCATCTGATTCCCTTCAAACAGCAAGTGTGCTGTTGGGATATGGTGTGATGACAGCAGATAAAGCTGTCTGTGTTTCCAGGACAGCCAAGACACAAGCACCACTCCACTCCATGTTAACGTTAGAGGCTCCTCAGTGCACACTCGCTGTGGTGGGAGGTGCGTCAGCTGACCTGCGCTCTCAGCTTGTCCCCACAGTGAGTGGCTCTGGCTTGAGGAGACAGGTTCTCCTTTAAGAAGAACCTGGAGCCGTCTTCAGCTGTGCTCTCTCTGACCTCACGGAAGGACCAACACCTTCACTGTTGCTCTTACAGGACCTGGAGCTGGTTGAAAAAGGCTTCAGTAACTTGAAAAAACAAATTGAAAATGCCAGAATGTTTGGAGTCCCAGTAGTGGTGGCTGTGAATGCATTCAAGTAAGTGCAGTGCCAGGGCCCAGGGGACGGTGGGAACTGGTCAGAAAACGTCTCCTGGAGCTTTTAGCTCTCTTTTGATTCAGTTACTCCTCTTGGTTGTTAAGCTGTGCTTCAGGGGCCATTAAAGGAGCCTGCGCTCTGATGGGCACCGCACACGGCACAGTGAACTCGTCACCTCACCCACTGAGGGTCCAGGCTCAGATTTGGCTCCTGTGGGTCCCCTTCTCTCCACCAGGTGAAGCAGGTAACACATAGGCCTGATGTTAAATGTTCTGTTTGGTGTCCAGAGGCCTTTTGAGCCAGCAGGAGGTCATAGCCCTGCAGAGTTGCATTATTTCTCTGAGCCTGGTGGGATGTCGTAATGACAAAGAGTCGAACGTATTGAGCTGGAAGTGTTCCTGAGAGAGAGGACTTGGTGGGTTGTGTAAATATTGCAATGCTGTTTTTGGTCTTGTTATAATGGCCTAATCACAGCAGAATGGGAAGCAAAATATTTTTAAAGCGATTACATATTGATTCCTATGATATACCTGGAGTGGTCTGGGTACTTTGACATCTCAACCTCATGACATCCCAAATGAAATAAGTGCTGTGATTACTCCCACTTTACCCACGTGGAATCCAGGCACATAAAGCTTAAGCAACTGGCCGAAAGTCACCTCCGTAGTAAATCGTGGAAGCTGGGATTCAGACCCAAGCAGCATTACTTGATTAATGTCCCTTTATCAGCAGGTAATTCACATGGGCTTTAATGGCAAAAACAAGAGAGATTCTGTCCTCCTTGGGCATTGTCAATGCTCTTAACATGAAGTGCTCCTTTTCAGGACAGATACAGAGACCGAACTGGACCTCGTCAGCCGCCTCGCCAAAGAACATGGGGCTTTCGACGCCGTGAAGTGTACTCACTGGGCAGAAGGGGGCAAGGGGGCCCTAGCCCTGGCTCAGGCCGTCCAGAAAGCAGCTCAGGCACCCAGCAGCTTCCGGCTCCTGTATGACCTCAAGGTGGGTTACTTGCTCTATGCAAAAACCCAAAAAGCACAGTGAGGTTTCTGTGTGGCTAGCTCTGTTCAGAGCCTGTGTTTAACAGCTTCAACCTTGTGGGTCTGATTCCCATGTAGATGAGTTACACAGCCTGGACCCTCAACTCTAGACAGCTTTCTTACCAACTCATATTGCTGCCTATACACAGAATAAGGGTCCAGGCAAGAAGGCCCCGGGAGGTTGGCTCACATCCTAGCTTTTGGAAAGGCTCACAGCACAGTTCCTCTGCTGGCAGGAGGAAGGGTCATATATAAGAGTGTAATTCACGACAGCCTTTAACCCAAGGCACCAACCATATTAGGGCAAGTTGACACGGGACTACAGCAGGGCTCAGATAAGTTTGCCAACCGCTTCCCAGTAATTGGGGCAAGTAGTGTGTTGCTAAGCTCACTTCCTGGTACAGAGCTGCCTCAAGTTCAGAGAAGCCTTCAGGTGCAAAACCACGCACCCCAGCAGGCTTTAGCATTTTTTCCATCAATGAGTAAACTATATGATGTCTGGCCCAAGCAGAAGCAACTGCTTATTCTGTGTGCAATAAAGTGTAAAGTTAGTTCAGAGAAAGGTTGTTTATGTTATAGAGTTGTATTTTGTTTTCATGTATTTCAGGATGTGATTGGACATTAAGTGGTATGCCCACAACCAGGAACTTCATTAGGAACTTGGGATGGATGTGGTAGCTAATTCTGCTTGTATTCTCTAAGCGGGTTCTTGGCTTGGTTTTTAAAAGATAATCATAGACTTTCAAAAATGGACATAAAAAAAAGCCATAAAAGGTTATTTCCAAAGGTCGAAGGAAGAAGCCCTATTACTCTTGAGTTTTAACATTCTTTTGTTTCTCTGTGCCTCTTGCATAGATAATAATACACTGGCAGTTAATTAACACTGCCCTGTGGACGCGGACATTTTCCTATGGAGCTTTAGTTTCACAGACGGGTTTAAAAATCTATTCAACCAATGAACACACATGCAAAGCTTTTATAGGCATCCTCTCTAAGCCCCATTTGCAGTACCTACTGTTAGGGACCCCTTGAAGGCGAGCAGGAGACCTGCTTCCTTATAACCCATTTCTGCTCGGAACTTTGTCTGAAAAACAGGAGGCTGCCACTTTTTGTCTTATTCCACATCTGTTGGTCTTAAATCACCCTTGCTTGAGAAGTTCTAAATGTGCCTTGGCACATAGAGCCCAATCACAAGATGCATATGAAACTAATCTCTGTTGCATCTTTATTTTTTTATTTTTTTAATATATTTTCTATTGATTTTTTACAGAAAGGAAGGGAGAGGGATAGAGAGTTAGAAACATTGATGAGGGAGAAACATCGATCAGCTGCCTCCTGCACACCCCCTACTGGGGATGTGCCCACACCCAAGGTACATGCCCTTGACCGGAATCAAACCTGGACCCTTCAGTCTGCAGGCCAACGCTCTATCCACTGAGCCAAATTGGTTAGGGCACTGTTGCATCTTTATAAGCCATAACTGAATTACTTTATTCCTATCCATTATGCAAAGCCCTTTCATAAATTATCACTGTTTAGTTCAAAAGGGAACTTTTTTTTTATAGATTATTATTCCTTTCAAAAAAATAAAATTCACCCAATGCATTCTCTTAGCTTTAGTTGCTAGGGAGTAGAGTCAGATAAATTGACTAATTTTAGTAATTTGCTCATCCAAGTTACCTCTGAGTAGCTTTCCTTCCCAGTTCTTTTGCTGTTTGCTGTGATTCCTCCCCTGGGCAGCATGTGAGAAGCCAGGAGCCCTGTTGTGGATAACCAGCAGGGCCAGGCCCTCACTAGTTAGACCCCTGGCCTCCGACCACTGCACTCTGCTTCAGGTGCCATGGCGGGCACAGCCTTCCACACTGTTCCCACTTCAGATTCATCATAGAAGTCACCAGGTTGTTTTTTTAAACTATTTCTAAGTAACAGCAATTACCAATCAATATGTTATATTAAGAATAGCATCTACTTCTCATATGCAAACTGGGAGTTATGTGGATGGATATCGGTTGTTTTATTTCATAAACAGTATCCCAGGTCAGCTTTGACAGGAGACTGCTTTCCAGTCATAGAACGTTATTTTTCACTTACGAAGAAGTAATTATTCTTGGGTAGTCATCAATATTGTTTGTGATGTACCTAGTGAGATCCTAAAGAGAGAGAAACTACCTCTGTGGGACATTTTCCACTTATAAAATCTGGGGCTTGGCATTAAAAGAAAATGTTCTAACCCAATAAACCTCAAACTATTTGCATATCTGTATCTGTATATAAAAACATCTGGCCCTTGTAGGAACTCTGACCTGGAATGGGATCATGTTCCTGTGATGGTCTCCCCCTCTTTTCTTTCTATTAGCTCCCCGTTGCGGATAAAATCAGGATCATCGCACAGAAGATCTATGGGGCAGATGACATTGAATTGCTCCCTGAGGCTCAGCACAAGGCAGAAGTCTACACGAAGCAGGTAGAGATGTCCGGTTGTTTTGTTCTTTCAACTGTTTATAAAGCAGGCCTTGCAGTCAAGAATCCTGGAGTTCTCCCAGCCCGCCAAGCACCCACTGCTTTCCTTCCTCTGGGCAGCAGCCTTTGCTGCTCTGAAGTAGTGAGTTTGCATTAGGTGACCCAGCCCCAAGTTCTTTATTACCACAGGTTGGGTATATAAGTGTGTGGCAGAGCCATGAGGAATTGTGGAATGTCTTACTAAAATATTGAGAGCTGGCCTTGAGTTGTATTGGCTATATAGATGAAAATACTCACTTTTGGAATATGGCTGAGTACTCACTCCCCTCACCTAACAGATTTTCTCTCCCCACCCCGCCCCCCCCAGCAACAGCAACTTTTTTTTTTACTAAGCTAGAGGGCAGCGAGGTGGAGATGGATATAAGGCGAGTTGAAATGAAATGTTTCAAATAAATTGAAGCATCCACACCAGCACGCCCAAATGCTCTTTCTCGCCGTGTCAGCTTTTCATTTGCCCCGCTTCTGTTCCCTTGTTTCCCCAGGGCTTTGGGCATCTGCCTATCTGCATGGCCAAAACACACCTGTCCTTGTCTCATAATCCAGAGCAAAAAGGTGTGCCTACCGGCTTCGTCCTGCCCATTCGTGACATCCGTGCCAGCGTCGGGGCTGGTTTTCTGTACCCCCTGGTTGGAACGGTAAGTGAGTGCTGCAAGCAGAGAGGGGTGCTTCTCGTCTTAAACTGAATGTGAAGCCAGCAGGCAGATGCCAAATGAGCAGAGTTCATTGCTGAGGAGATAGTCCGAGTCAGGCCTGTTAAGGATTAATCCTTTTGCTGTGGACCCTCTGGTGTCAGTTCAAGGATGACGCATGACTACTTGTGCTGAATAACAGTTCTGTTTCCCAGTGGCAGTGTGACCTTGACTGAATCCAGGATGGGCCTAGTGGATGGGCTGTGATAGAGCTTGTTTATAAGCACAACTGACATTCATTGGGAGTTTAACCTTTCACAGGTTAAGTCAGTGCTCCCAACAGCTATGAGGCAGGGACAGAGGCTCTGCACCTGCGGGGTCTCCTTGACAGGCCTCGAGCTTATGCCTGAAATTTGGGCAGTTCATAGTTTTTAAGTAAAGAATTTCCTCCTTAAAATGTGAATGAATCCTATAGATGTGAAAGCTGAGGTTACTTATTTACACTTCAAGATGAATTATCAAATGCCTTCCTGTGGATTTTATGCATATTAAAGGAGGAAAAGTGCTTAAGGGCATAGTCACAGCTTGAACTAACTTTGTCCCAGGGTTAGCATTGATCCCGTGCCCAGGTTTCCCCCTTAAATCCTGTATCGGCAGATTGCACTTACCTGCACACAGGATTGAAATATTAAACTCACTTCATCCACAATGAAAAGGAAATCAATAGACCTCCTTTTGGAACTATATTATCTTTTTCATACAGTGAGAAAGTGTTAGAAGGTGGCATTATAGAGTCGAAAGTATGTAACACTAAAGCCGAATCCTGTTTGGAGCTCTGCTGATTTTGGTCGTGGGCTTGTTATTAAAGATGTGACCCTGCTCCTCTCAGCTCTCAGTGTGGGTCGGGCAAGTGCCTGCACCCCAGTGCTCCCCCAGCCTTGCAGGGAGCAGGAGGCTTGGCTGTGTCCTGATGTTCATCTTCATCAGTCCTTGGGGTTTGTAGAAATTCCTTTTTCATAGGAATGATAACCCTTTGCCCAGCACCTTGAATATTGCATAAACGTGTCCTTTCTAGAGAAATTGTCTGCAGCTGCCGGCTGAGAGAGCAGTAGCTGCAGTCCGTATTGTCACGATGATGTGTGCGGGCAGTGGGTGACTAACCAGGAAAGCAACACTGGAAGTGGTCAGGCCAGTGAGTTTGCCTGTAGTTCAGAGAGAAACTCACCCTGCCCAGCTCAAGACTCTGTCATCTAGAACAAGCTCTCGCATTAGAAGCCAGCTTGGACCCAGACATTTCTGCACATAACCTAAGTGGCATAACCTAGATGAGCACTATTCTTAACGCCTCCTAATTGCTGTTGCAGCCTGAACAGGACTCAGGATCTGAGTATTTTATGTATTAATTCAAGGTGTGGTGGTTTCTTTTCAGAATTTTATGTCTAAGTTCATATAATCTTCATTTTTAAAATTTTCTGAGTATCAATATGACCCATGTGGAGGGGGCAAAATCTTCTTTGGATAAGAGTAAAAATACTGAGAATCTTTATCACTGTTTTGGGGACTATCTTTAGCATCTTCTGCCAACATGCTCATCCATGTCTGCATCAATGGCACAAGTCCTTTGTCTTTATAATGCCATCTCCAGGCTTTTCTTCCAGGTCTCAGGACCCATCCCTTCCTTCCTCTTCTTTCCCCACACCCAGCAGTGGCTTATCTCTTATAGAATCTGAGAATAGAGACCGACATCAGATCCCTATAGTATGTTCTAGGGCAGCAGTCGCCAACCTTTCAGACCTCACGGACCACCAGTGGCCCGCGGACCACCAGTTGGTGACCGCTGTTCTAGGGAGTATGGATTGGCATTCGCATGTCAGAATTAAGTTTTCTAAAGTGTAGATGTTTTGTGTCACAGAAGGTGACTTATCCTATTCTATGACATTTTTATAGTTAAGTCATAGAAGTTCAACTTAAACTATTTCCTGTCTGGATCTTATTTGGAACCTGTGTGTATTCATTATATAGAACATTGTTATAGATAAAATATATTGAGTTTTCGCTTATAAGCCTTATGAATTTGCACATAAGTAGATGTTTCTCAAAGCCAAGTCTTTAGAAAAGAAGCAAGTGCAAATATTAGCCATAAGCATTACCGGTTCAGTCTTAAAAGGCCAATTTGAACAAGTAAAAATAGTGGTTGTAGCCCAGCTGGTGTGGCTCAGCAGTTGAGCATCGACCTATGAACCAGGAGGTCATGGTTCGATTCCCACGCGGGGCATATGCCTGGGTTGTGGGCTCAATCCCCAGTGGGAGGCGTGCAGTAGGCAGCCGATCCATAATTCTCTCTCATCATTGATGTTTCTATTTCTCTCCCTCTCCATTCCTCTCTGAAATCAATATATATATTTTTAAGAATAGTAGTTGTAAAACCATGTACATTATGTAGAAAAATGTCTTGGCCCAAGTTAAAGGATACTAATTTCTAATGATGTGTTGCAGTAGCAAAAATAATATGGGTATCTATGCAAATTTAATTAAAACAAAATGTAAAAGTGAACAAGCCTGTACCTCCTTTTGGTCTTGTGAATTGAGGGCGGAGGAGGTGAGTAACTGACTCCTTAGCCTCCTCAGCACCTGCTACTTCTTGTTGCAACTGTCAGTATGGAAGAGGAGAGGGAGGCCTGACATTTGGTTTGCTGAGGGATCTGAGGGTTTCTCTCTGAGGTTACTCAGGAGCAGTGACTTTATTTTTAATGTGTTAACAAGAGGAGTACCACCTTGTTGACAACTATAAAATCATATTCTGTCTTTGTGCCTTGGGTTTTCTATCTGAGGGAAACATGGGGAAAAATCACCAAGTATATTTGGAATGCTATTTCACATCTAGATGAGCACAATGCCTGGACTCCCTACCCGGCCCTGTTTCTATGACATTGATTTGGACCCTGAAACCGAGCAGGTGAACGGGCTGTTCTAAACAGGTAAGTTGTTTCTGGTGAGAGTGTTGCCATTTTCTTTATGAGGCATACATATGAATTATAGGACTCCAACTAAAGTGATGTCATTTCAGACATTGCTGAAGGGAGAGGGGGCAGTAATGAGAGTTGGCAGTAACCAATGAATGAAGCATTTATATTTCAACACATTTTTGGAGGAAGAGCATAGATATCACAGGTTGGCAGTGAGGGGGGAAAGCCGCCACCTCTTGAACTAAGGAGGGACTGCAGCGGAAGTTAGGCCTCCTCTGCTGGAGCCCAGGAGACTCTGGGTTCCGGGTTGATGGGACAGGAGCAGCTGAGGTCTGTACTCTGAATAGAGCAGCTAAGAGTTGAGTAAATGTCCTCGAGAGTAGAAAAGAGAAGGAAACAACCATGCAGTTCTTGGGTCTTAAGTGAAAGGCCCCAAGTACTCATCACAATGAATGAGCCATCCCTAGACACATCCAGTTTAATTTCAAAAGCATCAATGATGAAAATCCCAAAAATCCTTCTCCAGAGAAAGGCCTGCCTATGAAAAAATGAGAATTAGACTGAACCAACCTGTCTTAGCAGCAGTAAGAGGCTGTTAGACAGTGGAGGAATACCCTCCAAGTTCACAGGGAAAGACACCCTACCAAATCTATCCAGATGTTTCAGACACATATAAGTTCCCCGACCCCATATCTCCTCTTAGGAAGGGATTTAACCTTGTACTCCAACAAAATGAGGAATAAACCAAGAAAAAAGAAGACTTGGTTCTCAGAAAACTGAATCCTGATCTAGACAGTAATGAAGTGCAAGTGACCTCGAGTTACCAGTCCAATGTGAAACAGGAGGAGGGAGGCCTGAGAAAGATCAGGAAGAGCTAGAAAAGACAAGGGTATCAAGGGCTCATGCGAACCATAGTCCTCACCTGAGCAACCGTACAGATGGTTCCTTACAGAAACAACTGCTTCCATGGAGGAGAGGCTGTGCTTGATGCTGGGGGAACACATTCCTCAGGAGGCAGGTGTGACGTTGGAAAGGTCATCCTGGCTCATGCCTGGTCTGGCCCGGCACGGTGCTCACATAGCCATAATGTAAATGCCGTGCGTTGTTTTCAGGTCTTTGGGCTGGCCCTCCAGGAGCTGTGGGAAAAGACGTAAATGATAACAGATTTGGTAGTGCGAGAGGGTGATGGTGTAGTGTGGAAGGGAAGAGGAAACATTTCAGCAGTTAGAGAAAATATTCATTCCTGTTTCTTGTTATTTTTTCCTTCCAGATTGTCCATCTTCAAGAAGCTACTTTGCAAGTTAGGCCAGTGTGTGTATTCAGGCCTACGGGCAGGAGTGTGGGGAAACCGAGAGAAGTCAGCCCCTGCCTCAAAGATCTTCTGAAAGAAATAGTGGGAGTTTCCCCCAAAGCCCTTCTTTGGTCTTAATTCCTATCATCATGTCTAAGTTAACATAAAGCATGCACATTTCTATTTACTGAAATTTCACAGGATAAAAGAAAATGATTTTACTATCTTTGTGTTTAAATATAAACTGCAGCATTGCCCTGACCGGTTTGGCTCAGTGGATAGAGCATCGGCCTGTGGACTGGAAGGTCCCAGGTTCGATTCCGGTCAAGGGCATGTACCTTTGGTTGCGGGCACATCCCCAGTGGGGAGTGTGCAGGAGGCAGCTGATCAATGTTTCTCTGTCATTGATATTTCTAACTCTCTATCTCTCCCCCTTCCTCTCTGTAAAAAATCAATAAAATATTAAAACATAAATAAATAAATAAAAACTGCAGCATTAACAGACTGCTGCAATCTCTGCCATCCTGTGTGAGATTGTTTGTCCAGCATACACTGGGACTAAAGAAGCAGCTTGGAATATGTACTTTATGATACTTCTTTGTTTAAAGGGGAAAATGGTGCATGCTTGCATATTTCTGAGAGGGCATATATCAGGAGGATCAGGGTGTAGAGGACGTACCTTTTTATCATATCTTTCTATGTTTCTTTTTTAAAATATATTTTTATTGGTTTCAGAGAGAGGGAGAGAGAAACATCAATGATGAGAAAGAATCATTGATCAGCTATCTCCTGCACACCCCCTACCAGGGATCAAGCCTTCAACCCATGCATGTGCCCTGAGGAGGAATCAAATCGTGACCTCCTGGTTCATGAATCAACACTCAACCATTGAGCCACACCTTTACCCTGAAAAATATTGCTTATACAGGCTTTTGTCCTGAACTTCCTTGGAATTCTCATTTCTGTCTCAGTGTCAGCACGGCTTATTTCTAGAGTCCTCAAGGCTGGCATGCGGTGCTAACTGTAGGTTAGCCCTTTTTGCTTTATTGGTTCAGCAAATGTGTATTGAGCTTTTACAATGTACCTGAGCTCTACTACCCACAGAACATTTTTTTGCTCAAATGTTTTTCCTTCTCTTGTTTTTTATCTTCTATCTCTTCTTCCTCTCCCATTTTTTCCTCCCTTTCCCCCCTTGCCTTCCTGCATTAGATCCTTCCAGAAGGTACTGCATCTTCACGTGTTGGCAGAGCAGTATTTTTCCTGGGGTCCTTGGTTTTATTATTTTAATCCCCTAGGTTCACATCAGTGTTGTAATTCAATGTTTTATAGTCCAAATAAAAAATGGTGGTACAGCCGAAACCGGTTTGGCTCAGTGGATAGAGCGTCGGCCTGCGGACTGAAGGGTCCCGGGTTCGATTCCGGTCAAGGGCATGTACCTTGGTTGCGGGCACATCCCCAGTGGGAGGTGTGCAGGAGGCAGCTGATCGATGTTTCTCTCTCATCGATGTTTCTAGCTCTCTATCCCTCTCCCTTCCTCTCTGTAAAATATCAATAAAATATATTAAAAAAAAAAAAATGGTGGTACAGCCTAGCTGGCATGGCTTAGTGGTTGAGCATCGACCTATGAACCAGGAGGTCACAGTTCGATTCCCACTGTGGGACATGATTCTCTCATCATTGATGTTTCTATCTCTCTCTCTCCCTCTACCTTCCTCTCTGAAAAAAATAAAAAATATCCTATATAATGAAAGGCTAATATGCAAATTGTCCCCTTGACCAGGAGTTTGACCTGGAGTTCGGCCAGGGGGTGGGGCCGGCCAGCCAACCGCCAGTGGCCCCTCCCATGGCTGGCCCCGCCCCAGTCGCCCTCCCCCCCACCTGATCGCGGGTGGGGTTGGCCTGCCAACCTCCCACATCTCCTTTCCCCAGCTGGCCTGGCCCGATCGGCCAGATTGGGGCAGGCTGGCCAGACCCCACCTGTGCATGAATTCGTGCACCGGGCCTCTAGTATTTTAAATAAAGAATCGCCCTCACCAGTTTGGCTCAGTGGATAGAGCATTGGCCTAAGGACTCAAGGGTCCCAGGTTCGATTCCGGTCAAGGGCATGTACCTTGGTTATGGGCACATCCCCAGTAGGGGGTGTGCAAGAGGCAGCTGATCTATGTTTCTAACTCTATCCCTCTCTCTTCCTCTCCGTAAAAAATCAATAACATATAATAAAAGAAAGAAAGAAAGGTGATACTTTGGGGACATATTGCAAAGGGGTCGTGAGTGCAGAATCCCAGCTCCCCTTACGTTGTACGCTACCTGGCAATGGTGCACACTCATTGGTGGTGTCAGTGCCTGTTCCAAAGCATCGTGCAGATCCCGATTCTGATGTTTATTAAAAGTCCTATAAAACTTCATCTGGAATGGGACTTGTGGGGATGCAGTTTGTAAATAAGGGAAGAAAGCCTATTGTCAGACATGGTGACTTAAAGACCATCTTAAAGGTTTTAGGCTCCTTCCAATCACCAAAAGCCATGTGGGTTTAAATCCTTAATGTTGAGACCTGGGCAATGTTGCTCAATGGTTGGAGTATCAACCTGAGCACTGAAGGGTCATGGGTTCGATTTTCAGTCAAGGGCACATAGCTGGGTCACAGTTGGCACAAGCCAACCAATCAATGTGTCTCTCTCACATCGATATTTCTCTCCTGCTCCTGTCCTCTCTTCCCCTCACTAAAAATCAGTGGGGCCCAGCTGGTGTGACTCAGTGGTTGAGCATTGACCTATGTACCAGGAGGTCCCAGTTTGATTCCTGGTTGGCACATGCCCAGGTTGCCAGCTCTATCTCCAGTTGGGGATATGCAAGAGGTAGCCAGTCAATGATTCTATTTCATCATTGATGTTTCTATCTCCATCTCCCTACCTCTCTGAAATCAATAAAAATGTATTTAAAAATAAAAAGCAGTGGGAAAAATATCCTTGTGTGAGGATTTTTTAAAATCCTTAATGTTGATAGGAATAATAAACACAATAGGTTTTATAAGCCAAAGATTATAAACAAAGCCCTAGTACAATAAATAATGCTAATGTTTTTACCAGGTCTTGCTTGGAGTGAATGGACCATCACCAATGCAAGAAATTCCTAAGTACAATAAGCCTTGAGTAAAAATTCAAATGTTGCAAGTTGCTTTTTTCGCTTGGTGATAAATCTTAGAGATCTTACTTCATCAGCACTTTGAATTGCACTGCTGCTGCCCACCCGATGAACTTGCTAAGGTCATGTGACTCCAAAGCCCCTGCTCGTTACCATCATTCTGCCGTTCAGAGCTCCTCCTGCCAGGTTGCACAGAAATGGACGTCCCACTTGTGACAGATGGAAAGCTGTGCCCATTTCATCTCTGTTCGGAAGGAAGGGACGATACAAGGTGGAAGAAATAAAGAGGTTAAGAAGGCTGCCAAGCAATTATTGATGCCATGGGTTTTATGGAATTGATTCTTTAATCTGGTAAGAGAAGAGGTGTAATAAAGAGGAGGCATACAGAACACAAAACTGCTGGCTAACTGAAGACCTGAATTCAAAACCTACAGGAGAATTGTTGCCAGAGAAGGTCCAGTGCCTTTACCTTGGGGCTAAGAGTCCTTGCAGATCACTGGCCTCCCTGTCCCCATTCCTACCCTTCTCTGGGCTGCTAGTAATGCCTTCCCTCCCTATATTCGTAATATTAGTGACAGATAGCAGCTCCTCTGATCTGTACCTCAGAGGCTGTTGCTATGCACTGGAGATGTATATACACTCTTAATTCCAAAGAGAGACAGCATGTATGTGCTGTCAAGTGAGGCAGACGACAACAGAATTACTGTTGAGTTTGTGTTGGCTGGTGCAGCCCTAATGGTGCCTAGGAACAGATCCAACCAGCAGAGAGCTGGAGTCACAGGTTCATTTCGTGGGGTACCAGGGAAGAAGGGGCGGAGGCTTATTCCCAGATCTCTAAAATGTAGGAAGTGTTACCAAAGAGTTATAGACCATTTTTGGTAGCTTCAGGCCCAGGCTGTGGGTGGATAGGAACCAGGATGGGAGAAATGGTATGATCAGTCGAGAGCAGATAAATATGTAAGCTCTGTTTTATTGGCGTACTGTATCTGGTGATGCTAACAAGATAAGCTGTAGGTAGGATAATTTCTCATCAGATGGGATAGATATATTTATAGCCTGTTTCTCATTATATAATGAAAAGCTACTGTTGGAATAGCAGACAATGATAAGGGTAACAGCTTCCTGTCACTTAAGTGAGTTCAGGGATGACAGGTTTCTTTCATGCATGAGATACTGGGTACATTTTTTAAAAAACTAAAATACAGCATTGAATTCTTATCATCGTAAAGAAAAACCACAGTGCAGTATTTTATTTATAGTATATCTGTCAGTGTGTGTGTGTGTGTGTGTGGTAGAGATCAGGGATGAATTATTTGTAATAGACCTTAAAGAAATCTGCCCTTTAAATACAAAATCAATTCACCTCTTACCTCAAGCCACCCTTCAGTTCCCTTTCACTAATCTTTTTTTCTTTTAAGAAAAGCAAATGGGCCCTGGATGGATGCTCAGTGGTTAGAGCATCAGCCCATGGACCAAAGGGTCTTGGGTTCGATTTCTGATCAAGATTTTGTACCTCAGTTGCAGGCTCAATCCCAGCCCTAGTTAGGGTGCATGGGGGAGGCAACTAATTGATGTGTCTCTCTCACATCGATGTTTCTCTCTTTCTTCACCCCCCCCCCACCTCCCTCCCCTCCACTCTTTCTCTAAAAAAAAACAAAATCAATTTAAAAAAATATGTCCTCAGGTGAGGATTTAAAAAAAAAAAAGAAAAGCAAGTGGGGCCGTGGGAGGGGGTGGGGGGAGACAGTGGGGGGGGTCAATGGGGGAAACTGGAACATCTGTAATACTTTTTCAAAAAATTTATAAAGATAATTTTTTAAAAGAAAAGCAAGTGGCATAAGATCTATGAGTTATTGGACTTTATTGTTTTAACCTGTCCCTTATTTTATTTTCAACTATTTCCTAATAACACAGCTGTGCTACCCTGTCTTCAATAAATAAGCTCATCTTATTTTTGCCTGGAATGTTGCAAACTCCCAAATCTAGATTTGAGAAAACTTGGATCTCAGTGGGTAATAGCAACTCAATTGGTTATGTGGGTTTGGATTTCTTTGGGCCAAAGTTCAAAACTGGCAGTAAGCAGGGTTAGCAACCCTCTGAGGATGTAAAGGACATATTCACAGACTGGTGTTTGCTGAATGAACATAAATTGAATTCTTAATTACAACTAAACTAGATGCTTATGGGTTTTCTTGTTTTATAATTCTTTTCTATCTATGGATTTAAGATCTTGACAACTTGGATTCAGCTTTGCTACTGTGTCCTCACAGTTCTTTCCTTAATGAGTCACTGTGAAAGCTATAGAATCTTACAAAGGTAAAATATATTCCTGGAAAAGCATCCAAAAATGGATAACTGAGATTTACTCTCCCGAAGATCACGATCCTGTTGAAGAAAGGGTGTGAGTGGAGCCGCTGTTCAGTAGTTTTCCCTCCGCCATAACCGGTTCTTCATCTGGATGGTGTACCTGGGAGGGCCGGAGGAGGAGGCAGGAACTGAGAATCCTGCAGGGCCTCACCGCTGGAGCTCCCAGGAATGCCCTTGTAGGTAATATTACATCCAGAGCCAGTCACCCTGAGCTCTCCTAGCAACACCTTTCCTAGGTGTTCATGAAAACAGTGTGTTCTGTGTACAGATTCATGCTTGTGGTGCTTTTCACTATGGCCAGCAGCTTGTTTAAGGATTCAGAAAATGGCCCTGGCCGGTGTGGGTCAGTTGGTTGGGCGTCCTCCCCAGCACCAAAGGTTGCCGGTTCTATACCTGGTCAGGGCACATGCCTGGGTTGCAGGCTGGATCCTGGAGGCGGGGAGAGGGGGCGTCCTCTATATTTCTTCCTCTCTAACTCTCTCTCTAAAATACATATTTAAGATTCAGAAAAATGTATGAAAATACACAACCTAGCCAGCCAGGCAGGAAGTAGATGCTGCCTACGCCCTTGGCTCTGATGGGACTGGAACTGTAAGGAAAGCCTCTCCACCCCGCCCCACCCCCACGCCGCTCAGTTGAGAGGGACAAGGTTAAACCGGCAGCTAGGAATGCCCCGAAGGGAAATATGGGTAACGTGCAAGCTACCTCAACTTATTCTTGGAAATACTCAAGGCGTAAAAGACGGGAGGGCTGGGTTCCTGTGCCCTTCTCACCTTGTGCGCACACAGGGCGCGTCCTCTCTACCCGAGGGTCTGGGCTTTGGCCTCTGA
Source organism: Plecotus auritus (assembly GCF_963455305.1). Taxonomy (NCBI): domain Eukaryota; kingdom Metazoa; phylum Chordata; class Mammalia; order Chiroptera; family Vespertilionidae; genus Plecotus; species Plecotus auritus. The sequence goes on along the minus strand of NC_137770.1, from coordinate 34,375,066 downwards.
CAGCCCGTTTGGCAATGAGCCACGATAACTTCATCACACCCAAACCCACTCCTAGGAAAGTGTTTTGTTGTTATTGTTTCGATTCTTATATGTAATTTTCTCTCCAAACAAACATGCTGCACAGGTTTTTATTTTTATTTATTGATTCGAGAGGAGAGAGAAACATCGATTTATTGTTTCACTGCTTTATGCATTCATTGGTTGCTTCCTGATTGTGCCCTCGTCTAGAACTGAACCTGCAACCTTGTCATATTGGGACGCCGCCCTAACCAACTGAGCTGCCCGGCCAGAGCCCACGCTGCACTTTTTAAAAAATATATATATATTTTTTTAATTGAATTTTAGAGAGAGAAGAAGAGAGAGGGAGAAAGAAACATTGATGTGAAACATGGGTCAGCTGCCTCCTGCATGCCCCCAATGGAGTATTGAGCCCGCAACCTGGGCATGTGCCCTGACCGGGAATCAAACCAGCCACCTTTCGGTGCACGAGACGATGCCCAACCAACTAAGCCACACGGGCCAGAGCCCACGCTGCACTTTTAAATCCTGCTTTTAAAATGTCATATCTGCTGTGTCTTTAAATATTTGGTTTGGGATGGTGTAGGGCTTACAATGAGAATGCCTATAATTTAAAACCAGATTTTGCTACTTTGCATCTCAGAAAATGTGGGGCTCCCTACCCGGGTCCCCGCCCCATCCACCGGCTCTCTCGATGGTCCCCCTGCCCTTGCCTGGATGTGGACGCGTGTCAGGGTTCGCGCCCGGGCTAAGAGCTGGAGGTCTGCCCCCACCTGCTGGGTAGACCTATCGCAGGTGGCCCCGCGGATCCCCGCCCTCCCCTCTGTCCCTCTCCCCGCCCCGCCGCAGCCCCCAGCCCTGGCCCCGCCCCGCGCCCGCGGCTCCGCGCGCATTGGTGCGGCGGGCTGTCAGTCCCTGCGCTCTGAGGAGGGGGCGCCGCCAGGCTGCGGTCCCACTGCGGCGGGCTGCTGGCTCTGGGTGCGACCGTGGCTTCCCGGCTGTCTGGGTGCCCGGCCCCGCCAGCGCTCGCCCCTCTTCCCCGCACTGAGCAGCAGGGACCCCTGGCCACGGACCCCGGCGCCATCGGTAAGTGAAGGAGGGCGAGGAGGTTGCTGGAGAAGAAGGTGCGGGCCAGTGTCCGGTCCGCTGACCCTGCGCGGCGAGGTGGGCGGGAGGAGCCCCTGGACCCCGGAATCTGCCGCCCCGGAGGTGGCCGGTGTAAGAAGCGGGAAGGTCACTTGTCCATACGAATCTCCAGCCAGCGCGACCCTCATGGGCTCTGCCCAACCTACCCTCTTCCTTACAGCTCGCCCTGGAAGCATGGGTTGCGGTCGATTTTTCCTTCTTCGCCCTTTATTGGAGGGGAATGTGATTGGGGTTCCTGGCATTACGGTTGTGCAGAGAGCTTGAAGCTGAGTTATCTGTCGCACGCCCCCGGCACTTTCCTTTTTGAGTTTATCCTGAGCTTAGCTCCTGCCATAAGGCTCCTCCAGCCGAACGAGACGCCTTCCTCCGGAGGGAGCTCCGCGGTCCGCAGCTGCCGCTGGGGAGTCACTGCTTTCCCGGGGAGTGCTCGCTCTTTCCTCCGCGCTTCTCCGCTTCAAGGGAAAGGGAGCAGGGTTGTTCCCTGTGGCTTTAGTCTTACGATTCTATCAGGAAAGGACAACGGGAACTTTAAGATTAAGGAGGAATCACTTGCAGTCTAACATTCTGCAAAGTTTTAATGTCTACAGACTGCATTTTCCCCATTGCAGTTAGGTTTTTGTTTGGGTATTTGTTTTATTTCTACAGTGTGAGAATCAGCCAAATGAGCTTCTTAAGCAGCTGTCCATGTTAGTTTCAAATGATACATTCCTACACATGATCTCATTTCAATATTTCTGTTAGTTATACATCCTCTGGTTAATAAAAGTTTTCAGGAGCCGAGAACTCACAAGATGTGAGAAGACTTAAAGAAAGCTCTAATCAGCTGTAGTTCTAGTACTGATAGAAGCATTAAGTGAGGAGGGACACTTAAATGTTCATATTTAAGCTCCATTTTTGCTGTAAGAGGACTGTTTTTCTGTCAGAGGCATGTAGTATGTAACACCCAACTTTCGGCAATACTTAGATCATAAACTGATTTTCAGAGTTCCAGTTCCTTATGTGGTTCACAGAAGCGAGAACTACCCAAAGAAACCTTCAACAGTGAAAGATTTGCATAAAAACAGCCCAAGGGATGAGTCCCTTTGCTTATTTTAGGACATCCATCAACTGAAATTCATAGGGTTTTTGTTAGATGATCACCTTGGACCTCTGTTCGTTGGTACCATCATACCATTCTGTGGATTAATTTTTAAATATATCTTTATATTTAAATCTTAACTAACCAGTTTGCCAGTTGTAAAGTTTATTGTTTACATTTGGCTTTCGAATTAGTTCCAGAACCAAGAAAATAAAATCTAAGAATTTCAGAAGCTTAATTTTAAAAATATCAAGAACTCTGTCTAATCTTGATTCAATTATGAGTTGATGGGCTACATAACATATATACATAAAAGCCTAAGTGGCCGTTCAACTGGTAGCTATGATACACACTGACCACCAGGGGGCAGATGCTCTGACCAGTAGGTTAGCTTGCTGCTGGGGTTGGGCTGATCAGGACTGGGCAAGATGGGCCAGACACGCCCTGGAGACCTCCCGCAGCCCCTCCCTGGCCCCAATTGTCCAACTGTGCACCGGTGGGGTCCCTCGGCCTGGCCTGCACTCTCTCGCAATTTGGGACCCCTCGGGGGATGTTGGAGAGCCAGTTTTGACCCAATCCCCGCAAGCCAGGCTCAGGGACCCCACCGGTGCACGAATCCGTGCACCAGGCCTCTAGTGGTTAAATAACCATTACACATTTTTAAATTTTTTGACTAGTGAATGTAGTACCAATTAGCATCTTTAAACAATTCATTTTTCTGATGAAACTCTTAAAGCCCAGTTTCAGAGCATGGGTTTCAGAAACAATCTTGGGTTGAATCTGAGCTCTGTTACCTACTAGCTGTGTAATCTCGGGCAAGTTGCATAACCTCTCTAAGCCTGTTTCTTTGTCTGTAGATGGTGATACCACCACCTACTCACTTTGTAATGTGGGGAGGATTAGAGATGTATATAAAAGTGCTTAGCACTTCCTAAGACACAGAAGTTGCTCAATAAATGTCAGCGATTACTATCATTTGCTCTTACTGACCTTCAACTATGAGCTCATTATGGAAAATGTTTGAACAGCAAATACTTAGAAAAAATTTATACAACTAAATTTAAGAGTGGCAAATCATAGCAATGTTACATTTCCCCAGATATGTATGAAAAGTAGCACTTCCTTGATGGAACTTACATTTTTAGAACAGAAACCTTATGGTATAATGGAAAGAGCATTGGAGAGTCAAAGTCTTTAGTTCTAACTCTGGCTATGACATTACATAACTATATGGCTTTCCAGGCTAACTGTCCATTACGATGTTCAATTTCTTCATCAGACTGGACTTGATTAATCTCAAAATCTCTAAAATCCTTTTCAGCTTCAGAATTCTTTATTGCATGTAATAAAAATTACACTAGCTTGCTTATCACTACCATTCTTTGTCTGTTTAACTTGCAATTCAGAGTCATAAACAAGTCATACAGACAGCACAACTAGCCCTGGCTCGTGTAGCTCAGCTGGTTGAGCATCCACTCACGCATCAAAAGGTCACCAGTTTAATTCCTTGGTCAGGGCACGTACCCAGGTTGCAGGTTTGAACCCCGGTCAGGGTGCATACAGAAGGCAACTAGTTAATGTCTCTCTCATTGATGTTTCTCATTGATCTCTCCCTCCCCGTTCCTCTCTCTCTAAAATCAATAAAAAATATTTAAAAAAATAATAACATCAGATTTGTAGAAACGATCCAAAATCAAGTTTTAACAGAAATTAGAGCAAAATGTATTTACATTGAAATTTTTTTGACAAGGCAAAAGTTAACCCCCAGACCTGGCTGATATAGTTCAGTTGGTTGGAGCATTGTCCCATGCACCAAAATGTCCCAGATTTGATTCCTAGTCAGGGTACATACCTGGGTTGCGGGTTCGATCCCCAGTTGGGGTGAGTATGGGTGAGTATGAGGCAACCTATGGATTTTCTCTCTCTCTAAAATCAATTTTTTAAAAAAGTTAACACCGATTTTTATTCTCCAGTCATTTTCAGTAAGTTATAATATGGGAAACATGCCTGGTAGAATCATACACATTCAATGGAAATTGTCTATAGAAAACAACAGGCTGATGGTGAAATAAAATATTTTATCTTCTCTTCCCTCACCTCTCTCTTCTCTCACCAGGTTAATCTTTAACTAAAACAAAGTCTATCAAGTAAAGGGCTTTCATGAAGAAATTAAAAAGAGAAATTACAGTACTAGAGAAACTAAGTATTTGCATACTGGAGAAACCACCTCAAACAACTGTATGGAATAAGAAGAAAGGAGTGAATACATCTGGAAGAAATTTTGCTTAGTATGACACTTTTGCCCAGCTTCTTGTCGTAATCGGCTGCTAAGGAAGAGAGAATATCATTTTCGAGAGAGTGTATTGTAAAAATGGAGACCCCAGTTTCTGACATTCAAGTAGAAAGCAAAGATGAGACGAGATCAGCAGAAGTTAGAGCTCAGGATGAGAGGCAGGAGGAAAAAACATCAATGCTTTGCTTCAAGAGAAGAAAGAAATCAGCCAAAGCAATGAAGCCCAAAGCCAGCTCTGGAGCTGTGGACGTGGCCAGGAAATGTGCTTCAGAAGCTGGAGCTTCTGATCAGCCACAGCCCCCAAGGGGGGCCTGGGCCTCAATAAAACGTCTTGTGACACGCAGGAAAAGGTCAGGTTCTTCAAAGCTGCAAAAGCCCTCTGAGGCCAAAGTGCAACTTGAAGTCAGCACCGAGGATGCTAATCTTCCTAAGAAAAAGGCAAAATCCAGACTTAGGATTCCCTGCATAAAATTCTCAAAAGGGGAGAAAAGACATAATCATTCCGAAATTATAGAAGATGCAGACTGCAGCATCAAAGTTCAGGGAGAGGCAGGAAGGTTGGATACAAAAACTCCAACCAAATCAGATGACCAGGCAACAAAGACCAAGTTGACCCAGGAAGTAAGTGGAGAGGTCTCACAGAAAGGAGGTGATGAGGTCTGTGAATCAAATGTGAGCAACAGCAGAACTTCTCCTGGAGAGAATGTGATTTCAGTAGAACTTGGGTTAGAAAAGGGGCATTCTGCTATTCAAACAGGAACTCTAATCCTTGAAAAAGACATTGAAACAACTGATGAAAAACCAAGTATCCAGCCCCAGCAGACAAGCCCACTGGAAACTTCAGAAACAGAACATCAGCTACCAGTGGTTTCTGATGCTCCCCACTCACCTGCAATCCCAGATCAACAAATTGCGGAAGAAGCCAGAAACAATGTCCTAGAAAGTGGACCAAATGGGAAAGACCATGAAAGTGGAGAGATTGTAGCTGAAGAGATTAAGCCAAAAGATAATGAATTGGGCCAGGAATCCGATTTTAAAGAAACTGAGATCAGTGCAGAGAAACCCAAACCAGAAGAAAACAAAAGAATGGAGCCCATTGCTATTATTATTACAGACACTGAAATTAGTGAATTTGATGTTAAGAAATCTAAAAATGTCCCTAAGCAATTCTTAATTTCAATTGAAAATGAGGAAGTAGGGGGTTTTGCTGAGTGTGGTTTTGAGGGTAGAACTTCAGAACAATATGAAACACTCTTAATAGAAACAGCCTCTTCTCTTGTCAAGAATGCTATCCAGTTGTCTATAGAACAGCTGGTTAATGAAATGGCCTCTGGTGATAATAAAATAAACAATCTTCTACAGTGACTCAATTTCCAGATCATGGGGAGGGGGAAAAAGTTTAACGATGAGTTATTTTACATAATTGTGGCATTTCTTATTCATTAACAAATGGGAGATTTTCATCTGTGGAATTTAAAGGTACAACCTCAGCCCAGAAGTGTTGAAGAATTAATCAAGTTTATAAAACTCTGCCTACCACTAAAACGCAGCTACTTCTGGATGGAGGAAGTCAGCGCAGATCACAATAGCAAAGTGACATAAAAGGAGTTACTGAGATGGCATGTGAAGATGTATTTATTGAGCACTTACAATATGCCATAATCTCTTTTTGGTCCTCTGATGTCACAGAGCCTGGTTTCCTTCTGATAGTTCAGCTCTGTGTACAGGTTAACATTACATTCAGTTTTCAAAAACTTTTTGTTACAGTGCACATTTATCTTGTTTAAAATGGTGAATAAGGTGAGTTTCTTTTGGTGTGAATGTGTTATTTATAGTTGTTACACTCCCAGGCAGTAGTCTTACCTTTAAAAACATTGCATTTTCCCAATTTCAGCAGAATGTGCAGAATATGCATAGTTGAACTTTAAACATGAGTTGTATCTAGTCTTGCTCAAGTCCCTCACAAAAGCCATTCACAAATATATCCAACAGGCAAATCATTACCAAGTGCCAAGCTGTGGGAACACAACACGGAGAGCATTCTCCCTCGTCACCTTCGTTCTGCCCCAAATAGACTTGTATAAATCCATGTCTGCAGGGGATCCTCCGATGAAAAGGTTCAAAACAAAACAAAACAAAAAAACTAAACAACAGCCAGAGCAAAAAGGAAAAGAGTGGAATGTTACTTTCCATGCGGGAGAAGGCAAACTTCCCAGGTAACAAGTCACCACAGAACAAGGATTCCTGTTGCAGGCTTACTGCTCCCGAGACCTCACTCCTCAACTCTCCTCAGAAAGTCATAATCAGTAAAATATTACTCACTCCTGACCAAGAATGAGCCAAGTACAAGGTTGAATAGAAAGTAAAACATTATTGCTAAAGCACAGTATATTTTAAATGTCCGTATTCTTTCATTGTGCCTGTGTGTTGAGACACTAGGAAAAAACATTTCACATGGACATTGGAAATTACATTCTTCATCTTTTTTTTTTTTTTTTTTTTTACAGTACAGCTAATTACTTACCAAAAAAAAAAAAAAATGAACTTATAACAATGAGAAGGGCTTATTTGCATTTTATTCAGTTATTGAAATCATCCATCTAATCAGTGATTGCCATCCTTTTTGAAAAAGGGATTCTATTTCAATCTTTTCTTGTGGCCATAATACTATAATATACTTCCTTACCTCTCAGGTTAGGCTTCAGACTGTACAGTCCCCCACTGTTTAGATTGAGTGACAGTGTTACTCTGAAAGTAGATAAGGAAGAGCTTTCACTAGAGTTGTACAGTATTTGCTAAAGAGCATTTGTACATTCCTAGAAAAAAAGAATGTACAGTAGATGATTTTAAATGATCTTGTGACTTCGTGAATTATTTATGGATTGCATATAGGAAGTATGTGCTAATTTGTCCTGTAGAATCTTTTCTTTCTTTCTGTAAGTACATGTTGAGACCTCTGGCAGAAGAACCTAATCTGACTTTGGAACTGAACTATTATCAGTAAGATACTTTGCTGAAAAGCATGAAGATTTTTCTACCTTCATGCTTGTAAACTTGGGGGGAACCCCCCCAAATCCTTCAGTTCAACAAGACGAAAAGTGGATCTTTCAAAACACATGATTCAAAACACCGATTTCTTTTATTTGTCTAACTTTTAAACATTTTTTTAAAAGATGGCTGAGTCATCCTCCCTAAAAATATTTCTTTTTAGTTCACTATATGTGGTGCTAATGGACGTGGACAGTTACCAGCAAATACATATTTAAAAGTGAACAATTTAAAAAACCTGACTAAAGGTACATTTTATTGTGTTTTGAAGAATCCTGCCTTCATTTACTGCAAGATGGCTCAAGCCAATACCTTGCATTGTAAGTTTTTAATCTCTCATAATTGAGCAAAAAGTACACCACTTAGTTATTGAAAATATTTTGAAAGGTTTAGGTGTATTTATTTGGGAGTTTTAAAACTGGATACTAGGTAAATATGTGTAATGAACTTCTTTTTGTTAAGAAAGTAACCTTTTATCTCGTGCTGTGTTTCTCCCCCCCACTCTGTGGTTTGATATATATTTTTATTAGAATATTATAATGGATTGTTTTTATGACGAGTGTACTCTACTTGCACTCATTCTTAAGTGGTTTCTCCTCAGTCTTTGCTACTGAAAATATCTGGTGAATTAATAAGTAGGATTCCAGTTTGAAAAAGAAATCAAGACATTAATTGGTTTCAACCTGATTATATCTTCCACGTGCAAAATCCTACTACAGTGAATTCTAAGGTGATCCAAATTGTTTTGTTATAGAAATAATTAGGAATCAGATGACTTAGAAATCTCTCAAAACTTTTTATTATAATGGTATTTTAAGCAATTTTACTGTATATGTAAGACATTAAATGAATATAAATAGGTTCTTATTCATTCACAATCCTTTAACAATATTAACATGATCATTTAAAAGGCAATTTGTAGCACATTCTCATTTAAATTTGCTGTGGTCGAACTGTTGTGTTTAGTGAACATTTATTAATTAGTGGGATTCAGTTTCTCTTTGAACTCAGAAGTTTTTAAGCTGGTTGGCTTACTGGATGCTTGTTAAGTTTTCAGGATTATCTTCCCCCTTTTAAGAATCAAGTGTTAATTCACTTTGCTTTACAACCCAGAGAATATGAAAACTCTCCTCTATTTTATGTAGCATTATTCACTTAATATTTCCTTACAGAACTTTATAGGACATAAAAATAGCATCTGGTAACACTTAGGTAAAGGTAGCAGAAAACAAAAGGACTTTCAAACAGAAATTATGTTCCCTGCCACCTCCTCCACTTCAAAGAATAATAAACACGTGGCACACATGGAGTTCTTCAGAAAAACTCTGCATCATTTTCTTCCAAGGTAATCTATTTGACAGCTCGGAGTCTGTGATGATCTTAATTGGTCTACTATTTAATGGGGTCTTAGAAACTCTGATTTATTTCTGAGAGACTGTTTTTTCACCAGTATGTGCGAATAGCCTTCCCACTAAAGGCTTTTAAAGATATGGATCAGCTGAAACCGGTTTTGCTCAGTGGATAGAGCGTTGGCCTGCAGACTGAAGGGTCCCAGGTTCGATTCCGGTCAAGGGCACGTACCTTGGTTGCGGGCACATCCCCAGTAGGAGGTGTGCAGGAGGCAGCCGATGGATGTTTCTCTCTCATCGATGTTTCTAACTTTCTATCCCTCTCCCTTCCTCTCTGTAAAATATCAATAAAGTATATTTTTAAAAAAATAAATAAAGATATGGATCATAACAGGGCATGCAATTCTGAGTTAACTTCATAAATTTCTAACTTCAAGTTGCCTTATTTTTTGCAGTTAAGAAATATGTTTTTCAGGGTTAATAGCAGAATTTTAAAAATAATTGTTAAACTTTAGAATCCCATTGTTTGAAAAGATCCTTTTAATGTCAACTTTATTCAACTATGTAAAAGTCTTTCTAATTTTATCTGACACTTAATACATCAGTTGACTTTCCTGCCCATCATTTAAGGTTTAGAATTCTTTATAAATTCCTATGACATGAAGTTTCTTATTTTACAGAATTCAAAATTTCAATGCATAGATTTTATGGTACATTTTTTAAAAGAATTTTTGTAGTGATCTCTATTTAGTTATAAAAATGTAACAGAAGGAAACTACATCAAATTTAGATGTCCTGATTAAATTCAATTTGATGCAACATGTGTTGGGTATAACATATGCCAAACACTTGGATAAAGGGGACAGGCTGCCTGCCCTCCAAGAGCATTGTTAACCAAGGGAGTAGTACCAACAGACCCTGGGACAGGAGTGAAGGCAGAGAGCCCAGGTAATGAATGCAGCATTACAAATGCCATGGAGGGGAGAATAAAGAGAAAAACAATTTCATCTGGTGTGGGAGGTGGTCATAGAAATACAGGGGCAGCTTGAAAGCATTCCGTTTCTAACTAGTTAAACAGTATATTCCTTCTGGTTTGTGAGCAGGTGCAGAAAAATGCCTGCATAATGTTACATATTTATAGTAGTTCTTTGTCTGTAAAATGTTAAGTGGGTGAGCTGTTATAAAAAGTTCCATATTGTATTTCTCATTAAAATTAGTACTATATTACTGTGGATCAGATGCTAATATTCAAGAAATAATCCTCTAGTAAAAAGGTTTCAACCTGAATTAATATGTGTACTGACTGTTAATATAGAATAAATGTCATAATGGCTCATGTTTATTTTACTTATTCAAATCTTTGAAGAGAAGCATGGTATATTAACTTTCATTTCCTGAAACTGTGAAGACCACACTGATGAAAATACTGAGTTTACACTACAAACAAGTTCTACTCTGCTGATTGGGTGTGGGACAGACTTTACAATGACATGCCTAAAAGAGCCCACCGCCAGCAAAGACACAAACACCTAAACCTTGAATTCAGGTTCATTGACCTGATTCCATGGAAAGGGCGATTCTGACTGGTGTCTCCTATGAATTTGACAGAGGTGTACTTGTTTTCATCACCTCTTGCTATATTCATTGTTCCTACTTTATATTAAACTACAAATTGTTAATAATCTTTATGGCTTTCTAAATAACTAAGCAATCTTGACATGAAAATGCTTAAATTATTCAGATGATGCCTGCTAAAGCGGAGTGTTTCAAAAGTTCTGAGTGTTGCCCTGGCCCGTGTTCTCCGTGGTTAGTGTTGGCCCGCACACAACAGGGTCTCAGGTTCATTCCAGGTCAAGGGAACATACCTAGGTTGCAGGTTCGATCCCTGGGTTCGTGCAGGAGGCAATTGATATTCTCTCTCTCTCTCTCTCTCTCTCCTTCCCTCCCTCCCTCCCTCTTTTCCTCCCTTTCACACTCTCTAAAAATCAATGAGAAAAATATCCTTAGGTAAGGATTAACAAAAAACAAAATAAAAATTCTGAGTGTTTCAGAGTTTATTAAGCCCTAACCGGCTTGGCTCAGTGGATAGAGCATCAGCCCGCGGACTGAAGGGTCCCAGGTTCGATTCCCGTCAAGGGCATGTACCTTGGTTGCGGGCACATCCCCAGTAGGAGGTGTGCAGGAGGAGGCTGATCGATGTTTCTCTCTCATCGATGTTTCTACCTCTCTATCCCCCTCTCCCTTCCTCTCTGTAAAAAAATCAATAAAATATATTTTTTAAAAAAGAGTTTATTAAGACACTAATTTTATTCCCCTCATGTTGACAATCCTGTTTTTTCTTAAACACAGCCCAATAGTAATAATTGGACTCTATGAGATAGAGTATTTCCAATTTCTGGACCGATTTAAAGTTGATAATGTCTTAAAAGTCCTAAAACTAAATCTTGCACCAAAGCAAAATATTTCATTAATGTACAAACACTGTACATAGAGTATTTAATATTTCACATTTTGTAGAATTTTTAATTAAATCATATTTTTCTAATATAAAAGATGCTCTACCTTTTGCAAAACTTGTCCTCACAGGCAATTCTAATTTTCTTTTTAGATCTACCTTTCATGCTGAAGTCTGGCATTCCCAGCCCCTTTGTGAATATCTACATTTTTATTTTCTCCCTGAAGGCTTAAGATCTGCAGGGGTTACGCTCCTGAGCTTAGGAAAGAGAGTACTTATGTGTCTTTGTACATGAGCACACTACACCTCCACAGAAAATCCTGAGCAAAGCTGGCCACAGGCACCATGAACAAGTAAGGAAAACCTAGGTGAGGGGAGGAGGAGGGTGCAGTGAGTGGCCCAAAGCTTGGAAAACTCCCAAACTGAAAATTGTCTCCGTAAATGCCAGCCTATCATAACAGCAACAGTACCAATGTCCAGCAGTTTCTGCACATTTGCAAGACAAGACACATCTCCCCATGACTCATTTGGTGGCTAGACTCAAATAGGACTTAAGGTCTTATCTTGATCTTGATGACAGTGTAATTATGGAGCGGGAATTAAACCTGTCATATACTGCTCACAGCTATACTTGTGGGCTAAACCCCAGGCCTTCCACTTCTGCCCTCCTGGGAAATGGGGGAGTAGAGGGGGCACAAAAGCAGATGCAGTCATTTGTACACTTGTACTCGAATCTTTTATTCCCAAATCCCTACTTTGACATCTGTACTTTTAGGTCACAGGTCTGCTCAATATGGCTACAGGTAGGTCTCTGGGCCACATCTGTGATCAGTCACAACCACAAGTAATGCAGCTATAGGCAAGCATGCTCCAATCAAATATCATCCTTTGAAAACTACAGTGAGGATATTTCACGTGGAATAGCTATTTGCAGCATACTAGTAAAGTCAGAATATCACTTCTCTTTACACAGATCATCCAAAATCAGAGTACTTCCATCATGCTCACCAGAATGGTTAGATTTGTCCTGTACTCACACAGAATGCCATACAATTAGTCACTACTCAACTTAGGTGAAAAAAGCCAATCTGACTTCCTGATCTTTTATTGAGAAACTAGTGGCCTGGTACATGAATTTGTGCATATTGAAAGGAAATTAAGTAGAAGAAATATTTTAATATCGCTATTCACCATTTCTCTATAATAGAAGTGTCAACCAAATTCACAATCAACAATGACAGATCAAAACACGCATGTAATTGGCGCCAGCAAGAGCTTTATATGTATCACACATGCGTAAGTCAACTTAGCCATATATATATATATATAAAATAAACTTGCTTAATTAGACCTGCTTTCTGATTTAGCTAAATTTTTTCCAGCCCAGTGAAGCACCCCAACTTCTCTTTCAGGTAACTGTCAGCAACACAGCAGTAAATATCAACACAAAGCAGATTATTATTGTAGATCATGCAGGGAGAACAAAGGGTAAAATATGCAGCAATGTTTGACTATATTCTACGCAGTGAGAAACCTGAAGTCATTTTCAAGGTCCACCATTCCTTACTTCTTTTCAGTCAGGTCAAGTTTCTCAACTTTCTAAATCTCCGTTTTCTGGCTAATGAAAAGAAAATAGGATTCTACTGAGTCTCCTATCTACCTACTCCAGGACTTCTGTGAGGATCAAATGAGATGAGGCACGGGAAAACACTTCACAGACATTTGCTTAAAGTGTAAAATGTTTACACCTGGCTATAAAGCAAGTCATGTTCCTGGGCTGAAGAAACTCCAAGAAGGCTAGTTGCTAGAGAGAGGAAGCCTGGCATTGCTATGTGACATCATTACCCGGCACCCACAGCGACCATTCCAGGCCGGGCTGGGCTGTGGGCCGCATTTTGTGCCATAGGGTCTTGGCAGCGTTGGCTGCAATTTGGTGGGCTGTCGGTCTGGGGTGGTGGCAGGGCCTGTGTCCCACTTGGGGGAAGCCAAGTGTTGTTTTGTCAGTGCCAGGCCGGTGGTGCCATTTCTTTGTAAATGGCCAGTGTGCATCATGGCAACTCCTGTGTTGAGCGTCTGCCCCCTGGTGGTTAGTGTGCATCATAGAGACCAGGCAGATGGTCGGAGGGACACTTAGCATATTAGCCTTTCATATATATAGATACCACAAACAGCTTTATCAAAAATTTTGTTGATTTTGGAGTGAATTTGCTTAGAATTATTTAGTTTTATGGATTGCCTCTATACTCTTAATGTCTGACTAATGTGTGCTTTTTCTGATCTGTGAAGGGTTGAATAGTGAATGATGATCATTATGGTTTATTAAGCTCTAAGGCTTTTTCATATTGGGTGATCTTAATTTTCCCCCCATTAAGATATAATTTACATACATATAACATCCATCCTTTTTAGTGCAGAGTTCTATTTTTATTTATTTATTTTTTTGTTAATCTGCACCTGGGGATATTTTACCAAGGATTTTTAGAGAGAGTGGAAGCGGGGTGAGGGGAAGAGACAGAGAGAAATAAATGTACGTGCCCTGACCAGAGCTGGGGATTAAGCCTGCAACTGAGGCACGTGCCCTTGCCCAGAATTGAACCTGGGACCCTTCAGTCCGTGGTCCAATGTTCTATTCACTGAGCCAAATCGGCTAGGGCCAGAGTTCTAAATTTTGACAAATACATACAGTTGTGTCACCTAGGGAGTATTTTTTCATTGTTCTTTATACCCCTGTGTATTTTAATTTAATATAATTTCCTGGATGCATCAGTGAAAACTGCTCCTGCTGCAGAAATTAAAAATAACAGCTTCTTAAATCCAGCTCTTAAACCAGAATAAGGAAAGGCAGAGCTAGCGCGCACAGCTGTGCAAATTCTGCGCTGCCCAACTCCAGGAGAAGCATTCGTTTGGTAATGGTGCCCCCTAGCGTTTACTGTGCATAATCAGCTTGGCCATAATGGCTCTGAACACAGCCACCAATTTGAGAGATCTGCAAAGCTTGTGGTGTTAAAACTGTGAAACTGGAGATGTTTCAAGTAAAAAAGAAGTCTTCCATTTACATGCCTTTCTTCCCACACTTTAAAATAGGGAGATAAAAAGAGAGGACAGGAACCACTGAGCTCATGACATCAGACTTTGCACGTGTGAAAGAAGGGTAATGTTGGTAAATGAGAACTGGTCCAATACAGACTTCTGAGACTCGTGCCACTGGAATATTTGGTCTGCATTTTAAAAACTTTTCCTTTACCTTGGCAAATGTTATACCATTTTTCTAAAGAACTACCATAGGTTCTTTAGATTTTCCTTCCTATAAGGCACTTACTACAAAACGCGAGTGAACAAAAAGAATATTAATATTTACCTATATGATTTGGACTACCATACCATATTGTTTCACTACAGAAAAATGTGGCAGCGCTAAATTCACGAGATCTCATTGTTTTTCAATATATTTTTATTTATTTCAGAGAGGGAGAGAGAGAAACATAAAGGATGAGAGAGAATCATTGATCAGCTGCCTCCTGCATGCCCCACACACTGGGGATCGAGTCTGCAACCCGGGCATGTGCCCCCCGACCTGGAATCTAACTGTGACCTCCTGGTTCATAAGTCAATGCTCAACCACTAAGCCATGCCAGCCAGGTAAGATCTCATTCTTCAAAGGACTACTTGATCCACACAAGTCTAACAGGGACCTGAAATTCAGTAATAACATAGATCCTGACTAGAAAAGCAAACCTGATTGGGACTAAAATTCCAAGGTCTTACTCTTAAAGGCTCACAAGAATCCTCAGAAATGCTTGATATAACAATCACAATAAATGTGATCTTTTTTAAATTTAATAAATCTTTATTGTTCAGATTATTACAATTGTTCCTTTTTTCTCCCATAGCTTTCCTCCACCCGGTTCCCACCCCACCCTCTGCCCTTACCTCCCCCTCACTGTCCTCATCCATAGGTGTACGCTTTTTGTCCAGTCTCTTCCTACACCCCCCACACCCCTTTCCCCCCGAGAATTGTCAGTCCACTCCCTTTCTATGCCCGATTCTATTATATTCACCAGTTTATTCTGTTCATCAGATTTTTTATTCACTTGATTTTTAGATTCACTTGTTGATAGACATGTATTTGTTGTTCATAATTTTTATCTTTACCTTTTTCTTCTTCTTCCTCTTCTTAAAGAATACCTTTCAGTATTTCATATGATACTGGTTTGGTGGTGATGAACTCCTTTAGCTTTTTCTTATCTGTGAAGCTCTTTATCTGACCTTCAATTCTGAATGATAGCTTTGCTGGGTAATCTTGGTTATAGGTTTTTGCTGTTCATCACTTTGAATATTTCTTGCCACTCCCGTCTGGCCTGCATAGTTTCTATTGAGAAATCAGCTGACAGTCATATGGGTGCTCCCTTGTAGGTAACTCACTGTTTTTCTCTTGCTGCTTTTAATATTCTCACTTTGTCTTTTGCTCTTGGCATTTTAATTATGATGTGTCTTGGTATGGTCCTCTTTGGATTCCTTTTGTTTGGGGTTCTCTGTGCTTCCTGGAGTTGTAAGTCTATTTCTTTCACCAGGTGGGGGAAGTTTTCGGTCATTATTTCTTCAAATAGGTTTTCAATATCTTGCTCTCTCTCTTCTTCTGGCACCCCCATAATTTGGATGTTGGTACTCTTGAAGTTGTCCCAGAGGCTCCTTACACTATCTTCAAATTTTTGGATTCTTTTTTCTTTTTTGCTTTTCCAGTTGAGTGTTTTTTGCTTCTTTGTATTTCAAATCTTTGACTTGATTCTTGCGATCCTCTAGTCTGCTGTTAGATCTCTGTATAATATTTTTTATTTCAGTCAGTGTATGCTTAATTTCTAGTTGGTCCTTATTCATATCCTTGAGGGTCTCGCTAAATTTATCGGCCTTTTCTAGAAAATTCTTGAAAAACCTTATAACCGTGGTTTTGAACTCCATATCCAGTCATTTGCTTTCCTCCATTTCTTTCATTTGTGACCTGTTTCTTTGTCTCCGCATTTTGGTTGCTTCCCTGAGTTGATAGAGTAGCTTTGTGTGCTAGGTGTCCCATAGGGCCCAATGGCTCAGCCTCCCCAGTTACCTGTGGTGGACACTCTTGGTGCATCCCTTTGTGGGCTGTGTGCACAGTCTTGTTGTAGTTAAGCCTTGATTGTTGTTGATATCACTGGGAGGAATTGACCTCCAGGCCAATTGGCTGTGAGGATCAGCTGTGTCTACGATGGGAGAACTTCTGTGCTGGAGACACCCTTATGAAACAAGACTTGCAAAAGCCTCTGTGCTCAGCTTGGATGGGGCGGAGTCTCAGGGTGGAGCAGACAGCATTGGTTATCCATCAGCCCTGCCCTAATAGGCCCCTGTGTCTCAGTGCCCCGTGGTAATCGCTGCAAGCACCTCTGAGAGAAAGCCACCTTCGAGTTTTGCCCACTGCCAGACAGTACAGTTTCTCTTCAAATGAGTCTGGGTTTCCAGAGTCTTGCCTGGAACTGGAGTTCAGCGCAGTCGGGAGGTTTTGTCTTCCTCCCACTTGAGAAAGCCAGCTGCGCACTCAGTTGCCCGCCCTCTCCGCGCGCATCTCAGTACCTCTGCCTCCTGCAGCTCCTCTGAGTCTCAGTGTGCTTTTCCCTTTCCTTATAGTTGTAGAATTTCCACTCAGCCAGCCTTCCTGTGGTTCTGGATGATGTCCGTTTTGTCTTTTAGTTGTAGTTTTGAAATTGTTGTGCGAGGCAGCAGTTTAGGTGTTTACCTATGCCGCCATCTTGGTTTCTCCCAAATGTGATCTTTTTAAAGTTATCTGCTGCACCTTGATCAAAGGGGTGTCAATATATTGCAGTACCTAATATAGTATGGAATTCTAGGAAAACCCTCATTTGTCATGACTCTATAAGGTAAAGCAAGATCCAGGAGTAGCTAAGTATTAAAAAAAAAGTAGTGAATTAGCCCTGGCTGGTGTTGTTCAATGGTTAGGGTGTTGGCCAGCACACTGAAGGGTCACAGGTTCGATTCCTAGTCAAGAGCATATACCTGGGGTTAAGGGCATATACCTGGGTTCCAGGTTTGATATTCACTCCTGGTTGGGGGGTGGGTAGTGTGTGATAGACAAACAATTGATGTGTCTCTCTCACATCAATGTTTCTCTCTCTCTTCCCCTTCCTCCTTCCCTTCCACTCTAAAATAATCAATGGAAAAAAAATATCCTCGCCCTAGCAGATTTGGCTCAATGGATAGAGCATTGGGCTGTGGACTGAAGGGTCCCGGGTTCCATTCCAGTCAGGGCACATGCCTGAGTTGCAGGCTCGATCCCCAGTAGGGGGCATGCAGGAGGCAGCTGATCAATGATTCTCATCATTGATGTTTCTCTCTCTCTCTCCTCTCCCTTCCGCTCTGAAATTAATTTAAAAAAATATTCTCAGTGAGGATTAACAACAATAACAAAAGTGAATTAAATAGTGGTACCAAATTTGAACATAATATAAAATAGATTCTTGCCCTCGCTGGTTTGGCTCAGTGGATAGAGCCTCAGCCTGTGGACTGAAGGGTCCCGGGTTCGATTCCAGTCAAGGGCACATGCCCAGGTTGTGGGTTCGATCCTCAGTAGGGGGCATGCAGGAGGCAGCCAATCAATGATTCTCTTTCATCATTGATGTTTCTCTCTCTCTCTCTCCTCTCCCCCTTCCTCTCTGAAATTAATACAAATATTTAAAAAAATAAAATACATTTTTTTTAAAGATTTTTTTTATTGAGCCCAGCTGGTGTAGCTCAGTGGTTGAGCATTGACCCATGCACCAAGAGATCGCCAGTTTGATTCTCAGTCAGGGCACATGCCCTGGTTGTGGGCTCAATCTCCTGTGCTGGCTGTGCAAGAGGTAGCTGATCAATGTTTCTCTCTCATTGAAGTTTCTATCTCTCTGTCCCTCTCCCTTTCTCTCTCTTTCAAATCAATACAAACATTTCTTAAAATGATTTTTTTATTGTTTTAGAGAGAGGAAGGGAGAAGGGGAGAAACATTAATGCTGGCTGCCTCCTGCTTCCCCCGACTCCCACTGTGGGATCCAGCCCCTGCAACCCAGGCATGTGCCCTGACGGAGAATCGAACCAGCAACCTTTCTGTGCATGGGACTATGCCCAACCAACTGAGCCACACGCACCAGGGATAAAATAGATTCTTAAAAGGCACACTGGTGCCACCTTAGGGTCAGATTAAAAATTTACACAAATTACAACCTACAATCACATTTTAATTTCACAGAAGCCTTGTTAGAGACACAACTGCTTAATTCAAACATTACATGAATATATTAAAAACTGTCATGCTCCTTAATACATATCTGAATTTTATTAACAGCATTTTTACATGTTTTTATTGAATTGAGAGAAAGGGAGAGGGAGAAACATCCATTGGCTGCCTCCTGCACACTTCGTACTGGGTGGGGATCAAGCCCACAACCCTGGCATGTGCCCTGACCAGGAATGACCTTTCGGTTCATGGGACAATGCTCAACCAACTGAGCCACTCCACTTGGGCATTTTTAAATCTTTTTCTTTTTCAATCCTCACCCGAGAATATTTTTCCATTGATTTTTAGAGAGAGTGGAAGAGAGAAGGAAAGAGAAACATCTATGCAAGGGAGACACATCAATTGGTTGTCTCCTGTATGTGCCCTGACCAGGGCCTGGGTTGGGGAGGAGCCTGCAACCAAGGTACGTGCCCTTGACTGGAGTTGAACCTGGAACCTTTCGGTCCACAGGCTGATGCTCTATTCACTGAGCAAAACCAGCTAGGGCTTTTAAAGGCTGGGATAAAGAATAATACAAATAGAACTTAATTCTGAACTAACACCTCTCATACTCCTAAGAACTTCAAGGATGACTGAGATAGAAATCCCAAAATTTCTCTTGACAACCACCATGAAACTTATTTTAAGCTTTTAGACCAGGATTAATCAACCTCAGTACCACTGGCATTTTGGGCTGGGCAATTCTTTGCGGGAGGCTATCCTCTGCATTGTGAGATGTTTTATCAGTAAAGTAGTCCTCTACCCACAAGATGCCAGTAGCAACTTTCCCTCCACCCCTACCCAGTCTGACAACCAAAAACATCTCCACATTGCCTAATGATCCCATGGTGAGGGGGGCCATCTTGGTGATGGTTAACATGTGTCATCTTGACTGGGCCACAGGGTGCCCCGATATTTGGACGAACACTATTCTGGGTGTGTCTGTAAAGGTGTATTTAGATGAGATTAACATTTGAATCAATAGACAAAGCAGTCTGTCCTCTCTAATGTGAGTGGCCCTAATCCAGCAAGTCAAAGGCCTGAACAGAAAAAAAAGACTGACCTTTTTTAGAGTAAGGCAGCAATTTTCAACCAGTGTGCCGCAAGAATTTTTATTTTATTTAAAAATATTTTTTATTTCAGAGAGAAAGCGAGAGGGATAAAGACATAGAAACACCAATGAGAGATCATTGATCAGCTGCCTACTGCATGCCCCCTACTGGGGATTGAGTCTGCAACCTGGGCATGTGCACCAACTGGGAATCGAACTGTGACCTCCTGATTCATAGTTGATGCTCAACCACTGAGCCATGCCAGCCAGGCGCTACAAGAATTTTTTAAAACACGCAATACCTTACTATTTTAGTCAGGGGCAGTGACCTCTTCTCCCTTAGATTGTCAAATAAAAAAAGCAGCTGCCTTGACTCGGTAGCTCAGTTGGGTAGAACATCACCCGGATATGCCAAGGTTGCAGGTTCGATCCCAGGTCAGGGAACATACAAGAAGCAACCAGTGAATGGATAAATAAGAGGAACAATAAACCAATGTTTCTGTCTCTCCCTTCCTCTCTCTAAAAATCAATAAATAACTTTTTTAAAAAAAGACCACAGTCAACACAATAGTTGTCTGGCGTAAGGCAAAATTATACTTTTTTTTTGTCAGATCGGCAAAAAATACCTTTTTGGTGTGCCAAAGAATTTTAGTAATTAGTTTATGTGTGCCATGAGATGAAAGGTTGAAAACTGCTGGAGTAAAGGATCTTCTGCTTGACTATAAGCTGGGACATTGGTTTTTTCCTGCCTTTGTGGGGCTGCTGGTTTTTGAACTGGAAGTGCACCATCAACTTTCCCGAGTTTCCAGCTTGCCAAATGTAGGTCTTAGGACTTCTCAGCCTTCATTTTTTGGTGATCCAATTCCTTATAATCAATCAATCAATCTCTCATATGTCAACTTGACTGGACCAAGGGGTATTCACACACATACACATTCACTCACTTGCATCCTGTTGGGTTGTTTCTCTGAAGAACCCTAATACATCCTGGTTGAGAACCACTGTTTTATTTTTTTTATTTTTTTTATTTTTTATTTTTTTAATAATATATTTTATTGATATTTTACAGAGAAGAAGGAAGAGGGATAGAGAGCTAGAAACATCGATGAGAGAGAAACATCGATCAGCTGCCTCCTGCACACCTCCCACTGGGGATGTGCCCGCAACTAATGTACATGCCCTTGACCGGAATCGAACCCGAGACCCTTCAGTCCGCAGGCCGACGCTCTATCCACTGAGCCAAACCGGTTTTGGCGAGAACCACTGTTTTAAATGATTGTTATTGGAGGAGAAGCAGTAGGGAGCAAATAGGGAAGGAAGAAAAAAGCAAAGCAAGAAACTTCTGGGAAAAGTGTAGATATTATTACCTTTCTTTCCAGAAATGGCGGATCGATTGTGGTTGCTAAGAACTGGACTCACTGGTACATTTTTGCATCACACATCCAAAATGTTACCTGGCACAGACTACTTACCTTGACACTAGGAAGGTATTTGGCAGATACTACTATAAATTAGAACACATTCTATAAACTGAGATAATAAAAGATGTTTATGATCAAGTCACATTAATTTATGTCATAAAATACATCAAATCCACTGTTTTTCTTCCATACAAAACTTTCTAAAAGAATGTTTCTGAAGCAAACTCACAGTACATACAATGTATTATTGATTTCAGGCTCTTGTATCTTGCTGTGTTACTTGTATTTGAAAATTTCTTCCGTGGGTCTTGTTTCTTGTATAAGTTTTTGAAATCCAAGTTTCTGTGAAAGTATTTAAGTTGATATCTGATGGTTTTATTTGGCACAAAATAGAAGAGCTGATGACAGTTAATGTCAACTGCACTGAGGCAATATCTACTAAGTAATCAAGTGCACAGAGACATCCTGAAGCAGAGTGGATTCTTCAAGGTCTTGACAACAATCATAGTGTGTGATTCCTTGTATTTAAGACATCCATGTTTGGGGTTGTGTAATCTCACCAGTTTTCAAAAAGTCCAGCCATACAAACACAGAAGTACAGCACAGAATACTCATTTACAGATTTCACTCTAGGCATGTAAAAGTTAATTATAATAAAATGCCACAGAACTATACTTAGTTTAAAATATACCAAGTCACAGATTATATTATGAAAACTTGGCTTACTCTTCCTTTAAATACTACAAAAAATCGGTACTTATCAATGATTTCAGTTACACCATCAAGACTATATATGCCTGTGCAAATCAACATTAGTGGAATTATACATTTTCAGGTTCTTTTTCCATGATTTATATGTGTTTCTTTCTGTTTTAAATGAAGCCTTTCCAATACCATTTTAATAGAACATAATGAATTACTGTTATAATTACCACTCCATTTCTTGTCCCCATCTACTTTTTAGATGACTTACATCAAAAAAAATGAAAATATTTTACCATTGCTTTTCTTCTTTTTCCGAGGTATAAACAATATGTTTGGAAAAACTTCCAATAAAGCTGAAATTGATGCTTATTCCCAAAAATGAAAAAGGACTAATATCCTTCTTGGTAAAGTCTAAAGAAAAATACTAATGATTAAGCTATAGTAGAATAGGAATACTGGCAACACTGTTGTTTCTAGAGTATTTGTAAAAAGTAAAAACAGGAATATTGTCAATTAATTATTGAGTGTTGAATAGTACATGACTGCTTCTAAGATGTTATAGAACAGCTGTGGGCAAACTACGGCCCGTGGGCCGGATCTGGCCCGTTTGGCTGTTCTATCCGGCCCGTGGAGCGGAAAGAGCGGAGGGTTCTCTTGCTCTCCCCTCTGCTCCTTTACTTTGAATTTATATTAGTTCACACAAACACTCCATCCATGCTTTTGTTCCGGCCCTCCGGTCCAGTTTAAGAACCCATTGTGGCCCTCGAGTCAAAAAGTTTGCCCACCCCTGTTCTAGAATGTATGGGTTGGAATATTGAAGTTAATAGATTCAACTATACTAGTAGAATACATGTAGTTTTCTTTATATGACTGGTTTTTATCAATAACTAGAGGCCCAGTGCACAAAATTCGTGTACGGGGGTGGGGAGGTGTCCCTTAGCCCAGCCTGCACCCTCTCCAATCTGGGACCCCTTGAGGGATGTCTGACTGCCCATTTAGGCCACTCCCCTGCCAGCCTGATTGATGCCTAACTGCTCCCCTGCCAGCCTGTTTGCCCCCAACTGCCTTCCCCTGCAGGCCTGGTCAACCCTAACTGCCCTCCCCTGCAGGCCTGGTCACCCCTAACTGCCCTTCCCTGCAGGCCTGATCCCCCCCAACTGTTCTCCCTGCAGGCCTGGGTCCCCCCCAACTGCCCTTCCCTGCAGGCCCGGTCACCCCCAACTTCCCTCCTCTGCCAGCCTGGTCACCCCTAACTGCCCTCCCCTGCAGGCTTGATCGCCCCCCAACTGCCCTCCCCTGCTGGCCTGATCGCCCACAACTGCCCTCCCTTGCAGGCCTGGTCCCTCCCAACTGCCTTCCCCTGCTGGCCATCTTGTGGTGGCCATCTTGTGTCCACATGCGGGCAGCCATCTTTGACCACATGGGGGCAGCCATCTTGTGTGTTGGAGTGAGGTCAATCTGCATATTACTCTTTTATTAGATAGGATAGTAAGAGCTTAACACAGTTTTAATACAAATCCTCACAACAGCCATGTAAGGTAGGGATAGCTTATATCTATTTTACAGATAGAAAAGCAGAAAATCAGAGCAAGAAATAATAATCTCAAAAGATACAATATAAATCAAGAAATTCTGGTTTTCTTATGAGTCAGACTGCACTTATCAGATAGTGAGTTCTTATAATATGCTAATAAAGACAATTATTGAAATAGTCTGTTTTTCTCCAGGAAATAGCTATGTGTAGAATCTGGAAAAGAAGGAAAAATTCTAACCTAATCCAAGGGGAAAATGTCTGTTTAATATTTGCCTGATACTTTGATTAGCATTTCCAGTTTTTAGTTTGGTAATAATGATGCAAACCATTATGTATGGCTAAAATTATTAGCTCCATTTTACAGATGATTAGTCAAAATTAAAGGGTTTAGCTGGAAGAACTTTTTTTATACAAAGTAAATCTTCTAAGTGAGAAATCATATCTTTAAAAAATACACTCAGGGCACAGTGTTAGTCATACCAGTTATTTTAAAATATGCCTGTTGAACAAATGAAAACAAATTAAGTGGGTCAGTTCCCACACTACTACCCACTGGTTCTCCAGAACCCAGCTTTGGAGATTTTTTTCTATAAAATGGAGTTAATATTTTTCCACTTCCTAAATCAAAGAATTATCATGAAGACTAAGGAAAGAACATTTGCTTTGAATTCCTAATAATAAAATAACTATGTGAATAAGAATAAAAATACAGTTAACCACTATTTTCTCAACCCCCACCAATGTAGATATGTTTCTGCTTTAAATTTATGTTGTCTATCATGGTCAATCAACCCCAAATAAACTCTTACCATTTCTCCAGACCCTGCCCTGAACTGCTGCCCTACCCCACAACTTAACATATGCACCCCTAATCACATCCTTTAGATACAAACTTTTTGTGTCAAGGACCAATGAATGAGGAAGTAGTAAAGAACAGAGAAAATGTATGAGAAACAATAAAAATGAGAAAAATGAAATTTTACTTGACGATGGCTAAGGAATATATCCTAAATAGCCTAAAAGACATGAAAATCAATGTTAATATTTGTGTTCATCCTATGAGATGAAATGTTTGAGGGCAGTATGAGTTAGAATAATTACTTAAATGATTTAAATTTAACATTCGATAAAGGCCCAGCCTGCGTGGCTCAGTGGTTGAGTGTCAACCTACAAGCCAGGAGGTCATGGTTTGATTCCCGGTCAGGGCACATGCCTGGGTTGCTCAATCCCCAGTGTGGGGTGTGCAGGAGGCAGCTGATCAGTGACTCTCTCTCATCACTGATGTTTCTCTTTCTCTTTCCCTCTCCATTCCTCTCTGAAATCAATCAATCTATATATATATATATATATATATATATATATATATATATATATATATATGAGATTAAAGTTCTGACCCCAAAGGGCAACACATTTATTTTAACCATTCACAATACAATTGATCCTATATCGATAGCTAGATTTTACTCCCAGCACATATCAGTCTTGACCCCCAGGAAGCTTTACTCACTTGTCTAAGGTAGAAACTTGACTCCTTTAGACAATGCCCAATGGTTTTATTCATTCAATCCTCAAGAAAAACTTACCACTTCATAATTCAGCTAACCTCAATTTACACAGAGAAAACCTTTGCACCCTTAGAATGAGGTGGATTACTCTTTGAGCTCCCTCCTGACTGAACTCTGATGCTATCAGGAAATGTCCTCAAAGGTCATGGTTGATACCTGGTCAGGGCATGCCCGGGTTGTGCACTCAATCCCCAGTAGAGGGCATGGAGGAGGCAGCCAATCAATGATTCTCTCTCATCATTGATGTTTCTATCTCCCCCCACCCCCCTGCTTCTTTTCTGAAATCAATAAAAGATATATTAAAAAAAATAAGAAAACATTGGATTAAGGTAATAACATTGGGGTGTTAGTCAACGCAGATCTATCTGAATCTCTGTCTCATATAGTTATCTCTGTGTATGTACTTTACTGTTAATCTTTAGGATTTTTTATGTCTGACCTTTCTTTTCTCTCTTTTTAACGAAAGTATTTTCTATTAAAAAAGAGGTATGCTCACAATGTTAAAAGGTAAATAACCAGGGGTCCTCAAACTACGGCCCGCGGGCCACATGCAGCCCGCCGAGGACATTTATCTGGCCCGCCGGGTGCCACTGCCTGTTCTGCTTAGCAGCTGATTCATCCCGGGCCCGCAGTGCGCATAGGAGTTTGTTCATAGTTTTTTTTTTAAAACTATAGTCCAGCCCTCCAACGGTCTGAAGGACAGTGAACTGGCCCCGTTTAAAAAGTTTGAGGACCCCTGAAAAGCCATGTAAAATGTTGCAGAGCTAGTAAGTAAAACATAATTTAAAAACTACTCATGATTTGGTATAGCTATGCTTAAAACATATTTTATACATTGTAACATAGTTATGCATTAAAATAACTACTAATTTCCTATATGGCAGAAAATATTTTTTAAAAAATATATTTTATTGATTTTTTGCAGAGAGGAAGAGAGAGGGATAGAGAGTTAGAAACATTGGTGAGAGAGAAACATCGATCAGCTGCCTCCTGCACACCTCCTACTGGGGATGTGCCCGCAACCAAGGTACATGCCCTTGACCAGAATCGAACCTGGGACCTTTCAGTCTGCAGGCTGACGCTCTATCCACTGAGCCAAACTGGTTAGGGCAGAAAATATTTCAAAATAATTCTCTAGGGGCTTATTCATGTGAAACATTAGCCAAAAGTGCTAGTCTAGAGTATTCTTTAAAAAATATTTTATTTACTTCATATTAATTTGATTTTGCTGATTCTACAACCTGAAAAAACTTAGAAATTCTATAAATAATTCTTTATTCTAAAGTTCCATATTACTACATTGATTTTTGATTTCTAAATTGTGAATTAATTTATGAGAAGTTCACAGTCCTCGTTGAAAGTTATTTTAAAACCATGAATTAATATCTTACAACAATGTTAAAACTATGGATAAATAGTAAAGAAAAAAAGTTAACAGAACTTGAGGAAAATAATTTATGAATAAAAAAATGCATGTGAATTCTGTCAGAATTGATATTTCTGAAGAAACTGCTACTCAACTAGGATAGTGTCCACATTTTCTTGTGTGAGTTCTGACTCTAAGGCACAAGATGAGTCTAATTGTTCTTGCGACAAGCGAGAACTTTTCAGGGGGACATCAGACCAGCTTTCACAATATGGCTGAAATCTCTGGGTTAATGCGTTACCAAACCTTTGGCATCGGTTATATCTGTAAGATTTACCTTTGTGTGTATACATGTGTTCCAGCAATTGACTCTTTCGAAGAAATTTATGACCACAGATGGTACAACTGATTTTTCTTTTCCTTGAAAAAGAAAAATTACAGTTTAATTCTACTGGCTCTGTGTCTTTGGAGATCAAAGACACTTGACTGATCTGCAAAGGCTCTGTGGTACCCCGGTTTGAGTGGTCAGGCTGTTGCTCATTTTCCTTAACAATGAAGGAGCTGAGCCTGCGGCATTCAAGAGCTTCGTTATTTTCATTAAGTGGGTGCACTTCACCAAGGTCATTACTTTCCAGAATAGAAGCAGGGACACCAAATGGGAGGGATCCAGATACGTGGGTGTGGAGATGTTGTCTTAGGTTACCACGAGAATCAAAACGTTCTCCACAGTAATGGCATAAGTGAATTTTGATACTACTTTCGGTAAAAATGGGGCCTGTCATCTCAGATGAGGATGAGGAGTGGCTCTGGGAGATCACAGATTCTGGGTCACATCTCTCCTGCTTGATGGACACTGGAGGCTTCTGGTGTTCCTCCAAGGCCTGGGCTGCAGGATGGACCTTCTGCTGGTCAGTGCCATCATCCAGCCCAATAGCAAGAGAAAGCTGCAACTGGGGGTGGTCACCCTGGACAGCAGCTCTGTTTCCATTGTTACTGGAAGGAGTTTCTTTGACTTCCAGCCCTTGTTTGACAGCTGTTTTTTGGGTTGTTGAGATTTGGATGCCATACAAATTTGAGGACTGCACAGTCTCTGGTGAGAACACTTGATTCATTTCAGTTGCAATGTGAGAAAGGTAGTCAGCATGAAGAAAGCGAATCCCTTCCTCCAAACGACTATGATCCACAATCTGTTTTGGTCCTTTCCCCGTGTACATAATGTGCAACAAATAGCTGAATATGTCAGGCTGGATGTCAGTTGGTTGTATTTTTATGCATTCACTGTTAAAAATATAAAACAGAACCACACAAAATGAAACAACCTAGTTAGTCTTTTAGTTAACAGTATACAGTCTTAGGCTAAAGCAATTTTTTCCTAAGAAGTTCAAACTTAGCAATCTGCCTTGATAAAACACAGCAACAAAAGTTTAAAATTTCATTGGGTACCAGTTTTATGGCCGAGCAACCAGTCTCCATGTCTCCAATCTACTGCCGAAAGTTAGGAAATAGACAGATATCCTGATTAGTTCAATGTTTATGTAGTAACTCCTAAGTGATACTAGCTGCCAGAGAGTAGAAAAATTACAAATAAAATAGGTATCCTGCTTTTAAAGAACTTAAAAAATCTATTGAGTATATAACCAAAAAAGGGACTCAAATAAATACCCATACACCCATGTTCAGTACAGCATTATTCACATTACCCAAAAGGTAGAAATAACCCAAGGGTCCATCAACAGATGAATGGATTAACACAATGTGGCACACAGATACAATAGAATATTATTCATTCATAAAATGGAATGAAGTTCTAATACATGCTACAACATGGATGCACCTTGAAAATTTGATAAGTGAAATAAGCCAGATACCAGAGGACAAATTTTGTATGATGCCACTTGTAAGAAATATCCAGAATAGGCAAATTCATAGAGACAGACGATAGTTTAGTGGTTACCAGGAGCCTGTGGAAGTGGTGGTGAGAAACTGTTACTTAAAAGATATAGTTTCTGGGGTGATGAAAGGTCTTAGAAATAAACAGTGGTGATGGCTGCACAACATTGTGAATGTAATTAATGCCACTGAATTGTAAATTAAAAATGGTTAAATGACAAATTTTATGTTACATATATTTTATCACAATAAAAATATTTTTAAAAATTTAAAGATTGTATTGAAATTGGTAGTATTTAGAATTTTAGTTATGCTAACCTTATTTTGTCTTCCAAACTATATTAATATATCTACTCTTTAAATCACAAATGAATACAGGGATAACTTTGAAAAGCTTTAAAATAAGTCCCAAGCCAATTTTTTACATATGAATCTAGAATTCAGATAACAAATGGAAATAACTGTGTAACAAGAAATCAGGGAACACCTTGAAAAATTAGGATAAAGACAACCTGAGGGAAGTGTTGGATGTCAAGGAACAATGGAATCGGTCCAGGGACTCCCCTTCCCTGAAGCAGAAGTTTGTGTGAGTGCATCAGAAAGCACTGGTGTCAGTATGCTGACAATCCATTTCTTTAGTCCTGAGATCTTGGGATTCCCTCATGGGCTTTACTCTTAGCTTTGACCCACCCACTCCCACAGTCTATGGTTTTTTATATCAGCACAGAGCTCTGTTATCTGAGGATTTTCAATTGCTCAAGAGATAACACATAGCAGTCTGCTACCTTTGTATCTCCTGGATTTACTTTAGCAAGGTACCTGGTGCACAACAGGTACGAGAAGTGAGCCAAACCATAGTTCTCAAATTAGACTGATGTGAAGGTAGTGTATCTAATCTAGTTTCTGTATCGACACAGAGAGGAAACTCTTTGGCATGGCAGAAAAGGCTACCCATTACTTGTCTCCTACTCTAACCTCCTCGGTACTTTGTGCCATACATTCCAATCATTCTGCTCTAGCCTGGTTCATATCTGAATGTTTTCATGCATGTTTTCCTCTACCTTCAATAAACTTCCTTGCTTTCTTCTACAACATTTATAAAACAACTCCTGATCCTTTAAAATCTAGGGCCACTGTAAAACCTGTTCCAATCTTCTCAAAATAGGGCTGCTGACACTCCACTCTACCTTGTGCAACACTTCTATTATAGACTTACCACATTAATTATTAACAACAGTAACTTACAGTGCAAAGCTCCTGTTCTAAGTATTTTAATTTTATTAATCCATTTAATTTTATCAACACCATGGGTGGGTACATTATTCTAGTGTTTTTCAGAGAAGGAAACTGAGGCACAGAGAGAACAATTACACAGCAATTATTTTCTTTACATACATTACTCTTTTATTAGACTACAAATTTCTCAAGGGCAGAGAGTATAACTTATTTGTTGCTGGGGACTATTACAGTGCCTGACATGTAAGTGCTCAATCAATAGTTGAATGAATGAACAATTTAAATAAATGTATAATTGAGCTCTGGACAGGTAGCTCAGTTGCTTGGAGCATCATCCCATAAACCAAGAGGTTGTGGGTTTGATTCCAGATCGGGGCATGAATGGGAAGCAACTGATTGATGTTTCTCTCTTACATTGATGCTTCTCTCTCTCTCTCTCTCTAAAAATCAATTAAAAAAACAACACATATCCTTGGGTGAGGATTTAAAAAAAATGAGAAAATTAACTTTCAAAAAACAAATAAATAAAATTAAAAAATTAAAAATGTATAATAGAGGCTGAAATCCTAAGTATTTCATGTAAGGTCTTTAAAAAAAAAAAATCATAGACTGTTCTATGACTTTCAACGTAGGCTAGAATAAAGCTATTCTTTACCAAGAGCTCAGAATCTGAACACCACTTCCCAGCCCTCTGCCTACATACCTATTCTATTGGGGTAACCTAAATTCAAAAAAGCTTTTAGAAAAAAATATTTGAAACAAATGACCTTTGAACTGTAATATGAAATATAAGGTGAGTAGAATTATGACATCGAAACCTTGATATGAAAGTGTTATGGAATAAAAATCAACAACTTAGTGATTAAGAACACAGACCTTTAACAGCACAGATCTACGTTTGAGTCTAACTTATAGCCTTAGTAGCTGTATAATCCTGGATTGGCAAGTTACTTAACAACTGAGCCTTGATTTCCTTTCTCTAAAATAGTAATGGACAATAGTATAATTTACATCAGGTAAATACTTAGTGCTTGTATAAAATAACCCTTCAATAAATTTGAGCTATTATTGTTTTTATTCTTATCTTCCAATAATGAATCCTTCACACTGCATTTAATAACTGATATGTAAAAAATATATAACAAAATTTTTTTCTTCTTATATGACCCCATAACAAGAATCGATGTTATAATAAGGTTTAGACATATCACAGTATTAAAAGTCTTCAGATTTACAAAAGCACATCCTTACCTTGTTTGGTGAATAAATATCATCTTGAAATAGTTAGAAAAAGCAGCAAGCACTGCTCTGTGGGCTTTGAAGTAAACATCTCCAATAGCAACTGTGCAATCACACAGAAAACCAAATTCTCGTTGCATGTTCAGCTGCTGCAGAAGGACAAGGCTATGGCTAGCTGTGTCCATTGTGGCTCTGAGAAAAAGGAGAATATAAAGGTTTTATTTACAAAATTGGCTACAGTTCACATAAGCCTGAGTACAAGGAGACCTACATTTAAATAAAATTATTCAAGAGTTTTATTTTAATCCTCATTGAGGATATTGATTTTAGAAAGAGAGGAAAGGAGGGAGAGACAAATATCAATGTGAGAGAGAAACATCGATCAGTTGCCTCCCAAACGCACCCAAACCAGGGATGGAACCCATAACCTAGGTATGTGCTTTGACCTGGGACTGAACCAGCAACCTTTTGGTGTACTGGACAATGCTCCAACCGACTGAGCCACCCAGCCAAGGCAACAATTTTCTTATTTTATTTTAAATTAGTTTACATTCCATATTATTTTGTATTGCCCTGGCTGAGTGGCTCAGTTGTTAGAGCATCGTCCTGATACACCAAGTTGGATTCCCCAGTCAGGGCATACAAGAATTAACCAATGAATCATAAATAAGTGCTGCAACAAATTGATACTTCTCTCTCTATCCCTCCCCCTCCCCCTCCCCCTTCTCCTCTCTCTCTCTCTCTCTCTCTCTCTCTCTCTCTCTCTCTCTCTCTCTCTCGTGTGTGTGTGTGTGTGTGTGTGTGTGTGTGTGTGTGTGTGTGTGTGTAATTTTGTATTAGTTTCAGCTGTGTAGCATACTGGTCAATAATTTTCTATTAATTTCACCCAAAACTTAGCTAACACTAAATCCTCCTAATATGACAATTGGTATCAACTCTGCTGAAACCATAAATATTTATGGCTTTTCTTCATCTGGTAAGAAGTAGCCTGGTATGAGTTGACACAGGAGCAGAAGGAAGGCCTGTCTATCCTCTTTTATCTATGCAACCACAATGTTTTTAGTCCTCAGTTTTCTTCACTGGAAAAATGGAAATGGGATATTGATCCTTGCCTCAGAGCTAAATGAGAAGTTAGGTGAAAAGCACCGTGTAATTGAAATGCTCTTCAAATGTTAGCTATAAATATTAATAACATAACAGTGTGTCCTGCCTGGGCTGGTTAGGGGTCCTTGGTGTGCTTAGGGGACACTGGTGTCCTAACTACCATACAATGTTTGGGAAACTTATCACAGTAAGGTCAGGAGCCCTTAAAATAGATGTCAAGCCACATCCCCTGATTTACATGAGGCCTGGAAGTCTCATAGGAAAGAACCTAAACCCTGATCTTAACTGGATTCAGACACATATACCATAAGTATGGAGAGTCCTGACGGAAGTAGAATGCAGGATGGGTGCACTAGTCTCGGTGGAAAAATCATGCATGAGGAAGAACTTGCAAAAGAATTCTGGCAGTGCCAAAACCGGTTTGGCTCAGTGGATAGAGTGTCGGCCTGTGGACTGAAGGGTCCCGGGTTCGATTCCGGTCAAGGGCATGTACCTTGGTTGCGGGCACATCCCCAGTGGGAGGTGTGCAGGAGGCAGCTGATCGATGTTTCTCTCTCATCGATGTTTCTAGCTTTCTATCCCTCTCCTTTCCTCTCTGTAAAAATCCCAATAAAATATATTTAAAAAAAAAAAAAAAAGAAGAATTCTGGCAGAGAAGTCTAGTGTGAGTTCTAGGGCATTCAAGAATGCTGTGGTTCCAGAGAGGTGGGAGGCTGTGCTTCACCGCCTTCTCCACCCCAACTGTTCAGAGAATCCTGGTGCTTTAGGGAGAAGGCAGGTATGGTATAGAGGGCATCACTGGGGGACTGAGAGAACCTCCTCTAAAAAAGCAGACCTAAAAAGGGACTGAAGTTTCCTTCCTAGCCAGAGAATCTAAGGGATAAGCAAGGAAGTGAGTGGAGTGTGGGGTTAGCTGTCTGGACATTGGCAATAGCTTGAGCAGCAGACAGCTGAGTGATTGATAATATAATAAAAATAGCCGAAACCGGTTTGGCTCAGTGGATAGAGCGTCGGCCTGCGGACTGAAGGGTCCCAGGTTCGATTCCGGTCAAGGGTATGTACCTTGGTTGCGGGCACATCCCCAGTGGGAGGTGTGCAGGAGGCAGCTGATCGATGTTTCTCTCTCATCGATGTTTCTAGCTCTCTATAAAATATCAATAAAATATATTTAAAAAAAAAGATAATAAAAATAGCTAACATTATATATAGCTTCCTATGTGTCAGGCAATATTTCACTGATTTAATTCTCAGTATAACTCTGAGAAAGGGACTACTCAATGAATCTTACATATGAAGTGAATCAGCACAGAGAGTTAATTTACCCAAGGTCATTGCTAGTAAGTGGCAGATGAGGGGATTCAAACTCGGGCAATGGGTTCCAGGACTCAAATGTCCTCCCTCTCTACCTCCCAGAGAACATGACACACAATCTAGAGGAGCCAAGGGAACAGTCTGGATTAGACAGCAAGGGGCCCTGGGAAGTCTCAGCAATATTTGGAGTAAAATGTTTGCTCCTGGGAGGGAAACTAGGGACCAGGGAGTTAAGGATGGGGGGAACCGTACTGTTTAAACTTAAAACAAAACCTTTTATGCAAATTTTATATAATAACTATATACCTACATGTAATCCCTTCCCCTCATTTTTAATTTTATTTTTTTAATTTTTATTTTATTGTTGAAAGTATTACAGATCTCTCTCATTTTCTCCCTTTTTGACCCTTCCACCCCACCCTCACTCCACCCCAGGCCTTCATTTTTTTTTTTTTTTTGTAAAATTTTTTTAAAATCCTCACCCCAGGATATTTTCCCATTGATTTCTAGAGATAGTGGAAGGGAGGGAGGAAGTGGGGAGAGAAAGAGAAACATCTATGTGAGAGAAACACATCACTTGGTTGCCTTGGGTACACACCCCTACCGGGGCTGGGGAATCTGCAACCAAGGTGCGTGCTCTTGACTGGGAATTAAACCCCAGACCCTTCGGTCCCCAGGTTGACGTTTTAACTACTGAGCCAAGCTGGCCAGAATGAAAAAAAAATTTTTTATCCTCACCCAAGGATATGTTTTTTTTAATTAATTAAAATTTTAATTTTTTTTTTTTTTTTGAGAGAGAGAGAGAGAGAGAAAGAGAGAAAGATCAATTGGTTGCCTCCCACACCCACTCTGACTGGGGATTGAACCTGCAATGTGGGTATGTACCCTGACCAGGAATCAAACCCGGACTGTTTGGTGTACAGGATGATGCTCCAATAAGAACTTACCTTCATTTAAAAATATATATACTTTTTTTATTAATTTCAGAGAGGAAGCGGGGGGGAGAGAGAAGGAGGAACATCAATGAGAGAGAATCATTGATCGGCTGCCTCCTGCATATGCCTTGATCAGGAATCAAACTGTGACCTCCTGGTTATTGGTCGATACTCAACCACTGAGCCAAACGGCTAGGCTTCCCCTAATTTTTTAAAACTGTATTTCCATAAGACAAGTAGGTACAGGGAACAATGTAACAAATACCCACCCTCCCACCCCTAAGCACAGAAAGTAAACATTATAAGCATGGTAGAGACCCCCTGGTATCTTCCCCCTCATTCCATCTGCCTACCTTGCCTCCAAAGGTAACCACTATCCTCAATTTGGTGTTTATGACTCTCCTATATATTGTCACAATATTACAGCATCTGTATATATTCCTTAAGAAGGTATGGTACTGTTTTACATTTTTATATAAATAATATTGCACTTCAGGAATCCCACAACTTGCTCACACATTACTTTTAAAAATCCTACTTATTCAAAAATAAGATTCTCCCTTTATTCCCCCAATTAAAAAAGTAAACACAAAACTCTTATCCCTTACATTCTCATTTTAAAAGCCTTTACGTAACAATGAAATAACAAGATAACAAAACCTACCAAGACTTGAGCCTACCTCTAAGAATATAAACAAAATCCAAATTGTGGGTATTGTTCCAATTGGAGATTTCAGTATGTAAAAAACATGCATCTTAGATTCAATGGAATGGGTCAAAGTGAAGTACCTTAAACTAGCCTTATAAATTGTCTCCAAACCTCCCCCCCATCCCCTGATCATAAACATTTTCATCCGTTCTCTACACACTCACACACACACACACACACACACACACACACACACATTACATTAATAGAATGAACTATTGAACCATATAGAAATGAAAATGGCACACTAAAAAGCCACATATAAAAAAAATCTTGTGGTTAATGATATATGAGTAACAGTTAAATTCACTTATTGAAAAAATATTTATTGAAGAGAAATTTAATAAAGAAAAATATCTTAAAGCATGCATTGCATAAGGCATAGGAACAGAAAAAATACATAGATGCTGAAATCAAGAAGATTATAAGCTAACAGGGGAGATAAAACATAGTAATTACAACATGAAGTGACAAGTGCCATAGAGCAGCTCGGAGAACAAGTTAAGTGAGGGGGAATAAATAACAGGAAACCCAATGGAAAATAAGCCATTTGAACTGGATTTAGATGAATAGGCAGAAGGTGAACATAGCATTGCAGGCAGAAAAAAACAGAATGAGTAAAATTACAGGGAGGGGTATAAATATATAGATAACCGAAGAATTCAGTTTGGCACAGAAAAAAACAAAAGTAGGTAGATCCCAGTCAGGGCACAAAAGTAAGTAACTAACTTGATGGGGTCAGCTAGCTCACTGAATATAAACTAAAAGGTACTCCAGTGGTGTCTGTTAAGATGTTTTCTGTGAGGGAGAACAGTGCAGTAGTTAAAGCCTGACCTCTGGAATCAGACAACTTGGATTAAAATTCTTGCTCTGCCACTTAGCTGTGTGGTCTTCACAAAACACAACTCTCTAGATCTCCATTTCACTTATAAAATATGGGTAATTATGGTATCTCTCTCACAGGTTAAGATGATGCATATAAGCACTTAGAAATGTGGTCCCATAGTAAGTGTTCAGTAGCAGTCATCATCATCACCATCACCATCATTTGGCTTCTGAGTCAAGACTAGTCAGTTTAGTTGGAATATATAAAAAAATCAGTAAGTGAAAGGCATGAATAAATAAAGAAGAACAAGGAGCCTACTGCAATATCCAAGTAATGGTGCAAATGAAGGAAAGAATACGATACAGCAGATGTAGAACTGACGTGACTTGGCAGCAGATTGGATGTGGTCAGCTACAGAGATCAAGTCAAAGGTGAGTCTCAGAATTCCAGCTTGGGTAATTGGAAGACTGTTCATTCCTTCAGGTCATATTTGCAGAGTAACTGCCATGTGCAAGAGATGATATAAAGGCAGGGATGCCAAAGAAGAGACATAGAAACTGGCTTGATTAAGAGTCAAGTTTCACTTTGGACACTGAGTTCAACTGTTCACTTTAGGACATGCGAGTACTCGTGTTTAGTGATCAGAGTAGAGACAACATGCTTGTCTGAGGCTCTAGAGAGCAGGGCTGGAGAGGGAGAGGAGGTCCTCCAAAAAGGACAAGGCTGAAGCTGCCGGAGTGAATGGGACTATCGAGTAAACTAAGAGAAAATAAGGTAAGAATAAAGTTTTGAACAACACAGAAAAGATACAACGAGGGGGATAGGAAAAATAAGAGAATACACTGTCATTGGGGGAGGATAGGGAGGTGAGGGGAAGGTGAGAACCTTGGCAAGAGGAGGTGGCAATGACGGAAAATGCTGCAGAGTAACACCGGGATGAAGCCTGTTACAACACCCCCAAGTGTGTGACCAAAGGTTTTTGGTGACCTATGAAAACAGTTTGGGAAAACAGCAAAAGCAAAATATCTGACTGCAAGGCTATACTGGAAAGCAGCAGCCATAAGGAGTAGGTACAAATAAGATAGGTCATTGAGGATGCTGCAGATTGAAGATAACTTTCAGGCTAAAGAGGGGGTGGCACCTCTAGAAGCCAGAAGGAATGCAATCAAAAGTATAAGCATAGCAGTTAGCCATGGAGAAAAGAGGGATTTCTTTTTCTGACAGTGGAGAGGAAATGGTCAATGTGAGGAGAGAGTATTCAAAAGTATTCTTTTAGATGTCACTGATTTACAAATTAGAAGTCAGTCCACATGCAAAGGGAAGAGGTAAGTTTAGGCCTTGAAAGGAACCTAGAATAAGCGTGGATGAGACCGTCAAACCTCAGCGGGAAGGTAGGGGAAGGAAGCGGGGTAAGGGAAGAGATCAACCAAAAGACTTGTATGCATGCATATAAGCCTAACCAATGGACACAGCCACCAGGGGGGTGAGGGCATGAGTGGGGAGGTGGGGAGGCCATGGGAGGATAAGGACACATATGTAAAACCTTAATCAATAAAGAAAAAAATAAAATATTTGAAATAAAAAAATAATTATTTAATGCTAACATAGAGCATTTAAGTTTATAGAGAACTTTCACATATACTTATTTCTTTCTGCTTCAGATAATTTCTATTTTCAAGTTCATTCACTTTGTCACATCTTATCTATTAAATCCATTCAGTGAATTTTTTATTGCAGATAGTATATGTTATCAGACATGAGCAGAGCAAGGACTATGGGCCAGGTACAGAAACTCACAGAGCAGAGAGCCCTGGATGCCTAGCAAAGGGCAAAACTAGGAAAACAAGAACCTTGCCTCCAGGGTAACCTGTCCTCAACTAGCACATCACTGGTTATGTGGTTTGGACCCCTGATCTTCTCGTCCCTAAAGAAAACATCTAGCCCTAGGTGGTTTGGCTCAGTGGATTGAGTGTCGGCCTGCGGACTGAAGGGTCCCGGGTTCGATTCTGATCAAGGGCACATGCCCGGGTTGCAGGTTCAATCCCCAGTAGGGGGCGTGCAGGAGGCAACCGATCAATGATCCTCTCTCATCATTGATGTTTCTCTCTCTCTCCCTTCCTCTCTGAAATAAATTTAAAAAATTAAAAAAATATATAACATGTAGGCCTCAGTTGTATTTCAGCTCCAGGCCCAGATCAGCAAAACCAGACAAGTGATGCAGTGGCTGCCTCAGGACCAGCCATTGACTAATGACCCTGCCCTGGCACCAGCTAATCACTGGAGACCACCACCTGGAAAAAGCACACCTGGAAAGCTGATGAATATTCCATTAAGTCCCGCCCCTGGGACCTCCCCTATGATTTCCACCTGCAAGAGATATATGCTCAGGACAAAGGATCCAGTGCTTGCTCTCCCTCCAAGGAGCATGCCCATGCCATTCCCTTCTTCCTCTCCTTCCCCCAAACTCTAAGGAACCCCATGAGACTAGCAACCTGGTACAATGGGCAGCTCATCCTGGGTTAATCCCGAGCCTGTCTCCAAGGCCCCCTTTTCTCGGACTTCTCAGTGAGCCAAAGCAGCCCGGTCTAGGCTCTCCTGGTGCTTCTTTTATGTCCTTCCTTTTTCCACTCAACTACTTTTGCTGCCATAATGGACCCAGTACCCTCTAGCACAGTGCTGTGTAGCCCTTCCCTTCGGATATCCCCATCCCGCAACCGCTTTTCCTTAAATAAATTAAAATGTTCTTTATTCACCGTCTGAGCTATTTAGCCTGCCCGTGCACCACTGACTTTAATCTTTCAGTGTATTTTCAGATCAAAAATTTTCATCTTGTTGTTACTTTCTATTTCTCTGTTGATATTTTTCATTTGTTCACACATTACTAATTTTGCTTTACATCCATAAGCAGTTATAATAGCTGCTTTAGATCTTCTCTGCCAAATCCAACCTCTGGATCATCTTGGGGTTAATCTCCATTAATTAGGGTGATAATTTGCCGTTTCTTATTATGTGTATTCATTTTTGGTAATATCCTAGACACTGTGATTACTAAAGACTTTAGAATTCAGGCGTCCTCAAACTACAGCCCGCGGGCCACATGCAGCCCGCCGAGGACATTTATCCGGCCCGCCGGGTGCCACTGCCTGTCCTGCTTAGCAGCCGACTCGTCCTGGGGCTGGGCCGAAGTGCGCATAGGAATTTGTTCTTTTTTTTTTTTTTAAACTATAGTCCGGTCCTCCAACAGTCTGAGGGACAGTGAACTGGCCCCGTTTAAAAAGTTTGAGGACCCCTGCTTAGATTCTATAATTGACTTCCAACGAATACTGATGTTTTTGTTTTTGCATATAATTAACTAGGCTGGACTTAAACTCCTAGTTCTGTCTCCCTATGGTTCAGATATTTCAGTGTTAGGTATGTTGTTTAAAGGCTGTTCAACACACGTATAAGTTTAGGAGTTGGCAAAAGATTTGAGCTGAGTTTATATGCAGTATTTAGACCTTTCACTCATCCTTTCTAGGGTTTTCCTGCTTACTTTCCAGCTATGTGGTCACTTTGAACTCTGTCCTCCTTTCTTCAAGCAAATAAGATTACAGGTTATTATCCCAGTTTTAGCCATCCCCTCATGTCACCAACTGGGGCCTCTCTCAGGATAAAAGCCATAAAAATGGAAATTTATCCACTGCTGTTCCCTTCTTCCAAGTACAGTCTCCATTCCAGTTTCTGTGGGCATTTTGTCACTTGTGGGTGACATCTGGTAGTTTTCAAACTTTTTTTTTTCAAGTTTATAGTTTTTATCTCAGAAAAACTATAAATTTTTATAAATCTCAACCTTAATAGAAACTATTTAGCTATTACCCTTGATTAGCAGTTCTAAAAAGTTCTGGTCTCAAAATCCATTTACACTCTTTTAAAAAAATATATATATATATATATATATATATATATATATATATATATATATATACATACACACATATACATATATAACCCTAGCTGGTTTGGCTCAATGGATAGAGCCTTGGCCTTTGGACTGAAGGATCCTGGGTTCGATTCTGGTCAAGGGCACATGCCCAGGTTACAGGCTAGAACCCCAGGGGGGAGCATGCAGGAGGCAGCTAATCAATGATTCTCTCATCATTGTTTCTATATCTCTTTCCCTCTCCCTTCCTCTCTGAAATCAATAAAACTGTATTTAAAACAGTATCTGTGTGTGTGTGTGTGTGTGTGTGTATGTATGTATATATATATATATATATATATTTTTTTTTTTTTTTTTTTTAAGAGAGAAAGATCAATTGCAACTTAGGCATGTATTCTGATCAGGAATCAAACTGGAGATCTTTTGCTACACAGGTCCACACTCAACCACTGAGCCACACCGGCTCCATTTACACTCTTAAGAAAAGTATTACAGACTGGGAAGAGCTGTTGTTTATGTGGGTTACCTTAATCAACAGTTACTATACGAGAAAGTAAAGATGAGAACTTTTAAATTTTAAAATTTATTAATAACAATAAACCCATTATGTAACATAAATAATACATTTTCTTTTCTAAAACATTTTTTAAGTGAGAAGGGTGGTATTGTTTTATATTTTACAATCCTTTTTTTTTTAATATGTATTTTTTCATCTTAGAGAAGAGATAGAAACATCAATGAGAATCATTGATCGGCTGCTTCCTGCACGCCCCCTACTGGGGATCGAGCCTGCAACCAGGCATATGCACTTAACCGAAATCAAACCTGGGACCAAACCTGGGACCCTTCAGTCCACAGGCCAATGCTCTATCCACTGAACTAAACTGGCTAGGGCTATTTTATTTTATTTTTATTATTATTTTTTAAAATATATTTTATTGATTTTATACAGAGAGGAAGGGAAAGGGATAGAGAGTTAGAAACATCGATGAAAGAGAAACATCGATCAGCTGCCTCCTGCACACCCCTTACTGGGGTTGTGCCCGCAACCAAGGTACGTGCCCTTGACCGGAATCGAACCTGGGACCTTTCAGTCCTCAAGCCGATGCTCTATCCACTGAGCCAAACCGGTTTCGGCAATTTTATAATCTTCTTTAATACCAGGCTTTAAAAATATAGCTGGCTTCTTTTCTATGCTGCTTCTTTCAATCTGTTGTCATGTTTTGGTTCACATATATTAAGAGAATTTGGCCTTGCAAAAGAGAGATCTGTGTAGACCCACAGAAAGGGTTTCAGGAACTTCCAAGGACCACATTTTGAGAAATCTGCCCTACACTATATTATTTTGATTCTATGCAGTAACAAAGCAGGTACTGAATTAGTTCCATTTTATAGTTGAGGAACCATAGGCTCAGAGAGCGTGGGAGAGGTACCCAAAGTCAGATAACTAGTTATTAGATGATGCTAGTAGTATTTCAAGTCTGACTTTAAACGCAAAGCCCTTTCTTCAAAATCCCCTTCTAGAACTTTCAACATATATATTGATGGCAGATTTTACAAATATACTGATTGAAATAAAGGATAAAGTTTCCGTTTATGAAATGAAACAAATTCAGATGTGTTTAAAGAAAAAAAAACAACTGGCAACTTACATACATAATAGGTTCATTCCAACTTGTTTTCATAATAATAGACCTTTGATTATTTGAAGGCAACATAACCAGATTTTACCTCAGGTCAATAAAGCCAATCCATCACGAAGTTACTAAAAACATTTCCTAATACAACCCACTTTGCAATTTATTGGCTAGGCTTTTATGTAGCCTTTGTTCATAGTTTCTTTGATCATAAATTTTATTTTGTCTAGTATGTGGAACAGCCAAAGTTTCTTATGCATACAGAAAGATTTTAGAAGTTACATTTGAGAATTTCTGGTGGAAGTATTAAGAAGTGAGAGAGGTTGCAGAAAAATAATTTATCATTTTATTATACCTACAAATACTAGAGCCAATATAAGAGTGCTACATATTAAAATACTTTATCTGTTATCCAAGTGGTGTCTGTACTACAATGGGGTTAGCATTATTTGAGACTACAAAAATCTTCTTTACTTACTAGATTGTAGTAACTCTAGATTAGCTCAAACTAAGTAAACTATAACAGCTTTATATCAGTATCTACATTTGTTTAATTCAATGTTAGCTTGATATTCAATATCTTTGATTTTTATTTATTGAAAAAAATCTATTGTACATTAGATGACTCTCAGACCTAGGGTAGCCAGAACAATGTCCTGGAATATACAGCTTTCCATTGTCTCAGGCTGTAAGAATCTTAAAAAAAAAAAAGAGAGAGAGATCTAAAGGAGTAAGACATTTATTTCTGTGAAAAACAAATAGTCTTAGATGTTTTCTCTGTGGTTCCTACCTCTGTGACTTTATTATTAAGGCAAGGAGATAGGAAAGTTGGCAGAGAAATGTGTACAGCTTTTTTGAGATACTCACTCATGGCTATAAATAAAAAGGTAAAAGCAGAGATATACAAACTGCCACATGATAAAAGGTTTTATACAATGATTTAAACTTTTTAATGGTACTTTCACATGATTGTGAAGGTGTAACTTAGAGAAAGAATGTTTGCAGAAATAATTTTATCCTGAAATAATGGCTTTTATTGCTGACTGTATTATAAAACTTTCCATGAAGAGTTGTACTGAAGTCTAATTCCTACTCCAGACTAACCCAAACACAATCGCTGGGGATAAAGCACCAATCCTTCCTTAAAAAGCTCCGCAGATGATTCTAATAAGATACCTCAGTTAAGAGCCACAGCATTTGAAGAGAGGACAAAGAAACCTTAGAGCAAGCATGTCAAACTCAAAAGGTAACATGGGCCAAATAAACAAGGTTTAAGTTTATGTGGGCACAAAAAAACAAAAGCTTCAATTTTCATTGAAACATAGGTTTATTTCGATAGACATGCTGAATACAAAGGGATGAAATAAATGAGTAATCGTTAACATAAAATACATTTTAATAAAAATTAATGTTTTTTCTTGAACATTAACTTACCAGACACTGAATAACTGCACAAGTTAATAAGTGTAACACAAATAAACCTATTTTTCTTGTTCTTCGAAAGTGAAATATTTCCTGTTGCGCACACCAAACAAGTCAGTCCAAGACTAATGACGTGGCAATCGGCTGCTAAAATATTCGCTGCTAGTATTAGCGGAGAGAAATGGTGCGCCTGCGCTTAAGGCACGAAAGGGAAATGAATGCAACAGGATTATAGTAATCAGTCATTAGCGAACATTGTAGTTCGTTATTAATAATTATGTATAACAGGATAGTATAAAAATTAAGTTACGAAATTCTTATTAAAACGTTTCTTACGTACCGTTATATTGGCTGGGCCGCAAAAATATTTGTTGTGGGCCACATGTGGCCCATGGGCCGCGAGTTTGACATGCTTGCTTTAGAGAATACTTCACAGAGAAAAAGAAGCAACTTCATAAGTGCTAAAAATGTGGGAATAATACCAATTACATTAAGTGAACAAAAATCAACAATTATAATTATAATTGTAACTTTAAACTAACCAGTTAGCCACATTAAGAAACAAAAGTGCTCCCAGCCCTAGCGGGTTTGGCTCAGTGGGTAAAGCATCAGTCCATGGACTGAAGGGTCCCAGGTTGGATTCTGGTCAAGGGCACGCTTGTCAATTGCAGGCTCAATCCCCAGCCCTGGTTGGGGTGCGTGGGGGAGGCAATCAATGGATCCAATGCATGTGTCTCTCTCAAATCTATGTTTCTCTCTGTCTCTCCCCTCCTCTCTCTCTAAAAAATAAAGAAATAAAGAAATCAATGGAAAAATATCGTCAGGTGAGGATTAACAACAAAAAAAGTGCTC
The DNA here is from genome assembly GCF_963455305.1 of Plecotus auritus. Lineage (NCBI taxonomy): Eukaryota > Metazoa > Chordata > Mammalia > Chiroptera > Vespertilionidae > Plecotus > Plecotus auritus. The sequence goes on along the minus strand of NC_137770.1, from coordinate 34,331,663 downwards.
CCAAGCTAGTAGGATGGACAGCGGGGGCAAAGGAGGAACACACCATTTTCAAACTTCTTTTTAAAAAGTATTTAGGAAAAATAGATATTTACTCTCATACACCTATTTTCATAATATCTAAAAATGATGTGGAAATTCCAAATATTGTTTGAGGTAAGATCTGCAGTAATTCTAGGCATCTGCTTATAAAAACCACTGAGAATATTACAGTAGAGGGTAAAAAGCAATCATGGTAGATGATACAGGAAGATCAGTTACGCTCTAGAAACCTTTAACGGAACAGGGAAACGTTAGTTTGGGGCCTCCCACCTGTTGGCAGACACAGTCAGCTTATATCACATCTCTAACCCCCATCTAACCAACATGTGGGATGCCTGATAAAGCCACAGCACCAGGCAAACAAAAATGCTAACACCAGTCTGTGCATAGTGGACCTTAGAAAAAAATCAGAACCCTGTGAAGGAAAGGAAAAGATTCTTCTTAGTCTACTATAAAAAAATAAAGACTACATTTCTGAAAGAAAAAAATAAGGTACTAAAAGGACAGGAGAAAGTTGGAAAATAACATGCTAGTACAGATCTAGAAGACAGTACAAACAAAAATGATAACTTCTGAATATAAGTAAACCAATACTTTGTTTGCCATGGAATGTGCCACAAACACGTTATCCACATGGGCTAATGAAACACTTTGCTTAAAGTGTCTAGAGTTTTTCAGAAGGAACAAAAAGTCATTGTATATTGATTTGTAACCAGGGAAGAAATAATTTTAAAAAATTCCAGCCGTAACCGGTTTGGCTCAGTGACTAGAGCGTCGGCCTGCGGACTCAAGGGTCCCAGGTTCAATTCTGGTCAAGGGCATGTAACTTGGTTGCGGGCACATACCCAGTAGGGAGTGTGCAGGAGGCAGCTGATTGATGTTTCTCTCTCATCGATGTTTCTCTCTATCCCTCTCCCTTTCTCTCTGTAAAAAAATTAATAAAATATATTAAAAAGAAAAAAGAAAAATTCCAAAAAATAACTAATAACACTAAACACTTTTTCTAAAGATAAGATTAAAAAAACAATTCCTGCTAGCAAAGGGAGAGAAGTATTATTAAATTCAATCAATAACCCTGAAACCAATGTCTGCTTCAAAAACTTTATTTCCTCTTCCTCCACTCTCCCGAAGCAAGTTCAAATAGTTATCTTTCCTATCCTAGAGGGAACGATCCTGTTCAAGTTACCAATAGCTACTATTATAAGGAGTAAGTTAAGTACCTTGTGCAAGGCCTGTGCTAAGTGCTCTATGTACACTCTCTCTTTTAATCCACACCGTGACTATATGTGTTCTTTTTCTTTGCATTTTACAGAAGAGGAAAAACCTAGGTTTAGGACACACAACAAGCAAATGGTATAAAGCGGGGTACAAAAGTTAGATCTGACTCCATCGTCTGTGCTGGTAACTATAAACTGAAGCAGCACTTTTCTTGGTATTCTTTTATCAAAAGACTCAAGTTTGCAATTTGGAATAAATGAGCAGAAAGGGAGCACAGGAAGTGGTGTAGAAGTACTTTATAATTTATCAAGATAAGAGCACCTGCATTGCTTTTTTAATTTGAGAAAATAAAAACAGTCTGCAATCATATAAAACCCCAACTCCTTTCTGGCCCTGTTATTACTAAAATGGGCCAGTTTTTCTTTAACAAGATGGTCAAGCAGCACCTACAGACCACTACAAATAAGTCACTTCGGTTCAGTGGTGGGGAGGGCATTATGCAACACTTCCCAGCACAGCCTTCACCAGGATATTTTACGGCCAAGGCACTTGGGCCCCTCCTCCCCAGAGCTAGACAGCCTGGCTCCTTCATATTCCCCTCAGGAGATAGGGTGGAAGCACACAGCTCCACTTTCTAAGGCACAGAGGGCAGCTGAAAGTCCTGCTCAGCTTCTCTGGGCAACCACAGGCGCCAATAAATCAGCCACAGGCGATTTCTCTCATCCCCTTCCTGGCTTGAAGTGGTAGTGAGATACAGTCTGTGCAAAAGAGCAGACTAGACTTGGGAGATAAGTGATCTAGGCTTGAATTCTACTGCAAATGGCTGTATCTTTGAAGCCAAGTAAATCCCTGAGCCTATTTCCTGGTTTGTTTGAAAAAATGGAGACAATACTACCTCCTTTTGGTAAGTATAAGAAATTCATGCAGGTACTTAATAAAAAGCAACCAACCTGAGCAGAATCCATCTCCACTACCTCCAAATAAGACATTCGGAGCAGGGCTGTGCAAAGAGGTGTAGCAAGTCTTGTAAGGTCCCTCCCCTCCCTCCTTTTTTGCTGACCATGACTGTGATGTTTCACTGCTTCCTAATAACCTTCCAGCCATCAGTACTAATCTATTCTAAGTCCCACCTATCATTGTTTTGTTCCCTATTAAAGAGCTGATGTCTGATAATGAATTAACAGTGTATTCTTAATTAAAACATAACAGATTGCTAAACTGGACTTTGATGCCTTAACCTTATGGAAGCAAACAATACTGCAAATGTTGGTTATTCTTGCAGAGAACAGGGCTGAATTGGAGGGGGGGGGGGGAGCTTTGAGCTTCAAAGTACATAGCCATTCTATTTCACCTAGAAATAGTGCCAATCCCATTTCTTAAAATACCAAACCCATCACACAATGACCAAATCTGATTTCTCAAGACTCTGGATCAAGCCCAGTATAATCACCTCTGGCAGACAGTCTCTATACTGAGTGGATTAAACTGGCACTGCACTCCTGGTGTGGTAGGGAGAACAAGGACCAAGGTGTTTGGAGCCCTTGAGTCCACTTATTCAAGAGGTGCGGGACCTCAATCAAGCTACACGCTTGCTCTTTAGGCCGGGTGTCCTCATCTGTAAAACAAGAGGGGTGAACAGGATTTTCCATAACGCCCCTTTCAGCTTTAAAAATCTGTGATTACAAAGTGTACTTTACACACTTGGCAAAATCCTGTGATAATGAACAGCTTTACCAAAAAGACTAGATTCTCAAGAGAATGCATGCCCAATGTAATCCCTTGGGGGGAACCAGGCGTTAATTTAGGAAACAAGTTAGCTGCTGTCAAGTTCCAGGTACAGTCCAGGGGCTGCTTGAGCAGCTTGTTTCCTCCCAATGAGTGCTAGCTAGGGAAGGAAAGTGATACATGGGGCAAGCTTTAAAAAGAAAACCTGGATGTGCTTAGAATGAGATTAATATAATATGAAAAAAGAAAGAAATGAATCATGAGTCGGGAGGGGTACTTCCTGCTCTAGAAACAAAGTAATCACAAAGAAGGTGGGGGAGAGGGGAGACATTGGCCTCTCGCAGGCTGCACCTGGAAACCCGCCCACTCGCGAGAGGGGTCGGGGCTGTTCGCGCGGAGTCGCAGCCGGGTCTGCAGCGGGCGTCCTCGCGCGCTCCCAGCCTGCGCCGGGCCCCGACAACGGCCTCGTGCGGGCAGCGAGGGCAACGAGGGCGGCTCGGGCATCCTCGGCCCAGCGCTCACTCGCGGTTGCCATTTTCCTCTTTGCCCTGATTGACATGTCAAACGGACCAAAAACACCCCTCCCCCAGCTACTTGCATCTGTTCCGCGACCGGCGCAGCTGCAGGCCGCCGCCGCCCCGGGCGGCACGCGGCGGGAGGGACCGAGACTGGAGCAGCCCACAGGGGCCGGGCCGCGTCGCTTACCCAGACGCCGCCGCGGCGGCCAGAGGGCTCCTCCATGCGGGAGGGGCAGCTACCGCGCCGCAAACGTCACGCGGCGGCGCCGGCTCACGCACCCCTTGGGCCGTTCTCGCGCGGCTTCCCGCGCCGGCCGTCCCGTGATGGGCCCACGTGACTGCGCGCCGGGTAGCCGCGAACGAGGGGCGCAGGGGCCGGAGTGTGCGTGCGTGCTTACGTGCCGACTCGCCCGCCCGCTCGCTTCAGTGGCCAGGAGGGGGTCGGCTGGCGCTCGGCGCCTTCGCCACAGTCCCCAGTCGTGACTCTGTAGGCGGAAGCGTGGAGGCGAGCCTGAGCGTTACAGGCTTCCCACACAACCGCACACAACCGCGTGACCCGGGGACTTTCCCCAGGGTGTGCAAAATCATGGGCACCCCTTCAGTTCGGGAGTGGGACTGGGGAAAAACGTGTCCGCGTGTCCAAGGGAAGAGCGATGAGGGCGCGGGGCCAGGGACGCTAAGCCGCGGGAGCCTGGGAGGAGAGGCGGGCTGGGCGGGGTGGGGCATGGCGGGGGAAGTGACTCAAAGCCAGAGGCCGACAGGCCCTTGGAAGCAGGGTGAGGGGAGCGTGAGGAACGGGCGACCCTGAACGGACTGGCCACGTCCGGGACTGGGCGAGGGTGCCGGAACGCCCGGGAAGTACCGTGAGGGAGGGCCCAGCTGCTGGTCCTCCCGGGAAGGGGTCTGACTTCTGACGGAGTGGGAAAGCAGCATCCAGCCCTCGGGGAGTCGGGTGGAGCCCAGTCCCATCCAGCTGTGCAAACGGGAGGAGGAGGTCCCACGCCTACCCTGGGGAGAGGGGCAGGAGGGGTGGTCAACTGCGGCCGCGCCGGCCCCCGCGGTGCGGGTTGCGCCAGTCTCCTCAGAGCCCGACGCAGAAACTTGTTGCAACAAACAGGCGACCGCGGGTGCCCCTAGCAGCCAGCGGCGGAGTGGGTGGGCGGGCGAGAGGGAGGGGAAGGCTGGCGGACGCCGCAGCGAACTGGTGGGCAGACCCGGAGTCGCCGCGTAAGCGGGGCCGGCTCAGTGCGGTGCGGCAGGCGCGGCTGTGCGGCAGCGGAAGTCCTTTGTTGCAGCACAGTCCCCGGCGGAGCCAGAACCTCGCCGCGCAGCCCAGCCCGAGCGCCGCGCTTCGCCGCCACTGCAGCTCGCGGCCCTTTCGCCTCCGCCCGCCTTTCGCGTGGCTTATTTGCCTTAAACTCCCTAAAATCTCCGCACCCCCGGTTCCCGCTGCGGCCGGTGAGTATTTGCCAGTTGTGGGACAATTTGCGCAACTTTGGCCCGCGCCTCAGGGCGGCGGGCCGCTGGGCCTGGCGAAGTGCGGGGTCGGACGGCGCCGACCCGCGCGGGGAGCCTGAGCGTGGCGGACGCGCCGTGAGGACCCGGCGACGGGCGGCTGCTGGGCCGCCTCCCGGTCCCGCCGGCGCGCCGGGTCCGGGACGTGAGGCCTCCCGGGGTCGGAGCAGAAGCCCCATTGGAGACGAGTTCCCACATCAGTTGCCTTCTTTTCCCTTCCTTTCTCTGCCTTTATTTTTTGGAGGGGGGGAAGGGAGGGGAGGTGTAGACGGAAGGCGGGCGGACGCGGCTGATTGACGTGCCCGGAGCCCGCTTCTCTCCTCACCGCGGCGGCTCCCCGACGGGTGGGAGGAGAAGCGTCCGGGAGCCGAGGCCGCAGACTTGGGCGCGCTCCGAGGAGGAGGCGTAAAGCCGCGCAAATTCTTGCCACGCTCTTTCCCACCCCCTCTTGCCGGCACACAAGCTTTTTGTTCAGTAGAAAGTGTTAGGTGTCGGGTTTGGGAATTTTCAGTGGAAAAGATCTCTTTCCTGGGAAAAGTGCTTTCGCTTCCAGGGGTGGGCGCTTTCTAGAAGTTGTGTTAGTGTTCGGTAAGTGTGCTGGATGTAGATCGGGAGTCGTTACCCCTGAAATATGTAGGCTTGGATCTGAGCTCAGCCACCTCCCACTCTCCCATTCTATCTAACCACGCATCTGTCTACATGTGATCTGAAAGGCTGACATGACATTTCCCAGATTAGGAGCGTCGGGGAGATGTTGGTGAAAGTCCCTGATGTTTTCTGGAGGCAGTAGGAGATTGGTATGTGTGTAATAATATTCCTAAATCATCGTGTTCGGTACCGGCAGAGTCTCCCCTGGCCTAAGTGTATTTCCACTTACAGTGTGTATCTCGGCAGGAAAACTATCCCAGGAACAATTTTCCCTTTGCCACTCAAACCCAAGGATTGGTCCAGGCTTTTTGAGGAGACTTAGAATCAGTTTCTTGCGCTGAAGTTCAAGCCATTCTGGAGCAGATTTGGAGAAGGATGCAGCTCTTAAGATAATTTCAAAGCAATCACTGCCTTCTCATTTGAAACAGTGTATTTAGATTCTGTGAAACTTTGTCATTGCAAATGGATATGATGGGGAGAATTGGGATATAAAATGATGAAGCTTGACTGAGGACTGGCCAGCAGCACCTCAAAACTTTGCTCCAGATCACTTGCTGGATATCTGATAAAGTCTCAATAATAACTGGGAGCCAGATGGGAGCTTCATCATCTTAAATAGAGGAAATTAAAGCGTAGTGGCAGTGAAATGCTCCTCCAAAGATTAATAAAGACAGTTTGCAGTAGAGCCTTCAAATAACAACTTATATTTATTTAAAAAGCACATTTGTCTATTATGACCAAATTTTCATCTTACAGAATAACTCAGGTTGAGCAGTCTCTCCTGAAGCCTTTCTATTCTTCCCACTCTTATGTAGTGGCCTACTTTGGGGTGGGGGCTAGAGCATCATTGTCAGAGAAAACAGAAACAATGTTTAACCAGGACCTTCCCAGGGCATGAACACAGTCTCAGCCACTTGCTCTGGACCTTGTGTTTTGATTTTGCTTTAACACCGCTATATTTTTGTGCTTAGCACCATTTCCCATTCTAACGTGTAGGAGAAAAGAAGTGCCTGCTTTCAGGCCTCTCCTCCAGCCAGGAAAAGTGCTAAGCCTTTGCTATTAACCTTCTGGCTCAAATGGGGAGGAAACCATTTAGGATAAAATGCAGAAAGTGTTCCATAGATTTTTATTTTTGAGCTACAATCTGTTGTCTTCTCCAAAACTCGAGGTGTAGTTGAAAAACATTTGCTTGAGAGGTCACTTTGATCTCTATAGGATGTTTTCTCCTGATATTTTCTTCTTGTGCTAATATCCCTTACCATAAAATATTGAAATTATTTATTCTAATACTCTTTAAAATTTTTTAAAATCCACACTCAACATGCTTTTATTGATTTTAGAGAGGAGGGGGGGGCATCCGATGTGAGAGTGTACTGGATGACAGTGCAACCAACTGAGCCACTCTGGCCAGGTCTATTCTAATATTCTTATATGAACCAAATCAAAAGTGATTCATGTCCCTTTTTTCCTCTCAAAATGGAAGTACTTTGCCCGGCTGGTGTGGCTCAGTGGTTGAGCGTTGATCTATGAATCAGGAGGTCATGGTTCGATTCCCGGTCAGGGCACATGCCCAGATTGTGGGCTCGGTGTAAAAGACGGCCAAACAACTCTCTCATCATTGATGTTTCCATCTCCTTTTCCCTCTCTGAAAGCAATAAATTTTTTTAAATTAAAAAATGGAAATACTTTATTATAAAATCCATGCTCTTTGTGAAAATTCAACCTACACTGAAGTTCATAAAATATAAAAATAAAAGTCATGACTCCCACCTCCCAGACATAATCACTGTCAATTCCTTGTTTAAAATGAGAGAAAACAAGATTTGATCATAACTGTGCTGCTGTGTATGCCTCATCCTGCCTAGGGATGGCCTGTCAGATGATTCATGGGCTCATGTTTTCTGTTCACTACTCAGATTGGTGAGAATTGGCCAGGTAGAGGAAAAGGAAATGTTTTGCATTGGGCTGATTTGAAATTCTGTAATTAAGTAACAAGCATGAGAGTTTAAATATAACAGGGCTGCTATTTTAGGTCTGTCCATATGAAGTACTTACTGTACCTTGGGCTAGTGTTAGTTTCTCACATTTTAATATTAGTGTTGATGTCCAGCCTCTCATGGATTGATTTATACCAGCCAAACTCATTAAAACAAAACCAAACCCTCACATTGTAGGGAATTTCATAATTTATAAGTTGGGAAGGAGAGGGTATACTTGCCATGAAGACTACTGCCAAGATATCCTGTGCTGCTGTAGGATGAGGGGTTCCTCTATTCAGATGTAGCATGCCAAACATGAAGGAAAGGAAATTAGAGGAAAGAAGGGGATTAATGACGGTGGTTTCAGATGTGGCATGGAAGGAGATGGTACATATTTAAGATAGATTTCTAACTATATATTGTGGCTTGTATGGTAACTACAAGTGATCTTAGTGCAGGTACAGAATCACATGTTACTTAGCCTGGTATATTTAAGAAGAATGAGCTGTGACGCAGTTGATGATGTTCTGAAAACAAAATAGTGCATACACATTCAATCACAACATTGGTTATTTGAGTGTGTTGGAGACATGCATTTTTTTTTACACTACTCTGCTTTGAGTTTAAAACAATTTTCAAAAACAAAATTGGGAAATTAAAGAATTAAATCACCAACCAAAATTTCTATTCATTGTCCAAGATGTATGTAATCCTTTTTAGAGAAAACTGAAGAGCTCCATCCCCACTTAAATTCTTTAGTATTACAGAAGGGCTTGCAGTGGGAGTCAGCAGATGGAAGAGGAGGTGGGGAAGGGGCAGGGCATTCTACTTGCCATATGGGGCACTATGAGAATGGGGTGACTGCAAGGCTTAGAATGTTCATTCCAAAGGGACACTGGAGTTCATTGTCATTGCCAGAGTGTTGTCTAGTTTATAAAAACTGAAACTTAGGGCTATGATTCAAAAAAGAGTTTGAGTCGCATCTTATAATATGAGCATTTGATATCAGCCATTAAACCTGTTTCCTATTTACAAAATGAAGTTAATGAAAATATCCACCTCAGGGTTGTTGTGAGAATCAGTAGTATAATGCATGGCAAATTGCTTTGTAAGTTTTTGGCCACTGTAAGGTTTATAGTTGTTAGTATGGAAGAATAATACAATAATCAATATATATAAAAGCCAAGTGACCAGAACAACGGAATGACCCGTTGCTATGACGCACAATGCAGCGGCCAACCGGCCTGATCGGAGCCCCAGTCAGCCCCCCCAAACTCCCACGGCCCCCTTCCGCCCCTGCTGGCCTGGCCCCCGTGCACTGGGCCGCTAGTAAATAATAATATAAGTAAACTTACACAAACTCACAATTGTAAACCTGCTTTTGCCTGACCCTTTATATAAAAGTTGCCATGATTGAAATAGTAAAAAAAAAAGATAAGCAAAATGAAATTTATCAAATATCAACCAAATATCAGGCTCAGGGAGGGATGCAGTGATGACTAAAACAGTGCCCTGATCTCAAGGAGCTTGTAGCAAAGCAGGGGAGCCACATAATTATAATGTTGTCAGTGTGGTGATGGATACAGCATCCCAGTTTGAATGATACAAGATTTGTGTCCCTATAGTTGTAGGTACAGGCTGTTTTAAAAGCACAGAAGAGAGGTGTCTGAGAATAAGCTAGACATAGAAAAAGGTCTAAGCAAAGGGAATAGCATGTATGAAAGCATGAAGGCTTTTACTGTATTAGGTGCTGTAAGGATGAGGGGGATGGATCTTAAATCTTTAATAGATTTAAGGATTAAAAATGGAGTTAAGCTTCTCAAAACGAACACACTTCTTATGATACTCTATTGGTTTCATTTCATTGACTTTTTAAAATAGGTATTTTTATTGATTTTTAGAGAGGAACAGAGAGAAATGTGGGTGTGAGAGCGGAAAATCGATCAGCTGCCTCCTGCACATTCCCTACTGGGCGTGTGCTCTGACCGGAAATCGAGCTGGTAACCTTTTGGTGCATGGGACTATGCTCAACCAACTGAGCCACCCCAGCCAGGGCTTACTGACTTTCAAGTAGATAAAAGTGTGAAAGTTTTCAGGGTTTTGGTTAGAATTAAACATTTAAAATATCAGCTAGCCCAGCTGGCGTGGCTCAGTGGTTGAGCCTCGACCTATGAACCAGGAGGTCACGGTTTGATTCCTGGTCAGGGCACACGCCCGGATTTTGGGTTTGATCCCCAGTGGGGGGTGTGCAGGAGGCAGCTGATCAATGATTCTATCTCATCATTGATGTTTCCATCTCTCTCTCCCTCTCCCTTCTTCTCTGAAATCAATAAAAATATATTTACAATATCAGCTATAAAATTAGAAACAATACAATTGAAAAATATGTGTGGATCTGCTGAAAAGGAAACAGGGTAGGCCTTCCCATCATCGGAGAGCTGCTTCGCCAGTTACTCATTCAGCAGCCTTTACTGAATACATGTTATGTTGCAGAGAAACAAGCCAAAGTCCTTGCCTTTAAGTTGCTCATAATCTAGAGGGGACACCAACACAGGAAATTTTGGTAGCTGATTCTTATTTACCATTTAATCTGTGACAGGCGCACTGTCTTATGATAAGTCTAAATGGTAGGAAAGATTCCCATTCCCATTCTCAAATAAGAATTGAGCCTGGTTGGTGTGGCTCAGTGGCTGAGCATAGACCCATGAACTAAGAGGTCACTGGTTCAATTCCTAGTCGGGCCACATGCCCAGGTTGTGGGTTTGATCCCCAGTGGGGAGCATGCAGAAGGCAGCTGATCAATGATACTCTGTCATCATTGATGTTTCTGTCTCTCCCTCTCCCTTCCTCTCTCTGAAATCAGTAAAAACATAAAAATAAAAAAAAAGAATCAAGGTACAAGTTGGTTAAATAACCTGCTCAGGGTCACACTAACAAGTGGCAGAACCAGAATTTGAACCCAGACAGTCTGGTTAATCTGCTTTAACATCCACTTCATGTTGCTGTTCTGATGATTAAAAAATATAGTGTAATAAGTGCAAAATGAGATAATACACAGTAATATGAAAACCTAAAATAGTGGGAGAAGGAGGTGTTACAGAAGGCTTTCTGGACGAGGTGATAAACTGATTATTAAATGATATATGGGGGAGTCAGACAGAAGAACCAATCAGCATGACTAAAAATGGAGGTAAAAAAAATATATGAAGAAATGGGGGGTGCTGGGGAGACAAGCAGTTTTATGCTGCTTGAACATGAAATTTGAAGCAGGAAATAGCCAAACAAGACTAGATGGGTGGATGGGGAGGGCATTGTATGCCTAGCTAAGGAGCTTGTACTTCAGCCTGAGGATATGTGAAGGGAACTATTGAGATGTTTAAGCAGAAGAATGGTATGGTCTTACTTTCTTCATGAGTTGTCTGAGGGTGAGGGGTCAGTTAAGGAGCCTGTTGTAATAACTCAGGAGTGATGATAGAGGCCTGTGGAGTTCAGATAAGGTAGTGATGGAATAGAGGGCAGATTAGAGAAATATTTAGTGAGAAAAATGGGCAAGACTTACCTAGTAATTATGAGTGAGCGGTCCCAGGTGACTTCCAAGTAGTCTGAATGATTGGTGCATAATGTTGCCAGCTAAGATAGAGAATACAGGTGGAGGAGCAGTCACAGTCACAGAGTGAGTACTTGGAATAGAAATGTCACAAAATGAACCCCAAGAATATGAATGCCACGTGCAAAAAGGGACTTTCTGGTCAAGCTGTTTTTTGCTGAGAAACTTACTGTTCACACAATGCCCTCTGGTGGTCAGAAGATGCCATGTTGCCTCTTTACGATGAACTGATCAAAATAGAGACTATTTGGATTAAATACTTGTCCTACTCCACTCTTGAGGGAGAGAGGAATATTCCAGAAGCCACTCTGTTCCCTTTGCTTTCTGTGTGGATTAAGTTCCTGTAATGCAGCTGAACTACAGAAACACCTCACTTATTCACCAGTTTATCAGGAGCCCTGGGCTGGAAGCAAAAGAGTAAGGCAATTTGTTGCTTATCTACAATTAAAAATAGGTGAAACAAAATGCAGGCATTAAAACCTTATCTTACTCATAGAGCACTTCCCTAGGTCCTCATAGAAAATTATTTACATAGATTCAGTTTCGATGAGTTTTTGTCTTAATTTTATGACCCATAACAGATTGAAATGGTGGGCAACAAGAGTTCAGCACACCTTTTAGTAGACAGCTATTGGCTTGACAAGCAAGGAGACAGAAAAACACTGACCAGCAAACCACAGTCTCCAAAAGCAGCAGTCTCAGGTCACTTTGTAGGTGCAAACAACCCTTGGAAATTTGAATAGCTCTATATTTCAGTAAAACAGTTGATGCAGAGGAGAAAGCAGGCAGCCAATTATGCTGTACTTGGGGGCTGCAGTTGGAATAGTAGGAAGAGCCCTACACTGGGATTAAGGAGACCAAGGTCCTATGCTGCCAGCCACTAAAACTAGGTGTGACTTTGAACATATCACTTAACCTCTTAGGACCTCAGTTTGTTTTTTATTTTTTATTTTTATTGATTTCAGAGAGGAAGGGAGAGGGGGGAAGAGAGGGAGGGGGAGAGAGAGAGAGAGAGAAATCAATGATGAGAGAGAATCATTGGTTGGCTGCCTCCTGCATGCCCCCTACTGGGGACGAGCCCACAACCCGAGCATGTGCCCTTGACCGGAATCAAACCCAGGACCCTTCAGTCCAAAGGCCAATGCTCTATCCACTGAGCCAAACAAGCTAGGGCTCAATTTGTTTTCTCGTCTATAAAGCAGCAGGCTGAACTTTTGATCTCTTTGTAAAATTCTGTGAACTGTGTTTACAATGATGACAATAATATTTAAGAAAAATTGTATTATACTTGGATTGAAAAGACGACAAAATTTTGTCATCTCTAATTTATACAAGTCCTATGAGGAGTATGATTATCTGTATTTTATAGATGAGAAAAGTAGGCTTGGAAAGAAAAGACATTTAGTGGTAGAACTGGTATTCAAATCTATTGGCGTCTGCTTCCTGGGCTCTTAGTTAATACTTTCATTTAACAAGCATGCATTCAATGCCAGCCATGTGGGAAGAGTGTGCTAGGCACAGAGAACACAAAGGCCAACAAGCCTCACTCTTGTCCTTGAGAGTTCAGTTAGGCACTGTTGTACAGTACTTATGTTATCTTTAATGATATAAATGATACATTAGCACTGTTACAGCCAACATAACAGCTAGCTACATTAGAGGTTTTAAAGATTTTAGGGTATGAGCCCTGGCCAGTGTGGCTCAGTTGGTTAAACATCCATCACAGCACGGGTTTGATTATTGGTCAAGGCACATGTTGGGGTTTCAGGCTTGATCCCCAGTAGGAAGCGTGCAGAAGGCAGCCCATTGATGTTTCTCTTTCTCTCTCTGTCCCTTTCCCTCTGTCTCTAAAATCAGTAAAAATATTTAAAAAAATTTTTTTTTAATTTTAGGGTGTGAGCATAGAACTCGGCCACCATTTATAGCATTGTTTCTATGGCAATATGTTTCAAGCTCCAAATAACTAGCTTAAAAATAAAGTTTTAGAACATAACTCAATTATAATTTCAGGACTTCCTGTACTAAGTATCGAGTGTACAGTCTAATAATCAGCCAGAATGTGCTCTAAAAAGTGAATAAAATTTTCTAAACTTGATCATGTCTGTCATTTAAGTATCTTGAAGTGAAACCTTTTATCTTTGGGAGCCTGTACAACTGGTTCTTCCTAGAAATTTCTAGGGAAAAAGCTAAAAGTTTTATTAAGTTTAAAAATTGGACTGTATACCCTGGAAAATGGTATTCTGTGAAAGAATTTTACTGAGGTGACCTTATTTTTTTTTAAATATGACTTTTTTATTGATTTGAGAGAGAAGGGAGAAAGAGAGAGAATGAGTGAAACATTGGTTGCCTCCTGTAAGCACCCCAACTGGGACCGACCTCGAAATCTGGGCATGTGCCCTAATGAGGAATTGAACTGGTGACCTTTTGGTTCACTGGACGACACTCAACCAACTGAGCCACAGTGGCCAGGGCTGATGTTATTTTTATAGGTGGCAAAATTGTCAAGGCCATAATCTCAGGCTGAAGAGTCATACTGCTTGTGTTCTAATCTCACCAAGTCCTCTGCAACCTTAGGAAGGTTATATAATATTGTGTGCCTCTGTTTTATCTGAAAAATGGGTCTTGAAACATTACCTACTTTGTAGGGTTTTATAGGATTAAATGATAAAATTATATACATATTTACATGCATACATATGTGTCTATAATGCACACAGACATTTGCTTAGACTAGAGCAGCTGTGGGCAAACTACGGCCCGCGGGCTGGATCTGGCTGTTATATCTGGTTCTCTTGGTCTCCCCTGCGCTCCTTTACTTTGAATTTATATTAGTTCACACAAACACTCCATCCATGCTTTTGTTCCGGCCCTCCGGTCCAGTTTAAGAACCCATTGTGGCCCTCGAGTCAAAAAGTTTGCCCACCCCTGGACTAGAGCCTGGCCCATTGATAGTAAGGCAATAAAACAAATTATGCCTTCCCTCCAATTACATTTCCAAGCTTTTGTTTATGCTGCTGTGTACCTTTCCCCAGTTATTCACAGATACGTATACAGATTACTGAAATGCCTTTCTTTCCCTTTGCTTTTTTTCTACACCTTCATTAAGGCTTCACTTAAATCCGACATCTTTCCTAAAACCTGTTATTGTACAATTTGTGCTCTTTTCTTCCTAAACTCTTCCTGAACTTTATTCAATATAGTTTAGTACTTAATTTTCTCAGATTGTTTCTTGGTTTAAAATTTAATCCCTTATCTGTAATTAGCTCTATTGTATACCATCCTTCTTTATCCTCTACCTTAATGCTCTGTGCAGTATTAGGAATATTATAGGTGTTCAATACATTCTGATACTCTTGATTTATAAACATGAGAGAATCCTTTCATTACATTTCAGGCTTCTTAAAAAGCTAGCCTGTAGCTCTCATATTAAAACCATGTACATACATTCAACGAGATAAGACATAGAAATAGGTACAAGGAAATATCTATACTAATAAAAGGGTAATATGCTAATTAGACCAGGAGACCCTCCTGATGTCCTTCCGGACAAAGCCATGGTGGGGGGGGTGCCGAGGCAGAGGCGGTTAGGGGCAATCAGACCAGGAGGGGAGGGCAATTGGGGGTGATCAGGCCAGTGGGGGGGAGGCAGTTGGGGGCAAGCAGGCCGATGGGGGGGCAGTTGGGGGCGATCAGGCCAGCGGGGGGGGGGCAGTTGGCGATCAGGCCAGCAGGGGGGGCAATTGGGGGCCATCAGGCCAGCAGGGGGGGGCAGTTGGTGGCGAGCAGGCCGGCAGGCAGAGTGGTTAGGCAGGTAGGTGAGCAGTTAGGAGCCAGCGGTCCCAGATTGTGAGAGGGATGTCCAACTGCCAGTTTAGGCCCGATCCCCCCCCCCCCCCCCGCACGAATTTTGTGCACCGGGCCACTAGAGTATATATATATATATTTAAAGGTCCTTTGAGATCCAGAGGTAATTGTTAGTAGTTCAAAGACCAGCACGCTGAATTAAGTCTGATGTTGGGCTTTGCTGTAGACTTACTGAGGCTATGCAAATCATCCTCAGGGGCCTCCTTGGTAATGCAAGTCTGATACTAATTAGAGAGTGATTATTTGCCTTACAGACAGGGTCAATTCCAAAATTCCTTTAAAGTTACTTTACCCACTTTATATGCTTATTTATAGACCCTTAAATTATCATTTGACTACAGTTAGAGCAAAGGAACATCCAGCAAAACTTTTTCCAATTTAAGAGGTTTAGCTATGAAGGAAAAGTATTTCTAAAACCTTATTTGCCAGTGAGAAATTTACTGAAATAGCTTTCAAACTTCAAAACTTCTTATGTCAAATTTTCTGAAGGTGTAGATATTTTTACACTTAAAAATGTCGAATTTCATGTCAAAAAAGCATTTGCGGGGAGTTTTAATTCATTACTTTATTTTGAAGAAAAGTGCTGCTGAAAGTTATCGTATACTTCAGGAAGCTTATGGTGAACATGCTCCATCTCAAGATACTTGTGAATGCTGGTTTAAATGCTTAAAAAGTGATGGTTTCAATGTGAAAGAATGTCCAAGTCAGCCAAAAAAGTTTGAAGATCAACAATTACAAGCATTATTGGATGAAGAAGTGTGTCAAACTAAAAAACAACTTGCAGAAAGATTAGACGTTATTCAGTAACAATTTCCGATCATTTACAAGCAATGGGAAAGATTTTAAAGGAAGGAAAATGGGTGCCACATCAACAATGAAAGAAATGGAAAACCGAAAAGTCATCAGTAAAATGTTGCTTCATCGGCACGAAAGAAAGTCTTTTTTGCATCGAATTGCGACTGGCGATGAAAAGTGGATTTATTTTGAGAATCCCAAACACACAAAATCATGGGTTGGTCCAGGTCAACCATCAACATCGACTGCGAGGCCAAATCGCTTTGGAAAGAAGACAATGCTTTGCGTTTGTTGGGATCAGGAAGGTGTGGTGTATTATGAGCTTCTAAAACCAGGTGAAACCATTAATACTGATTGCTACCGAAAACAAATAATCCATTTGAACCACACTTTGATGGTAAAACGACTAGAATGGGCCAGAAGACCCGGCAAAGAATTTTGCTTCATGATGACGCACCATCACACACTTAAAACCAGTCAAAGACACATTAAAAGATCTTGCCTAGGAAGTATTAACCTACCCGTTGTATTCAGCAGACCTTGCTCCTTCAGATTACCACTTGTTCTGATCAATGGTGCACACACTTTCTGAGCAGCACTTCAAAACGTGCAAAGAAGTGGAAAATTGGGTCTCTGAATGGTTTGCCTCAAAACAAGAAACGTTCTATTGGGACAGTATCCATAGATTACCTGAAAGATGGGGGAAATGTGTAGCTAGTGATAGACATCACTTTGAATAAAGCACTTTTGATGTTTCTCTTGAAATTATCGTGTTTTCTTGGATTACAAAATCCACATTATTAACCGGTACAGCTGGTACACAGTATAATTTAGGAAACATGTCTACTGGATAAGGCTAGATCAGGGGTGGGCAAACTTTTTGACTCGAGGGCCACAATGGGTTCTTAAACTAGACCGGAGGGCCGGAACAAAAGCATAGATGGAGTGTTTGTGTGAACTAATATAAATTCAAAGTAAAGGAGCGGAGGGGAGAGCAAGAGAACCCTCCGCTCTTTCAGCTCCGCGGGCCAGATCCGGCCCACGGGCTGTAGTTTGCCCATGGCTGGGCTAGATGCAAATATATGGATAAAATCATATTACAGCCCAGCTGGTGTGGATCAGTGGTTGAGGGTTGACCCATGAACCAAGAGGTCACCAGTTTAATTCCCAGTCAGGCACATAACCTGGCTCAATTCCCTGGAGGGGGCGTGCAGAAAGCAGCCAATTGATGTTTCTGTCTCATTGATGTTTCTATCTCTCCCTCTCCCTTCTGCTCTTTCTAAAAATAACATATTTTTTAAAAATCATATTGCAGATACAGTTCAGATGGGGGTAGTCACAGGTGCAAGAGCACCTGGGTAATAAGCCCTGTGTTAAGGACTCATGCGACGTTCTTGTGTTCTTCGAGAAGGGCGCACTGCGTAGTACCAAGGACTGTGTAGTAACTACTGTACAGTGGTGGTTAGTACTCATCTGGGTGGTCAGGAATCCTAGTACCTACCTTACCACTTAACTATACCCTTTGATACATTATATAACAGACATAGATCTTTGCCCTTCTATGAAATAAGAATTTTGGATTAGACTAGATCTCTTTAAGCTATAAAAGTCTATGAATATCTAAATTGCCTAATGTGCTTGGTGGTTTTTTAATTTAGAGTGAGCTGGTAAGCTTTTTCAGACTAAATTTTTAAAAATTCAGTATACAGCCCTAACCTGTTTGGCTCAGTGGATAGAGCGTCGGCCTGCAGACTGAAAGGTCCCATGTTTGATTCCGGTCAAGGGCATGTACCTTAGTTGCAGGCACATCCCCAGTAGGAGATGTGCAGGAGGCAGCTAATCGATGTTTCTCTCTCATTGATGTTTCTAACTCTCTATCCCTCTCCCTTCCTCTCTGTAAAAAATCAATAAAATATAATATATATATATATATATATATATATATATATATATATATATTTTAAAAAATTCAGTATACAATTTTTGCATCACCTAACTCCTTATTCTTCCTGGAGAACTGCGTGCACACTGTGTGTCCTAGCCTTTAAATCTCATTTGAAGTTTCTGTTCTCAGACCTAAGCCCCTGGCTTCTAGCTGTAATACATTTGTTCTACCAGCGATGCAGCTAGTAACAAACAAAAGCCACCACCAGTTTCAGTTATAAAATCAAGAACAACTGACCTTGGCTGGGAAGCTCAGTTGGTTAGAGCATCGTCCTGATCAGCCAAGGTTACAGGTTTGATCTCTGGTCAGGGCACATGCAAGAAACAAGGAATGCATAAATATGTGGAACAAAAATCTCTTATCTCTCTTTCTTTCTCCCTCTCCCCCCTTCCTCTGTCTCTAAAATCAATTTTCAAAAACAATTGAAATATAGCAATTTTTTTCTTTAAAACTGTTTATAAGCTTTACTATAACAAAGTTCACTAAGTTTTTTTGGTAGCATTAAGGATATCAAAAACTTGAAAAGAGAGCAAACTTCTTTTGAAATTTGAGTGAAAGTTATTAATAAAAGTAAATGAATATAAAGATTTAATGCAAAAATTATTCTCAAGATAAGCTAAAAGTCTCAGGAATTTAGATCCCTCACCCTGGACTGCCCCCCCCACCCCCCTTTTTGGTGTTAGCCTTCTTAAAGCTTTTCTGAATGAGGTGTAACAAGAACAGAGTTGTTGGTGCTAATGTGTGAATGATTGCTCTTAAGTCAGTCTACCTAAAATTATTTTTACTCAGAACTTGGACATTTGCATAATGACGCTGATCAAACTACAGTTCTAGGTCAGCCTCAAAGTTGTAGCATTACATTAATTTTAGACACAGTCAGTACTTGTTCAGCTTCTAGCTCTATGAGGGGAGGATTGAAAAAGAGAGACTTCGAGGCAGTGGGATTCACACCCAGGCCTATCTGATCTAAAGCCCTTCTGTAATCCACAGCACAATGCCTTGTTCTACAGAGTGGGCACTTTACTGAATACATGTTAAGTGAAGTCACTAACCTAGAAAAATTCAAAATTCACCTGCATGTTATATCCTTGAGATTACAGAATACCTGTGCTATGCTGATTTTCAGTAAATACTTGTTGAATTAATATGTTGACATTAACGTGCTATCGATGCTCTTTGTTTTAGTGTTTTGTTTGTGTTAACACAGAATGTATACATTTTCACGAATTTAATTGATTGTAACTATAGCTACAGATGTGCCTTTCACCTTGGTCTTCTATGTTGTTGCTTTAATTTTGGTTGCCATAAAATTGTTTTTCATTTAATTAGAAGGGTCTTTGGAACCTTTAAGCTTTTCATGTTATTATATCAAGCACAGGATATTTAAAACCTGAAAGTTTTTACAGATTAACTGCTGGCTTTCATACTGCTAGACTCCTATTTGGAAGGAAGCTAAGCTTACCTACATAAGCATCACAACCACACAGCTGCCACTGTTGTCACTTCCATTAATTATTACATGCCAAGTACACATTGTACACATTGCTTCTATGAATTCTCATGTTTGATGTATTATTTGAATTATTATTTATCCCCACTTTGACAGTTCAGGAAACTTGGGGTCAATGAGAATAAACAAGTTATTCAAGGCAGCAAATTCTAGATTAGAGCTCAGATCTGTCTGATCCAAAGCCTGTGCTCTTCACTGTACCATACTGTCCTCAGCAACATTTGTCTCTGCTTCCACACCGGGCATTCATTATCCTCTGAACAACTTTGTTTCATTTTAAACAACTCATTACTAGAAAAAATTTTGAGATAGTATCTATCCCTCTGCCTCTTTCTCTTTGATTTATTATTCATTAAAGGTTTCTCAGAATCCTACATAAAATAGGCTTGGGATGGGGGGGGAGGTCAAACTTTTCTCATTTTCTTCTACAGTTTTCATTCATAAATATAGTTTTTAAAGATCACATGACTGAATTTTAGAGTGTGGATTTATCTTGGTTTACTAACAACTCCCTTATCAGGCATTTGAAATTATAAATAACACATTAATGAAAATCTTGTGCATTAATTGCTTTTTGTATTTAGGTACATACTGAATGTGATTCCTCACAGTTTGGGCACAGATATCTGACTCAGAAAAGATTGAAATATTGTACCTACTTGAAATACTTGATCTAGTTTATAGAAAAGGTACAGTGATTGCAATTTCAAGAAGGCAGTAGTTCTCATGAGCCATCTTCATTTCACCAGTGCATGTCAACAGTACTATTTCATGCGCATCCCTAACCGTGCAACTCTATCTGTAGGCAGGAAAAGGAAGGCTGGATGAGTCTTTAAGTAGTAGGGAAAAGGGAAGGATCCACATGTGATCTGTGATGAACAGATAAAAAACAAGTGAAGTAAGTAAAGTCAGATACTGTCTTAATTACCATAAGATTTGAAGGGTTTGGGGACTGAAGAGTGAACATGTTATTTCTGTAGTTATTGTTAAATGTTCTTTTTATGTTCAAATTGCCTAGGAACTTGTGTTTTTTTGTTGTTTTTTTTTTTTTTTTCAGTAGAAAACAGATTCTGAAGTTTTATGTATACAGATTAAAAATTGAGACTAAAATTTGATTTTACTTTAGCTTTGTAATATAATAGGACTTCTGGTGCTTTTAATATTTTTCTTTACTTTTTTTTTTTTTTTTTTTTATCAAAGTCAACTCCCTACATTACAAATACTTAGTTTTGCCTGAACATCAAGCTATGAGATGGGAGGTTGATGTTCGATTCCCAGTCAGGGCACATGCCTGGGTTGCGGGCTCAATCCCCCGGAGGTGAATGTGCAGGGGGAGGCCTATATCGATAATTCTCTCATCATTGATGTTTCTGTCTCTCTCTCCCTCTCCCTTCCTCTCTGAAATCAATAAAAATGTATTTTAAAAAAATACTTACAGTGTCACCCAGCCATCCTGGCTCCGTGGTTGAGCGTCGACTTATGAACCATGGGTTCTTTCTATTCCGTCAGGGCACATGCCTGGGTTGCAGGCTTGATCCCCAAAAGGAACGTGCAGGAGCCAGCTGATCAATGATTCTTTCATCACTGATGTTTCTATCTCTCTCTCCCTCTCCCTTTCTCTCTCTGAAATCAATAAAAACATTTTAAAAAGGGGAATTATTATTTAAAAAAATACAGTATCTACCATATGTTGTTAAGTGGAAAAAAACTAGTTGCAGAAAGTAATGTATATAGTATGATCCCAATTAGGTTCAAAAAACAAATATACAACAAAAGCAAAACTATGTGTGGCACATGGTAGATACTCAGATCTTTTGATTTTGTATGTACCCATAGAAACTGAAGATACAGTCCAGAGAGTTTGGAGAGGTTACCTCTGGGAAGAGGTATGCAGTCTAAAGTGTGTTTTTATTCGATATACTTTTATGTTTGAATTATTTGCAGTGCGCATGCGTTAAACAATCAAAAAATTTACAATTTATGGATAGACACCTCTTTTCAAATAGGTCCATTTCTTCTTATACCCTACAGTGCATATCAAGCAATAAAAGAAAGCTATTTTATTTTACTTTTTAATCCTCATCTGAAGGTATTTTTTCCGTTGATTGTTTTGTTTTTTAGAGAAAGAATAGAAGGGAGGGAGGAGGAGCACAGAGAGAGAGAGAAAGAGGTGAGAGAGGCACATTGATGGGTTGAATCAACCCAGGCTGCAATCAAGCCTGCAACGGAGGTGAACAGGCCTTTGATCAGGAATCGAACCCACGACCCTTTCCTCTGTGGGCCAACGCTCCAACCACTGAGAAAACCAGCCAGGGCAAAAAGACAGCTATTCTGACTCTACAGAATTACTGATTCTCCAGTAATCAAGAAAAAAGCAGTGATCAAACCTTTTTGCTCAGTGTCATTTCCATGTAACTTAATAAGTTTTTTGAAATAGAATTTTTCTAAGGAAATTTTCAAACATACAAAAATTGAATTATACCTGTCTCCCAACTTCAGTAGTTAGCAGTACATGACCAATCTCGTATCATCTCTAGTCCCACAGCCAACCCACTGTATTTACTTTCAAGCATATTTTAGATATATAATTTCATCTATAAAATATCAGTATGTATATCTAAAAGATAGGACTCATTTTTAACACAACTAAAATGTCCTTATCACATTTAAAAATGAGCAATAATTCCTTTATATCCACCATCTAATAAGTTTTTAATATTTTGCAGTTTAGTTACTAATTTTCAACTTAAGTTGCTATTTTATTTACTTTCATTGTTTATATCCTTTAAGTACTTTTAAACTCATGTCTTTTTTCCTTTCAAATTTAGTATACATTTTCACTTGTAGAGTTGTAATGAAACCAAAATGATGGTTTTTGCTTGACTTTGCTTGTATTTCTTAAAATCAAAATGAGAAGCTTGAATAAATGGCTGAGTATTTTTCATTTTCAAATTTAAAACATGACTCAGATATATATTATTGAATTTTGCTACATTAGAATGGAAGACTTGATTCATACCTTGACTGTAATAGCAAAGTGACACAAGTCACAAATCATGATCAGATTTATTCTTTTGTTCAAGTGCTTTTGTGATATCTTGTCTGACTGTAATATTTTTGTTTTATATAGGTCGCTAATTAATAGAAGATGGCAAAGCCCAGCCACAGCAGCTACGTCCTTCAGCAGCTAAACAACCAAAGGGAATGGGGTTTTCTCTGTGACTGTTGTATTGCAATTGATGACATTTACTTTCAAGCACACAAAGCCGTTCTAGCTGCTTGTAGCTCCTATTTTAGGATGTTTTTCATGAACCATCAGCATAGCACTGCACAGCTGAATCTCAGCAACATGAAAATTAGTGCTGAGTGTTTTGATCTCATTTTGCAATTTATGTATTTAGGAAAAATAATGACAGCTCCCTCCAGTTTTGAGCAGTTTAAAGTGGCCATGAATTACCTACAGCTGTACAATGTTCCTGACTGCTTAGAAGACATACAGGATGCAGATTGTTCAAGTTCAAAATGTTCATCATCTGCTTCTAGCAAACAGAACAGCAAAATGATATTTGGGGTGAGAATGTATGAAGATACTGTGGCTAGAAATGGCAGTGAAGCCAATAGGTGGTGTGCAGAGCCAAGTTCAACAGTAAATACACCACATAACAGAGAGCCTGATGAAGAGTCTTTACAGTTAGGTAATTTTCCTGAACCACTATTTGATGTGTGTAAAAAAAGTTCTGTGTCCAAATTATCTACTCCAAAAGAACGTGTGTCACGACGCTTTGGACGAAGTTTTACCTGTGATAGTTGTGGATTTGGCTTTAGCTGTGAAAAATTATTAGATGAGCATGTGCTAACCTGTACTAACAGACATTCATATCAAAACACGAGATCCTATCACAGAATAGTAGATGTTAGAGATGGAAAAGAGAGTAATATCAAAGCTGAATTTGGTGAAAAGGATTCTTCTAAGACATATTCTACACAGACAGACAAATACAGAGGAGACACAAGCCAGCCTGCTGATGATTCGACTTCAACCACTGGAAGCAGAAAGAGTAGCACAGTGGAGTCTGAACTAGTCAGTGAAGAAAAAAGCAGAGCTGCCGAGAGAAAAAGAATCGTTATCAAGATGGAGCCAGAAGATATTCCTACAGATGAACTGAAAGATTTTAACATTATTAAAGTTACTGATAAAGATTGTAATGAATCCACTGACAACGATGAATTAGAAGATGAACCTGAAGAGCCATTTTACAGATACTATGTTGAAGAAGATGTCAGTATTAAAAAAAGTGGTAGGAAAACTCTAAAACCTCGAATGTCAATGAATGCTGATGAAAGAGGTGGTTTAGAAAATACGCGACCCCCTAACAACAGCAGTCCAATCCAAGAAGATACTGAAAATGCATCTTGTGAACTGTGTGGACTCACAATAACTGAGGAGGACCTGTCATCTCATTATTTAGCCAAGCACATTGAAAATATCTGTGCATGTGGTAAATGTGGACAAATACTTGTGAAGGGTAGACAACTTCAGGAACATGCTCAAAGATGTGGAGAACCCCAAGATCTGACAATGAATGGGTTAGGAAATACTGAGGAGAAAATGGACATGGAAGAGAATCCTGATGAGCAGTCTGAAATAAGAGATATGTTTGTTGAAATGTTGGATGATTTTAGGGACAGTCATTTCCAGATAAACAGTATCCAAAAAAAGCAGTTATTTAAACATTCTGCCTGTCCTTTTCGATGCCCTAATTGTGGCCAGCGTTTTGAAACTGAAAATCTAGTGGTTGAACATATGTCTGGCTGCCTAGACCAAGATATGTTTAAGAGTGCCATCATGGAAGAAAATGAAAGAGATCACAGACGAAAGCATTTTTGTAATCTGTGTGGAAAAGGATTTTATCAGCGGTGTCACCTAAGAGAACACTATACTGTTCATACTAAAGAAAAACAGTTTGTGTGTCAGACATGTGGGAAGCAGTTTTTAAGAGAACGTCAGTTGCGACTGCACAATGATATGCACAAAGGCATGGCCAGGTATGTCTGTTCCATTTGTGATCAAGGAAACTTCAGAAAGCATGACCATGTACGGCATATGATTTCTCATTTATCTGCTGGTGAGACTATATGCCAGGTCTGCTTTCAGATATTCCCAAATAATGAACAGTTGGAACAGCACATGGATGTTCATCTGTATACATGTGGAATATGTGGAGCAAAATTCAATTTGAGGAAAGATATGAGATCACATTATAATGCCAAGCATTTAAAAAGAACATAAATCATTTTCTGTGTTCTAATGTTTAGTTCATAGCAGAAAAAACACCAAAGCAAAGGATGTGAGCTATTTAGAAATTGATTTCTTAAGATTAATTGTTGGAAAAAAATTTCAAGGCCCTTTTACCTTAAATATTTTTGTTTAGGATCTTAAGTATCTACATTTTAGGTGTTATTAAATGTTTGTTTTTGTTTTTTCTCAATAGAATTCTTTGTTTTTAGTTTGTTTTAGCTATAATTAAAAATTTCTTTTAAATGTAGACTACAAGTGGTTGTTACCCCTTTAATGACTATTAAACTTTAGTTTTTTATTAATAAGGTGATGACTTCACTATTTCTATGTGGGTTTTTTTTTGTTGTTTTTTTTTTAAGGTTATCCTGTGAAATTTTAAACCCAACATCATTGGCCATTCCTATTTAAATTTTAAAAAGTAATTAGTTATTTGAAGCTATCCTATTCACTTTTAGCTTTTTTTAGCTTTTCTTTTTGGTAAGTTAAACAGTGATTTAGCCATTGTTTCTTCCCCTTCTTATCAGTGAAATTCATATTCTTCTATTAGGCAGGTTAGGTGCACGGAATCTAACCTTGAAGGTTGACATGGGCTCAGACTTGGCCCCAAAAGATTGATAGACCTAAGAAAATTCCTATAAATGAATATTTTCCTATAATTGATAAAATATTATCATTTAATAATCACATTTAAAACTTATATTAAGTGTAAAACCCAATGACTTTACTCCATTTGAGAAATTTGTGAGGATAAGTCATTTTGTTTTGTGATATTAAATTTAACTATGATAGTTAATTAAAAAGACATATCTTGTATTCATTTAAAATAATTTAAAATATTCTGATTTCTAAAGTGTGTTAGTTTATCAGTTATTTTTGTTTATATAAATAGATTTTAATAGTTCTATAGGAATATGACATCTAAAGAAAAATGATTTTTCACCTTTAAAAGTACGTACTTTTGGAACTTTGAGATTTGAGAAAGCTGCCATGTGTATCGATAAAATAAATAAAATTAAAAAATCAATTACAAATCTGGTTGTTCTATAAAAGTAGAGTGTGCAAAAAACTGTCTTGTGTTTCATACTATTAAGATTTGGAGAAAATGTGCTTTGGCAAATTGCAGTTTATCACCATGCTTTATTATTTTTTTTCTGTAAAGGACTACAAACTTTGAGGACTATAAAATAATCACAGAGCATATAAATGAAAATAGTTTATCATTTTTTAAAGTAGTATTACTGTTAGGTATTGCTAACACAGGGTCTACATGAATTACATGTGAATTAAAACACTGGCTAACTGACCTGCCAATAAACATAACTATTGAATAGAATGCCTTTTAATGTGAATTACTTGCATTATAATACCATTATCATAATGAATGGGATTTGAAATAACTCCTATATTAAAAAGTATAATTTTGTGAGTATAAATAGTATTGCTCTTTTTTTACATCAGATTTTTAAGATATGCAAGTCATATTTTTGTATACAACTTGCATTAAAGAACAAGTTGCCAGGAGAATTGAGAGATCTATTGACTAACACAGACTCAGTTGACAGAAGTATTAGAGACACAGTGTGAGTCAGATTTGTGGGGAGACGTTGAGGTGTTGATAGGAATAGAACAGGAGCCATGCAATATTAAAATAATGGGAAGTAGAGATGGGGAAAATACACAAAAAGATAAATGAGAAATCAAAGATTTTTTTTTTTTAAAGCTACATAGAAAAAGTGATTCATCTTAGTCTTGGATACGGTAGTTTAGCAAGTAATTAAATCTGAAATGCAACTTAAAATGAAATATGCCATATACATTACTGATAGGAACCTGATAAAAGTTCTGTAACAAACTCAGAGATAATCAGAGAATAGTGTAGAGAGATAAGGTAAACTTAAAACAAATTTCTAAACTGTATAGTATCATAGTAAACATAATTTTCTCTGGGACCACTGTTACCCATGACCCTCATCAAAATCTATTGCAATGGCTTTTCCATCATAAAAGAACGGGGTTCTTTCTAAATACTACCACTACTACCAATCCATTTCCTAATGGATTGTCTATTGTATTAGGAAAGGGGATATAACTTAAGTGTTTTGACATTTACTAATAGCCAACATTTAGCAACCAAATATATAAATACTAGAGGTCTAGTGCACGAATTTGTGCACACTGAAAGAAATTAATTAGAAGAAATATTTTAGAGGCCGGGGAGGGACCACGGGAGGTTGGCTTCAGGGTGTGACCAGCCCATATTGCCCAGTCCTGATTGGGGGCATCTCACCCAATCCCCATCAGGGCTGGCCAGCCGGGGAGGGACCATGAGAGGGTTCCAGGGCGTATCCAGCCCTTCTCGCCCAGTCCCGATTAGCTGGACCCCAGCAGCAAGCTAACCTCCTGGGCAGAGTGTCTGCCCCCTGGTGGTCAGTGCATGTCATAGCGACTGGTCAAGAGGTCGACTGAACGGTTGACCGATTGGTTGGACACTTAGCAATTAGGCCTTTATATAGATAGATTAAACCATCTCTTAATTTTACATGACTGAGTATTTATAGTTTCACAAAGCCACACCTCAACGATGTTGTTTTCTCTGTCTCATGTTATACAGAACACACACCTTTTGTTCTGGAACTAGCTACAGGGGAGCGCGGGCTTTAAGTATAATGTACAGTTTTCCTTGTTAAGGCAAAGAGTTCATTTAAAGGCTACTTACTTGCCTTTTAAAACTAGGAGGAATGAAAAGTATCCACCACCTCTGACCAGCCCAGTTTCCTCTCATTTTTTACCTCTCCTGGGGTGGAATTATAGCTTTGGAGCTTACTATTGCTTCTTGCCCTTTATTGCTGTGAAGACAGTGAATCAAGGTTATGGAAGCTGTGTGCTCTTCTTGCCTTATAATTTGAGTGATCGGGCTCCAAATCTAAAAATGAGAGGAAAATCTGGATAAATATATGCACAATCTTGTTTTGCTTTCTGTCTCATAAACACAGTCTTGCTTAAAAGGACTTTTGTTCTCTAGCAAGGAATTCTAGAGTAATGGAGTCAGTGCCTAAAAAGCTTGCCATCAATTATAGTGCCACTCAGATGTTTATAATTCTTTAGTAAACAGGACTAAGAAACTCAGAGATTAATAAAGCACAACCAAGGGGCAGTGGACAAGGACTCTTAATCACCCATTTATTCAGAGAAATGCCTTATCACATAAAGTAAAACAGCACATGGCTAATGTTTAATGTGTGAAGTTTGAATATAGACCAGGATTAGAAGAAAGATTCCAGGGGCTAGTTATAAAAATAAAAGAATTAAAATAAGGAGTTTGCTAGGGCACTCAAGAGAACCAATTAAAAGGTAAAATAATAGACTGACCTAAAAAATCCTATTTAAGTAATGTGGTTGAGGATAAAAATATGAACAAGTCATAAAAGTTGAATAAAAAAATAAAGATTTGAGATTTTCTGTGATTTGAATAAAGATTGAAGTAATTTGGTAGGTTAAAATTTGATTATGCCCTGGCCAGTGTGGCTTGGTTGGGCGTCATCCTGTGCGATGAAAGGTTGCTGCTTGATTCCCAATCAGTACACATGGCTGGGTTGTGGGCTCAATCCCTTGTCTAGGGTGTGCAGGAGGCAGCTGATCAATGTTTTGATCCCACATCGATGTTTCTCTCTCCCTCACCCTCTCTCTAAAAATCAATTTTTAAAAATAATTTGAATAGATTTAAAAAATTCAGTTAGAGCTATAGAATGCCCAATAAAACAATTATGAACATGCCAAGAACATGCCTAAATACTTGAGATAATATACCAACTTTTATATTCTAAAAGAGTGGTAAGTGAGTGTTGTGGTTGTTGCCAACTTCTCCCTGGTTAAAACAATAACTTGTTTCCCTAAATCACTTAAGGAACTTCCATATTTAATAGGTCTCTGGACCCCCCTCCCCCCAAAAAAAGAAAACAACAGTGAAATTGTTAAAAAAAAACTTGTCATTATTTTTAAAAGCTAAATCAGTACCAATCAAAAGAAAAATAACCTGAATGTGTATGTGCACACATAGTTGAGAATAAAGAAATTTGGTTTCTTTTTCTTAATTTTAAATGGTTTTATGAGTTAAAATTCCTTTTTTTTTTTTTTTTTTTTTTTGCTATTAATCTACTTTGGTCAGTTCCTCATTTTCCCTCACCATCCCCATCTCCTGTGTATCATCAAATGCTTCTCAGTGATAAATGCTACTGTTCTACAGGCACCCTAGCATTACTAGGATCCTAGGGTACTGAAAAGTTCTGTGGGAACATATCATTGTGGTATGTTCTCCTTAATACTTGGGGTATAGTAAGCGGGGTGATAGATGAATGCCAGGGAACTAAGCAAGTAGAGTTATATTTGGTATTAAGAAGTTGAAGTGGCAGGCCAGATTTGGAAACCCATGATCCATCCATCCTAGGGCTCTCACTAGTAATCCTTGCATCCATTTAGTTAGCACTCTTTCTACTCTGCTAAATGCTTTACATGTGTAATTCTGATTTTTACAGCCTTATGAGGTAAGTATCATTCTAATTTTTCAGATGGGGACTGAGGTTCAGAGAGACTTTTTTCCTGAGACCACACAGAAACTAAATACTAGATACGAGAGCTGGAATTTGAACCTAGACCTATCTGATTTCTACATTCCTGTATTTCACCACTAAGCTACATACTCCACCTACCAAGAAGCACAAAGAAGGGCCTTTTCAGCCTAGGAACACATGTGATAAAGCTCCTATGAGACTCTGTGCTTCTTGTTCATCACCTCTCATCTGAGGTGCCTGGTAACATAGCTGGTAATAGTGGGTACCTAATGAACATGTTGAATAATGTAAAAATAATCAGTTGAAAACAAAACTTTTTATTTGAATGGGTCATTCAGGATGATGATTTAGAAATAAAGACTAAATACTGATATGTTTCCATTTTCTTTATTTAAACTTAAAACAGTGGTGTTGTCAGCCACTTTTGGGACCCATGGTAGGTGCTCAATTAAAAATTAATTTGAATTCAACTTACATATTTCTATATTTGTGAACTATCCTTTCTTTTGCTTATTCTTGACCTTTATGTTTTAATTTTCCCCACCAATGCTCATTTTCTTTTACTGGTTATGAAACTGATGAATAACTCAAATAATTTGAAAATATTCCCAAGAAAAATCAGGACCCCAGAATAAACATTTTCCCTTTTTTGCCTTAACAGAAGATGTGGATAAGAAATTTTTCATTTCTTTGGCTAAAAAAACAAAACAAAATCCCTAATTACCATATAGTGATTGGTTTGACTAAAGTTTATAGAGTAATCAAAATTTGACTAAAAACAAAAGTTGTTCTTTTCACCCAGCTGGTATGGCTCAATGGTTGAGTGTTTACCAAGAGGTCCACAATTAGATTCCTGGTCAAGTCACATGCTGGGTTGTGGGCTTGATCCCCAGTAGGGGGCGTGCAGGAGGCAGCCTGTGGATGTTGATACTACTCTCATCCATGTTTCTCCCTTCCTCTCTCAAAAAAAGAAAAAAAATTAATAAAAAACATTAAAAAATTTTTTCTAGTCATTTGTAATTCAATTTACAAAAAAACCGCACAACTATGGCTTTCTAGTGTAAACTTTAACAAGTCTCGTAAAAGAAATGAAAGATAATTTCAGGAAACAACAGCTCTACATCCTAACCTAGAAGCAAAGTTTAAACAAATGAAGTTATTTAATGGTTTAAGTGAGAGTTTCCTCCCAATTGAAACTGATTTTAATGTCCTGCATCTTATTGCCAGATTTTTACAGCCTATACAATAGGTTTTACTTCTGTGTTAAATCTACTACTTCAAGGATCTATCTGCCAAATTTTATTTTTTACGTTAGAAGAATGGGTAATGCCTATATAATCATTTAGGTTACCCCTTCTAATGGTCTATCAAACTCAAGGACATATTTGCTGGGTAACATGGGAAGAGTCTCACTAAAACCAGATGAAATTTAGCTACTTATAAAAACTATATGCTAGCAAGAGGCAAAAATGCAAGGATTTGGAACTTGTATTGGTAAATATTAACTAAATGACTATAGCAGCTTGTAAATTCATGCTAATTTTAAACCAATTTAATACCACCTACATATTTATATGTACATGCTTATTTGATTTTAGCTTTTAAGAAGTTTAAATCCTATTTAAGTTGTTCCCCTATTATATTCAGGAAAACCAAATCATTGAGATTCATTAGTGACAATTATTCATCCTTTCTATCAAAATCCACCACAGATCACTAGGGGGCAGGAAACCATTATGATTTCTCATCTTATTCATTTGCTAACAGAAAAATATGGCTGTGAAGATTATAGCTCAGTGCTTGGCTCTGGATTGAATGTATCAATGTACTAATTGCCATTATAATAAGTCAGAAATCACAGGAAACTAGGATCAAAGGATGACAAAAAAAAAAGGACATGGTTTCATTTCAGAGTCAGGAATATTAATTTTATGTGAGAAAATTTCTATATCCTTACCTATTTGAGAAAAGAATAGAGTTAGGTAGACAGCTTATGAAGCCCCCAGTTAAAGTTTTAAAAGTTACTATGTTGTTTTTATTCTACTTAAAGCAATTGCTTATACCAATGGGAATTAGCAGAATTCATTTTTAGATGAAATAATTCTAAGCATACAGATTATGAAAGTCTTATTTTCTTTCAAATGCTTATGTGTTCCCTGATGTGTTGGGGGTGGGGTGGGGTGGAAGTATTTTAAGAAACAATCCCTTTGTCAAAAAATTAAGGCAAAGTGTTGCTGCAAAAAATAAAATTTTACCCACAATCACTGGGGCAGGCTAGGGAAGCTGTGAATTTAGGAATTTGAAGGAAAACTCTGTGCGCGCACGAACGTGTGTGTGTGTGTGTGTGTGTGTGTGTGTGTGTGTGTGTGTGTACTTTATTTTCATTTACAGAGTGTATTCAGTACTTAATATTTAGAGAAAATGTTAACTTGATGTTTCACTTTTAAATTTGTTAGGTCTATGTTTCAACCAGATTTGCCATTAAGTTAAAGTACATTGTAAAATTATTTGAAGGAAAACACTTAACTGTTTCCTTCCTCCCTACTTTCATCTACCTGGCTGACATTCTGTCTTTATGTTACATAATTATGTGCTCTACCCATTCTAGCTTAGATAATGCAAAGTGGGGGGGGGGGTCCCTATAGTTGGAGAATTATTTGAGTGATGAGAACACTTTATATTTGAGGGGTATAATGAGTTACATTGGGGAAGAAATTAAATAAATTCAAGTTCTAGGAACTATGCTTTTGTTTCCATTCTTTGTTCTATTAATAGTGTGCTGGCCTGATGCCAAAAGCCATGAAATTCTGACCTAAGACATGTATCTTGCAGAGCAGTCAACTTGTAATATTATTTTCTTGAGTTTTGTCTTTTTCTGTGTGGCAGTGGTGAAATAGGGCCTTCTAAACCTCTGGAGAAGTGAGATCTGAATTTGGAGAGGACCTGGGGAAGAATCAATCTTCAACAGATAATCTTTAAATCCAGACCCAGGAATATCAGATCTGAAGTGACACCATCTTTTCTGTCTTCCTGACAAACCTCATCAGCCCCAAATGTTCCAGTTGCAAGCATCCAAGAAAACTCAAAAAAGACCACTTTGAAATCACTTTGTTGTGACAAAATTGAATCACGGCGACTCTCCTAGTATCTGTGGAAAATCTGCTAAAGAAAAGTAGAATATTCATAAGACTTCAATGGGTAAAGTTACACTAAAATGAAACTATATGCTGATTATCTTCAAGGGTCCCTTCTAAAAGGCTTGCTAGGCTACTGTAAATATCTATAATAATAAAAGCATAATATGCTAATTAGACCAGACAGCAGGACGACCTTCCAGACGAAGCCAGGGCTGTGAGGGCTAAGCCCCTTGCACTAATTTTGTGCATCGGGTCTCTAGTAATCACATAACTGTGTAAACACATAATTCTAAACTTAATCTGAATCAGAGTTTACATATTATGAAATGCTTTTAGTCAAAACATTATACATAAAAATAAAAGTGTGGGTACAGAGAAAAAAAGCAAGGACAATACTTTAATAAGAAAAGATAATATAGTTATTACTCACTGTAATGTAACATTTACCCTTTTTTACTGTATATATGTACAAACTTGATTATTAATATTAATGAAGCTCCCTTTTAAGTCTGTTAACTTGAAGGAAAGAACAGAAGTGGTATTATTTCTTCAATAGTGGTAGATTTTCACAATTCAAAGAACCAAAAGAATGTATCTTAAGACATTATTTTCTTTTGAACTTAGCAATATAACTTAATAGGACAGAATGAGTTTCTGTTAAACACTTGTTTTCAGTATTAATGTTCCTCAGTTTTCAAATTTCAAGATAAAATTCAACTAAGTGTTGAATAAAACAGTGGTTAAAATATTTTAAAAGTCCTTTCATGGGGAAATGAAATGTTTGGTGAAATTTTAACCTGGCTACAAATACTTTTTAAAAAATACATTTCTAGCCATAGTATTTCCTTATTGTGAGTATACTTGTAGTTTTACTTTTGGTTAACTGTGTACCCAATTCATTATTATCATTTTATTGTACAATATTAAGATGTCATATATTTTCAGAAATGTTTATTATGTTTTTATACCTATTCAAATATTTTAATAAGGAGTTGCACAAAGAGATCTAACTTAGAGTATTTATAGTAGTATACGAAGTTAAGTAATTTAAACTCTCTAGCTATAAAATAGAATAACTTGAATATTAATTCTAATAATTAGATTAAAAAATCAGAAAAAGTTAATTACAATGTGTGGGTCCAGTGGCAAGAAGGTAGAAGAGAAATCCACTAAAGATTTCAAAATCATATGAATTCAATGGCTTTAAAATAAGACAAATAAGTTTAGAAAACTTAGTTTCTGAAAAAACAAAACTAGAGTAAATCTCTTTTGGGAGCATGAGGAAGCCTATAGAAAACAGACTTATAACAAGTTGGAAACAGAAAAGATAAAAAATATTATCAATAATTAAAGGTTCCAGATCAAGATAGTAGAGATTCAATAATTTTAATTGACTGGTAGAATTAGATTCACAAAAGGAATATGCTTAAATTTTGATTACTAAAATATGAATATAATGATAAGAAGTGATTTAAATGCATTCTATAATTTGATTATTTTCTGTATATTAGTACAAAATGGAGTTTATTGGGTTACATAGAGAGTTTTTGTTACATTTCTAATCCATTGCTTTTACCTAATAAAATTTCCTCCTCTATGTTCAGAAGTTAAACTGTCTGTATATTACTTTTATTTAAACTGTACTTTTCACCCTGACTTTTAAAAAATTATTTGTCTGAAAAGTTATCAATTCCTTCCATTCTCTAATACCAAAATAATAAAGTATCTGATATAGCTAATTATAGTGGTCCTGAAAAGCTTCAGAAGTACACAAAGAGAATTACTAAAATGATTACTGTTAAATCCTGTTTTCTTTTAATACACAATGACTGCAAAAGTACTAATTCATAGCAAACACAGATGGCAACACATTAATTAGGTTTCTTTATAATACAAAAGGAAACATTTATAAGAATCCACTGACAGTATTTCAAAGGGTTGGTTAATTCGTTTTTCAGAATAACAAACATTATTTATAGAAATTACTTCCTAATGACCAGTATAATTCATTTTGTTTCTTTTCAGTTAAAGAACTTACTAATTTTGTTTCCAGTGATCAGCAATGAGTACTCTCTTCATTTCAGATCAGTTCTGAAAGACGATTGTCATAGTTTCAGTTAATTTTAATTTCACTTAATTTAATAAGTGTCACCAGTAAGGGCATATTGAGTCTGACTTCTTTCAGATTATTTCAGACTATTCCACAAGAGTCTATCCTCCAGCCCTGACCGGTTTGGCTCAGTGGATAGAGCGTCGCCCTGCAGACTGAAGGGTCCCAGGTTCGATTCCGGTCAAGGGCATGTACCTTGGTTGCGGGCACATCCCCAGTAGGAGGTGTGCAGGAGGCAGCTAATAGATATTTCTCTCCCATCGATGTTTCTAACTCTCTATCCTTCTCCCTTCCTCTCAGTAAAAAATCAATAAAATATATTTAAAAAAAAAAAAAAGAGTCTATCCTCCAAGTTAGCACTCTACAAAACTGAAGTAGGTACCCACAGTATTTATAATCTGCTGTGGTCACAGCTTTTTCTCCTGGAAAAGCCTTTCTTCCAGGTTTGGTTCTGATAGCCTGCAGTGCCAGGCATGGTAGTGTCCTACCCTAGGCTATTGTGTATCTGCAGTTTAAATGTAACTTTTAAAGACAGTTTTCCAAGACTCAAAGAAGCAAATAGTGAAATTTTTCCTATATGACAGATGATTGGATAAATACATTGGGACAGGATACTTCCAAGAATTACAAAATGGCAGTATTTACAGAGGTCTTAAATATAATAGTTTGACACCAGTTTGCTCATAGGTCCTCAACTTATAGGCTGCTACTTACTCCACCTTCTCTTCAGGCCAACATTACCTCCTCAAAACAATCCACAAACTTTATGAAGGTTGAACCTGGGTAGGGACTGAGAGGGTGCCAGAAAAATCCATAAAATTTTTCCCCTAGTAATTTGGGGAAAAAATTTATTCTTAGTCTCCCTAGGGCAGGCCTGACTATCCATGTACAAAGTTTTATACCTTATTTTATTCATCTTTGTATCTCTAGTACAAGTATTTTCAGATGTGACTTTGTTTCATCTTTTGATATTTGCAGTTTGAGTACAGAAATATAAGAGGTAGGCAGATAATCTTCCTCTTACACAGGAAAAAAATATTCAGTTTTTTTTGTCACTTTTAATAAAACATTGAACTAGTGAATCACTACTGTGTTCCAGGTACTTTTCTGGCTGTTAGGGATTAATTAAAGAGGGTTTGATATATACTAAAACTCTTGGTTTTTCCACACTGTGTTGAACCTCAGCCTTTGGATTTTAAAAATACTTTGAAACACATAGTATTTATAATCTGCCAAACAGATTTCATTTGGTGAAAATCAGTAGTAATTTCTATGTAAGTAGTAGGATTAGTAAACTTTGTCTTGAGTGAATGTTAATAGTCAAGTTTCAAAAATGAATTGTAAAAACATAAGGGTATTTAGAAAAATTACTGATAATCCTACCATCTAGAGAGAACCAATTTTGATGCATTTTTCATATACATAAGGTTATCCTACATATGGGATAAGAAATTACAAAAGTCTTGTATCTTATTTTCCACTCAATTATGTCAAAAACATTTTTCTGTGTCATTAAAATTCTTGTAAACAATTTTTATGGCTACATAATAATTCATCATATAGATATACTATAATTGATGTAATAATTTTCTTTTGTCAGATATTTAAGCCATGTCCTTTTTAATGTTGTCATCATAAATAATATTACCTGAATGTTCTATTATTTCTGGATGAATCCCACATGGTAATGCTAAATAAAGGATATGATCGCATTTAAAGTAAAGAAAAAATATTATCATATTGCCTTCCAGAAAGATTGTACTAATTTACATTCCCACCACTAGAGTTTACCTGTTTTGCTGCACTGTTGCTGGCTCTGATGAATATTATTTGATCATAAATTTGTTAAGTTGATAATTTTAATAGACTATATTTTTAATGAATTCTGAGCCACAATCATCAAAAAGAACAAGATTTAAAAAATTCAGTACCGAGCCCTAACCGGTTTGGTTCAGTGAATAGAGCGTTGGCCTGCGGACTGAAGGGTCCCAGGTTCGATTCCTGTCAAAGGCATGTACCTTGGTTGCAGGCACATCCCCAGTAGGGGGCGTGCAGGAGGCAGCTGATCCAATGTTTCCCTCTCATTGATGTTTCTAACTCTCTATGCCTCTCCCTTCTCTGTAAAAAAGTCAATAAAATATATTTTTTAAAAAATCAATACCGATATAGAACAATGTAAAAATTCCAAGAAGGCTCAGTGTATGATAATGTTCTAGGACTAAAAAAGTTTATTTCATACAAGATCAAAATGCAAATACTGCGTCTTTTTTGGGAAAGCTCAGGATGCCATCTAAAGTGTGAAACATTAGTTTACTAGGTAAAAAGTTAGGGCAGAAAAAAGATATATTGCTAATGAAAATACAGATAAATTGCTACTGTGGTTTTACAAAGCCATGTTATAGATGAATGTGGTAGTTAGATTGCAAGAGTTGTTTGTAATAACTGTACATAGAGATAGTACATAGTTACTAAGAAACTCTCCCTTCTGAAGTTTTAATTTTAGTGTTTGTGTATATGAATTGGCATGTTTGCTTTTTGCAATCTTGCCTTGCCCGAGGTAAATGTGTGAGAGATCTGAAGAATTTGTTTTTCTTACAGTTCTGCTTTCAGTTGTAGCAGAGACCCTGTTTCTAAATCACATTATATCAGTTCTACAAAGATTTTGATTGTTCTCCAGCCCTCTAATTCCCCCTTTTTAAATGACTACATAAAAGACAATAATTTGCAAGAATAAAATCACGAGATAAGTACTCACAATTTAAGGCAGCTTCAGTAGAAAACTTTTGGTTTAATCTTTGTCTTCTTAATACTTTCTTTAAAAGATTTCCTAGTTCCTATTTTTTCTTTAATTTTTTTTTCATGGAAAAGGAGATGGGAATTGTGGTTAAAACCAGTACTATTTAATGAGATGAACAAATTAGTAGGAAATGTGTTTTTAAATATTGGAGATTACATATACAACTAGGTAAAAGAAAGGCAAATGTTCATTGATGTGGCTTTATAGGGTTCTAGCAACATTACTTCTAGGCCACAGATTATGTGTTTCTCAGACAAAAACTTTGCTCCAGCATTGTCTTACACAACTTTAATATGGGCTATCCATTACTACCCTCTTTCAAAGGATGTTCTCCATCTCCCATAGCCTCAGGGGGTGGAAATCATGGCAGATAAAGTTCTTAAACCTTTCCACCTGCAGACGCTATTTCTTGCTTGTATCCCTGCTCTTGTAACACTAATCTGTGTAAGATTTATAGTTGCCCCAGGATACAATGCTTTCCTCTTAACCCAAGCTACTACAACCCATACAAAGAATGCCTTTCCTCCCCACTTTGCTGGCAAACTTCCGCACCTGGCTCAGGCATGTCATCTCTTCCAGGAAGCTCTCACCAACACACTTTCCCGTCTGGATGTGCCCCTCCTTTGTGTTCCCATAGCATTTCTCTCGAATTACGTTCATCTCTTTATTAGACTCTCAACCTCATAAAGACAATCTCATTTGTCTTTTTACTCTCACATAGTAGGTGCCCCTTAAAGCTTATTGAATAAATGTCTACAGCTTCCTCCCCTAATGGGAAGTGTTAGCCCAGCGATTTTGTTACTGTTCCCTTCAGGAGCCCCTTTATAGGAGTCAGCTTCTACCTCATCACCTGGTGCCAGGCAGTACTTCCAAAGCTATGCTCACGTTCCTCTTATAAAACGAACTGTTCTTTTCACCTACCTTCTCTGAGGGTTTATGCCTCTAATGTAACTTGAGCATAGCTAAAGAAAGTCTCACTCAGGTGAGCTGTCATAAACATGACTCGGGTCACAAACACGAGCGCGTAGGCTGGGGAGGAGAGGATCGGGCTGGGGGGCTGGGCGTAGACTGGGTTATTTTATGGAGCAAACCTGAGGGTTTGACTATAGATTTATCCCATGAATAACTCAAAGTGGCTGATAAAAGCCCTTGAAACCCAAAATAAAGAAAGCAGTGGAGAGAACAGGGAGACGAAATGAGGAAGCTTAAAGGGGCAGGGCCGGCAGGAAAAATGGAAAGCGAGGTAGAGAAAGTTTAAACGCTGGGAAGACGAGTTGCAGCCACTCCCCAGTTCCTATTCCGCGCGGCGCGCGGCGCGGGGGCGGGGGCGCCTTTTCGGGCTCCCTCTCGGGCTCCGGCCCGGGCTCCTGTTGTCCTCGCCCACCAGGCAGTTTACACCGAGCGCTCACACTTGCTGAGCCGCTGCGAAGTACGCCCAGTAAAATTCTGGGAGGCTGACAGCCCGATCCCAGAACACCAGGGTTATTTTCTTTTTGCCTCCGGCTTAGGGGGAGTCGCCTTCACTCCGAGGCCACGTCAACATTAAAAAAGCAGGTTCTGGCCCTATTTCCTCGGTGCAACCAACTCATTAAGTTGCCCTATCCCCGAGAGCTAGGGTTGTCGGTTCACTTGGCACTGAACTGCACGTAAGGCCTAGAAACTGGGCGAACAGTCCAGGTGACTCCCCTTCCGGGTCCCCTTCCGCGCCCCGATCCCACCACGCCCCAGGCCGTTCCTTCCCCGCCCCACTTGGAAGCTCGCGCTGCCCATTGGCCGCGTGCCCTGCCAATCCAAAGGACGTTGACGAATCCCGCCTTAGGGAAGGCAAAGATCTAGAAAAAGCGCACACACCTGGGGGCGCGGCGGGCGTGTGCGAGCCTAACGCCCCCAAGCTGCGGGCTGCGCGTGAGTAGCCGCGGACCCGGCCTCTAGGAGACAAGGGCGGGGCATCATTTGCATAACGGCCGCCCCTCGGCGCCTGGCTCGGGCCGCGGTCCCGCCCCTCACTCACTGGAAATCTGTTGGGCCACCGGCGGGTCACTCGGACCAAGGCAAGCCTCGGCGGGCGGTCCTGGGAGCCGATTGGCTCTGCGATTTCCCACAGGGCGGCAGGGCGGCGGCTATAAGAGCCGGGAGCCGAGCGGCGGGGAGCGGGAGGTGTTGCTGCGCTGCTGGTGTCAGGTGCAAGGCGACCGTTAGTTGACGCCGCGGGTTTTCTCTCCCTGGTGTTCTCGCCTAACGTCGCTCGCCTCTCTTTCAGTCACGATGTCTGCCCGCGGCCCGGCTATCGGCATCGACCTGGGGACCACCTACTCGTGCGTGGGGGTCTTCCAGCACGGCAAGGTGGAGATCATCGCCAACGACCAGGGCAACCGCACCACCCCCAGCTACGTGGCCTTCACCGACACCGAGCGCCTCATTGGCGACGCCGCCAAGAACCAGGTGGCCATGAATCCCACCAACACCATTTTCGACGCCAAGAGGCTGATCGGACGTAAGTTCGAGGACGCCACGGTGCAGTCGGACATGAAACACTGGCCGTTCCGAGTGGTGAGCGAGGGAGGGAAGCCCAAAGTGCAGGTGGAATACAAGGGAGAGATCAAGACTTTCTTCCCGGAGGAGATCTCCTCCATGGTCCTCACCAAGATGAAGGAGATCGCCGAAGCCTACCTGGGGGGCAAGGTGCAGAGCGCGGTCATCACCGTGCCGGCCTATTTCAACGACTCGCAGCGCCAGGCCACCAAGGACGCGGGCACCATCACGGGCCTCAACGTGCTCCGCATCATCAACGAGCCCACGGCGGCGGCCATTGCCTACGGCCTGGACAAGAAGGGCTGCGCGGGCGGCGAGAAGAACGTGCTCATCTTTGACCTGGGCGGCGGCACCTTTGACGTGTCCATCCTGACCATCGAGGACGGCATCTTCGAGGTGAAGTCCACGGCCGGCGACACCCACCTGGGCGGCGAGGACTTTGACAACCGCATGGTGAGCCATCTGGCGGAGGAGTTTAAACGCAAGCACAAGAAGGACATTGGGCCCAACAAGCGCGCGGTGCGGCGGCTGCGCACCGCCTGCGAGCGCGCCAAGCGCACCCTGAGCTCGTCCACGCAGGCCAGCATCGAGATCGACTCGCTCTACGAGGGCGTGGACTTCTACACGTCCATCACCCGCGCCCGCTTCGAGGAGCTCAACGCCGACCTCTTCCGCGGGACCCTGGAGCCGGTGGAGAAGGCGCTGCGCGACGCCAAGCTGGACAAGGGCCAGATCCAGGAGATTGTGCTGGTTGGCGGCTCCACCCGCATCCCCAAGATCCAGAAGCTGCTGCAGGATTTCTTCAACGGCAAAGAGCTGAACAAAAGCATCAACCCCGACGAGGCGGTGGCCTACGGAGCCGCGGTGCAGGCGGCCATCCTCATCGGAGACAAGTCGGAGAACGTGCAGGACCTGCTGCTGCTCGACGTGACCCCGTTGTCGCTGGGCATCGAGACGGCCGGCGGCGTCATGACCCCACTCATCAAGAGGAACACCACGATCCCCACCAAGCAGACGCAGACCTTCACCACCTACTCAGACAACCAGAGCAGCGTGCTGGTGCAGGTGTACGAGGGCGAACGGGCCATGACCAAGGACAATAACCTGCTGGGCAAGTTCGACCTGACCGGGATTCCCCCGGCGCCCCGCGGGGTCCCCCAGATCGAGGTTACCTTCGACATCGACGCCAACGGCATCCTCAACGTCACCGCCGCCGACAAGAGCACGGGTAAAGAAAACAAAATCACCATCACCAACGACAAGGGTCGTCTGAGCAAGGACGACATTGACCGGATGGTGCAGGAGGCGGAGCGGTACAAATCGGAAGATGAAGCCAATCGCGACCGTGTCGCCGCCAAAAACGCCGTGGAGTCCTATGCCTACAACATCAAGCAGACGGTGGAAGACGAGAAACTGAGGGGCAAGATCAGCGAGCAGGACAAAAACAAGATCCTCGACAAGTGTCAGGAGGTGATCAACTGGCTCGACCGAAACCAGATGGCAGAGAAAGATGAGTATGAACACAAGCAGAAAGAGCTGGAGAGAGTGTGCAACCCCATCATCAGCAAACTTTACCAAGGCGGCCCTGGCGGCGGCGGGTCTGGAGCCTCCGGGGGACCCACCATCGAAGAAGTGGACTAAGCTTGCACTTCAGTCAGCGTAAACCTCTTTTCCTTTCTCTAATTTTTTTCCTTTTGTTTTTGTTTCTTCTAAATGTCCTGTGCCAAGTATGAGATCTATTTTTGGAAGTCTTTAGCCCAGGGTATGCATATGAAAGGAAAGGAGCAACAACTTAGTTTAATTATAAAAAGTTAGTTCTAAAGTTTGATTATTTGAGGTTTCTCTTTAATGCATTTTGCTGTTTGCTGACTTGAGCATTTTTGGTTAACTTAGTGTTTGAGATGGGAAACCTGAAGTTTGCACACATGTTCTGTGGAAGCTTGGTAACAATAAAATACATAAAAGCTTGAATTGTTTATTTTTATGTACTACAGGAGGAGAGTCAACATTGCAGTAAAGTCAAGAACAGTCATTATTTTTGCACACAATTGCATACATACAAATTCAAAGTAAAGCTGAAATTGATCTGAAAATTACTGTCTTGGAGTTTTCAATTTTCTCTTGGTACTGTTTTACTCATGTTGGTCTTTAAGATACTAATATGAGATGAAATATATCTAATTCTCAAATGAGTTTCCTGCTTTAAATTACCAACAACTTAAGGGGAGAAGATCTGGGTAAACCCCTTTCCCCCCTCTTTTAATACAAAAACCAAACTGGGGTCTTGCATTGTACCCAAACTCCTAAGGCTTGGCTTAAGTGTTCACGTGAAAATCCACCTGAATATTCCATTAAAATACAAGCTATATTCTGGGGTTAAGTGTAAAATGATTCTTTAAACTAAAAAAAGCTGGGGCAGGAGTTGTCTTCTGATAATAGTATGAAACAACTTGCTTTTCTGTGTTTTAATTGTCTAGTAAAACAGCTCTACCTCTCAGCTTAAGGCAAATTCCATAAGGATATGTTTTGAGCAGGTATAATTTATAGAGGGATAAGAGAGATATGTATTTTTT
This sequence comes from Plecotus auritus, assembly GCF_963455305.1. Classification (NCBI taxonomy): domain Eukaryota; kingdom Metazoa; phylum Chordata; class Mammalia; order Chiroptera; family Vespertilionidae; genus Plecotus; species Plecotus auritus. The sequence continues at coordinate 34,289,284 of NC_137770.1, read as the reverse complement.
CCTGATTTAAGAATCATAATGCTTTCTCAATATCTGCCTTAAATCACTAGAATAGATTTTTTTAAAGGCAAACTGCAAGATAGTCCTGTATTTTAATATACAACTTGTCCATTTTCCTATATATCTTATCTGATTTGAGGTTGTTACAAATAGGAAAATTGCAACCCTTTGGGATCTACTATCCTGGGCCTTAAAATTCACATCCTTGGGAGAAGGGGGTTCATGTTTATTTTTCATTGAAATTACACTTATGCTTTGTTCCGATTTATTCTCTTTAAGGGGGACTTAGGAGAAATTCTGTAAAGCTGATTGGAAAACGCATAGTTAACCTAATGTTTTCACCACACACAGACATTTTGATATCTCTTTCCAAGTGATGTAGATTTGCTTCATGTTGTTCATAACAGTGAATTATAGAAGCTATATTTTTAATATAGTAGTGGATCCTTCTTTTTCATGTGGAGAGATTAATTTTTGAAGTAATATAAAAACTAGGGAACAAATTAGCCTAAAAATACTGGGCTTTGATAATGACCCTCACACAAGAGCTGACTCCTATGTACATCTGCTTTTCCTCTTCTCCCTCTTCTCCTCTTCCTCCTCCTCCAAAGCAAGTCTCATTTGGGTTGGGGGAAGATAAAAAAGCAATTGTAAAATTGCTTCAAAATAAACTTAAAAAAATTACACTGAAAAGCTAAAGATAATTTGGGGTTTTTCAATGCTGGTGTCAAGCTGGTGGAAAGTTTTTAGCAAGGAGGCAGTAAGGATATTTCATTGACTAGAGATAATATCACATAAATATTTGACAAACTACCTTGTTACTAAGAGAACAGGTCATTAATACCCTTAGAGTGACTTTTAGCATTAATTTTTTACCAAGGTAATACCCATGCTGTTAAACTTCCAGTAGTTCTTGATTTGTTGAAAGTGTTTATCCCTTGCTCTAACGTCAAAATATAATGGAGTCTTTCTGTGAGTGCAATTTGGTATTAGTATGACTCATTTTAGACCTCACTTTAGAAGACATTAGTTTCTAAAGTATCAGAAAAACGACTAGTGGTAGTCTCTTTGATCTGGTGGTCTGGCCTCTGGTAACTGCCTATAGCACTAATTTCAATCTATATAGATACTTCATTTTTTATTATTTTGAAAAGTAATTTGTAAAGCTCCTAGCCTTCTTGTTTTTTTTTTTTTAAATTTAATTCTGTCTTCTCAAATGTATCTAGATCTCAATATTATTAAGATAAAGCCACTAAAGCACCCATTTAGTGTTTCCAGGGGTCAGTTGAAACTAGTAACCCAATTACTCCTGGGAACTTCTTTGCAAATGTTAGATCAGCCATAGTCAAATGACAATGGAAAAAACACTTGATCTTAGGATAAGGCTAAATTACAGTTTAAGAATTAATTAAGCATTACTTGAACTTTAAAGTAGTATGTTATGGTAGAGACTAGTGGTCATGACTAAAGCAAATACAATACATATAGAATACTAAGGGATAAAAAAATACATTTCTCAGCCCTAGCCAGTTGGGCTCAGTGGATAGAGTGTTGGCCTGTGGACTGAAGGGTCCCAGTTTCCACTTGGGTCAAGGGCACATGCCTGGGTTGCAGGCTCATCCCCAGTGGGGGGCATGCAAGAGGCAGCTCTCATCAATGATGTTTCTACCTCTCTCTCCCTTCCCTTCCTCTCTGAAATCAATAAAAATATATTTTAAAAAATACATTTCTCAGAATAGGCACTTAAATTCTTACCAGAATGTCTACATATTTGTCCCTCTTTTGAGGCAACAAAACTAGACACCTGTTAAGACCTAATAGGTTGTTTACAGTATTTGAGATGTGTGAAATTTCAAAACAAGCTCACTCTAAAATTTTATAGTAGTATTAATTTGATATATATATAATGGAAATTCATTAAAAATTGTACATTAGGAGATAGTAATACTATATATTTAAACTTAACATGCATAATAGAATATTTGGTGAATCATCTAATCAAGGGAGACTTAATGAGAATTTCTTTATCCTATATATATAATCTTAAATGAGAATACAACCTTGTTATCTAGATAAAAATCAAAAGATTTCTTTTTATGAAGCTTAAATACTAGGCCCATGATAAGGCCTTCACCTACTTTAAATTGAATGAAGTTTATAAAAATTGTGTGGTGAGGCATTTTCTTCTTGCTTGAACACTGTAATTTAAGTTTTAAAGAATCTCAAATCCATACATTAGCCAATTGCTAAAGGAATATATATATATATATATATATATATATATATGAAGGAACAACAAGAATACTCACTTGCTTCTGTAAATTTATAAATAGGTATGTGAAAACTATTTTTGAAAGGCTATCCTTAAGCATTAAAATTAGATACAGAATTTCATTCCTTGAAGACAAAGTATGAGTCTTTGGAAAAAGAGCCCAGTGTATATTTTGATATAGCTCTTGGAATGGGTATATGCATTTCTGAAACGTAATAGGGTGATATTTAACGTAGAACTGTCTTTTAAAACAAATCAAGAAGCCATAGGCTCTTTGCTCTACCACTTTCAAAGTAATTAGGTTGTTTGTGAATTCAAGATTGGGGAAATAAGCAACCAACAATGGAGTTGCTAATTAAAATACTGTCATTGTCATGTCCTTACATGTTCATTTTTAAAGGTAGATTTATAACACTATAAACCTATTATTACTTTTTCATAGTATAAACATGCATTATAACTCATTTAATGTCTTGCACCTAAAATCTGAGACCAGCAACTTAGTTCTGTTACATTCTCTTAGTTATATGACCTTGAGAAGTTCTTTTAATTAGGGAAAAAACCCACACATACACACAAAACAAAACCTTTCCCTCACAGGACACTTGGAATTATTAGTATTTAGATAGTACCTTTATCCCTACTTTATAATACCATGAATTTTTTTTTCCTAAAGAGAAAATTATATTTCCATTTTAGGTTGTGAATTTCTAATGGCATTAAAAAAAACCTATTTGGTGAAAAATCTAACCTAAGAAATGAGTGGGTCACTTTTTAAATAATGATTTAGCAATAAAAACAATATTTTCTTCCCTCTTTTGTGTGGGTTTGGTAATGCAGAAGTATAAGGTGGTCCTTCAGAGTTATAGGTTTCCTTTAATACTATGTCCGTCTTACAGGGGTGGGCAAACTTTTTGACTCGAGGGCCACAATGGGTTCTTAAACTGGACCGGAGGGCCGAAACAAAAGCATGGATGTTGTTTGTGTGAACTAATATAAATTCAAAGTAAAGGAGCGGAGGGGAGAGCAAGAGAACCGGATAGAACAGCCGGATCCGGCCCGCGGGCCGTAATTTGCCCACGGCTGGCTAGCACATGTGAAATAACTTGTAACTTTCATGTAGGTCATTGTTTTGGGTCCTCAACTCTTTTTACCTTAGTTTTGTATATTAGACAGCATGAAGTTAAACTATGGTGAAGTGTCAAATATCTTTGTTTTTCTTCCCTTATTGGGATAAACTGGAGGTTGACAGAAGTGTGGTCTGTCTTCCCGATAATGGTTGTGAGGTGAATAGATTCCAGGTTTTTCTCCCGGTCTCCTCCTCCTCTCCCCCCAAGTTGTATGGCAGCTTGGTGAGAAACCCTTGGTCACTGGGATAGTCTTACTCCTTTTCAAATGAGTCATCTTGCAGTAAGCCAGCCTCAAAGCAGCACTGACAGCGTCTAGGTAGGTGGGTTTTTATATATCTTGAGCCAACCAGAACAGCTAACAGCAATGGACTCAAGTGAATGGAACATACAAGTGACTATGATTTTATATTACTGTGACCAGTGGTTATCTTACCAAGTGGTGAGGAGTGAAAGTAGTGGGAATGTCTATTGCCGTATTTTAAAAATTTATGGAGCATACAGTCACCGACTATTTACTGAGCATCCCATCCAAGCAAGCTGTGGGGATAAGACAAAAGACTCTATGAGGCATTCCCAGTCTTGTGTCATTTAACATTGCTTACATCAGTGTTGGGAGGAAAGAACTATAGTCTGCCTATCAACTCAGTTGCAAGAAGAAATTAAAAACATGACTTGAAAAGTGCGAAGTGTAGACGTAAGCATATCCATTGAATACCCATTGACGCAAAGCAAGTTGTTTGGAGCAACACTGATTTTGAGTACTTATTAATGGTGGTGCTTTACACACACTGCTCCTTAAAAATCCTCACAACCCCTGATTTGTGTGTCTTTAGAAGTGTAATCAGTTGTCCCACCCTAGGTTTCACATCTAGTTATGCAGCAGAACAAGTTTTGAAAACTTTATTTCCAAGCTTCCTCCTCTCATCCCTCCCCCCGCCACACACACACACACACACACACACCGCACCCTCTCCTCCCGCCGCCCCAAATCCGCCTAGTCCCCCTGGGTTTGAACTTAAAGTTTGGGACAAAGAGAAGTGGAAGTGAGTCTAGTTATTCCGATTACACATAATACAGTAAAGTGAAGGAGTCAGTTCTTCACGGAATACAATCCCACCCCCGCCCCCGCCCCCGCCCCCGCCCCGGCATCGCAGCTTTGTTGTGGACACGCCAGTGAAGCCTCACAGGAGAGGCTGACGTTAGGGGGACCCAGCAACGCCGGTGCCGAGGCGCCGGGGACCCGCGGCGGCTGACCCCGCCCGCGGCGGAAGCAGGGTTCCGCCCCGCGCCCGCCCGCCCGCCTTCCCGCCGGTTGCCCGGCGACGCCTGAGGCGGACAGAATGAGGCCATGTCTCAGGTGCGGGAGGATTTGCCGAAGAAGAAGCGTTTGGACGCGCAGGGAGTTCTGCGGCACGAAGTAAGTGCGGCCGGGTCGCCCCTCCCGGCGGCGTGGAGGCCACCCTGCCGCCCGCGCCCAGCCCGCGGCGCCCGCGCCCTCCTCCCCTCCGCCTCCTCCCCTCCGCCTCCTCCCCTCCGCCTCCTCCCCTCCGCCTCCTCCCCTCCGCCTCCTCCCCTCCGCCTCCTCCCCTCCGCCTCCTCCCCTCCGCCTCCTCCCCTCCGCCTCCTCCCCGCGGCCCGCCCCTCGGCCCCGGGCGTGCGGACTCCAGAGAGACGGGCATGGTGCCTACGAAAACAAAACTAAGTGTATTCGGCAAACGGCCAGAACGGATTCGGGCTCCCCGCGCAGATATTGGGTGTTTGTGGAAGTTCCACCTCACCGCCTCCAAAACAAAGCCCTCCTGCGGGGGCCGCAGTCCTGCCCGGGGACGGATCCGGAGCCGAGAGGCCGTGGGGCGGCAGCTGCCGGGGCTCAAAGGGGCCCCCTTGTTCTTTGCTGGCTTCCTCGGAAGGGCGGCCAGGGTCAGAGCCGGCTCCTCCTGGTATGTGTCAAACTCCTGCACACGTTCGAGGTTGTCCCGGGCATCAGTGCATTGTGGTCCGAATCCCAATTAATCGGTTAATTAATTGCTATGAGGGGCCTTGAGATAGTGCAGGCTAAGTTTTGTAACTTCCCATCCTTCCTATTGAAACCTCATTAAAACAAGCAGGAAGGAGAAAATCCAGACTTCCAGTAAAACAAACACACACACCACTTTAAGATTCTACATAGAGCAACTAGTGGGAATTACTGTTAAATGTTTATTGTGACATGTGGATTGTAAATTGAACTTTTAATTGTTTTTGCTGCAATCGTTTTATTTTACAACAGATGGGATTACGATTAGGCATGTGGCACTGGAGAGATGAAACCAAAACTCTTGAATTCAGAAGGTAAATTTTAATAAAATTTTATTATAGCTTAATAAAAATTACATGTGCTTGGAGTTAAAAAAAAATTCAAACAATACAAAAGGGTATAGAAAATAAAATAAATAGCTGCTGAAATCCTACCAGTGTAAACCCGTTGAATGGTAGGAACTATCTTACTCATCTTCCTGACCGTGGAGCCATTTACAGAACTTCACAAAATAGACATTCACCAAATATTTATCCTATATAATAAAAGCCTAATGTGCTAAGTGTCCAACTGTTCAACCGGTCGCTATGACGTGCACTGACCACCAAGGGGCAGATGCTCTGAACAGTAGGTTATCTTGTTGATGAGTCTGGCTGATCAGGACTGGATGAGATGGGCTGGGCATGCCCTGGAACCCTCCCACGGTTCCCCCCTGCCCCGATTGTGCACGGTGGGGTGTTTCGCCCGATCCCTGCAGGCCAGGCTGAGGGACACCACCAGTGCACGAATCTGTGCCCTGAGCCTCTAGTTTTTCAATAAACCAACTGGATTCAAGCACAGGAAGACTCGAGGCAGGGGACCAATTAGAAGGTTAGTTGTAGGAGGATTACAAATAGTTACACAGGTGGAAACACAGTCAGGACTAAGTCCATGTTGGTAGCAATACAGAGAAGGGTGCAGGACTAAGAAATATTTAAAAGATATTTGGGTAGAATTGATAGAATGTGGTACCTGGGTGTGAAGGGAGAGGGAGAATTAGGTCTTTAGATTGACCCCCAGATATCTGGTTTGAGTAATTGGGTGGCTGGGATTGCCCAATACCCATATGCAGACTGAAAGAGGTAAAATTGTGATGTGTTTGAGGGTGCTATGACATGTTCACATGGATACGTGTTTTAGACTGTTGGACAAATGAGGCTGGAGGCCAGGAGAGGAGTTGGCTAAGCAGATGTAACTTACAGTTACATTATATTTAATGCTAATTAAATAATTTAAAGGCTAAGCAGTACATTAGAATCATAATCAAACGTTTATATTTCATTGAGTATTTATTTCAGGATTTGAGTAATCAGTCATTTCCAAAGCAGTGATTTCAGTTTTTGTTCTCAGATATCTCAGAAAATTTTGTTGAGTAGCTCCTGAAACATCATACTCAGTGTGAGATAGACAGTGAGGAAGACATCAAGATAGCTTTGGGATTAGACAGACAAAAATACATTTTTAAAGCACAAGTACATGTAGATATAAATATTTAAGTGCCAACATTTTGTTTCAAACTTCATTCATTCATTCATTCATTCATTTATTTTAATGTATATTTTTATTGATTTCAGAGAGGAAGGGCAGAGGGAGATAGAAACATCAGTGATGTGAGAGAATCACTGATTGGCTGCCTCCTGCACACCCCCTACTGGGAATCGAGCTCACAACTAGGGCAAGTACCCTGACCAGGAACCAGGGACCTCCTGGTTCATAGGTGGACACTCAACCTCTGAGCCACACCAGCTGGGCAAACTTCATATCTATTTAAAGGCCATCTCAATCCTCTCTTCTATGATGAAAATTGGACCATACTTTTTACTTACTGACCTTCTTTATAAATGAAATAAATTTGTAGTATTTTTAAACTAATTCTCTTTTTTAAAAAAATATATATTTTATTGATTTTTTACAGAGAGGAAGGGAGAGAGAGTTAGAAGGATCGATGAGAGAGAAACACCGATCAGCTGCAGGAGTGCCCACAACCAAGGTACATGCCCTTGACGGGAATCGAACCCGGGACCCTTCAGTCTGCAGGCCAAGGCTCTATCCACTGAGCCAAACGGGTCAGGGCAAACTAATTCTCATATAAGAATTAGTTTTTTTTAATGTTTTTTTTATTAGTCCTCACCTGAGGATATTTTTCCATTGAATTTTTGAGAGAGTGGTAGGGAGGGAGAGAGACAGAGAGAGAGAAACATTGATGTGAGAGAGACACATCGATTTGTTGTCTCCCACACGCACCCCGACCGGCACCAGAGATGGAGCATCCTTCAATCCACAGGCTGACACTCTATCCACTGATCCAAACTGGCTAGGGCAGAATTAGTTAATTTTTAAAAACTAATTATCTTATTTTCCATACAAGCCTACTAATAAATTACAGATAGCATTTTTACACCAACTTCCTTATTCATAAAATATTCATATTCATAAATAAAAGTTTCTTTTCAGTTATTACCAGATTATTATTTGAAAAAAGCTTGATTGATTTCCACTAATTTTGGAGAATATACATGGGATGGTTGCTTTGAAAGGGAGAGTACATGCACAATGTTGAACAAAAAAGGCTAGGCACAAAAATGTAAATATGCTTGTACTTATATATGAGTTTAAAATAGCCAAAAGAAAGCCTATAAGGGCCCAGTTGCTCTATGAACCAGGAGTCACAGTTTGATTCCCAGTCAGGGCACATGCCAGGGTTGCGGGCTGGATCCCCAGTTGGGGGTGTGCCGGAGGCAGTCAAACAATGATTCTCTCTCATCATTGATGTTTCTATCACGCTCTCCCTTTCCTTCCCTCTCTGAAATTAATTAAAAAATAAAATAAAATAACTGTAATGATAGATGTCAGAATAACCGTCAGCTTTGGGGAGTTATCAGCTAGCAGTGCTGGAGAGAAGGTACAATAGAATCTTCTGAGGTGCTGGAAATGGACTATCCAGTGATCTGGGTGATGGTTACATGGGTATATATACATAGTAAAAAATTCATCAATCTGTCCGCTTAAGAGTTATGTACTTTACTACCTGTAAGTTATACCTCAATTTAAAAAGTTAAAAAGAAATAACAACAAACAAACCCCAAACTATGGACTCTGTGGAATATACAAATTGGGGCCAGTTAGGAGAGATGGGGAAAGGAACACCATGAAGAACAGATGGGAGGGCAGCTCTTTTGTAGTGGGGCTATTTTGTGTTAATGCAACTCTGTGTGGCAGACCTCAGAGTGTCAGGATCACCTTGGGAGTCTAGCTGCTAGGGACAATACTAGGGAAGAGGAAAGCAGAACATTGTGTTTAGGTCAGAGTTAGTATTTGGATTTGATGGTAATATAGGTCCTGATTCTCTTTTGAAGTCTATGCATATCCCATCACAAGTTAAAATGTAGGTTTGAAGTCAGAGAGGACTCATGAGAGGGCTCTTTTTTCCAGAGACAGTGCTGCAGAGACAGGCCGCCCAGTGCATGGTGATGAGACAGGGCAGAGGCAGAGGAGGTTGAGAGGGGCAGTGGTAAGGGCGGTGCTGCAGAGGCAGAAGGTCACTGCTCTTAGACTTAGTTCTGTTTGGTATTGCTCCACAAGTCTCTACTGAGCGTACAGGACGGCACTGCATCTATGCTCTAGCCCTCTCCCACGGTAGCATGGAGGGGTGAGATTAGAACTAGGGAGACAAGACAGGATGCAGCAAACCAAAGAGGGGAGGGGAGAGTGACTTGCAGGAGAATGGAGAGTCAAACACTCCCTCTAGAGCTAGCCAAAGAGGAAGAATGATTAGACGAATCAAAGGCAGACTTCCTGGGGGAGGGGCTAGCCAAGCCAAGGTCTGAGAAGGGGCAGCAGTTGACAAGGCAAAGGGAGATTGGGTTGGGGAGGAGGAGAGTGCATTCTAGGCAGAAGGAACGTGCAAAAGCCCATTCTTGCGAGGGTATGGGACATGTTTGGGACTGCAGGTAGTTCAGCAGGCTGGGTATAGAGTTCCAAGTGTTAAGAGATAGAGGAGACCAAGGCAAGATCATGAAAGGTCTTGCATACCATGCTGAGGAAGTTGAAATTTATTCAGAGGATTCGGGGGAGCCATCAAAGGGTTTTAAGCAGGGAAGTAGCCCGTGATTAGAACTACATCTTAGGAAAATGACTCAGCCTGCAGCATGGAAAATAGTTTGGAGGGAGACAAGACTGGAGGCAGGGAGATCAATTAAGAAGCGATTGCAGCCCAGCCAGCATGGCTCAGTTGGTTGAACATCATCCCATACACCGAAAGGTTGGTAGTTCCATTCCCGGTCAGGGCACATGTCCAGGTTTTGGGTTTCATCTCCAGTCAGGGCTCGTACAGGAGGCAACCAATTGATGTTTCACATCTATGTTTCTTTCTCCCTCTCCCTTCCTCAATAAAATCAGTAAAAACATTTTAAAAATTAAAAAAAATTAGAAAAAGAAGCAATTGCCCTGACTGGTGTGCTAAGTGGTTAGAGCATCGGTTTGAACACCAACGGGTCTTGAGTTCCATTCCTGGTCAAGGGCAGGTACCTGGGTTTCAGGATCCCCAGCTCCACAGTTAGGGCTCATGTGGGAGGCAACCAATTGATATGTCTCTCTCATATGGATGTCTCTCTCCCTCCCTCCCTTCCATTCTCTCTAAAAGTCAATTTAAAAAAAATCCTCAGGTGAGGATTTAAAAAACCACAACCAATTGCAGAAACTTAGTTGATAGATGATGCTGGCTATAATTAAGATGGTAGCAGAGGGAAGTAGAGAAATTGAAAAGATATTGAAGAATTGAATGATTAGTGGACTGTGAGGGCTTATGAATGATAGAGGAATTAAGGATGATACACTTTCTGCCTTGGACACCTGGGCAGGTGGTGGCACTTCTTTGCTGAGATGGGGGAAATAGCAATAGAGAATACCAGTTAAAGGGGTTGAGTTCAGTTTGGACATACTGAGTTTGAGGTGTCTGTAGGATGCCCAAGCAAAGGGGTCCAATAGGCAGGTGTGTCAGTTTATATGTCTGCAGAAAGATCTGAACCGTAAATATAAACTTGTGAGTTATTGGTATTAATTGAGTAGATGAAATTACTCAGAGGAATTGAAGAGAGTAACCAAATGGAACCCTAAGACAGGCCCTCAATTTAGGGGACATAATTGGGAAAGGGGGCTTCTGGAGACTTAAGAAAGAACAGCCAAAAGCGAGGAGGAAAATTGGAGTTTCGTAAATCCAGATAATTTGCTTTGCACAGTAACAGCTTGGTCTAAGGGGCATTCACATTCTGTCTGGAAATCTTTTCCTTGGTGTAAGTCTCCTTCCACATGGGGCAGCCACCTTTTACACCTGTGAGCCAACAAGAGGTTGCAGACTTCCAGGTAGTCTCCAGTTCAAATCAGGAGAAGAGGTTCCCCAACCTCGTCCCCACCTTGCATTTCCTGGCCTCTTTCCTGGATGAATGACACTGGAAATCTTACCCTTCAGAGAAGACTTAGCCCTCTCTTCACCGGCAGAGCTTGCCTTACCTTTTCAGATTATACCCTGAGGGAGACACCTATCAGAATACAACAGGATACCCATAACCTCCATGCAAGAAATGGATACACAGTAACAGACAGGGAAAGAGTGGTCTTTGTTTCTTAACAGGCAGTCAAGGAAGAGCCAGCAAAGAGTGGTTTGCAGGGAGACCTGGGTTCATTTCTAGCTGTCCTGCTTACTAGGTGAGTTAGTCCTGCTAATATCAGTCTCTCACCTATAAGATGAAATAATAATGCCTTGTGAGGAATAGATGATGGTGTTGCATAATTCGTCAGCATGCATGCCCTTTTCTTATTTGTTAAAGGGAATACCTTTATTCACAGGCCACATCTAGGCTGGCCCGTGAGGCATGCTTCTCTCTGACACAGTGTCAGCACTCCTATCCCTCTTGTCTCAAGTGCCCCTCCTCGCAGCTGGGAGAGAACCAGCAGCCTGTATGAGTCTTTGCCAAAGTCATTGACTCCTCTGAGGACACACAGCCGAGGAAACTACACCTCCAGAAGCCTTGAACTGCTCTTGTTTGTCATTATGGCCTAAGAGAAGACTACTAACTCATCACTGACAAGCTCCAACTTGTATGGAAGCCAAGAGTGGGCCAGCCCTCTGCATTTTAGTGATGGGTTCTACAGGGAAAATATGATTTTTTTCTCTCATTTATTTCAGGGCAAAGGGAAGCAACATGATTATTGTGTAATATTAGGAAAACACATTAACAAAATGCAGTTGTGAAAGGAACAGATTCTAAATCGGTTGTCAGGTTGAGGGGGAGGCTGCGGAGGCCGTAGGAGGGTACAGAACTACCTCAAACTGAGGTTTAGGAGTTAATCAGGTACAGTTCAAAGGACGAAAACAAATTATTAAGAGTGATGTTTTTTAATGATTCCAACTGCACTGAGAGCATAGGCTGCCGTTAGAGCTAGGCAGGGCACTCACAAATCTGTTTCATCAGGGAGCTAGAGAATGACTTCGGTCAGACGAAAAGCCACCCAGGACAAGTGTGAAGTGGGGAAGGCATGTCCAGAGGTCAGAGAATAAGGACTTAGCAGTAAATGCCGACTATTGGCTAAGGGCAGGCACTGCCTGCCACACGTTTCAAACCATGAGACTTGGGTCAGCTTCTCTATACCTGTGTTCTCTCCATCAGTGACAGCCATGCACTAGATGACCTTTTAGATGTCCTCTAATTCCAAAATTTTTATTTTATAATTCTAAATTTGTTTGACTTAGTTCATAGGCTTGATCTACATGGTATTCCCAAATGTATTCTTTCAGAATTTTTTATTTTAGGGCTCTCCGGTCTCAAATTATCTCAAGCAAACTAATAAGGCAAGAAACTTTGAATTGTAGGGATGAAACTGAGAAAAGGGTGCTCAATAAATTAAAACATTCCTCCAAACTTATCATGAGCTTTGTTTCTTGTGAAGTTGCTACATTTTCATATGGAAATGTTTTGTGTATTACAGTATTTTGAAGGTGCTGATAGGTAGAGGCTGAATATAAAGATTGAAATTTTAATCTTTTTCTAGATGATTGTTCCATATGTAAATGCATAAGTTGAGTACTGCTGTGCCTCAAATTCCCTTTAGGTCCATTCATAACATATCCTATTCCTAAGGTTACATAAGCTATGGTCATGATATGATTAGTTTTCCCCTGGGAAAAGGTTAAGTTCCTAATTTTCTCATTTCTATCACAGTTTTACACCTTCAGTAGAACCCAAGGAAAAAGGAAGGAAAGGCAAAGCTGTTCACTTTGCTGAAATTGATGCTTCAGACAGGTATCTTAATTTCTCAGCCATCATAGCACCTCTCAGCAGAATGGGTTAAGCCTTTACAAACCTGAAGAAAATGTCACTCCCCTTCTCCTACACTGAAATGCAAATACCCATCAAGTAAAGAGCATGCACTATTTCATAATTATGGTGGGAGTTACAATAGTCCCTATAAATGTATCCCTGTAATAATTTGCTTAGCTTTTTATTTTATTTTTTAAAAAATATATTATATTGATTTTTAACAGAGAGGAAGGGAGAGGGATAGAGAGTTAGAAACATCGATGAGAGAGAAACATCGATCAGCTGCCTCCTGCACACTCCCTACTGGGTATGTGCCTGCAAGCAAGGTACATGCCCTTGACCGGAATCGAACCTGGGAACCTTGAGTCCACAGGCCGACGCTCTATCCACTGAGCCAAACCGGTTAGGGCACTTTTTATTTTATTTTTAAAAATATGTTTTTATTGATTTCAGAGAGAGGAAGGGAGAGAGATAGAAACATCAATAATGAGAGAGAATCATTGATTGGCTGCCTCCTGCATGCCCCCTACTGGGGATGGAGCCGGCAACCTGGTATGTGCCTGACTGGGAATAGAACCATGACCTCCTGATTCATGGGTTGACATTCAACCACTGAGCCTCATCGGCTGGGCAACTTTTAGCTTTTTTTAAATCTGAAAATAATCTTACCTTAAATAAAATCAAGCTTGAGAATTAAGTATTATTGATACTTAATAGTAAAAGCCTCATGTACCTCAGGATAGATTAAAATAAAATAAAACCTTTCAAAGCACTACTGGAGACTGTTATATTCTAAAACAGGTTGACAGATAAAAGACTTGCTTCAAGAGAGGCTAAGTCACCTCAAGCCTTAGAGAAACGAGGTCAGCAGGGCACCGTTACACTGAATGATGCTAAATGTGAGTAACTGCTTCCTCATCCTTATGTCTTATCTGGTGTGAACCTCTAAGGCAGCTCTTGGTTCTTCTTTCAATTGTCCATCTTTTTTTTTAGTTGTTGCTTTGCTTTTGCTACAAGAGAGTGAGATGCAGCGGATCTGTTCTTTTACAACATTTATGAGGTATGTAATGCTTGTGAGACATTTAGATCTTTTTTCCTTTATTATAAAGTACTAGAGGCCCGATGCACGAAATTCATGCAAGAGTAAGCCTTCCTTCCCCAGCTGCTGGCACTAGCTTCCCTCTGGCAACTGGGACCCGGGCTTCCCTCCGGCAGGCACCCAGGACCCGGGTCCTGGGCTTCCCTCGCAGCCCTGGCTTTGTCCGGAAGGTCGTTCAGCTGTCTGGTCTAATTAGCATATTATGCTTTTATTATATAGGATTATATAGGATTATATCTGATAAATGATGACAAATCTGATTTTTGGAGAAAGGCCATGGGGCTGGCTCTATGCATGCCATCCTCTCAGGAACCAGGCCAAAGAGAGGACGCCAGAAGTCATAGGGCAAGGGATGCAGAGAGCATATTGGTAGATGAATATGCTAATGTTTCCTGAGTTGCTCTTCCCAAGTAAACTACTTACTCTCAAATCTTTCTGTCTCAGGGTTGGTTTCTGAGAGGACCCAACCCAAGACAGGTAGTTATTAATATCCCGGGAAAAATCTGCAATGCTTACCTTCATCCAGCTCTCAAGATATAGTTAAGGAAAACATGCCCATTTGGGGTTGGAAAGGAGGCAGTAAAAGTCTTATAAGAATATTTAGAAAGAAAACAGTGACTTCTAGTATAAAAACAAATGAGAAAGGATTGTAAATCTGTGCAATCTTTTTGGAGAGCAAGACTTATGAAACTTCAATATGCATATATAGTATGCCCTAGCAATTTCACCTAGCAAGTTACCTAGAGCTATGGTTACTTGCAAAATCACTGCAGTAATGTCTATAATATATATATTTTTAATCCTCACCCAAGGATATGCTTTCTCATTGATTCTAGAGAGAAAGGAAGGGAGAGAGAAAGAGAAACATCAATGTGAGAGAAAAACATTGATTGGTTGCCTCTCGTACACGCCCTGACCAGGCATTGAACCCACAACCTAGCTATGTGCCCTGACCCGGAATGGAACCCACAACCCTTTTGGTGTATGGGATGACACTCCAGCTAACTGAGCCATCCACCTAGGGCATATTTATAATATTTTCTAAAGACCTAAATATCCATCAATAGAGAGCTAATTACATAAATTTTGAGACATAGAATACTTTATTCAGCTGTTTAAAAGAGTGAGGATGGGGGTGGGCTAGAAGGGGTTAATGGGGGGGGAGGTGGGACATATGTAATACTTTCAACAATAAAAATTTTTTAAAAAGTGAGGAAAATCTATACATAGTATTGTGAAAAGAGGTCCTTGCTACACAAATGCAAGTGACAAAAACAAGTTGTAAAAATTTGTATATATAGCATTATCCTGTTTGTTACAAAAATATTAAGGCATATTTATGCATATGTATTTGTATTGGTATGTATGTGATTGTTTATGCTTTAGAAAAAGCATGTCAAACTTGTGACCCACGGGCCGCACAATGAATATTTTTTGCGGCCCAGCCAATATAATGGTATGTAAGAAACGTTTTAATAAAAATTTTGTAACTTAATTTTTACACTGTCCTGTTATACATAAATATTTATAACGAACTACAATGTTCACTAATGACTGATTACTATAATCGTGTTGCATTCATTTCTCTTAAGCGCCATACGCACAGGCGCACCATTTCTCTCCACTAATAGTAGCAGCGAATATTTTAGTAGCTGATTGCCACGTCATTGGTGTGTGCAACAGGAAATATTTCGCTTTCGGAGAACAAGAAAAATAGGTTTATTTGCGTTACGCTTATTAATTTGTGCAGTTATTCAGTGTCTGGTAAGTTAATGTTCAAGAAAAAATATTAATTTTTATTAAAATGTTGTATTATTTTATGTTAACGATTACTCATTTATTTCAGCCCTTTGTATTGAGCATGTCTCTATCAAAATAAACATACGTTTCTATGAACATCGAAGCTTTCGTTTTTTTAACGCTCACATAAATTTAAACCTTGTTTATTTGGCCCGTCTTAGCCTTTGAGTTTGACATGCTTGCTTTAGAAAGTTAGGGAAGTGTAAATATTTCTCTTTTCCGCGTCCAGCGCGGCTGGAGAGCGGTCCAGTTCCTGAGTAGGGGCGGCTGGGGATTGAGAAAAATGAAAGAAAGAGATAGACACAGAGATAGAAGGAAAAATCTGGGACTGGGTGGGACACTGCCCTCTTCTGATGGAGAGACAGTGACCCAGAGCCGATTCAGCATGTTTATTTTATACCCCAAAATACCAGGAAGTTTTACTAAAAGTCAAGACAAAGGAGATTATTTGCATTCTTGGGTGGGCCCGAGTCATATTCATTACTGGTGCTTGGCTGGATTTAAATAATAAAACCCACTCCCTGGCACCTGGGCAGAAATGAAGGTCAAGATGACAACACTTCTGCCTTTTGGCAGAACGTGTTTCCAGCATGTGGGTTTGCCTACCACCTTGGATTCAGCTGACAATTTAAAGAAATGCCCATGTGCCTTCCCAGGCGCTCTCTATAGGTAAGGATTCATAACAAACTTGAATAGGATGGTGACAGAGGGGTAAGAGGAGAGAACTTTTTACTTGCTACATTTGTGTATCTTTTTTTAAACAATGGGAAAATATTACTTGTATAATAAAAACTTTTTAAAATTTAAAAATAATTGATAAGCAAAGCATCAATTTAAGTTGTCAATTAGCAGAATTATAATTTCATGTCTGACCTTCCAAAAAGCCTTATTTGAAAAAATCAGATTTCTTACATCTTCAATAGATTTCTTACATTTAATAGAATTTTAAATGGGAAAGTAATTGTATGGTAGATATGATAACATGTATTTCTACTTATTATGCTGTGTTCATATATTTTTTTGAGAAACTTACGTTTGAAATATGTTAGTGTTAATATCTTTTATTTTCATCTCCCATAGGAATAAGAATCTTGATCATTTCCTCATGGCATTGTTGTACTATTTATCTCATTACTTGGAAAAAAGCTCACTGGAAAAGAAGCCCAAAAGCTATATGGTGTAAGTAGGATTTTGTAATGTGCTTTAGAGTTTTACCAATATTAAAATGAACTTTTGTCTGTGGTGAAGAGGTGGTGGAAAATTTTAAATCTTTGTAGTAAACTAAAACATTTTACATGAGAGGAGTTCACCAGTTTTTAAAGTTTACTGAATAACTCACCCAGTGGGTATTCTGGTGAAAAAAAATATTCCAAATAATATAGACCAGCACTGCCCAATAGGAATATAATTAGAGCCACATATGCAATTAAAAGTTTCTAGTAGCCATATTTTTATTTTTTAAAACATATTTTTATTGATTTCAGAGAGGAAGAGAGAGAGAGATAGAAACATCAATGATGAGGGAGAATCATTGATCAGCTGCCTCCTGCATGCCCCCCATTGGTGATCAAGCCCGCAATCCAGGAATGTGCCCTTGACTGGAATTGAACACAGGACCCTTCAGTCCGCAGGCTGACACTCTACCCACTGAGCCAAACTGGCTAGGGCTCTAGTAGCCATATTTTTAAAATATAAAAACATACAAGTTAAATTAATTTTAATATATTTTGTTTAACCCAATGACCCCAAAATATTGTCATTATAATATGCAGTCAACATTAGGTAGTTATCGATGAAATGATTTACTATTTTGGGGAGAAACCAAGATGGCGGCATAGGTAAACACCTAAACTGCTGCCTTGCACAACAATATCAAAACTACAACTAAAAGACAAAACGGACACCATCCAGAACCACAGGAAAGCTGGCTGAGTGGAAATTCTACAGCTAGAAGGAAAGAGGAAAGCACATTGAGACTCAGAGGAGCTGCAAAAGGCTGAGGTATGGAGTTGCACACGCGCGCGGAGAGGATGGGCGGCTGAGTGCACGGGCGGCTGAGTGCATGGCTGGCTTTCCCAAGCAGGAGGGAGACGGAAGCTCCCGACTGCGCTGAACTCCAGTCCCAGGTGAGACTCTGGGAATCCAGACTCATTCGGGGGGAATCTGGACTGTCAGGAAAAGAGAAAGCACACTGAGACTCGGGAACTGCAGAAGGCAGAGGTCCGGAGGCTCACACACGCAGAGAGGACTGACTGCTGAGTGCACGGGCGGCTGCATGAGCGGCTGGCTTTCTAAAGTGGGAGGGAGATGGAAGCTCCCAACTGCGCTGAACTCCAGTTCCGGGCGAGTTTCTGGGAACCCAGACTCATTCGGGGAGAAACTGGACTGTCTGGCAGTGGGCGAAACTCGAGGGCAGCTTTCTCTCAGAGGTGCTTGCAGCGATTACCGAGGGACACTGAGACCCAGGGGCCTCATAAGGCAGGGCTGATGGGAAGCCAAGGCTGTCTGCTCCGCCCTGAGACTCCGCCCCATCCAAGCTGAGCACAGAGGTTTTTGCAATTTTGCAAGTCTTGTCTCATAGGCTGTCTCCAGCACAGAAGTTCTCCTAGCATAGACACAGCTGATCCTCACAGCCAGTTGGCCTGGAGGTCATTTCCTCCCAGTGATACCAACAGCAATCAAGACTTAACTACAACAAGCCTGAGCACACAGCCCACAAAGGGGTGCACCAAGAGTGTCCACCTCAGGTAACTGGGGAGGCTGAGCCACTGGGCCCTATAGGACACCTAGCACACAAAGCCACTCTATCAACTCAGGGAAGCAGCCAAAATGCAGATACAAAGAAACAGATCACAAATGAAAGAAATGGAGGAAAGCAAACGACTGGATATAGAGTTCAAAACCATGGTTATAAGGTTTTTTAAGAATTTCCTAGAAAAGGCCGATGAATTTAGCGAGACCCTCAAGGATATGAAAAAGGACCAACTAGAAATTAAACATACACTGACTGAAATAAAAAATATTATACAGAGACCTAACAGCAGACTAGAGGACCGCAAGAATCAAGTCAAAGTTTTGAAATACAAAGAAGCAAAAAACACTCAACTGAAAAAGCTTAAAAGAAAAAAGAATCCAAAAACTTTAAGATAGTGTAAGGAGCCTCTGGGACAACCTCAAGCGTACCAACATCTGAATTATTGGGGTGCCAGAAGAAGAGAGAGAGAGCAAGATACTGAAAACCTATTTGAAGAAATAATGACAGAAAACTTCCCCCACCTGGTGAAAGAAATAGACTTACAAGTCCAGGAAGTGCACAGAACCCCAAACAAAAGGAATCCAAAGACACACCAAGACACATCATAATTAAAATGCCAAGAGCAAAAGACAAAGAGAGAATATTAAAAGCAGCAAGAGAAAAACAGTTAATTACCTACAAAGGAGCACCCATATGATTGTCAGCTGATTTCTCAACAGAAACTATGCAGGCCAGACAGGAGTGGCAAGAAATATTCAAAGTGATGAATAGCAAGAACCTACAACCAAGATTACTCTACCCAGCAAAGCTATCATTCAGAATTGAAGGTCAGATAAAGAGCTTCACAGATAAGAAAAAGCTAAAGGAGTTCATCACCGCCAAACCAGTATCATATGAAATGCTGAAAGGTATTCTTTAAGAAGAGGAAGAAGAAGAAAAAGGTAAAGATAAAAATTATGAACAACAAATACATGTCTATCAACAAGTGAATCTAAAAATCAAGTGAATAAAAAATCTGATGAACAGAATAAACTGGTGAATATAATAGAATCAGGGGCATAGAAAGGGAGTGGACTGACAATTCTCTGGGGGAAAGGGGTGTGGGTGTGGGAAGAGACTGGACAAAAATCGTACACCTATGGATGAGGACAGTGGCAGGGAAGTAAGGGCAGAGGGTGGGGTGGGAACCGGGTGGAGGGGAGCTATGGGGGGAAAAAAGAGGAACAGTTGTAATAATCTGAACAATAAAGATTTATTAAATTAAAAAAAAGAAATGATTTACTATTTTTTTTAGTAAGTCTTTGAAATTTGGTATCTATTTTATACTTAAAACATATCTCAATTAAGATTAACCACAGTAAGTTTTCTATAGCCACATGTAGCTTCATGGATACCATATTGGACAGTATAGATATAGATATTATGTGTATGCTTTTTTATGCTTACAAAGTTTTTGCCAAAAGGTTTGTAAGTGTCTAGTAAAAAAACTAAGCATTAAAAAATTTATTTATTTATTTATTTATTTATTTATTAAATATATTTTTTATTGATATTTTACAGAGAGGAAAGGAGAGGGATAGAGAGTTAGAAACATCGATGAGAGAGAAACATCGATCAGCTGCCTCCTGCACACCTCCTACTGGGGATGTGTCCGCAACCAAGGTACGTGCCCTTGACCGGAATCGAACCTGGGACATTTCAGTCCGCAGGCCGACGCTCTATCCACTGAGCAAAACCGGTTTCGGCACATTAAAAAATTTAACAGATTTAGCCCTAACCGGTTTGGCTCAGTGAACAGAGCATTGGCCTGCGGACTCAAGGGTCCCAGGTTCGATTCTGGTCAAGGGCATGTACCTTGGTTGCAGGCACATACCCAATAAGGAGTGTGCAGGAGGCAGCAGATCGATGTATCTCTCTCATCCATATTTCTAACTCTATCCTTCTCCCTTCCTCTCTGTAAAAAATCAATAAAATATATTAAAAAACTTTTAACAGATTTAACCAAAATAATATTTCATATCACAGGGAAAAAAAAAAAAACCCACAAAATTTCTTAGGCTGCATGTGAAGAATTTAACTGCTTTAGATAAAGGTGACTCAGTGCAACACACAGGGAAAGAATCTGGAACTCAGAATCCAGAGCAGAACAATGCCTCTCAGGCTTGGTGACCTTTCAAAAGCCATGGAACTTTCCAAGTGCCCAGCCTGCCCTTTGCCAGTGCATGAGGAACCAACCCAGTGATTTAGCTGATAGGAATGCTGGTAGAGTCATTAACCTATTGCTGCAGAATGTTTTCAAAATGCAAAATCCTTGTATACAACCAAGCAGTCTGATTTTATGGATAGATAAATATATCTGGACAGCAGTTTTGTAAAGAACCAAATAAGTAATTCACACACTGCTGCTCCATTTAAGCCATCATAATATGCAACATCCATGTTATTTCAGATCTGCTTTTCAGAGCAGGGCATCCAGAGATCATAAAGTGCTTCTGTGGGAGCCAGCAAAAGTGCTCAAGCCAACTGTGGGCTCAGAATGTTTGAGGCGTCTTACTATTCCCAAAAAGAAACTCACTGGACTTTGGTGGCATGTTAGCTTATATGTTGTAAAGTGTTTCCTCTCCTAATTCTGAGGAATTTTGTTAATCTAGCAGATATTTGTTTCATTTCTTAATTTATGGAAATAGTTAACAGAAGGAAGGTTTCTTAGTTATTTTAAAACTTACTAGAACACAGTGGTATAAGGTAGGCTTTCTTAGAAGAAATCAGTTACAGAACGATAAAGAAAAAAAAAGTGCATTCTCTTTTGAGCATGCCCGTGCCTTCCCCCAACCTTCTTTTCTCAGGTGTGTATTTTTGCTTTCTTTCTCCTAAACGCCAAGGGTTCTCAGGAGACTTGCAAGCAGGGGAGCAGCGGGCAGCAACAACTCACCTGGGCTAACGCCCTGACCCTGTCTCCAAAGGCCCTTCTTTTGCCTCTATAACTTGTTTCCTGAGTCCATTCAGCCCAGCTGGCTCACTTGTTTCACCTCCGTGACTTTCCTTCCAAAAAGCCAAGGCAGCCTCGCCGAGGCTCAACCTTCCTCATGTTTCCAAAGGGTCAGGGCAGCTCCGCCGAGGCTCCTCCTGTTGCTATGGTCTTGCCTCTTCTAGCTTAAGATCTTCCTCTGTTTTACTGTCCCCAGCTTTAATAAACATATTCTCAAATAAATAAATAAGACTTAAAATCATGGATTCTATGGTATGATTCTAAAAAACGTATGGTAACTTCATTTTCAGGCTTACAGTAGTCTGTTGCTTTACTTACTATAATAGAAATAAATATAGATTGCATTGAGATATGTGGACATAAATAACTTTAAGGAAAAAAATTGATTTTAACCAAACTAGTGAGATATAACATAGGGATAATAATAGTACCTACTTCACAGAGTAATAATGCATATTATCTTAACCTAGTGCTTGCCACTTGGAAGAAAGGCCAAACTGTGAGAGAAGAGCAGAAAGGGAGGTGGAAGGATAGCAAAGATACATTTGTTGGTTTTAGATTATTAAAACCTCTATTTCCAGAAGAAGAAGCCTTATCCGCATTTTACAGAAGAAGAAACTACAGCTCAGAGACGTTAAAAATGGGCATACCCTGTAATTGGTGGAGCTGACATTAGAACCCAGGTCTATCTAACTCCAAAGTCTGCTCAAACCACGGTGCAAAGTGCCCACCACCTGCTGCCAATCACCTCTGCTGGCTTTTCCACAGTTCATCCACTTATAATTAGGAATTATAGTGTATAGATGTTGATGTGAACAAAACTGACTCCATCTCTGTATCCCTGCTTTTGTTTCTCTTCAAGTTTCCATGCTGAGAACTCTGACCTAACTAGTCTCCACCAGCACTAAAGCCTCAGTTAATGATTAGCTATGTCCTGTAAACTCACACAATGTAATTATAAAGGTTCCTGTCAGTAAACGGCCAGAATGACATAGCAACCGAGATAAATATCAAACTAGGTGTTGGCATCAATTCTAAGCAAGTATCCACCAGGAGATACGGTTCCTGGCTTGTACTACATTCTTCGTCTCATCAGTCATTAGTAGTCCAGCTATACTATAAAATATTGGCTGTAATAGCTGTCTGATGACAAAATTTGCTATGCAGACCTAGACCACTGGATTGCCTGTCTGCCCCAATTTTGCCCTTTGCAAGTAACTTACCCTATAGTGAATTCTATTATAATGAATGGACTTGCTTCATTTTTGAGTCTTAAGATACCTCTGTGGTTCAGTGGTCACTGTACCTCTACTCCACCATCAGACATATAGTTTCTGAACAAAGGCACAGTTATGTATGCAGTTATTTTAATGTATGCAGTTTTTTTTAAATAAATCTTTATTGTTCAGATTATTACAGGTGTTCCTCTTTTTTTTTTTCCCCATAGCTCCCCTCCACCTGATTCCCCACCCCACCCCATGCCCTTACCCGCCACCACTATCTTCATCCATAGGTGTAAGATTTTTGTCCAATCTCTTCCTGCACCCCTCACACCCTTTTCCCCCTGAGAATTGTCAGTCCACTCCCTTTCTATGTCCCTGATTCTATTATATTCACCAGTCCATTCTGTTCTTCAGATTTTTTATTCACTTGATTTTTAGATTCACTTGTTGGTAGGTATGTATTTGATGTCATTTTGTTATTCATAATTTTTATCTTTACCTTTTTCTTCTTCTTCCTCTTTTTAAAGAATACCCTTCAGCATTTCATGTAATCCTGGTTTGGTGGTGATGAACTCCTTTAGCTTTTTCTTGTCTGTGAAGCTCTTTATCTGACCTTCAACTCTGAATGATAGCTTTGCTGGGTAAAGTAATCTTGGTTGTAGGTTCTTGCTGTTCATCACTTTGAATATTTCTTGCCACTCCCTTCTGGCCTGCATAGTTTCTGCTGAGAAATCAGCTGACAGTCATATGGGTGCTCCCTTGTAGGTAACTAACCGTTTTTCGCTTGCTGCTTTCAAGATTCTCTCTTTGGCCGAAACTGGTTTGGCTCAGTGGATAGAGCGTCGGCCTGCAGACTGAAGGATCCCGGGTTCGATTCCAGTCAAGGGCATGTACCTTGGTTGCGGGCACATCCCCAGGTGGGGGTGTGCAAGAGGCAGCTGATCGATGTCTCTCTCTCATCTATGTTTCTGACTCTCTATCCCTCTCCCTTCCTCTCTGTAAAAAAATCAATAAAATATATTTTAAAAATGTTAAAAAAAAAAAAAAAGATTCTCTCTTTGTCTTTTGCCTTTGGCATTTTAATTATGATGTGTCTTGGTGTGGTCCTCTTTGGATTCCTCTTGTATGGGGTTCTGTGAGCTTCCTGAACTTGTAAGTCTATTTCTTTCACCAGGTAGGGAAAGTTTTCTGTCATTATTTCTTCTAATAGGTTTTCAATATTTTGCTCTCTCTCTTCTTCTGGCACCCCAAAAATTCGGATATTGGTACGCTTAAAGTTGTCCCAGAGGCTCCTTACACTATCTTCATATTTTTGGATTATTTTTTCTTTTTGTTTTTCTGGTTGGGTGTTTTTTGTCTCCTCATATTTCAGATCTTTGGTTTGATTCTTGGGGTACGTTGATCTACAGTTGAGTTTCTGTATATTCTTTATTTCAGACAGTGTATGCTTAATTTCTGACTGGTCCTTTTCCATTTTTTTGGCATTCTCATTAAGATCCTTAAAGGTCTCACTAAGTTCCTCAGCGGTTTTTAGAAGATTCTTGAGTAACCTTATAAATGTGGTTCTGAACTCTATGTTGTCCAGTAGTTTGCTTTCCTCCATTTCTTTCATTCGTGACATGTTTCTTTGTCTCCGCATTTTGCTGCTTCCCTGTGTTGATGGAGTGGCTTTGTGTGGTAGGTGACCTATAGGGGCCAGTAGCTCAGCCTCCCCAATCACCTGAGGTGGACGCCTTTGGTACACCCCTTTGTGGGCTGAGTGCAAAGTCTTGGTGTAGTTAAGCCTTGATTGCTGTTGGTACACTGGGAAGAATTGACCTCCAGGCCAATTGGCTGTGAGGACCCGCTGTGTCTATAATGGAAGAACTGCTGCGCTGGAGACATGCTTATGGTGCAGGACTTGTTTCAGTGGGGCTTTGGTGCTCACTGAGTCTGCCTCTTGAATGTGTCACTTATGGATGTGAGGAGTTGAAATCTGGTGTCTCACACTGACCACTAGGTACACTGGCTTCTGGATCTCTAATGGGGTGCAGGTCAGCTACTGTCTGAGGCCACCCAGTGGGCGCTACAGTGAGAACTACAGTTTTCTCCTCTTTGCTTGGGGTTGGGAGGTTTTGGAGCTGTCTGACCTGGGCTGCAAGTTTGTTAGGTTAAGCTGCAATAGGGCAGGCCATTCATATGCTAAAGCCGTTGCTTGGAGCTTGGGTGGGTTTTTAGGTTGTGCAGGGCGGGGTCTCAGGGCGTGACTAGGCTAGGGCGTGGCAAACAGCGATGGCTGCCAGTTAGCCGGCTCTGTGTCTACAACCGCGTCCCAAGCCCCAGCACAGTAAACAATTATTCCTGCGCGCAGCCCTGCAAGCAAGCCTCCCTCACTTTCCGACCCCATGGCAGACAGTCCAGCTTCTCCCCGTAGGAGTTTGGGTCCCCCGCGTCTCCCCAGAAACTGGAGTTTGGAGTAATCGGGAGCTTGTCTCCCTTTGGGTTGAGAAAAGTAGCGCTCTCAGATGCCCATTGCCAGCCCGATTCGCGCGCCTCCATACCTCAGCTTTTCAGCGCTTGTGCACCTCTCAGTGCTGTTTGCTCTTTCCTTCTAGTTGTGGAACTTCCACTCAGCCAGCTTTCCCGTGGTTCTGGGTGATAGACGTTTTGTCTTTTAGTTGTAGTTTTGAAATTGTTGTGCGAGGCAGCAGTTTAGGTGTTTACCTACGCCGCCATCTTGGATCCTCCGAGCTAATGTATGCAGTTTTAAACATCATGTCATAAGTCTTTTTTGTTATTACAGTCTTCATAATTATAATTTTAAAAATATATTATTATTGATTTCAGCGAAGAAGGGAGAGGGAGATATATAAACAATGAAGAGCCCTGACCGGTTTGGCTCAGTGGATAGAGCGTCAGCCTGCGGACTGAGGGGTCCCAGGTTCGATTCCGGTCGGGGGCATGTGCCCTGGTTGCGGGCACATCCCCAGTGGCAGGTGTGCAGGAGGCAGCTGATCGATGTTTCTCTCTCATCGATGTTTCTGACTCTCTATCCCTCTCCCTTCCTCTCTGTGAAAAATCAATAAAATATATTTAAAAAAAAAAAAACAATGAAGAGAGAGAACCATCGATTGGCTGCTTCCTGCACACCCCCTACTGGAGATTGAGCCCAAAACCTGGGTATGTGCCCTGACTGGGAAGCGAACCAGTGACCTCCTGGTTCATGGGTCCACGTTCAACCACTGGCTGGGCCATAATTACAATTTTTAATGGTGGCATAACATTTCGTCAATCCAATGTACGTTACTGACTTATTGATTTACCTATTAAAAGATAGTATGGTATAGTGGTTAAGGGTACAGACTTCGGTGCTTGGCTTAAATTCCACATTAAGTTAAATGCTATATTAAGTACCTGGCTATATATATTTTATATATTTTGGGAACTTCTAATTTTTTTGATAGATAAAAGATAAAGATTGTATTGAATATCTTTTTTAAAATTTCTTTATTGATTAAGGTATTACATATGTGTCCTTATCCCCCAATTACCTCCCTCTCCCTTTATTGAATATCTTTATGCATTTGATTTTTTCCCTAATTTTGGAAGGTTAAAAAAAATTCCGGGAGAAATTATTGGATCAAAGTTTATGATCAGTTGTATGGCACTTGAAATTATCAAATTATTTTCCATGCTCTCTGAATGTCAAAGTATATTTCTAAGTATTTTATACCTAATTGTTAACTTTTATTGTCAGCAGTCTTCTTTTATACTTAGTAAACTGACAGGATTTTTGATAATATTGAAACATTACTTTTTATACTTGAAATAAACTTTTTTTTTTTTTTAATTTTTTTTCCAGAGGGTTATACCTGGGCTTGTTTTAAATGCCAGGTTCTACCCCGACCTACTGAGCCCAAATCTTTGAGAGGGGGTGGCATTGGGAATCTGCACTTTTAGTAAGTAACCCCAGGCGATTCTTACATATATTAACACTTGAGAATCATTGGCCTAAAAGTCTCAAGGTCTTTCTTGACTATTGTTTGCTTTGTTTTGTTTACAACAACAAAAGAATATTAACTACTGGCAGCTCTGGCAAAGCAGGGGTGAATGGCGAGGGTGGGGACTTCTGAAGGACGCAGGCAGGCAGGCACAGTGATGGCTGTCGGGTGCTTGCGGGGATGTGTGTTGGGTTATGGCAAATTTGGGCATTTAAAGTTGGAACCCAATTTGTCTATTCCAGAAATCTATTTTATTTCAGCCACTCACGGGCCTTCTCATCACATATGGTAATGATTTGTGCTTTGAACTATCCATATTATTCTCAAACCCCCACAGCATATCCTCATGTAGTTAGTCTAGTGATTAACATCAGAAGAGGCAATGATTTTTCCCTGTTGTTTAGAGTGCATTTCTTTAGTTTAAATCTTTCTGAAAATTAAAAGGCAAGAAAAATGCTGCCCGACTAGTATGGTTCAATGGTTGATCGTTGACCCATGAACCAAGAGGCCTCTGGTTTGATTCCTGGTCAGGGCACATGTCCAGTTTCAGGCTCAGTCTCTAATAGGGGCCATGCAGAAGGCAGCTGATAGATGATTCTCTCTCATCATTGATGCTTCTCTCTCTCCCTCTCCCTTCCTCTTTGAAATCAATAAAAATATATTTTTTTAAAGAAAAAAGTTGCCCTAGCCGGTTTGGCTCAGTGGATGGAGCGTTGGCCTGCAGGCTGAAGGGTCCCAGGTTCAATTCCGGTCAAGGGCATGTACCTTGGTTGCGGGCACATCCCCGGTGAGGGGTGTGCAGGAGGCAGCTGATCGGTGGTTTCTCTCTCATTGATGTTTCTAACTCTCTGTCCCTCTCCCTTCCTCTCTGTAAAAAATCAATAAAATAGTTTAAAAAAAAAAAAGTTAATGACACATTTTCCATAGCAGTCATTGGAATGTATTGTGGGCAATATTGTTCCCTTCTATACTGCAAAAACTTTTTTATTTTATTTTATTTTATTCATTAAGTTGATTGGGGTGACATTGGTCAACATGAACATATAAGTTTCAGGTGTGGATTTCTATGTTACAAGATCTGTATATTGCACTGTGTGCCCACCACCCAAAGTCAAATCTTCTGTCACCTTATTTTAGGCCCCCCTTCTCCCCCCATCCCCTTCCCTCTGGCAACCACCACACTGCTGTTTATGCTCATGAGTTTCAATTTTATATCCCAGGTATAAGTGAAATCATATGGTTCTTAGCTTTTTCTGACTGACTTATTCACTTAGCATAATGTCCTGAAGGTCCATCCATTGCAAAAACTTCTAACATGCTTCAGACGTGCTGTAACCTAAGAACAGGCTGCCTTAAAGTTCATTTGCAATTCAGTTCAAACTGGGGTATGTTTTCAAGGGGAAGAAAGGTTATTGTAATTAATGCCGAAGTTTCAGAGTAGTAGTCCACAGATGCCTGCTTAGCAAACACAGAGGTGCGAATAGGCACACATTGAGCCCCAACCCTTAGTAGTGACATCAGGAACCCAGGGAAGCTCAGGTGGGAGTCTCCATGTTTTAGCAAAACAGCAGGGAAGTGGGCTGCTAGCTGCCTCAGAAACCAAGATAGGTAATAAATTAGGATTGCCTGTATATAAAATTAAGGATATACGGCATAAAGTATAAAGAATCTATAAAAAAGTGAAACCGGCTGACATGGTTCAATGGTTGAGAATCGACCTATGAACTAGGAGGTCATGGTTTGATTCCCTGTCAGGGCACATGCCTGGGCTGCAGGCTTGATCCCCAGTGTGGGGTATGTAGAAGGCCGCCGATCAATGATTCTCTCTCATCATTGATGTTTCTCTCTCTTTCTCCCTCTCTCTCTCTCTCTTTCTCTTTCCTCTCTGAAATAAATAAAAAATATATTTTTTTAAAAGTGAAAATTCACCATAAATTTGAGATGCTGATGACAGTGGTAAATATCAAAGGACTTTGAGGACCTCTGCCACAGCTTGAATAAAATAGATGAAAGGATAAGTCGGATGTGTGGATTCACTTGTATTTCCTTCAAAATAGTTCATACTTCTGGCTTTCCATTAATTAATTTGCCAAAATTAATCCAAATTATCGTTTTTCCTTTCAGGGGCCTTGTGGAGAAAAAAGAGATGGAACTGGTTTTAAGTAAGTTAGAAGCGGCACAGAAATACTTGGCGCAGAAGTACTGTGTCCTTGTCCTGGGCTTGGGGATGCCCGACAAGCATCACATGTGCTGCGGGAGGTAAGTGCACACTTAGCATTTCATTCCATCTTCGCTTGTTTGTATACCCACATCTTTAAAACTCTTAAATTTGACTTTTGGTGCCTGGAGAAAGGTTCCTTTTTTGTTGTACAGAATAATTAGCTCAGCTGAGGCTCTGCCCTCAAAACATGTGATGTTTCTTTTGAGAAAGCCAAGAAGTATGGGAAGAATCCCAGAATCTCTGCTGATATTTTAACAACCATCTACTGCTTGGGTTTAAATATCTTTTCTCTCAGTCCTGGCTGGTTTGCTCCAGTTAGAGCGTCCACCTGGGGACCAAAGGGTCTTGGGTTTGATTCCCAGCCAAGGGCATGTACCTCGGTTGCAGGTTTGTCTCTGGCCCCTGTCAGGGCACATGCCAGAAGCAACCAGTCGATGTGTCTCAGGTCAGTGTTTCTCTCGTGCTCCCCTTCCCGTCTCTAAAAAAAATCAGTGGAACAAATATCCTCAGGTGAGGATTAACAACAACAAAAAGTCTTTTCTCTCAGCATATTTCAGATTAATGGAATCTTGCTCTCAACCAGGAAGGCTTCCTGCTGCCACACAAAGGCCGCTTGGCTGCCTTGCGAGGGAGACCGAGTGATGGGCCGGTGTTTGATGGGTGTGTCCCCTGCCCTTTTCCTGCTTGTTTTGATGCAACAACAGTTGTGGATACAAGCTAGTGAGGTGATCCTACTTGTGGGAAGGCAGTTTTTACCTAAGGATGTCAATTTATACACTACAGTAATTAAAATTTTAAAGTGTCTTGCCCGGCCGGTGTCGTTCGGCATCCACCCATGAACTAGGAGGTCGAAGTTCGATTCCCAGTCAGGACACATGCCAGGATTTCGGCCTTGATGCCAGAAGGGAGCGTGTAGGAGGCAGCCGATCGATGATTCTCTCTCATCATTGAGGTTTCTATCCCTCTCTCCCTCTCCCTTCCTCTTTCTGAAAGCAATAAAAACATATTAAAATTTTTTAATTATTTTTTTGCTTTAGTTATGCTACTTTATTTATTTACTCATTTATTTAAATTTATTGGGGTGACATGAACATACAGGCTTCAGGTGTGGGTTTCTATGTTACAAGATCTGTATATTATACCGAGTGCCACCACCCAAAGTCAGATCTTCTGTCACCACCTGTGAGGGCTTCCTCAATAGGACTTGAGTTTATTGTTGTTTATATTGATATATTTTCAGTTCAGGCTCATTTTCTTTGTTGTTGTTTTGTTTGTTTGTTTGTTTGTTTGTTTTGCTTATACATTAGTTGACCTGTGGTTTTACTTTCTGAGGTTTTCATTACTCGTGGTCAACTGTGGTCTGAAAATATTAAATGGAAAATTCAAGAAATAAACAATTCATAAGTTAAGTCGCACTCTGTTCTGAGTATTGTGATGAAATCTCATGCCATCCTGCTCCATCCTGGGATGTGAATCGCCCCTTTGTCCATCGTCTCCATGCTGTATATGCTCCCTGCCCATTAGTCACTAGTGTCTCATTCAGAAGGAAGAGCACACTGCTGTCCCCAGGCTATTGATTGCATGGCATATATTATATTTGCATGGCATAATGATATATTTCCACTTCTGATTGCACCCAGTCACCATAACCATTGTTCACGATTTCTTTTTCTTTTTCTTCATTTTAGACTTACCCTCTAGTTGCTTTATTTCCGTACCTACTAACACCTCATGTTGCCTCTTCATCATATTTCCACTCCACCCAACACTCACATCACCGGTAGCATTTGGAAGAATACATTTCTTGGCTTGTTTATCCTGAATTTATATTAATTAACCTTTGATAGAACACTCCAGGGGTTTTGATCTCGGTAACCTAAGAAGTTGGAGAAAAACACATTGGGACTCATTACCAATGCATCTTGCTAGCATTTATGTGCCTAAATAGTCTTGGGGCCACAGGTATTGATCCTGCAAAGGGACCTTTTGAAGATAAGCGTTTGCGTAGATCACTGAACATTTGAGCTTCCCTCTCAACCTAGAGTTGTGATCTGTTATATTGCAGGGAGAAAATATCAAATACACAAAAAGACTGGAAATTCTTTGAGGTGAGTCACTTATGCTTGGGGGCTTTTTTCTTTGATGTGAAATTGAAGTATAGCATTAACCAATAGCCATTTGCCAGGTGCTTATTTATAGTGAATGCCCTTTTTCAAAAGGATGCTAACAAACTATGTATTTTTGGTCTGATTTTCCTCCTACAAAGATTAGTACATGTGTAATTTTCCACAGCTTTTTAGGAATGTTGAAAAATTGGATTGTCTGGGTTTACATCTATTTAGCAGTTTTATATAGATAGGTGGGAGTTTTTCATATCATAGCTCTGGGTTGTGATTCTTGCCTTTTTTCCGTTGTAGTCCTTTTATACTTTCTGTGCATATGTAGCTTGGATTGTTTTCCGACGTCAACACTTCTCAGAGATTGAGGAAGAAATAGGGAGGCTCTTTCGTACCAATATGTTTAATATTCCTCGAAGGAAGCGTGAGGATGAAGAATCAGGAGGGGAAAAGAAACGCATGACATTTGTACAATTCAGGTATGGCCTTTTGACATTCCTAAGCTCAAGAATATTTCTAGAAAATAAGATGATGTGACCTAAATGTCACCTTTACCCCCATAGGAGAATGATGGCAAAACGCCCAGCGATTAAAACAGCCATTCACATGCGCTCCCCAGTCATGTCTACTCTGTTGCCGTCTCTCAGAGAAAAAGCTCAGAATATCTTTGAGAAAAAGAATCAAATCAGCACCAGATTCCCAGCTCAGATGCAAGAGCACATGGAGAAGATGGAGTCTGTGCCCATGCCAATGTAAGTGGCCCAAGGAAAGCGAAGAGAGGGCCCCGAGTATCATTTCCTAGGTTGGGCCAGGAGGGACAGGGGTTCAGACACCATGCCTTTGCCAAAAAGCTGAACGAAGATGAAAGCACCATCTTCCTGCCCACCCCTGCTCCTTTCCACCTGTTTCCTCTCCAGAGTAGCTCTTGGAACACCTATCTAGACTAGAAAAGATTGCTAGAACATTAAGCTAGTTCCAGTTTGGACAAGTGAGTAGCAGACTTTATAAGGCTGAGGTTTTTCCATTAGAAGAATCATCGTTGGGAAATGTGGGAAGGACCAGTACAAAATCTGGTTTGGGGCTGAGATTTTGACCCATATTTAAGAGCACAGTGGTTCAGGGAAACAGGGAATGCTTAAAAAAAATAAAAATAAAATAAAATAAAAAGCTGTGTGTACACACACACAACCACAGCCATATACCTTAGTCTTTGGCCTTACTGCTTCAGCTATACCAATAATTCTTTTCACAGAGTTGGCATTTTGGGGCAGCCTCGATGTCTGTTCAACCCCCATACTCTTCTCCCCCTTGAACCAGAAGAAAACATGAAATCGCCCGGGAGACAGTCTTTCCTGATAGAAAGAAATAACGTAAGGATTCGGGATACACTGGACTTGGTCATGAAAACACTGTCCTCTCAAACATCATTCCCTAAATGATCTGGTACATTCCATTTCTGTAATTAAGTTTGCTTTGTCATTTATTTACCTCCCTGGCTTCTGTGTGACTAGAGTAACATATCAGGACATTTAGCCAGTGTTCTAGTGGACTAGTGAAGAAATATTCTTTTTATTAATTTCTAAGTTCATTTTTGCTTTATAACAAAGTGTCTTTGATATGTTTGTAAAAAATTTTATAAAAAGGCAAATTAAATATTTTAAATATTAAATCTCTTTCTATGGCTATATTATTATTGGCAGTAAGATATAAAGTATATCTGATTCATTTAAAAGCCTTTTAACATATATGTTTCATTAATTCTTTTATTTATTCATTTAACAACAAATATGGATTAAGCCCCTGCTCCATTCAAAGCCTTGTGTTGGGTTATTTAGAGAGAGAAGATCATCAAGACAGAGACCATATCCTCCAGGTCTGGGTAGTAGAAAGGATGAGTAAAATACGTACCTGTTCACAAAACAATATTGAAGATGACAGAGGCCAGAAAAGAGGTCAACACTGGTGCCCTGAGAGGACAGAGCAGAAGAGCAATCACTTTGCAGGGGGCAGGGGGACCACAGTGTTCTGATTGGAATTTGCTGTTGCAAGGACCAGATGGCACTAAAGAGGGACTTCCAGGCGGAGGAAGAATGCATGCAAAGGCAGAGATGAACGAGTGTGCCCTGTGGCCGAGGAATGGCACGGGCATGATGCAGGTGAAAGGGTGTGGTGGAAGAACAGGCTGGAAGGTTCAGCTGAGTGTCCGGCTAGGGAGTGGAGGGATGCTATTTGGTAGGCAGTGAAGATTAGGAGTCTCTAGTGAAGCCAGTTCACTAGGTGGAATTCAGAGCTGCTGATTATATATTATCATTTTAAAAGTCCTGTAGGAGTTTAGCCAAGTGAAACAACTGCACTGAATTTACCTTTCTGTGCTGCAGGGTATAATCAAACTCTAAAGTCCTTCTTTTAGCATTTAGCTAAAAAATTCATTCATTTCATAGAAAAAACTGGATACCTTTCCCAGGTGTAATACCGGAAGCAGAGGAACGCCAGCTCCAGCCTATTGGTCATGTGGGGCAGCTTCTGTTAAACCTACTCTGTCTTTACTCTCTCATCCTTTATCATCCAGGTTAGTTTCTGTTACTCCTGTTAAAACCAAAGTTTCAATCAAAACCCAGGATTATAAGTTAACCCTTGCCAGACTTTTTAATTATGTAGAGAATTTGGTTATAAGACACTCTGTCATAACACATTTTTATCTAGACCATGTTGACATGGTTTCATTTTTTTATTTCTTGTTTTTGCTATTTTTAACAAATACAGCCTGGAAATTGTGAGACTTTTATACTGTCTTTACTAGGGTGCTGGGCTTTCTCTGACTCCTTTCTGAACTGCAAGACTGGTGTACTTCATTTATTAATGCCTTCGTTTTTGTTTTTTTTTTTTTTTAAAATATATTTTATTGATTTTTTACAGAGAGGAAGGGAGAGGGATAGAGAGCTAGAAACATCGATGGGAGAGAACCATCGATCAGCTGCCTCCTGCACACCTTCCACTGGGGATGTGCCCGCAACCAAGGTACATGCCCTTGACCGGAATCGAACCCGGGACCCTTCAGTCTGCAGGCCGACGCTCTATCCACTGAGCCAAACCGGTTTCGGCTGCCTTTGTTTGTTTATTCATTATTTCACTCCACAATTACTATATCCCCACTCTGTGCTCTGCACCATGTTGGGTGCTGGGAACTCAGTGTGGAAAAAATATAGTCAGCTCTGACTTGGAACTGACAAGTCTTGGGGAAAGACAGACAGGAAACAAATATTTAGATAATGAATAAATTGTAGTGGTGATGAGTGTGGCAAAAGAGAAGAGAATGCTATGAGCGTATATAACCAAAGACTTGCTCATATGTGGGGGATTGTCAGAAAAAGAGAAAGTCATCCCTGAGGAAGTGACATTGAAATCTGAGACGTGAAGACACATAGCAATTAAAGAGGTAGGAAGTGAGTAGGGGAATATTCCTGACTGCATTAGCTATCTATTGCTGCATGACAAATTACCCCAAAACACAGTGGTTTAAAACAGTAATATTGCCCTAACCGTTTTGGCTCAGTAGATAGAGCGTCAGCCTACAGACTGAAGGGTCCCAGGTTCGATTCTGGTCCAAGGGCATGTACCTTGGTTTCGGGCACATCCCCAGTATGTGCAGAAGGCAGTTGATGGATGTTTCTCTCTCATCGATGTTTCTAACTCTCTATCCCTCTCCCTTCCTGTCTGTAAAAAAATCAATAAAATATATTAAAAAAAATAAAACAGTAACATTTATTTGTTATCTCACAGTTTCTAGGGATTAGGTGTCTGTGTACAGCTTAGCTGAATCCTCTGACTCGTCATCTCTCAAAAGCTTTCAAAGTGTCAACTCGGTCTGAAGTTATCTAAAGGCTCAATTGGGGTTGATCTGCTTCCAACATGACTTAAGTGGTTGCTGGCAGGATTAAGTTCCTTGTAGGCTGGCTGTTGGACTGAGGCTTCGGCTCCTCATAAGCTATTGGCCCAAAGTCTCCCTCAGTTCCTTGCCATATGAGCCTCTCCATAAGGAACTTATAACATGTCAGTTGGTTTCATTAGAGTGAAGGAATACGAGAGAGCATGCAAGCAAAACAGGAGTTACAGTCATTTACAACCTAATATTAAAACTGATGCCATCACTTTTGCTCTGTTCTATTCATTAGAAGCAAGTCACAAGCACACCTCAAGGGGAGGGGGCCACACAAGGCTGAGAATACCAGGAAGTGAGGATCATTGGGGTCCATCTTAAAAGCCAGTCTGCCACACTGGCAGAGGAAACATGACAATCTTGAGGCTGGAAGCAAAGCTCCTTCCGGTTGCGGATAAGGCTTTTGTGGTGTAGAGAGGAAGGATAGAAGGATGAGATGTGGCTGGAGAATAGGCAAGAGCCCTGTCCTGGAAGGTTCTATAAATGCAGTAAGGATTTATAGATCCATGAGGCTTGTTGCAATTTGATTGTTCAGTTTGTGCCTTGCACAAAGGCATCAGCGAAGGGCATGGATGGAGTGAAATCCAAGTTCATATCTCGGCCCGATTGTAGTTCTCTTCAGAGGGAGTCCCTATTTGTAACTCCCAAATCAACAGCCTTAAATGGGAGCCCTTTGATGGTTTTTAAGTAGGTGCATCCTTAAAGCTTACCAGGAGGATTCTTTTTATTTAAAATATTTGGCAATTAAGAGAATGAAAAGACAAGCTACAGGCTGGAGAAAATATTTGCAAAACATCTGATAGAAAACTTGTATGCAAAATATAGAAAGTACTCTTAAAATTCAACAACAAGAAAACAAACAATTCAATGGGAAATGGGCAAAAGATGAACAGACGCCTTACCAAAGAAGATATGCACATGACAAATATGCAGATGAAGAGATGCTCAGCATTATTTGTAGTCAGGGAATGCAAGTTTTAAAAGCATGAGATAACATTACATACTTATTTAAAACAACAACAACCGACAATACGAAATGCTGGTGAGGATGCCGAGCAACAGGAACTCATTACTGGTGAGAGTCAAAACGATGCAGCCACCTCAGAAGACAGTTTCGAAGTTTCCCAACTTATGTTTCTTATTCATATCCTTTGCTTATTTTCCTATTAATATACTCCATATTTATCTTTCTTTTATTGTTTTGTCATTCTTTAAAGAAATTGCAAAGGTTTCTATGAGAAAAACAGGTTACAGAAAAGTTGAATATATTAATCCTTGTTCAGTGTAAAAAATACCTTAAGTACAAAGAAAAAAAAAGCTCAATCTCACCACCAGGATAACTTATAATTGTTAATGTTTTGTGAACCTTCTTTCAGTCATTCGTGTGCATATTCATCCAAACAAAAATGGGGTCATGCACGTACCCTTGTTTGCAACCTCTCTCCTTCACATAGTAATATGTTGTGAACATTCTCCTTCGTCAGCTAGTATCCCCTGAAACATGATTTTAACTGCTCTGTGGTATTTAGGGTATGAATATGTCACAGTGTCCTTGCCCAGTCTCTACTTTCTTGTCACACACATATTGTCACCCATACTACTGGTCATTTTCTTAGGATAAAGCCCTTTAAATAATATGGCTGGGTCACAGAGCACACTTTCTCAAGAGCTTACTATTGCCCAATTTCCTCCCAGAAGGCTAGCCCCAAAGCACACCACCTCCATCTGTGTGTGAGAATGCTCACTTCCTCACCTGGGCGTTATTATTTCTTTGAATCTTTGCATATTCTATGGTAGTGAAAAATGGAATCGTATGTTTGTTCTACGTTATACTTCCAATTAACAGTAAGGATGAATACTTCTTTATATTGGCCATTTGTGTTCTCCTTGAGTGAATGACATAACTTATTCATATCCTTTGTTTATTTTCCTAGTAATATACTCTATATTTATTTTTCTTATTGCTTTGTCATTCTTTGAAGAAATTGCAAAGGTTTCTATGGGAAAAACAGGTTACAGAAAAGTTGAATATAGTAAAATCCCATGTGTGTAAAAAACACACATATATGGGTAATAAGTCTGGAAGGAAATAACTAAATTATTAACAATGATTCTGAGAAGTAGGTAGGATTATGGATGATTTTTTAAAACATTTATTTGCCTACATTTTTTTTACAATATACATATTTTTTAAGTGTCCCTGATTTCTTGCATAGCGGTAACAGCTAGTACCCACGCCCACCCAGCAGTACAAGGTACCTCATGCCTCTGAACAAAAGATATGAGTAGGTAATTAGCCACAACAGGAGAAACACAGATGGCCAATGTGAAGAGGTTTTCATTCTCATTACTAGTTGGAAGAATAAATGAGAACATACAATTCCATTTTCACCTGTAGAATTACAAAGATTCCAAGAAACAATGATGTCTAACGTTGGCAAGTGGGTGAGGAAGTAGGCATTCTCATACACTGATGGGAGAGTTGTGGTCTGGTGTGAGTCTTGTGGAAGGCAATTTGGCAGTAACACATGACCTTTTGAACTTTTTTGTGTATTTTGTGTATTCATTTAGCGCTGGTTCAAATATCTGGCTCTTTGATGCCGATCTGTAAGGGTGTTATCCATTACTGATTTAAGACTTATTGAGGGGTGAAACTATGCCATTCCACCCAGCTCTGCGACCCGCTAGACATTTCAGAAGTGCTTTTGAGGATGATTCTGAGAGTGATAAATAAATAATATATATGCATCATCTTGAATTTGTTAGTAGCCATCAGTCATTTATTGATAGTCTACTCCGTGCTCAGTGCCTTGCTAGGTGTATGCCGGACTCAAGAAGTATAAGGTGGAGTTCTTGCCCTCAGAGTTGAATTACGGACAAAGCTCAGTATCAGAATGAGGGAGCGAGCAGGTAAGACTGTTTCGTGAAGTAGAGTCTAAGGGCTCAGCAATCAACCAGCTCAGAATTATCAAGGCAGAAGTAATGAGCTCCCCAGATAGGAGGAGCTCACATCTCATTTCCTGTAGTCACTCCATCCTCCTCCTGCACCATGCTCCGAGGAACACTTACCGCACAGCACAGCTGGCGCTTCTGAGTTTGCCTCTTTTTCCTGGCAGGCAGTGATTTCTCCTTCAAAGTGTATCTCAGGGCAACCCAAATACTTGATTAAGGAAAATTTCTCTATGTAGAAACGTGCCAGGTAATAAATGTAGAAGGTCCCAACCACTCTTATGCTAAGAAATGTTATGGTGTTTTGTTATTTCCTGAGGATGTATTTAATTATCCCATAGTAATTATGTATTTTCAAATCAATTTGTCATTTTTTTCCATTTAATCATTATACATTCTGAGTCACAAGTATCATGTGTGTGCAAATTCAGACATGGTTTCCTCAGGGAAATTATATTTTTATTATCTTTATACTAAAAAAATAAATGTAGAAGGAATAATAGAGTTAGGATATTACCATCTTGCAAAACTGTAATGGAATGATGGGTATTGCTCATTGGTGACAGCGAGAGACATCTAGTCATAATGTGCCCCCAATGGAAATATACACCAATGATGTATTCCTGGAAAAAAGCAACAACACCCAAATCAGATCGAGATTCTAAATCTAACATTGGATTTATAGGAAATTCAGGGAAGAAGGAACATGTTAATACTATAGGGATTCAATCAGAAATTTCAAAATGGGGAGAACTCTGAAGAAAAAAATTATCCTACTCTTCAAAAAATAAGGGGGTGGGAACAGGGGAGGTAACCTTCAGGGTAAGAAAGAAACTTAAAAGATGTATCAGTCAAATGCAATGTGTGGGCCTTGCTTGGATCCTGATACGTACATTTGACCCTTGAACAACAAGGGGGTTAGTGGCACTGACCTCCTTGCAGTCA
Organism: Plecotus auritus; assembly: GCF_963455305.1. Classification (NCBI taxonomy): domain Eukaryota; kingdom Metazoa; phylum Chordata; class Mammalia; order Chiroptera; family Vespertilionidae; genus Plecotus; species Plecotus auritus. Next base: position 34,250,495 of record NC_137770.1, on the reverse strand, counting down.
AAAATCCCTGTATTACTCTGCATCCACAGTCCCAACTGTGGATAGAAAATACTGTTTTTGATGTGAGGTCTGTTGGATCCACTAATGCGAAACCCAGGGATACCAAAGGCTGACTATATATTTATTGAGAAAAATACATGTATAAGTGGACCCATGCAGTTCAAACCTGTGTTGTTCAAGAGTTAAATATATATAGTTTTTATACATATAATAGCATGTACATATATAATATTATCAGGAAAATTGACTACTTAGGGGATATTTGATAATAAAGAATTATTGGTAAATTTGTTAGGTGTAATAATGTTATTGTTTTGTACCCCCACCCTTTTAGAGGCACAAACGTAAATATTTACAAAAGGGGGGAAAAAAGGCAGGCAATGGAAAGGAAGATGAGAAAAAATGAGCAGCTATCAACTCTCCATAAACTATCGGATATGGCTGCAGGGTGACTGGTGAGTATTACACCCTCTTCTCTAATCCTTTTGCTTTGCAACAAGCACAGACCAGAGCATGCGTGAGAATGTCAAACAAACAGGACATGCCCGCAAGAGAAAGAAAACAGTAACAAAATGCAGTAAATCCACTGCAGGCTGAGACAGCTGGAATCAACTTCAGGCTGTGCCAGCAGCAGGGCAGTCTGGCCTCAGATGGATCCTGCAGAGGATTTACGGCACAATTCCTACTTCAGGGGAGTGTGTGCTTTTGTGTGGCTTCTCTGGGCCCACTGACTATGAATAATGTGCTGGTTCCTCCCCAAACACTGTTGCTTAATTTGGGAATAATTATCTTCTCTCCCCCTAACACGCCCATCTCCCTGCACACAAACCCTTTATCCTGAGCTGATAATTACACAGTGATGCAGCCCTACAAGGCACAAAACGAGCATTTGCTTGAGGACACCAGTCTAAGTCATTGCCCACAAAGAATAAAGTGAGGAGGAGCCCTAAATGTCATCACAAGACTCACACTGCAACATGTACCCATTAAAGAACAATTGGGTGGGTTTTCAGAACTAGAAAAACTTTTTTCCACTAGTTCTCACAGCAAACCAGGAAGAGTGGTGGTTATAGCTGCTGGCTTTTCAAGTCAGAACCCTGAGGTACAGAGCTGTGGTTACCAGTCCAGAATTGTAAGTTTGTCTTACTAAATCATTGGTTTATTGATTCACAAACTAATATTTATTGTGTATGCGCTGCACTGGGCCCTGAGAATACCCCCATGACAATGCAGCCAGACAGTGCTCTGCCACATGGCTGGAGTTCCTCCTTGTGGAGGGGGGATTGAGAGGGAATTAAGAGGGGCCAGATGCCCGGCTGGTGTAGCTTGGTGGTTGAGAGTCAACTTATGAACTAGGTCATGGTTCGATTTCCAGTTGCCATGGTTGTGGGCTCGATCCCCAGTGTGGGGTGTGCAGAAGCAGCCAATCAAAGATTCTCTCATCATTGATGTTTCTATCTCTCTCTCTCTCTCCCTCTCCCTTTCTCTCTGAAATTAAAAAAATAATTTTTTTTAAAAAAAGAAGGGCCAGATGGTTTGTACTTTGTAGGTTGTGGCAAAATGTTGAGATTTTATCTAATTGTGATTGGATTCAGATGGAGGGTTTTAGGTGTGACATGATCTAATTTATATTTGAAAGGATTACTCTGGCTACTATGTGGAAAGTGGGCTGGGGTTGGGGATGGGGATTGGAGAATGGAGGCTGGGAGATCAGTCCAAGGCTACGGAGGTGGCCCAGGAGAGGGAAGATGGTGAGCTACTAGAGATGGATTCCGGATAAGGTAGAGTTGACAGGATTTGCTGATGGATTAGATGTTGGGAATGAGGAAAGAGAAAGCAAGGATAACTCTAAAATTTTTTCCCTAAGCAACTGGGTGTTTGTATTTCCATATGGAAGAATGGATGAGTAACAGGCTGAGGGAGAAAATCTTGAGTTCATTTGAAATGCCAATTAGTCAACTACATAGGGATGAGTCAGCCTTCAGATATACAGGCTGGCACAAAAGTAGGTTTACAGTTGTTTGTATGGAAAAATATTATAATAATTAATAGATAAGACTACAAGAATAAACTGTGTTTTCTTTATTCCCAACTATAAATCTACTTTTGTCCACCCTGTATAGATTGGGAGTTCGGGGAGAAATCAGAGGTGGAAACACAGATGTGGAAGTAACTGGTTATGAGACTGGATAAGATTACCTAAGGAGAACGTGAAGTTGGAGAAGACAAATGACTAGCTATAGGACACTCTACATGTTAGAAGGGGCATAGGAGGGGCAAGCAAAATGTAGCAAATCTCTTATGTGCTCCAACAACTCAACTCACCTTCAGAATGTGCCACCAGCTAGTGAGATAAGAGAAAACCAAGAGAGTGAGATTTCATGGAAGACAAGAGAAAAAAGTGTGACATGAAGTAGGGAGTAGGCAGCTGGTAGAAATGCTGCCGAGAGAACTAGTAAGATGACAACAAGGGAGCTGACTAACAGATTTGGTAGGTGAGCTCCTGTCGGTCCAGTTCAACTTCAATGAAATCATTTTCTCGAAGAGATGGGTTTTGAATCCTCACCTTGAGTACCAGCTCTTGCATATTAAATGGAAATGTTCCAGTGAAGAAAAATGGCTGGAATGCTGGCGCTGGTCCTGCATATGTCCCATTTTGAGGCTCCAGAGACACTGGTGGCTTGGTCGGGACAGAAGAGAACAGTGATGGACTCTGATTCACTGGTGGCTGACAAACAGGTTTTGTGCTTTCTGGTGTTCTGAGTATAGCAGAGGGGGCAGACACATCCCCATTCTGAACCAGTGCCAAAGAGGTGTGGTCCCCCGGAAAGGCCCCCAGCAGGGGAGGTTCTCCAGGGGGTGAGGCAGGGGGTGTGGAGGGGCCCCCATTCTGCAGCGGGGCCAAATCCTCTGCCATGGGGGTGGAGATAAAAGGGAAAGCTGGACTGGCCAAATAGTTGGGAACAAAGGGCAGGTCTGACTCCTTCTTCATCTGGAGGAGGTTGTCACCATCATCATCTCCTTCCACTCCCATTATCTTTCTGATTTCTCTTCTTGATGTTGACTGGCATTTCTCCTTTTGTGGTAAGAATCTCTTTGTCAGCTCCTGATTTTAACAAGTAAGAGACCACCTGACCATGATTGCGTTTACAGGCCCAGTGTAAACAGGTCCAGCCGTTGACCTCATTTTGGGAGTTCACATCCACCTCGCTCTCCACCAGTTTCTGCACCGCCCGAATGTCCCCCAAGGCCGCGGCCTCCCGCAGCCTCTCCTGCTGCTCCTTCTGCTCTAGGCCAGCTTTCATCTTCCCCGCGGCCGCAGGCCCCCGCCCGCCCCGGGCCGTCAGCGCCGCCGCCACCGCGGCCCGCTCCCGGCCATGGGGAGAGAGCGCGGGGCTGTCCCGCCCTGCTCGCACCGCCTCCTGCGCCCGGCCCGGGGCCTCGGCTCTCTCCCGCTGGCCGCCCGCCGCTCCCCTGCTGCTCCCAGCCCCGCGGGCCCAGTCGTCCGCCCCAGCCTCGCCTCCCGCAGGCCGGCTTCGGCCACGGTAATCTTTTTCGTTTGCTGCAAGGAAGCACAGATACACATTTAATGCTCTATCATGAGAACTTGGAGCTTTGGTCTCTCAGGTTTTCATTTTCTATTTTTACAGCTTTGTGTTTTTTTATACTTTTTCTTTTGTTTGTTTCTTTTTTAAAAATTAAATTTTTTATTTTGAAACAATGGCAGATTGGCATGCCAATGGAAAGAAAGAACACAGAGAAATCCTGCAAACCCTTTACCCATTTTCTCTCAGTGGTAACATCTTGCAAAATTATAGCACAATTTCACAACCAGGATGTTATAATAATCCAGTTAACATCTTTAGTTGATTTCTGTTTTAGACTGTTAAGTTAGAAATGCCAATAGCCATCCAAGTAGGGATGAATCAGCCACAATAATTCCATTCCCACAAGAATCCCTCATGTTGCACTTTTATAGCCACACTAGAGGCCCGGTGCATGAAATTTGTGCGTGGGCAGGGTCCCTAGACTTGCCTGTGATCAGGGCCTATTGGGGCCTGCCTTCGTTCCGTGCCACCCTCTGGTGGTCAGCACATTTCACAGTGAGCGATCGAACTTCCTGACTTCCTGTTGAACTCCTGAGTGGACACTTTGCATATTAGCCTTTTATATATAGATACTTCTCTCCTGCCCCACCCTCTCCTCAACCCCTGGCAACCACAAATCTGTTCTTCATTCCTATTATTTTATCATTTCAAAAATGTTATATACATGGAATTATACAGTAGGCAACTTTTCAGGATTGGCTTTTTTTACTCAAAATAATTTTCTGGAAATTCACCCAGATTGTTGCATGTATCAGGATATGTATCAGCTTTGGGGCTATCCTATATAATAAAGAGGTAATATGCAAATTAACTGTCATGCCATCACAAGATGGCTGCACCCACAGTGTAGGTGGGGTCCCATAACACAAGATGGCTTCGCCCACAGCAGAGGTGAGGTTCCCGTAACACAAGATGGCTGCACCCACAGCAGAGGCAGGGTTCCCATAACGAGCGATCAGTAGGGACCTGAGGCTGCATGGAGCCGGGCCAGGGCGGGGGACCTGAGGCTGTGCCCCCTGCCCGGTGGGGCTTGACAGGGGACCTCAAGGCATGACCCCGCCCCAGCCCAGGCTGGGGGACCTCAGGCTGTGCCCCCCCACCCAGCGGGGCTTGATGGGGGACCTCAGGCTGTGCCCCCGTGCCCCAGCGCCGGGCCAGGGAACCTCAGGCCGCACCCCCTGCCCCAGCCCTGGGCCTGGGGGCCTTAGGCCGCGCCCCTGCCCCGGTGCCGGTCCAGAGGACCTGAGGCTGCATCGGGGGACCTGAGGCTGCGCCCCCCACCTGGCGTGCACCAGGGGACCTGAGGCTGCAACCCCCTGCCCAGTGGGGCTTGATGGGGGGACTTGAGGCTGCACCCCCCGCCTGGCGCCAGGCCGGCAGACCTGAGGCTGCGCCCCCCACCCAGCGCCAGGCCAGAGGACCTGAGGCTATGCCCCCCACCCGGCGGGGCTTGACGGGGGTGGGGCAGGCCAGGTCTGGGTCTCACGTGATTTCTAGGTGCTCATGGGCAGGGACTTGACTCTAGGTTCTGTGGCACGCCGCAGACTCTGACAGGAGGAAGATTTTCATATACATTTTACTAATTTTCTTTCATATCTGACACTTCTATTATAGAGAAAAGCAAATAGCAATATTAAAATATTTCCTCTAATTAATTCTCTTTTAATGTGCATGAATGTTGTGCACCAGGCCACTAGTTACAAATAAGCTGCTACAAACACCGATGTACAGGTTTTGTGTGAACATAAATTTTCGTTTCTCTGAGCTTATACCTTTTATAGTGAATTATATTAAATCTTTTTTGTGAGTGGATAGTATATAACCCCTAAATAAACAAGACAATCTACTTTCTTTGTATTGTGATTATTATTAGCATGCTATTATCCTTCATCTTCACAGCTTCCCAGTCTCTAATGCCTCTTGTGGCCTGCGGGGAAAAGCAGAAGAACTGGGCACAAAAGTTCTACAGAGAGGAAGTGGGCTTGGAGATCAGGTGTTATTAATTTTAATGCTTGATGAACCACGATATGATTGAGGGATCCTAGGGAAAATACAGATGAACATCATTTGTTTGTGGGTCTGGAGGAGCCTGAATTCTGATACATGTTTTCAATTACTTGCTTTTATGTATGGCTTTTATGAAAACCACTACATTAATAAGATGCTGTTCCAGAGAAACCAAGATGGCAGCATAGGTAAGCACCTAAACTGCTGCCCCGCACAACAATTTCAAAACTACAACTAAAAGACAGAACAGACACCATCCAGAACCACAGGAAAGCTGGCTGAGTCGAAATTCTACAACTAGAAGGAAAGAGGAAAGCTCACGGAGAAGGAGCGGCAAAGAGCTGAGGTACAGAGACACGCGCGCGCAGAGAGGAAGGGCTGCGGAGTGCCTGGCTGGCTTTCTCTGGTGGGAGGGGGAAGGAAGCCCCCAACTGCACTGAACCCCAGTTCCGACTGCACTGAACCTCAGTTCCGGGTGAAACCCTGTGGACCCAGGCTCATACAGGGGGCGTTTGGACTGTCAGGTAGAGAGAAAGGCACACGGGGACTCAGAGACTCAGGGGAGCCGTGGCGGCAGGGGTCTGGAGGCACGAGTGCGCACAAAGACTGACAGTGGAGGTTACCACAGGCTTTCCCTAGCGAAAGGGAGTCGGAAGCTCCTGACTGCACTGAACCCCAGTTCCGACTGCACTGAACCCCAGTTCTGGGCGAGCCCCTGGGAACCCACGCTCTTACGGGGGAAATCTGGACTGTAAGGTGGAAACTCGGGAACCGTGGAAGGCAGAGGTCTGGAGACTGGCGCCCAAGGGCAGGGCTGACGGGAAGCCAAGACTGTCTGCTCCGCCCTGAGACTCCACCCCTTCCAAGCTGAGCACAGAGGCTTTTGCAATCTGGCAAGGCTAATCCTATAAGGCTGTCTCCAGCACCGAAAATCTCCCAGTGTAGACCCAACTGATCCTCACAGCCAACTGGCCTGCAGGTCAATTCCTCCCAGTGATACCAACAACAATCAAGACTTAACTACAACAAGGCTGTACACACAGTCCACAAAGGGGTGCACCAAGAGTATCCACCTCAGGTTAACTGGGGAGGCCGACCCACTGGGCCATATAGGAAACCTAGCACACAAAGCTACCTTACCAACTCAGGGAAGCAGTGAAAAATGGGGAGACGAAGAAACAGATCACAAACGAAAGAAATGGGAGAGAAACCAAGATGGCGGCATAGGTAAGCACCTAAACTGCTGCCTCGCACAACAATTTCAAAACTACAACTAAAAGACAGAACGTCTATCACCCAGAACCACGGGAAAGCTGGCTGAGTGGAAGTTCTACAACTAGAAGGAAAGAGCAAACAGCATTGAGGGGTGCACAAGCGCTGAAAAGCTGAGGTACGGAGACGCGGGAATCGGGCTGGTGACGGGTGACTGAAAGCGCTGCTGCTTTCAACCCGAAGGGAGATAAGCTCCCAATTACTCCGAACTCGTTTCTGAGGAGACGCGGGGGACCCAAACTCCTACGGGGAGAAGCTGGACTGTCTGCCGTGGGGTTGGAAAGTGAGGGAGGCTTGCTGGCAGGGCTGCGCACAGGAACAATTGTTTATTGTGCTGGGGCGCAGGACGCGGGGACATGGTCGGAGCCGCAGAGCCGCAGAGCCGGCTTACTGGCAGCCATCGCTGTTTGCCACGCCCTAGCCTAGTCACGCCCTGAGACCCCGCCCTGCACAATCTACAAACCCACCCAAGCTCCAAGCAGCGGCTTTAGCATATGAATGGCCTGCCCTATCGCAGCTTAACCTAGCAAACTTGCAGCCCAGGTCAGACAGCTCCAAAACCTCCAAACTCCAAGCAAAGAGGAGAAAACTGTAGTTCTGGCTGTAGCTCCTGCTGGGTGGCCTCAGACAGTAGCTGACCTGCACCCCATTGGAGATCCAGAAGCCAGTGTACCTAGTGGTCAGTGTGAGACACCAGATTTCAACTCCTCACATCCATAAGTGATACATTCAAGAGGCAGACTCAGTGAGCACCAAAGCCCCACTGAAACAAGTCCTGCACCATAAGCGTGTCTCCAGAGCAGCAGTTCTTCCATAATAGACACAGCGGGTCCTCACGGCCAATTGGCCTGGAGGTCAATTCCTCCCAGTGTACCAACAGCAATCAAGGCTTAACTACACCAAGACTTTGCACTCAGCCCACAAAGGGGTGTACCAAAGGCGTCCACCTCAGGTAATTGGGGAGGCTGAGCTACTTGGCCCCTATAGGTCACCTACCACACAAAGCCACTCCATCAACACAGGGAAGCAGCAAAATGTGGAGACAAAGAAACATGTCACGAATGAGAGAAATGGAGGAAAGCAAACTAATGGACGACATAGAGTTCAGAACCACATTTATAAGGTTACTCAAGAATCTTCTAAAAACCGCCGAGAAACTTGATGAGACCTCCGAGGAGCTTAGTGAGACCTTCAAGGACCTTAATGAGAATGCCAAAAAAATGGAAAAGGACCAGTCAGAAATTAAGCATACACTGTCTGAAATAAAGAATATACAGAAACTCAACTGTAGATCAACGTACCCCAAGAATCAAACCAGAGATCTGAAATATGAGGAAACAAAAAACCCCCAACCAGAAAAACAAAAAGAAAAAATCCAAAAATATGAAGATAGTGTAAAAAGCCTCTGAGACAACTTTAAGCATACCAACATCTGAATTTTTGGGGTGCCAGAAGAAGAGAAAGAGCAAAATATTGAAAACCTATTAGAAGAAATAATGACAGAAAACTTTCCCTACCTGGTGAAAGAAATAGACTTACAAGTTCAGGAAGCACACAGAACCCCATACAAGAGGCATCCAAAGAGGACCACACCAAGACACATCATAATTAAAATGCCAAGGGCAAAAGACAAAGAGAGAATCTTGAAAGCAGCAAGAGAAAAACGGTTAGTTACCTACAAGGGAGCACCCATACGACTATCAGCTGATTTCTCGGCAGAAACTATGCAGGCCAGAAGGGAGTGGCAAGAAATATTCAAAGTGATGAACAGCAAGAACCTACAACCAAGATTACTCTACCCAGCAAAGCTATCATTCAGAGTTGAAGGTCAGATAAAGAGCTTCACAGACAAGAAAAAGCTAAAGGAGTTCATCACCACCAAACCAGGATTACATGAAATGCTGAAGGGTGTTCTTTAAGAAGAGGAAGAAGAAGAAAAAGGTAAAGATAAAAATTATGAACAACAATATGACATCAAATACATACCTACCAACAAGTGAATCTAAAAATCAAGTGAATAAAAAATCTGAAGAACAGAATGGACTGGTGAATATAATAGAATCAGGGACATAGAAAGGGAGTGGACTGACAATTCTCAGGGGGGAGGGGGTGTGAGGGGTGCGGGAAGAGACTGGACAAAAAGCTTACACCTATGGATGAAGACAGTGGCGGGGGGTAAGGGCATTGGGTGGGGTGGGGAATCAGGTGGAGGGGAGCTAGGGGGAAAAAAAGAGGAACACCTGTAATAATCTGAACAATAAAGATTTATTTAAAAAAAAACAACGAAAGAAATGGAGGAAGACAAACAACTGGATATAGAATTCAAAACCACGGTTATAAGGCTTTTCAAGAATATCCTAGAAAAGGCCGATAAATATAATGAGACCCTCGAAGATATGAAAAAGGACCAACTAGAAATTAAACATACACTGACTGAAATAAAAAATATTATACAGAGACCCAACAGCAGACTAGAGGAACGCAAGAATCAAGTCAAAGATTTGAAATACAAAGAAGCAAAAAACACTCAGCTGGAAAAGCAAAAAAAAAGAAAAAAGAATCCAAAAAGTTGAAGATAGTGTAAGAAGCCTCTGGGACAACTTCAAGCGTACCAACATCAGAATTATGGGGGTGCCAGAAGAAGACAGAGAGCAAGATACTGAAAACCTATTTGAAGAAATAATGACAGAAAACTTCCCCCACCTGGTGAAAGAAATAGACTTACAAGTCCAGGAAGTGCACAGAACCCTAAACAAAAGGAACCCAAAGAGGACCACACCAAGACACATCATAATTAAAATGCCAAGAGCAAAAGACAAAGAGAGAATCTTAAAAGCAGCAAGAGAAAAACAGTTAATTACCTACAAGGGAGCACCCATACGATTGTCAGCTGATTTCTCAACAGAAACTATGCAGGCCAGATGGGAGTGGCAAGAAATATTCAAAATGATGAATAGCAAGAACCTACAACCAAGATTACTCTACACAGCAAAGCTATCATTCAGAATTGAAGGTCAGATAAAGAGCTTCACAGATAAGAAAAAGCTAAAGGAGTTCATCACCACCAAACCAGTATTATATGAAATGCTGAAAGGTATTCTTTAAGAAGAGGAAGAAGAAAAAAGTAAAGAGAAAAATTATGACAACAAATACATATCTATCAACAAGTGAACCTAAAAATCAAGTGAATTAAAAATCTGAGGAACAGAATAAACTGGTGAATATAATAGAATCAGGGGCATAGAAAGGGAGTGGACTGATAATTCTCAGGGGGAAAAGAGTATGGGGGGTTCAGGAAGAGACTGGACAAAAATCGTACACCTATGGATGAGGACAGTGGTGGGGAGGTAAGGGCAAAGGGTGGGGTGGGAACCGGGTGGAGGGGAGCTATGGGGGGAAAAAGGAGAAACAATTGTAATAATCTGAACAATAAAGATTTATTAAATTAAAAAATAATAAGATGCTGTTCCTATGCCCAAGGGGCTCACAGTCCAGTGGGAGAGGAATAGGAATGTCTAAATAGCCATGAGACAATGCAGTAAATGCCATTCCAAAATCTGCTCAGGGCAGTGGTGCCAGCAGCAACCTCCAGTGACCAGAAGTGGTGGCAGCAGGGGTCTCACATGACTGGGTCAGTGATGTGGCCTAGCCTTTGGTTATGGCTTGTTGTCCATTCCTCCCTTTATTCTTGTCTATTTTCTAAGCCTTCCTGGCAATTCTACCCCATTTACTCTCAGTAAACGCTCTTTCTGTTTAAATCACTCAGTGTTTATTGATAGGCCACTAGTGTCAGGTTCTTAGGAAACATTCCAGAGTGGTTTGATGCATGAGAATGTGGAGCTAAGCCTCACTCAGTTGTAAAAATGCTGAAATACTTCATGTCAGTTGGTAATTAGACACTGCCCTTAACCCCTGAGGCCCCATCCTTCCTAGTCCCTCCCCTCAGACACTCTCCCCTATAATCTGTCATCTTGAGGGATTAGCACAGGTACTTGGTACTAAAGGTGACATTCTTTCTGATTGTCAGGTGCCTCTTGTGATGCATCTAAATGTATACAGTAAACATATATAAGTGGAGTTAAGAGAAAGAGAGATTAAGAAGTAATCCCACTTATCATTGCACCAAAAACATTAAGATACCTAGGAATAAACTAAGAAGGTAAAAGACCAGTACTCGAAAAACTACAGGGCACTGAAAAAAGAGATAGAGGAAGACATAAACAGATGGAATAACATACTGTGTTCATGGATTGGTAGGATCAACATCATTAAAATGTCCATACTACCCAAAGCAACCTATAGATTCAATGCACTCCCCAATGGCATATATCACAGACCTAGAACGAACTCTCCAAAAATTCATCTGGAATAAAAAAAGACCCCGAATAGTTGCAACAATCCTGAGAAAGAAGAACAAAGTAGGAGGGATCTCAATACCAGATATCAAGCTGTATTACAAAGCCACTGTTCTCAAAACTGCCTGGTACTAGCACAAGAACAGACATATAAACCAATGGAATAGAATGGAGAACCCAAAACCACTATGCTCAATTAATATTTGACAAAGAAGGCATGAACATACAATGGAGTCAAGACAGTCTCTTCAATAAATGGTATTGGGAAAATTGGACAGATACATGCAAAAAAATGAAACTAGACCACCAACTTACACCATACACAAAAATAAACTCAACATGGATAAAGGACTTAAATGTAAGATGGAAAACCATAAAAATATTAGAGGAATCCACAGGCAGCAAAATTTCAGACATGTGCTGAAGCAATTTCTTCACCGATACAGCTCCTAGGGCAATGGAAACTAAAGAGAAAATAAACAATGGGACTACATCAAAATAAAAAGCTTCTGTACAGCAATAGAAACTATCAACAAAACAACAAAAAATCCCACTGCATGGGAGAACATATTTGCCAATGTTATCACCAATAAGGGTTTAATCTCCAACATTGACAGGGAACTCATACAACTTAACAAAAGGAAGATAAACAACCCAGTCAAAAAATGGGCAACGGACCTAAATAGATACTTTTCAAAAGAGGACATAAGGAAGGCCAAGAAACATATGAAAACATGCTCAAAGTCACTAATCATCCAAGAGATGCAAATCAAAACAACAATGCGGTACCATCTTACGCCTGTCAGAATGGCTATCATCAACAAACAACAAGTGCTGGCAAGGATGCGGAGAAAAAGAAACTCTCGTGCCCTGCTGGTGGGAATGCAGACTGGTGCAGCCACTGTGGAGAACAGTATGGAGTTTCCTCAAAAAACTGAAAATGGAACTCCCATTTGACCCAGTGATCCCACTTCTAGGAATATATTCCAAGAAACTAGAAACACCAATCTGAAAGGATATATGCACCCCTATGTTCATAGCAGCACAATTCACCATAGCTAAGATTTGGAAACAGCCTAAGTGCCTATCAGCAGATGAATGGATTAAAAACCTGTGGTACATCTACACAGTGGAATACTACACTGTAGTAAAAAGGAAGGAATTCTTACCATTTGCAACAGCATGGATGGATGGAACTGGAGAGCATTATGCTAAGCAAAATAAGCCAATCAGAGAAAGATAAATATCACACGATCTCACTCATTTGTGGAATATAATGACCAACATAAACTGACAAACAAAACAGATCCAGAGACAGAGAAGCATCGATCAGACTGTCAAACCTCAGAGGGAAGGTAGGGGAGGATGGGGGTAAGGGGGAGAGATCAACCAAAGGACTTGTATGCATGCATATAAGCCTAACCATGGACACAGACACCAGGGGGTGTGAGGGCACGAGTGAGGGGGGTGGGAGGCAATGGGGGGTAAGGACAAATATGTAATACCTTAATCAATAAAGAAAAAATGAAATAAAGACAAAAAATAAGTGGAGGTAAGTGCTATAAGAGATTCTATCAATATATCAGTATTTTTATTACATATTCTGGGTTTCGTATCTCAACTAGAAAGGTTTTTCTTACCTAGAGACTATAAGCATAACCCATTAACTTGTAAATCATAAGTTTTTATGTTTAAATGTGTAATCCATTTAATTTCATTTTGTGTTGCATTATCAATCTTGGACAAAATAGATACCCAATTTTCTGAACAACTTTTTTATTGAATAATCCTTCTTTCCTCCAATGTCTTCAAATGTCACATTTATAATATTCTAGTAGCCCTGTGCATGAATCCGTGCACCAGTAGCTCTCTGCGGGGCTTGGCTGCTCTGCACCCGCTGCCCAGAGGCTCTCCGCGGCCCAGAGGCCCATCCGCGGCTGGGCACGGAACACTTGCCTCGTCGCCAGGGTGATGGTGCAAGCGTTCCATGCCCCGGCCTTGCCAGAGGCCAGGTTTCCCCCCCCCCCCCCCGCCCCTGGCCGCTCCGTGCCCACTGCCCAGAGACCCTCCATGGCTGGGGTAGAATGCTTGCCTTGTTGCCGCAGTGACGAAGCAAGCATTCCACCAGGCCGCTCACACTGCCCACTCTCAGCGGCGCCCCCGCCCCAGGACTGGGAGACTCCGGCGGGGCTGAGAGGACTGGGCGCTGCCATCTTGTGGCTATGGGCGCCGCCATATTTGTGATGGAGTGACATTTAATTTGCATATTATCCCTTTTATTAGATAGGATTAAATTCCAATTTTATACAGAGGTAGATGAATAAAATATCATTTGGTTAGATTTACCTCTCAGTTTGTTTTCACATGGTTCTTGAACTTAATTCATTCTGGAAGACTGTTCAAAAAGTAATATGTTTGCCTAGCTGGTGTAGCTCAGTGGTTGAGCATCAGCCTATGAACCAGGAGATCATGGTTCAAATCCTGGTCAGAGCACATTCCTGGGTTGCGGGCTTGATCCCCAGTGAGGGGACATGCAGGAAGCAGCTGATAATGATTCTCTCTCATCATTGATATTTCTCTCTCTCCCCCTCCCTTCCTCTCTGAAATCAATAAGAATTGGCCAGAATCAAACCTGGGACCTTTCAGTCCTCAGGCTGATACTCTCTCCACTGAGCCAAATTGGCTAGGGCAATAAAAATATATTAAACAAACAAACAAAAAAAAAGAAGTAACTTGTTTGAAAACCAAATATTTTTTTTCCCATTAGGAAATATTCATAGCACAATTTCCTGAGATGTTAACAATGCAAGGTTTAGCGATAAACTGACTCATACTTGCACATTCTCCTCTTTGTTTGTTGCCTGAGAGATGTGTGACTGAGCAAATAGGTATCAGCATGAAAGGTCTGTCAGGTCGAGAATCAAAATTTTGTTTGACAACTGATACATTTCGTCATGAACAACTTGGTCAAGAACCAAATTGAGATGAGAGATGATGGAGATGGGAGACATTAGAGAAAGTTGGTTCATAGATAAAGTGTCTTCCAGGACCATGCAATCAGCCTGGAAGAAACTGTGACCTGAGTCTGTTGTTGAAAGAGACTTTGAGGGCTTTGAGGATGAGCCTGTGTTGGTTGCAGAGGTTTCTTTGTCTCTGGTCAAGTCTGTGGGTTAAAGGTGGATGATGATGTGGAGGACTTGGTGGAGGACCACAGCACTGAGCTGACCACCAAAGAACTCCAAGACTGTGGAGAGCAGCTACAGCGTTTGGACAGGTTCAAGCCTTGGACTGATGAGAGGGCACAGTCCTCTTGTGGCAAAGCCACATACAAGTCCCAGCTTGGAGGGCAAAGCCCTCCCAGCACAATTATAGCCGAAGGCTATGTTTGTATGTAAGCTTGACCTTACAGTCCTAGGTAGCTGAGGGATGTGGGCTGCGGGAGGTGCAGCAAGTGCTGCCAAAACAAAGCTTGATAGAATTCAGAGAATTGCAACATCAGGAAAGAAGTAGATTTGAAACTTGCAAGGATATTATAAACATCTTGACCACTCCCTTGTTTTGCTTTGTGTGATCTGACTATAAAATAAAGATTCCGCTTACAGGCTGTGTCACTGTGTCCTCATCCAGGCGCAGTGATCCACCTGGCCCCAACTATATTCTCTTGTCTGTTTTCTTTAATCCTTCACCGTCCCTCCTCAGGTTCACCCCTGGCCGTGCTGGATGCGGTTCACAAGACCTTCAGAGGGAGCAGCAACAGATGGGGGCTGAGGAGCTCTTCTCAGAGGAGGAGGAGGGGAGGATATTCCTACTTCACTAATCAAGAAAATGCTTTGGAAATGGGGAGAAATGCAAAGTTTTATTGAGAAATACCACCCTGACAAAGAAGTAGCAAACCACACGATAAACATGTTAAATGACAATTCAATGTTTCACTTCAGGCAAGTGTTAAAACATGAACAAAACCAAACATCATTGGATAGGTTTTTACTGAGACAGAGGCCCAGTGATCTGGAAGCAAGTTCTAGTGGAGCAAAGAGACAAAAGGGAGGGAAAAAAAACCCCAGAATACAGCTTCCTGATTTTTTATGAAAGAGGACTCCCTTTCCTGACAATAACATCCCTCCATCCCTCCATTCCTCCATCCCTCCATCCCTCCTCTCCATATTCATTCATCAATAGCTCTCAACATTAAAGGTAAGTTCCAGTGCGTACATAAATTTTCATTTTTTACTGTACATTTAATTTCCTTTTTGTTAAATTTTCATTTACATTTCATGTCCTTTTTGTTTTTAAAGTGTTTATTTAGCCCAGCTGGTGTGGCTCAGTGGATTGTTGCCCCATGGACCAAGAGGTCCTGGTTTCAATTCCAGGTCAGGGCACATGCCCAGATTTTGGGCTTGATCCCTAGTAGGGGGTATGTAGGAGGCAGCTAATTGATGTGTGTCTTTCCACAGTGTTTTTATTTCCTTCTCCCTTCCTCTCTGAAATCAATTAAAAAAATATTTTTAAAGTGTTTATTTATAGACTAGAGGTACGGTGCACGAAATTTGTGCATGGGGGAGGGTGTCCCTCAGCCCAGCCTGCACCCTTTCCAATCTGGGACCCTTCGAAGGATGTCCAACTGCCCGTATAGGCCCTACTTGGATCCTACTTGGATCAGGCCTAAACAGGCAGTCGGACATCCCTCTCACAATCCAGGACTGCTGGCTCCCAACTGCTCGCCTGCCTGCCTTCCTGATTGCCCCTAACCGCTTCTGCCTGCCAGCCTGATCAACCCCTAACCACTCCCCTGTCAGCCTGTTTGCCCCTAACTTTCCTCCCCTGCAGGCCTGGTCACCCCTAACTGCCCTCCCTTGCAGGACTGGTCACCCCTAACTGCCCTCCCCTGTAGACCTGGTCCCCCCCAAATGTTCTCCCCTGCAGGCCTGGGTACCCCCTAACTGCCCTCTCCTGCAGGCTTGATCACACCCAACTCCCCTCCCTTGCAAGCCTGGTCCCTCCCAACTGTCCTCCCCTGCTGGCCATCTTGTGGTGGCCATCTTATGTCCACATGGGGGCAGTCATCTTTGACCACATGGGGGCAGCCATCTTGTGTGTTGGAGTGATGGTCAATTTGCATATTATCCTTTTATTAGATAGGATAGAGGCCTGGTGCACGGGTGGGGGCCGGCTGGTTTGCCCTGAAGGGTGTCCCGGATCAGGGCGGGGGTTATTTTGGGGCGTGGGGTAGCCTTGGCGAGGGGCCTGTGGTGGTTTTCAGGCTGGCCATGCCCCCCTGTGACCCAAGTGGAGGCCCTGGTATCTGGGATTTATTTATCTTCTATAATTGAAACTTTGTAGCCCTGGCCGGTTTGGCTGAGTGGATAGAGCGTCAGCCTGTGGACTCAAGGGTCCCAGGTTCGATTCTGGTCAAGGGCATGTACCTTGGTTGCGGGCACATCCCCGGTGGGGGGTGTGCAGGAGGCAGCTGATCAATGTTTCTCTCATTGATGTTTCTGACGCTCTCTCCCTCTCCCTTCCTCTCTGTAAAAAATCAATTAAAAATATTTTTAAAAAAAAATTAAAAAAAAAAAAGAAACTTTGTAGCCTGGAGTGGAGGCCTGGGCCCGCCAGGGCAGGCAGAAAGCTTGGCTTCCTCCATTGCCAGGGGCAACCCAAGCCTCCTGCTCTCTCCATGGCCACAGCCATCTTGGTTGGGTTAATTTGCATACTCACTCCTGATTGGCTGGCGGGCGTGGCTTGTGGGGTACGGTCAATTTGCATATTGCTCTTTTATTAGATAGGATTAAATAGTGCATTAGACATGTACTGTATAAAAGAAAGGTTAAAACAGGGAATCATTTGGGGGTCTGGAATGGATTAATTCAATTTACATTATTTCTAACGGGAGAAAGTGTTTTGGTTTTTGAACAAATCGCTTCTCAAACAGCCTTCTGGAATGAATTAAGTCCAAGAACCGAGGTTCCACTGTATTTATGACAACTTCTTCACAAATGGGAACTTACTACACATTCTGTATGGCTAATGTGAGATCCTCCCATGTTAGCACATGTAGATTTACTTCCCCTGTCAAGTGGCTGCTTGGTGTCCCATTACATGAATTTAACCATAAATGGTATAACCAATTTGGGGAGGTTTTAAAAAATAGAGATGCCTTGCCCCCATGTGTCAACACCACCTACAAGATGAAGATGCAGGAGTTAAGGGAGAGTTTGACCATATGAATTTTCCAAACCCTCCAGGTGGTTCTGATCATTAGCCAGGTCTGGAATTTATTGGC
The DNA here is from genome assembly GCF_963455305.1 of Plecotus auritus. Taxonomy (NCBI): domain Eukaryota; kingdom Metazoa; phylum Chordata; class Mammalia; order Chiroptera; family Vespertilionidae; genus Plecotus; species Plecotus auritus. Next base: position 34,232,973 of record NC_137770.1, on the reverse strand, counting down.
ATAAGCAATACATCGGTTCACCCTACAAATATAAAAGCAAATAAAAAGCCACAAAACTTCTGTTTTTAAAAAAGGCCCATCTTCTCCTTTCTAGGACACCAGATATAAAATAAACAATATAAAAACCTGTGCTTAAGGACTTCCAACACTTCAGTTTATAGTTGCCCTGGCTTGCTACCAGATTGCAAATTTTCTCTGTTTAGCAATAACTAAAAGACACGCCAGTCTAGAAGCAAGATGAGGGGTAGAGTCCTCTCAGTAGATTCCAGATATCCAGGCCAAGCTTTTGCTTCCAAAGAACATTGCTGTCCCTCCTATATTTAGAATAAATTTCATTTTGGTTGTCCTCCAGGAACTGGGCAGTGGCCAAACATCAGTATTTCTTCAGATTTGGAAACGGATCTTGATTGTTTCTTCATAAGTCACCATAGAGCTCAGATGGTCAATTGCAGTTCTTGGGAAGGATTTAAATGTGAACTCAGCTCACCACTCCCAGGCTATCTGGAAGCCAGAAAACTGTATTTACAGGTAAATAGGTTTATATAAATACTCCACTCAGTGACCCACATGCTAGAGTTGAAAATAAGCATCTTGTATTTGATGGATGATGCCAAATTAGGTGGTGTTGCTAATAGCCCCCTCAGTGAGAACTAAACTCAATGTGACCCTTTAAGATTGGCCTTGACAAATTTTTAAAAGATGATTTATACCACAAATACAAGATGAGAAATGACTCATACGAGCAACTGTGTGACAGTACAAAATTAGTCAGCAATAGAGAAATGATTGAGAAAACAAAAGAACGCGATGTTGGAACGTTAATGAGGGAAAGAAAAACAAAACTCCTGGATACTTTTCCCACATATGGTATTGGGCAGCCTTCACTGGAGAACATGCCTATCCAGAATGGGCCGTCAGCATTTGGGAACTCTATCTGAAAAAATAAACTGTACCCTGAAAAATGTGGGTGGCTTATGAGATGGGAGGAATGTCTGGGGGGGGGAATTTTTAACTAATTGGAATTGTTATTCTTTTAATTGAAAAGAGAGAGAGAGAGAGAGAGAGAGAGAGAGAGAGAGATTTCTTTCTCCACTTATTTGGTACTCATTGATTCTGACTGGGGATCAAACCCTCAGCCTTGGTGTATTGGGACGATGGATGCTCTAACAAACTGAGCTATCTGCCCAGGGCCCTGATTGGGACTATTTAAACAGCAGGAAAAAAAAACCCTCAGAAACAACTTAAAAACTGTCTTCAAAGATTCATGGTGTGATAATAAAGAGAGTGCTGAACATCGTTTTTTGTTTTTTCTTTTTCTTTTCTCTTCCACAGAGGACACAACTGGAAAACAAGAGGTAAATATGTAATAATTCAGATTAAGCTAGGTCTAAAGATGTGTTTGCTTGAGGCAGGCTCGTTTCCCAGGCACTTAGTGTATAGAGCATGGACTCTGGAGCAGATGGCCTTGGGTTAATCCCGGCTCCCCCACTGATGCCCTGTAAGGCCTTGCATGGGTTACTTACCCTCAAGCTGATTCCGTGTTCCCCATATGAGTGAGAGATCAATGGTGTCTGCCTCGTAAGGTTGTGGGGAGGAGAGTATGAGATGACGTGTGCAAAGCCCCAAGAAATGTGTGGTTATTGGCTGATCACTAAAGATGGTAAAACTTCTGGAATGGGCTCCTGGGTGGGATCTTGCGTCTATTGCTAGACATTTAAAAGTCTCTCAAATTTATGGTTCAATTTGTAGTTCTAATTGGAGTCAACTCTTTCAATAACACATGATGTATATGCTAAATAGCTCACACAACATTGTAGTCATAATTTCAAAATTGCCTCATCCTATCTCATTCGTATATCAGAAAATTATAAATCCTGTGAGCCCAGCTGTGGCTGCCCTGCACACAGTATGTACTGGTACATGCAATCACATGGATTGTGAGCCTGGATGTGGCTGGTGAGAATATTTGCTCCTTCACCGTTTGATATTACGTAGATATTATCAAATAATTTTCATAACACACCATGGAATAGATTCATTCCTGAATTTTGTGTCAGTGTGCTTATTTCATTGGATTAAAATAAATTCCATTCAATTCAACTTACAGTTATTGAGTACTCCTGCTAGGCCCTTAGAAAGACAAATAACGCTTGTCCCCTGCCTTTAGAGGCCTCAAGGTCTAACAACAAAAAGAAGAAACGAAAATAGCTCAGTTTACTATCATGTGATAGATGGCACATTTCAGGTGCAATTTGACATGGAAGCATAGAGTCTGATTGATGATTTTTGCCTGGGAATCACCAAGAACTCACAGAAGCCCAGACGCGTAAATCACCCTTGAAGAAAGTGGGGAAGGCAGAGAGTTTCTTGAGGTGAAGCTGAGAGTAGGAAGTGATTCTGCCGGGTCCAGGGCCTGGCATCAGTTTGGCGGAGTGAGGAGCATGGTGGTATAGGGAAGAGGAGGCACAGTGAGGGATGGGGCCATTGATTGCAGGTGCTGACAGTGTTGGGTGACTTCCTGGCGCTGCCAGAGCCCTATTCCACCGTGATGTCTATTGTCAGCAATTGTGGGAAGGGACGGGTGGTCTCTCCCAGCTCCTCTTCTGCCCTCTGTGTCGGGAAGATAGTCATGTCAGCTATAGGGACTCCATCTTCCCCCAGAGAAAAAATTCCACATTTTATAATTGTTGTCTTAGGGAAGTAATGCACCTCCTCATGTAGCAGGAAGGGTTGAACAGGCACTGGATTGAGAGTCACGTTCTAGGCCTGGGTTCCAATTCCAGTTCTGCCACTTATGAGCTACGTTACTCTGGGTGGCTGCTCATCGGCACTCAGTTTTTCTGGCCAAGGGCTTAATATGCCCAGTTCAGAGGATCCTGGTAAGGATGAAATGAGAGATTCCATATGAAAGCAGCCAGCTTAGAGTAGATGCTCCAATAATGTTTGAGGGGTTTACTAGTATGTTATTGTTACCATTGTGATTTTGCCTAAGGAGTGTTGGCATGGAGCTGTGACATCACTAGATGAACACGAACATGAAGCAATATTTGAGGCAACAAGAAGTCAGAGGCCGTGGGTTTAAATTGCACCTCTGCCTTACAGAGATTTCAAAAGCACCACTGACAACTCAGTAAGAATCCTATGTATGTGTGTGGTGGGGGGGTGGGGGATGGAGGGGGGCTACCTATCTATTTTTAACAATTCTTAAACACTAGAGGCCCAGTGCATGACATTCGTGCACTTGGGGAGTCGGGAGTGGGGGGGTCCCTCAGCCCAGCCTGCACCCTGTCACAGTCCGGGAGCCCTCAGGGGATATCCGACTGAGTGGGCCTAAGCCGTCAGTCAGACATCCTTAGTGCTGCTGTGGAGGCAGGAGAGGCACTCCCCATGTGGGAGTGCACTGACCACCAGGGGGCAGCTCCTGCATTGAGCCCCCTGGTAGTTAGTGCACATCATAGCAACCGGTCGTTCCACTGCTCGGTCGATGTGCATATTAGCCTTTTATTATATAGGATTATCTAAATAGGAAAACAGTAAACACCAGAGCAAGATGTCCTATCTGTGACCAATGGAATAGAAAGAACTCTTTCCTCCAATCCTGTTTCTAGGGATTCTGGTCTTATCTGCCCAAATCACAGACGTATGTGAGAAGTAGGCACTCATCCCATTTTATGTGTCTGTTCCAAATTGCTGGAAGTATACAGTACTCTACAAGTACTGGGGAGAGTTCAGGGAATTCCACCCCCTGAATGTTGCGGTGACCACGACAGGAACAATGAGGAGAAACAGTAAGAGAGAACAAAGACGGCCAGGAGGAGGGTGTCCCTGCAGATTCAGGCCCAGCGGTGTTAAGGGCTCTCTTTTAATCTCTCTTTAGGCAGCAGGATTGTTCTCTATGTTTTTCTAAATAACAAGAAGCAGAATTCTGTTATAAATCACCCCACCCCCGGGTTTACAGGGAAGGCAGCACTGCACTATTGACCAAGCCTCTCCCTGCCCAGCAGGCTCGGGATCCCGAGGGGACAAAGTTGCATGTATGTTCCTGGGTACCAACTCTGGGCATAGCAAACGGCCTCAGCACCCCTGATGGGAAGTCTCGACTTTCAGGGCAGAGCTGGGGAGAAGCAGCTGAATGAGGAGTGTTCATTGCTTTCCTATGGCACTGGGTCAAGGCTTTTTTCAAAGCAACCAACAGATCGTCCTTTGTCCATTCTAGCTCAGTGACACCCGAGGCCCCAGCAGCAATAGTTGGTGCCCATCACGAGACACCGCACCCTCATCACATGCTTGTGTCAGTCTCTAAAATGAGCCCGGACGAGCTGGCCCAGCGGCCCTGCCCCTGACCTCTGGCCAACAACTACTTCCAACCCCTTCTCTTCTTTGGTGTCTGGTTTCACAGATGCCAAAAAAAAACACACCTCATTGATTCAGCATGTGGGATCATCAGAGCTGAACAAACTGAAGTTTTCCTTTGCAATATCTTCAGGGAAAGGTTTGATAAATAAAAGAATAAGTAAGAATTTGTTAGAGGAAGGGGGTCATTTAACCCAATTAAAATAATAACTGTATTAAAAAGACTTTAAGTGGAGTTGATGTGTTAGTCCCTGGTGATTTCATAGCCCCCTAGATTTTATATTTTGGCCCATCTCCACGGAGAAAGATTATACATTAAAAAAAAAAAAAGGCCCTAGCCGGTTTGGCTCAGTGGATAGAGCGTCAGCCTGCGAACTGAAGGGTCCCAGGTTCGATTCCGGTCAAGGGCATGTACCTTGGTTGCGGGCACATCCCCAGTAGGAGGTGTGCAGAAGGCAGCTAATTGATGCTTCTCTCTCATCAATGTTTCTAACTCTCCCTCTCCCTTCCTCTCTGTAAAAAATTAATAAAATATATTTTTTAAAAAAAAGGAAGGAAAAAAGTTTAACTAAGTTAATGTTTTGGTTTTTTTAATCTAAGTTAATTTAAACAGCCTGCTGTAGGCTCTGAAAGGAAGATAGGTACAAACTGGTAGTAAATAGGCCAGGCATTTGCTTCCTTGGTAGTACCCAAATCTCTTTTATTTATTTATTTATTTATTTATTTTTAAATATATTTCTTTTTATTAATTTCAGAGAGGAAGGGAGAAGAAGAGAGAGATAGAAACATCAATAATGAGAGAGAATCATTGATGGGCTGCCTCCTGCATACCCCCTGCTGGGGATCGAGCCCACAACCCAGGCATGTGCCCTTGGCCAGAATCGAACCTGGGACCCCTCAGTCTGCAGGCTAACACTCTATCCATTGAGCCAAGCCAGCTGCTAGGGCCCAAATCTCTTTTAGAAACAGAGCTATGTAGAAAGCAAACAAGTAAAATGAAAAGAAGTAACATTAAAGAAACAGTTATGTTCTGGACCTATTCTAGATACTGTAATAATTTTTTCATTTGATTCTCATTGCACTCTGAAAAGTAGTAATGATCATCCCAATTTTACAAATGGGGAAAATTGAATCCTGTAGAGATTAATTAACAAAGGTCACAGTTAGTGGCAGAGCCTAATTTCAAATGCAGGTTTGGTTGATTCCAAAGTCCATGCTCTTTATTTTATATTTTTAAAAATATTTTTTTATTGAATTTTAGAGAGACATGAAGGGAGAGAGAGAGAGGGAAACATTGATGTGAGACTGAAACATCAATTTGCTGCCTCCTGCATGCTCCCTACTGGGGATGGAGCATGTGCCCTGATCAGGAATTGAACCGGCAACCTTTCGGTGCACCCAACCAACTGAGCCACACCGGCCAGGGTGAGGTCTTTTTTATTTTAAAGATCATGGACTTTACCCTGGTCAGGGCACATGACCAGGTTTTGGGCTCAATCCCTACTAGGAGGCCTACAGGAGACAGCTGATCGATGATTGCTCTCACATTGATGCTTCTTTCTCTCCCTTTCCCTTCCTCTCTTCTCGAAAAATAATCAATTAAAAAAAAAAAAAGATCTCTAGTTGACAATGCATTAAAAGAATCAGTACGTTAAAAGGTTTCAGTATGTATCAGAATACTTTTAATTAAAACGTTTACATAAAGTTAAAATGGAATAATAAAAAATACTAAATTAATACAATAGAACAGGAAAAAGAGAGAAAATGAACAAAGAAAAGATGTGACAAATGGAAAACAACTAGCAAGATGCTAGATTTAGATCCAACATATCAATAATTATGTTGCCCTAGCTGGTTTGGCTCAGTGGATAGAGCATCGGCCTGCGGGCTGAAGGGTCCTGGGTTCGATTCCGGTCAAGGGCACATGCCCGGGGTTGCGGGCCTGATCCCCAGTGGGGGCCGTGCAAGAAGCAGCCAATCAATGATTCCCTGACATCATTGATGTTTCTGTCTCTCTGTCCCACTCCCTTCCTCTCTGAAATCAATAAAAATATATTAAAAATAATAATTATTATTATTATGTTAAATTTAAATAGTCTGAACTGCTCCTAGTAGTAAAAGGCAGAGGTGATTAGATTTAATAAAAAAGCTAGACCCAACTATATACTGCCTATTAAAGAATACTTTAAATATAAAGACACAAATAGATTAAGAGTAAAAGGATAGAGTCCTGCCCTAGTAGCTCAGTTGGTTAGAGTGTTGACTCGATAAGCCAAGGTTACGAGTTCGATCCCCGGTAAGGCCACATCCAAGAATCAACAAATGAATGCATAAATAAGTGAACAACAAATCAATATTTTTCTCTACACCCTCCCCCTTCCCTTGCTCTGTCTCTCTAAAAAAAGTTAATAAATAAAAATAAAACTATGGAGATAAATAAAACTAGAAGCATAAATTGTGCCAATAATAATCAAAATAATGCCAGAATAGAATTAAAAAACAAGGAATATTAGGGATAAAGAGATACATTACATAATAATAGAATAATTTTTATCAATAAGACATAGCAATTCTAAATGTATATATACCTAATAACAGAGCTTCAAAATATCTAAGATAAAACCTGATAGAAATGAAAGGAGAAATAAGAAATGAAAGAGAAATTTATTATTACAGCTGGAAATTTCAACACTCATCTTGCAGTAGCAAGATAAAACACGTAGACAAAGCAGTCAGGAAACTAGTAAGAACAGAGAAGACCCAAATAGCACTATTAACTAACTTTACCTAACTGACTCACCAGTAGACACCCATTCTTTTCAAAGACACACAAAATATGCCCCACTATAATCTGGACCGTAACACAAACCTTAGCAAACTTAAAAGAATTGAAATTATGTTTTCTAGACACAATGGAATTAAATTAAAAATCCATACGAATGAAAAAGATATCTGGAAATCCCTCCATGTTTGGAAATTAAACTACACACTTCTAAGTAGCCTATGGGTCAAAGTAGAAGTCACAAGGGAAATTAGAAAATATTTTGAATTGAATGAAATAGTCTAAAATGCTGACATTTTACGAAGTCCAGCTGGTCTGAATTAGTGTGGTTTGTCTGCAGGTTATAAGGCAACGTGCCACTGGGGCAACTTTATTGAAATACAGGAGCAAGCACACTGTGCTCTCATCAGTCTCTAAAACGAAGAGCAGATGTGTACTGTGTGGGGAGCACCTTCCGCTTCTTCTCCCCTCTCCCTGCTGCCCAGGCTCTGCCTGCGTTTCAAATCACAAAGTGGACACGGACACAGGTGTCTTTACGCCAGACTCCATACTAGTGTTGAGTGTTTCTGGGAGAACATCTTGCCCGTGATACAGTCACTGTGCAGTGTGGATGACAAAGGGGTTCGACAGAAAGTAACCTCACAGGGTGATTTGATCACAGATTCCTAACTGGACAGGCCTTGGTGGGTGGTCATGCACCAGGCATGTAACTTCTTCAGTAAAAGGTTTATCTTTGCCACATCCATTGTTTCTGTGCATCTAGGTTAACACACCTTTGAAATGCCTCTATGAAGACCTCCACTCTTCAATCACCTGGATGGTATGGCTCAGTGGTTGAGTATCGACCTATGAACCAGGAGGTCACAGTTCCTTTCCTGGTCAAGGCACATGCCCAGTGGGGGGCATGCAGGAGGCAGCCAATTGATGATTTTATCTCACCACTGATGTTTCTGTCTTTCCTCTCCCTTCCTCTCTAAAATCAATAATATATATATATATATATATATATATATATATATATATATATATATATATATTTAAAGACCCCTCAATCAAAATGACCCTCAAGAGAGCACGTAATCTTGTTAACTATCCTGTAATCCAATCCCTGACTTGCTTTCTTCCTCCTCCATGTAATCTTCCTATGATCCCTCCTTAATTCCAGATGCATAATAGAAGCTGCAAACTGCCATTCTAGGAACTATTTTTCTCAGTCTGCTGAGATCTTGCTTCCAGGTATATCCTGTTTGGCTCAAATAAAATTTTATAAAAATTCTCTGCAGGTTTGGATATTCTTACCTCGACAGCAATGAACCAAGAGCTGGGAGGTTCTCTCTTCAGTAACCAGGAGTTAGCTGTCTTGCTGGGTTTGAACACCTTCAAATATAGCACCAACCATCTGGCTTGCCCTCTTGCGAACTTCTGAAGAAAGTCAGAGGCCTGTGTGAAATTAATTCCATCGTCATGGGTAAGACAGCTAGAAAACAGGGAAAAGCCAACTGAGGTATGGGAATGTATAGATTACATGCTACTACTAGTAATTATCACATTTATGTACTGCTTACTCTGTCCCGGGCATTAACTCTTTAAACCTTTCAGCAACCCCATGAGGCAGGTCCATTCTGCAGAGAGGAGATTGAGGTGAAGCAAGTTAAATAAATTGCTTAGGGTCCCCCAACCAACAGGTGACAGAGCTGGGATTCCATCCAGGCTGTCTGCTCTGGCAACTGAATAGCTCTAAAGGCTTCATATTGAAGTGCATGGTCTCAATTAGCCCCACAAGGCCCCCTGAGGGAGGCCTTATTATCAAATGGGGGAAATGGATGCTGGAGGCATGCCAGTGCCTGGGAAGAGGATCTAACAGGCCCAGAAAGGTTGAATGACCTCCCCCATGGTCATTAAGCTGTTGGTGACAGATCTCAAGCTTGGACTCAGACCGTCTAACCCACAGGCCACTGCCCTTTGCTCCACACAATGCTGCTCCCTTACCTGGTGCCCCAAGAAAACCACTCATGTTTTTTACTTTCCAAAGCACCAGTATGACCAGCTGTAGATGCAGGTATGAATATAATGAACAGAGCAGAGGTAGTATTTTTTTTTTTAATCTTTACTCAGATTATTACAATTGTTTCTCCTTTTTCCCCCCATAGCTCCCCTCCACCCGGTTCCCACCCCACCTTCTGCCCTTACCTCCCCCCCACTGTCCTCATCCATAGGTGTATGATTTTTGTCCAGTCTCTTCCTGAAACCCCCCATACCCCTTTCCCCCTGAGAATTATCAGTCCACTCCCTTTCTATGCCCCTGATTCTATTATATTCACCAGATTATTCTGTTCCTCAGATTTTTAATTCACTTGATTTTTAGGTTCACTTGTTGATAGATATGTATTTGTTGTTCATAATTTTTATCTTTACTTTTTTCTTCTTCCTCTTCTTTAAGAATACCTTTCAGCATTTCATATAATATTGGTTTGGTGGTGATGAACTCCTTTAGCTTTTTCTTATCTGTGAAGCTCTTTATCTGCCCTTCAATTCTGAATGATAGCTTTGCTGGGTAGAGTAATCTTGGTTGTAGGTTCTTGCTATTCATCACTTTGAAAATTTCTTGCCACTCCTGTCTGGCCTGCATAGTTTCTGTTGAGAAATCAGCTGACAATCGTATGGGTGCTCCCTTGTAGGTAATTAACTGTTTTTCTCTTGCTGCTTTTAAGATTCTCTCTTTGTCTTTTGCTCTTGGCATTTTAATTATGATGTGTCTTGGTGTGTCTTTGGATTCCTTTTGTCTGGGGTTCTGTGCACTTCCTGGACTTGTAAGTCTATTTCTTTCACCAGGTGGGGGAAGTTTTCGGTCATTATTTCTTCAAATAGGTTTTCAGTATCTTGCTCTCTGTCTTCTTCTGGCACCCCCATAATTCAGATGTTGGTACGCTTGAAGTTGTCCCAGAGGCTTCTTACACTATCTTCAACTTTTTGGATTCTTTTTTCTTTTTGCTTTTTCGGTTGAGTGTTTTTTGCTTCTTTGTATTTCAATTCTTTGACTTGATTCTTGTGTTCCTCTAGTCTGTTGTTGGGTCTCTGTATAATATTTTTTATTTCAGTCAGTGTATGTTTAATTTCTAGTTGGTCCTTTTTCATATCTTCGAGGGTCTCGTTATATTTATCGGCCTTTTCTAGGATATTCTTGAAAAGCCTTATAACTGTGGTTTTGAATTCTATATCCAGTCGTTTGTTTTCCTCCATTTCTTTCGTTTGTGATCTGTTTCTTTGTCGCCACATTTTCACTGCTTCCCTGAGTTGGTAGGGTAGCTTTGTGTGCTAGGTTTCCAATATGGCCCAGTGGGTCGGCCTCCCCAGTTAACCTGAGGTGTATACTCTTGGTGCACCCCTTTGTGGACTGTGTGTACAGCCTTGTTGTAGTTAAGTCTTGATTGTTGTTGGTATCACTGGGAGGAATTGACCTGCAGGCCAGCTGGCTGTGAGGATCAGCTGTGTCTATGCTGGGAGATTTTCGGTGCTGGAGACAGCCTTTTAGGATTAGCCTTGCCAAATTGCAATAGCCTCTGTGCTCAGTTTGGATGGGGTGGAGTCTCAGGGCGGAGCAGACAGTCTTGGCTTCCCATCAGCCTTGCCCTTGCGCGCTCGCGCCTCCAGACCTCTGCCTTCCCCGGCTCCAAGTCTCCGCCCGAGAGTCCAGATTTCCCCCGCAAGAGCGTGGGTCCCCAGGGGCTCACCTGGAACTGAGGTTCAGTGCAGTCAGAACTGGGGTTCAGTGCAGTCAGGAGCTTCCGACTCCCTTCTGCTAGGGAAAGCCTGTGGCAGCCTCTGCAGTCTTTGTGCACACTGGCGCACGCACCTCCAGACCCCTGCCCGCCGGGGCTCCCCCAGGTCTCCCCCGGGTCTCCGAGTCTCCGGGTGCCTTTTTCTCTACCTGACAGTCCAGACTCCCCCTGTATGAGCCTGGGTCCACGGGGTTTCGCCCAGAACTGAGGTTCAGTGCAGTCGGAACTGGGGTTCAGTGCATTTGGGGGCTTCCTTCCCCCTCCCGCCAGAGAAAGTCAGCCAGGCTCTCAGCCACCCTTCCTCTCTGCATGCACAAAGACCCTTTGCCATACCTCCAATTCTCCGTGAGCTTTTCTCTTTCCTTCTAGTTGTAAAATTTCCACTCAGCCAGCTTTCCTGTGGTTCTGGATGGTGTCCGTTCTGTCTTTTAGTTGTAGTTTTGAAATTGTTGTGCGAGGCAGCAGTTTAGGTGCTTACCTATGCTGCCATCTTGGTTTCCCAGAGGTAGTATTTCTGGCGCACAGTTCCAAAGGCTGTGTGGTATCAGGGAGAGGGAAGGGACTGGGAATTACTGGCCTGTGTGGGCCCATATACACTGAGTTGCCAGATTATTATGATCTCTGAACGCATAATAATCTGGCCACTCAGTGTGTGTGTGTGTGTGTGTGTGTGTGTGTGTGTGTGTGTGTATGTGTGTATATATATATATTTGAGGCCTGGTGCATGAATTCGTGCATGGGTGGGGTCCGGCCAGCCTGGCTAGGGGGAGGGGATATGAGTGGTTGGCCGGCCTGCCTGCTGGTCGAACTCCTGATCAAGGGGACAATTTGCATATTAGCCTTTTATTATATAGGATATACACTGAGTGGCCAGATTATTATGCGTTCAGAGATCATAATAATCTGGCCACTCAGTGTAATATGGATCTGGTCATGGAGGCCCAGTTAACACATATGAGCTGTGTGACCTTAAGCAAGTTACTTAACCTCTCTAAGCCTCTATTTCCTTATCTAAAAAATGGGGTTAATAATACTAATAACCTCATGGAGTCACTGTAAATACTAAATATTAGAGACAATGCACATAAAGCACCTAAGGCAGTGCCTGGTACCTTGGAAATGCCAAGGCAGTGTTGGCACACATTTCCTAAGTATTGCTTCTTGAGTCTGCCTAGGAAGTAATTCCTTAAGTGTACACTCCTATAACTATAACCTCTGGATGAAAAAAGAACCAAGTTTTTTTTATTTTTCTCTTCGTTCTTTACTCCCTTGAGAATGATGGTTTCTACCGTGTCTTCCCTAGGTGCTCACCTGCCTGGGACTTTGAGATACTTGCCTGTCAGCACCTGCCTCATAGTCCAGGTCAGAGCTTCTCTTTGTTTTTAGCACACACCTAGAATTTAGGAAATTCCTCCCTGGATCCAGAAAAGGTGTGTCTAACCATGCATTTTTTCCAAAGTTCAGAAATGGGAGGATTCCATCAGAATGCTTTGTAGGCCCAGCTGGCGTGGCTCGGTGGTTGAGCGTCGATCTATGAACCAGGAGTCACAGTTCAATTCCCGGTCAGGGCACATGCCTGGGTTGTGGTCTTGATCCCCAGTATGGGGCATGCAGGATGCAGCCAATCAATGATTCTCTCTTATCATTGATATTTCTCTCTCTCTTTCCATCTCCCTTCCTCTCTGAAATCAGTAAAGATTTTTTTTAAAGAATTCTTTGTAGAATACACACACATTCATGTATTTAGCGGGGGGAACAAGGATGCCTGAAAGAAGATTGTTTTTTGCTTCTTAGTGTTGTACATTCAGTTTCTTCTAGAGAGGGTTAGGATTCCAAACACCTGGACTATTGCTTCATGGGTGTATAGTAGAACTCTTTTTTGGAGGACTCTCCCACAGCTGGCATCCCAATGGCCATCTTCCATTTCGAGATCCAAAATGATGGGATCACAACTTCTTCCTCTTGGGTACCTCCCACTCCTATAGCTCCTCTACGTGAAGCCACCCAATGACTATGTTTACTGAATCAGGTCATTTATATTTAGTTGATTTAGTTGGGCAAAGGGAAAAGAGCCATCTTGATGTCAGTGCCAAGAGAGAGGGCAGGGACCATGACCCCAAACGTCTCATGGGGCTCAGAAACCTCTGAATGCTCCTGTAGAGTCCTTGGGGGAGAGATCATAATTGGCCAAACCGCTGGCTGGTCCAGATTGGAGCAGATGCTTCCTCACCCTCTTCCTGCCCTCGGTGCCTGTACAACCAGGAGATACATTCTCTCTTTGGCTGGTTCTGCCACCACAGCACGTCCATGGCTTGGATTCTGTTCATAGAGAACGAGCCATTCTGGTTGAAACCTTGCCCATCTTGCTCAAACGATCTTCACAATGACTCACTTTATGTTTGCAGACCATGCTCTTTGGCCTTAATCTAACTTCCCCACACTAAGAGGAGAGCTGAAAAAGCTTGGCATCACTGTTCCTTATAGACCTGCCACCCACCACAGGAAATGGATGTGGTCCTGAGAAACCAGGCTGGCCCTGCCCACAACACATAATTACTGGGTTTGCTATTGGGAAGGTCCAAGCCAGAGCCAAAGCTCTTGTACTTGTAGGAGCCAGGACATAATCCCCCAACCTTTCTTCCAAAGCAAACCCAGGGAGCCTTTATACTCGGCGCTGATTTCTTTGATGAGGTTTTCTAGTGACTGATGGATGACTCTGTTCCCTCACCTTGGCCTCCAATTACTGCCCACACTTGCTGCCATCTGTTGTGGTTTCTGAGCTAGGAATGGAGGTGTACTTGGATGTTTTATCATCGTTTTGGAACACAGGCCTAGAAAAGCACAATGTTCCCTGTAATTTCCACTCCTTTCTGTTCAGCCTTGGGTTTTGGTGAAACAGCACATGCGGCAAAGAATAGACAAGGTATGGGTCCCTCCCCAAAGTTGCAGCTACCTCCCTGTCTTATCAGGAGCGAAATCAAATGAGGGAGTAAGTTTCTGTCTTTAAGCAGCAATTAATCAGCAAGGAAGTATAAGCTTATCACACACCATATGTCAAGACACAGGGGCCGAGGGAGTTCCCAGAAGTAGAAGCATACCCCTTGCCCCAAGGAGCTTGCCTTGTGGACTGTGCACTCACACACATTCTCCACGCAGACCCATGTGGCCAGTAATGGGCAGGTCCAGTTCTCAACCCAGGAGCAGACACAAAGGCAACACATGGTTGAATTTGTTGCATATTCAGTGACTGTTCATCACACTCAGAGCAGCTTGAGGTCACTGTGGACTAGAGGACACAGGGAAAGGGGCCTAGAAGAGGAGCTGTTTGAACTGAATCTTAACATCAAGGAAGAGTAATTTGGGTGGAAGGAGAATAAAGAAGATAATAGTACTCTACTCTGCATAAAAGTTAAGAGTGAACCCAGCACCTGCAGGGACCCATGCTGTGGTCCCCTTTTCCTTTGAACTTCTTCCAGACTTTTTCCTTCAGCTGCTTTAACCAAGTAAGAGAATCCTGGTAGGCTGCAGGCATACACCTAAATAAAGCAATGATCAAGATCCCTGAAGGTGAAGCTCCAAAATTCAGCTTCCCCATGCCCACCTCAAGTTACCCAATGTGTATGTGTGTGTATATATATAGTCATTGATGTAAAAATCACTAATTAAGAAGCTTGCCCGACTGCTGTGGCTCAGCAGTTGAGCATCGACCTATGAACCAGGAGGTCACGGTTCGATTCCCAGTCAGGGCACATGCCTGGGCTGTGGGCTTGATCCCTGTGCAGAGGGCAGCCGATCCATGATTCTCTCTCATCATTCTCCCTTCCTCTCTGAAATCAATAAAAATATATATATATTTTAAAATGTGTCAGATGAAGAGGTCGGACAGCCAGACAGCTGTTTGTCTTGTAGGTGTGGGCAGAGGCAACTGGAAGGGAAGAGCCGAGGGCTGATTTGACACACTCTGGGTTCTGTTTGGGGTCTTCATAATCCAATTACAAGAATTTAGTTGAGGTAACAGACTCTTACCATCGTCCCTCCCTTCCACAGCCACAGTGGATTTTATCTTCTTAAGGGAAATGCCAGGAAAGGCATGTATGGTGAGCTCTGTGACCTTGGGTCCCTGGTCGGTCTCAAAGCATTTCCCTGCACTTGCCCTGGGGTACCCTAGTCACTGCCAACTGGAGACAACGCTTGCCTCAGCTCCTGGCTTCCCCACCCTGCACCCCCTGCAGCACTTTCTTCCCTTGATCCCTGTGCTAACAACAGCCCAGGGAGTGTCCTGGGCCTGCCCAGGCTCTTCCTCTGGTCAGAACCAGGAAGGAGGAGGAAGCCCAGCATGTGGGAACAGTGAACCCAGAGGAGGATGCCAGGATGGAACTGTGCCTGAGATAGGGGCCTGGGGCTGTCCACCTGCCTGGGAGCTGGGAGTTTTTGAGTCTGAGTGTGGGAGTAGCTTTTTATTGGTATCCATGTACTCATTCATTGGGATTGTAACTCTAAGAGTGTGTGTCTCTGCTCTTCACCGCTATCTTCCTAGTAAGAGGCATCGGAACAGCACTGCCAGGAAGAGGTCCATGAAGGTTTTGTCAATGAAAAGAGAACTTAAGCACCAGGAGGGTCTGTTGTTTTGCTTGCTGCTGTATCTCAGTGCTTGCCACATCATAGGCACTATATAAATATGTGTTAATTGAGTGAATTAATGAAGCATTTAAAAATTACTTGATCAAGGCCGGAAGCTTTTTAAAAAATTGCAATCTGGCCCTAGCCGGTTTGGTCCAGTGGATAGAGTGTTAGCCTATGGCTTGAGGGTCCTGGGTTCGATTCCAGTCAAGGGCACGTACTCCAGTTGCAGACACTTGGGTTGCAGGCTCAATCCCCGGCCCAGATTGGGGCAAAATATCCTTGGATGAAGACTAACACGCCCCCCACCTCACCCCCCCCCCAAAAAAATTTGCAATCTGGGGAAAGCCAGGGCAAAAATTTTGCAGACCCTGAATTCACGATCCATCCATCTATCCATCCATTTATTGAGTACCTACTCCGTGCCAGGCACAGTGATAGATGTTTGAGATACAAAAATGAATAAGATATAATCTCTGCCTTCAAGAGGGTCACAGGAGACTTAACAAATTAAAAACCAAAAAACATCACTCCAGTTGGGCAGGATCAGGCAGGAGGTCTAGAGAAGGGCATAAAAGCATGGGACCTGGCCTCAGAGAAAGGGTTTTAAAATGTCCTCTCCACTTAAATGTCCGTATCTGTAACTGGAGGATACTAATTGTTTTGATTTACTATATGGGTTGTTGGGACGATAAAACAAGCTAAAGCATGAAGTTGCTGGGCACAGGGCATGTGGTTACACAGAGCACAGGCAGGTCCCAAAGGAAGAGCAGGGAGTTCCACCTGGAAGGTGGGGCTCAGGCTAAGTCATCCAGGATGAGTGCATGTTGGCCAAGTGAGCAGCGAGGAGGGTTGAGTTAGATGGGATGATGATAAGAATGATACACAGTCCTTCTAGGTCCAGCTGATAATGGGCCTGAGGAGGACATTGAGCGAGAGCTTAAAGCAAGAGCGGGGATCACACATCACATCACCCTACACTCAACCACTGGAGGGGCCTGCTCTTCTCCAGGGAATCTCTGTAGTGTCATCTGTGCACGCAGGGCCCTCCAAGGTACTGCGCTGACCTCCAGGATGTGCTTCAGCTACAAGCACACAGAAGATACCCACACAGTTCAGTTGCGGGTGACCATTGTGAGTTGTCAGTCTGCAGGAAGGGAGGGCCAAAGACCACCGAACACTGCCTTGGTGCCAGGCTCTGTTCTAAGCACATCACCTGTATTAACTGGTTTCACCCTCCCAACAAGCCAGGGAAGTAGGTGCTTCATTGGCCCCATTTAACAAGTGGAAAGACAGGGGCGTGGAGAGGTTAAGTAATGTGCCTGAGGTCATCCAGCTGGAAGTGGCGGAGGTAGCTTCACGCCTCGCAGTCTGGTCCAGAGTGGGAGCTCTTAGGCACACTGTTAGAAGCATAATGAGTCACACTCTTTACTGTTTATATGGGTGTAAAAGCCAGTGAAGTGTGCTTTGTCGGGAATATTGGAGACCTACAAACAGCTGAACCTTTTCACTTCTAGGGCCCTGGAGACTAGAAATCTGAAGACTGTCTGGACACTCCCCAGAAAACACACGAATGCAAATGTAAATCTGGGGATTTGTGAGTCCTTTGAAGCCTATCCATAGACCCATTATAGGCCTGTGAACTTGAAGTTAATGGGTCCAAGATTTCCAATTTGGGGTGGAGATGGGGCAGGGGCGGGAGGTGGGTTTGCTGGAGAGGAGCAAGCAGGAGGCAGACAGGTTTTGAGTCAGAACCAGGTTCAGCTGAGCCAGGGCGCCGGCCTGCTCAGGACGCCGACTGCTTGCCGCCCAGCACAGAGCTTCAGAGGCTAAAGCACTCCTTCAAACCCTGAATCATCCCTGGCTATTTCTTTACATATTTTTACAAGAAGAGAAGGCTTTACTTGGAATGATTTGCCAACATATTATAAATCAAGAGACATTATAAATCAAGAGGCATACAAAACAGATTTAAAAGGCTACAGAAACTTAGGAGCCATAAAAATAAATGATTTCCAATGTTCCCACACAAGGCATGTAAACTCAACTCCAGAGAAGAGAATAAATGAAATCAATTCACTTTTCAAGAGGTTACAGATCTAGCTAAGATAATGACCAGCTATTTTCTTTAAACATTGAACCAAGGCAATATATGAACAGGATTAAAAAGTAAAAAATTTGGCCCTAGCCAGTTTTGCTCAGTGGATAGAGCGTCGGCTTACCGAACTGAAAGGTCCCGGGTTCGATTCTGGTCAAGGGCACATGCCCGGGTTGTGGGCTCGATTCCTAGTGGGGGACTTGCAGGAGGCAGCCGATCCATGATTCTCTCTCATCGTGGATGTTTCTATCTCTCTCTCCCTCTTCCTTCCTCTCTGAAATCAATAAAAATATATTTAAAAATAACCCACAAATGTATTATTAACGAAAAACAAAAAAAAGTAAAATATTGGAAAATCCAGCAATGAAAAGGAATAGCTGCATCTCTCCCCACCTTGAGTCCTGAAAGGTTCCGTTTTCACTGCTCTTGGAGCTACCTCCTTACCTCTAAATATGCTTGACTTCTGTTGTTTTCTCTCCTAGCAAGGATTTCGATTATGTCACCACCCTTATGACATCCTCTCCCATTTCCTTATAGTTAAACTACTATTTTCCACTCTGTTGCATTGGTTAACATTGTAACATTGAAAAATATATACACAAATCTCTCTATCTTGCTCATTCAATTTATGACCATCTCTCTTGGTTCCCTACTTTACAGGTGAGAAAATGGAGGCCTGAAAAGATCTTCACTCGCCCAAGACCACAAGTGGTAGAGTTGGGAACAAACCCAGGTCAGCCCCCAAGCCCGGCTATGTTTGCTGTGGTCCCGGAAATACTTTTGTCTGGCATCTATCACCGAAGTGGGGTCACCTGCTATTTTTACACCTGTTACTATCAGCTCTGTGGCTGGTTGAAATGCCGTATTAGCTCACGGAGGAGGGGTGTTTACAGAGTGGACTGCAGGGCTGTGATTGGTCCTGGAGGTCCAGGCCCGTTCCCTCATTCCCTGGCTGTAGGGAAGCAGGAGGAGAAGAGCTTGGTCAGGGTGTTGGACAGTAATAGGGGTTGTTAGGTAGAAGCCAGCCCGGAGGTTCCCTGTTCAGCACTGTTACTGAATTTTGGCAAAAGAGAACACGCGTATTGAGGTCAGTAGCTGTTTGCTTAGTGCCTCGCCCTAATCTGGGAACTCGAGGTGGTTTTACTGGTGCCACTCTTATTGGGTGGCTCCCTCTTCTGTGGAACTGTGGAGGAATGAATTTGTTTTCATTGCTCCTTGATGGTTTAATTTCCATCCCAGACATTGGCACACCCAATACAAGGTGTTTCTCAAGCCTTTTCAGCTGATCTACCTCTATCAGAACGAAGAACCCAAGGCTCACATCAGCACGGAATGGTGTGTTGGTAAATGCTTAACAACTGGTTCTCCTAGGGGTGGGGGTGGGGTGCTGATGTGTAGCCTTTGCCAATTTGCATGCTGTAAATATTCCCACCTGAGTGGATTCCAAGTTACCAGCTGACTTCACTGAACATAGAATTGGGAAGAGATGCAGAGTAGCAATTGGTTGTAAAGTATTTCCACCCTACAGTTGTAATATCTATAAATAACTTAAAAAGCACAGATAATAGTAAAAATCATTAGGAAGTGATTATTCTTGAGTTTACATTTTACTTTTTAAAAACATTTAATTGGTTTGGTCACACATTTTTATCATTTAATATTTAATAATAGTCGGGTTTAACGACTGGCTCACAAAATTTCTGAAGATTCAACAGCCAGCACTCGGGAACCTGTATAAACCAGCTCAAGCATGCCACTGCCCCTCGGACAGCTTAGGAATGTTACCGGACTAAAGCGTCCGTTTGCCTGAGTGCGTCAAAGACACGGGCAGGAGCTTGCAGCAAAGAGAGTAAGGGTTTATTTTTAGGAAGTGGCCCATGCCCAAAGACGGGTTAGCTAATGCTCAAAGACATGGCTCCCCGAAGGCTCCCTGGATGGGTTATATAGGGGAGACCATTAATTATGGAGACTGCGGGAGGGAGAGTCATGGTCAGGGCCATGGTCTCTGCTGATTGGTCAGCACTGGGCAGGGGATCATTGGTCACTGCAGCTGGCCCTGAGGCAGCCGTGGCGTAGCATCGGTCTGATTTCACTGCTTTTCTGGGCCTGGAGCTGAAACACAACTGAGGCCTAGATGTTAATCTCTGGTTTGACTGAAACTCTGTCGTCAGAGTTCGACAGACCTGAGGCTTTGTTCCTAAGATTATTTGATGCTGATCAGAATCTCACTGTCCTGAGGGCTTAATGATTGAGGGAGTGGCCATGCCAGGGAGAAGGAGGCAGGCGAGTCAGGGTGCCGGATGAGGCCAGTTTGAATCAAAAGGAGAAAAGATCATATTAAAGAAAAGAAGTATTCTCTGGCCAGTGTGGCTCAGTTGGTTGGAGCATTGTCCCATAAACCGATAGGTGGAGGGTTTGATTCCCGGCCAGGACACATACCCAGGTTGCGGGTTTGATCCCCGGTCAGGCGCGTGCGGAAAGCAACCAATCAATGTTTCTCTCTTACATCGATGTAATAAAATAAAATAAAATAATAAAACAAATAAAATGTAAAAATAAAATAAAATAATATAAATAAAATATTTCTACGAGGCTACAGGAACCCATGACCTTGACTAAAGCAAGGAGTGAGAAGGCTGGGCTCTATTATAACACTATGATATCATCATCAGTGTCCCGTGAAATCATAAACCATATCCAGGAGGGTGGGCTCTGGTCACACGGAGAGCAGGCCTGGGAAGGCCGAAATGTGGGAGGTTTGAGTAGAGCTGGGCTAAGCTGCAGTCTTTTTCGTTACACTCGGATGTGCAAAATAGAGCAGTGCTCTTTGTAACTATTCTTTCTTTAATCTTCCTCTAGTCTAAGGTATGAAACTGAGCGTATTTATCTCTCTCTTGCAGGTAGGAATCTTAGGGGAGGTCTTAAGGGAGGGTCTTAATAGAATATTCATCAGTTTTCCAAGTGTGCTCTTCCAGGGTCTTGGTCTCCCCTGATTGGTCATTAGTCATTGCAACTGGTCCTGAGGCAGCCTTGGTATTACTTGTCTGTGCCTGGAGCTGAGATGCAACTGAGGCCTAGCTGTTATCTCTAGGGAGGAAAGGTCAGGGGGTCCAAACCTCAAGACCAGCGATATGCTCGGAGAGGAAAGGCAATGCTGGGGGAGGTCCTTGTTTTCCAAGTTTTGCCCCTTGCAAGGCACCTGGGGCTTTCCACCCTGGTGGCCTTCTGTACCTGTTCTACTCATGTCTAACTGCCCATTACAGCATGACCTCACTTTTTAACTAATCATACCTGCAGCAATCTATTTCCAAAAATGTCACATTCTGAGGTCCTTAGGGGTGTGATATTGCGATTTATAATAAAAAATAATTTAGTCTTTGTCCTGTTTCTGGCACAAAGCTTCTATAAGGGTGTCTTTTGTCATGTGAATGAGGTGACTTGGGCCCTCTAACCTAAGGACAGAGGTTGGTTGCCCGTAGAGCCAACCATGTGATGAGAGGGTTGGAACTTTCAGGGAGGGGGGAGGGTCCGGAGGTTGAATCATCCCCAATGACCAATGATTTAATCAACCACACCTAAGTAATGAAGCCTCCGTGAAACCCCAAAGACCGGGCTCGAAGAGCTTCCTGGTTGGTGACATCTGGGGACAGTGGTGTCTCAGAGAGGGCGTGGGAGCTCCGTGCCCTTTCCCCATATCTTGGCCCAGGCATCTCTCCATCTGTTGGAAGTTGTCATAATCAAGGGGTGATCTAGTGAGTAAAACGTTTTTCGGGTTCTGTGTGCTAATCTGGCAAATTAATGGAACCCAAGAACCAAGTATTGGACCCGCAGATCTCTAGCAGGTGGGTCCGAAGCACAGCTGATAACCTGGGCTTGCAATTGGCAGCTGGAGGGGGACGGGGAGCAGTTTTGTAGGACTGAGCCCTTAACCTGTGGAACCTGATGCTATCTCCATGGTAGGATACCCAGCTGGAGTCAGAGAATTGCTTGATGGTGTGTAAAAAACCTCTCTCCCCACATTGAAACTGGGTGCAGAAGTCTTATTAAGGGCTTAGGAATTCAACATGAATCCTGGAGGGACACAATGCAACCCATAATAAATAGTACGTGGTTGTAGAAGCACCGAGTGGAAAGGGACATGCGTGTGTCCTCATGAGGGAGGGAGCCTGCGAGCTGTCCTCCTGGTCCTCACTGGGGAGTGGCTGGTTTGGGCTGGTTCTGAGCATCCAGTGCCTGCCAAGGGCTCGCTCAGGTGAGGCTAGTCTCACCGGGCTCTTTCGGCTCCTGCGCTCGTAGCCCCTCTGGTCATTCGGTTCTCACATTTGTGGCCTCTCATCCTTCCTCAACGTTGTGTGACCTTCTGGTTCTGAGTATGTTCTCAGCTCCGTTGGAGGACTGGGCAGCTGCTGCCCTCCCATGGCTGCCTCCTGGTGCGCTGTGAGACCATGTAATGTAGCCCACCGGTCTCTCGCCATCTTCAGCCCTGTCAGCCTTTGGAGGTGGGCCTTCCCTCGGGTGCCTGGGCAAAGGAGTAGGCTCACTGCTCTGCGAGTCACCTAGCCCAGCGGTCGGCAAACTCATTAGTCCACAGAGCCAAATACCAACAGGACAACGACTGAAATTTCTTTGGAGAGCCAAATTTTTTAAACTTAAACTTCTTCTAACGCCACTTCTTCAAAATAGACTTGCCCAGGCTGTGGTATTTTGTGGAAGAGCCACACTCAAGGGGCCAAAGAGCCGCAGTTTGCCGACCACGGTCCTAGACTTACCAAGCGCAAGCGAGGAGTGGGACAGGATCCCCTCGCTATTTGCCTCTCTTTTCTCTCCCCCACTTGCCCACTAGAGGTGCTATCTATGTTTCCCTAGATGAGTGGTTACTTGTTATCTCTCCCTGCAACTTGTAGTAAAAGTCAACCTAGAGAACTCTAAGCAATACTTTTGAGAGTTAAAGGGAGCTTTTGGAATTTAGGGGGGGAAATCTCCCCTAAAACAAAGTGTGGCTTTCAAAATCTGTGGTCTCAATTTTTGAATCATGCATCCCTAGAAGTAAAAAAAAATTGACTATGTGCATAGATACTTGATATACAAGAACATTATATACAGAATGGGGCAAAAGTAGGTGTACAGTTGTGAGTATGTGAAACAGTTTATCCGTGTATTATTATTTATTAACTAGAGGCCCGATGCACAAAATTCGTGCAAGGGGCTCGGCCCTCGCAGCCCCTGCTTCGTCAGCCCCTGCTTCGTCCGGAAGGTTGTCTGGAAGTATGTCCGGAAGGTCTTTTGGCTGTTGGGTCTAATTAGCATATTATGCTTTTATTAATATAGATTATCATATAATTTTCCATACGAACAACTGTATACCTACTCTTGCCCCACTTCTGTATACAGTCTTAGAATTACATACATTTAATACTGTACAGTGCCATACATGCTTTATCAAACATACATCAAAAAACAGACATTTAAGGGCTAAGATAAAAATGAAAATAGAAGTGCTAATATTTTCTTCCTGCACCCCAGAGAGTTGTCTTGGGAGCACCCCACTTGGTTTTCTTTTTTACAAGCTATAAGAGAGGGTTTATTTAGAAAGTTACCGAGGTAGGAAAAGTGAGTCAGCTGGGCGTGGGATAAGGAAACAAGTTACAGAGGCAACAGAAGGGCCCTTGGAGCTTAGGAGAAAGAGAGAAAGGTGAAGGTAATGCTTCTGGGGGGGGAAGGAGAGGAGGAAGAGAAAGGTGAAGGTAATGCTTCTGGGTGGGGGGAGAAGAGAAAGGTGAAGGTAATGCTTCTGGGTGGGGGAAGGAGAGGAGGAAGAGAAAGGTGAAGGTAATGCTTCTGGGTGGGGGGAGAAGAGGAGGAAGAGAAAGGTGAAGGTAATGCTTCTGGGTGGGGGGAGAAGAGGAGGAAGAGAAAGGTGAAGGTAATGCTTCTGGGTGGGGGAAGAAGGGAAGGAAGAGAAAGGTGAAGGTAATGCTTCTGGGGGGGAAGGAGAGGAGGAAGAGAAAGGTGAAGGTAATGCTTCTGGGTGGGGGGAGAAGAGAAAGGTGAAGGTAATGCTTCTGGGTGGGGGAAGGAGAGGAGGAAGAGAAAGGTGAAGGTAATGCTTCTGGGTGGGGGGAGAAGAGGAGGAAGAGAAAGGTGAAGGTAATGCTTCGGGGGGGGGGGAAGAAGGGAAGGAAGAGAAAGGTGAAGGTAATGCTTCTGGGGGGGGGAGAAGAGGAGGAAGAGAAAGGTGAAGGTAATGCTTCTGAGTGGGGGAAGAAGGGAAGGAAGAGAAAGGTGAAGGTAATGCTTCTGGGGGGGAAGGAGAGGAGGAAGAGAAAGGTGAAGGTAATGCTTCTGGGTGGGGGGAGAAGAGAAAGGTGAAGGTAATGCTTCTGGGTGGGGGAAGGAGAGGAGGAAGAGAAAGGTGAAGGTAATGCTTCTGGGTGGGGGGAGAAGAGGAGGAAGAGAAAGGTGAAGGTAATGCTTCTGGGTGGGGGAAGAAGGGAAGGAAGAGAAAGGTGAAGGTAATGCTTCTGGGGGGGAAGGAGAGGAGGAAGAGAAAGGTGAAGGTAATGCATCTGGGTGGGGGGAGAAGAGAAAGGTGAAGGTAATGCTTCTGTGGGGGGACGGAGAAGAGGAGGAAGAGAAAGGTGAAGGTAATGCTTCTGGGTGGGGGGAGAAGAGGAGGAAGAGAAAGGTGCGGGAGTGCTCCTGAGAGGGAGAGCTCGCCTAGCACACCCCACTTTGGAGGCCACTCTTCTGTTGTCTTGCAAGGAATTAAAAAAAAGGCCGAAACCGGTTTGGCTCAGTGGATGGAGCGTCGGCCTGCGGACTGAAGGGTCCCGGGTTCGATTCCGGTCAGGGGCATGTACCTTGGTTGCGGGCACATCCCCAGTGGGAGGTGTGCAGGAGGCAGCTGATCGATGTTTCTCTCTCACCGATGTTTCTAGCTCTCTATCCCTCTCCCTTCCTCTCTGTGAAATATCAATAAAATATATTTAAAAAAAAAAAAAAGGAGTTTGGCAGCCAAAGTGGAGCAATGACCTAGTTGCTCTCATTGGAGTCCTCCTTTCTCTGAAGCATGGAAACCTGTTAGATGGGTGGAGAGCCACAGACTACGATGATTTAAGTGGAAAGAAAGACACACCAGTTTAATATATATTCAAAAGTACGTGAGAACTGTGCCATGGGCTGCTCTGATCGCCAAGGCCGGAGAGCCAAAACAAGCTGCCTCTTTGTGACACACCACATTCCCTGTGTCGTCACTTGAAGACCGAGGGGTTCAGGTTGTCCCCTACCTCCCTGGGGCAGCAGGACAGCTGGGGCATCTGTCAGCAGAAGCATGTGAGCACCAGACTGTGTCTATATGTCGGGGTGGGAGCCGCCAGGGGGTGGATGTGGAGCAAGGTGAGAAAGACTAAGTCCTATATGCTGGGAATAAAAAGGACAGGGAATCCGACTCAGGGCTTAGCTGTGATGACGCTGTCCCAGAGGCTGACCAAGTCCTCCTTTTGAATAGAGTATCCAATTGCATGGAAGTCCCCGAGTCAGGATGCCAGTCCTGATTATAGAGGCAGAAATAGAAACTCCTTCTAAGGCTAGTCTGTCTCACATGGGCACATTTGAGAACTCAGGGGAATAGATTGTAGGAGTGCTGTCCTGCCTCTCAGTGAAGACCTAGGTAGGCAGCCCTGGCCGAATTGGCTCAGTGGTTAGAGTGGGAGGCAACCCATTGGTGTGTCTCTCTCACATCGATGTTCCTCTCTGTCTCTCCCTCTCCCTTCCACTCTCTCTAAAAATCAATGGAAAAATATCCTCGGGTGAGGATTAACAAGATAATACTAAAAGAAGAAATAAAAATAAAATTTCTAGGGCTGTTTAGCTATCTAATTAACCTTAAGCTTAATTTAGCTTCTGTATATAAAAATGTTTAACATCGTCATTAGGAAAATGACCAAAGAGTTTCTTATTGTGTCTAGCTATACTGTCACATCACCAGCGCCCCTGAAGTGGCGGCTCTCCACTTCCACAGTATTTACACCCCCGGGTGGTGTTCCTCGCACTACATTTACATGTTTAGTAGGAAGCTCTTGAAAACCTGACCATTTTAGAAATCAGAAGTGCATCTCCGATCCTGAGACTGCAGGCTGTGTAACAGATGGTAGAAAGAAATATTTATAGGAAATCTGTTGCGTGGGAGGGAGGACATTTCTCACTGTTGCTTAGCGTTGAACTTGCAGTTGCTGCCTATCGGACCTGCAGGCACAAACCTGTCGAAGGCTGTGTGAGCCCTGACCGGTCCTCCTCACAGCAGACAGCCGCCACCTTCTGTTACTAGTCTGGGTACCAGGGTTTTTCTCAGCCAGCCCCCCTCACAGTGTCCTCCAGGAAATGTGCTTGGTTCTCCCAGGAGCATCACAGCTGAAAGCGACAGCCGAATGGCTGGCGCTGGCTCACAGAGCTGGCAGCAGGCAGGCGGGTGAGCGAGGGGATGCTGGGACAGGCGGTGAAGCTGAGGTTTGGAGATCATCTTGCCTGGGTGTTTCTGAAAGGACAGATCCATGGGGAGCATCACAGTGAGTGGCTTGGGTAGCAAAGGGCAACGGTGACCTGAGGAGAAGGGAGGTACCTCCTCTTACTACTACCATTTTTACAAAAACCTGTCCTGCTTATTGTTAGTAAAAGGTTTCAAAACTAAAATGCAGAAAAAGGCACATTTTTATAAAGTATGACGCAAGCAAATGATATGGTCTTCCTGCCCCCACAGATTGGTCTTCAGGTCTCCTCCCCGGCTCTCAGTGCAGACCCTGGTGGGCTCCGGCTGCGTGGGAAACACTGCCACCTGCTGGGCCTTTAGAGAATGTTAGCAGACCCTGCCGGTCAAATCCAGCCCGGTGCCCTCTATGTCTGTCAGCACCTCAGCCTCTGGAGCTGGCTTTTCCAGTGGCTCCAGGGAGGAATTACTCAACTGGCCAGAATATAGAGAAAATCAGTTAGGCTCTTTTTTTAAAAAAAAAAAACCTTTAAGAGAACTGTATTAAATTAAAATTCCAATACTTGCTTCCTGAAATGACCTAATTTGCCCTACATATATATTACCTCCACAACCCAATAGCATTGGATTAAATCAGAAAAACTATCCTTTTCCTAGCTTTACCCTTACCAGCTGTGGCACATGGCAGGGGGTGGGGGTGGTGGTGGTGGTGGTGGTGGTGTGGGGGAAGGGAGCCTCGATTTAATAGTTATCTATCCCGCCGAAACCGGTTTGGCTCAGTGGATAGAGCGTCGGCCTGCGGACTGAAGGGTCCCGGGTTCGATTCCGGTCAAGGGCATGTACCTTGGTTGCGGGCACATCCCCAGTGGGAGGTGTGCAGGAGGCAGCTGATCGATGTTTCTCTCTCATTGATGTTTCTAGCTCTCTATCCCTCTCCCTTCCTCTCTGTAAAATATCAAATATATTTAAAAAAAAAATCTGGCACATAGTAGGTGCTCAGTAAATAGTGGATCTTACTATTTTTTAAACATATATTTTTATTGATTTCAGAGAGGAAGGGAGAGGGAGAGAGAGATAGAAACATCAGTGATGAGAGAGAATTAGCATGCCCCACACCGGGGATCCTAGTTCATAGGTCGATGCTCAACCACTGAGCCACGCCAGCTGGGCGGATCTTACTATTATTAATTTGGTTCTAAAATTCTGTGAAACCTAGAAAAGTGGTAACATATTAACCCAGTACTTTTGTCAGAGAATGTTTTTCAGATGAACTTTGCTCTCTTCGGCTAAGGTCCAGTCCTAAGTGAAACACAGATCATGGGACTATTCTGTCCCAGCCCTACCTGCTCTGTTATTCCAAGGTTACCCTGCTGCACCAACCTGGCTTTCCTGAAAAAACAACCACAAAACACTCCCCAACACTCAGGCACACTAGGAATTCTACCTGAATGTGCCCAGAACTACAGTTAACACAGTGGAGGGGGAAAAAGGTGATAAATAATTTTTTTCTTAGGCCCTTGCAGTCTGCTTCGCCTTTGGCACTTCCATCCCCTATTTCTGGCCTTAGAATTTTAACTGAAATCACTGAAGAAAGTTCAGATGTGATTCCCCAGAACATTGCGGGGGGCGGGGGGAGGCTTAGAAATATATTGAAGCAAAGTAAAAAAAAACCCACAAAAATAGAAAGGCCACGTAAGGGAAAGTCCTTAGATTGTGGGTAGGGGTGAGGAGTGGGAAAGGGGCTGTGAGAGGTGAGAAGGGCTTCTGTTAGGAAACTCTTAGCTAAACATCACTAAGACACAGAGAGAAGAACAGAGGAGGGGAGAGAGAGAATAAAGATCCTAGAGGTGACAAATGACTTCTTGAACCCAGTCCTCCTTCCACAAAGCCTTCCTCCCCTCCCCCTCTCTGCTAGACTTGGGCTGGGGGTATGGAGCATGACCGGATGTGGCTCCTCTGTAGGAAAGCATGGGCCGCCCAGGCCGGTGTGGCTCAGTGGTTCAGTGTCCTGCACACCAAAAGGTTTCAGGTTCAGTTCTCCGTCAGGGCTCATGCCCAGGTTGGAGGCTTTTCAGGGAGCATTTGGGAGGCGGCTGATCCATGTTTCTCTTTCACATCTACATTCTTTTCTCTTCCTCTCTCTAAAAATCAATAAAAAAATTTTTAAGCAAATTAGGTTAATTGAGAAATTAAATCATTTGTGTATGGCAACAGCAATCAAACATGAGATCACAACATTATGAGAGCAAAAAATTTGAATCAGGTCATTCAAAAGATAAGAAACTGTGCCAAGAAGAACAAAAACAATCTCGCCCTGGCTGGTGTTTCTCAGTGGTTAGAAATCAGCCTTCTCACTGAAGGGTTGAGGGTTCAATTCCCAGTCAAGGGCATGTACATGGGTTGCGGATTCTCTCTGCCCCCTGTTGAGACAGGTACAGGAGCCAACCAGTTGATGAGTCTCTCTCACATTACTGTTTCTCTCTCTCTCTCTCTCTCTCTCTCTCTCTCTCTTTCATTCTCTCTCCCTCCCTTCTACTCTCTGAGAAAATATCCTTAGGTGAGGATTAAAAAAAGAAAAAAGAAAAACCAATCTTGAGTAAGAATAAAGTTAGAAGATGTAAATTACTAATTTTTAAACTATCATAATTAAAATTATGTGGTCTCGTGAATGGGTAGACAAATAGACCAAAATAATAAAATAGAGTTCTCAAATAGAACCACACTATATAATCCTTTCATTTGCAACAAAGGTATAACGCAATACAGCAGGGAAAGGGGAGGGTCTTTTCAGTAAATGGTGCTGACCCATTGGCTATTCAAATGGAAAAACCTTGACACCTACATCACACCAAACACAAAAATTACACAAAACCATAGGCCTCAATGTGAAAGGGAAAACAAACAAGCTTACAAAAGATAACAAAAGAAACATAGACTATCTCCTTGATTTGGGGATAAAGATTTCTTTAACAAAAAGCACTACCCTATAATAAAAAAGATTGGTACTCCATATTTTATTAAAATTTAAAACTATCTATATATATAAAAGCCTAAGCAACCATCGCAACTGGAACAACCGAACAGATGACAGAACAGGCTGGCTGCGTGGGCCAACCAGGCTGGCAGGGGGGTTAGTGAGGAACGACCAAACAACTAAACAGAGGGCTGCGTGGGGCGACCAGGCTGGCAGGGGGGTTAGTGAGGGACGACCAAATGACTGAACAACAGGCTGTGTGGGGCGACCAGGCTGGCGGGGGGGGGGGGGGGAGTTAGGGGTGACCAGGCTGGCGGGGCGGGGCATTGAGGGGTGACCAGGCTGGCAGAGAGGGGCGACCAGCCAGCGGGGGTGGGGGAGTTAGGGGCGACCAGGCCGGTGCAGGGCGGGGGGGCAGTTGTGGGTGACCAGGCCATCAGGGGGGCAGTTAGGGGTGATCAGGCAGGCAGGCAGGTGAGCAGTTAAGAGCCAGTGGTCCCGGATTGTGAGAGGGATGGCCGACTGCTGGTTTAGGCCTGATCCCTGTGATTGGGTCTAAACCTGCAGTCGGACATCCCCCGAGGGGTCCCGGATTGGAGAGGGTGCAGGCTGGGCTGAGGGGATCCTCCCACCCCCGGTGCATGAATTTCATGCACTGGGCCTCTAGTTTTTTATAAAATAGCACCATGAAGGCAGTGAAAAGACAAGACACAGAGTGTGAGAATACAATTGCAGTCCATATGACTGATAAAAAATTCACATCCGGAATAAGAAAAAGACTACCCAAAAGAGAAGTAGGCCAAAGACGGACAAGAAATTCTCAAAAGAGAATAAATACCCAGGTGTCCAATGAGCCTTTAAAAAGGCGCCAGCTTTTGCAGGTGCCTTTGTCATCTGCTGAAGGGTCTTGGAAAACAAGGGTCAATGGCTTTTCTCTCCTCCGTAGATCTGCCGCCCACAATTTGAAATGACATATTGCTCAGTCTTCACATTCAGGGCAGTTTCAAGTGAGATGTATGTAATTCCTTTCCTCTAACAGCATGTTCCACTATCTTCTCTCTGTCTCATAATTATCTATGTTTAAGGGAATTTATGGAGCCTGATGAATAGCTTAACTTTTTTTTGTTTGTTTGTTTGAGCTCCCAGATGTTCAGACCCGCTTCCAACTTGTAGTTGACATTCCCAGCCCTTCACCAGAGCGGATTGGTAATTTTCTAACATTCCTATTTCCTGCTGAGAAACAAGAAAACAGCAGTGTGTCCCAAAGGATGGTATGCGTGAGCCCTGAGGCTGGAATCTCCATTTTAGGGAAGTGTTTACAAGGCTGTACAGCTCTGAAAGGAAATGGGCCTGTGCTGTCTCCTGAAAATCCCAGATAAAGACTCTGAGAGCCCACCCTAAGTATTTGCTGCAGATTTTTGCTGCATTCCTCAGCAGTGTGGGCTGTGTAGGAAGTTCATTTTGACTGTAAAATATATCCAAGTGAAAGTGTATGGAACAGATCTGTTAAAAAGACAGACAAAAATAAAGGAAGTGAGGGAGAAAAGGAGAGAGGTTAAGGGCAAATAGTTCTCTTGCAAAAAGATCTCTTCAGTGTAATTGAATTTTTTATTAAGAAAATATTCAAACATATAAAAAATAGAGGAAATAGTGTCATGAACCATCACGTACCTGCCATCCAACAATTGTCAACCATCACGTACCTGCCATCCAACAATTTTGTCAATCATTTTCACCTATCTGCTCTTCTTTATTTGCTCTAGAGCTGGGATTGGAAAATTTTGCCCCATGAACTAAATCCAACTTGCCTCCTGTTTTTGTAAATAAAGTTTTATTGGAATACAGCTACACTCATTCACTTACGTATTATCTGTACCTGGTTCCACGCAAAGCTGAGTAGTTGTGACTAAAATTTTATAGCCAGAGGAAGCCTAAAATATTTGCTATGTGGCCTTTTACAGAAAAAGTTGCCAGTCCCGACACTAGAGTATTTTAAAGCAAATACTAGACATCATATAATTTCATCTGTAAATGCTTCAATATGAATCTCTAACAGATAAGAGCTCTATTAAAGCCATATTCATCACAGAGTGATTATATCTAACAAAATTAATAACATCTTAATTTCATCTATCACCCAATCTGTGTTTAAAATTCCTCTACTATCAAAAAAAGAACTCTTGCCCTAGCCGATTTGGCTCAGTGGATAGAGCATCAGCCTGTGGACTGAAGGATCCCGGGTTCAATTCCGGTCAAGGGCATGTACCTTGGTTGCAGGTTCCCCGGCCCTGGTCAGGTATGTGAAGGAGCAACCAATTGATGTGTCTCTCTCACATCAGTGTTTTTCTCTGTCTCTCCCTCTCCCTTTCACTCTCCCTAAAAAAAAAAATCCATGGAAAAATATCCTCGGGTGAGAATTTAAAAAAAAAAAAAGAAAACTTTTTTTTATAGTTGGTGTTCTCATATCTTGATCTAAATAAGGTTCACACATTGCATTTGCTTAGTATGTCTCTTAAGTGTTCCCTTACCACCCCCATACTTTCTTTTGATGACATTTATTTGTTGAAGAAACCGAATAATTTGTCCTGTAGAATCCCCGCTTTCTGGATATAGCTGGTTGCAACCTCGCGGTGTCATTTAACATGACCATGGTGCATTTGTTAGTCTGGGCCACATGAGGTGACGTGGAACTTCTCCTTGCCCTCCCGCGAAGGTGTGTGGAGAGATGTGGCTGAGCAATCTCTCTACCAGACCTGGGGCTGCCACTCTGGGGCAAGGAGGAGTGTCCATTTTAGCTACATTTAAGGCTCTTGTAAGTCCTCTTAACTGTTGAAGCTTATGTTGCACAAGGGGTGAGAGAAAATCGTGTAACTAGGAGGAACATCAGTAGAGTGATAAACCTAAGAAACAGAATGCTACCTAGAGTGAGTCACCATTTATGCAAATTCAAAGTACAGAACAAATAAAAACGACTCTGCCTACTGGACGAGGACCCAGGCCTTCCCGGGACCTATGGCGAACCCAGGAATGCGTGCCCTGGGGGGAGGCAGGGACAGAAGAGACCCCTGAGGAAGGGAAAGGCCAAGCCCCAGACAGTAGGCAGGGCACTGAGCCTTGTGGCGGGTCGCCCTGAACTGGAGATAATGGTTAACTCAGCTCTGCATCAAACAATCAACCGACTGGGAGGGACTCTTGTCCTTAAGAGAGACTAGACTGTGTGATTGCCAAGAAAAGCCAAGTGCTCGTTTTGGAGTGATTTGCCAGTGTGTGCGTGTATGTGTGTGTGTGTGTGTGTGTGTGTGTGTGTGTGTGTGTTTAAGTGGTGAGCAGATCTGTCCCCCTCTAGCTGGTGAGACTGAACTGAAATGGACCTCCACTGCGTGGCCACCCTGTCCCTCTAGAGCAGCCGTGGGCAAACTACGGCCCGCGGGCCGGATCCGGCCCGTTCGGCTGTTCTATCTGGCCCGCGGAGCCGAAAGAGCGGAGGGTTCTCTTGCTCTCCCCTCTGCTCCTTTACTTTGAATTTATATTAGTTCACACAAACACTCCATCCATGCTTTTGTTCCGGCCCTCCGGTCCAGTTTAAGAACCCATTGTGGCCCTCGAGTCAAAAAGTTTGCCCACCCCTGCTCTAGAGTGACAATGGCTCAGCAGAGTGGCCTTCCCTAGCAGGGAGCAAGACCTCGGAAGAGACCTGAGAAACACAGCGGTCAGGGGCACAGTTTCCTGGGGAGGGATAGGAGCTCTGGACCAGGGGATGGGGAAAAGGCAGCTCCCTGGAAAAAGGGGAGTTTGGACTACAAAGACAAAGACTGCAGTTGGGAGAGAAAGCAACTCCACAGGACAACCTTCTTTTGAAGGCCTCGGTCTGCAGCTGTTAGGGATTGAATTGAGTCTCCCCCAAAAAAGATATATTGGAGTCCTAACCCCTAGTCCCTCAGAATATGACCAGATTTGGAGATAGGGCCTTTACAGAGGTAAGCAAGTTAATATAAGGTCACTGGGAAGGGCCCGAATCCCAAATGACTAATGTCCTTACGAAGAGGAAATGAGAGACCTGCACAGGGAGAACACCATGTGAAACTTGTCCTTGTGTTGTCACAGGCCAAGCCTCTAGGAGAAAAGCCTGGAACAGATCGTTCCCTAGAGCCTTTGGGGGAGCAAAGGTCGTGCTGACACCTTGATTTCGGACTTCTAGTCTCCAGACTTGTGACACAAGAAATGCCTGCTGCTCTAGGCCACCCAGTTTGTGGTACTTTGTGACCACAGCTCTAGGAAATGACCACAGCAACACTTTCCTTGTGTTATTTGAGGGGGTGACAATGTTGTACAGTTAGACCCTCTGCTCCTCCCATGGCGTCCTACTATAGAAGAACCACCTGACCGTCCACAGAAGACCACATCTTGGCCGTTGGAGGAAGACAGACAAGGCAGTCTGCTTGGCCAGAGGCACAGCCCCAGATGGAAACAGGAAGCTGCGGTATCTCAAAAACCATGAGCAGTGCCCAGTGAGAGATGGCAGAACAGCACCCAGGGAGATCACACACACATGTGAGCCCCAGCTGTCTCCTCCCAAGTCACAAACATACTTCTTCTTTCCCTGCAGAAGCGGGAGGAAGAGCTAATTTACAGATCGCAGGCCCGGGTCTTGCTTCAGCAGAAGAGACTAGAGCAGTGAAACCCAGCACTACTCTTGGTGTGTCCCCATCTGTGCTCCCGGGCTGAGGTGGCCTGGGAAGCTCAGGCACCTGAGTAACCACAGGAAAGCCGGGCCACCTCGGAGCCAGTGTTTTCGTTATCTGTTGGGACATAACAAGTCACCCCTAAAACGAAGAGATTGAAAAAGTTTAGTAGATGTTTATTATATCACACAGGGCAGGAATTGGGGAGTGGCTTAGCTGAGTGGTTCTGGCCTGGGGATCTCGCATGAGGCTGCGTCAAGCTACCAGCCAGGCTGCAAGATCCACTTCGAAGGAGGCTCACTCACGTGGCGGGCAAAGCATGTCGGCTGCTGGCGGGGGCCTTGGTTCTCGCCCACACGGACTTCTCTGCAGGGCTGCTTGAGTGTCCTCTCAACATGGCAGCTGACTTACTTGAGAGCGAATGATCCCACAGAGCGAGGTCGAGCCGCACTGTCTTTTAGGTTATAGCCTCAGATGTTCTGCTCTTTCCGCCTTATCCTACTGTTACACAGTTTATCCCTGTTCGGTGTGGGAGGGTCCGACACGGCACGCATGCCGGGAAGCAAGGCTCATTCCGGGCCTTCACGGAAACTGGCCACTACACCAGTCTCAGCATGGCTCTACCCGGAAGAAGCACGCTGCACATCCAAAAGCACCAAAGAGCAATTGGAGCCTATACTGACGTCTCTAGAAGAGGCAAGGGAGACGGAATTACATTGCAGGGTGCCCAGCAAAAGTTCTAAAGTTCCTCTCCACTCGTCTATTTCCCCAAAGTCACCCTCATCACAGCAACTGCTCTCCAAAATCTCTCTTCTTCTAAACTTACTCGAATCTCCCCATCTCTCCTGTCATCCCTTCACAACCTCGGGTATGTAGATCAAGTCTCTCCTCTTGCCCTGGCCAATTTGGATCAGTGGCTAGAGTGTCGGCCTGCGGACTGAAGGGTCCCAGGTTCGATTCCGGTCAAGGGCACATGCCCAGGTTGTAGGCTCAATCCCCAGTAGGGGGTGAGCAGGGGGAAGCCGACCAATGATTCTCTATCATCATTGATGTTTCTATCTCTCTCTCCCTCTCCCTTCCTCTCTGAAATCAATTTAAAAAAAAAAAAAGTCTCTCCTCTTTATCTTGGAGCCCCAAGCACCAGTTAGGCAGCCATAGACACTGAGTGGGACACAGAGAATAGAGGAAGGGGGAAGGTGGGACGAATATGTTAACATTTTGTGTCTGTATCACATTTATGTCCTGAGCACCTGGTACAGTGTCTAGAGCAGCGGTGGGCAAACTACGGCCCGCGGGCCGGATCCGGCCCATTCGGCTGTTCTATCCGGCCTGCGGAGCCGAAAGAGCGGAGGGTTCTCTTGCTCTCCCCTCCGCTCCTTTACTTTGAATTTATATTAGTTCACACAAACACTCCATCCACGCTTTTGTTCCGGCCCTTCGGTCCAGTTTAAGAACCCATTGTGGCCCTCGAGTCAAAAAGTTTGCCCACCCCTGGGACTCTAGAGCATAGTAGGTGTTCAATGAATGTTGTTGAATTAGCAGATGGAGGCATTTAACAAATTCTAAATGAAAATGCTGGTGTTCAGTGGTATTGCTATAGCAACAAGTTTTCATATGGAAAACAAAAGTGAGACGATATTTACTATGTTGTTTTAAAATATTCATGACAAGGACGTGATGTTGCTACTTGTCTATGTATGTACTCTGTGTGTGCTCTTCTGAATAAGCCTCTTGAAAGTGGGGTCCGTGTTTTCTTCATCATTATATCTCCAAAGACTGACAATGCCTGGGTTGGGTTAGGAAAGAGTTTTGTCAGTAATTTACTGAACACTTACAACATATGCCAGGTACTTCTCTAGGGTCGATATGTATATTAACTCACTTGATTCTCATAGAAACTTAACGAGGTAGGTTATAGTATTATCATTCCCATTGTCCAGATGAGAAACTGAGGCACAAAGGGTTCAACTTACTGGAGGGCACAAAGCAAGATCTGGGATTTGGACCAGGGTGGTCTTGTCAGTCTGTGACCACCTTTTCTACCACATCCACAGACTTGGTGGAATTAAAATCCAATGAGGAGATCTATTGGACCTCTTGCGGGGAAAGCCTGTGAATTTATACCAAGCACATCTAGAGAAACACTGAGGAAGTCTTGGAAACCACCAGTGCGCTCTAAGGTGACTCATGGAGGGAAGAGAGGAAGTTGGTTTAGAGAAGGATGACATGTATCTGAAACATTAATGAACACACAGAGGATTTATTAGGGTCATGAAAATACACTGCAGTATACTATAATGATGGATACATGTCATTATACCTTTGTCTAAACCAGGGGTGGGCAAACTTTTTGACTCGAGGGCCACAATGGGTTCTTAAACTGGACCGGAGGGCCGGAACAAAAGCATGGATGGAGTGTTTGTGTGAACTAATATAAATTCAAAGTAAAGGAGTGGAGGGGAGAGCAAGAGAACCGGATAGAACAGCCGGATCCGGCCTGCCGGCCGTAGTTTGCCCACGGCTAAAAACCCACAGAATGGACTTTGGGTGCTAATGATATGTCAACGCAGGCTCATCGCTTGTAACAAAAGCACCGCTCTGGTGGGGAGTGCCGGTAACGGGAGGCTGGGCATGTGTTGGGCAGGGGATCGATAGGAAATCTCAATACCTTTCTCTTTTGCTGTGAACCTAAAACTGCTCTCAGAAAATAATTATCAGCAGGGAAGAACAAAAATCACGAACACAAAGAATGCCAAGCAGCTTTGTCCACATTAACATTAAAGCAGAAACCCGGCTGGAGCGGGGCCTTTCCACCTGGCCCCCGCCTGCTGTGACGCGGCTGGGTGCCTGAATGACTGGGTCCATCGAAGGTGCAAGAGCTCCGGTCATCACCAAGCTCTGGGATGTTGGATTGTGTTTATTCTCATCTGGATGTCAATGTTTGGGGGATATTGAAAAAATCACCATGGAAACCAGGAAGCAACACTTCTATTTGGGGCACCCACTAATGGAAAGTTTTATAAAGTCAGTAACACAGCGTATGCTTCAGCCATGGGGTTTGCAGCATCTCTCCCACGTTACGCAGTTAATGTCCGCGTTGTTTAGCACCACGTAAGCGTACTTTTTGCCCTCAGGATTTTGTAACTACATAACAGTTGGGGAGGTTGAAAGCAATGAGACCGTAATGGTTTCCCAAACAAGTAAAGAGGGTGCACGGCTGAGGCTTGCAAGCAGAGCTATGGGAATGGGAGGCGGGTGGCACAGGGAGGATCTAGGCTGGCGTGGGGAAGCATGGGTTTGAATTTCTGTTCTGCTGTGTACACTCTGTCTTTCCACAGGGCACTTAACCGCTCCGAGTCTTACTTTCCTCCTCTGGAAGGTGAGAGGGTTGCCCTAGACAAGTCTAGGTCCTACTCTCGATTCCAATAATTACAGGCTGTTGTTGTTCCTTGTGATTAAGCCCCTATCCCAGTGGTCGGCAAACTCATTAGTGAACAGAGTGGCAAACCTCAGCTCGGACCACTGCCCTAGGCAATCCTTAAGGACCCGCCCAGGGGGAGGTCTGAATCCTCAGGACCGCGGTGGGTGCAGTGAAGGTTATGGTGTCAACGCCCACAGGGTTAACACACAGTGAACACCACGTGCAGTTTCGGCTTGCAGAGGCAGCTCGCACACTCGCAGACGTGGAGTCATCTGCAAAGGAAGCAGCCCCCAAATGTGCTCGTGCTCGCAGCGTGTGAGGGTGGGGTGGGGGAGACAGGAGCTTGTCTCTGATGGGCGGTCCACCCTGCCCAAGCACTGACCGGTTTTCCCTTTGCCCCATTTCCATGAGCCCTTTATTCCTCTTTATTGTGTGTATTTTTCTAAACACCTTAAATCCTTCCATGGATTGAAGTGGGGTATAAAATATTTTGAGCCCTTTGGATGATGATATTTTCTCCCATTATTCTTTTGTTTTCCCACCCATTTTTTTTCTGGCCTCAGATTTTCCTTTCCACTCTTATATCAGCTTCATTTTTTTTCTTACCCATCATCCAGCTCTTTGGTCTTCCAGCTATTTGAGAACACGCCTGCGGGGTCTTACCCTCCTCTTCAAATGGCTTGTTGAATAATTCCTTCCAGCCACTCAACTTCTCTCCTTAGGGGGGTCCTACAAACACAACCTGTTCTGTCCTAATTACGTTTCCAGAGGTATCGCTCCCTTCATAGACCAGGTGTGGCCCTGCCTGGCTGGCCCACTGGTCAGAGTGGGGTTTGTTGATCTGGACAGAATTCCAGGCTCTGGACATGACTCCAAGTCCTTGGTTAAAAAGTCCCTCTCTCTTTACCAGTCATGAGACAAATTGATGTCGTGTGCCTTCTAATATGATGCCCTGAAAAGAGCACATGTCATTTTTGTGGTATTCCTGCCCACAACACATAAATCATGAAGAAACATCAGACAAACCCAAATTGAGGGGCATGCTGTCATGTATCTGGCCTGTGCTCTTTAAAAACATCAACATCATGCCCTGGCTGGGTAGCTCAGTTGGTTAGAGCATCATCCCCATACGCCAAGGTTGCAGGTTTGACCCCAGATCAGGGCACATACAAGAATCAACCAATGAATGCATAAATAAGTGGAACAATAAATTGATGTCTCTCTTTCTCTCTCTCTCTCTCTCTCTCTCTCTCTCTCTCTCTCTCTCCCCCCCTTCCTTTCCTCTTCCTCTCTCTCTAAAATTAATAAATAATTTTTTAAATGTTAGTGTCCTAAAAGAGAAACTCTCTAGACGGAAAGAGACTACAGGGACATGATAACTGAATGCAGCGGTGATCCTGGTTTGGATGCTGGACCTATAAGTGACGTAATTGGGACAATCAGTGAAATTTGGTGTCTGTGGAATAGATGGTATCCTATATAATAAAGATGTAATATGCAAATTGACCCTCACGCTGTCACACAAGATGGCCACCCCCATGTGGTCAAAGATGGCCACCACAAAATGGCCAGCAGGGGAGGGTAGTTGTGGGCGATCAGGCCAGCAGGGGAGGGCATTTAAGGGGGACCAGGCCTGCAGGGGATGGCAGTTGTGGGTGATCAGGCCAGTAGGGGAGGGCAGTTGGGGGGGATCAGGCCAGCAGGGGAGGGCAGTTGGGGGTGACCAGGCCTGCAGGAGAGGGCAGTTAGGGGCAACCGGGCTGGCAGGGGAGGGCAGTTAGGGGCAACCAGGCTGGCAGGGGAAGGCAGTTGGGGGTGACCGAGCCAGCAGGGGAGGGCAGTTTGGGGGTTACTGAGCCAGCAGGGGAGGGCAGTTGGGGGCAATCAGGCCGGCAGGGGAGCAGTTAGGCATCGATCAAGCTGGCAAGGGAGTGGTTAGGGGCAATCAGGCAGGCAGGCAGGCGAGCGGTTGGGAACCAGGAGTCCCAGATTGTGAGAGGGATGTCCGACTGCCGGTTTAGGCCTGATCCCACAGTCGGACATCACCCAGGGATCCCAGATTGGAGAGGGTGCAGGCTGGGCTGAGGGACACCCCCCCCCCCAGTGCACGAATTTCATGCACCGGGCCTCTAGTTATTGAATGAGTGTTCATTTCCAGATTGTCATGGTCATACATAGTTATATGGGAGCATACCCTTCTACGTGGGAAATACGCACTCAAATATGAAGTGGAGAACAGTCCCTCTGCCTTTCAATGCAGGATATCAGTAAACAGGGTAAGAGGATGAGCTTTAGAATCCAATATACCTGCCTTGCAGCCCAGGCCAAGTCTCAGTTTCCTTATCTGTAAAGTGGAGCTAAACTGCCCACTACAAAGGGTATTTTAAGAATTCGATGACAGCATAAGGAATATAGTCAATAATATTGTGATAACCACGTACGGTGCCACGTGGGTCCTAGACTTACCAGAGGGAACACTGTAAGTTGTATAAATGCCGAATCACTATGCTGTACACGTGAAACCAATTGATATTGAATGTTAACTGTAATGGAAACAATTTTTTAAAGACTTTGATGAGATAGTGTTTTCAAGAGCTTAGCCTGGTGCCCGGCACTGGCAAGCCCTCCGTAAACGTTAGCTGTCTTTATTGCCCACACGTGTTCCAAGAGGGGGATCAACTTTCATTGTACTAACCACTGGCTGCGTGACTGGGAC
Source organism: Plecotus auritus (assembly GCF_963455305.1). Taxonomy (NCBI): domain Eukaryota; kingdom Metazoa; phylum Chordata; class Mammalia; order Chiroptera; family Vespertilionidae; genus Plecotus; species Plecotus auritus. The sequence continues at coordinate 34,193,066 of NC_137770.1, read as the reverse complement.
CCTCCCAGAGTCTCTCCTGGCGGCTCTGCTTTGAGAATATGTCACCATCATCGTGGGCATGGCTGCCTTTGGGACTAGTCCCTGGTCAGAATTCTCTTTGGCCTGAATTCAGATTCCCAAGTTCAAGTGTCCAAGTCTGAGGGAAAGCTCCCAGCAGGAGCCTTGCTCGTTGATGACCCGGGCTTCCTGTTCCTGTGGTGGAGCGCTCAAGACTAGCTTCTATCTCTTTCCTGGACAGCCTGGGGCTTGATTGGATTTCCTCTTGGCCTCCGGAGGGCTTGACTCTGCATCCGGAGGGGGCCCATCTAAACCTCCTCCTTTCAGAAGACTTGGAAAGCTGCCAGTTCCTCCTGGCCAGTGGCTTCTTCCTCAAAGCTAGCCATCAGTTTCTCTTAAATGTGGGCAGCACGGATCGGAGGTGCAGGTGGGAGGCCAGGCCCTGAGGGCCCTGGTGTGTAGCCACGGGGAGGGGACGTGGCATCTTAGAGGTGTCGTTTGGGCCCTCCTCTGCTTCATCACCTGAAGTGCCTGTTCAGGAAATCACTGAGGATGGGTGTATCACTAGATTAGGGAGGGTGTGTTCGTTTTCCACAGATTTGATAGCAACGCCTTCATTGCAGTTTAAATCTTCACCATCCTTCACCATCTTTATAGGCCCCATCCATCTTGGTCTTTCAAATACAGTATCATTTCCATTAAAAAAAAATGTGAATGAACTCTTGCAGCAAAATTATATAATCATTTATCATCTCCAGGTCTCTGTTGGTTAGGAATTCAGACCAAACCCAGTGAGGACATCTGAGGCTTTAGATGGCAGATGTTGCTGAAGTTGCAGGTTGGAGTCATTCAAAGGCTCCTTCACTCACATGTCTGGTGATTAACCCAGGCCACGCACTAGGGGCTTCACTTGTGGGAACATCCCACGTGGCTTCTCCGTGTGGCTTGAGCTTCCTCAAAACGTGGCTGGCGGCTTCTTTCCAAAGGCAAGTACCTCATGGAAAAGAGAGAGCAGGGTGAAGGCTGTACTGCCTTTGATGACTTAGTGTAACTCCATATATACAGTTGCAAAGAGGTTTATTTTTAGGAATTAGCTCATGAGAATATGGACATAGGAACTTGTACACAAATGTTAATAGCAGTATTACTCATCAGAGCCAAAAAATAGAAACAACCCAAATGTCCAGCCACTTATGCATGGATGAATAAAATGTAGCACATCCATACAATGGAATATTACTCAGCAATAAGAAGGAATGAAGTGCTGACACATGCTACAATACGGAAGAACCGTGAAAACATTATGCTAAGTGAAATAAGCCAGATACAAAATGGCAGATATTACATGATTTCTCTTACATGAATTGGCCAGATCAGGCAACTCCATAAAAAGACAGAAAGTAGGTTAGCGGTTGCTAGAGGCTGGGGGGAGGAAGTAATGGGGAGTGACTGCTAATGGGATTTCTTTTTGTCACAATGGAAATGCTTTGCAATTAGCAGCGAGTGGTGATGGTTGCATCACATAGAGATATACTTTAAAACATTGAGTTGTAGCCGAAACCGGTTTGGCTCGGTGGATAGAGCGTCGGCCTGCGGACTGAAGGGTCCCAGGTTTGATTCCGGTCAAGGGCATGTACCTTGGTTGCGGGCACATCCCCAGTGGGAGGTGTGCAGGAGGCAGCTGATCGATGTTTCTCTCTCATCGATGTTTCTAGCTCTCTATCCCTCTCCCTTCCTCTCTGTAAAAAATCAATAAAATATATTTAAAAAAAAAAAAAAGAAATCAAAAGCCCTGCATGAATTCTCATTTTTAAAAAAAAAAACAAAAAAAAACATTGAGTTGTAAACTGGTGAATTTTGTTATGTGAATTATATCTCAATTTCTTAAAATATTGCACTACCTTAAAACATATATATTGAGTGAACTATTCATCCCTGAAAAAGGTGCAGGTTCAGAGGACTCTGGATCAACTCTAGGTCTTTCTGGATTTTCCTGCTGGCTATGGTTCGTGAGAAAAGTCGGCCTCTAGAGACTGCGGAGCTGGCTCTGTGTGTGAGAAAAGGGCGTGGCTGTGACTTCTCATCTGTGACTGTGCCCCGCTCCCAGCTCTCCTGCTGGATACGGTCAATAGCTGACATTTTAATTACCTTCAGGAGAGGATGTTGGAGAGGGAGGCTTCCACCCTTTTTACTTGGAACTGATTTCTGAGGTGTGTTAGATTCACCAAAGTGTCCTGGGTAGCAAGGCCCAGTCCACCATCCTAATCGTGAGGGGACAGGGGCAGGTGGCAAATACTCGAGTTGGAATTTTATCTCAGGCTTTGGAAGGTTATGCAGAGGTGGAAGCAAACCAGCCGGTGGTATCTGGGCCGTGGTTTAGAGCTGTCCCGAATCCAGAGACATGTGCTCTGTCTGTAGTTGAGACCCTGGTGGGACGGGTGTCAGGAGGGGTGACACACTCCTTGCAGAAGTACATAAGGGGCCCTCGTCAGTCTGGTTGAACAACGGGGCATTTTCAGGGTTTGTCCTTGCAGGCATTTGTCAGCGGAATGAGAAGGGGAGGACGGGCCCTTTAACAGGTTATCTTGTGGGGAAGCAAAGAGATCCAGAGAAACGCTGATTTGGAAAAGGGACAAACCGTGTTTGCGGGAGAGACGTGGTTACAACCAGGGCTGCTCCAAGGCTTTGCTCTCACCGTCAGGTCCCGGCTCTTGGAGGTCAAGACAGACCCACAGTTACAAAGGTGGTTTTGTTTTATTGATTTGCGGGAGAGAGAGAGAGATTGATTTGTTGTTCCCATTTGAGTATTCATTGGTTGATTCTTGTATGTGCCCTGACCGGGGATCAAACCCGCAACCTTGGCATATTGGGAGGACGTTCTAACCAGCTGAGCTACCTGACCGTTCTTTCCAGTAATAACATTTTGCTCTTTCTGGCCCATCTTCCCGGCAGCTTGTTTGCTGCTGCACTGCAGTGCCTGGGTGTTTTTGTGGATTTTGTTTTTGTTTCATTTTAGTAGAAACAGGAGCTCATTACAAGGGCGGTAATTATTCACTCTCCAACTGCAATCAACCAAAGTGCCAAGCAGGGCCACACTTCCGCCCTCCTAGGCCCCTCTGGTCGGGCTGGTTCCTGTGAGGGTGTCTGTGAGGCCTTGGTCTGCTCTGGGCCCCTCATCCTGTAGCCTGAAGCCCAGGGGCCACACCCTCCGGTGACAGATGAGGAAACCAAGCAGAGAATGGGTAACCTGCCCAAAGTTGCACAGCTAATGAGCAGCAGAGCTAGGGTTTGAAGACTGGTCCGTCTGGTTCCAGAGTGAGTTCAGGATTTCCAAAGCCCTAATTCTGGTTTCTAGAGAGCTTTCCTTTTCTAAACCAACTTCACTTTCCCCAGGGCCTTTGTGGGAACAGGAAGCCAACTTCACACTCCACACTACAGTGAAAAGAAGGGCCCTCCAGGGAGGCTGTGAATGCAGACCAGGGACACGTGGGAGGAGGGGACCCCAGGCCGCTCCTGGCAATGTGGTGAGCAGGGTGGTAGGAGGGGGGGTCTGTGCCTCTAAGCGGGTCACCTAAAGTTTCCCTGTAGCCTCTTGACAGGAGGTTGAGGGCTGGCAGAGACAGAAAGGGACCCAGGAATCTTGGAGCAGGAGGAAAACTTGAAGAGTATTCACCCTCTCGTTACAGACAGGGAAACTGAGTCCTGGGAGATTACGTAAAGCATGCCCTGTCTGCAAGCACAACCTGAATCTCCTGGCTTCCACACCATTCAGAAGATGGGCCACTTTCTAAACTTCCTGAGAGGTGATGTAATTGACCACGGACAGGGACCCATCCTCGACTCCACGGGGTCCGCCACATGCAGAAGTGGCAGTGGGCTGTGGATGGCAGGCATTCTGCAAACACTTGTAGGATGAGTGAGTCATGTGCATCTGTGTTTCCCAAACTTGCCTGATGGTAAGAATCATCTGGGGCACGTGTTTAACGTGAGAGCTCCAGTCCTGCCCTTGATACTGTGCTCACTGCTGGTGCAAAACAAAAAACCCAACCAGGTATCACCAACTTTCCATGAACTAAAGGGTGTTCCTTTTTAGTTTTGTTTCTCGCAGGCCTGGACCTGCCCAGATTTTGGGCACTTTTTAACCACTGCCTCCCTCCCTGTATTCTCAGCAGTGTAGACGGCGTCCTCTAGGGGGCAGAAATGAGCTGCTTGTTCTTTATTTGGGCTGAGGCGTCAGACTTCTCCAGGACTTGAAGGAGAAAACACCCAAAGGTAGTTGGAAAGGAAGCAGATCTTAAACACACATGCTTTTCTCACTAGACTGAAATGTGATCTAGAATCCTCTAAGTCTAAGAGACAGAATAGTGATTCAAACAGATCCAGGTTCATGGACTAATGTACAGCATGGTGACTGTAGTTCACAATACTGTACTGTATATTGGAAATTTGCTTAGAGTGTAGATCTGCAATGTTCTCACCACACACACACACACACACACACACACACACACACACACACACAATGGTAACTATGTGAGGTGATGGATGTATTAACTAACCTTTTTGTGGTAATATTTTCACAATATATATGTCTATCAAAGTATCATGTGTATACCTTAAATTTCCACAATGTTATTTCTCAATTATCCTATCTAATAAAGAGGGAATATGCTAATTGATCCTCACACCGTTGCAAAGATGGTAGCGCCCACAGTCAATAAGGAGGGAATATGCTAATTGACTGTCCCACCCTCAAAGATGGTGGTGCCCACAGCCAATAAAGAGGGAATATGTTAATTGACTGCCACACCTTCAAAGATGGCAGCACTGCCGAAACCGGTTTGGCTCAGTGGATAGAGCATCGGCCTGCGGACTGAAGGGTCCCGGGTTCGATTCCGGTCAAGGGCATGTACCTTGGTTGCGGGCACATCCCCAGTGGGAGGTGTGCAGGAGGCAGCTGATCGATGTTTCTCTCTCATCAATGTTTCTAGCTCTCTATCCCTCTCCCTTCCTCTCTGTAAAATACCAATAAAATATATTTAAAAAAAAAAAAAAAAAAAAAAGATGGCAGCACCCACAGCCAATAAGGAGGGAATATGCTAATTGACTGCCACACCTTCAAAGATGGCAGTACCCACAGCCAATAAGGAGGGAATATGCTAATTGACTGCCACACCTTCAAAGATGGCAGCACCCACAGCCACAAGATGGTGGCGCCCAGTCCCCTCAGCCCTGCCGAGCTGTTCTGTGCACCTGCTTCCGGAGTCCCCCAGTCCCCTCAGCTCCCCAGCCGCCCAGGGCCAGCCCGAGACGCAGGCAAGCCTCAGATGTCGGCTGCCCAGCCGCCCAGGGCTGCCCAAGGCTCAAGTAACCAGGGCCGGCCAAGGCTTGAGCTGCTGGCAGTGGCAGCAGCCAAGGGTGATGGGGCGTCGCCTACCCCTGATTGCTGGGTCGCCTCCCGCCTCTGAGGGCTCCCGGATTGTGAGAGGGAGCAGGCCGGGCTGAGGGACGCCCCTTCCAGTGCATGAATTTTCATGCACCAGGCCTCTAGTGTCTTAAAAAGCTGGGGGCGGGGGAGGAAACAAAATAACAGACCCAAGTTCACACCCAGAGTCAGTCTTTGCAACCCCAGCAGGCTCATTCAATTCATCAAGCCTCAGTTTCCTGTTCTTCAAAATGGAAATAATAATAATAATAATGCCTGCTTAACAGGATTGTTGTGGGCCTTACATCATAATTGCTAAAACATGTTTGTTGTTATTATTACCTCAACTTTGCTGCGGCTCTCCAAACAGCACCAGAATATTAAGTCTTCAGGGAAGGTGGGCTCTACTTTCTTCAATGGTTGGCGAAAGCTCTAAAGAGGCGTCAGCCCATCCTTTTCCAGGCTCTGTCCTAGGATGACATTTCACATCCTGGAGACCAATAATATGAACAACACAGAGGCCACAGAGGCCACATTGGATGGAAGGAAACGTGTTGGCTTCCGTAATAACATTAACCCCACTTCCTCCAAGGCCGACCCCGGCTGGCTGCCGGGAGATGCTCAGCATGGAAAGGGGGGCTGATTTCTTGGCTCCCATCCCCCTGGAGTCACCTTCCCTGGGAGATTTCTCCCTAATCTCACTGGTGCCATCAAGGCTAAGGAAGGCTGCACCCCTTCCCCACCCCCCGTGAGAATTTCGCCTTCACTGCCAACCTTGGAGGACCTGGGTTTGATTTTACTGAGGGTATCAGCAACTTTCTTTCCCTTGAGACTTGGGGACTCTCTTCTCTTTAGCTTTACCTAGAGTAGCTTGAGATTTCAGGATCCTTAGATCCTAACCAATCATCATCATCATAGCAGCACCATGTGTTTTGAGCCCTTCCCATGTGCCAAGTACCTATGAATTCTCTCATTCCATCTATAACCCAGTGGATTAGTTCCCATGACCACCTTCATTTTACAGATGAAGAAACTGAGGCACTGGGCGGTCAGGTCACTAGCTCAGAGCCTCATGGGTGGTCAGCGAAGGAGCTGGGGACTAACACCCAGCAGTCGGCCTCCAGAGCTGAACTCCAAATCACTTGGCTGTGAAAGGAGTTGAATAAACACAGACGCTGCCTTCCCACCCCTCCTTTCCGTTGTCGTGATAAAGCCTAAGGTCTCTGATAATACCAGCTTCATCAAAAAGATTGACTGCAGGCTCCTTCCAGCTGGCCCCCAAGGCAGGTCAAGATGTCAGTGACACAGGGAGGAGCCGTCATGCGGGGAGAGAGCTAGCCTCCCACAGCCTGGCACTTAACTCTCTCCCACACGCTTCCGCCCTCCTCGCCCACAGCAGGTCCCCTCCCTGCTTGAGACACAGGGAGATGCTCAGTTCCTGGGCACAGTCCTTTGCAAGGCTCATGCAGAGGAAGAAGGCGTGCGCAGCTCCTTGAGGTGCAGTCAGCTTGCCCCTGGCTGGCACAGGTGGGAAGAGAGACACCTCTGAGCCCTGCCCTAAGCACCAGGGCTGTTCCCTCTTGTCTCACCTTTTCACCTCCTTATTTCTGCACCATTGCGAAGGCACCACCCATGGGCATGTAAAGACACCGTCCCTGCCCTGGAGACTCAGAATCTGGCCATGGCAGTGAGATGAGAGGGAAATTCAGTGCTGAGGTTTCTGGCTTGGTCCTCAGTGAGAGAGAAAAACCCCAACTGTCAACAAACCCCAAACCCATCAACCAAATGATACTGGGAGGCTGCTCGGCAGCCGGGCTGCCTCTGTGGCAAATGAGGTCACAGGACAGCCTGGGCCCAGAAGCCGAGGTGACAGGAACTGAGGATGAGAAGGAGAGGAGGGAGCCTGAGAAGAGGGGTGCTTGGAGTTCAAAGGGAATGAAGCCAGAGTGCGTGGACTCCCAGGGTCCCAGGCTGCTGGGCCTGGCAGGGCCAGGAGGTGAGGAGGACAGAGGGCATGGCGTGGGGAGGATGTGAAGAGAGGGCTTCTGTGTCCCAAGAGGCGGAAAGAAACAATTTGGAAAGAAAAGCAAATGTTCCAGAGAACCCACGAGATCAGGATGTTACATATCCAGACCCGCTGACCCCGGGGGAGGCTCGCCTGGGCCCTGGTCCCCTCACAGGAGTGGTGCGGTGGGGAGGCTGCCGGGGCTGCGGTGACCCAGATTTGTCCATACGAAGCAATTTGCAGAAGAGGCGGAGTGAGGAGGAGCAGGGAGCGGAGACAGTTAAGGAGAGATGTTTAAAGTTTAGTACCAAAGGCTACCTTCTGGAGAAGGCAAAACCGCTGAGGAAGAGATCAGGTCAGTAGTTGCCGGAACTGCAGAGGGGCACGAGGCCTGGACCTGGTCTGTATTTTCATTAAGGTGACGACTACAAAACTGCACACACTTGTCCAAACTTGTTGAAATGTACACTTTAAACGGTTGAATTTTGCTGTATATAAGTTGTGCCTCATTCGCCTGACTTAAAAATAAGTTGGCAGAAGTGTCCAAAGTTACATACTACAACTTAGCTGGGGAAGACAAACAAAAGGCAAAAACTCAGCCTCTTGCCCTGCCAGGCAGCTCGGCCCGTTGGAGCATCGTCCCGATAGACCAAAGTTGTAGGTTCGATCTCCGGTCAGGGCACAAGCCAGAATCAACCCATGAGGCATAAATACAGGGAACAACAAATCGATGTTTCTCTTTATATATATCCCTCTCTTTCTAAAATAAATAAATAAATAATAGTAATGAATAAATAACTTTTAAAAAATTCAGCCTCTGAATTTTTTAGAACAAATATAAACTTTTTATAATTCTCATTCCCAACAATATTAAGAGGAAGACTTTAAATTTGCCAATTAAAGGAAAACGAGTGTCTTCCACTTTAACATAGTGTTATTAGTTGTTCAGCCTCTTTTGAATAAATATTCAGGCCAAGTCCTGCCTGGACTATTTATTATCTGCTCTCTGGGTGTACCTCCTCTTGGTCTCCCCCCCACCCACCATGTACAAGTCTGGGGCAATGGGAGAGGGTGGTTGGCCTGGGTGCTGGACCCTGTGCTGTCCTCTGGTCCGAGGTGGCCTCTCAGTGATGTTCTTCACCCGCCCAATCTGCTGGTGTTATGGTTGAAGTCCTGGCTGGTGGGGCCAATGGCTCACCTGGCTCACTTGTTCTGTCTCAGCCCTGCGGGTTCTGTAGATGCAAATGTGCACCTGTTCGACGTCTCTGTACATTTTCTGTTCTCGAAGGTTGGTCCCCAGGCTCTTAACCCTCAACCTCCTTCTGCCTTCCTGGGGGGCTCTGTGACTTCTAGGTTGTTCCTGGGCCACACTCAAGCCAAGGGGAATTGGGATGGGGCAGGGTGAGGGCTAGGGAACCTCTGCAGTCCCTCTCCCAGGCTAAACATGCCACGTAGGCGTCTCTACTTTGCTGCATCAGCCCCAGGGGGTCTATGGACACACCACTTGGTGACTGTCCCAGGGCAGAAGTGAGCAGTGGGGCGCAGATCTTTCTGTTTCTGGCATGCTCTCAACCTCTGTGCCAGTTGTCAACATCTCGCAGCGCCATTAAGGTCGGACGTGGTGGGAGAGCACTGGCCGGGGCCTCCCCAGCCCCTCCCTCTCTCCCTCCAGATACCAGAGGGTTTGTACTTCCTCTTTGTTTCAAACACTGCCTTTCTGCCCTGTTTTCCTTCTTCCCCGCCCTGTCGATTTTGTTCTAGGTCAGTGGTCGGCAAACTCATTAGTCCACAGAGCCAAATATCAACAGTACAACGATTGAAATTTCTTTTGAGAGCCAAATTTCTTAAACTTAAACTTCTTCCAACGCCACTTCTTCAAAATAGACTCGCCCAGGCCGTGGTATTTTGTGGAAGAGCCACACTCAAGGGGCCAAAGAGCCGCATGTGGCTCGCGAGCCGCAGTTTGCCGACCACGGTTCTAGGTGGTATCCATCTCTCTCCTTCCCTGGGCCAGCAAGCCCCATGGTGCATGCAGTGAGAGGAGATGGCTCACTGAGAATGAAAATACCTTGGGAAGTGTTTCCAAACAGTATCGTCATTACAGCAGGATTTTAGAATAAGGCAGCCATTTCCAAGGGAGTGTTTGATGGCATATTAAGGGACTGTCTTTAAAATGATACAAGTTTTCTCAAAATGATGGAATTCACATCCACCCAGATACACAACACGCACTCCATTATCTTTCCCAAGTTTGCTCATTATCTTTTCTCCCAAGCTTCTTCCTCTTGTGTTTCTAATCTACCCAGGCACCTAAGTCAGAAGTTGAGACTTCTGGACTGGATATAAAATATCCAGTCTGTACATTCTTCTTCCTTTTTTTTTTTTTTCTTAAGATATATTTTATTGATTTTTTTTTTTTACAGAGAGGAAGGGAGAGGGATAGAGAGTTGGAAACATAGATCAGCTGCCTCCTGCACACCCCCCACTGGGGATGTGCCTGCAACCAAGGTACATGCCCTTGACCAGAATCGAACCCGGGACCCTTCAGTCCACAGGCCGACGCTCTATCCACTGAGCCACACCGGTTAGGGCTACATTCTTCTTCCTTAAACTGGAAGAATGCTCGTCTCTCTCCCCACTCCCATCCCCACGCTGCTGCCTTAGTTCAGGCCCTTGCATCTCTCCCCTGGGCTGTTGGAATGGTTTTCTGATCGGTCTTTCTACCCTCACGCTTGTTCCTTGCTTCCCTCTACCATCCTCCTTGCCACTGGCATGATCTTCCCAAACACATGTCGTACTGTGTTATTCCTCGGCTTAACACCCTTCTGTGGGGTCCCCGTGCCTCTGTGACCTGGCGTCTCACGTCTCATCTCCTCCCGTGTGCCTTTGCACATTCTGTTCCCTGTGGCTGGAATATCCCCATTCTCCTTCTTATGTGACATTCAGCTCCAAGATTTCCTCCCTCCCTGAAGCCTTTCTTGTCCCTCCAAGCAAAAACTCTATGCTGAAGTCATCATGGTGCCAACTCGCCTCTCTTAGGACACTGACCACAGAATTGTATTGCAATGCTAGGCTGTGAGCTCCTTGGGACCCGTGATACAACCGTAACACTCTGTTTCCCCAGCATGGAGCACAGTGCCTGGCCCAAGCCGGTCGACGATGACCATCAGCCCTAGAGTGGGAAGAGATCTTGAAGGTCATTGGGTTCCATGTTTGCATTTCCAGAAGAGTCTCAGAGAAGGTAAGTCCCTTGGCTTACCTCCCACAGTTTAGGCCTGCCTTCAGGTTCAGGGCTCTTTGCACCACTCTGCAGGGCCTCTAGACATGGGGCGGCGGGGCGGGGGGGGGAGGGGGGGCGGGGAAGGGGAGACCCAGGCTGTGGGCAGTGGTCCGTGAGAAAACACCAGAGGGGAAAAAAAACTTAACTCAGCGCCTGGGATAACTTATTCTCAAGCAGGAAAATGGGTCAGCCCCACAAAGGGTTTTTGTAAAACCCTCTCACCTGTGCAACTGGAGAGACGCACACAGTGTCAGCGTGAGCAGCTGGCACCTGAAGTTACAATCACGATGCTGAGGAGGAGACTTCAGTAGAAGGCTTGCTTGTTTACTACCAATTTGCTTGAGGCCCAGACAATTTATCTAGCCCGATTCCGTTATCATCACCACAGGCCTTTTATGGCTTTGTTTCTTTAAAAACAAAATTTGTATTTTATGATTTTTAAAAAGCGGCTATCCTTACTAAACCCTTACCTTGCTTCTTCCTGGAGTCTCAGTGTGGTGTGATGGAGGAGCATGGGCTTTGGGGTGCCTGACCCAGATTGAATGGGGCCTGCGGCTTACTGACGGCATAACCTAGGACAGTGGTCGGCAAACTCATTAGTCAACAGAGCCACATATCAACAGTACAACCATTGAAATTTCTTTTGAGAGCCGAAAATCGACTTCTGCGCATGGGCCACGAAGCTTCAATCGCACTGTATGTGCGCGCCCGAACGTGGTATTTTGTGGAAGAGCCACAGTCAAGGGGCCAAAGAGCCGCAGTTTGCCGACCACGGACCTAGGACAAGTCGCGGACCTGCTCTGTGTCTCAGCGTTTACATCTGTAAAAACAGAGGTCATGCTAGTCTACCCATGGTTGTCATGGGCGTGAAAGAAGGCACCGGGGGCCCTAACCGGTTTGGCTCAGTGGATAGAACGTTGGCCTGCGGACTCAGGGGTCCCAGGTTCGGTTCCGGTCAAGGGCATGTACCTTGGTTGCGGGCACATCCCCAGTAGGAGGCGTGCAGGAGGCAGCTGATCGATGTTTCTCTCTCATCGATGTTTCTAACTCTCTATCCCTCTCCCTTCCTCTCTGTAAAAAATCAATAAAATATATTTTTTTAAAAAAAGAAGAAGGCACCGGGGAAGCAGCCACCAGAGCGGTGAAGGCTGGCCCTGCAGCTGGGGAGCCGGGGTTCAACTTCCCCTTCGACCCCTGGCAAGGTGTGACCTCAGACATGTTCCTTCTCTCTGAGGAGCTGAGTATGGCCAGAGTCCAATGTGGCGCTTGGCCGGTGCCTGGCATGTAGGAGGCACCCCCTAAGTGTAAGCCAGTGAAACGCTGAGCACTGTGCCGGGCGGTTAATACTCGGCGTTCCCGTCTCCTCTCCGCCCCAGAGGGAGCCCAGTCTGCGCATCGGTGTGGTGGATGCCCAGACCTGCCGCCCACCTGAAGCAGCTCAGGATGAATCTGGAGGGACCAGGCCCCCCGCTTCCTCTGTTGGGCCAGTGACAAGTGAACTCTCTCTGTTGGTCACTGGAGTCACCCTATGTTTGGAGCCTGTCTCCCACCCCCAGGCTTTGCGCATCAGGGATAACAAGGACAAGCCCAGCCTGGGGCAGCCCGTCGGCTCCCAGGCCCAGGGCGTGCGGTCTCCTGCTGGGCTGGCTCATCCCAGGTGCTTTATTCAGCACTGCGGCCTGGGCCCTGGACACCGAAACCTGCCTGCGGCCTGTTTGGACCTGCTGTCCTTGGGTTTATTAGTCTCAGCTCACTTGCTAGACTCTCAGCGCTGCATGCCAACCCATTACCGTCCCCATTCAGACACATCCCCAGGTTCTGAGAAGAAAGCTGGATATAATACCCTGGTCGTATTCTGGGTGCTGGTCGGGGGAAGCAGGTGGGGCAGGGCCAGACCCTGAGAAGAGCAGGCGCCTGACTCCTGCTGCTGCTGGGAAGGTAGAGCAAAGACAGCAAAGGTCTGCAGGTCCTGCGTCTGTGTCTTTTAGAAACCCCTCGGCCCCGTGACAGCTCTGGGCCCAGCAACCCAGAGACTGAAGAGACCCGAGAACTCCTCCAGGCCCCCTCTCGCCTCGGCCTAAGGCAAGCGGCCCCACGCAGGCATCCCAGATGGCTGGTCCTCCAGGCCCTGCGTCAGTGAATGAATTTGCTCTGTCAGATGCTCACTCCCTTTCCACCTGCTCCCACGTCACTAAGCCCTCCACTGGCTGCAAATGTGGCGTCTGGGACTTTGACCCAGTGCTCCTGGTCCTCTTCCAGGAGCTAGGGGGTTTGAGCAGTTATCCCACCCCCTCCACACACACACCCCTTCCTCGCTTCTCCAGGCTAAACACCCTCATGGTTCTTCATATAACATGATTTCCAGGCCCCCATCCCATTCTGCCCGCTATCACTGGATTTCTTTTCTGTCCACAGAAAAGCAACTATAACCATAACAATGATGCCAGCAAATATTTAGGGATCTATTGTGGGGTGGGCACCTCACCAGGTCTCTGTCCTCAGGGAGCTGACCACAGAGGTGAGAGGGAGACAACTTACCCTCACGTTCGCAGGCGATGGCAGCCACCTGCCATATGCCTACGTGTTAAATGTTTAAGAGTTAGGTGGGTAATAGCTAAAGGACACAAAGTTTCTTTTAGAGGTGATGAAAATGTCCTAAAAATGCATATAATCTGTGAACACACTGAATTGTACACTTTAAATGGATGAATTGCATGGTAGGTGACTTACATCTCAATAACGTTGTTTAAGATTTGAAAAGCTTAAGTGTGAAAATACATTCTATCTCCTACCTTGAAAAGTATCCCTTCATAAGGAACCTGCAGGGCTAGGTGTGAAGTTCTCGGAGTCCTTGGAGTTCTGCACGGGAATGTGGCCATGCAGGGAGAGCTGGTCTGGCCCTCACACCTCCCCACACCCACGCTCCCACCCCAGCTCTGTCCTGCACCCCGAGAAGCCTGTGAGCACGCCTCACAGGTTCCAGCTCCATCCACAGCCCCCGCCAGCACCCTTACGGGGAGGGGTGTGCACACTGGTAGTGGGTCTACCCTTGGAAGGTCAGGCTCCGAGGAGACACCATCCCAGGCCCTGGTGGAGGAGGAGCCTCAGCCAGGGAACTCGGGAGCGTGGGCGGGGCAGTACTCTACCCCAGAACATCCGAGAAGCTGGCAAAAGGGTGGCTGCAAGCCTCGGGTGGCATTGAGCACTGGAATGTGGCGTTGGCACCTGAGGAATTGAATTTTTAATTAAGTAACATTTAAATTCAAATTGCCACATGTGGCTAGTGACTACCCTAGCAGACAGTATAGGTCTAGAAAGTGGATGGTTGGGTCGGACTGGATGTGTTCTGTTGACTTTGTCGACTTCATCCCAGGAGGAGGGGGTGAGCCAGAGGAGGATCAAGTGGGGCTCCCAGGTCTCAGGAAGATCCTGGAAAGGGAAATGAGGTCCTTTCTCAGAAGGAAACTGCCATATAAGGCAGCACGTTCCTGTCCAGTCAGCTGAGCTCTCCAGATCCCTGAGGAGGGAGAGGCAGATGGCTGGGGCTGGGGGAGGGGGAGTGACTGGAGGGCACCCCCAAACAAGCCCTCCTGAGGTATCTAAGGGGCCGGGTTTCACATAGGAGGCTTTCTTTGGTAGTTCAGGCCTGCGGGTCTTGGCAGAGTGAGAAGGCCCAGTTATTTTTTCTGCTGAGGCCATGTGAACGGGCAGGCCATGCGCATAGTTTCCATGGCATAATCTGACTATAAAGCCCTGTGTGTCTGGGAGGGAGGGACAAGGAGAGGCCCTCGTCCTGGCCTCAGTCAGAACTGGGCACGGGCCCAGGAGGCACATTCCCTCCAGATTCCCGCAGGGTCCTGGGCCGTGAGGACGGGAGCGCAGGGCGTGCCTGGCTGGCCCAGCCTTTGGGAGCTCATTCGGTGGCTGATTGGGGTGAGGGTGTTGACTCTTCCAGAAGCCTGGACTGAGGGAGAGGAAGGATAATCTCTGGAGAACTGGGCCGGGGCGAGGCGAGGCGCAGAGAGCACAGGATGCGGATTCACTGGGAGGCCAAGCCAAGGCGGGCCAAGGAGGGCCTCCTTGTCTGCACTTGGCCACCCGCTCCCACCTGCAAAACAGAAGCTGCCTCAGGCTGGCTGCGGCCCAGGCTCCGGGAGGAAATGGAACAGGCTCGTTTGCTGGAGAAAGGATGTCTCTAAAGAGCAGATGCCACTTGGCCAGCAGAGAAAGGTATTCAGTGAACCTGCTTAGAATGACTCTGGGCCAGTGCCCCTGTGCCATTTCCTCCTGGGGCTCGGCAGGTGGAAGCCAGGGATGCAGAGCACAGGCTAATACTTACTCCTCAGCTACTAGGTACCAGGCTCCGTGCCCAGTGTTTTGCACGTTTCGTCTCATTTGAAACAATACAGATTAATAATCATCGTAAGAGCAAATAGTTCTTGAGTGTCTACCGAGGGACCAGACATCAGTCCGTTTAATTCTCATAACCCGCCCTTCGCCCCTGTCTATGGGGTGAAGGAGCTATGCCTCGTGGATAATTTTGCCCTAAGGCACTCAGCCAGGAAATGGTCTAGACAGAATTTGAACCCCACTCTGACCCCACACTCCCTGCTCTTAACCATTGACGTTCAGACAGCTGTATGTTTTCTGAGGCTCTCCCCCCAGGGCCTTGGAAATGGACCCTCAGCTCTGAATTATTCAGATTTCCCCAAAGCTCCTGCTTCCTGTCTCTACCCTGGCTCCTCCGGGGTCTCGGAGCCTGTAGTCTCAGAGGAGCTCTGCCCCTTCGCCGGCTCTGAGTTTGTCGAGTGGCTGTCCCTCCTCCTGCTCTGAGTTTGTTGTGACGTGTGGGGTGGCAGCCCCAGGCCAGGAGGTTGCCCAAGACAATCCTGCCTTTCTGAAAGGCGAGCTGAGCCTCCAGACACAGGCCAAGGCCGGGGCACACAATGCCTTCTGTCTCCGCCAGGGCAGAAAGGCGCATTATTGTGGTCGGGTGACTCGGCCCTGCTAGGGTGATGTTTGCGGCCTGCACATCCCCCACAGGGTGCTGCGCAGAGGCTGGGTGGGACGGGGTGCGGGGCACTAGGGCCTGAGAGTCCCTTCCTCTGGAGGCACCTGCCTTACCTCGCATATCAAACTTGTCCCCTCACCTCCCGTCCCCCCAGAGGTCTTTCCCTGGACCCACACCTCACCCTGCTGAGCCTTTGGATGCTCTCATTTAAATTATTCTGGGAAGCACACAGTACAGTGTCCGATATATCGGGCTCTCCCCAAACATGACTTTCTCTTCTGTTTTCCTTTTCTGGTTTCTCATGTTTGGATTTTTTGTAAGTTGGAGATAATTCTGTTATCAGGAATTTTGACAGAGACCCCAAAAACAATGTTCTTTTCTTTTAAAGATATTTTTATTGATTTCAGAGAGTATGGAAAGGGAGAGAGACATTGAAATATCAATGATGAGAGAGAATCATGGATCGGCTGCCTCCTGCATGCCCCCTATTGGGGATCGAGCCCGCAACCTGGGCATGTGCCCTTGACTGAAATCAAACTTGGGACCCTTCAGTCTGCAGGCTGACAGTCTACCAGTGAGCCAAACCAGCTAGGGCACAAGTATGTTCTTAGCAGCAATAACAGCCACAGTTTACTAAGCCCTAGCATGTGCCAGGAACCCGGCCAAACCCATATCCTCACAGCAGCCGCGGGAGGGGGGTGCTCTTTCTAGTCCCATGTTAAGGGTAAGAAATGGAGGCTCAGAGGACTTGAGTGTCTCACCCGGGATGGCGAAGCTAGTAAGTGGTGCAGCTGGGAGTCACACTCAGTCCTTTTTCTTTTTTTCATGTCACTTTTTATTATTTTGTTTGTTTAAACCATTTTTTATGTTCAATATTATTTTATATTAGTTTCAGGTATATAGCGTAGTGTTAGATAATCATATACTCTACAAAGTGTACACCCCCCCCCCCGATATTTCCAGTACCCATCTGGCACCACACATAGTTATGACAACAGAGTTGACTATACTCGCTGTGCTGTGTTCCATCCCCTGCAAACTCAGTTCTGTCTGAGTTCAAGTTCTCATGCTTGACTGCTGTGTTCCGGTGCCCGGTGAGTTCCCCAGGGCTGCCGCAACAAAGTACCCAAACTGGGTGGCCTAGAACAACAGGCGTCTACTGTTTCACAGTCCTGGAGGCTTGAAGTCCAAGATCAAGGCATCGATAGGGCTGGTTCCTCTTGAGGGCCATGAGGGCAGGACCGTCCAGGCCTCTTGCCCGGCTTCTGGTAGTTTGCTGGCGATCTTCATGTGGTGCCCCCTGCATGCGTGTCTGCCTGTGTCCAAATTTGCCCCTGATCATTAGGACACCCATCGTGTTGAATTAGGGCCAACTCTAATGACCTTATTTTAATTTGATCATCTGCAAAGGTCTTATTTCCAAATAAAGTCACATTTACCGGATCTGAGGGTTAGGACTTCAACAACTCTTTTTGGGGGGGTGGGGGGGGGCACAATTCATCCCATGAAAGCACCCTTCCCTGCTTAGCATTCTGGCGGCCCAGGAT
Source organism: Plecotus auritus (assembly GCF_963455305.1). Taxonomy (NCBI): domain Eukaryota; kingdom Metazoa; phylum Chordata; class Mammalia; order Chiroptera; family Vespertilionidae; genus Plecotus; species Plecotus auritus. The sequence continues at coordinate 34,175,801 of NC_137770.1, read as the reverse complement.
TTCTTAGGAGTATTGAGAGGAGATAATGCTTCCTTCAGCTCCAAGGGCAAGAAAATCTCTTTTCAGGACCCATTTCACTTGCTCACATGATACACACACACACACACACACACACACACACACACACACACACACATGCACACGCACACGTGCGCGCGCACACAGCTATGGTCAGGACAGAGGCTGGACTGCCCCATTAACATCTGGACCCCATGGAGACAGTGGCACATCTGGTCCAGGTGAGTCAAGGAGGGTGTCAGGTGCTCGAACAGGAAGAAGAGGAACAGCCAGCAGTGCAGACACAGCCCTCTGAGTACAGCAGTTTGCATACAGCCACACCGACTGTTCTTTTTTTTTTTTTTTTTTTAATATATTTTTATTGATTTTTTACAGAGAGGAAGAGAGAGGGATAGAGAGTTACAAACATCGATGAGTGAGTGAGAAACATCGATCAGCTGCCTCCTGCACACTCCCTACTGGGTATGTGCCCGCAACCAAGGTACATGCCCTTGACCAGAATTGATCCTGGGACCCTTGAGTCTGCAGGCCGACACTCTATCCATGGAGCCAAACCGACCAGGGCCGACTGTTCTTAAAACACCCCCATTTCCCTTGCAATCCCTGTATCCTTCCCAAATGCATCCTTCTCCACCGCCCTTCCCAGGCCCCAGTCCTCCCTGCAGTCTGAGTGAGGTGGAGGCAGGGGCCTGTGGGTCTCCCTGTCTCTAGCAGTTGGTGCAGGGGGGACTATTTATGGAGCATGGGAGGGAGGGAAGCAGCTTGCCAGCTGCAGTGTGGACTCTTCCATCTGTACCTACATCAACACCCAGGCTATCCCACCTGGTTAGTTACCGCTTCTGCTGGGTCTCACTTAGCAAGTCCCCACTCATCTGGTGTAGGCAGGGCCAGGGAAAGGGAATGTGTGTGTGTGGTGCGGGGTTAGGAATGTTTTTCCTAAGCCCCTGGCCTGAGGGATAAAGGCCTGAGGACTTTCAGCCCCCAGGCACCATGGTCTTCTAGCTGTCTGGCCAGCCACAGCCCCAGGTCTTCTATCCTGGCTTCCCCTCCCAGCTCCACCCCTACCTGTCCCAGCCTCCTCTGCCCGCTCCTGTACCCCACCCCAGGGGCTCCTGGTCAACTTTCTGTCTCCTTGGCTTCTTGCCCACCTCTGTGATTGGTTTTCTCCATGTCAGGCCTCTCGGGCCTCAGTGCATACACTCATACACATGTGACACAATCACACACACACATGCTCACACACAACCACAGACATATACACATGTTCACACACACTTTACAGACTCACAAATATTCACATAACCACACACTTTACACACATATTCACATATCCCCATACCTTTTATAAGTCATAGTCACATGCTCATACACTTTCACACAGGTTTATACACTCATAACTATAATACACACACACACACACACACAGCCTCATACATGCTCCCAGAACCTCCCTGACCAGGGTATTGCTGTGCCTAACAGGGACTTCCTTGAGTTGGCTCCTTACTGGGCTTATAAATTGGGCCCCTGGAATAAAGCACCCATTGGTCTTGCTGGGAGAATGAAAACTGAGACAGAGGGCTCAGAGAGAGCCACGGCGGGGCCACTGGAAGCCTGCCTGACCATTTCATGGCTGTGTGAACTGAGGTACTTGCCTAATTTCTCCCAACCTCGTTTTCTTATTTGGAAAATGGGGATAATGTTACCCATTTCACGGAGTTGTGCTAAAACTAGACAATAGATTTGAAAGATATAGCCTGGCATCTTTTTTTCAGAGAGATTTTTACATGCATGAAAAAATATATGCATGTACTCTTTTTCTCCCTTCTTGCCACAGGTACTGTGTACTGTCCACGCTGCTCTGTGCTTTACTTTTCTCACTTACTGTGCCTTGGAGGATGTTCCAAATCAGTGCATTAGGGGCTTCCTCATTCCCTTATACGGAGGCACCACATGGACGGGGCATGCAGGTTGTTCCCAGTCTTCCCCTATTTCAAACAAAGATGCAGTGGGAAATCTTGTACAGACATATTTCCCACGGGTGTGAACATATCCATTAATACTGCAAATGTTGCCAAATAGACACAAAAAGCTGCTTTTCCTGGCACATGGGTCACCCTTCCTCTTCCATAGGCACCCACTTCTACAACCTCAGGCTGCGAGAAGTCCGATGGGCAATACCACACATACTGGGGGGGCACCAGTGCCACCCACCAACCCAAGAGACCCGGGCTGTGGCTGAAGAGACAACCCTTTGGTCTCAATTGGATTCAGTCCACGTGGGATGAGCCAACACTGCCTGCATGTGGAAGGACAGTGACGAATAAGCTGGAGATCTGCTGAGGAGAAGGGCGTGTGCGAACCAAAGAGCACAGTGCTCATGCATTTGCCTGTTGCTTCATGTAGTCCACAGTCACCGGACACACGTGACCTGCCACGCACTGTGCTGGGGAGGAGGACCCAGTGCAGTCAAGCCAGGGCAGGCCCGGCCCTCATGGAGCCTGCAGTTATGTGATAGAGACAGACACAAAGCAAGTAATGCACACATGGTTATCTTTCTACCTGTCGCCTCCTTTCCTCACACACTCTGGGCAGGTGAGGGCCTGGGGGCTAGGTAGGGGTGGCGGATGCTGCCATCCAGGCACAGCCAGACGCCTCGGCCTTCTCCGCTGTTGCCGACCATCAGCCTCATGGTCTTGGAGAAGTGCTTTGGTCACAGGTGACTGTGGGAGCCATACAGTGAGGAAAGCTTAGCTGCCACCCACTCCCCTTCCCGGCAGGGCTGGCCTGGGCCACAGCAACTGCCTTGGGCCCATCCTTATGAGAATCAAAGCGGGCTCACCCTTCCTGACACACCGGGAAAGCAGCGATCTGATAAAAGTGGGTTGCACCTAGGTGTCAGCCACTTAATGGATGGCCCTCCCAGGACTACTTGCATATTAGATGACACATGTTGAGGGTTTTGCTTAATGCAAAGGAGTGAATTCCCAGTTATAGAGGCTGCCCAGGTGGGAAGATTTCATTTGGGTGGATCATAAGGGACCTTCCCGTATTAGCAACAGTTTACTTTATTTAGGAAGGTAATTTCCCAAATCTGCCCTGATTTTTTTTAATTGTTATTTTTGAGAGAGAGAGAGAGAGAGAGAGAGAGAGAGAGAGAGAGAGAGAGAGAGAGATCACTCTGCTGTTCCACTTACTTATGCATTCATTGGTTAATTCTTGTATGTGCCCTGACCAGGGATCAAACCTGCAACCTTGGTGTATTGGAATGATGCTCTAACCAACTGAGCAACCCAGGCCCAGCGGGGCCCTTTCAGGCTGGAGGCTGTGGGTGGAGCCCTGTCACTCCTGCTGGCTGGCTTGGATGGTTTCCCACTGTGTTAGGTGACAGATTGTTCTTGGACAGGAAATCATTTAAGTTCAGCTTTTCCTCTGATGATCTGGGAGGCACTCAGTCAACACATGTGGAACTGAAATCCCACGGGACCTGGTCCTTCATGGACCTTTGAGCTGGGGTCCTCAGGCACAGCGTGAGATACTTTCCACAGTGGGGGAGGAGTGTGGGATATGGGATCTCCAAAATCATGGGGTTGGCGGGGGCGGGAGTGCTCCCTATTGGGCTACGGGGAGGCGTGGAAGTTATTTCCTTCCTCACTGTACCGTGGCTTTGGGGACACCTGGTAGCCTCAGATGCCCTTGTGTGAGGTCCTTTTCAGAGGCCGTGGCTCTCAGAGGGAGAGGCTGGGTGCTGACAGTTGCCAGCGTGCAGGCAGCTGATGTCTGTGTTTAGGAAGGAGGTTGACACCAGGGGTCTTCCCTGCTTCCCATTCTACACCATCTGCCTTTCCTGATGTAGATGGTTGATGGGGATGTTCCGTTCCAATTTATCCTGCCTCTCCCCTCCCAAGCCCCGAGATGGGTGGAGGAAGGATGTTCTCTAAGGCTCAGTGTCTAATACAGAGCCACCAACCACACGTGGCTATTGGAATGGAAATTCATTTCAATGAAATAAAGTTAAAAATTCAGTTCCTCAGTTGCACTAGCCACATTGCAGGTGCCCAGTAGTTGCAGGTGGCCAGTGGCTCCTGCAATGGACACTGCAGATCTAGAAGATTCCCACCATCACAGGAAGTCAGTCGGGTGGCACTGCCCTCAGCTCCCGCTCTCTTTTCTCCTTTATGATTCCTGTCTGGAGAGACTGAAGCTGCTGCTCCCTAGTCTGGGACCCCAGACTGTGCTGCCGACTGAGCATTCAAAAGCAGAGAATGAGCAAAGTGGAAATAAGCGCTTCAGTCCCCATTCAATGTTGAGTCCAGGACGGCCCCAGGCTCGGAAGTCTTGCTCTTCCTGCATGTGACACCCACCGTCCTGAAGCTGCCACCCGCCCTTTCAGTGAGGCGAGCCTGCAGCGGGGGTTCTGTTCTGCTCACCACCAAATCCACTGCATGCATTTTTCAGGGGGTCCCAGCCTAACCTGGGCTTCCGATCCAGATCCCTCTCCTGAAACACCACATCTCCTGGGTGTTTATCTGGTTACTAACCCTGCTGCAGGGTCCTGGGAGAGAGAGCTGTTTCCTGTATATAGGCTCTCTTGGCCGTTAGTCGTTAGTCTGCCTGTGAAGAGAGGCTGGCCGTTAGGGGTGGGAGGAAGTGGGGGCGTGTCTATCTGGGAAGACTGAAACAGAGGCTGAGGCTTTCTAGAATAGTGCAGCACGGCCTTACCGTCCTCCCCGGAGCAGTCCACGTTGTCCTTTGAGTCTCTCAGGTCCACCCCACAGCACCAGGAACCTAGTCCCCATATGCCAGTCGACTTTGAGACTCCATTGGTGAACCTCTTGTATCTGCTTTCCACTGGGGTTGAAAAGCTCAGAGAATATGAATCTAGGGTTGCCAGCAGCCGGCTTCCTGGCCTCCCAAAGACAGCCAGCCTAGAAAGTGGATGTCAGTAGAGTAGAAAAGGGAGAGCAAACAGAGTCCTGAAATATTATTTCTTTTTATTGATTTAAATTTTTTTTTTTTTTTTTTTTTTTTTACGGAGAGGAAGGGAGAGGGATAGAGAGTTAGAAACATTGATCAGCTGCCTCCTACACACCCCCTACTGGGGATGTGCCCGCAACCAAGGTACATGCCCTTGACCGGAATCGAACCTGGGACCTTCAATCCGCAGGCCGACGCTCTATCCACTGAGCCAAACCAGTCAGGGCGCCCTGCAATATTCTTAGAGCCAGTTGTGCCTCAATGCTTTGCAAACTAATGTACTTCTGTGCCTGGACTTTCCTAGTATAAGAGACAATTAACACCTTTACTGCTCAAGTTAGTTTGTATTCACTCTCTCTGTCACGTGCAACCAATAGAATCGTAACTAATATAGAGCCATTAGGTCTGAAGTTTGGGAGGAGAAAGCCTCTGTTTGAAGACCCAGTTCAGATCATGCTAAGATACCTGCAAGGAATGACGAGCCTGGAAAGAGACACGAACCAGAGGTTCACAAACAGCAGAGTCACACACAGACGCGCCTTGACCGTAGGTTTGCCCTCCCAGCCCTGTTTTCTGCTTCTGTTATTTCCTCTCCTCTTCAGCTCTCCCAAATTCTCCCTCTCTCTCAACACTCTGTTAGATGAGGGCGGGTGGAGGTGGGCAAAGAGGGGAGGGGGAAGGGAGATACCTACAATAATGTCAAAATGAAAAATTTTAATTAAAAATAAAAGACCCTGTTAGATCCTACTTCCTCCAAGAAGTCTCTTCCCTGACCACCGCAGCCTCTACCCTCTGGCTTTCCGTACTAATTATTTATCCAAGAATGAAAAACGTCTTATACCACGTCTGCTTTCATTGTTTGGAATGGCACGTTAAAGAATTCTGTGTTATATGATTGCAGTTGGAATGGGATCTGATGCTTTTGTGTCCCTGACAGGAGCCGGCATAATGCCTGGCACCAAATAGAACCCCAGTGAATGTGTGTGGGTTAGAAACCTGTGGAAAGCAGCGTGAGACTCGGGTCTTCCTGCAGCTCTTCTCAGTGGGAAGTGAGCGCTGCACGTCAGTGTCCAGGATGACCGTGGGCTGCATTCCTCTAGCCACGTATCTGGTCTCTGACCAAAGGACTCTGTTTCACATCGGGAGTGAGGATGGAGGAAGAGGAGGGACGGGAAGAGAATGGAGAAGAGGTGAGAATGTAGATCTTTGCTTGATGGCTGAGACCTGCAGGAAGCATTCCTAGGTCACCCAGGAGAGTGGAGAGAAGTGGCGCTGTGTCCCAAGCTTCTCTCAACTCCCCGGGGGAAGAGTGGGCGTGGGGTGAGGACAGGCACAGGTCTGAACCAGCTCCTCTTTGGAAATACCTTCAGAGCTGGCTCAGGAGCCACGTGGGAGAAACTAGTGTCCTCACGCCACGGTCACACCTCATTCTCAGTCCATTTCAATGCAGCTGGAGTTATATTTTCCAGAAGACTTGGGTCTGAATGGTATTCGGCTATTTGCCAAACATACTCCCCTAACCTTTAAAGCCCAAGATTTGCCAGCATGTAAGCTATTATAATAATTTAAAGGCCTTTTGAGTGATGAAAAGATATTTGACGTAAGTACATATTCTCATTCTTTGAAAGCCAACATTATTTGAATATATGCATTCTTGAGTCATTCATGATGAGGAAGAGAATCTCTTTCTTCCCTTCAGGTGTGATAATTGTCACATCTGAGAGCATAAAAAAACCTATTCAGTTAGGTCCTCAGCTGTTCTCTGTTTTCTGGCTTCTCTGTTTTTCATTTGGTTATACATTTCCCTCATGGGGGCAAGGCCACATCCAAAAACCACGACACGCAATGAGTGACTACTGGATGAATGGATAGATGGATGGAAAATACTCAGTAAATTCCTACTTAGACAAATAACAACAACAAAACCCTGTATTAGGGTTCTGCAGGGAAACAGAACCGATAGGATATCTGTATTCCTACCTATCTAGTTAATATTATTTTATATTTATTATTATGAGGTATTGACTCATATGGTTATGGAGGCTGAGCAGTCCCATGGTCGGCCATATATAAGCTGGAGACCCAGGAGAGCCTGTGGCGCAGTTCGAGGGCCGAGAGCCACAGAGCCACAGAGCCATGTTGCAGATTCCAGGCTGAGTCTGAGGCCTAAGAACCAGGCAGCAGAAAACTGACCTCACAGCTCGGTCAGACCAATTTTCCCTCCACCTTTTGGTTCTGTGCAGGCCCTCGAAGGATTGGGGAGGGCCATCTGCTTCACTCAGTCTACCAATTCAAATGCTAATCTTTTCTGGAGACACCCTCCCAGACACACCCAAAATAACACTTAACTAGATATCTGGGCATCCGGTGAGCCAGTCAAGTTGACACATAAAATTAACTATCACAAACCCTAACACTTATTAAGCATTGACTGTATCCCAGGCATGTGCTAAGTGCTTTATTGATATTATCTCAGTAAATGCGTGTGTGTGAAAATTACATAGAGAGAAATATTCTAATACTAGGTGACTTCTAGGGCCTCTTCCAGTTATAAGATTCATTGGCATGGTGAGGCATTAGTGAAACTAGGATGCTGAGGCGGGGCTTGGGAACTTAACACTTGGAAGTAGAAATAAAAACTTTCGTTCCTAGTTACCTCTTTCTGTGAACTAAGCACCTTTCAAATATTTTCTCACCGGTTCCTGAATAACACCCTATGAGATAGGTACTACTACTTACCCCGTTTCAAATGAGGGAAACTGAGGCACAGAGGGATTAAATGGCTTCTCTAGCATTCAGGTGTGCTGACTCAAAAGCCTGTGCTCTTAGCAGCTCCATGCTCCCAGAGGGACTGCAAAGCCCTCCGTCCAGGTCCAGATGCCTTGCCTTTCCACAGGGATGCAGGTGAGCTGGGGGAGGGCGGGAAGGGAGCATTGCCAGGGAAACAGCGGCTGTGAGGAGGGGTGGCACCCCTGGCATCTGGGGCTGAGGAAGGTTCTGGAGGCAATCCTGCAGGAGTCTCGGAGCCAGCAGGAGGCCAACGCCCCCTCCTTTCGGCAGCACTTGGTAAACCGCAGCTTTGCTCCCTGTGTCTCCCAGGGGCAGGCAGGACAGGATGTTCTGAGTTCTAGCAGCAGGACTATTTCTTGGGAACTATGATTAGGACTCAAAAGTTGGTGGTTGCTAGGCAAAGGCCCGGCCTTACCTTTTATAGCTGTCTGGCTGAAATGTCACAAATATTTACAGACTTGCTTTTTTCCTCTCTCATCAGCTTTGTGACCTTGAACACATTCTCCCTTGTGTGGTAGGCAGTTAAACGGGCAGGCGCAGAGCTAGGACGATGGGCCAGGTAGAGGTCACCAGGGCGGAAAAGCTCCAGGTGCCTAGCAAAGGACAATGGTAGGGTGGGACCTCGCCCCACGGTGGCCTTTCCCCCCTTAGCATATGGCTGGTCATGCGGTTTGGACCCTCTGAACTTTCTTTCCTAGAGATAACATCTAGGCCTCAGTTATATTTCAGCTCAGGCCCAGAAAAGCAGCAAAACCAGACAAGCGACACCACCAGTGACACCAACACTGACCTCGGGACCAGCTGCATTGAATAATGACCCCTGACCTGGTGCTGACCAACCAATCAGTGGAGACCTAGACACACCAGGAAAGCTGCTGAATATTCCCTTCCCCTGGGACTTCCCCTAAAATCTCACCCTTAACATCCTTAGGACATGGACCCAAGGCAATTTCCCTCCTGGGAACACACCCAAGCCTTTCCCTTTCCCCTTCCCCCCTCTCCCTTTCTCTTTCCTCTCCCCTCCCTTCCCCCTCCCCCAGTCTCATTATCATTACCTTCCTCACTCCCAAGCTCCAAGGACCCTTCCTTTACCTCTATAACTTGTTTTCTAAACCCATTTCTTCAACAAATTACTTCTACCTCTGTGGTGTTAACATAAAAAAACATTCAAACCTGTAAAGAATTTTTGTGAGTTTATTTGACCCAAACTGTCGACAATTGCAAGGAAGCAACATCTCAACGGATTGGGATAATAGTCCAGAGAATGGCGGTTTCTCATCTATTTGTGTACATGGCAATCAAAGGAGGGGAATGTAGGTGGGTTACATGAAATCCACTGGTGATAGAATAGAGAGGCAGGAGAAAGCAAGGCCAGGAAAGGAAACCCCTGAGATTGGATAAGAAGTAAAATGGTAGACACATACTTAGGTGGGTGCAGGAACGGTTAACGTATTAACAATGAAGGAATTTGTGGTATCTGTCCTGGTACCCAGGCACATTAGGTTGTGCCCCAAGGGGTCCAGAAAAAGGGAAGTTACAAGTTACCCAGACATTTCAAGGATATGTTATCATAGATGCAAAAAGACAGATAGGCTCAGTTAAGGTAAAGGTTGACCTTGCCAGTGAAGATACCGGCCTAGGAGGTGACTGCCCACCATAACTGCTTTAGTTCAAGTTTAATTTCAGACCATCCTTTGTGGTTACTTTAGGTCTCTGGGTTTGAAAGACTGCCACTCAGGCCTCCCTTTTGTTCACAGTGGTTTTCCAAATAAATGTGCTCTTATAGATTGAGGCTTGGCTCTGAATTTTTTCCTAGCCAGAACTCAAGTACTGAGATTGCTGAACCCCAGGTCCAGTTCTGACCCCAGGGGTCTAACACGTGGTGCCATTCAGGCTGCCTACAACACTTTTCTTCCTATTATTCAATTTACCAGCTCCTGGAACAAACTCACTTGTGAGCCCAGAAGACTTTCTGGGGAGCTGTAAAACAATTCACACTGGTTTGGTTGGACAGAGTGAGGTGGGAATATTTCTTCGGTTTGATTTTGATACCGAATATTTGGACTGGAACCCGGATTCTTTGTCTGCTGGAATCGAAGAATGAATCCACGGACAGAAAGTGGTATAACATAGGTGGAGATTTATTGAAGAACGTACAGACTCCCACGTAGGGAGGGGGAAGAGTCCCACTGGGTTCCCTTTCCCTATGACTTATAAAGGTTGCAGATCCTGGTGCCTTGATACCTCCCCTGTGATTGGTCACTATTCCCTTAGACTGGTTACTATAGTAACTCCTGGGCTCAAAGGTTGAACCTCACAGGGGACACGTGAGGTTCTCCCCCCTCCTTCCTTATTGTTTTCCTATGCCCTTCGGGCTTTCTTCTTCTCCCTCTGGATGAAGGGCTTCCTTCTCTTTATTTTGTAAATATAGACCTTGTGCTGTTCCCAGCTTCCTCATTCTATGGAAATGTACCTGTTGCAGCTTTCTGGCTTCCTCATTCTATGGAAATATACCTTCTGCTGCTCTGCAGCCCTGTGCTTCCTCCATGGTCCCCTTAATTTCCAAAATTTCTAATATTTCCTAAACCTGTCCTATTTTACCCCCAAAATTCCTGTTTCAGTTTGGTTAAGTTGCTCTCACTTCCTCTGCTCAGGTCTATCTGCTCCTAGGAATCTGGGGTGGGGTATTTTGGTGGCAGGATGCTGGGTAAGGGCACGAGTTCAGGCTGCAGAGGGTCTGCACATGTCTCGAGTTTGCCATTAAAGAGCCACATGACCTGGGACATGGGACTTGGCCTCTCTGAGACTTGATGTTTTCATCTGTAAAATGGGAGGGAACTGTTAACTGCTTCAAAGGATTGGTGAGGGTGAGACAAGCTAGTAAGCCAGGACAAGCAGAATAGGGAAACTGAGACAGTTAAACAGCAGTTTGCAGCCATCTAGAAAATCTAGATGCCAAGCAGTTTGCAGCCATCTAGTAAATCCTATCTTCCCTAAACCTGGGACACTTAAATGGTTTGCACTTCTCCCCAACCCCAGGGTAAATAGCTTAAATCACCCTATGCAGGGAGACAGATAACAGAAACGCAATTAATGCTATAGTATTTGCCAACCACACCCAAGCACAGAGGAAGTTAAGAGAATAGCATTGGTATATCAGCATAAAGCTGATGAATATCCTGTTGATCCTCCCCTAAGGCCTCCCTTAAATGCCCAGCCTTTAAACCCCCTCAAAACAAAGGTCAAGGTGCACTCTGCTCTTCCTCCAGTACACCCTCACCTTCCTCCTTCCCATCCCCCTCTCCTTTCCTTAAAGGCATGCATCTCCTAAACTCTAAGGGACCCCACCAGGCTTGCTACTAGGGGTCTTGGCAGTTTGTCCCTGGCAAGCCCCGACCCAGTCCCCAAGGGCCCCTTTCCTTTGACTTTTTTTGTTTGTCTCACTTATTTATGCATTCATTGGTTGCTTCTTGTCTGTGCCCTGACTGGGAATCGAACCAACATTGTCCCTTGGTGTATCGGGACAATGCTCTAACCAACTGCGCTGCTGACTTCTTAGTGACCTAAAGCAGACCAGCCTAGGCCCATTTCCTCACCTAGTTCTGTGGGCCTTCCTTGTTTCATTGTCCCCAGCTTTTTAAAAAAAGTTTTTATTTTTTTAATCCTTATTGGAGGATATTTTTCCATTGATTTTAAAGAGAGTGGAAGGGAGGGAGGAGGATGAGGAGAGAGAGAGAGAGAGAGAGAGAAACATTGATGTGAGAGACACAAGGATTGCTTGCCTCTCACTCACCCAGGCTGGGGTTGAGCCTGCAACTGAGGTACGTGCCCTTCAGCAGTCCATGGGCCGATGCTCTAACTACTGAGCCAAACTGGCTAGGGCTCACTGTCCCCAGCTTTAATAAATGTCCTCTAAAATTCACATGGACTTGCCTGGTCTGTGTGGCTCAAAAGTTGAGTGTCAACTTATAAACCAGGAGGTCACAGTTCAATTCCTGTCTGGGCAGATGCTCAGGTTGCAGGCTCGATCCCCAGTAGGAGGTGTGCAGGAGGCAGCCTACCAATGATTCTCATTATTTATGTTTCTTTCTCTTTCTCTCTCTCTCTCTCTCTCTCTCTCTCTCTCTCTCTCTCTCCTCTCTCTCTCTCTCTCCCTCCCTCCCTCTCTGAAATCAATAAAAATAAAACACCTGGACTTATGTTGTGAAATTTTTCCTGCACCAAGTCAAGAATCTACACACTACCTGGCTGGCCCTAAGCAGACCCGGGCCAGGTCCCCTTTCTGGTAACAGGAGGATGGAGTGAGAATGCTGATGGAGCACTTAGTGCTGCTCCTGGCATGACACTGTCCCCGTAATCTACCTGGCAGGACAACCGCAGGCCTGGGATAAGGGTATTTGGATCCTAGCATCGGGGGTTATGAAGACAGGCTTTCCTCCCTAGGTAAGCGTGGAGATGGAAGGAAAAGAGAGCTTGCTGTAGCTGAAAGGTCCAGTTAGGGGTTTCTTAAAATGGTAGAATCCAAGATTTCTAGGATTGCAGGAGACGTTGGGACTCCTCTAAGACGGAGGATAAGGCAGTTACTAGCAGGAGAGTGAAAATGGAGTGAACCTGGTGACCTCCACAAAGCACCACATATGGAGAGATGTGAGGTTTTGATGGGAGTGCCTGGCAGCCAAGAATAGGATAGGACGGGGAGGGGAGTGTGAGCCTGCTCACTGCTCAGGTAAACAGTTACCCCATTCACCTTGGGTCAATTCCTCATTCCCCCTGGAGGGGATGCTGGTGGCTTCAGAAACTAGACGGACTTGGTCCCAGTTGCCCTAATCTGGTTATAACCAACCCATGTTTCCTCTAGGGCAGTGGTTCTCAACCTTTCTAATGCCACGACCCTTTAATACAGTTCCTCATGTCGTGACCCCCCAACCATAAAATTATTTTCGTTGCTACTTCATGACTGTAATTTTGCTACTGTTATGAATCATAATGTAAATATCTGTGTTTTCCGATGGTCTTAGGCGACCCTGCTAGCGGTTCTCAACCTGTGGGTCTGGCACAGAAACCAAAGGAAGGGTATGCAGATCTGGGCCCCGCTGGTTCCTTGGCACAGCTGCTCTGTCCTCTTCCGACGAGATAGAGGAGTCAGGGCTGGGAACCCATGGGCCCCAGTTAGGAAGAAAACATCAACAATCAAAATTACAGCCTGGAAGAACTGCCTCCGTCTGCAAGTAACTGGGCAATTACCTCCCATTAAGCTCTCATTAATTTGTTTTCTGAGGGTTACAGTACAGTCCTGGGTGGGTGTACCCACCCTGCTTAACACCAAGGTGTTGAAGAAGATTAAGTCTTTCCAATGAATCATGGTGGAACTCTTCCATCTGGTTAACTCTAATAGCCTCACTTAGCCAGCACGGTGAGCCAGGCCCTTTTATCTTCGGAGCCCTGGGAGGGACTGCAGGGTTTTTATTTTGAGTCCTGTTTCAGGGGAGGAAGAGGAAGCACCAGGAGGGGAAAAGAAAGACACAAGGCAGAATTCAGACCAGTGTTTTGAAAAGTGTGGTCTGTGGCTGCATCTCTCTTGCATATGAATCACTTACTATTAACCATGCAGAGTCCTGAGTCAGAAACTTTCCAGGTGATTCTTGCGAGTACTCAGGCCTGAAAATCTCAGGTAGAAGTGGAAAGCTTTCTGACACTGGGATATTACTGACAGTGATAAATGAGGTACCCAGGCAACATCATTTCAGCCCATAATTTCTAAACCCACCCCAGAAGATCTTTCACGTTAGCTTTAAGCTGGGTAAAGCTTGACTGCTTCATGTTACACTTCATCCATCTACAGCTGGTGGTGCAAATAGAAAAAATGTCTGGCCCAAAGGCTAGAAGTCAGAGACGAAAAAGCTTGTTTCATCGGCTAGGATCATCGAAGGCCGACTTCTTAGTTCCAACTCCCTGATCTCAGGTGTTGTAAATGCTGATACACAGTCCCTTTATCTCCAGATAACGAAGGTGAACATAAGTGATCTCCAGAAATGGTTCACACTGGTTCCCAGGTTCTTGAAAAACCACAAGTGATTGGCAAATGTTCCTGTTACAGACAAAAACTCAAACAAACAGCTCATTTCCTTCAAGGGCTCCTCACCGTGGCTGGCAGCCTGAATGCAGCAAGGAGGGAAGTCTTCCTCTCCCTCCCCCCACGTCTTCCCCTTTATGATGTCAGATTTTTCTGACACTAGGGGAAGACGCTATTGATAAGGAATGGGACTCCCACCCGCACCCCACCTTGGAGGTCACTGCCCTCTCAGAGTTGGTTCCAGACATTTCATTTCATTCATTTCAGAAAAGCCGGGGGCCACAAGGCTCTGAATCAATGTCTTGTAAGGCATACATTACATTGAACTTCATTCAGTGTGCTCTGGGGAAATGCAGGCTTGGGTTCTGATAGGATTCTGATTACAAGTAGCCTGGGTAACTCTGGAACAGGTGGGAGTGACCCACACATTTTTACTTTTTTAAAGAAATAACCTTTTTTAAAAAATTGATATTTTTTTTAGAGAGAGGAAGGGAGAGAGAGAATGAGACAGAGAGAAACATGGATGTGAGAGAAACGTCAATCAGTTGCCTTCCACAGGTGCCCCGATGGGGCATCAAACCCGAAACCTGGGTATGTGCTCTGACCGGGAATTGGACCCATACCCTTTTCATGTACGGGATGATGCTCCAATCAACTGAGCCACACTTTAAAAAAAAAAAATAACAGATTTATTGAGATATTATTTCACATACCACACAATTCATCCATTAGCATAGTCAATATTTTTAGTATTGTATTACTCCTAAAAGAAACCCCAAACCTGTTAGCAGTCATTCCCTTTTCCTTCAAACTCCCCAGCTCTTATCTTTTCGTTTGTACAGATTAGCCTATTCTGCACAGTTCATAAATAGGATCATACATGTGCAGTCCTTCGTGACTGGCCTCTTTCACTTAGCATAATCTTTTTAAAGTTCACCTATGTTGTAGTAGGAATAATATTCCATTGTATGGATATACATTCTGTTTATCAGCTGACGGACATTTGGCTTGTTTCTACCTTTTGGCTATTATGAATAATGTTACTATGAACATTCATGTACAAGGTTTTGTGTGGGCAGATGTTTTATTTTTCTTCTTGTAATATATTTTTATTGATTTTAGAGAGGAAGGAAGAAGGAGAGATAGAAACATCAATGATGAGAATCATTGATCGGTTGCCTCCTGCACACCCACAACTGGGGATTGAGACTGCAACCCTGGCATGTGCCCTTGACCAGAACTGAACCTGGGACCCTTCAGTCCGCAGGCTAATGCTCTATCCACTGATCCAAACCGGCTAGGGCAGGGGTGGGCAAACTTTTTGACTCGAGGGCCACAATGGGTTCTTAAACTGGACCGGAGGGCCGGAACAAAAGCATGGATGGAGTGTTTGTGTGAACTAATATAAATTCAAAGTAAAGGAGCAGAGGGGAGAGCAAGAGAACGGGATAGAACAGCCGGATCCGGCCCGCGGGCCGTAGTTTGCCCACGGCTGGGCTAGGGCCTGGACAGATGTTTTCATTTTTCTTGTGCAGATACCTAGGAGTGGAATTGCTGGGTTGTGTGGCAACTCTATGTTTAACCTTTTCAGGAACTGTTTTCCAAAGTTCATTCATCATCAGTGTATGAGAGTTCTAATTTCCTCACATTCTCATTAACCTTTACTATGTTTTTGATTTTAGCCATCCTAAAGGATTTGAAGTTATATTTCATTGTTTGTTTTTTTTTAATATGCATTTTTGTAGAGGCTAATGATGCTGAACATGTTTTCACATACTTATTGGCCATTTGTATATCTTCTTTGGCGAAATGTCTATTTAGATCCTTTGCCCATTTTTTAAAAAAATATATTTTATTGATTTTTTACAGAGAGGAAGGGAGAGGGATAGAGAGTTAGAAACATCAATGAGAGAGAAACATCGATCAGCTGCCTCCTGCACACCCCCCACTGGGGATGTGCCCACAACCAAGGTACATGCCCTTGACGGGACGCTCTATCCACTGAGCCAAACCAGTTAGGGAGAGTTGTAGGAATTCTTGACATATTCTGAATAAAGTCTCTTATTAGATATATGGTTTGCAAATTTTTCCCATTCTTTGCCATCCTGGTATGTCCTTTTGAGGCATAAACGTTTTAAATGCTGATGATGTTCGATTTTGTTGCTTGTGGCTCACACTTTGAGGAGCATTGCTAAGTCACCTTTTACAGGAAATCTCTAATTGTGGGACTTCGTTTCCCCATCCCAGCCAGCTGAGGCTCCTTCTCAGGGCTGGATGCACAGAGTCCCAGGGGGCCTTCACAATGTTTACACCCCTCCCACTCCTGAGGTCTACCACAATAGAGCAGCTGAAATGACAGTTTGCAAATGTCCTTTATTGTGAAAACTCAATGGCCTTTGTCTCTGGAATTTGAAATTTTGATGCAAATGTTGGCAGCCAAGAGTTTGGAAGGAGGAGGGGCAGGGCCCAGAGAAGAAACCACGCCATTGATCTCCATAGTGAGTCATTCCTACTCTATGTTGTCTTGGTTTTTCTCACCCATAAAGTGGGGGAAATACCTCCATCTCCCCATGTCAGTGGGGGTACTATGAAGATGATTTAATCTGTATTTGTTAGAACACTTTGAGATCTTGGATTAAAGGCATCACTGAGGCACAAGGTATTATTATAACAATAAATGATTTAATAGCAGGGAGAGTGAAGCTACTAAAGCAAGAATGGATAGGGGCAGGAAGGAGAGAGGCTGTGAGTTGTGGATGGAGGAGCTGCAGCCTAGAGCTCCTGGGCCCAGACTCAGGTTTTTATTCTTAGAGGTGAGATTGTACATTTCTCCCAAATGGTTTGGGTTATTTCATCTGATTCAGCATTGCTTTACTGAGTGCTTCTGTAAGGAAACATGACACCCAGTTTTGGAAATAAACTATATGTATATATACATTAAAACCACTAGAAACAATGCAAGACATTATAATCAAATGCTGAATTGAATATAGTAAGTATCAAAAAGAAAGACTAGATGGTGAAGAGCAGTGGTCCCATTATGCATCCCCAGGTCTATCACCCTAGTGTGTGACCTTGGCTCCTCAGTTTCTTCTTTTTCTGTGACTGCAACTGTTCGTTTAAAGGGCTTAGAATAATGGTTAGCACATAGGAAGCACTCAATGTGGGACCTACCTGGGATTTTGTCTTGCACTCCTTTTGTTGGTTACACAATCTTGGCCTAGTTGCTAAAACCCTCCCATCCTCAGTTATCCAATCTGTAAAATGGGCATAGAGTTACTGGCTCCCTAGGTGGCTATGTAAATCGCATAGTACCTACAAATGGTAAGCATTCGCCAAATGAGTTATTACTACAGTCATTAACACTATTTCCCGCCCCGGTGGAGGAGTAAGGGGTGCGCTCAAGGATTCGTTGAATCGTCAGCTTTCTCAGGAAGCTGGAATACGAGGTGGGCAGGAAGGTGCTGGTAGGATTCCGGTGAGCAGAGAAGAAAGCGGGATCAAAGAAAGACGGAGGCCTGAGGATGGACTGCCGTCTGGAAGGCAGGAAAGGACCGGGCCTCCTCAAATTGTCCTCCAAGCCCGGAGCCTGGCCGGCTGCATCTGGTCGAGCCGTGGCGGCTGTTTACCTCCGAATCCCCTTCCACATTCTCGACTTTCACCTTCCCAGTCGGCCGGGGCAGGGCTCAGCAGGGCAGGCGCAGACCCTCCCTCCCTGAGGAATGTGGGTCCGCGTCCCCGGCCCGCGAGGCCCAGCGCATACCTCCTCCCCCGCAGTCAGGAGCCCCGCTGTCTTCACCTCACCCTCCGCCCGGATCCTGTTTCAAAGTCACCTGAAAGCCGAGAGAAACCAAGATGGCGGCATAGGTAAACACCTAAACTGCTGCCTCGCACAACAATTTCAAAACTACAACTAAAAGACAGAACGGACACCATCCAGAACCGCAGGAAAGCTGACTGAGTGAAAATTCTACAACTAGAAGGAAGGAGAAAAGCTCACAGAGAATTGGAGGTACGGCAAAGGGTCTTTGTGCACACAGAGAGGAAGGGCGGCGGAGTGCCTGGCTGGCTTTCTCTGGCGGAAGGGGGAAGGGAGCCCCCGACCGCATTGAACCCCAGTTCTGACTGCACTGAACACCTATTCCGGGCGAGCCCCTGGGGACCCACGCTCTTGTGGGGGGAGTCTGGACTCTCGGGCGGAGACTTGGGAGCCGGGGAAGGCGGAAGACTGAAAGTCCGCTCGCGCCAGTGCGCACAAAGGCTGCGGGAGGCTGCCACAGGCTTTCCCTAGCGGAAGGGAGTGAGAGGCTCCTGACGGCACAAAACCCCAGTTCTGACTGAAGTGAGCCCCAGTTCTGACTGCAGTGAACCCCAGTTCCAGGCGAGCCCCCGGGGACCCACGCTCTTGTGGGGGGAGTCTGGACTCTCGGGCGGAGACTCGGGAGCCGGGGAAGGCGGAAGACTGAAAGTCCGCTCGCGCCAGTGCGCACAAAGGCTGCGGGAGGCTGCCACAGGCTTTCCCTAGCGGAAGGGAGTGAGAGGCTCCTGACGGCACAAAACCCCAGTTCTGACTGAAGTGAGCCCCAGTTCTGACTGCAGTGAACCCCAGTTCCAGGCGAGCCCCCGGGGACCCACGCTCTTGTGGGGGGAGTCTGGACTCTCGGGCGGAGACTCGGGAGCCGGGGAAGGCGGAAGACTGAAAGTCCGCTCGCGCCAGTGTGCACAAAGGCTGCGGAGGCTGCCACAGGCTTTCCCTAGCAGAAGGGAGTCAGAGGCTCCTGACGGCACTGAACACCAGTTCTGACTGAAGTGAGCCCCAGTTCTGACTGCAGTGAACCCCAGTTCCAGGCGAGCCCCCGGAGATCCACGCTCTTGTGGGGGGAGTCTGGACTCTCGGGCGGAGAATCGGGAGCCGGGAAGGCAGAGGACTGAAGGCACACACGTGCTAGCAAGGGCAAGGCTGACGGGAAGCCAAGACTGAGACTCCACCCCATCCAAGCTGAGCACAGAGGCTATTGCAATTTGGCAAGTCTAATCCTATAAGGCTGTCTCCAGCACCGGACTTCTCCCAGCATAGACACAGCTGATCCTTACAGCCAACTGGCCTGGAGGTCAATTCTTCCCAGTGATACCAACAACAATAAAGACTTAATTACAACAAGGCTGTACACACAGTCCACAAAGGGGTGCACCAAGAGTGTCCACCTCAGGTTAACTGGGGAGGCAGACCCACTGGGCCAAATTGGAAACCTAGCACACAAATCTACCAACTCAGGGAAGCAGTGAAAATGCGGCGTCTAAGAATCAGATCACAAACGAAAGAAATGGAGGAAAACAAACGACTGGATATAGAATTCAAAACCACGGTTATAAGGCTTTTTAAGAATATCCTAGAAAAGGCCGATAAATATAACGAGACCCTCGAAGAGATGAAAAAGGACCAACTAGAAATTAAACATACACTGACTGAAATAAAAAATATTATACAGAGACCCAAAAACAGACAAGAGGAACACAAAAATCAAGTCAAAGAATTGAAATACAAAGAAGCAAAAAACACTCAACCGAAAAAGCAAAAAGCAAAAAAAAAAATCCAAAAAGTTGAAGATAATGTAAGAAGACTTTGGGACAACTTCAAGCGTACCAACATCAGAATTATGGGGGTGCCAGAAGAAGAGAGAGAGCAAAATACTGAAAACCTATTTGAAGAAATAATGACCGAAAACTTCCCCCACCTGGTGAAAGAAATAGACTTACAAGTCCAGGAAGCCCACAGAACCCCAAACAAAAGGAATCCAAAGAGGACTACACCAAGACACATCATAATTAAAATGCCAAGAGCAAAAGACAAAGAGAGAATATTAAAAGCAGCAAGAGAAAAACAGTTAGTTACCTACAGGGGAGCACCCATACGACTGTCAGCTGACTTTTCAACAGAAACTATGCAGGCCAGACGGGAGTGGCAAGAAATTTTCAATGTGATGAATAGCAAGAACCTACAACCAAGATTACTCTACCCAGCAAAGCTATCATTCAGAATTGAAGGGCAGATAAAGAGTTTCACAGACAAGAAAAAGCTAAAGGAGTTCATCACCACCAAACCAGTATTATATGAAATGCTGAAAGGTATTCTTAAAGAAGAGGAAGAAGAAAAAAGGAAAGATAAAAATTATGAACAACAAATACATATCTATCAACAAGTGAACCTAAAAATCAAGTGAATTAAAAACCTGAGGAACAGAATAATCTGGTGAATACAATAGAATCAGGGGCATAGAAAGGGAGTGGACTGATAATTCTCAGGGGGAAAGGGGTATGGGGGGGTTCATAAAGAGACTGGACAAAAATCATACACCTATGGATGAGGACAGTGGGGGGTAGGTAAGGGCAGAAGGTGGGGTGGGAAATGGCTGGAGGGGAACTATGGGGGAAAAAAGGAGAAATAATTGTAATAATCTAAATAAAGATTTATTTAAAAAAAAAACAAAAAAAAAAAAAAAAAAAAACAAAGTCACCTGAAAGCCATTTCCTTCCGCGTCCGCCCCTCCCCTCCCCTCCCCTCCCAGTAAATCTGCTGGAGCTTGCTTTTACCTGGAGCAGCTTTTTTTTTTTTTGGGGGGGGGGGGGGGGCTTGTTTTTAAGAATTCTCTAAGCACCGTTTACTATACACACTTGTCTACACCCGGATATGAAATAAACCCGGTGGTTCTGATACCAGCGTCCTTTCCCTCCTTCTTAGGAACTAGCTTGGACGCTTAACCCGTAGGACTTCTTCCAGGCTCCCACCTGGGCTTCTCCCCTCTAGCCGGGTGCTGGGACAGCATCTTTTATCCAGGACCTTCATTGCTGCATTATTTCTGGCTTTTAAATGTACGCTCTTGCGCAAAACCCAGCCTGCCCCTGTCCCCTCCCCTCTCCCCGCTCTGCGGTGTGTATCTTCCCATGCCTATATGATTACACACAGACATAAAGACAGATGATCTGCCTTGGTTTTACAAAAATGGGGTCCTCTAGTGCCGTAGGTTCTGCATCTCTCCCCTCCACCCCCACAGTCTCTTTGTGGACTCCCTCCAAGTAATCGGCTTCATCTCTCGTCAGTTTCTCACAGGCTCGGATTTACATCAGGAAAGGGTCACGGAACCGAGTTTCGGTGAGGAATTCAAGTCGTGCCTTTCTGACTCAGAAGGGTCGAGCTGACCAGCTCTGGTGGGTTCAGGACCCCCAAATCGGACCCCAACCGAAAGCCCCTTTTCCTGTGCGTGCAATGGGGGACGTTTGGGCGGCCCGGAGCCCTATCGCGAGGCGGTGATGTCAGGTATCACAATACCAGGGCGACTCCACCACGTGCGTGTTCGAATCTGGGAGCATTGAGGCTGCCCGGGAGCGGCCCGCGCGCGGCGGGGCTGACGTGGCGGGGCCGCGAGTTCGCCCACCTGCAGGCGGTGATCACCAGCCGCGCACGATCCACCGCAGCCTTCAGCCCCTGCTCCCGCTCGCAGCGCCACGAAGTTTCCCGGGCCCCCGCCGAGCCGCCAATTTCTGGATTCCCGCAGCGGCCGAGTCTCCACCCACTGGAAAAATTCCTGGGCCGCCCCTCCCTCTCCCTCCCTCCCGCTGCAGCCCGCTCGGCCCCGACTTCCTGCCGGGCGCTGGGAGCCGCGCAGGCCGGAGTCCCCGGGGGCCGCCAGGGGCTGGCAGTGGGCGGGCGCGGCCGGCAGCCTCGGCCCCTTCCGCGAGCGGCTTTCAAACTCGCGCCCGCGTCGTCGCCGCACTGGGCAGCCTCGCGCACCGGGCGTGCCGGAGCCGGCGGACGGCCGCCGCTTGGTGAGTGCCCTTCGGCTGCCCCCTCTCCCTCTGCCGATGCAGCCGGTGGAGTAGCAGTGCCCGGAGTCACTGCGAGGTCCCCACCTTCCCGGGACACCCGCCCAGCCCCACGCGGGTGAGGACTCGGACTCGGTCGGCATAGGGAGGCCCCGGGCTGCCTTGGTTCTTTCCAGGGCGACCCTCCCGGCTCAGGGCTGGAGCGCGGGAGGCTCTTGCAAAAGGAGACATTTTCCGTCCTTCAGCCCCCACCCCGGAAACAAAAGGAGCGAACGCGCCGTGTGGCCCCGAGAGGCTCCGCTTAAAACCCGGGAAGCCCGCGAGGCTGCGCCCCCTCTCCTCGCCCCCCTGCGTGCTCGGTCGTCCGTGGTGTGGTCCTTGCCTCGGACGGTGGGCCCGGCGGGGCGTACTCTCCTGGAAGGACCGGAGCCTCTGGTCCTGGGAGCCCGAGAGGCGCCAGCAGCCTGTTCCGGATAGTGCCACACGGTGCTGGCTCTTGGGAATCTCGGCTCATGTCCTGGAGGAATTAGAGTGCCAGGAGTGGGGTGTTCGGGAGCGGAAATCACCGTCTACCTCGACCTCGCCCACTCCTGAAATCGGTTTGGCTCATTTGCTCCGTATTCGCAGCCCTTTGGTTTGGAAAGCTAGGATAAGGCGTGCAAACTTGAAAATTTCAAGACGTTTTTAAGTAGCTGCGTTTACTCTTTGGAGCTGCTTTTGAAAACAAAAGGAAGAACGAAGTGGGAAATATAATGGAGGGAGGCTGGAGAGGTGTGGCCTGGGGGGGACGGTGTTACCGGCAGTTGTTAAGAGTTTCACGTCTGAGGTCACTCTAAACTGTTGGCAGATGAAGGGGTCTGTCCCCTGCTCTGGGTCCCCCAGGAGGGGACCCAGACTGCAACACCCTACAGATTCCCAGAGTCTCACCAGCCCTGCCTCTGCTCGCAGCCCAATCACACTGACCTTGCTCAAGAAATAATAAGCAGGGAGAGTGGTGACAGCCTCAGTGGGTTTCCTGCTGAGCAAATCACCTGCCTCCCTTTAGGGAGGTGTCTTTCCAGCCCCTCCTCTGCTGGACTGGGAGTGGATTGCTGAGTGACTTAGCTGGGGGTGCCTCACCTCCACCATCTCTAGCAGAAAACCTAGGGAGTAAGAACCAGAGGAAGGTGTACCCCTTCCCTCTGTTATTCACCCCTTCCCTGCGGTCCTGGGACACCACATCTCCTTCCACACCTGCTGATAACACTTTTGCTGGCCCCCCCCCCCCCCTTTTTCCCGGGAGGGTTGGACAATCCTTTGGCTCCCTGGGTATCTGGTTCTGGGTATGGGGCAAACCAAGAAGCAGAGGGAGGGGTTTGTGTAAGAGCTTGGGAGCTTTTCTACTCTTATTAGAAGTGGCATAGGTCGGTGTCTGTCTGTCTCTGTCTCTGTCTCTGTCTCTCTCTCTCTCTCTTTCACACACACACACACACACACACACACACACACACACACACACAGATACCAACATCCAGAGCCCCGCGGCAGGAATTCTTAGCTAAGAAAAAGAAAAAAAATGAAGTGGTATAGCAGGAGGATGGAAAGAGCTCTAGCCTGGGAGTCCAGTACAGGATTTTGTCCGAGTTTTAGTCCTGTCTCTACTGTATCCCATCAAAGACTGATAGTCTCTTGGGCTGGAAGGCACCTCTGATTTGCCTATTCCAGTGGTCAGCAAACTGCGGCTCTTGAGCCACATGGGGCTCTTTGGCCCCTTGATTGTGGCTCTTCCACAAAATACCACGGCCCGGGCGTCTATTTTGAAGAAGTGGCGTTAGAAGAAGTTTAAGTTTAAAAAATTTGGCTCTCCAAAGAAATTTCAATCGTTGTACTGTTGATATTTGGCTCTGTGGACTAATGAGTTTGCCGACCAGTGGCATTGACATGGAGGCAGCAGAGCTCAGAGATGGGAGGTGATTTGAGCCTGATCCTTGTTGGCCAAATAGGGACCAGCACTCAGGTTTCCTCACTCTGTCCAATCGTGCTTTTGCCCACATGACTTGGGCAAGTCACTTGTCTTTTTTGACTCAGTTTCCACATGGGGTGCTTACCTGCTCTTCCTCATAGAGTCTGGGGTGAGTGAGAACCCAGTGAAGCCACACATGTGGGGAGTGCTCCATAAATTCCTGTACAAAGTAGAGGGCTCCACTGTGGCTAGGAGGGGCCCTCTCTAGAGCTTTATGATTTCCTGGGGTGGTCCCACATGTGCCACAAGGAAGGGTAGACACCAGAAGCCAACGGTGAAAGTTTACACCCCTGGCCTGTAGTATCTCATCTCCAGAGTAAACATTTGCTTCACCAAATCTCTGGGTCACTGTTTACACTGGAGGAGGCCAAAGGCCATGGCCTGAGAGATGACCAGGGTTGGAAGGGAAAGGACTGTGCCTCTTTACCTCCCCCCAACTCAGAACCTTGTGAAGGCTCTGGCTCCAAGCCTGGAGTGTTACTACAAGCCCAGGCTGGAGCTGACCTAGCAGGGTTAACTGCGGAGCCATCTAGCTATTTTCTGTTGTGTTCGGGGTGCGGGGGACTCTGCGCTTTGGGAATGTGTTGCCTTTCCAGCTGCTCTGAGGGCTGTTTTCAGCTCCTCGTTTGCCCCCCTCCCCCCATCCCAGGCTGCCCCTTTGGCCCAGGCGGCTGCTCTGGCCCGCCTCTCTGGCCAGCTGCAGGTCCGCAGGCCTTTGTTCCAGGCCCGCCCTCCCTGGCAGAAACCCTCAGGCTGGGGCCTGGCAGCTGGAACTCACTCCTGCCAGCAGGAAGCCTCTACTGGAGTCGCAGAGGCCTGGCAGACCCTCATTTCCTCCCGTGAGGCTCATCTTGGGGCCCCCAACTAGCCCCTGGCCAGATTCTCGCACTATCTTTTCTCATCCCCTTTCTTCTCCTGAATAGTTGGATCGTTCTCTTTTTCTTCCATACTCATGCCTCTTAGTTCTGTTTTAAAGCATTCATGTATTCATTCAACAGTTATTTATTTGGCACCTACTACATACCAATGCTAGACGCAGGAGACACAGCGGTGAACAAAATATACAACTATCATTGACCTATGCAGTGGACTTTTAATGGGGGAAGCTGACAGTAAGCAAGGTAAATAATTGAACTAGAAAGCATTGTAGCCCTGGCCAGTGTGGCTCAGTTGGTTGGAGAGTAGTCCTGTGTACAGAAAGCTTGCGGGGGAGGAGGAGTGGTCCATCACCAGCCGGGGCAGCCGCGTGTAAGGGAGGCAACCAATTGATGTTCCTCTCTTACATCAGTGTTTCTCTCCCTCCCCCTTCCTTTCTCTCTAAAATCAACGAAAACATATCCTTGGGTGAGGATTTAAAAAAAAAAAAGCATTTTAGTGATGAGCAGAAAAATATGATCGGGAAGGTGGATGTGAATTTTAGATGATGTCTAAAATGGGGTGGCCTGGGAAGCAACTGGAGGGAGGGATGTTTGAGAGAATGTCTGAAGGCGATATTTCCCTTCATCTCTGATTTTCCTTTTCTTGAAACCTTCATGCAACACTCCGCGAACTTGGATGCACCTGGGTTCAGATCCCAGCTTGGCAGCCTGTTAGCACTGTGGTGCTGAACTCCTTTGTGCCTGTATTTCTCACATGTAAAATGGAGTTAGTCATCGCACTTACCACGGACGGTATTGTGAGAATGAACAATGAGATGATGTATGCTAAGTGCTTAGCAAAGCCAATACAGGTGTTCAATAAATGATAGTCTTGTTATTTCTCAACAAAATCCTGCAGGGGTAGCCTAAGATATTCAATGCTAAAGACTGTAGATGAGAAGTTTTTTATTTCAGTTATTAGGTGGGAATGGGGAATTCGAGGGAGATGAAAATAGAAATCCTAGTTAGTGCAGGTTTTTCTACAGGACCTTAGGTTCTGGATGGTTGAAGATGTGTGGCGGGAAGGTGGATGCTGCTTGCCCTTGGTGATTGGCTGGGCTGGGGGCAGCCCTGATCCTCTCTTGCTCTGGAATTCCCTGTGTTTTCCACCAGCAGGGACGATTCACACCTTAATCTCTGGCCTCTCTACTCTGCCTCAGGCTGGAATGGCTCGCAGCCCCTCTTCCGCCGTTTTGTAGATAAGTTTGCTGGCGTAGGGGTTGGAGGGGGTGGGTAAAGGGGGTGGGGAAATGAGGGAGGGCCGCGGAAGAGCTGGGCAGAGGGTGGGCGGAGCTGTTATAGGGAGCCTGTGGAGGTGGGTAGAGGATTGGGATGGAGGCTCAGAGGCAGCCTCGAAAAAATGTTGTAAGGGTCCACAGGGGCCAGAATGTAGTCACGGAATGGACAGACGCTGTGAGATCTCAGGGTCTAGCTGCCCCCTGACTGCTCAGAGCTGCCCGGCTTCCACCCCGCTTCCACCCGCCAGCCCAAGGAGGCTCTTCCCCTCCCAGCTGGAACCAGGACCTCAAAGGGAGGGGCCCATCGAAAAGACTGCTGTCACGGGCTGCGGTGAGCGGTTTCCTGGGGGCCCTGCTGGCTCCGGAAGCCGGGCGGTGGAGGGTGGGGCCCCAGGAAATGGTCATTGGCCAGACCACTCCCCTGGAGAGCCCGCTGTGCTCGCAGGCCAGCCAGGCGGGCCCTGCGGTGAAGGATCTTGTGCCTGGAGACCAGCTAAAGCTAGATATGATCTGGCCTTGGAGGAAGTTGCAAAGAGGGCCCTGAACAGCCCCAGACAGTGTTGTCGGAGAGAGAAAACTGGGCAGGGTCAATTAACCTGTGATGGTAAGGAGGTGCGTGTGGAGATGCTGGAAGCCTCTCTGGGGGTTAGCTGTCTGGATAAAGGCTGGTCTTGGCAACCGGTTTCTGCTGTGTTCGCCTTATTTTGGTTAGAAGCTCTCTGAGGGCAGGAAGGCTGCTTGACTCATCTTTGTTCTCACACAGCCTGCGGAACAGTAGAAAGGAATTGGGGCAGGTGAGCTTGCCCTGGGGTCCTGCCCTGGGGAATCTGGGCTTAGTGGTCTCAACTACGCCTGCTTTTGCTCCAGGAAGTTAGGGGGAAGAAGGGGTGGTGGTGGTGGTGGTGGTGGTGGTGGTGGTGGTGTGTGTGAAGCCCAGCCCCTATGAGCTGTTGCTATCTGGAAATGCAAGCTAAGGGAGAGAGGGGCTGTTTGTAGCCCTTTTGCTGGCTTCTGGGGAGGGAGCTTTGGTTTAAGCTCAAGGAATGGATTTTCTGTTCCGTGCTGAGCTGACTGTGGGGCTGAACACAGGATGTGATGATGGCTGTGCATGAGCCTTTGGGAAACAGTTTGAGGAGGTTGGCTTTGATTATTGTTGGGGTCTGGTGGAGAGTGAGCGGATGCAAGAGTAGGGAAGTCAGTTTTACTGTGGTAGTAGTATCCCAAGAGGAGAGATGGGTTCTGCAGGTACTACCAGGCTTTGAGCTTCGTGTGAGTGTGTGTATGTGTGTGTGTGTGTGTGTGTGTTAATCAGAGGTTCTTGAGCAATAGATGGCAAGTGTTTGAAAGGAAAAGGGAACCAGTATGCAAGCAGCCTCTATGCATCCTGCACGTTGCTACATTCCTTGTGCTTGCAGGATTCCAATAGTTTGTTGAATAACTAAAACCCTGCTGTGTGATGAAACCTTAGGAATGAAAGACATTTTCACACTCTTCACACATGTTCTATTCTGTCTGAAAGTGCCCATGATACAAGATTCTAAGAAGGTAACCTGTGGTCAGCCCCTGGAAAAGAGGAAGGGGACCAGTCCTCCCACTCCTGCTGCATTTTGCCCCCAAGCAGACTGCAGGTTATGCTTAGAGTCTTGAATATAGTTCATCCCATAATATGTCCCATAAAATCGCATAACATCTCTTCTGCCTTATTCAGGACTTGGCCACCCAGCAGCCATACTTACCGCATAAAGCCAAGTAGGTCTCAGATCAGCCAGACTCAAGTTACTGCATTTCTTCCCACATCAGCCCCTGCAGACCCTGTTTAACTTTTATATATGCACTGTCTTCCTATTTCCAAGCCCACAGCTGAAAGAAAGCAGCAAAGAGGAGTGTAAAGAGACTGGCATTGAGAGGAAAAAAGACCACAGTGCAACTAAGAGTTGATAAGTAAGTGTGGACAGAGATCAAAGGCTATAAAAAGGCAGTCCAAATGTAAGAGTCGGGAGTCATTTATTTAGGAGGAATGGCTTGGCACTCCTGGGCCCTTGGGGGAAATCCTCATTTTGATAATTGATGCAACGATGTGGATGGACCTTGAGAGTATCCTGCTAAGTGAAATAAACCAGTCAGAAAAAGCTAAGAACCATAGGATTTCACTCATATACTATTTAATAAAGAGGGAATATGCTAATTGACCATCACTCTGTCACAAAGATGGCTGCACCCACAGCTGAAGCCAAGTTCCCATAAGGAGCCTTAACAAGCAATCAGCAGGGACCTGAGGCTATGCCCTCCCCTGCCCCCATGGGGCTTGACAGGGGACTTCAGGCCATGTCCCCCTCCCGGCAGGGCTTGACAGGGGACCTCAAGGTGCACTTCCTGTCCTGGTGCTGGGCTAGGGGATGTCAGGCTCCCCCCGCCCCGGTGTCATGCCGGGGGGACCTCAGGCCGTGCACCCCACCAGGTGGGGCTTGACAGGGGACTTCAGGCCGCACCCCCCCACCCCGGCACCAGGCTGGGGGACCTCAGACCGCACCCCCTGCCCAGCAGGGCTTGACAGGGGACCTCAGGCTGCGCCCCCCACCCCAGCACCAGGCCAGGGACCTGAGGTTGCGCCCCCCTGCCTGGCTGGGCTTGACGGGGGACCTCAGGCCGTGCCCTCCACCCAGCGGGGCTTGACAGGGGATCTCAAGGTGCACCCCCAGTGCTGGGTTGGGGAAACTCAGGCCACACCCCCGCCCAGCGGGCTTGACGGGGGACCTGAGGCTGCGCCCCCCTGCCAGTGGGGCTTGATGGGGGACCTGAGGTTGTGGCCTCCTCCTGGTGCTGGGCCGGGGGACCTGAGGCTGTGCCCCCCCTGCCTGGTGGGGCTTGACAGGGGACCTCAGGCCATGCTCCCCACCCAGCGGGGCTTGATGGGATCTCAGGCCGTGTCCCTCACCTGACGGGGCTTGACAGAGGACCTCAAGGCACACCCCCCGCCCCGGTCTGGGCTGGGGGACCTCAGGCCACAACCCCCGTCCTGGCGCCGGGCCAGGGGACCTGAGGCTATGCCCCCTGCCCGGCAGGGCTTGACAAGGGTGGGACTGGCTGGGTCTGGATCTAGCCCAATGGGGGGTGGGCCGGCCGGGTCTGGGTCTCACGCGATTTTGAGGTGCATGTGGGTGGGCGGGGACTTGACTCTGGGTCCCGTGGTGAGCCCCAGACTCTGATAGGAGGAAGGTTTTCATATACATTTTACTAATTTCCTTTCATCTCTGACACTTCTGTTATAGAGAAAGGGCAAATAGCAATATTAAATTATTTCCACTAATTAATCCCCTTTTAATGTGCACACCCGGCCACTAGTGTGAGATATAAAACTGAAACTCAGACACAGACAACAGTATGGTGGTTACCAGAGGGGAAGAGGGTGAGGGAGTAGTAAAAGGTAAAGGGGACCAAATATCTGGTGATGGAAGATGATTTGACTTTGGGTGGTGAGCACACAATGCAATATACAGATCATGTGTCGTGTACACTTGAAACCTATATAATCTTATTAACCAATGTCACCCAATAAATTTAATTTTTTTTAAAAAGGTAATTGATGCTTT
The DNA here is from genome assembly GCF_963455305.1 of Plecotus auritus. Lineage (NCBI taxonomy): Eukaryota > Metazoa > Chordata > Mammalia > Chiroptera > Vespertilionidae > Plecotus > Plecotus auritus. The sequence goes on along the minus strand of NC_137770.1, from coordinate 34,146,378 downwards.
GCTGGTAATTGTAACCCTGAGTCATCAAGAAAAGGTTAAATTTATATTCCTCGGTCCTGTTTAGGAAGGAGGTAGAGTGCATATTTTTATTTTTTTTTATTTTATTTATTTATTTTTTTAAAATATATTTTATTGATTTTCTACAGAGAGGAAGGGAGAAAGATAGAAAGTTAGAAACATCGATGAGAGAGAAACATCGATCAGCTGCCTCCTGCACACCTCCCACTGGAGATGTGCCCGCAACCAAGGTACATGCCCTTGACTGGAATCGAACCCGGGACCCTTCAGTCCGCAGGCCGACGCTCTATCCGCTGAGCCAAACCGGTTTCGGCAGAGTGCATATTTTTAAAAGGTTCCCAATCAGATTGAATAAAATTTTTAAAAATGTTTATATTGCCTGGCCTCTGTGGCTCAGTGGTTGAGCATCGACCTATGAACCAGGAAGTCACGGTTTGATTCCTGGGCATATGCCCGGGTTTCAGGCTCAGTCCCTAGTAGGGGACATGTAGGAGGCAGCTGATCAATGATTCTCTCTCATCATTGATGTTTTTTCTCTCCTCCCTTCCTCTCTGAAATCAATAAAAAAAATTAAAAAAAAAACTGAGCTCTAGCCGATTTGGCTCAGCAGAATAGAGCGTCAGCCTACAGACTGAAAGGTCCCGGGTTCGAGTCCAGTCAAGGTCACATGCCTGGGTTTCGGGCTTGATCCCCAATAGAGGGTGTGTAGGAGGCAGCCAATCAATGATTCTCTCTCATCATTGATGTTTTTCTATCTCTCTCTCCCTGTCCCTTCCTCTCTGAAATCAATAAAAATATGTTAAAAAAAAGTTGAGCCCTAGCTGATTTGGTTTAGTGGTTAGAGCATCTGCCTGCAGACTAAAGGGTCTCGAGTTCGATTCCTGGTCAAGGGTTGCAGGCTCCATCCCCAGCTCCGGTCAGGGCACATGTGGGAGGCAACCAAGCAATGTGTCCCTCTCACATGGACGTTTCTTTCTCTTTGTCTCTCCCTCTCCTTGCCACTCTCTCTGGGTGAGGATTAACAAAAAACAAAAAAAAAATGTTGATACTTAGGTAAAAATATCCCTAATCCTCTCAACAAGGTGAAATGAGTGGTGTTACCTCATCCATAGATAAGGAAACTCGGAAGGTTCACTCAGCTAAGACTTGGGAATGAGATGAACTTCTGAGAGACCCTGGAGTGCATGCTTTTAGCTTTAGGACCCTAGACCTTTGAAACTCGTGACTTCCTTAAAAATGTGGCTTTTTGGACAGCTCTCTCTGCAGTGAGTCAAGGTTTTACTGTGTTAACAGTAGAGCCAGGAAGGGTCCACCTTAATTCAGCTCTGCCCAGGCAGACTGCCAGTTATCCCCAGAGGGCACTTACCTGGGTGAAAACAAGAATGTTTTCAATACACTTACACTTGAAGCACCTGCCTGGGTGTCACACAGCCCTTTCTGAGGCCAGAGAATGACGGGGAGGAGCTGCAGTCTCAAAAATCCCAGGCCTCTGTCCATCAGGAACTCTGTTCCTTTGTTTCCGTTCTGGATGCTGCTGAAAGATGCTGTGCTGTGCAGTCTTGGCGCTGGTTGTTCAGTATCCAGGGTGGTGGGAACTGCCCCGTATGGGAACCCCTACCCCCATGTTCCCACCATCCAAATCTGGCAAATGGTAATTTTATCATGTCTACTGCTCTCATTTATTATCGAGATGGAATGTGACATACATTTGAAGCTCCTTTTGTTTTTCTCCCTAATCCCATTCTCTTCCCTCCCTCCCCAGAAGTAGCATTCTCCTGAATATGGTGTTTATCATTCCTATGCATGTTTTTATACTCTTTTCTGTAATCTGTAAGTAATTCATATATTGTGTTGCTTGAAATTTGATCTATACCATGTTGAATGCGTTCTTCTTGAACTTGCATTTTCTGGATTTATTTCTGGATTTATCCATGTTGATATATTTAAATCTAGGTTATTCATCTAACTGTATCTGTTGGTATGTATTGTATAAGTACATCACAGTTCCCTTGTTAGTGGACATTTAGGTTGTTTCCATCTTCACAGCACTATAAATAATACTGTATTGAGCATTCACGTGCCTGTCTTTCTTCTCTGCTGTGTGTATCAGCAGTGGGATTACTGGGTCAAAGTTGTGCTTTTTAAGATACTGCTGACCAAATAATGCCCCCAAATGATTCCTAGCCAATTTATATTCTTACCAGAAAGATGAGAGCTCCTATTTCACTAACATTTGGATTGCATCTTTTAACCTAGTAGACATGAAATGGTATTTTAAAATTACTTTATAAATTGGTTTTTAAGGTTAGCACTTTGATTACAGGAAGGGATGGTCACTTTTCCTGTTTATTGGCCAAGCATGTTTATTATTATTCTGTGAATCTTTGCACTTCACATTAAAAAAATTTTTTTTAAAATCAGTTAATATATCCACATGATTCAAATCCTCAAAGGGAATACAGAGAAAAATTTCCCACCCCTGTCCCCTAGCTCCGTGGTCGGCAAACTGTGGCTCGCGAGCCACATGCGGCTCTTTGGCCCCTTGAGTGTGGCTCTTCCACAAAATACCATGGCCTGGGTGAGTCTATTTTGAAGAATTGGCGTTAGAAGAAGTTTAAGTTTAAAAAATTTGGCTTTCAAAAGAAATTTCAATTGTTGAACTGTTGATATTTGGCTGTGTTGACTAATGAGTTTGCCGACCACTGCCCTAGCTCACCATGTCTGTACCCTGCAACCTGTTAGAGGTTCTTGTGTGCTTTTTCAATTTTAATTGCCATCATCTTTTTCTTGTTGATTTTTAGGAGTTAAAAATATATGTTAAATAACTATCTTGCTGATCATATTCATTACATATAGCTCTGGATTGTCTTAATTTTATTAATGTCATTTTTCTTAGGGAAGCTTTAATTTTAATGTCAGATTTACTAATCTTTTGTTTGTACTTTCTGTTTCTTGTTCAAGAAATCCCACTCTGAAAAAAAAAAAAAAAAGAAATCCTACCCTGATTTAAAAATTTTTTTGTTTTATTTTTTCCATCACCATTTATCCCCTCTATGCCCTCTTTGATTTTTAAGAAATGTTTTTTCTTAAAAAATTTTTTTCATTTCTACTCTGAATTTATAAATCTATATTTTAATGTTCTGTTTTATAAATTTAAGTTTTGCTTCCCATACTTAAATTTTAAAAATGTTTTTATTGATTTCAGAGAGAGAAAGGGAGAAGGATAGAGATAAAAACATCTATGAGAAACATTGATGAGCTGCCTCCTGCACCTCCCCTCCTGGGGATCGAGCTCCCTGACCAGGAATTGAACCTGTGACCTCCAGGTGCGTGGAACAAGGCCCTCAACCAACTGAGCCACAGGACGGGGCCCACACTTAGATTCTAAATTCACCTGGAATGTATGTGTGTGGCTATATATATGTTTTTATTGATTTTTTTTTTAGGGGAAGAGAGAGACCTTGATTGGCTGCCTCCTGCACGCATCTTGACTGGGATCAAACCCGCAACCTGGGTTTGTGCCCTGACCAGGAATTTTGAACCTGGTGGAAACCTTTTGGTGGTCGGGGAGACAACCAACTGAGCCACACCAGCCAGGGCTGTTTTTTTTTTTTTTTAAATATGACACGGGTTCTCAACCTTGGTTACACATTAAACCTCATGAGAAGCTTTTAAAAAATGTACTGATGTCTCTCCTCAGATCTGACCAATAAAATAAAAATATTTTGGGGTGGGATCCAGGCAGGATTATGAAACACGTCTGAGGTGATTTTTATGGTCAGCCAAGGGTGAGAACCACTCAGCCTTATAAGATGGAACTGATTTTATTTTTTTTCCAGAGGAATGGCCAATTTTCCCAGTACTCGTTATTGAATAGTCTGAAGTTCCCTTCCTCTCTGAAATCAATAAAAATAAAATAAAATTCACCTGGACTCATGTTGTGACATTTTTCCTGTAAGAAGTCAAGAACCCACACACTACAGGCTGGCCCTGGGCAGACCCCCTAGGGCCAGGTCCCTTTCTGGTAACAGGAGGACAGAATGAGAACGCTGATGGAGCTGTTTGTCTATTTTTTTTGTGGCCTTCTTCCCAACTGGAGCATTAGCTCCGTGATAGCAAGGACTTGCCTTATTCATTGCTTTGTCCTCAGCACCTGGCATGTGGTTTAGACTGACAATAAACATGAGTGAGTGCGAGCAGTCCTGTTTTAGACAGGAAGCCAGCTTAGTCCGAGTTCTGCAGCTGCAGGCAGCAGAGAAGAGGTGAACAGTGTGACTCGCATTTCCAAACCTTTCTCCGTGTCTCCACTGGGGATGTCTTTTTCTCCCATCATACCAACCCAAAAAATACCATTCATCTGGCATGTGTTTCCACAGCCGCCAATCGGTACTAGGCATTTGGAGGCTGGAAGCCCTGGGGGAAAACGGGGTACAGTAGCCCAGGAAGATCTGGTCCTCCTTACCTTTAAGAGGCTGTAATTGAGTTAAGTAGACAGGGCCCTCACAGAAAACAAGATGCCCGCCACTCATTGAGCTGCTGTACAGATTAGTGCTCCCCCGGGAGAGCTTACAGGTGGAGAAAGGTGGTCTTGTGCTTGTGCCCAGTCATCATTTTTTCTGGAAGGTGTACACTTCACTGAACTGGTCTCAAGTCAGTGTACAGGTAAGCCCTGGCTGCCTGCACACCTCAACCCACTCCCAGGGAGAACAAAAGTCTTTATACAGCTCAAGTTGGGGGACTCAAGCGGGGGCCATGATGGCTGACCATTGTCCCGGGTCATCTTACGTGGTGACGTAATTGGTTTGCGGAGGCATCTATGAGTGACATCCTGGGTGATTTTATTTTGGCCTCTTTCTAAAGTTGCCTCACAGTGTAGGAACTTGTTCTGAGCCAAGTGTTACTAGTAACAGAGCGAAAGTGCCCCAGGGCATTCCCACAAGGGGGCTGCGGAAAGGCACCTTCCTGTTCCATCCTGAGGGACCTGGTGTTGGGGAATGGATTTCCCTCTGACCTCGCTGTCCAGTCCTGGGTAAGGGAGCAAGTAGCTCTGGACCACAGGGCTGCTGTGAGGAGATTGTATGGAGTGTGTTTAGCGCAGTGCCTGGTACACCCAAATAAAATACTAGTTGATATTATTCCAGTCTGGCATCTTGGGAGCCACTTGTGCCTCAGTTTCTTGATCTGTAAACCTGATGCTCACCTGCCCCTCCCCTCTGCCCTGGGCCGTTGTTAAAGACAGAAGGGTTAATATCCTCAGGCTTTGAGGGCTGGGGTGGGGGAGGAGCCGCGTAAATGGAGTATTATTGTGCTGGTGAATGAACTGGCTTTGTTCCGCTGCCCTCGGTACTTGACTCCCTGGCGTCAGTGTCCCCGTGTTTAAATTGCTGGAGATATTTGCATGTCCTCCGCAGGGTGGTGCTCACCTGCCTGGCTCTGCCTGGGCCCCCAGCCAGTGGGGCCTGCTGAATTGGAGTGGGAAGCTGCATTTCCTCTGTGAGGGGCCTCCCAGGCATCAGGAATGACAGAAATGCAGAAAGTATGACCCACACGCAGGACTGGTTCTGAATAGAACATTTATTGGAGAGGTTTTGCAGGAGGCGCAGGCGCTTTAATTCCCCAGGCTATTGGTGGCAGCTCTCTGCTCACCCCAAGCCTGTTAACTGCTCCCCTGCCGGTGGGAGAATACTGCTCCCTGGTCCCATGCGGCCCTACCGTGCTCAGATGGGAGCCCTTTTGAGAAAAGCAGTAGGTACCCAGCTGGGGCCAGGCCAGGGGTACGAGTGGGGTGTGGCCAGGACTCTGTCAACGCCAAGCTTCCAAGCCTTGCCAGCCCCCCCCCCCGCCCCGTGAAACCCAGCCAGCCACAGGCTTTGGGGCAGAAGGTAGGTTTCTCCCTTGGGGGCTCAGAAACTGAGGCCCTCACAGGTACAGGGCTAGGACAGACAGCTGGTCATTTTTATCCAGCCTGGCTGCTTCTAGTGGATTTGTCCATCCTGGCTGGGTGAGCGCACAGCCGTCCTGTGACCTTTGGAGGTGACTGGGGGTGATTCTGCTAGGGGCCTTCGGAGGGCCTCCTGATCTCTGAGCATTCAGATTTGGGTGGTTGGCAGGAGTGACCCAGCGCTCGCACGCAGGCACGCACGCACTGGGAAAAGCAGAGTTAATCGCCCTCTTCTTCCTGGAGTTTCCTTTTCCCAGAATCCACAGAGCGTGGTTATTAGAAAATCAAGCAGTGGCAGGTGGAGCAGGTGAAAGGCAATTCTCCCCCGCCCTGTCTTGTCCTTGATGGACGCCACCAGGCAGGGGCAGTGCTCGCCACTCCGGGGCCGTTGGCCATGCCATTGCCCCCCACTTCGGGAGCTCTGGGCTGCGGGAGCAGGGGGGTTGGAGGCAGATCCTGGCTTGGCTATGCCTTTCAACCTTGAATCAAGGCCTTGCTTTTCCAGAAGCAGGACTCTGGGCCAAGCCACTCCATGCATGTGCACCCCCTCACCTCAGAACCTGGGGTTTGGGGACAGCTGCCCTCCTGTCCAGCTGTGTAACCTCTCAGCTGAGGGAGAAAGCTCCTCTCCTCCCACTTGGGAACTGGTTGGATGAGTTTTCTGGGCCTCCCTGGTGAGGCCCCTTAGGAGGAAAGGCAGAGGGCCTTGGGGTGGGGGTGGGAGTGGGGTAGGTGCTGAGCAGGGGCGGGGCCCTCCTGGCTCTGGGACAGGGACCCCTGAGGGGCAGTGCATGGGCCCTGCTGTCTGAAGGGCTGGCTGCCATTGAGAATTGACCGTAGCACGTGAATCTGTAAGGTCTGCCTGGGAAATCCATGTTCCTGAGTTTCCTGGGTCAGGCACCGGGCCCAAGGTCAGCGTCCAGGACAAAGAAGGGGTGTTCCTTGGGGCTCTTCTCTTGCTGAATGCCTGAGGGATGGGGAAGGGCAGGGCTGGTGTGACGGATTGAAACCACAAAAGGGGGCTGCTCACGTTTACACACTTTTCTGGATGCTGATGCTCAGAAATGGAGAGGAAGCTTGCTGCTGGCAGCCTTGCCCCCTACATCTAACTTGCTTGGGGAGGGACAGTGAGAATTTGGGCAAGGGAATCCCTCACCTGTGAGGTGTACACTGGCCCCTCCCCCAGCCGTGGGGGGAGCCACTGGCCTGAAATTTACATGGGACATTCCCTTCCGGTTAAGCCCTGTCTCATTTTCTGGAGTAGGCATTCTCATCCTCCTTTTAGAGGCACTTAATTCCCAGGTCGCTTCAGAGCTTCACTTTTATTTGGGGGCTTGTCCCTTTCCTCTTCACAGGGGTTGGAAGATGTCTCATTCTTTCTCGCAGGTGCTTCCTAGGGCTCTTTCTCCTCCTCTAAGCTGTCAAAGGAGTCGGCACCTTTCCTGGCCTCTGGGTTCTTGAACACTCTGGTTATCTGGACTCCTGCTGCCATGGCCCCACCTGGCGGCTTCTCGCACCTCGTCTCATAGAGCCCCATCTCCACCTGTCTCAGTAGTTGTTCCTCCAGGCCTGGCTCAGGTGTGTTCTTTTCCATAAAGCCATTGCCCATTCCTTCCGTCTGTCCTGGGCCTGCCTTTCAGCCTGGCCTCTTGCTGCCAGCTGCCCAGGTCCTTGGGTGGTCCGGGTTCTTTAGGGACTCAACTGTCCCAGGCTGCTGCCTCAGCTAAAATGCCCCCTCCTCCTTGAAGTGGGCCCCGCCCCTCAAGTGGTACTTCTGTACCAGCGTTCAACACACTGCTTTGTGGATCATCTATTATGTGGCTGTTTTCCCTCCTAGAATTCAGTTCCTCAAAGACAGGGACAACATCTTATTTATTTCAGTGTCCCCAGGGCCCAGCAGGCATCATACTCAGGAGTGTTGCCCCAAACGGGAGGCAATCTGGAATTCCCATACTGCCCACAACACCACTCTCTTCCTCCTGTTATTGATGCACTTGTCTTGTTTCTCCTGATAGAATATCAGCTCTGGGGAGCAGGTTTGTGTGTGGTTTATTTTTGTATCTCCTTCGAGGCTGCCACGATGTCTTTGTGCAAAGTGGGTGCTTAAAAATACTTGTCCAGTGACTTCTGAAGCTCGCAACTTCGGAAGGAAGGGCAGTCGTGTCATCCCGAAAGAGTGTGGACACTGGGGCGGGCAGAACCCCTGCCTTGCTCCTTCTATCCAGCTAGTTAGGAGCAGAGCTAGGACTGGTGTCGAGCGATGCTGGCTGGAGCCCCTGGGCTCATTCATACACATTCTGCTGCTTCCCTCTATTTGATATTCCCTGGGACTTAGAAAATGGGTGAACACCAGGGCTTTGCCCAGTCTCTTGCATCTGTGTCTGATGTCCTGGCTCTCTCCGCATGTCCACCTTCATGAAGCTGGTTTTTGTCTTTTCTTTAAAACCCAAGGATCAGTGTCAAGGACCACTTATTTGTGATTTTGCTACCTCCCATTACCTTAAATTCTGCTCCTACTCAGGCCTGTTCTCCGTGGCTCTGTTCCTCTCCAGCTCTGAGCAGGACATGCCGTCTCCCTGTGGAACCCTGAGGAATGCGTCTTGCCCGCCACAGGGAAGGACTCGGAATTATTTATACTTCATCTTCTGGCTTGACCTTCTGTTGGGCATGGATGTTAGACTGTTTTCCTTTCCAGCTGAATTGCTTTATATTTGCCCTTTTGAGAGCTTGGTCCAAATCGATGCTGGGATCATAGATGATGTATGGTCAGTGGGGGGGAGCGTTAGGTCATGTTGGCTCACCAAGTTTAACAAATATCTTTGTTATTGATTTGAGATGTGGTTCAACATTTTAGGTACAAATCAGAAAAATCTTTTGTCCTGGTTGCTTGTGAAACAAATAATAATTTATCCATCATCATTATCATCACTACCATTTACGATGGTCTTTCTCTGTCAGATGTTGTACACATACTGTAGCTTTGCTTATATCATCTCAATCTTGGAGATCAGCCAGGTTGGTATTATTATTATTATTATTATTTTTAAATATATTTTTATTGATTTCAGATAGGAAGGGAGGGAGAGAGAGAGAGAGAGAAACATTAATGATGAGAGAATCACTGATTGGCTGCCTCCTGCACACCCCCTACTGGGGATCGAGCCCACAACCGGTCATGTGCCCTTGACCGGAATTAAACCCAGGACCCTTCAGACCGCAGGCCAACGCTCTATCCACTGAGCCAAACCAGCTAGGGCCAGGTTAGTATTATTGCTATGCTCATTTTGCAGAGGAGGAACTTGAAGCTTGGCAAGATCAGGTGACTTGCCCAAGGCCACATACAGCCCGTAAAGTGGAGGATCTGGGGCTTAAGCCAGGTCTGCCTGACTCCAAAGCCTGCGGATCCATTTAGTGCATGGAACCTCTGGGCTCTGTGGACTCCCGTGCGCACACATACTTGTGTGTTCTCTCTTCCTGTGCTGAGAACTCTGGGGACCCAGCGAGGCCCCTCTGTTCCCACTGGTTCCTGCTAAGATTCTCCAGATGCCTTTGAACGGATGCAGCAGTAAATGCTGCAGCTCTTGAAGGTGTGGCTCCTGTTTCCTCTTCACCCCCACCCCAGCCTAGAGACCTTGAATCTGGCAGCCCCTACAGTGGGGAAAGGGGCAGCAAGATGGCTGATTGGCAGGGCTGGGCCCCTGAATTTTGCTGATCAGGAGCGGTGGTCCTATGAGCCTTTTTGACCTAGAGATGAGAAGGGTGGGGCCTCTGGGCACATTGGATCTGTCTGTGATTTCTAGCACCGGATTGGACTACTCCATCTTCTGGGGACGCTGTGTCATTTCCCTGCTTGATGACAAGTGGTGCTGGCAGCCAAGTTCACCTACCCTGGCTGTGAGCAATATCAATTTCTAATCAACAGTAATTGCTCTCAGTTGCCTTTAGCACATGTCTACGGGAAACCTCCTGCTGGCCTTTTTGTAGAGGGACCTTATTGCAGTTCCTTCTCCAAACTCCAAAGTAGTCCCATGGCCACTTTCCCCCTCCGCCCAGTTTCTTGTGGCTGGCCACTTAGTATGTGGCATGGCAGGGCACCTGTCCTGCTCTAGTCCTAAGCCTGGGGCAAGCAGGCCGGGACTGGTGGGGTGAGCGGGCAGTCACCATTCCTGGGTGCCTCCTGGCTGATCGGAAACTCGCTGGCAGTGACTAATGTGGAAACGCATTAGTCAAGGAGGAACTGGCTCAGATCTTAACTTTGACCTGACTGAGGGAGCGGTGAGAGGTGCTCTAGGCACGCTCCCGCAGTCCTTCCAGCGGGCATTTATTGAGCACCTCATGTGTGCTTGCCTGCTGGGGGTGAAGGGAGAGTAAGGGAGAGAAGGCCCAGCCCCCTGGGTTTGTTACTGTTTAGTCCAGAAGAAAAGCTTACGTATATGAAACCAGAAGGACCAGTGTTTTAAGCGATACTCGGGGCCATCAGAATTGAAAGAAGTGTTTGGTGGCAGTGTCCTATGGTTGCTGTAATGAGCTCCACAAACTCAGTGGCTTAAAACAGTTACTAGGTTGCAGTTCTGGGGGTCAGAGGTTAGCCTGTGTTCCTGCAGGAGGCTCCAGGGGAGAATGTTTCCTTGTCCTTTCCAGCTTCCCGAGGCAGCCTGGGTCCTTTGACTTGTGGTCCCTGTCCTCCCTGTGCAAAGCCTGCAACGCCCCGTCTTCCCATCTGTTTGTGTCCCTCTGCTTTTGTTGTCACATCAGTGTGAGTCCCACGGTCTCCCTCCCATAGGGACCCTTGGGATTCCATGGGGCCCACCCAGATCACCCAGGATAACCTCCCATCCCCAGGTCCTTAACCTGAGCACATCTGCAGAGTCTCTTTTGCCAGGTGAGGTAGCATTCAGGTTCCTTAAATCTGGGGATTAGGATATGATATTCCTGGGGGGAGGCATTATTCAGTCTACAATCGGGTGTGCGTTGGGAGAGGGGGCGGCGTGGGAAATGGTTGAGGAGGCCTTTCTGAGGAGGTGGTTTGACCAGATCAGTGTAGAGAAGGAGGGTCTGGGACACAGTCCAGGTCTGAGGAAGAACAGGAGCCATGAGCGAATGTTGGGGTTGTGGGCTGGGGGGAACGGTGAGGTGTGGGCCAGCGAGCTTCCCACAGAAACAAGGCACTCTCCTTTCCTCCCAAGGCCAGGCCGAGGGCGTTTTCTGACTTCCTTTAGGCCCAGGCTTCCTCCCCAGATCCACGGGGGAGGGCTCCGTTGGGAGTCGCGATCCTTTCCCTCCGCAGCTGCAGTCCTGCTCGCAAGACCCAGCCACACTTGGTGGCCCGCTGCTGATCTGGGCGGTGGGAAGCGGAATTCACGAGGGAAAATGAATTTGAGCCAGCTGGCCAGGGTTTGGGTGGCCCAGCAACCCTGGTCACAGTGGTCGCACAGCCTCCAACAGTTGCTTTGCGCACATTCACTCCCCCACATTCACTCCCCCACATCCACTCCCGGGGAGCCTTCCTTTGTCTGTTCTGAGGGTGCAGAGGGCCCCTGAGTCTCCAGGGAAGGAAGGAGGGGACAGAGTGAGGAAACTGTTGGTGAAAGGGGCGGAGAGCCAGCCCCTCTCAGGGGTTCTCCTGGGGAAAGCCTGGGGTGTCCGAAAGGTGGCTCCTGCTGGGGTGACCTCACTCAGCTCTGCCCAGGGAGCACTGTGGGGAGAAGTGCCTGAGTGGGGGGCAGTGGGAACACGCAGGCAAGAGCCGGGCTTCTCGGGGGGCAGAGTTGGGGAGTAGCGTGGCGCGTGGCTGTGCCAAGCTGTGGGCGGGAGCATGGCGAGTGATGCCGAAGCCAGCGGAGGTCTCTGGAGGCTCACATGGCTTCTGCCCTGGAAATGGTGTGACTTTTCCCTCCTGGTTCCTTCTGGCACCTTCTCTGGGGAGATCCTGACAGCGGAGTGGGGGTGGTCCTGGGGAGGTCAGAGGCTGTCTGGCTGCCTGAGTTGGGAGGAGCTTTAGAATGTTGTGGAAAGACACAAGGCAGTCGGCAGTCCCGGAGGAAGGACTTGGCCCGTGTGACCTCCTTCCCTTTCCCCCACTTTGGCCCGTGGACTTTGGAGCGGTTGCCTTTTGGGGGAACCCCCTCGCTCCTTTCCTGCCTGCCTCCCGAGCAGGCGTGGTGTGCCCTGCTTCCACTTCTGGGGTGTGGGGTGAGAGGATGACATCAGCTTCCTCCACACCTGGACCCAGCCTCCCTGGTCGGGAATGTGTTCTGGGGCGCCTCCAGAGCGCTTGCCTGCTCCGAGGGTTCACCAGCAGCGCCCCTTCTTCCCTCTCTTCTGCCTTCTCAGCCCACTGACGGGGAGAGAGGGCCAGCAGGGAGTGTTGCCAAGTCCTGGGGATTAAGCAGAGGTTCTCCAGAAGGTGGGTGCCCCTATGAGACCATTTTTTCTGAAGTTGGTTGGGGGAGCTGTGTCCTATTGCCTCAGTGACAAGAGCCCTAAGGACAGAATATGGCGGGGGGGGTGGTGGGGGTGGCTATTGTGGATTTTGGGTGGTGTCATTTTCTTATCGGAGGCAGGGGTATGGGTCCGATGGGAGGCATGGCGCCGAGGCGCAGTGGGGAGAAGGACGGGGACTTGACTTTCCGCTGAGTGGGAATCTTAGGGGCCTGCCTCCTGGCTGAGGATGTTCAGGGGAGGTCCTCTGGAGGCAGGTGACCTTACAGGTGTAGCTTATATTTAGAGAAAGTTTAAACAAACAAACAAGCAAACACACTGAAAAGAAAAACCCCCAAAACAGATCTCCCTTCCTCTCTTGCCCCCAGGCTCTTGAAGGTTTATGGCTGAGCAGCTCTTTGGGCCTTTCCCATCGGAATCTGAGCATTGTCTTGTGCACCAGAAGGTTGCAGGTTCGATTCCTGGTCAGGGCACCAAAAAAGAAAGGTCTTTGGTGACCTTGTCAAAGAGGCTTCACAGGCATGGGGTTGGAAATAGGCAGTTTTCTAGAAGACTGACTTGCTGATTGATGGCTGACTGGATTGAATCATGTTGAGAGACGGAAGAGGTCACGGCTGGGAAACAGGGGGAGGAAGTGGAGGCCTGGTGTCATGGGATGCAGTGGCCGTGGGCATCCGCCTGTCGCCTCCTCTGGGCTTCCACTTCTCCAGCAGACAGTGTCTTCAGGATGAGCTTGAAGACCCGAGTTCTCATCTTGGCTTTGGGGTGACTCTTACAATATGAGGTGATGCTCAGCGAAGAAGGAGATAAGGGTGGCTCTGCCCAGGGGCATGCGGGCAGGTACTCTCTGTGAGCCTGAACTACACACAGTCCTGGTTGGGAACAGGCATTTAGGACCAGGTTGCACTCAAATTGAGTGCGATGTCTCTTTTATGTCACTGTCAAATGGTGTCTATTCACAGCCGGCTCCTTGTTTGCTCTCGTTGCCCCCTTCAGCCTTCATCTCTCCCGTTCTCTACATTCTTTCCCAGTCCTCCTACGCAGGAGAGAGCGCCTTGTGATCCTGGGTCTCCTGGTCACTGCCCAGCTTTCCTCATCATCCAAGGAATTTACAGTCTGACCTCACGACCACATGCGTTTCCCCTTCTCCATGACCTGCGATCCTTTGCCCTGGAATCTGTAGTTTACTATGTTGTTCTAACAGGAGGGTAAATGGTCACACAGTATCAGGTCTAGGAATAGCCATAAGGAATCTTAACACTCAGCCTTTTACCTCCATGGGGCCTTTGTGGGGTAAAGGAGTGTCAGGTTAAAACCCCCATGGCTTATGCTGAGGTAAAGCCATGGCGCCCAGGGCTGTGACTAATCTTTTTTTAAAAAAATATATTTTATTGATTTTTGATTTTTGATTTTTTTTTTTTTTTTTTTTTACAGAGAGGAAGGGAGAGGGATAGAGAGTTAGAAACATCGATAAGAGAGAAACATCGATCAGCTGCCTCCTGCACACCCCCTACTGGGGATGTGCCCGCAACCAAGGTACATGCCCTTGACCGGAATCGAACCTGGGACCCTTCAGTCCGCAGGCCGACGCTCTATCCACCGAACCAAACCGGTCAGGGCTGTGACTAATCTTTTGCCTGTGGTCCTGGCTGGTATGAAATCCATTAGGGAGACAGGAGAGCATAAACACTGGAGCTGAGTTCAAATCCAGGCTCTACCACATGCTACTTCTGTGACCTCAGTTTCTGCATCTGTAAAATGGGGATAATAGCTGTATCTACCTCTAGAGTTTTTACGAGATATAATTGGCTTGTTATGTCTATAGCGCTTAGAACGTTTCAGCTGTTCGGCTTGGCTGTAGTCCTAGGAGGATTTGGGCAGGGGCACTACTTTGAAAATGTGAGCATGGCTTGCAAGCAGATGGCTACGTTTAATCAGAGAAAGTTGCTACAAGTAAGAAAGGCACTTTCGTTTCTGAGCTCCAAGTGTGCATGGGGTCCCTAAAGGGTGTCCTCAGAAGGCACCCTTTAGAGATAAATCTCCCTGAGAGTGCGTGTGTGTGTGTGTGTGTGTGTGTGTGTGTGTGTGTGTGTGTGTGTGGTGGGGGGGGGTGGGGTGTTAGCGGGGGGTGTGGGCGGGGGGGAGGCTGTGACCTGGCCGGCTGTGAAATCCATTTGGGACTTGGGCCTTTTCTGTTTAGCATCCCCCTAGGGGCTGACTGACCCCAGGTCTGATCTGGGAAAGGTCTTAGGCCACAAGTCCCTGCCCCATGGTTCCAGCTGGAACTGGCGGGGGAGGGGTGTGTGTGCTGGCATCCTGCAGTGTGCTTTGAGAACAACAGTCCCGCAGGGCTGGGGGTTAGGGCTGGGACTGAGAATGGGTCTTCTTTGTGCTGAGCTGACCTGGTCTTGCCCTGCGGCTGGTTCTGGGGAAAGGCCTGGCTGGCTCATTCTAAAGGCTCTTTGAAGAGGGAGGAAGAAGACAGCAGTGCTGCATTCCCAAGGGTCTTCCCTCCGTGATGCTCAGTTCCACCCGGTGATCCTGTTAATTAACCTCCTTTTGTTGCGCCTGAAGGGAGAGAGGATGCAGGCTTACCCCAGTGCTGCCACCTGTCCTCATTTGCAAAATGGGAGGCTCACGTGTAGCAAAGCACCCCAGCTGAGACGCACAGCGACAGAGCCCTGTGCTTGGGAGGGCCCTTGCTCCTTGCTGGGCTAGCATGGATGGCAAGTAGGTCTCGATGCTCCTGACTTAGCTCAGTAGAAACACCATTTGTTCACCATCATTTGCCAGATCGCCCTTAAGGTCCCCGCCCTTAGGTCACTACTCACAGTCCGTGCAGTGAGTGCTAGAGTAGGTGTAACTCTGGGTGCTGAAGGCTTATGCAGAAGGTGCCCCAGGTTTGCCTTCTGGGGAGGTTTCTAGGGGCAGGCGGTGGTGGCTTCTGCTCTGAACCTGAGCGTTGGATGTAAGTGACGCTGGTTGGGGCCAGGATGTCATGGGATGGATGGGGAGGAAATAATGTCCAAGCATAGAGAACATTTACAAAAGCCAGAGCCTGGGGTGTTGGCATAGGTTGGGGCAGAGGCACAGAAAACCAGGGGGCAAAATCATAGTCATCGGAGTGATGGCAACTTCTAGATCCTTCTCCTCACAGCTGTCGTCTGTGATCTGGTAGCTTCTGAGACCTAGAACTAGGGGCGGAAGGCTGTGGGTCAGTGGAGGCGGAAGGGATGCTCTGGAACCGTTTCCTGCGGAAACAGCAATCAGGTGTACTTCCTGGAAGGGGTGTTGGTGAGCGCTGGTCCTTTGGGGTGGAGGTGGAGTGCCTGTCCTTCTCCAAGGCCACAGCCCCTCCCCAGAGTTGCTGCTTCGGACAGGCCTACCTGTGAGTCCACCACCACCTGCTCAGGGAATAAAGTCCACCCAAGGCTGTGTTTGCCTCATCTGGGAGCAGCTTCCTGCTTGAGGAGCTGAGCTGGGGGAGCGTAGGGAGACTCACAGGTGGCTCAGCCCTGGGGAATTTCCTGTCCCTGGGAGCCAGGGTGAGTCAGGGACTTGTACCAGGTTCTGGGCATGGGGTCAGGGGTCATGTGGGCTCAGCCTTTGTGCCATCTCCTCTGCCTTCTCTGTCAGTATCCGGAAGTTTCCAGGTTCATGGTGCAGTCACTGGTGCCCCAGAGACTTGGGAACCTCGGGGAGACTGTTACCCTCTGGCGTGCATGTCCTCTTAGTTTTTAAGAGCCAGATCTTTGCCTGCCTTTGTCCGTGACCCCAGCACAGGCACTGACAGGTGGGCACTTGGGAAGTGCTTTTTGACAACTACCATTAGCATCACGGTTTTGACAGTTTATGGGGCCCTTGCCCTGTGCCAGGTGCTCAGAGCCCGGAGGACACAATACTTGGGCAGATGGTGAGGAGCTGAGGCCCCGAGAGGCTAGGTGCTTGGGATTCCCTCAGAAGGCACCCCCGCCATGGCTCTGGCTGAGGTGTCGTTTCTGCTCTTCTGGGGTTTCCGAGCCCTTATTGTCCGGGTGTGGTCCACCTGTCTTCTATCCTGGAAGGGTGGATGTGGAGCTTTTGGAGCCGGGAGGGAATGTTATTGGGCATCCTTGTAGATGCTCATAGGGTTTGGGGGAAGGGACTTCCTGGGGATTACAAGTTCCTGGATTGTTTTTTTTTTAAAATGTTTTTATTGATTTCAGAGAGGAAGGGAGAGAGATAAAAACATCAATGATGAGAGGAAATCCTTGATCGGCTGCCTCCTGCACACCCACTACTGGGAATCAAGCCTGCAACCTGGGCATGTGCCCTTGACCAGAATCGAACCTGGGACCCTTCAGTCTGCAGGCTGACGCTTTATCTGCCTAGGGCTAGTTGCTGTTTTTAAAACTGTGGTAAAACTGTTCTTAAAATAAGGTAATATTTGCATTTTAACCATTTTTAAGTGGCATTAAGTCCATTCATATTGTCGTGTGCGTCCATCACCACCAATCCACCCACAGGACTTTTTATTATCTTGCAAAACGGAAACTCTGTATCCATTAAACAACAACTACCCGGGCCCGCCCCCTCCCACCCCAGCAGCCACCCTGCTACTTTCTGTTTCTGTGAGGACTCAGAGTTTGACACTTTGTCTGCTCTGCCCAGAATCTCCCCGGAGTGCCCTCGCCAGGCAGCGATGCCAGGATGCCCGTCTCTACCTCCCTGCACCAGGACGGCAGCCAGGAGCGGCCCGTGAGCCTGACCTCCACCGCGTCCTCGTCAGGCTCCTCCCGGGACAGCCGAGGCGCCATGGAGGAGCCCAGCGGCCCTGAGGCCTTAACCAAGAACGGGGCAGGCTCCCCGCGTGGCAGGCATCCCCCCAACAGCAACAACAACTCCAGCAGCCGGCCTAACAAGAAGGGACCCCTGTCCCCATTCAACAGCCGGGCAGCCGCGGCGCCTGCGCATAAGCTCAGCTACTTGGGCCGCGTGGTGCGGGAAATCGTGGAAACGGAGCGCATGTATGTGCAGGACCTGCGCAGCATCGTGGAGGTAAGGAGAGGGGGCGCCTGCCTCCTCCTCTCGGCTGGCCTTGCAGCCCAGCTCTGGCGCATAAACCTACCGCCGCCCGGAAGGACAGTTCTCCCTGACACGTTTATCCTGGAGGTCTGCTTCCCCTGGACAGGTGGGGAAGCCTATCCTCTCCCGCCCTGGGGAAGCTGCTGACGGCTCACACTGTCATGTGACTCTGGGTCACACCATTTGCTCCGCCAGCATAACTTACCGTGGGTCCCCAGGGAGTAGACACCCTTGACCAGGAGGGAAGGGACTCCTGTGCTCAGTGGAGACTGACTCTGGACCCCGCCTGACTGCTCCTGGATCCCTGCTCTGTTCCCTAGCTGTGGGGTCTCAGGCACTGGGGTAGCCCCGGGGGTTTCTCGTTTGGAAAATGAACATCGATGCACTTGTGCAGGTGGAGTGTTCACACTGTGCAGGGCGCACAGAAGGAGGTGGCTGCCGCTGCGGTAGCCGCCTGCGCAGGGAGGTGTGTCGGTTTCCCACGGCTGCTGTAACAAATTACCACGGACCCAGCGGCTTAAGACGCAGCCATTGCTTCTGTCTCGGTGCAGGAGGCCAGAAGTTAGACACCAAGATGTTGGTAGGGTAGTTCCTTCTGGCGGCTCTGAGGGAGATGCTCCTTCCTGCTCCTGGTGGTTGCTGGCCTTCCTCCTGCCTTGGCCTGTAGCTGCATTGCTGCCATCTCGGTCTCTGTCTTCACATTGCCTTCTTCTCCGCCTCTTTGGTTCTCTCTTATAAGGACACTAGTCGTTGGACTTAGGACCCACCCTAAATCCAGAGGGATACCATCTTGAGATCCTTAACCAGTTGCATCTGCAAAAACCCTGTTTCCAGACAGGTTCACATTCTGAAGTTCCATGTGGATATTAACTTCCGGGTGGAACTATCCCACCTAGTGTAGTAGGTGATGTCTGTGAAATCGCGCTGCAGCTATAAAATGGGGCATGGACATGAGGTGTGGCTGGGGGGATGGGATTGTGCCTGGAGGGGCTGGGCTCTGATGCCTCTCTCCGTGCAGGACTACCTCCTGAAGATCATCGACACACCCGGGCTGCTGCAGCCAGAACAAGTCAGCGCCCTCTTTGGGAACATAGAAAGCATCTATGCACTGAACAGGTATGAGGGGTCCGACGTACACCTGGTTCTGCCTGTGAGGCCCATCTCGGGGCCTAGAGAGGAATCCTGGATGTCCTGGGTGTTGTGGGCAGTGGCGTGTGGGCCCAGGGCCTGATCCCTGAGGGTGGGGGAGGATGGTCCATCCCTATACAGAAGTATAGCAAGCTCCCTGCAGGAGAGAGGACCTGTGGGACCACGTGCCCTGGGACCTTGTGCTTGTTGGGTTCAGCCTGGGCCACACCCCCTCAGGGGACTGCTAGGCCCTTGCCCTGATACGCTCCCCTCTAGCTCTCTGTGGCCCCTTTGTCACTCTCATTTTTGTCTCCCACTTGCACATCTCTTAGTTTCTTCTCCATCTTCTTACCCCATGGGAAGTCAGGGCTCCCTGGAGGTGATCTGACCCTTTGCAGGGGTGGGGAACATCTGTCCTGTGGTCTGTATAAGGCCCGAGAAATCATTTGGTCTGGCCCTGTCAAGGCATTAGGGGTGAGTTAATTAAATGTTTGACCAAGGATAGCAGGCTAATTTTATTTTTTTATTTTAATATATTTTTATTGATTTCAGAGAGGAAGGGAGAGGGAGAGAGAGAGAAACATCAATGATGAGAGAGAATCATTGATCGGCTGCCTCCTGCACGCCCCCTACTGGGGATGGAGCCTGCAACCCGGGCATGTGCCCTTGACCAGAATCAAACCTGGGACCCTTCAGTCTGAAGGCCCACGCTCTATCCATTGAGCCACACCAGCTATGGCATAGCAGGCTAATTTTAAAGTTGATAAATTTGTATGACCCACAGATGATGTTATAAATAATCCAAAAGGTCCTGGGCAGAAATAAAGGTTCCCCACCCCTGCTTTAGGGGAATGCACAGGTCAGGCAAGATGTGGGAGGCTGAACAAGGCCTGGTGAGGGCTGCTTCAGAGCAAAGGGGCTCCTTGGGGATCCAGAGTGTGCCGCCTGGGCCCACAGATGCCCCAGGGGAAGGGCACTGGTTAGGAGGAGCAGAGCTTGAGGGGACAGTGTGGGCAGTTCAGGAGGCACCTTACCCCAGACCCTTTAAGATGGGCAGGGAGACTTCCTGATGTGCCAGCTGGGGAAGTCTGGGAGGGAGACCTAGGCGGGATTGTGGGGGATTGGAAAGAGGGGTGAGCCCAGGGGGAAGAGGCAGGGGAAGCACCCTCTCTAGGGTTTCCTATAGAACAAGGGGTGCTGGGACTCACCCTGTCTCTCTCCTTTTGAACTGGGGGCCTCGATTCTTTTACGAGTCCCCCCTCCCTTCTTTCTCCTTTAATCTCTGCTTTTGTGTATTTGACTCCTCCTGCCTGCAGAGGAGCCGTGTCCTCTCCCGAGGTGGGTACTGTTGTCCCTTCTTCCTCTTGCTGAGCATGTGGGTGTCCCTTGCTCCCCATCTTTGCAGTGTTGCTGGATGCTTTCTTGGTTGCTGTCCCAGGCAGGGTTCACTTTGAGGGTGGAAGCCCTGACTCCGGCATGGCTCCGGGCTGGCTATGTGTCTGGGCAGGAGGTTGGGGAGGGGCATGGTGTGTTGGTGGATGTGGAGGCTACGAGTGGTCCGGGGTCTGATGACCACTCTCCCCCACCCAGCCAGCTACTCAGAGACCTGGACAACTGCAATAGCGACCCCGTGGCTGTGGCCAGCTGCTTTGTGGAAAGGGTAAGAAGGGCTGGGTGCTTGCCTCTTGTCTTCTTCTGCTGGGGGCTCAGTGGGACAGGGACTCCCACCTTCTTGGGTGCCCCTCTCCAGGGGAAGTGCCAGGTGTCCTGTCCGGAATGGGGAGGGTGTTCTTGGGTGGAGCCAAGGGTTGCTGATGGATGGCATGTCCCAGGCAGATGGGTACAAAGATGGGTCTGCAGAGTTGCTCTGGGGCCAGGGGCATGTCTTGGGCACACCTGGGTTTACAGTCCAAAGGGAGTTTCCCTGAAGTCACTCTTTTTGGTTTCTCCATAGAGTCAAGAGTTTGATATCTACACCCAGTATTGCAACAACTACCCCAAGTAAGTCAGTGGGGTGGAGAGGGGTGGCTGACCCATTTGGCGAGTCTGGGGCACCCCACCTCCCATCCAGGCCTTCCCAGGTGGTGACCGCCCCTTCCCCACTCCAGCTCAGTGGCCGCCCTGACGGAGTGCATGCGGGACAAGCAGCAAGCCAAGTTCTTCCGGGACCGGCAGGCGCTGCTGCAGCACTCGCTGCCCTTGGGCTCCTACCTGCTGAAGCCAGTCCAGCGCATCCTCAAGTACCACCTGCTGCTCCAGGTAACCCAGGGCCCTGAGTGCGGGGCGGCTGGGGGAGGGGCAGGACCTTTGAGTCTGTGGGCTGCCTAAGCCCCTGTGTCCCATGCAGGAAATTGCCAAACATTTTGATGAAGAAGAGGACGGCTTCGAGGTGGTGGAGGACGCCATTGACACCATGACCTGTGTGGCCTGGTACATCAACGATATGAAGAGGAGGCATGAGCACGCGGTCCGGCTCCAGGTGCTCCGGGCTGGTGACTGCAGGAACATGCAAGGGTGGTCGGGGTGGGGGGGCGTGGCGCCGCCTTGCTGGGGTGAGCTGAGGGGTGGTGTCCGTGTGGGGCAGGTTCCTCTAGGGCAGTGGTCAGCAAACTGCGGCTCGCGAGCCACGGTTTGCCGCTCTGTTGACTAATGAGTTTGCCGACCACTGCTCTACGGGACCCAGGAGCTGGTTGGGTTTTCAGGAGCTTCTTGGAGTCCCATGGGGTCCCCAGGACGGTCATGAGAAGCCTGACCCTTGGGGTGGGGGCTTCTGGGCTGCAGGAGATTCAGTCGCTGCTCATCAACTGGAAGGGGCCCGACCTGACCATCTACGGGGAGCTGGTCCTGGAGGGCACATTCCGCCTGCACCGCGTGCGGAACGAGAAGACCTTCTTCCTCTTCGACAAAGCGCTTCTCATCACCAAGAAGCGGGGCGACCACTTTGTCTACAAGGGTCACATCCCGGTAACCAGGCTGCCACCATCCCCTCTGTCCCCTTTCCTCCTCACTGTCTTCACGCTCTTCATCGGCCCCGAGTCAGTGTGGACGCAGCTCCATCCTTCTGTGATTACCTCCCTCCCCCGCAGATCTCGAGGGATGGGGGCCCCAGGTCAGCTCCCCTTTCCTCTTCCTCGTCCTTGACTGCCCTCCCCCTCCTCCCCAGTGCTCCTCCCTGATGCTGATCGAAAGCACCAGAGACTCCCTGTGCTTCACCGTCACCCACTACAAGCACAGCAAGCAGCAGTACAGCATCCAGGTGAGGGGTGGGCCGGGGGGTGGGCTGGGGGCGGGCTGGGGGCGGGCCTGACTCCTCCGCTCTCTTAGCTGCAGGGGTCATTGTGGGCATCTCTCAGGCCCGAGCAGAGGTCCTCTTTCCACCTCCGCGCTGCTCGGCTGGAGCACGCCCACGTCATGTGCCTTTGGGCCCGTGATGACCCCTGGCTCCCTCTCTTGCCTCCTCCCAGGCCAAAACCGTGCAGGAGAAGCGGAACTGGACTCACCACATTAAGAGGCTCATCCTGGAGAACCATCACACCACCATCCCTCAGAAGGTGTGCTCCTGGGGCGCCCACCCCCAGCTCCTGAGGGGGTGCGGGGAGCGCATGTCCTTCAGAGCCAGCTGTGGGTTCATAAGGGCCTACCCTCTGGACACTGGCTCCACTGAACAGCGGGGGTCAGTTCAGCGGATTCCCGGGGCCTCACAGAGCACTGTGGGGGGTCCTCGCTCACCAAGTTGGGGGGGGGTGTGCGTCAGGGGATGCACGGCACGTGGTAGGGTCATAACCAGGTGGGTTTCTCCTCTCCAGGCCAAGGAAGCAATCTTGGAAATGGATTCCTATTGTGAGTGACCCTTTCTGCTGCTCTGTCCCTAATGGCACTCCTTCCTCGGTCAGGCTGCGTCCCGGGGAAGCTTGGCCCGACTCTGAGATTCCAGGGAGCAGGGAGGACCGGCGGCTCCTTTCGTCAGAGCCCAGGGTCTCCTGTGCGCCGAGGCACACGGCACCGCTGACGGGCGGACTCCGTGCCGATGCCCTGGGTGGAAGTGGATGGAAGATGCGAGCGGGGGAGCTCTGGAGGCTTCTGGCCCCTGGAGTGGGGTGGCAGCAGAGGGTGGTCGGGTGCGGTCAGAGACTAGGCCAAGGCTGATAGTGTCTCAGAGGCCTGATTGTCTCTTCCGGGTGCAGATCCCAACCGGTACCGCTACAGCCCAGAGCGTCTGAAGAAGGCCTGGTCCTCCCAGGATGAGGTGTCCACCCACGTGCGCCAGGGCCGCCGGCAGTCTGGTAAGGGGAGGTTTGTGTGGGCAGAGGCATCTTCATGGGACCGTCTGCAGCAGCATTTGGGGCTGGCTCTCACCTCCAGAAAGCCTGGGAAGGGCACGGGGGGAGGTGGGTGGAGCATCCTCTCCCTGTGCTGCCCTCCCCCGGCACCTTTGGGCAGCCCACCTTTCCAAGGTCCTAGGCATGCTGTTCACCCAGGCCTTGGCAGCCTTCTTAGCTCCCCTGCCATGGAAACCTCCCCTTCACCACTCCTGGGAGTCGGCCAGGAGTAACGCGCGGCATCACGGATGGGCCCCAGCCCAGCTGCGGAAGAGCAGAGGCAGGGCGTGGGGAAAACAAGTCCGACTTTAAGTGGCATCAAATCCAGACGGGAAATATTTGCTTTGGGTCTCAGGGGAAAGTTCCGTTTTCCTCTCCCGGGTTTTCCATGACGGGGCTCGCTGCTGTGTACTTGGAGTTTCTGGAGTGAATCGTCTATTGAGAAGGAGAAGACCTTGCTTGTATCCTTAGCTCTCCCGGTGTTTTCCACATCAGTTTCCACTCGCCCTTCCGTTTGAGGCCGAGGGGATCGGCTTCTGTCGGTACTGCCAAACGTATTCGCGTGGTGAGAGACCCCTGGAGAGAGAGACGCGGGTGTGACTGGGAGCAGTGTCCTGGCTTGGATCTCCACAGGGCATTGGGCTTTGATTAGCCGTGGCCCACGAGTCCCTTGAATAACTGTGGATTGGTGCGTGAACCGCGTGATCTCGGGAAGCTGTTGTGGTTTCATTTTGTTTGGTATTGCTCCCAGTGGACCTTGAACCCTAGGCAAACCTGTCGTGGCTGCAGAATTTGATGGTGCCATGTGTCCATGTGTTGAAAGACCCACATTGGCGCTGTTAACTTCGTCAGTCTCTGGCCCTCTCTGTTTCCTCACCTTCCCTCTATCATCCTCTTCCCGTCGCTCTAGCACTCCCCCGTAACCTGCCACAGCTTTGCATTGGAAGCTCTGGCACATGGACGTGTTCGGTGAGTGACCGTGGTGGTGGCCGTAGTAAGTCTACCTGTCGCCTGCACATTGCAGCTGTCAGGGCAGCGGGAAATGAGCCATTGTAGAGCCTTAGTTTCCACGTGGCTGAGAGTTTTCCTTGGAAACTCGAAAAGAGCTGGGTATTGTTTGTGTGCTGGTTTTTGGGCTTCAGCTTTCACCATTATGAAAGAGACATCTTTCTAAAAACATGCTCCATACTTGGGAGCCTTTAACATAGAGGATGCTCGCCAGAGTTGAACTTCTCCCGCGGGAGGCGGGGAAGAGGCCGTGATTGCCATAGAGACAGCCTCTGTTGTGTCCATCTTTACACTAACAAAGTGTTTGCTCTAATCTGTTGTAGTGTGCTTGCCTACAGTATTCCTTCTCCCCCTTCAGTCTGTTAGAAATCAGTCTATTGAACTTGAGAGGAGTGTGTGAAGCAGGCCAGGCAGTAGCTGAGCAGGGAGGGCGGGAGGGCCTGCTTTCGGCCAGCTGCTCCGCCTGCCGCTGGGCCCTTTCTGCTTCCTACTTCCAGGAAGCTGAGGTGGGCAGGTAAATAACGCTGATGGATAAGTAAGGTGCCACTGCCCTTGTTGGTCACTTACTAAATATTCTCGGTTATAAGCTCTAACATGAAAAGGTTGAGTGTTTGATGAAAACCACTGGACGTTGACTGGTATTGTGCAGAATGTGTGTGCACCTGCACACACACATCTCGGTAGACTTTCCTCTGGTGGCAAGTTTATTGTGGGCCTCTCATGCAATGCCAGCTGGGCAAGGGCAGTGCGGGCTCCGGCCCAGGCTCCCTAGGGAGGTCCCTTGTGCCTGCCTGTCTCAGGTCTATCCCCAGAAAGGCTGGAGTACAAGGTGGTGACGCACCAGCCTAATGCATGTGTTTTGTATCCTGTCCCCAGAGCCCGGTCAGCCCCTGCACAGCCTGGCAACACTCCCCAGCCAGCAGCGAGGCTTCACGATGCCAGGCCTTATGGGCCGTAGAAAGTCGGGTGCGACCTCTGCTTTCCAGTGGGTGCTAGGAGAGGGCTTGGCCTGGGCTGCAGCTAAGGTGCTGGCGTGCTCATTGCGGGGAAGGTGGGGCTTGCGTGCAGCCCTGGGCCTCCAGAGATATGGCTAGAGAGGTGCCTCGAAGGGGCGGTGTGGGGCTGTGGCTCCTTGGGGAAGCGGTGCTCATTCAGGGGATTGGGGCCGTGCTGCTCTTGGGGGCTGGCGGTCATAGCAGAGGTCCCAGGGCTGATGGGAGCGGCCCTGCCTCCCTAAGGGACAGTGTGAGGGCCACCTCCTTTAGGCCCTAGGGCTGGGGGTTGGGAGCAAGCCCGAGTGGACTTTGAGCTGGTGATGGGCTGGTGGCGCTGTGGCTTGGGAGCCGGGCAGGCACCGCTGTTTCCAGGCTGCGCTGACTGCCCATTGGCTTTCCTCTGCAGAGCCAACCAAACACCTGCTCAGGCAGCTCAGCGAGAAAGGTGAGTGTGAGGGGTGAGTAGCCATTCAGGTGAGCTGCAGGGTGGGGGCAGGAAGGTGACGTAGGCAACCATCTGGGTGGGGGTGTTGAGGACAGTTTAGAGGGGACTCTGTCTCTATTCCTCCCTGGAAGTGAGCCTTTTGCCTGTTGCCCTCTATGAAGGGGGGTTGAGCCCCCCGCCCCCCATTCCTTTCACTGTCCTCGGGTAACAGCAGGAGCAAGTGACACTCACAGACCTGCACTGCTCTGCACCCCCACCCCACCCCCGCTCCGTTCCGTCCATCATTCCTTTGGAAGGTGAGGGTTTTGGGAATAGGTGCCCCAGAGAGGTCTGCTCGGCCTCTGGCTCTATAAAGAGGCTCTTTCTCCTGTCCACCCATCCCCCTCCCTCCCCTCGCCATGTGCTGGGACTCTGTGGTGGTGGCAGCAACCAGAGCGGCCAGAGCAGCAGGAATGAAGGTAAGGCTGTGGGCAGAGCGGCTGGCTGGGTCGAGAGGGGTGGGACTGCCCAGGTCGGCCCCTGGCCCCTTCAGCTCTCATCGTCTCCATTCATTTGACTCGCGCCCCTTCAGGAATACCTACCAAGCACCTCCTATGCAGCAGGCTCTGTCATGAGGGTCACAGAGATGAATGAGCCGTGGCCCGTGCCCCAGGGACCCTTCTGTACCCTTTCCTGGAAAGATACCCTGGTGGTGGCCAGCCCAGCCTGGACCCTCTCTCATTCTTTCCTCTCTCTCAGGCAGGCAGGCTCTCTGGGTCTTGAGTTCCTAACCAGGACCCATTCCTAGCTTTCCCAGGTCCCAGCTTCCTACCATGAGAAACCTGCCCCCCCCGCCCCCCCAATCTCTTTACCTCAGCCCACCTCCTCTCCCCCTCTCCCCCTCTGGTCCTCTCTGGGCTCCATTGGAGACCAGTGGTTGGTATCTAGGTGTGGATTTATGTATGAAGCCTCCTCACCCCCAGCCAGTGGCAGGAGGAGGGGTGTTGCCCAGGGCTGGTCACGAGGGGTCTTTGCTCTGAACAGCATGCGGGCAGCGCTGGCGCTCTCCTGGACTGTGGGCAGCCCTCCCGTACTCGGGGCCTGCAGCCGGAGCCTGAAGGGGCTGCCCGGGAGGAGCAGGAGCAGGAGGAGGAGGAGGAGGAGGAAGTGGTGGAGGAGGACGAGGAGGAGGAGCAGGCGTTTCAGGTCACTCTGGAGGACCTGGCAGGGCATGAAGGCAGCAAGAAGGGGTCTGGGCCAGAGCCCCCAGGCTCAGAGGAAGAGGAGGAGGAGGAGGAGGAGGAGAGCCTGGCAGTGGCGGAGCAGGTAGCCGACTTTGCCAGCTCCCTGCTGGCCGCCCTCCACTGCTGGCACTATCGGGCCAACGCTTTACTTTTCTCCCGGGGTGCTATGGTGAGGTGTCTCTTTGATCTCCCCTCCTCCTTGCATGTTCCCTGGCATGTGCAAGCCCATGCCCATCCTAGAGTCCTCTCCCCTGCCCTCTCCACCCCTCTGTCCTTGTTCCTTCACTTCTGCCATCAGCACTTCTTAACCCCTCACTCACCATCACGCCCTGGTGAGCCCCTGGCATGCACTGTTCCAGGCCTGGGCGCGGACTAGCATACCACCCAACGCGCATGACTAACGGGGTGGGGGTGGGGAAGGGGAGGATGCAGCACACAGCAGGGCTGGAAGGGTAGGAGGGTTGGGCTTTTCTGAGGCCTCATGCCTGGCAGGGACCAGTTCACGTTGACTCGGGAGTGGCTCTGGTCCAGGGCTGGCTCTCAGCAAAGCCCAGCCCCCTAGGCTCAAAAGGTGCTGCCGAGTTGGGATGTGGAAGGGACCGGCTCCCAGTTGTCCCGGGACCTGACGACTGCCCTCTTGCTGCAGGGGAAGGGGCGTAGGGAGTCTGAAGGCCCCAAGAGCTGCAGGCGGCCCAGCGGCCGGTCTCCCACCTGTGCTGAGAAGCGCATGAGCTTCGAGTCCATTTCTTCCCTTCCTGAGGTGAGTGGCCGGCAGGTGGGTGGGAGGGGGGATAGTGCAGAGGTGTCTGGAGCCAGACCTGACCTCCGGGTCTGCAGGCAGGGCTTTCAGGCATGAGCTCTCCCATAGGGCCCATGGGGACAGGACTCGCGCCCCTTCAGGAAGCCTGTCTGGTCTATGGGTGCCTGGCTTGGTGAGCAGACTGCCCCTTTCCATGAATCAGAAAAGGTGCCCGTGCCTTCGGGCAGATGTGGTTCCTTGCCCAGGGGCACAGTCAGCAGAAGTGACCAGATTTTGGATCCCCTTGGCCAGGCCTCCATGTGTAGGGTATACAGCCCCACCCCTGCCAGGGCCCCAGACATTTAAATCATACCTATGCCCACCTGGGCGACAGGTTAGCACATTGATGTCCACTCGGTACCTCCTACATGTCGGATGTTTATTTCCTCTGTCTATCCCCTGCGACAGCTAAGAAGGGTTGGGTGATGTGCCTGGCATGGAGGGGCCGCGCTGAGACCAGACGGGGGTCTGTGACTCAGAAGCCCATGCTCTTTTTCCCGCCACCCCATGCCATCTGGGGGTTGTCTAGAATGGGGTCCTTTGCTTCCCCTAAGTTATAAAAATTGGTTCATGAGGCCTAGACCCCGGGGTGGGCCTCACCTGGATGACACTGGATGAGAGCCTAGAGTGGTCCTATCCAATGATAATATGATGCTAGCCACACATGCCATTTTATTATTTTTTAAAAATATGTTTTTATTGATATTATAGCGAGGGGGGGGGGGGAGAGAGAGAGAGAGAGAGAGAGAGAGAGAGAGAGAGAGAGAGAGAAAGAGAAAGAGAAAGAAACATCAGTTGGCTGCCTCCCTTACAGACCCTGACCAGGGACTGGACCCGTAACCCGGGCATGTGCCCAGATTGGGAATTGAACTGGCAACTTTTTGGTGCATAGGACAATGCTCAACCAACTGAGCCACACTGGCTAGGGCCACATGTGTAATTTTAAATGGTCTAGTAATCACATTAAAAAGTCATTTAACTGCCCTGGCTGGGTAGCTCAATTGTGTTTCTCCCTCTCCCCCTGTCTCCCTCCTTCTCTCCCCCTCCCACTCTTCCTCTCTCTCCCTCTTCTTCTTTTTCTAAAATCATTTTACAAAAATCATTTAATCCAGCATGTCCAAACTATTGATCATTTCAATATGTAATCACTATAAAAAGCTATTGAGATGCTTTATGTTTTCTTTGTATGAAGTTTTGGCAGTCTGGGGTGTATTTTACCTTTATAGTTGTTTTCAGTTTGGATTGGCCACATTGCAGGTGCTTGAAGGCACGTGGGGCTGGTGGCTCCTCTCGTTGGACAGTGCAGGCCTAGGTCTCAGGCTCTGCTCTGCAGATTGTGGACTGGATCAATTCCTCAGACTATACAGTGTTTGCTCTTAACTTCTCCCTACAGACTCACTGGAAAGCTGCCTGTTCTAGCCAGTTTTGTGGTTCCAGTGACCTACAAGGTTTATCAAATTTGCTTCCTTCCTTTCCCATCTGCTGGGCATATGTAGAGTCATCCACAGGAGCCACATTCCCGTCTTGCCCTCTGGCAGGATTCCAGCATGTGGTCCTGTTGCCTGCTGGACCCTGAGCTGCACGAGAGGCCCTGGCCCCTCAGGGAAGTAGGAGTGGCCTCTCGTGTTGCTCAGGCCTGGGTTTGCAGCCAGAACAACTCTGTGTGGGGAGCTCCAGGGCTCAGGGAGCTGCTTCATTGGACAGCGCGTGCTGGCTCCATCGGTCAGGCTGCTCCCAGACAGGCTGTGCACAGAGGCTCACCGCTTTCCCCGTCTGCACTCCTAGACTTTTCCTTGGCTTTGAGGACATGGGCCCAGCACCCCAGCTACAGGGTCACTAAGGGACAGCCCCACGTGCCCCACGTTGCCCCTACAGTCCTAAACCCGCAGCCCTGTCACTAGGCTTTGAGCAGGTCGCACTATCCCTTCATCCCCGTGTCTCATGTGAGCTCTCTGTGCTGTCCCAGGTTGAGCTGGACCCTGAGCCTGGGGCAGAGCAGGAGGTGTTTGCTGCCGAGGAGGGTCCCAGCGCTGAGGAGATGCCCTCAGACACAGAGTCTCCGGAAGTCCGGGAGACACAGCTTGATGCCCATCAGGAGCCGCTGGGGCTGGGCCACCCGAGTGATGTGGTGGACTTCGTAGTGGCCGAGAGCACCAAGGACGTGAAGGCCTTGAGCAGTGAGGAGGAAGAAGAGGAGGAGGAGGAGGAGGAGGAGGAGGTAGAAGAAGAGGAGGAGGAGGAGGAAGAGGAGGAGGAGGAAACGGGGGCTGCCCAGGAGCCCGAGAGCCTCCTGCCGCCCTCGGTGCTGGACCAGGCCAGTGTCATTGCCGAGCGGTTCGTCAGCAGCTTCTCCCGGCGGAGCAGCCTGGCCCTGGAGGACGGCAAGTCCGCTGGCTTCACGACCCCGAGGCTGACCAGCCGGAGCAGCAGTGTGCTCAGCCTGGAGGGCAGCGAGAAGGGCGTGGCCCGCTGTGGCAGCACCACAGACACCCTCAGCGCTCAGCTCCCCCCCGAAGTGGACCTCAGTGTAGGGGTGGCCACAGAGAGTGGCCCTTCTGTCAATGGGACGGAGCCCTCAGGCCCAGGCTGCTCAGTGGAGACCGACAGGTCCTCCTGCAAGAAGAAGGAATCCATGCTCTCCACCCGGGACCGGCTGCTGCTGGACAAAATCAAGAGCTACTACGAGAACGCAGAGCACCATGACGCGGGCTTTAGCGTCCGGCGCCGGGAGAGCCTCTCTTACATCCCCAAAGGCCTGGTGAGAAACTCGGTCTCAAGGTTCAACAACCTTCCCAAGCAGGACCCGGAGCCAATGGCCCCATTGGGGCACAAGAGACAGGCGGGCTCCAGGCCGGCTTCCTGGGTCCTGTTTGACCTCCCAGGACCAGGCCAGGTGGGTGCAGGTGCTGGGGACCCAGCTCCTATCACAGACACTGAGTTCCGCCCGTCTTCGGAAATTGTGAAGATCTGGGAGGGGATGGAGTCTTCTGGGGGGAGTCCTCAGAAGGGGCCGGGCCAAGGCCAGGCCAATGGCTTTGACCTGCACGAGCCGCTCTTCATCCTGGAGGAGCACGAGCTGGGAGCCATCACCGAAGAGTCGGTCACTGCCTCCCCGGAGAGCGCCTCCCCCACCGGGCAGCGCAGCCCGGCCCACCTGGCCCGGGAGTTGAAGGAGCTGGTGAAGGAGCTGAGCAGTGGCTCCCAGGGAGAGCTGGCGGCCCCGCTGCACCCCTGCATAGTGCAGCTCTCCCACATGATGGGCAGCCACATGAGCGAGAGGGTCAAGAACAAGGTCTACCAGCTGGCCCGCCAGTACAGCCTCCGCATTAAGAGCAAAGTGGGGACAGCCAGGCCACCACTGCCGTGGGAAGACGCAGCACCCACCATTCCCCACCTGCAGGAGGAGGCTGGAAGGCCATCGGGTGGCAAAGGTATGAGGGGGTTGGAGGTGGGCCCCTCCTACAAGTGTGGGGCAGAAGAGCATTTTAGGAGCCACTTGGCTTTGGGGGGAAAGTGACCCCTAAAGGACCTCTACCAAAGAGAGGGCTGGACCTCACACCAAGGGCCAGGGGGAGCCCTGGCACCTGGTCTAATGTCCCGAGGCCTGCGTGCTACCATGGTGGAGCCCTTCCTCTGTCCCTCCCAAGCCCTTCCTCTGCCCTCCCCAGCCTTTCCTCTGCCCTCCCCCAGCCCTTTCTCTGTCCCCCCAGCCCTTCCTCTGCCCTCCCCAGCCCTTCCTCTGCCCTCCCCAGCCCTTCCACTGCCCTCCCCAGCCCTTCCACTGCCCTCCCCAGCCCTTCCTCTGCCCTCCCTCTGCCCTCCCCCAGCCCTTCCACTGCCCTCCCCAGCCCTTCCTCTGTCCCCCCCTAGCCCTTCCTCTGTCCCCACAGCCCTTCCCCTGCCCTCCCCCAGCCCTTCCACTGTCCTCCCCCAGCCCTTCCACTGTCCTCCCCCAGTCCTTCCACTGCCCTCCCCAGCCCTTCCTCTGCCCTCCCCCAGCCCTTCCACTGCCCTCCCCCAGCCCTACCACTGCCCTCCCCCAGCCCTTCCTCTGTCCCCCCCAAGCCCTTCCTCTGCCCTCCCCCAGCCCTTCCACTGCCCTCCCCCAGCCCTTCCTCTGTCCCCCACAGCCCTTCCTCTGCCCTCCCCCAACCCTTCCACTGCCCTCCGCAGCCCTTCCACTGTCCTCCCCCAGCCCTTCCACTGCCCTCCCCCAGCCCTTCCTCTGTCCCCCCCAGCCCTTCCTCTGCCCTCCCCCAGCCCTTCCACTGCCCTCCCCCAGCCCTTCCTCTGTCCCCCCCAGCCCTTCCACTGCCCTCCCCCAGCCCTTCCACTGTCCTCCCCCAGCCCTTCCACTGCCCTCCCCAGCCCTTCCACTGTCCTCCCCAGCCCTTCCCCTGCCCTCCCCAGCCCTTCCTCTGTCCCCCCCAGCCCTTCCTCTGCCCTCCCCAGCCCTTCCTCTGTCCCCCCCCAGTCCTTCCTCTGCCCTCCCCAGCCCTTCCTCTGTCCCCCCGAGCCCTTCCTCTGTCCCCCCCAGCCCTTCCTCTGCCCTCCCCAGCCCTTCCACTGCCCCCCCTAGTCCTTCCACTGTCCTCCCAGCCCTTCCACTGCCCCCCCAAGTCCTTCCACTGCCCTCCCCAGCCCTTCCTCTGCCCTCCCCCAGCCCTTCCACTGCCCTCCCCCAGCCCTTCCACTGCCTTCCCCAGCCCTCCCTCTGCCCTCCCCCAACCCTCCCACTGCCCTCCCCAGCCCTTCCTCTGTCCCCCCCAGGCCTTCCTCTGTCCCCCCCAGCCCTTCCTCTGTCCCCCCAGCCCTTCCTCTATCCTCCCCCAGCCCTTCCCCTGCCCCCCCAGCCCTTCCCCTGTCCCCCACCCAGCCCTTCCCCTGCCCCCCAGCCCTTCCTCTGTCCCCCCCAGCCCTTCCTCTGTCCTCCCCCAGCCCTTCCTCTGTCCCCCCCAGCCCTTCCTCTGTCCTCCCCAGCCCTTCCTCTGTCCCCCCCCCAGGCCTTCCTCTGTCCTCCCCCAGCCCTTCCTCTGTCCCCCCCAGGCCTTCCTCTGTCCCCCCCAGCCCTTCCTCTGTCCCCCCCCCAGGCCTTCCTCTGTCCCCCCCAGCCCTTCCTCTGTCCCCCCCCAGGCCTTCCTCTGTCCCCCCCAGCCCTTCCTCTGTCCCACCCAGCCCTTCCTCTGTCCTCCCCAGCCCTTCCTCTGTCCCCCCCCCAGGCCTTCCTCTGTCCCCCCCCAGTCCTTCCTCTGTCCCCCCCCAGCCCTTCCTCTGCCCCCACCAGCCCTTCCTCTGCCCTCCCCAGCCCTTCCCCTGTCCCCCCAGCCCTTCCCCTGCCCCCCAGGCCTTCCTCTGTCCCCCCCAGCCCTTCCTCTGCCCTCCCCAGCCCTTCCCCTGTCCCCCCAGCCCTTCCCCCGCCCCCCCAGCCCTTCCTCTGCCCCCCCCCCCCAGCCTTCCCGTGGAGCAGGGCCTCTGGAGGAAATGTGGCCGTGCCCTTCCCTCCCCTTTTCCAGGAGAGCAGGAGCTCTCATCTTTCTTCCTTTGACTCTTGATCCCTTGTCCACTGCCTTTTCTTTATTCTTCCTATTTCCCTTTGATAAAGGGGCTACGCATGGTAAATGAGATTTCTCTTCCCTCATCACACCCCAAGCCCCGCCAATCAGCCTTGCCCAGAGCGTGAAGGCAGTTCAGTGGCTGCACTTCCGCCCCCTCCGCCCAGCGGTTCAAGCACCTCTCTCTCCTCACAGGCAGGAGAAGGCCGGTGTTGTCCCTCGACCAGGAGCAGCTGCTGGTCCAGGAGCACAGCCTGCCCAGGCCTTGCTCTGCCGGGGAGATGTCGCCGCGGCGCTTCTCCTTCAGTCCCCCTGCTGCCACCTCGAGGACCACTTCCCCGGGGTCCCGGCCCTCCAGCCGAAGCCCCCTCAGCCCCATGGACACTGAGACTTTCAACTGGCCCGATGTCCGTGAGCTCTGCTCCAAGTACGCCTCCCAGGACGAGGCGGCCCAGGCCAAGGGCAGCCGGCCCCGAGGCCTGCCCGTCAGCCGGAGCTGCTCGGTGCCCAACATGGTGGAGCCACTGCCGTTGGGCAGGCTGGGCCGCTGCCGCAGCCTGAGGGCCAAGAGGGGCCGGGTGGGCCCAGAGGCCGCCCAGCCCCAGCCTCCCGGGGGGCTGCCCGACAGCTGGCCGGACGGAGAGGAGGCCCTGCACGTCACCGCAGACCTCGCCCTGGAGAACAACCGGCGGGTGATCGTCATGGAGAAGGGGCCCCTGCCCGGCCCCGCTGCAGGACCCAGCTCACCAGCAGCCGTGGGGGGGCAGGGCCAGGATCTGCAGGCGTCTGCAGAGAACTGGCTGAAGGAAGAGGGTCCCAGGGACCCAATGGACCCGAGCCAGCAAGGCCGAGTGAGAAACCTGAGGGAGAAATTCCAGGCCTTGAACTCTATAGGTTGACTCTTGAGTCAGGGAGGGAGGAGCTGAGGGATGGTTCCTTACAGGAGTCTTGCCCAGGGCCCTCCGAAAGGCCGCCGGGGAAGACTGAGCTGGTGTACTCAGCCTGTGCCTTCCCCTGCTGTGACCGCCCTGGCACTGCCCCGGGCTCACAGTGACCTTCCACAGTGACCGTCCGTGAGCCCCTCTTCCCTCAGGCCAGTGTGGCCGCTTCCCTTGTATATAGTTCTCTCTGATAAGAAGCCAAGTATTTAAGCTCCCCTCTTCCCTGGGAGAGCACTCCCTGCTCAGGCCCCCAGCATCGGCTGGCCACTGCCAGACGGAGGAGACGGCGAAGGTGGCTGGAGAGGCTCTGCTCTGTAGCTGGGCCTTTCCTTAGCATCCAGGCAGGAACGAGGTCCATAATTTATTACTTTCCATTCTGTGGTGTGTTTGTGTGAGTGCGTGTTTTCTCTGTTGTTGGTTCCCCTCCCATGAAGAATGTAACGGACTCAGTTCAGGTACTTTTGTGGGTTGTCTTGCTGACCCTGTGGATGTCGCTAATGTATACACATTTCATTATTTGCCAATGGTGCAATAACCACTGCTGACCAACCCACCTGTGTGGCCTCTTCACTGGGCCTGGCTGGGGTGGGAGAGTTGATCTGGCAGGGGTGTCTTAGGGGAGGTGGGACGTGGGGGTGACTTACTGGGCCTGGCTGGGGTGGGAGAGTTGATCTGGCACGGGTGTCTTAGGGGAGGTGGGACGTGGGGGTGACTTACTGGGCCTGGCTGGGGTGGGAGAGTTGACCTGGCAGGGGTGTCTTAGGGGAGGTGGGACGTGGGGGTGACTTACTAGGCCTGGCTGGGGTGGGAGAGTTGATCTGGGAGGGGTGTCTTAGGGGAGGCAGGGCATGGGGGTTGTAGCTTTACGTTCACTCATCCACTGTCCATGCTCACGAAGCACAGGCACCAGGTGCGCGTGGGGACGGTTGGGGCAGCGGGATGTGTGGGAAGGGCCTGTTCTACTCCCACAGACTTCTCTGTCCAGCCACAGCTTGGCAGCCTGTCTTGGGGGCAAGGGTATCATGCCAGCCTTGAGCTCTTTTCCTCAAGGACCAAAGTTGGACTAAAGGAAGTAAGGGCGGGGGCGGGGGAGTGAACGGAACATTTTTCTAGTAGGCAGAAGTTTCCAGTGTCTGGTGCCTTTACTCTCTCCCCTCTCATTCCCAAGAGACATCCTAGGAGGCGAGGATTCTGTACCTGGAGCCTAGAATGTCTTCAGGGGCTTGGAACACTGCGTGAGGAGTGCAGGTGCATTTTTATGGGACGCATCCTTAGCCTTCATCTGTCCTCAAAGTGTCTTTGATTCAGAAAGGCGAAGAGTGCCTCCCTCTTTCTAGTTGGGTTTTCTGCCCTTGGTCCATGGTGGACCTGCCTTGTTCTGCCCTGTTCCTTCTGTCTGGGGCCTGGGAGTAGGGGGTTGTAGGCCCAGGTGGTAGAACTGCCCTCAGGGTCCCCACAGGTCTGATGGTTCAGGGTCTCACGAGTCTTCTGACCTCGGGGGACAGACTCAATCTAAAGAGTCTGCTGAAGTCAAAGGAAGCTGAGGCTGGCAGAGCCGACAGGCCAGAGATGCCCATGTTCTACCCACTGCCGTGTTCTGTGGCCACTTCCTGTCACTGAGGAGAGGGCCAGCCTCTACCAGGCAAGCCTTGGGTCATGACATTGAGTACCCACAAACCTAATGGAGCGAGAGTCAGGGAACCCAGGTATTGGTCCTAGCCCTGCCGTTCATTTAGCCAGGCCACCTAAACGCTTGCTTTTCCCTCATCTGTAAATTGAGGGAGATGGATGATTCGCTGCTTCTCAAACTCTCTGCCTCAGACTCTACAGTGGGCGGGGCCTGGGAAGTTGTAGTGAGTACTTTCCTCGGGAGATTCTTACACAAGCACCCGGAAACCTTGGACCAGCTCAGTGGTTCTTACCGGCTGCCCATTAGAATCATCAGTGGAGCCTTTTGAAAAAAATGGCTATGCCTACATCCCCGCCCCCGCCCCTCCCCAGGGCAGATGAGCTCCCTGTGGAGATGAACCGCAGGCGTGGCAATTCTGGTGATTCTGATGTCCAGCTATGACCTCTGTCCTGAGCTCTGGGGAAAGGCCTGCAGCAGGCCTCAGGTGGTCGGATGCATGGCCAAGTGAGCTTGAATCAGGGTCTGGGGGTGAGGCAGGACGTGGGTGCTGGCTGAGTTGGCCCATAAGACTCTTGAGAGTCTGGCTTGGAAATGGCTCCCTCCCTCCTTCCTTGCTCAACTAGTCCTCCTTGGCCCAGGACAAAGGGAAGCAAGGCTTGTCAAATAAGAAATGGAGAGAAATGTGGAGCATTATTGATTTATTAGAAAAACTAGTAAATGGGTTTCCTCTGTTCGGTGGAAGCACGTTTGAGCAGGTAGAGGACGAGGCCCAGTTGGCCCCAGGTTGCATGGTCTGTGCCCAACAGGGTTACAAAGTCCTCAGTATCTGCCTCCTCCGCTGTGTCCTCCCTGAGCTTGCTTGTCCAAGGGACCAAGCCACGTGGCCCTTTGGCTCTCTGCCCCTCCCACTGAGGGGAGGAGGGGGTCCAGGACCAGCCTCCAGGACCCTTGTTGCCCTCCACTAGGCAGGAAGTAAGTGGTGTGGATGGGAGCTGAGCCTCCGACAGGCCTCCTGTGACGGGTGCTAGTGGGGGAGGGAAGCCCAAGAATCACCATCCCCCCTCAGCCAGAGTCCGATGAGGCCAGGGGATGAAGGGGCAGGAGGCCACCTGCCATGCCCAGAGGGAGCTTCCTCTAAACTGCCCTGGGAGGAAGCCTGGTATGCTGGTGTGGACTGGAGCTGTGCCAACCTAGTTTGGGAATACTGTTAAAACACTGCAGAGTAGAAAATGTAAGGACAAAAACAACACCACACCACCACAATTGCCTTGCCAGGGCACCGGGGGCTTAGCCCTCATGTGGCATCGTCTCCCAAGGCTGGGTGCCTGCACTGTCAGTCCAGTTGGTGGGGGTCCTTGGGGCCTGTGTGGTGTGGAAGGACGCGGGAGCTGGCACTAGACGGCGGGTCGCATGCAGCTGGCTACCCTTGACCGTCCGGGGATCTGGTTGGTTGGGTCCTACTGCTTCCTTTGGGGCCCTTTCATTCTTGGGACTGTGGGGTTGCTTGTTGGAGATTCCTCACTCAGGTGCTACTTTGGCACATGTGGAGGGGAGGGGGGCCTTTGTCCCTGGGCTCCCTCAAGACTGGCCCGGGAAGCAGTGGAGGGAGACTTGCCACCACCTGCTCTCGTCAAGGAACGCGCTCTCTGCCCAGAGCAGGACACGCCCTCTGATGTACCGGAAGCCTTCTTTATTGCCAGGTGAGTGTGGTTACCTCACTGCCTCCTGCCTCGGTTTCCCCAGGTGTGGAAAGGCTAGTGAGTGGTCTATACTACGCTCCCTGTAAGTACAAAGAGGGCTGCAGGGTTAAGTGTACAGAGGCCAAATGAAGGCCCTGGCTACAGGGTGAGACCACCTGATCCAGGGATGTCAGGCTCCATTGGAGAACCTCCCTCCCATGGTTCTTGTCCACTGAGGTCAGCTTCACCTTGACCTAGTGGCCTGATCCCCGAGGTGTGCAGAGTTGTCCTGTAGGACTCAGGCTACGTGCTAAGTGCTCCTGGGAAGGCCGGATGCCCATCCCCGGGGTTTCTACCTGGCCTCACCCACCGCCAGAGGGATCAGGCTCCTTCCCGTGGGGAGGGTGACGGAAGCAGCAGTGGCAGCCGTAGGGCCTCTTATGGTCTCCCCAGGGGAAATGGGCCTTGCCACCAGCTCCACCCCTCTGCGGGAGACTGAGCCCCAGTTAAGACACTGGGCTGCAGCTGCATTGCTTTCGAAGAGCGGCAGGGACATCCCTGTGGACCCAGCCCTCTTCCCTCTGGAAGTCAACCTCGGCAGCCTGGGAAGGCTGTCCCTGCGCGTCTAGGTTGCAGGGCCCTTTGGCTGTGCTTGGGGATGGGGTGACATTTGGTGACTTCTGCACCCATGTGACTCCCCCAAGACCCAAGGCCAGTACCTTCAGAGAAGCCGAGCAAGGGGTGCCCCACCTTCATGGCTCTGGCCCCAGCGTTTGTCCAGCTGTCCATGGGTTGTGTGGTGAGGGTGGTGAGGCCAGGTTTGCCATCCCAGGGCGGTAGGTCGTACATGACCTTGGCTGTCTTGTCAGCCGGTAACCTCGGGCGGGACCAGCTGTAGACAATACGCATTGGGCATTTGGCTTTGGGCTGCTTTACTCCAGGTGCTGGGCTGTCCCATCTGGTACCTGCGGACTGTACGGTCTCGAAGGGGGCCTGGGTCTGAGTTGATATTGCTGGTTCAGCTGCTACTGGGAGGGGTCCCAGCGTGGAGAGGCAGCGCCTTAGGCAGTGTCAGGACGTGTCTACCTCCCTCAGGTCTGAGCGCTAGCCCTAAGCTTCAACTGAAGGTCTAGAAGGACCGCTGGAGAGCTTCCTGGTCCTTCTGCCACCTGTGGTGGTAGCAAAGAGTACTGGAGGCAGCGGGAGGCCCCTTGCCCTTGGGACCCACAGACCTTGGAGGGGGGAAGGGATGTGGTGGCCCCTGAGGTGAGAGTCCCAGTTCTGAGGAAGCCCAGTGGGGAGGAGGGCCATCATGTCCCTCAGTCCCCAGCAGCCCTTTTCCCTGCGGGCCTATCTGGAGTGGGTCAGGCATTCCCAGTGTCCTCTTCCCTTTCTCTGGTTTTGGACCGAGTGGGGGGTGATCCCATGCAAGATTTGCGTTGGGAGCGGGCGGCATCTGAGGACCCCTCAGCCTCCTGCTCTAGCTTTTATGGGGCTTGGGGGCTGGTGCATCCTCAAAATAGGGTGGGGAGGAGGGCGTGTGCCTGGGAAACCGTATCCTACCCCCAGGCCCCGAGGCCCAGCGAAGCCGGGAGCCTGTGTCCCTGGAGCCGCTCTGCAGATGGTGGGGGAGCAGGCATCGGGCGGGTGAAGGCAGCTATTGCAGTGCAGCGTGGGCCCGGGAGCCCCGCCCGGCCACTCAGAGCAGGCGGGCGGCAGGCAGCGAGCAGCCGGGCGGGAGGAGGGCCGTGGCCAAGGTCAATGCCGAGGACGCCCCAGCCTGTCCTGGGTAGTCGAGGGAGGCACTGCGGCACCAGCAGCCTGGCCCCGCCCCGCCTGTGGGGTGCCGCAAGAAGCTACTTCTTTTTGGGGAAGAAGCTGAATCTCTTTTCCTTGTCTTTCTTGCCAAGGCTGGTGTCCGGGCCAGTGATGGAGGACAGGGGCAGGCTCTGGGCCTTGACGCGGATGCTCTGGGACTCGTTGATGGCGGTGCTCACGCCTTGCAGCCAGGACAGCATCTCTTCCTGCAGGGCGGGAGGGTCAGGCCTCACACCTCCCCAAAGGATGGGAGGGAGGCCCTAGGCCTGTCCCTTCTGAGGGAGCTTTTTCCATCTTGCCCCTGTGTCCCCAAGGGCTGGGCTAGGCTGCCCTGCACTTACCTCGTCCTTGCCATGGAAGAGCCACTCGCTGCCATTGCTCAACCTAGGAGGACAAAGGGTTTCCTGTCCTGGGCCACCTCTGGAGCCCCTGCCCGGGCAGAGGGCTGGCTCTGATGCCACAGCCCCTCTTAGGCGCACAGCACCCGAGAGAGGTAAGAATCTGGGCCCTCAGCCTTTTTGATTTGAAAAATCCCCGTGGGGCAACTCAGGCATGGAGCTGGTCCCATGTAGAGGCCCCTGACCAGCCACTCATGCCAATCACACCACCAGGGAAGGGCGGTGGACAGGCGGGGCCTCACCTCAGTTTGAAGACGTGCTTCTTCTTCTTGTAGTTGGCAGCAATCTCGCAGATGGCATGCCTCAGGGCCAGGGGCTCCTCCCCGTGGTAGGGCACCCCCAGGGCCAGGTTCTTGGCATCCTTGTAGAAGGTCAGCTCGCTATTCCTGAGCACACAGTACAGGTTGTTCCAGGACCTGCAACGACGCAGACGGGCGGGTCACCCCCAGTCCTGGTCCACGGCTCGACAGTTCCTAGAGCTGCCCCTGGTTTTTATGACACCATTTTTGCCCTGATTAATAGTAATACATTTTCTTGGCAGTAAAAGTCATCTCCATGTAATTTCATTTCCAAGAGTTAACTATTGTTAACATTGCATGTATTTCTAGTCTTTTTTTCTGTTCACATGTTTCTCTACTCACATACCAGGGTGGACAAAAAAGTAGGTTTGCAGTTGTGAGTACATGCAACAGAGTTTATTGTATTATTTATTTGTATTACAACTGGAAACCTACTTTTGCCCCCGCCCCCATATAGCTAAAATTGGATTATACTACATATCCGGTTTTATGTCCTGCATTTATGCTTAACATTATATCATGAGTACATCCTCATATCCTTAAATATCTCTTGAAAGTAATTTTGAATAGCTATATGATATCCCATCACATGTATATAAATAATCCCTCTATTGGTGGACCAGGGGATAAACATTCTTGTGCATAAATCTTTGCCGGTAACCTTGATCTTACCCTGAGATACGTTTTCAGTAGAATTGTCGAGTCTGAGACCAACAGTGTAAACTTCGCACAGCACCTCCACCTCCACGAGCACACTGGGTTCTCGGTACGGAACCGTGACGTGCCCAGAGCGTGACGTGCCCAGAGCGGGGGTGGGTTTGGTGGTTGCTGTTACTTTTTTGTTTTGTTTGCTGTTACTTTTTGTTTTGTTGGTATATGCCCAGCAAACTGTACTAGCACTTGGAAAAGAAACATATTTGTGCAAATCAAGGCTCATCCCAACTGGTGTGCTGGGTGACAACAGCAAGCTTATAGCTGAGGTGGGCTAACCGGAGCTCCTCCACTGATAAAGGGGAAACATGTTGCATTTTCAGAGATGAACTCTGGGAAACCTTAAGCTCCTCTTCCTTCTTCCCCCTCCTCCTCTTTCTTGCTTCTTCCTCCCTCCCTCCCTCTGGAGGGCAGGAAGGTGGAAAACTAGTAGGGCACTTAGGGAGGAAGGGCAGGGAGGTCAGAGAGAGAACGTAACTGGTACAAGGCTGGCTGCAGAGCCAGTTCACGGAGCCCAGCTTCCTGACGCCCAGCTTGGGGAGCCCTCCAGCCCTCACCACCTCCTTTGAGTTGTAGCCCAAGTAAGGCAGCTGCTAAGAAGGGTCTGGGAATAAAATCCTGCCTTGAACAAATGGTTTAATCTGACCTTCCGTTTCCTCATCTGGAAGATGGGAACCTCAATATCACAGGGCGATCAGGAAGATTTGATCAGTCCTAACATCATGCCTGGTACGCAGTAGGTGCTCAATAAATGCTACTTTCCTCTTTCCTGGTGGACTCTCCACATAGGCAGTACACCTCTTCAGGCAGTGGGGTCCCCGAATTCACTTCTGGAATTGGCATTAGCTTTGAAATGCAGGCTCTGTGTGCTGCCAGCTGGTCCTGGGACATGGCTGGCTTCGACCTCGATGCCACCGAGTCCCTGGGACCCTGGACAGCAGCCTGAAGGTGGAGGCCCAGAGTCCTTAAAGAGGCATCTCTGGATAGAACAAACCCAAGGGCAGGGTTTCCTGCCTCCAGGTCAGGAAAGCACGTAGCCTTTGAAGGAATTCCTCAAGGTCATGCAGTCACTGCATCCACGCCGACCCCACTCTTCCTCCTGTCCTGTATTATAA
Organism: Plecotus auritus; assembly: GCF_963455305.1. NCBI lineage: Eukaryota > Metazoa > Chordata > Mammalia > Chiroptera > Vespertilionidae > Plecotus > Plecotus auritus. Next base: position 34,104,854 of record NC_137770.1, on the reverse strand, counting down.
CTGGGGAAACAAGCCCCAGTTGGTAAAAAGTGGGACTTGGTCAGGATATGTTGTCAGTGCCAAGACTGCCCTACCCCGCCCTGGGATCAAAGTAACAGCACTGGTGTCCTCTACCCTGCTCCAGGCCTGGTCTCCGCATCAAAGAGGCATGCTATCGTCGTCGTCATCTTACAAACGGGGAAACTAACTTAGGCTGAGTAACCTGCCCAAGGTCACAGGATTGAACTTGGGACCAGAACTGAAGACAGGCTTTCACTATCATGCCAGGTGTCAGAGGGGCTCCCAGGAGCACCCAAGACGGGAGGTAGAGCGCACCCTCTCCCCCAGCACAGACCTATGTTGTCCAGGCTCCCCTCCCACCGCAGCCTCTCCACACACCTGTTGGATGCCTTCTTGTTGGGCCCCTCCAGGTCGTGCTTGCGGCCCAGGTAGCCCTCCATCTGCACGCTGTGCCCGTGGTCCCGCTGGGCCGGCAGCGTGGTGGGCTCGTCCCCCTCGCTCAGAGGTGTGTCCAGGGCCTTAAAGAGAGGCTCTGTGGCGGGCTTCTCATCCCCGCCGGATTTCTCCTCCTGCCCTTCCTTCTGCGGCCCCGGTGGGGGTGGCGGCTGTAGGTCCTGGGGCCACTGTTTCTCTTCTTCCCCCTGCTCAGGGACACATGGGGGGAGCACACCTTGCTGGGGTTCTGCCCCGGGGACAGCTACTCAGCAGAACTGGGAAGCCAGCAGGCTCCCACCTGAGCCCGGTTCCCTTCTGCTGTGCCCCTCCTGGCCCTCCCTGGCTCTGCACCTGCTATGGGTACCAGCTGGCCTGCTTCCCTGGTCTCTGCCCACGTCTCTGGCTCCATTCCCAACCCCAATCTGACATCAACAGGAGGCTCTTAGAGTGAGCTGAAGGGGCCCTGCACGATTATCTCATCCAGGGGGTTCTGACCCTGCTGGCAAAGCCCGGCTCACCACCTGCCCCAGGCCCTACGTGGGCTCTGGCAAGATTTCCTATGAAGGGCTGCTGTTAAGGCAGGGTTGAAAAACACGTGCATAAGATGTTGAATGGGAACTCCTCTGTTACCTTCCACTTGTGTCTAAAACCTCACAGTTGGGGCGCCAGGCCCTGGTGTCCCCCGCTCCCTTAAAAAGGGAGAACCCAGCCTAGTTGGCCCTGCTCCTGTCATTTGATGGGGCAGCGGTTCCCAAGCCTGGATGCTTTTGACGTAAAACTCACCTCAAGAGCTTGAATGCAATAGGCCGGGACCTCACCTTTATGCTGCTGCTTTAGCCTGGAGCGGGGTCAGCGCATCAGGATTCTTTTACAAGCCTTTCATGCATGCTAATGTCGGAGGGGTGGACCATCGCCTATAAGGAGTCCCTGCCCTTTGCCTCCTGCACCTCCCTGTGGAGGGTGGGTGCTCCCAGCTGCCCACGCTGAGTGAAGGGCCTCCAGTGGAGCCACGTGCTGTGTCAGGTGCCCATGAGAAGGGGAAGTCGCCCTCCCGTTCCCCAGCTGGGCACCTCCTTATGCAGCGGCCTTGCTGATCTGCTTTGTGCTTCTGCAGGAGGAGAAAGCAGGCAGGCCAGATGGGGCAAGGATGGGTGGCTCTCCTATGTGCTAAATGAGCACCACATCTGAACACCCGAAGGACCAAGGGCATCGACAGCTCAGGAGCCGCCCCAGGAGGCAGCCATGAGATTGGTCCCTTTTCTACTCCTTACTCCAACCACTGAAGATGAGGTGAGGCCCAGAAGAGCAGACCCCTGCTCCCCACTGTGGGTCCTACAAAAGACACGGTCAGATACGTAAGAGAGAGATGGAGGATGGGAGGATGTGGGCACCGTATTGGACACGGGATGGAAGCTTTAAACTGAAATAGGTTGGGTAGACGAAACGTGACCAAGGTCTGCCTGAGATGGCGCTAAGGAATGGAGAGGGAGGTTCAATGGTGATGTTTGAAGGCAGTGCTTGGAAGAAAGCTAAAGCTGGTCATGTTTATATTCCATAAAGCGAGGGCTGTTCCATAAACAGGTATAAGTTGGGGTTCCACTAAGATCTTACTTAAAGAAAGGATCATATGACTGGAAAAGATCGAAAACCACTACCCTAGTCGAATACCTTCCATTTATGAGAAAATTTTTGCTCAGAGAGGTTAAGTGACTTATCTAAGATCACACAGCTTACAGGTATCAGAGGCAGTTAAGAACATGCATCCCGGAATTGGATGGAAGTTTTTATCACACCTATAGGGCTCTCATCCTTTGCTATCTTAGAACCCCGTGAGAGTTGTGGCCAGGCCACCCTCATTTTTATGCATTTGCACTATTTATATCTTCAAGAGCGCAATGAGCCAGCATTGCCCACAAGGATCTGGAGGCCCAAAGCCTGGATTGTCCTCTAGCATGGAGGAAAGGCAAGAGTAGCAGGAGTAGGGCTGGGAGCCTGGGTTGGGGTCCTCCTGGAGACCCCATCAGGCCAACCCTCTGATCTGGTGTAAGGTTTGGGAGGTGGATAGCATTGCAGAGTGAAGCCTCTTTATCCCTTACCTCCACCTGGCCGCGCTGCTGCTCCCCACACCTGCCCTGGGGTCTCAGGGAAGATGGCATGGCCGACGCTGGGTGGGTGGGAAGCCCGCAGGCGCTCACAGCCATGCTGGACCCTCGCCCAGCCTTACCCTCCTGGGACTGGTCTTACTGGAGGCCAATGGGTCCACATTTCCTTCCTACACTTTCTCTTCCATTCTCCTTCCTTTTGGGAGCTGTCCTTTGAAAATAAAGATGAATTTCCCCAGGACTGCTTCCCACGGTAACCTCACCTTCTTCTGCTTCCTCTGTGATCAAAAGTTAACGGACTGGGTCATGGGTTGGCTTCAGAAAAGGGGCATTTCCAAAGATTTCTTAAGTGCTCTTGACTGTTCTTGATTTAAAATGCACCCTGTCCTCTCTGTCCCCATGGCCAAGGCCTGAGGAGGAAGGGATTTGGCGGATTTGGCGGTGGCTGCCCCCTCCCAGGCCCAGGGCTGCTGGCTTTTCTTCCTCTGGGCTGGGGGAAGGGACACTGATGAGAAAGATGGTGGCATGGTTTGGACAGAAGGGCCTTTCTGTCCCAGGTTCCAGGGGTGAATGTGCTTTGTGCCATCTTGGGGAGCCGGGAAAGAGGGGAGGAGGTGACAGTTCTGCGGCCCCTGGAACCAGGCCATGGAGATTCTGCATTGCTCAATAGGCGGAGGGGTCTGGACAGCAGAGCACCAAAAGGGAGTGTTGGCTGAGGAGCGGGGCCCAGAGCTGGGGGCTCCTGTGGTTGTAGAGACAGGCAGGTTCTGTCAAAAGGCCCTGCACAGGTGAGATGGTCTGGTTCCCGTAGGGGCAGAAGGCCTGCTGCACTAGTCCTCAGGCCATTGGGAAGATGCACAGATTAGACCTACACTGCTAAGCGGTACCCAGCCTGGAGACCTCACCCAGAGGAGCTGGGGACCCTGAGGGGGAAGGACCAGCTGCTTGGAATTTCTGGGTGTCAGGCTGGGGTGGTTGGTGAGTCTTAGACCATACATGGGAGAGCATAAGGGAGAATGGCCTGGAGGTAGAGGCTGGAATAAGGGAGGTACTGCCTGCAGCATGGAACCCAGTTCTCTGGTGACTGGTGGTCAGGGGTGTGAGAGGCGGGCATGTGTACTGGCTGCTGGGGTCATGATGCCAGGGTAGGACTGGGGACATATGCTATTGGCTGCTGGTTGGGGGACATCAGGGGATAGAAGGGCACAGACAGGAGCTTTTTATAGGATCGTAAACAGGGAGAGGCCCCAGCCACTGATGGAGGTGGGTTAGGGGGGGATGGCCACCTCAGAATCTTGTAAACTCAATTCTTTGGGGTCCTGCCTTGCTAGGAAACTGGCTTGGTGGGGTTGCAGGCAGAGGGTTGAGAGTCTCCTCCACAAAGGAGGTTCAAGAAAGGGAGGGGAAATGGAACAGGATGGGCACATTTCTTCTCCGTAAAGGAGTTTAAGGTGTCCTTCCAGGCTCAGCCAGCAGGTGGCAGAGGGGACAGCACACAGACTACTCTCCAGCTCCCAGGAGAAAAATAACCTGGTTTGTGAACACAGGATATTTTGGAGGCTCTAGAGCAGTGGTTCTCAAGCTTCCTAATGCCGCGACACTTTAATACAGTTCATGTTGTGGTGACCCCCAACCATAAAATTATTTTTGTTGCTACTTCATAACTGTAATTTTGCTACTGTTATGAATTGTAATGTAAATATCTGTGTTTTCCGATGATCTTAGGCGACCCACAGGTTGAGAACCGCTGCTGTAGAGGCTAAGACCATCGGAAAACACAGATATTTATACTACAATTCATTAATGGGTCTCGAGGGAGGGGCACTCCGGGAAGGTTCGGGAGGGCTCAGGCAATGGATGTTAGAATTCATAGGGAGGGTGTTTCTTTTAAGAGACGAAAGGCTACAGTGAGGGATGGAGAAAAAAAATGAAGACTTCACTAATCACCTACCAGATGCCAGATATTCTACCTGTACTCTCTCTTCCAGTCCTCACACCCTCTCTGCAAGGCAGGTATCCTCGACACACCCATGATTTCAGAGGAGGGAACCAGGTTGGGGGTGGTGGCGGGGATGAATAACTTGTCCACAGCCACACATCTAGTGAGCGGAAGGTTGAGACGCAGAACCTGCTGCAAGGGGTGGTGGGGGTGGTGGGGGTACTATTGCTCTAGAGGGGAGTATTTGTCTGATGGGGTCACAGCCCACATGAGCAGCTTGGTTCTGTAAGACACGTGGCTGGCCAGCGGATCATGTCAGAGCCACACTGGAAGGGGCCAGAAGAGGGGCTTGGAGCCAGACAAGACCTATTGCTGATGTGGTAGGCAACCACATAGCCTTGGGGAACTGCAGGTGGGAGGAGCTGGCCACTTACACCTGAGTTTTACCCTCCCCTGGCACCTGACATCTAGGCTCTCTGGGGGAGGGGCTGTTGGCAGGCAGGCTGGGAATAGCAGGCAGGCTGGGAAGGCTGTTCACAAGACAGTTGACAAGAAAAGAAAAAGGTATGGTCTGTTAAGAACAGTCAGAGATGAAGAGATGGCCACTTAGGGTGATCAGAGAAAACTGTCTAAAGAGAAAGAAGTTGTTGAATAGGGCAAGAGTGGGTGAGGAGCTGAGGCTGGGCCAGGCAGTGAGGGTCCCCCGGTTGGTGGTGGGGATGGTGAGGGGCTCCCATGAGAAGTGGGGTCGGGGGTAGGGAGCAAAGCGGATCAACATGTGCTGGGACCAGCTGTCTGAGATGCCAACTGGGGGACCAGGGAAGACAACAGGAGGGAACCAGAGCAGAGGCCCCCAGGTAAAGTGAGGGCGATGGAGAGGGGAGTGTGCAGGGTCGCTTTGGACGGACATGAGGTGGGGGGGGGGCCTGGTCCATGGGCGGCATCTGGGCCAGAGGAGAACGAGGCTTCCTGGGGAGCTGTCTTCATCATTCCCACACGGGTGTGGGCTCTTCGGGCCCTGCCCTGGAGCAGCAGGGCTTGTGGGTCAGCATTGGAAAGACTAAACAGATGACTCGCCCATCCAGCACCACCACCCACTGTCGAGTGGGCAGCTTCCAACCCGTCTCTGAGCTGCGGGGTGTTGAGGCCGTCCCGAGCCCACCAATATCTGGGATGCTCTGAGACAGCTTGGAAGAAAGAACTCAGGAGGGGCCTTTGGAACAGCGTGGCCAGAAAGATCCCGTGACCACAGCACAAAAGCTGGGCACACCCAGCAGTGAGCAGATGTCCAGCAAGAGCCCAGACAAGAGCAAGCTTCTCTGGGGAGCCTGGAGTACCGGGGCCAGAGAGCAGGCAGACACACCCCTGCCTCGCTGACTCAGGCATCCTGGGGAGGCGAGGACACGCCCAAGTTTAGGGGAAATCGGTTTCTTTCCAGGCCGGTCTGCTCATCATGAGCAAACACAAGATTTGCATTCACAGCAAAATGCTTGAAGCAGCAGCTCAGTTGGACCTCACAGCGGGAGGGGAGAAGGGGTGGGGAGGCTTGCTCAGGCAAGAAGAAACAGCTGCTGCCTCCACACCCACATCCCTCCCATCCCAGGACCGTCAGAGCCTGGTCTCTGGCTGCTGATGAAAGCGCCAGGCTGCCTGGGGGAGTTGCACAGGTTGCCAAGGGGTGGCAGCCGCTGTGTGGGGAGGGCTGCAATCCCGTGCCCGTTCAGCCCCGGGCACCGTCCCTCACATTCTTGTGCTGGTTACTCTTCTGAAGCCACAGCGATCACAGAAGGAGGCGAGGGTCCTAGCAGTCTCAGCTGCCCACGCTCACCCCAGTCCTAGGAAGGCCAGCGGCAGGCAGCCTTGGGGTCCCGGGGAGAGGGTTTTCTGTGACAACCTCCTGCGGGGCCTGGTAAGGACTCGCACCCCGGCAGCTGCTCTCCTGCGGGCCTGGCGCCCTCGAGTCCTGAACCACAGACTGCATCTGTCCAGGCCTGAGGCAGACAGGCATGACTGCCCCAAACTACGAACGCCGAGGACTCGCTGTTTCTTGTCACAGCCCCTAGGAGCACCTTTCGGGCATGTGACCTGTCGCAGCAGCCCTGCTGGGAGTTCCCAGAGCGGCCCCCTTCCCACCAGGCCAGAAACAGGCCCAGGGCGCAGCCAGGAGGCACCCAGGGCTGCTGGACGGCCCGGAGCCAGGAGTAACTTGGATTCTCTGCAACGTCACTTCTGTCCCGTGAAACCAACGCAACATCTCAACATCAGCACCTCACCCGGATGTCACAGGAGGATTCTGAGGCTCCAGAGCCCGAGAGAGGAGGACCTTAGTGGGACCCCGGCCCTCCCCAGGGCCACATGAAGGTGCAAGGGAAACACGGAAGGCAGAGGGTATTGGGGTGACTGTGCCCCAGGCAGAGAGAGGAAGGGGGCCCCCTCCAGCACCCAGGAGGAGAGGCAAGGGCACTGGCCTTGTCAGGAACTGAGCTCAGTCCAGCCCTGCCTCTTCCCCAAACAGGGACAAAGGCCAACACCCCAGCCCTTTGCCTCGTCCTTCCCATCTCCAGCCTCACACCCACCAGCACCTGACAAACATGAACCAGGTTCCCTAGCTCCGGAGGAGACAGGCGAGTGGGGAAAACCACTCTCCCACCCCGCCCTTTATTCCAGCACACTGATGACACTCGGGAATGTTCTGGACTTTCTGTAATCCCGCGGAGGGCTTTATAAGGGCGAGGAGACACGGGAAGATGAGGTGGCTTGTCTAAATCATGCCGGGAGGTTCCTGAAGAACTCGGGGCGAGAGCCCAGCGTCCTGACCTCCACCCCGGGAGTTGGCCTGTTGTCAGACCTTGCTGCTTCTGCTTGGCCTCACACACACTTACTTATACACTTACCTGTATGAATGGATCCGTTTTTACCAGAATATGCTCTCATGTGGAAAGGTGAGGGGTGAAGGAGGTGATGCATCACACAGTGATGTGTTTGAAGAAAATAGCGATGCAGGGAATGGCACTCAGTGCCTGCGTGTACATGCGTGTGTGTGCACACCAGGAAGGGGAGGGCCGGGGTGGGGCCGGCAGGGTGGCCGCCTGTGGTGTGCAGCAGTCTAGACGGGTTCAGGTGCCCGGTCTGCTCCCGTCTGTTCCCCCAAGCAGGAAGCCGCATGCGCCAGTGATGGGTCTCACAGGAAGCAACACGCGTGGGTCTATTCTATAGGGCACCGACACCAGACCACACACACGGGACAGCAGCCAGCCACCGCGCCCAGGCCCACCGAGAGAAGGCCCAGCAGACAGCCGGCCTTCCTGGGAGAGGCCTTTGTGTCTGCAAAGGGTTCCCAGCCTGCGTGAGACCTGTGAGGTTTTCTTCTCAGATCAAAGACCCATGGGGGAGCACACCCTCCCTCGGAGTTTTGTGGATCCTCATGAAAACTCAACGCAGGCTGAGACAGGACAGCAGCAGGAAGTGTGTCCACGAGGCAGGCCTCGGGCCTGGCTTTTACTGAGTCGCCATCAGTTTCTTCCTGGTGCCGAGCACAGGCCAGCTTTCCCGGCTGGAGGGCGGGCTCTCTGAGGGTCTCAGGGGTGGGCCCACTCTTCCTTCCAGAGAGACTCGGGTCCAAGCAGGTTTTATTCCCCCAAACCCAATGACCTCCCGATGCTGGATGGAGGTGGCTCTGACACACATGTAATTACATTTGCACAGACGTACGTGACACAGACAATGGGTGGAGTCATTCAGGAGGTCACAAGGAGCCGCAGACCCAGGACACCACTGCACACAGACACATGGGGATGCACAGCCGAAGCGTGGGTGGTGCAGGAGGTGGAGGCGGGGCAGCCCCAGCCCCAGTGTCCACAGTCCGTGCCAGCCCCCAGCGCTGGCTCTCCTTCCGGCGGGGGCTGTCACTGGGAGAAAGGGGCTGGGGCGCAGTCCACCAGAGACCCCCACAGGCCACGATGGGAGCTTGAGAGGGAACTTCTGGGAGAGACCTGGCAGCGGGAGCCCAGCAGTGCCCTCTGCTGGACACAAAGGGCTGGTGCAGCTCAGGAAGAGAGGCCTCTGATCAGGCTGGAGTGGGGAGGTGGGTGGGGTGTGTGTGTGTGTGTGTGTGTGTGTTTGTGTGTGTGACAGAAGTGTGGGAAGGGCTGAAGTCTGGACCTGACAGGGATTCTGCACAGGAAATAATCACTGTGTGTGCACTGTTTTCTGGGGTGGTTGGTGTGCCAAAAATTTTCACAGAATACCAGTTTCCCTAAACCCCCAAAGGTTCAGGCAAGCTCACCCGGGCACCCGTAGAGGCGGGATTCATGCAGAGATGAAGCCATGCAAGGCACATGCTGAGATTTTGCTTTCTTCTCAGCCACTTCCCAGGGCATTTCCCCCAAAACTGGGTTACAGACTCACAGGCCTCCTGCACCGACCCCCTGGGTCCTTTCAGCTAAGGGACCTCGACTTCTTCCAGGCACGGTCCTGAGCCATATGCCCAGGCAACTGGCAGCTGGTGTGTCTTAGTCCCCTCCCCCTCCTCCCCTCAGCCACACACGCTCCTTTTCCACAAGTGGGGGCACTGGCCCTGTGACCCAGAAGCCCTGGGGCTCTCCCCATGCTCACAGGGCTCCTTCAAGTCTGTTCTTGCCCCAGAACCAGCTCCACATCCAAACTCATTGACCAACAGGCCTCAGACCAGGAAGGTGCAATGGGGGAGGGGGCTGTGCCTAGGGAGGGAGGGGGCTGCTAGAGGGGCGGGCGCCCTGAAATGCCGTGGCTGTGGCGGGCACACTGGGCCGTCTATTGGTGGATGTGTATGTGTGTGGTGAGACTGTGTTAAGGATGGAGTGAGGGGGAAAAGGATGGTCCTGTATAAACGGTTTCCCCTGATGTAGATGGTGGTGTATTTATACAAGAAAATTTATTAGACTAGGTAAAACCAGGCTAACGGAGTCCTGTCAGTGGGCTAACATGTCAGTTTCTTCTGGGTCGAGGGGAGGAGGGGAGTCAGTCTAGGAATGGAGAAAAGCTCAGTGGAACATGCGGACTGGTCTGAAGGAGGAGTCTGGGGTGCGGGGCCGTGCCTGCCCTCGACTTCCGCCCTGGCCCCGGCAGAGCCTAGTAGGGATGAGCAGGTTCTGGCAGCAACGACTCCCAGGAACTAGACAAGTGGGACAGGAAACTGACCGGGGACGTTCTCTCCGTGGCCGCGCGATGGGGACCTCGGGGACCCTCCCCTGCTGTCTCGCCTTCCTCCTCTTGAGGCCTATGAAGACACAGCCCCTCTTTAGAAACAAGCACCTCTCTGAGGCCAGCGCCCACCCCAAGGCCTGGCTCTCTGGCCCTCCTCCTGGAGCTCATGCCAAGGACCTCCCCATTCAGCCTCCCGGCAGCCTGGCAGGAGCTTAGCAAGTCGCTGCTTTATCTGCCTTGACTCCCTGCTCCCACCGGCTCTGCCTGCGGCAGGTCTCCGGCCACCCCTGACTTGGGGTTAACCACAGCTCCTCTGCCCGCAAGCTCCAGACACGCCCGATTCCTCTAACTAGTGGCCCAGGTGTGAGAGGTCACAGGTGTATTTTTTAAAGCTCATGGGAGCTCAGCTGACGTGGTTCAGTGGTTGAGTGTCAACCTATGAACCAGGAGGTCACGGTTCAATTCAAGGTCAGGGTACATGCCTGGATTGTGGGCTCCATCCCCAATGTGGGGCATGCAGGAGGCAGCCGATCAATGATTCTCTCTCATCATTGATGTTTCTCTCTCTCTCCCTCTCCCTTCCTCTCTGAAATGAATTAAAATATATTTTAAAAAATCAGGGGGCTGTTTCTGATTAAAAATACTCTCCCTCCTCCTCCCCCTTGCGGAGTGCTCCAGCGCAGCCCACCGCCCAGCCTCCCCACACTTACCCAGTCTCCTCCACGGGCGTCTCTGGGATCTGGCGTTCTTTCAGCTCAAGCTGGGGGAGGAAAAGGCCAAGGGGTCAGAACAGCCAAGGAGGGGGACTACTCTCAGACCCCTTTCTCTAATGGGGCTCCCTGTACCCAGCACACCCTGGCATATGTTCCTTCTGGGTTATCCCCTCTTGTCTTTGGGTTCGAAAGTCAGTCCTCTCTACCACTCCTGCTGCCTTCCCACTCCCTGCCTTGCCGCGCCTTTCACCCTGTCCTCAGTGTCCAACAACAGCTAAGAGCTCTTGACCCGAGATACCCTGCAGGCGTGGCTGCCCACCCCAGCCCGGCTCACCGTGGTGGGCTTCTCCAGGGCCGCGAAGCGCTCTGCCCAGCTGGCCGTGGATTTCTCAAACGCCTCGTGCCTCTTGATGAGCTTCTCCACACTGTCCACCGTGTGTCCGAAGTCCCGGCTGGCCAGGTAGGGCTCCTGGGCGATCAGCCACGCTTCGGCCACGGAGGCGTCCCGAGAGAACTGGCACACTTCCAGCACTGCCACAGAGAACCAGACACAGGCCACCCACGGGGCCCAGGGGGCTGTCAGCACCAGCGGCTGCTCCCGTGGGATCTCGGGGGACCCACACGGAGTGGGCAGTCAGGCATGAGGCTGCACGCGTGCCTGTGACTGTGCGGACATCCTGCTCAGTGATGACCTTCTGCCGAGACCCCTCCTTCCCCATGCTAGGCCCCTACCTCGTTTCCATCAATAGCGATGTTTCACAAACCCATCAGTGAGAACAAACTCCATTTTGAAAACAAGATGTAGTTAGACATCTCCCTTTGAGGAGCTGTCTTCTGCCCTGAACACACTCTCCCCAGCCCTTGGCTGTCCCACAAAATTGTGCACGAATAGCCATGGGACCAGTCCAGGGCTTCCTGGCTCATGGCACCTGCCTGAGTGGCGGGATTTCTCCACCTTCCTAGTCTCCACAGCTCCTTCTGTGCCCAACACGCCTCAGATCAAACATCTGGGATGCACTAGGGCCACATTCTCTAGAGATCCCAGCTGCAGAGATCGGGGTGCTGGCTGGTTGGCTCCAGCAGCGTGGCCCTCGGAGGGGCTCCCCGAGGCCTGGGCAATGGAGCTTTGAGGATGAGTGTGTTGCGTGGGGGGCTGTTCTCAGCAGTGGTGACATCACCCTCCTGCCCCGCCCAGCAGGCCTGGTGCCTCCCCTCCGGCTCCCCTGGCCCCCAGGCGGCACTCACACATGCTGAGCCGCTCCCAGCGGGCCTCCCACTTCTCATTCATCTCTTTCCTCCTGGACATCACCTGCTGCAGTTTCTCCCTGATCTGCGGGGAGGTAGAGAGAACAGCTCAGGCTCTGGTAACCCTGCCCCCTGTGTGAGTCAGTGCACAGAGAGATCCTGCAGAGAACGCTGGGCTTGGCCACACAGACCTGGCTTCAAGTCTTGGTCCAGCCACTTGCTAGCTGTGCAGCCTTGGGCAAGTTACTTAACCTCTCTGAGGCACCTCACCTAGGAAGTGGGTGTTGCCAAGTGCCAAAGCCTGCACACATGTCGGCGATAGGTAGGTTATTAACCTGCTCTTTCTACCAAGCAGCCAGCCCCCTGAATGGGTTTGGTGCGGCTCTCATCACGAGTGCTCCATGGAGGAAAGGAAGATGAGCCTCGCCAGGAAGCTGTCTGGTCCAGCAAGAGTGGGGACAAGGATGGAGAAGGCTGGCTGTGTCCCACTGTCCCCTCACCTCCTCGGAGGCCTGGTGCTCCCGCTGCAGCAGGGACTCGCCAAGCTCCAGGCAGGCGTTGAAGTTCTTGCTCCGGGTTTCAATCTCCGCCCTGATGCCCTGGTGATACTTCATGAGCAGTTCCACTGAGGAGACGTCCCTGGCGTGGGGGGGAGGGGGGAGAGAGGCAGGAGGACAGGGGCAGGGGAGAGAGTCGGGGAAGAAGGAAGTGGTGTGACTCTGGTCAGCCTGATGCCAAGTCCTGCTCAGAGGGGCCACCCTCACCTGCCTGGGGTCTGAGCCCACCCCCTCGTCCCCCTGCAGGAACACTGGTGCTGACTGATGCCCTGGTGTCTTCCACTGGCCAGTGGCCAGGGCATGGGTGGGGCTGCAGGGACCTCGGAGGAAGCCTGGGAATGCTATTTGACAATAACAAGGAATGAAGCTCTGATGCATGCTACCACGAAGGCATCCTGAACAGAGTGTGCTCAGTGACAGAAGCCAGGCAGGAAAGACCACACATTATATAATTCTATTCATGTAAAAAGTCTAGAGACAGAAAACAGGTTAGTGGCTGCCAGGGGCTCAAAAGAGGTGGGGGGGATGGGGAGTGATGACTGCTGAGGGGTACATGGTTTCTTTTTCTTTTTTTTTTTTTAATATATTTTATTGATATTTCACAGAGAGGAAGGGAGAGGGATAGAGAGCTAGAAACATCGATGAGAGAGAAACATCGATCAGCTGCCTCCTGCACACCTCCCACTGGGGATGTGCCCGCAACCAAGGTATATGCCCTTGATCGGAATCGAACCCGGGACCTTTCAGTCCGCAGGCCGACACTCTATCCACTGAGCCAAACCGGTTTCGGCCATGGTTTCTTTTTGGGATGATGAAAATCTAAACTTATGCCCTAGCCGGTTTGGCTCAGTGGATAGAGTATTGGCTTGTGGACTGAAGGGTCCCAGGTTCGATTCTGGTCACGGGCACTTGCCTGGGTTGTAGGCTCGATCCCCAGTAGGGGGCGTGCAGGAGGCAACCAATCAATGATTCTCTCTCATCATTGATGTTTCTCTCTCTCTCTCCCTTCCTATCTCCGAAATCAATAAAAAATATTTAAAAATAAATAAACTTATATTGCAATGGGTGTACAACTGAATATATGAAAAATCATTGAATGGTGTCCTTTAAATATTGAATTGCATGGTATGTGAGTTGTATCTCAATAAAGATGTTAAATATTAAAGCCTGACCTTCAGGACCAGCACCAGAGGGGCAGACCTGGGCCAGAAATGACTGCCATGACCCAGAGCCCGGCCCCGCTGAGGTCTCGCTGCCCAGGCGCCTGCCCCCACCCCCCCCACAGCAGTGAGCTCCTTCCTGAGCTTTAGGGGAATGGCCCCCCCCCCCCCCGCCCATCCCAGCGCCGGGAAGGATAAATAGTGAACCCCGTATTCTCACTGCTTCACATAGAACCTCACTAACAGATGTCTTTCATGCCTCACTCAGGGCTCCGTTTCCTAAGAAAGGGTTGGTCCTCCCAGCAGAAGCCAAGCCCCTCAGTTTCAGCCTGGACGCAGCCCTCGGGGGTGCCTGGGACTCCTATGCACCCACAGGCAGCATGTCCCTCCCAGGGCATCCCTGTCCCTCCCAGGGCATCCCTGTCCCTCCCAGGGCATCACTGTCCCTTCTAGGGCATCCCTGTCCCTCCCAGGGCATCACTGTCCCTTCTAGGGCATCACTGTCCCTCCCAGGGCAGGACTGTCCCTCCCAGGGCATCCCTGTCCCTCCCAGGGCATCACTGTCCTTCCCAGGGCATTACTGTCCCTCCCAGGGCATCCCTGTCCCTCCCAGGGCATCCCTGTCCCTCCCAGGGCATCCCTGTCCCTCCCAGGGCAGCATGTCCCTCCCAGGGCATCACTGTCCCTCCCAGGGCAGCATGTCCCTCCCAGGGCAGCATGTCCCTCCCAGGGCAGCATGTCCCTCCCAGGGCATCCCTGTCCCTCCCAGGGCATCCCTGTCCCTCCCAGGGCATTACTGTCCCTCCCAGGGCAGCATGTCCCTCCCAGGGCATCCCTGTCCCTCCCAGGGCAGCATGTCCCTCCCAGGGCATCCCTGTCCCTCCCAGGGCATCCCTGTCCCTTCTAGGGCATCACTGTCCCTCCCAGGGCAGCATGTCCCTCCCAGGGCATCCCTGTCCCTCCCAGGGCATTACTGTCCCTCCCAGGGCAGCATGTCCCTCCCAGGGCATCACTGTCCCTCCCAGGGCAGCATGTCCCTCCCAGGGCAGCATGTCCCTCCCAGGGCAGCATGTCCCTCCCAGGGCATCCCTGTCCCTTCTAGGGCATCACTGTCCCTCCCAGGGCAGCATGTCCCTCCCAGGGCATCCCTGTCCCTCCCAGGGCATTACTGTCCCTCCCAGGGCAGCATGTCCCTCCCAGGGCATCCCTGTCCCTCCCAGGGCAGCATGTCCCTCCCAGGGCATCCCTGTCCCTCCCAGGGCATCACTGTCCCTCCCAGGGCATTACTGTCCCTCCCAGGGCAGCATGTCCCTCCCAGGGCATCACTGTCCCTCCCAGGGCAGCATGTCCCTCCCAGGGCAGCATGTCCCTCCCAGGGCAGCATGTCCCTCCCAGGGCATCCCTGTCCCTTCTAGGGCATCACTGTCCCTCCCAGGGCAGCATGTCCCTCCCAGGGCATCCCTGTCCCTCCCAGGGCATTACTGTCCCTCCCAGGGCAGCATGTCCCTCCCAGGGCATCCCTGTCCCTCCCAGGGCAGCATGTCCCTCCCAGGGCATCACTGTCCCTCCCAGGGCAGCATGTCCCTCCCAGGGCATCCCTGTCCCTCCCAGGGCAGCATGTCCCTCCCAGGGCATCCCTGTCCCTCCCAGGGCATCACTGTCCCTCCCAGGGCATTACTGTCCCTCCCAGGGCAGCATGTCCCTCCCAGGGCATCACTGTCCCTCCCAGGGCAGCATGTCCCTCCCAGGGCAGCATGTCCCTCCCAGGGCAGCATGTCCCTCCCAGGGCATCCCTGTCCCTTCTAGGGCATCACTGTCCCTCCCAGGGCAGCATGTCCCTCCCAGGGCATCCCTGTCCCTCCCAGGGCATTACTGTCCCTCCCAGGGCAGCATGTCCCTCCCAGGGCATCCCTGTCCCTCCCAGGGCAGCATGTCCCTCCCAGGGCATCCCTGTCCCTCTCAGGGCATCACTGTCCCTCCCAGGGCATCCCTGTCCCTCCCAGGGCATCCCTGTCCCTCCCAGGGCAGCATGTCCCTCCCAGGGCATCCCTGTCCCTCCCAGGGCAGCATGTCCCTCCCAGGGCAGCATGTCCCTCCCAGGGCAGGACTGTCCTTCACAGAGCATCATTGTCTCTCCAGGGCAGAGCCTCAGTGCAGCTCCCCGGTTGCCAGTCTCTGAGACAACAAATCCAGGAGCGGCTGCCTTGAGGACGCCCCCTCACCTGGGCCTCTCCTGGGTCTCGATCTGCCGGATGATGCTCTCCATCCAGGAGAGGAGGTCGCGGGCCATGCTGAAGAAGCGGAACTTGTCCGCCGTGTCCACCAGCTGGGTGCGGCGCCCGGCACAGGCATCGAGCAGCGCCTGCCACGCAGCAGACACCTCCCGCTCCTTGTCCTGGATGGCGTCTGCCTTTTCCCCAGCATACGCCATCTGCAGGCGGGTGGCCACATCCTGGAACTGCTGTACCTGCGATCGGGCAAAAATGGACATTGTTCCCCAGAAAGATGCATCGCCTGCCTCCCTCCCCGGGGCACCGCTGGAAGGCAGCACCCACTGGGTGCTGGAGAAGCTCTTGCTTTGGCACCTCTGCTGATGGAATGCCCCCCTCCCCCACCGGATGATCCTCATCCAAGGGGAGCGAGAGGGACTCCATGCCCTTTGATCTCCTCAGAGGTATGATCATAAGAATAACTATATGCCAGGAGCTTCTAAACACTTTATTACTCCCTCCGTTTTCACAACAGCCCCATGAAAGAGGTACCAGGAAACAGGCCCGTCACCCCTGTTTGGGAGATGAGGAAACTGAGGCACAGGGGGGCTAAGTGATGGGCCTGAGGCACTCACAGCAGTAGAGCAGGGCAGTTGGGGATGGAGGTGAGCCCCCAAGTCCCTGTTCACAACCGCTGCACGCTGCCTCACCAGACCCCTGTACGAGGCCGGCGCGGGGCAGTGAAGCATCATCCTCAAAGGTCAGCGGGACTCTACCTGCCTCAGAGGCTCTGGCACCTCCAGGCATAGGAGCTGCTCCGGCGCCCCTCCAGCTGGAGGACAAATGCCTAGGAGGCCCCGCTCTGGGTGAACCAGGGCCCGAGCCTGCTGGGTCGGCACAGGAATGCACGGCAGCCCATCTCTCCTGCCAGGGGAGGTCCAGCAAGTTCCCGACAGCTGGGCCCTCACCCCGCCCTTTCTATCACACTGAACTCTATAGAACCCACAGACCTGTGGAGGTGCCTCGGGGGTACCCCAATGATGGGAGGAGGGGGGCGTCTAGGCAGATTTTGGGGCTCCTCCAGGTCCCATGTGGAAAGGCCCAACAGCCCGAGGCCGAGGGCAGTCTATAGCCAGACTGCAGGGTCTGCATCCTGGCTCCACTGCTAATCGCATGTTCTGGCACCACGCCTGCCCTCGCTAAGCCTGGTTCTCATTTATAAAATGCGGATGGTATCATACCATCCTCAGAGGGTGGCTCTGGGGACCCAGCGAACCCACATATAACGGAGAACAGTGCCCGGTGCTAGGAGAGCGTTGCGTATGTGTCTGCTAAAGATACTTAATATCTGCACTACCAGAGAAATCGTACTGTGCACTGCGCTTTTGGTAAAGATTCAGTTTGAAGACTAGAAGTTGAACATCTGAAAGCCACTGCTCCTGCCTTCCTGCCCTGAGCGCTGCTTTCTCAGGAGGTGAAGTCCCCTGTGGAAGCAGGAGAGGAACTGGCCCGGGGCCCCAGGAACTGGCCATGGGGAAGACGGAAAGGCAGGTCCTGGAACCTGCGGGGGACGGTAAGGGACAGAGGCACCTGCTGGCCCAGGAGGTGGAGCTCCCGTTCGAAGGCCGTGTGCACCCGGTGGAAGGACTCGGCGGTGCTGGCGTCCAGCCCCACGTCCTCGGGCAGCTCGCGGTGCTTCTCGTCGATGAGGCCCAGGATCTCGGTGCCCGTGTAGAAGTAGCGGTGCAGGTCGTAGGAGGCGGCCAGCAGCTGCATGCGCGTGTCGATGAGCTCCAGCAGGTCCGCCCACATCTCGTTCAGCCCGTCCTTCCACTCGGCGATGGTGGCCGCCTCTCCGTGGCCCGCATCGATGAGACGCTCGATAATGGCATTCACGTTGTCCACCCGCTCCTGTCCGATGGCCCCAGTCTCCCGGGCAAAGTCCCGGAATTTGTCCCGGAGCAGCTGGGCAGGGGAAGAGAGAAATGTGGTTATTGCCCATCTGGTGTTGCTCAGTGGTTGAGTATCAACCTTTGAACCAGAAGGTCAGGGTTCAATTCCTGGTCAGGGCACATGGCCAGGTTGCAGGCTCAATCTCGAGTAGGGGGTGTGCAGGAAGCAGCCGATCAATGATTCTCTCTCATCAATGATGTTTCTCTCTCCCCCGCTCTCTTCCTCTTTGAAATCAATAAAAATAGTATATATTTTAAAAAAGAAATGTGGCTATCGGGGCTCAGGGATGGGTGGTGTCCTCACACGGGCGGCAGACTTTCCCAGGTGGGGACTTTGGCCACTTGGTGCCGCACTCTCACACCTTCCCCAGAGCGTCCAAGCCCACTGCTGTGCCCGCATCCCGGGGCAGCACTTTGCAACAGGCGTGCGTGCGTGTGTGTCTGGAACGAGGGCTCCTGACTTCGAGGGAGACAAAGAAAGCGGCCCCGTGAGTACTCACCGTCACGTGGTCAAAGTCTTGCCCCATTTCTGGGGATGAGGCCACCAGCTCCTTCTCTGCGATCCACTGCTCCAAGTCATCGGCCTCCCTCTTCAGCTGGAACAGGTGGTACATGTTCTCCAGCTTCCGCTTGCGCTCCTCTGCCATGTCCTTCAGCCCCGCGTACTGCTTGTCCACTTGCCCCTGAAGTCGGATGATCTGCTCCCTGGAATTCAAAACAGACAGCGCTCAGAGACAGTGACAGAAAGCCCAGAGCAGCCAGCTCAGGGGGCACGACTTCCTCCCCCAGCCCGGTGACAGGGACAGGTGGGGAAACGCAGCTTAGGAGCAATGACTTCTGGGGAGGAGCTGGGGCGAGAAAGAACCATCCCTCAGCCGGGATGCTCCAGGGGATGACAGAACGGTGTCCCCCTCGAGGTGGATGCTTCCGCCACTGCCCTGCGCTCAGGGAAGTCCAGAGAGACCACTGCAAACGGGGCAGATCCCATTATTCCTCCCGGGAGGCTGGTGGGTGAGGCTGCCTGAGTGGGCTCCAGTTGCAGCAGCAGAGCGGCGTGCAGTCCCAGCGGGCCCATCCTCGGGCTCCCTGGGAAATGCTGAGGTGGCTGCTGAGGACCCACAGCTGTGGATGCCCTAAAGGCAGCTGAGGACAGGGCCGTGATGGGGGCCGCCTGTGTGAGGCCCCATGGGCTCCCATTTATGTAGAACCCTGAGGTGGGTACAGGTCTTCTACCTTCACCCCTCTGTGACAGTCTTGCTGAGAGACTGTGACATCCTGAGGTACCTTGTGGACGTTAAAGGGAAGAGCAAGGCTAGTCTTCAGCGCCTCCTGGCATCGTCTAACTCGTCAAAAGGCTGGCGCTCTCTCGCCCTAACCGGTTTGGCTCAGTGGATAGAGCGTCGGCCTGCGGACTCAAGGGTCCCAGGTTTGATTCAGGTCAAGGGCATGTACCTTGGTTGCGGGCACATACCCAATAGGGCGTGTGCAGGAGGCAGCTGATGTTTCTCTCTCATCGATGTTTCTAACTCTCTATCCCTCTTCCTTCCTTTCTGTAAAAAATCAATAAAAAATAAAAATAAAAAAAAAGGCTGGTGCTCTCAGTTCCCCCAGAGGGTGGTTTTGCTGCCCTGTTTTCTGATCTTTTTGCAAATCAGACCTCAGTCAGCCCGGTTTGAAGTTACCCACACAAAACCAAGGCATGGAATGGAATGGAATTGGGCCAATTGGCGGTCCAGAAAGCAGTTTTCTCAAACCCGCATTTTTTCAGGAAAACGGTTCCTGTTTTCCCACTGGATCTGAAGGGATCCTGGTAGGTGGGAGCCCGGGCCTGACACCCCAGTTGGTGCACGCACCCCTCGGGGTGGCCCGCAGCGAGCAGGCCCTGGGCCCGGCCAGCCAGCTGCTTGATGTTCCGCCCGTACTCCTCCACCGCGCGCTGCTGCCGCAGGTGCCGCTTCAGCATCACGATGGCGCCCTCTTCGTCCTAGGAGGCGGGCAGCACGAGCACAGTGAGCGGAGGCCCAGGGACAGCCCGGCCCTGCAGGTGCCCCGGGTGGGAGAGCCAGGCTCACAGAATACCCATGGGAATTGCGCCCTCCTTTCCTGCTACTCATTTTCTAGCAATGCCCACACCCCACCTTCCTCCTGTCTTCCCCAATCTGATTTCTACCCTTCCAGGCCCAGCTCCACCTTCCGTTCCGTGAAAACTTTCTCTATTGCCCCCCCCCACCTCACCTCTCACCCCTCCCACAGCTGTTCACCAGCACAGGACCCATGGTCCCCAAAAGGTGAAGGACCGTTGGGTTGGAGCAAATCTAAGCTGGCAGACTGGGCGCCTGGCCGCAGTATGTGCTCCGTAGAGGCGGGCATCCTGAGAAGGAGGGCTGCGCGTACAGCCTCCCCCTGCCTTCACTCCTCACATACTGGATTTACACGTTCCCCACTGACTGCCCCCCCACCGCCCCCGGCTCGTCCTCTCGGCTTTACGCCCAGCCTGGCACCCCTAGCCTGAGCCCACCTTGGGGGTCTCGTCTGAGATGACATAGAGCTCCTGCTCGCTGATCCAGGCCTCAGCCTCGCCCGCATCCAGGTAGTACTGCTGGGCCTCGCTGGCATCCCGCAGGCGCTGCAGCCGCCCCGCCGCTGCCTCCCGCAGCGTGATCCACAAGCTCTGCAGGTGGCCCAGGCGCTCCTCGATGTCCCCACAGTCGATCTCGGCCTCCTCCACCAGCCGCTGGCCTCGCTGCAGCACATCCTCCACCCGGGGCGCGTGGCCCAGGATCTCGTTCTGCAGCGTCTGTGGTCAGAGGGGACGGGCTCAGAGGCAGGGGCCCTCCTACCGTGCAGGTGAGGTCCAGCCTGCAGCAGGCTGCCCAGGTGACACCCTGGCACCTCTTACCCCTTCCTGCTTAGGGACGCCAGAGCAGAGTGGGTGGTGGCCATAAAGCTGCCCGTGCCCCACATGCCAGGCACAGTGCGAGGCACTTCACATCCTTCTCCTTTCACCCTCAGTCTTTGGAGATAAGCATGCAGAAACTGGCACAGAGCAGAGGAGTGACTTGTGGGCAGCAAATGGCAGAGCTGGGATCTGAACATGGCTCTCCCTGACCCCAAGAGTGCTCTTGACTGCCCCCTCTTCTCCCTATGTTTTAGCAGAGCTTGGTTTCTTAGTTGTATGGGACAGAGGAAAGAAACACCATTTTTAAGTGGCCTTGTGATATCTTATTCTAAGAGCTTTCACTCCTATAAAACGATAGTTGACAGGTGCTCCTTGTAAGAGTTCAGGGTTTTCTTTTGTTTTTTCCCATTTCTATTTCTCAAATCTCTTGTGAGCTTTGTATTATTTCCATGTCTGAATCTTTCATCACCAGAATGGCATTTTCCTCCCACTCTGAGCACTGGGTCACCTTTTTCTTCAGGGGGCCATGACCCAAGTGCCACGCAGGTCCTGGTCCTAGAGGCCCAAGCTTGGGTGCTTCTCAGCCCCTTCCACCTCATCTCCTCGCTTTCTACAACTGCCCATGGCCTTTAAAACCACTTGGAGGGCGGGGGCAAAAGTAGGACATGCAGGCAGTACAATGACTATCAGCATGTCAGCTACATAGAACCAGCAACATCCACACGTCACCAACTCTCTGAAATGCATTTTTACACTCGGAATCGTGAGGGTGACATTTTCCCATGGTCTGTGCAATTATATTCAAACTACCCATGGGGTAAGCTCCGTTTGCCTCTACTTGCCCTGAGATCCTGTGACCTCGGCAACAGACCCCAGAAGGTCGGTCTCTCTCTCTCTCTCTCTCTCTCTCTCTCTCTCTCTCTCTCGCTTTCTAGGCTCCTGTGCAGTGTGCTTACTTGTGGTGTCTTCTTCCCTGACTTCATTCATTGAAAACATATTTATTAAGTTGCTTCCTATGGACCAGGCCCTGTTTTAGGGACAATGTGGACACAAAACCCCTGTCCTCATTAAGCTTACACTCTGTGCAGGGGTCTTCAAACTTTTTAAACAGGGGGCCAGTTCACTGTCCCTCAGACCGTTGGAGGGCCGGACTATAGTTTAAAAAAAAACAACTATGAACAAATTCCTATGTGCATTGCGGGCCCGGGATGAGTTGGCTGCTAAGCAGGACAGGCAGCGGCACCCGGTGGGCCAGATAAATGTCCTCGGTGGGCTGCATGTGGCCCGTGGGCCGTAGTTTGAGGACCCCTGCATGTAGAGGAAACAGGTGGTAAGCAGGTAAATAAATGAGTAAATGTAGATAATGGTGCTAAGAGGAAAATACATGAGGTGAGGTGGTTGGTACTTCAGGGGGGGGAGTCTGGCAGGGCCTTTCTGAGGTGACAGCTGAGTGAGACATGAGTGGTGAGTGGGAGGCCACCGCACAGAGACCTGGGGGATGAATGTTGCTGGCAAGAGGGAGGAGCACGTGCGAAGTCCCTGGGGTGGCGGTGAGCCTGGGCTGTCCGCAGGCCAGAGAGAGGGCCAGGAAACCTAGAATACCGTGAAGGAGGAGAAAGTGATGAGAGATGAGACTTAGAGGCAGGTAGGAGCCAGATCAGACGGAACAGTGGCTGTTAAACCTGGTTGCACATCGAATAATCTGGGAAAACAGACACAGCCGGGCCCCAAACCCAGCGAGCCTAATTACTTGCTCTGAGGTGGGACCTTTGCATTCGCAGGTTTAAAAATTCTCCAGGCGATTCTAATGTTGCAGCCAGAGTTGGAAGCCATTCATGTGGCACCTTGCGGGATTTGTTCAGTTGCAGCGGATAGCATAGCCACGGGAGCAGCGGTTCTCAAAGTGGGGCCCCGGAGCAGCAGCAGAACCAGGATCTCGATAGAGATGGAAATTACCAGGCTCTGCTCCCAGTGTGATTGAGTAGAGCGGGGGTGGAGCCTGGTCAGCTGTGTGTGAACCAGCCGTCCGGGCGAGTCTGGTGCACACTGAGGTTTGAGAACCACTGCAATGGAGGGGACGATGACATGGGATTGGAGCCTTCGCCAGGCTTAGCCTAAAACAGTCTTCACAGGCGGCCATGCTCGCCCTCTGGCTCAGAGAACCCTACTTATACTTGCCCTTTTCCTAAAATAGTAACCTTCAGCCAGGGGAGATGACAATCTTTTGGCAACAACACTCACTGGACAGGGTCTAAAGTCTTCAGTGTTGGGAGGACTAACATCAGCTCATTTTACAGTTGAGGAAACTGAGGCCCCAAGGACACTGTCTTCTACCAGCCTCCTTCCTGTACGTGGAGGTTGTGGTGCTGACCCCCCCTCCCCCTGCGGCCTTCTAGCCCAGGTCCCTTCGTGCGGCCGCTGGAGCCTTGGTGGTTAGAGCATGTCAACTAGAAGCAAAGGGTCGGAGGGAGCTGTTAAGGAACTCCTCTGAGAATAATTCAGGCCCTTGCACAGCTGCTGGGCTCTGCGCGTCGATGCCGGCTGCTGTTACTTTGGGGAAGGAAGTATTGTCTGCCGTGAGCCGCTTCCCCAAGGAGCTGCAGTCGCACTCTGGGACACCAAGTCCCCAGGCTCTCCCTGCTTAGGGCCTTGCTGCCCCCACTTCTTCTTTTTTTTTTTTACATATTTTATTGATTTTTTACAGAGAAGAAGGGAGAGGGATAGAGAGTTAGAAACATCGATGAGAGAGAAACATCGATCAGCTGCCTCCTGCACACCTCCTACTGGGGATGTGCCCGCAACCAAGGTACATGCCCTTAACCAGAATCGAACCTGGGACCTTTCAGTCCACAGGCTGACAAGGCTCTATCCACTGAGCCAAACTGGTTAGGGCTGCCCCCACTTCTTGACTCAAAGAGCAGACCAGGCAGGAGGAAGGACTCTCTGTGGTTGGACGACTGGGCCAGAGGCAACCTCTCTTCCACCCAGAGCTGCGGAGACCAAAGGCAGGGGGACGGCCTGTGACAATCACGCCACCCTCGCCAGACAGAGGCACCAGAGCCAGGGCGGCTGGCCTCGGAAGCACACGGCAACTTTGATACAACAGGAAGGGTGGCACCTCACTTCCAGGAGTCTGACTACGATACGACAGAGCAGAACGCAAATGAAGGTTTGCTCCATTTAGAGGCTGCCTAATGGGATTTGAGCTCCATAAGTCCTCTTGTATCCGAGGAGTGGGGCCTTCTTACCCCAAGGACACCCAACAGGCCTAGCTCAGCTCTGGAAGAGGGAGAGCAACCACGAGCTATGGGCCTCCTCTCAGGGAGGCCGTGGGCTACAGAAGCTGAAAAGCACATTAACCCCCAGGCCAGAGCATCTGGGCCCTGCATTCACCTGCCCTGATGGGTCTGAATGGCCCCAAATCTTGAAGCATCTAAACACTCCCCGACCCTGCCCCCCTGTGGTCCTCCCAGAATTCTCTCGGCCATCACCAAAGTTGTTCTTTTTAGGGGTCTGGGGACCCAACAGCTATTAACAAGAATAATCATCTGCTGTAGCTGGCCTTCTGCAGGGCAGGATGGGGCAGGGCAGGCCGGGTGGGACTGACAAAGTAAGGCGGTACTTACCTGGTTCTTCTTCATGAACAGCTGCACAGTTTGCAGATTAATGCCGTAGTCAGACGACTGGGCCAGAGGCAACCTCTCCTCCACCCAGAGCTGCGGAGACCAAAGGCAGGAGGACGGCTGATGACAATCACACCACCCTTCCCCGAGCACTCGCTGCGATCGGACAGGGCTCTCCCCAGTCCTTCCCAGCCCCATATCAGGGTTTTGCCCCATTTTACAGACGGGGACATTTTGACATTTTGAATTGAGGTTCCAAATAACTTTTTCCTGGTCACACGGGGGGAAGGTAATGTAGCTGGGTCGGGAACCCAAGTCTGTTAGGCCCCGAAGTCCATGGGTGAGCTACCGTTCAAAAAGCACTGGCCTTACTTTTACATTTAATGTAATCACCACAGCAATCCTGTGAGAGACGGGGGTGAGATGACTGGACGGCTGCTGCTGAGAACTGCCCTGGGCGGCAGCCAGCTGTCCTGACGGCAGCGGCTGCCTTGGCGGCTGGGGGCTGGGGGTTGTGGCCCACGCACCGTCTCATCCTCTAAGTCACGGCTGATCTGCAGCTTGGCTCTGGATGATTCCAGCTGCTTCTTCCTCCTCCCCAGGGGCTCCAGGAGGTCCAGGAACCGCTTCTCGATGCTCATGTCAGCACCCCCCTCTTCCTCGTCCAGTGAGGGCATCTGGGCAAACAGCTCTCCCAACTCCTCCTTCCGCACATTCACTTGGTCCTCCACGCGCTGGGACACAAGGGGACAGTGTTGGCACCGGCCCTGGCACCTGGGCAGCCCCTCCCTCTTCTCCATCACTCATATCCCACCCATCCCTAAGGGCCCAGTCTGAGCTCAGCCTCTCCCAGCAAGTCTCCCCGGACGCCCACTCTTCTTCCCCTCCCCGGACACCTGTACTTGACTTCGCAGGCCTGCTTTTATTAACCTGTTTTGGATCCTTGTCTTACGCACTGCAAAGGGGTGGGAGACGGGTGATGACCAGGAGGCATTTTGCATGATAAAGGCAAGCCCGGCTAAGAGGAACTGGCTTTCAGGTCTCAGATTTGCTCCCCAAGATCCCTTCTCTTCCAACACTCCCAGTCTACAACCCGCACACGTGCCTTCAGCTTAGCCAACATCCGGTTGACACTGGTCAGGTCCTTGCCTGGGTCGTCTGACCGCAGCTGGTCCTCCATGGCGCTGATCCACTTGTTGAGGTCGGCATGGGTCTTCGAGCGCAGGTCGGAGCTCCTGGCGGCCGAGAGCTGTTGGGCCTTCTCCTTCGTGGTGGCCTGAAGCTCATCCCAGAGTCGGTGCAAAGCCTCCAGCCTCTGGGACACCAGGGCTGCAAACTGGGGCTTCTCCTCCATCAGCTGCTTTCCTTCCTGCACGGGAGGGAGGTGAGCTTACCGTCCAGTCTTGGAGCAGTGCTGCTCCAGATGACTGCAAAGGGAAGGAGGAGTGGGGGAGGCGCCAGAGAAGCAAGGAATCTGGCTAGAACTTGGCGAGGCCCAAATGAAAGACTGCACCCCCTAAGTTATTTGTAGTCGAAGGCGGGACGGGGGAGCCGTGTTTTGGGCAAATGACTCAGGAGATTGCAGTAGGGACAGCTGCAGGCAAGGGTCCGCTGGTATGTACTAAAAATTTGTGTTTTAATTAAAAAAAAAAAAAAAGATTCAGGATCCATCCAGGTACAAGCAGTCTGTGAGATCCACCCTCTCATGATCGTCTCCCCTGAGGCTGTGCATTAACTAACCAACCTTCGGTGGGATCTTTTAATTACTGACTTTGTCTCACCAGGTTTTCACCTGCATAAATGTATCTTTTCTGGGTGGGTACAGTATGATACGACTTGGGCCTAAAATACAGACCACTCAGAGCAGTCAATATTTATTAAGTGTTTAATAATCGCCAAGGACTATTCTAAGTGCTTTAATGCTCACAACTCCCTCAGACAGGGAGCTGTTATTACCCTCATTTTACAGAGGAAGGAATGGAGGTGCAAGAAGATTGAGTCAAACAGTCTGGCTTGGAGCCTGCACCTTCACTACTGCGGACACGGCCTTGGGTGGCCCCTAGGCCTGCTTCTCCCCGGTCACCACCGTAGGAAAGAGCAAAGGTGCCTGATTCCAAGATCTAACGCCAGCCACATTTTCACTTAGGCCCTGGGCAAACTCATTTCAGAGAGCCCCTTGCTTCTCTATCTACAAGGGGTGCGAATGATCACTCCCCAGTGGTTCTGCCCGTCCAAGCGGTGAGGGTCAGAGGACTGCCCTGCTCATGTCACACGGTCCCCTGTGCTGGGCCCTGGTGAGGAGCACAGGAGGCAAACAGAGATAACTGCTATTTTGGCACTGGATGCTGAAGCTCTGATGCAGGTGTCTTCAGTGTCCTGGACTGTCCCCAGACTCAGGTGACCCAGAGGAGGCACCCATCCTGACCAGGTTTAACAAGACTGGATGTATCTGAAGGTTAAGTACTATTCAGAGAAGTTTTTTCACTCCCAGGTCCCATGGTGTCCAGCAAGTTTCAGGATGGTGCCCATGCCTGGGTAAAGCCCCATTCCATAAGCTCGTCTGAGCACTCGCGTTACTCACTGCATCGATGCTATCCAGCCACCCCTGGTGGGAGGCCAGCTCTGCCATGAATGCCTGGTGCTTCAGCCATTTGTTGTGAAGGTTTCGTGCTTCATCATAGGAGACATCCTGAGATGTCAGCAGCTTGTCATTGATCCAGAGAGTGAGCTGTGGGCAGAAAAAGAGGGTCCAGTCATCCCCGAGTGTACCTCTTAGGCCAGGGCAGTGGTCGGCAAACTGCGGCTCACAAGCCACGGTTTGCTGCTCTGCTGACTAATGAGTTTGCCAACTACTGACCTAGACTCTCGATTCCAATAATTACAGGCGGTTGTTGTTCCTTGTGATTAAGCCCCTATCTCCGTGGTCGGCAAACTCATTAGTCAGCAGAGCGGCAAACTCATTAGTCAACAGAGCGGCAAACTCATTAGTCAACAGAGCGGCAAACTGCGGCTCGCAAGCCACAGTTTGCCAACCATTGGGCCAGGGGCTCAGGGCAGGACCTGCTGCCCCCCTCTGGCTGCAGAAGAAGGCCATGCAGTGAAGTGGGGACACAGCAGAGTACCATTCTCCCCATCTCTGGATCCCTAACTCCCAGCACAGACAACTTAACCCACATTGTCTCGGGGCTAAATATGGACTCTGGAGGGTCTTATACACCAGTGTGTGCAGGGTGACACCAGGGATATTTATGCTTCTCCCCATATATCCAGGATCTAGGACAGGGCCTGGCCTGTTACAGGAACTCAATGAGTATTTACTGGATGGATAAATCCACCCTTTAGCAGTATGGTAAGAATCATTAATAAACATAGAGGACATGTTATCAGAGGAAGAAGCCAAGTGTAGATTAACAATGAGGGAAGCCCAGCTGGTGTGGCTCAGTGGTTGAGTGTGCACCCAGGAACCAAGAGGTCATGAGTTCGATTCTGGTCAGGGTTCATGCCCAGGTTGAGCTCAATCCCCAATAGGAGGTGTGCAGGAGGCAGCTGATCAATGATTATCTCGCATCATTGATGTCTCTCTCTCTCTCTCCCTCGCCCTTGCCTTCTCCCTTCCTCCTTCTCTAAAAAGAAATAAAAACATATTAAACACACACACACACACACACACACACACACACACACACACACACACACCATCTTTACAGCCCTGGCCAGGTGGCTCAGTTGATTGAAGCATCATCCATAGACCAAAAGATTTCGGGTTGATTCCTGGTCAGGGCACATACCTAGGTAGTGGGTTGGGGTGTGTGCAGGAGGCAACCGAACGATGTTCTCACATTGATGTTTCTCTCTCTCCCTTCCTCTCTCTCTGAAAATCTATTTTAAAAAACATATCCTTGGGTGAGGATTAAAAACACACACATCTTTGCAGCTACTTTGAAAAATAAAAGTACTGTGGAACCAAAGATTCCAGAGGATGACCTACACTGTCAAGTACCGAGTTCCCCCAAGGAACCCCAGACTGAGTGAGAGAGGATCCCTGTGGACCTCTGGGCTCTTTGCTCCTAGAAAGGGCTCTCCTGCAAAGCAGCCTGCCTCGCTGGGCCTCACCTCCTGGCAGTTCTGGAGGAAGTTCTGGAGCTCCAGGTTGTCTTTCAGAAGAACTGAGGCCTCCTGAGCCTTCTCGTTGTTCTTCCTGTGCCTGGAAGGGAAGCCAGAAGCCGCAGTCACAACAGGGCTGAGTCTGGGGTCCCCATGCAACACCGCCAGCCCCACCTGATTCAGCCCTTCACCCTGGGGGCAGAGAGTACCTGTCCTCAATCGACTGCACCTTCTCCTTGATCTTGTCTGAGTAGAGGTTCCCCTCGGCCACCAGCTTGTTTCCAGAGTCCACAGGACTCAAGACCTTATCCTGGTTATTTTCCATAGACACCAGGAAATCCTCGAACTTCCGGATCCCAGCCTCTGCAGCTTCTAGGGAGTCTGGGGTTTCCAAGTGAGCCAGCGTGTATTCCTGTTGAAGCAAGTTTCCAGACACGGCATGAAGACAACCTGAGGAGGTGGTGAGGGAACCTTCCAGGCCGGAGCGCCATGTGCAGCCATGCGGGTTATATAATGCGTGAACGACGCCCCCTGGAGCTGTGCAAGGGAGAGGTTCCCTAGGCCTGGTCTCCTCACCCTGGGGTACCCAATGTGCCTAAAGCCCTATGGAAGGGTAACCGCCCAGGGGGAAATGCACTTCCCTAGCCGCTGACCTAAGAATAGGCATAGTTTGGGACAAGGGCTGAAAAGGACACATAAAAAACAAAGAGGATTGTCTCCCTAATTAGTGGCTAAAGAGAGTCCCAGAAAAGCATAATTTGGTCCCTGAGCACCTGTAGCACATTTGGAGACTCACCAGTGCTGTTGCCCTGAGAGACATCCCCCCTCCGGCCTCCCGCCCTGAATACCTCTCCCTACCTGGTTGCTGAGGATGGCTTCAGCCTGCTTCGCATCTTTCTGGAACTCCTGGAAGCCAAGGCACTGGGCAAGGAAGTGGCTGCGGCTCTCCCACATCCGACGCAGGTCGTCCCAGCCAGTCCCCAGACCCTCCAGCCGCTGGCCCAGAAGCAGGTACTCTGGGTCCGTCTGGCCATGGAGCACTTTCTCCCCAGACGCCTTGACACGCTCGTAGCTGTCTTGGTGCCCCTCGATCTCGTCTTTGATGGCCGCATGCTGCTGCAGGAGCTGCTCGGCCTCGGGGAGGGACTCGGGGGTGTCCTCCGAGGCCACGGCCTTCTGGGCCATGGACAGCCAGCCCTGAAAGTTGTCCAGATCCTGCAGGAAGGCCTGCAGCTGGCTGGCTTCACCCAGCGAGGCCTCCTGGCCCTGCAGGGCTTGCTGTAAGCCCTGCCACAGCTCCTCCACATATGCCTGCCGTCGGCCAATGTCCTCCTTTAGTTCAGGGTGTGACTCCATCAGCCGCTGCGACTCACGCTCCAGGGCACCCACACGGGCCTGGATGGCGGCCACGTCGCGCTCCAGCCCCGACAACTTCCGCTGGATGGCGATGACGCCTGTCAAGTCCCGGCCCAGGTCCTTGGTGGACTCCACTACCTTCGTCTTGTCCAGGATCCACTTGCTGGTCTCCTCACAGTCTACACAGTAGTTGTGCACCCGGAGGGCCGAGCCCACTGCCTCCCGCCGGTCGGACACCATGGTCTGGAAGGCCTGCCACCTGCCGAGGGGGACACAGAGACACCCTTTTCCGGAACTCTTCCCACAGGACATCCCTTCCCAGATTTCCCACCAGAGTCTCTCCCCAGAGACCTTGCACACTGAGAAAGTCATCTACCCACCAAACTGCAGTGCGTAAGGTGCATTTATCCAATTTTACCCAAGACAACACAATGCCAGTCAGGTCTGTCCATCGGCAGGAGGCAAAGCAGTGGCGTGATTCCAGCCGTAAGTGGAGGAACATGGCACTTAGCTGGGCTGTGTGTGCAGCTGGATTTCATACAATTTCCCAGATCCACTGAAATACTGAAAATGACTAGGAAGCCCACATTATCAACTTGAAGAGTGCTTCGGGATGTAGGGTCCCAGCTGCCCTAGAGCAGTGGTCGGCAAACTCATTAGTCAACAGAGCCAAATATCAACAGTACAACGATTGAAATTTCCTTTGAGAGCCAAAATTTTTTAAACTTAAACTTCTTCTAATGCCACTTCTTCAAAATAGACTCGCCCAGGCCGTGGTATTTTGTGGAAGAGCCACACTCAAGGGGCCAAAGAGCCGCATGTGGCTCGCGAGCCGCAGTTTGCCGACCACTGCCCTAGAGGAACCATGAAGAGGCATGACCTTGTTCAAAGTGCCCAGGGCCTGAAGGCCACCTTGGCTCAAAAACAAAGAGGTGAAGAAGGAGGAGGAGGAGGGAAGGGATAAACTGGGATTATAATTAAAATGGGTAACATAATCTTAATCTTCAAGTACAGTGCCAGAGTGAAACTGGGAAATGTGCAAAGTTCTGGTAGATGTCCTGGGGCCTGGGGTGGGTCTGCAGCCCCTAATAAGCCTTTTCTTTTTCCTTTTCCTTTTTTAAAAAAAATTAATATATTTTTCCTGATTTCAGAGAGGAAGAGGGAGAGAGAGAAATATCAATGATGAGAGAGAATCATTGATCAACTGCTTCCTGCATGCCCCCTACTGGGGATTGAGCCTGCAATCCGGGCATGTGCCCTGAATGGGAATTGAACCTTGACCTCCTGGTTCATAGGTTGATGCTCAACCACTGAGCCATGCTGGCCAGGCCAGCTACTTCACTTTTGAAAACAGGTTCCAGGCTCGATGTCTTCTGGCCCAGGTTGGGGGCACATTTGGGAGGCAACCTATCGATGTGTCTCTCTCACATTGACGTTTCTCTCTGTCTCTCCCCTTCCCTTCCACTCTCTCTAAAAATCAATGGAAAAATATCCCCAGGTGAGGATTAATAACAACAACAACAACAAAAAGAAGAGCAAAGAGTCATCCTCTTCCTCTGCATAAACCTCAGATTACAGAGACATCTCCTAGCTCCAGCCTGCCTCTTCAGATGCTGAGACAATCGGCCTGTTCTAGTGGCTCCTAAGTACTCCCCCTCCCCCATCTCCCCTGCCTCCCTTTGGGCCCCTAGGTGTCTCCACTGTGCTGACCCTTTTCTTCCCTAACTGCACCTCCCCAATTGCCTCGGGCAGAACAAAGCTCAGAAACAAGTGCGGGGAAAGGGACGGGGCAATGGGAAGGTGGGGACCATGCGGCACTGTGTGTGCAGGTTTCGGGGTGACCAACGGGACACGGGCCTGTGCTCTGCCTTGGAGATCCTCGAGGACTCCTGGGCCACTGCGCCTGCATGGAAAGCATCCCCTCTCCAAGGGCTCCTCAGGGCCCGTGTTTTGTTTTGAGCGTGAAGTGTGCTCAAGGCTTCCTGCTAATTCTCTTCGTTCAAGTCAGATGCAAGATGAAGATGCCCTTTGTACAGGCAGCAGCGTTCCTTTATGGGCAGTACTTAAGAGCTCTCAGAAAGCATTTTCCCGAAGAAATGTCCGGGGAATGCGGCATGAGTACATATGGCCTGATTCTAGCCATGACACACTCAGAACGTCCCCCTCACACAGGATCACCACCCCGACCCTCAGGCACAGTATGTGCAGCTGCGTGAACGCATCTCTCTCCCTCCCTGGCTGATCACCAAACAGCCCCTCCCTGCTGCTATAGAAGGAGACCAGTTGAGAAACAGGGTACAAACCTGGCAACGCAGAGCAGGCGACCTGCCCTTTGGGCCACACCTCCAGGGGTGTGTCAGGTGCAGGGTGATGCCCCCCAGCCCCACCCACACCTCACCTGGTGTTCAGGTGGTCCTGGTACTGCTTCACTTCCCCACTGCGTGGGTGACCACTCTCTACCAGGCTGTTGGCAGCGAGGTTCACACCATCAATCTGAGTCATCAACGTCTTCATCTCCTGGTCCAGGATGTCAAACCTGATATGGACAGAGACAACGAGGACTGGTGAGGCAGCAGCAGGCACTGCATTGCCAGTGGCCACCCAGTCTCCACACGTGTAGCTCTTGCTTTCTCCTTCCGCCTCCTAAATACATCTGACCAGGTGAGGGGTGGGGCAGGGGAGAAAGGAGAAAGATATGCTGACACACCCTGGGGGTTTGGGTTCATGGGTGCAGTTTCGTGGGTTAGCATTTCTTGGACCAACCTAGGAGAGAGCTGGTTCCTTGCTATACCGGCCACCAGCTCAGCAGAGAGGCACAGGGGAAAAAACGAAGTGATGGGAGGTTCATGCCCCCAGAGACCACCTGCCTCCACTGCCCCAGTCTCTGCTCTTGGACCCCAATTCCACTGCCTTGACACCTTGACCTGAAGGGTACTCACCAGCCAGATGCCCTGTCCCTGGGTAGGAGAAGGGACAGCTGCTGGGGGGAGGGGAGCCATGTAGTATGAGAGCTGACCCTTCTGGGACAAGATCCCAGGCCCCTCCAGCCTCAGTGTGTTCCAGGGAGGGACCTCTCCCTCTTCCACTCCCTGGATTCTGTACTAGGATACACGGATGCACATGGGCAGGCCTCCATGCTGGCATGCCACGGAATCGGAATACAGGGAGTGGCAGTGGCCTTGCAGATCAGTGGTTTGCCAGCTGATCTCTGTGGCTTCTCTGGGTTCTGTGGCCCCAGCCTCCCACCCCCCTTAACCAGATCAGCTCTACTTTCCTCTGCATTGCATGTCAGGGGTTCAGTATATAATTCATTTGAACACAGGCTGCCATAGCTAAACAGTAATTGAATAACTGGGCTAGAATGAGCCCCTTCGTTTATTTTGAGGAAGGCCGCAGGGGTGAAGTACCC
This sequence comes from Plecotus auritus, assembly GCF_963455305.1. NCBI lineage: Eukaryota > Metazoa > Chordata > Mammalia > Chiroptera > Vespertilionidae > Plecotus > Plecotus auritus. Next base: position 34,071,966 of record NC_137770.1, on the reverse strand, counting down.
AAAGCCACAGAAACGGATTGGTGACTCCGGTGCCTGGCCTCTGTAATAAAGGGCACCCCCTGGCCTCACAGATAGACCCTGGCTGATTAGAGGCTGTCCCCACACCCGGCGGAGGGGGAGTGTATGCCTCGGTGGGAGGAGGTGGGGAGGCAGGAAGAGAGGGCTGGCCCTGACCTGTGCTGCACGACCTCCAGGTCCTCCAGCGTGTCTGGGATCTCCATCTGGGCCAGCCACTTCTCCTTCTCGCCCATCCACAGCTCACAGGCATCCGTCTCCCCAAACACCGTGTACAGGTCCAGGGCATCCTGCAGCTTCTGCCGACGCAGGTCCGCCTGAGCCACCACTTGCTGGTAGAGGTCCCGGAGGGCCTGCAGCCGATTGGTCACATCCGGGGAATCGCGAAACTCTTGGGGGAAGCCCTGGGCCTGCCGTTCCAGATGCTCCATCACGGCACGGCTCTCCTCCAGCTCCTCCAGGAAGTCCTTGTGCTTCTTCCCCAGGGCCCGCGTGGCCCCTTCGTCCTGCCCCACGTCTTCGCCCGAGAGCAGCTTGTGAGCATCCTGCAGCCAGGCCTTCAGGTCGTCCGCGTCGCCCTGGAACTGGAAGAAGTTCTCGGCATCCTGCAGGTTCTTCTTGCGGAAGGCGGCCAGCTCCTTCAGCTGGTCCCACTGGGCGGACACCTCCTTGATGCGGGCCTCGATCTGCGGGTGCCCGAACTGCTTGCGTGCGACCATGCCCTCCGCCTCCCGGAAGATCTGGTCCAGGTGGGCGTCCAGCCCGCGGAGCTCGTCCTCGAAGGCCTTGTGCTTGCGCTGCAGGATGAGCACACTGGTCAGGTCCTTGCCATAGTCCAGGGACGAGTAGATCTGCTCCTTCTCCTTGATCCAGCTCTCGGCCTCATCCATCTCCCAGAAGAACTTCCAGAGCCGCTTGGACTGCTCCAGCTGGGCCTTCCGCCCGGCTGCCATGTTGCTCAGCTCCTCGAAGCACTGCTCCAGGTGGCTGACGCGGTCCAGGATGACCTGGGGATCACAAGGCTGGTACCCTGGGAGGCATGGGAGGAGGACAGATGAGAGGGGTAAGGGCTTCATTCACGGGCGAGTTGCCAGGCTAGAACCACATGATCTGGACCCTGACGTTTCCCTGAGCTTTGGGGTTGGATGCAGGGGGGGCTCGGTTGCTCAGAGGGCAGGGCAGGTTCTTAATAATTAGTTCCCAGTCAACTTTCAGGGGTAAGGGAGGTTGAAAGTTGGGTCAACTCTCAGTAGAAATGTACTACGTGAAATTATTTTTTAAAAAAGCTTAGACACAGAGAAAAGCCTTTGAGATTTTGCTCCCCATCAGGTCAGTTTGGGCTCAAATACACTCTTATAAAAATTAAAAAAAAAAAAAGCTTAGATACAAATTTCAAGATCTTCAAGGACACAATAGGATCTCCTATTTAAGACCCGAAGCTATAAACCTAACTGGTCTCTGCTGTAACTTGAACTAGCAGAGAGGATGAAGGACGGATGATGTCTCATTGGTGCTTATAAACACCTTCTAATCACAGATTACCAAAGCAGTTGCCTGCTCTCTGGAGAGTTTTGCTATCCCTCAGGCTTCTTTCTTGCACCATTAGCTAATGAAAGAGGCAGAATTTTAAAACTAAGGAGATTTATCCAAGCTGGGGTGTTAGAGAGCTGAGCCAGAGGGTGGGGCCCTGGCTTCTGAGGGAGACATCCAAATTCTCACCTTTCCCCTCAGTGAACTGCAGGGTGGCCGTGTTGATGGCCTTCACTTTGTCTCCTTGGATGGCGATGTCAGCCTCCATCAGCTTGTGCTTCTGTAGCAAGTCCTCAACTTCCAATAAGTGCTTCCCGAACTCAGCGGATAAGAGGTGAGCCTGGCAAAGAGGACGGTGGAAGGAATGAGGAGAGGTGCAGAGATCTACACGCCAGGAGCAGAGACCCTTCCAGAGGGGCGGGGGTCCATGGGCTGGGGGAGTCTGTGCAGTTGGAAAACAGCTGCTGCTTGGCATGGAAGGGGCTCCAGGGCAGGGGTTCCTACTGGGGGTGCCCATCGGAGTCATTCCTGGACCGCCTTCCATGAAATCCTCACTAGATTTCCTGCATTTGCCCAGGTTTGAGGCCTGGGCATGTGTATTTTTATTTATTTTTAAAAAATGTATTTTTATTGTTTTCAGAGAGGGAGAGGGAGAGAGATAGAAACATCAGTGATGAGAGAGAATCATGGATCAGCTGCCTCCTGCATGCCCCCTACTGGGGATCGAGCTCACAACCCAGGGCATGTGCCCTTGACTGGAATTGAACCCGGGACCCTCAGTCCCCAGGCCGATGCTCTATCCACTGAGCGAAACCAGTGAGGGCAAGGCATATGTGTGTGTTTAGAAAGTTCTATGGCCACTCGGAGGTGTATGTGGGTTGAGAGCACTGTGGTGGAAGGAGGAGAGATTCAGATTTCCTGGTTGCCCCATATGCGGGCAGGTCTGGATGCTCCAGGCTCCTCATTAACCCCTGTCTCTCTGCAGGTTGGTGCCTGTGCTACTATGAACCCAAGATTTCTTGATCATGAGGGCAGAGTGGACCTGGGCTGTTGACTTTCTGGAGCAGAGTGGGCCAAGCAGTGGACAGGCAGATGCAGCCAGACACTGTGTTGCATCCGTTTCTGCATTCTGATTCTGGGTTGTGATTGGTTGGGAGGTTGTCTAGGGAAGCATGTGCTAACTGCAGGGCAGGCACTGAGGCCCCAGGGGAGTGCTGGGGGTGGGGGAAGGGCAGCGCCGGGCCCACCTTGATCTCGTCCATCCAGTCGATGCTGTGCAGCATGTCCTGGAAGAGCTTCTGCAGCGCCAGGGTCGTCTCGAGTCTCTGGCGCCGGGACGCCAGCAGCTCCTGCAGGTAGCTCCACAGGCGCAGGATGTTGTCCTTGCGGGCCGTGATGCGCTTCTGGTCATGGTAGTTCTCCTTCTCCAGCTCCTGGGCCAGGTCTTCCAGAGCCTGCACCCGCTCCTTGTAGGCGGCCGTGTCAGTCTCGATGGCCTCATGCTTCTTCTTGGCGGCCTCCACGGCTGCCAGGTCATACCCGAAGTTATCCTGCCCCACAGAGAGAAACACAGGCAGCTCAGCTGGGCTCCTCTCCAAATGCAGAGAAAACCACCGGTCCCTTCGGAACAAGTGCTGGGTGGGAAAGAGCATTCCCAAGGCTGGGTTCTGCCATCTTTCCCAGCCACCTTATCAGAGCCAAGTCCCAGTGACTGTCTCACAAGAACCTTTACAAAAAACTTGAGATTTAGCTCCCTGTGCCATACATGTGGGTGTGCTGTGCGTACATTATTAACAACCCCTTCTCGGCCCGCCACACTCACCACCTGCCTTGTATGGCCCTGCCCTATTCTGGGCAGGGAGGGGCTCTGACTCGGAAACATGCAGCTGTGAACAGCTGGCTTTGGGGTGCGCACACTTTCCAGTTCTCTCAGGACACCTGCTTTCCCCTTTCTGGGTGGAATTTAATTTGTTCCCAAGCTCTGAGTGAGCAGGGACAGATATTGTCACGGGCAGTCAGCCTGGGTCAATTTTTAGCCAGTGAAATAGGACCGGGCCCTAGAAGCCAGAGTCCAAAGGGACGTCCACCACACACAAGATGCACTGCTTTTTCCACACCCCCAGAGGACCACGGCCTAATGGCCACTCAGGCCCTGGCTTTAGTTGATGACAGGTTCAGGGGCCATTTTTGGAGTGTGAGGCTCTTTCCCTAAAAATGAGACTTTAAGTCCTGCAGACTCCTTCCTCAGAGATGAATCCTGATCCACCCAATCCTGGGGAGCAGGGCTGCCAGGCCTGTGGAAAGGCTTATCCATGGCCACGGAGAGGCTTACCCATGACCACGGAGACGCCAGCTTGGGCTCCAGCCTAGCTGACTGCTGGGGGCTCTGCAAGTGTGTCCTCCATTACCTGGGCCACGAGGCGCTGGTTTTCATTGAGCCACGTCTCTCTCATGGCGGCCTTTCGGTCAAAGCGCCGGGCCAGCTGCTCCAGCTTTTCCTGCCTGATGAGCTCGTTTCTTAGGGCCAGCTCCCGCCGGTACTCGGCTTCCTCCAGGCTCTCCCAGGCCTGCACGAGGGACAGGAGGATTCTTGGGGCACAAGAGGAACACCTGGATTTGGGGGTTCCATCTTTTTTGCCCAACACTGAGTGATTTCAGGAATTTAGGCTCCCAGGGGACGTTATCTGTACTGAATTCAGAACTATCTGGGCCCACCAAAGATCGGGGAGCCCTGAGTATGGGGAGCTCTCAGATCCCTCTTCCCCTAACCCTTCCTTGGACTTGACCTAGTATGTTATTTGTCTCTGTGGCTATAAATGGCTACTAGTAAATGGCTACCTCCATTCTATTAGAATTTCCAGGGGGTATTAAGCATCTAAACCTTGGAAATATTAGAAGGTGTTTCCTTTCTGTTATAAGTAGTTAATATTCCATATTTAAAGAAATCTAATGTTCAACAGAGATGAGATTATAATAACTGACTCCAAAAATGGATTCTGAGCATCTGATCAGGGGCTGAATTGATGGATGGACCATGGGTGGAGTTGACCTCTTAGAATTAGCACCCAAAAGAGCCAGCATATATAGTTAATAACATCATGGAAAGTGGCTTGCTTTAGCCCCAGTGACCCCTTCCTGTGCCCTCCCCGAGAACTCAGACACTCACTGGTAACATGTAATGGGAATCACTACTGTACCCGGTTGATGTCAGACACGAGCTTCCCATCATGGGGCGTGTACACTTTCTGATTGTTGGCTCTCATCCGGGACTGGATGGTAAAAAGTAAGACTTCCAGATTCCCCTTCTCCTGAAACCTGCCGAGAAAACAGAGGTAGAGAGACGCATGTGGAGATCCCACAGCCAACCTGTGTGAAGTTAGCATGGAACCCTGGTAAATTGGAGCTTGACTAGCAAAGCGTATTTCCTTAAAAAACAAAAAGTAAAAAGGATCTATAGGAGCACGTATCTGTTAAAACATCTATCATATTCACCAACTGAGATCTAACGGTTACAACACAAACCGGAGAAAACACAAGAGCTACCACAGCGTTTGCTTAGCGTTTGCTCCCCAGGGGAATGGCTACCTGGCATAGCCTGGGTGTTCCTGTAGCTATGGAGTTTCACCAATCAATACAAAGAAACTCTCCCCTATTCATAAATGAGGAAGGCTTCTGACTAGTGCTTTAGTCAGTTTTTATTGAGTCAGTAGGTCCTCAGAGGCAGCGGCATCCACATAACATATTGCATTGAAAGCGGCGTTCACCTGAGTCCTACTGAGCCGGCTCTCCTGACAAGTCCCAGAGGCCAGCTGCTCCCGAGTGGGGAGGACAGGCTGGGTTCTGGGAGGATTTTAGGTGTCGGAGATGAGACCTGGCAGCAGGATGGTGTCTGGAACTAAGGTCCATGCTCCAGGTAACTGGGTACTTTCACATTTCTGCATGTATGCAAGCACCTACCCACTTCTACATCCTCCACCTGGCAGTCGAGGACCAGCTGTAAGCAGGGTCCCCACGCTGAGGCCAGCCTCAGAGGTCTGACTGCTCACAGGCACTTCAGGAGGGCTGTGGCCCTGAGCACCATCTACACAGCCTAGAGATAGCACCCCTGTGTGCAGAGCCTGGTAGGCCCACAGGGGATGTTATCTTTCAGAGTGGGTTCAGGACTTTCAGAGTGGGTTAGTGTCAAACCAGAAATCAGATACTTGTTTATAGGACATTCTAGACTCCATGTCTCACCTTTCCCGGTTTGAGAGTCATGAATGAAGAGTGTGGAAGATGAGAGGAGGAGGAACAGGCAGAGGGTACCACTGAGGAGCTAGAAATCTGTTTCTAGAGAGCTGGGCAAGCTAACAGAGGGTGAGCAGGAATGCCCTGTGTCTGTGCATGCCTGTTTTCATGTGTGTGCATGTATGCACATGAGCCTGTATGGTTGTGTGTATCTGTGCATACGTGCACCCACCCAGGCCCTGAACATGCTGGGGAGAAACGGAAGTCCCGAGAGGCGGGCTCAGAGCTCTGCTGATGAGCAGTTGACAGATGGGAGAGAACAAGAATGTACTTGGTGATCAACAGGGCCCCACACAGAGGGCTCTGAGGCTCGGAATACAGAGGGCATCACCACAAAATAAACACGAAGAGCAGTGCACAGATGAGAAAGGCACTCTCCAGCACAGGCTCTTTGAAGAGACGCGGAAGCCTGAGATTTCACGGCTGCTCCCCCTTGGGGATCTGGGGAACTGCTTTCTTTGGCTATGAGTCAGGGGGTCACTCCTCAATGCCCACTTCCTATAGGCTGATGTCTTGGGAGCAGGGAGGCCAGGAGGGGATGAAGGAGGCGACAGAGAGGAAGCTCTCTAGAATACACCCCCCACGTACACTTCTCAAGGCCAAGAGCCTGGCTCTGCCTTGAGGCAGCTGGTTCTCAGCCCCTGATGCCCACCCTCCCTCCAAAGTGCCAGGGCCTTACTTGGGCGGCTTCTCCACGGTGCGGTAGGTGCTGAAGGCCTGTAGCTGCTGCTGGACGCCGGTCAGGGAGTTGGCGAATTTGCGGCTGTTCAGGACTGTGATGGTTTGCTCGATCCAGGTGAGCAGGTCCGAGGCCAGTCCGCTGTACTTTTCGATCATCTTCTCTGTCTCAATGGCATGGTCGATCACCTAGGGAACCCCTTTATTACTCCTCCTCATCAGAAGAGCAATGGTGCGTCAGGGAGGACCACAGGCGAGGTGGTCTTCCTTCTCTCCGGCCCTGGAGCATCCCATGTTGGGCTATTCTCTGGGCCCAGGGCTGTGGCTGAAGCAGAGGAATGGCCTGGAAGTGCACCGGCAACCGCAGCAGGCAGCTGGCCCTGCTGGGGTTCAGGAGTTCCCACTTCCTCCCCTAGCCCTAGAAGAGTGGTCAGCTCCCTGAGCTAGGACACCAGCCACAAGAGGAGCTAAAATCTTGTTCATTTTTCCATGCGTATTAGGAACTGAGGGCTTCCAGGCACTGTCTTTGCTAAACACCAGGCACACACAGATGAATGAGGAATGGTGTCCACCCTCAAGCAGCTGAGGAGCCAGCAGGGGAGAGGAATCTGGCATGGGGGTCTGCACAATGGGGTGGCTTCCTGGTAAACCAGGGAGCCTAAGAGGCCCGAACCTACAAACCCACGAGAAACCAACAAACAAAAGCCTGTTTTGTTCCGGGGGGAATATTCATGAGCCATGGGTCTGCAGGTGGAAGATGGGCTCAGAGGTGCAGGCTAGGACACCTTTCAGGACAGACTGCCAACCTGCTTTGGAATTCAGCATGGGAGCCATTACTTCGGCTTCAGAGGAAGTTGGTGGGGGCGATCTGCCCCCCACACCCCTCCCCTACTGCAGCTGGAGCCCAGGCACAAAACTCTTGGGATGGAAAGGCAGCATTGCGGTCAAGGCCTGGATGGCAAATGCGGTGACACTGGTTACGAGACACTTGGTACCTTGCCGATGCGCTTGCCCTCCACCGCCAGCACCTTCATCTTGGAGAAGTAGTGGTAAAATGCCACCACGTAGGTAATAATGGATTTCTCATCAGGGTTTTCTGTGAAGACATCTGCAAGGGGAAAGGGTGCTCTCAGGACTGACCTGGAAGCTGGAAAGGTCAGGCTGAGAGGGTTTATCTCCGTGTTTCTCCAGCATGAAGTTCAACTACAGGCACCAAGTGATAGGCAGCAGGTGGGAATGGAAGAGTAATGGTCCTGAGATTTTAGTGAGAGGATGGACCATAAGTTAGGAAAGAAAGAAGGACCCAAAGGCTATACTGGCCCCCATCAGGCCAGATGAGGTGCCAGGAACTAACTGGAGCTGAAGGGCAGGCCCCAAACAGAGTCCTGGCCTGGCTGCCATCCCCTCGCTGTGCTCATGGCTAGACCCCTCCAGGTACCCTGTCAGTCTGGCACTCCCTCCGGCACAAGAAGCACCGTTTCCCACCCCTACAGTTACGGCTGGAGTGGGAGCTGCTCACCTTCAGGGTCGAGGAGCGGTATAATGCCCAGCTGACGTTCGGCCACATCAAATGCGTGCTCCAGGTTGTGTCGGGCGTTGGAGTCTTTCAGTTTATCAAAGTCGATCAGGTCAGGCCTGAGGACAAAGCCAGACTGTCAGAGGGAGTGGGGGCCATGGCATCCCCACCAACAGGGCAGACCTGGCAGGGTGCAAAGACCCTGGCAGATGGAGGGAGGTGGTGCAAAGACCCTGGCAGATCGAGGGAGGGGCACTGGCATGAAAAGTGGAGGATTTGGGGGTGAGGCAGGGGGCAGCTGTGAGCACCCACACCTGGGAAGGCAGCAGAGGGAATTTAAGGGAGGCAGGGCTGCTGAGGGTGAGAGGAAGACCAGCAGAGGTGACATTCCCGTGAAGCTTGAACAGCAACCTACATGCTGAGCGCAATGTGTCCCAACACCCGCAGGGGATCTGCCCCTCCCCACAGCGCCTTCTGCCCTCTTACCGGTGCTTGTGTATCAGGGCGTTAAAGGCCAGGCCATCCTTCCAGCTGGAGGTGAAGTTGGTGACATTGACGTGGGGGTAGCTGCATCCAAGAGAAACATTAAGATTCTTTTTGGCCCCAAACAAGCGTATGAACTGAGGGGCCAATACACAGGAGAGGAATGGACTTGTCTCTCCTCAAGCCACTTCCACATGAGGGCAGCCGTGGGCCCCAAAGACTCATACACCCAATAGACCCCACAGTCTGGCCCACACAGCTTTGGAAAGGAACCCTGTGTTCCAGGCCCCAAAGAATCAGGTCAGGATAGACTGTGCATCCATTACTCCGAAGCTGCTATAGTTCTGGGTGATGGTGTCATGTCCCTTGGGGACGGCAGTGCTCAGGGGAGCAGGTGGGTGGGGAACGTGGCAGCAGCGGGTTCCCAGGGCATACCCTGCTGTCTTCATCTGACACCATAACAGCAACGCATCCTTGGCCGAGCGCGTCTCACGACCTTCCGGACCTTCCGGAACAACAATGTCCTGAATCTGGGGATGAAGGAAGCAGAGGGAGAGGAATTAGATTTGCATCTGGCTCAGGCCTTCCTGCTCTCCATGGGGGGGCTCCTTCCCCCTTTCCTCCTCCCTAGCCATCCCTCTGGTCTGTCTTGACAGCCCGGCAGCAGCAACACCACAGCCTGAGGCCTGGGTCCCAGTGGCCTGTCTCCCTGCCTCAGGCAGTGTCAACAACACGCAGGGGCAGTGACGAGATGGCTCACTTGATAGCTCTGATGGGATGCTGAGAATAAACACAACACTGGGTTCCTCCTCAGGAGGAACATGCCCTGCAAGGCTGGGAGCAGCACTAACGCCGGAAGGTATTGGATTTGGATCAGGAGCTTCTCCTCCCTTTTCATTCTGTCCTGTCCTGTCGTTGTTACTGTTTCATCGCACCCCCTACACGGTGAGATGGGACCCCGGAGAGCACTCGGCCGGGCTCTCCCTTCCCTCCTCTGACGAGGCTCTTTCTGTCCCCAAACCAGCAGGTGGAAGGTCCTGCTTCCTTCCCTCTCACTTTCTAAATTCCCTTATAAACAACAAACCTTGAAATTCAGGGTGGGAAGAGAGAAGTTTCTGATTCAAACACAAAAGCAGATCTTCTGTACTGTTTTTGCAATTTCTGAATGAAACTATGTCAAAACCCAGAAAGTTACACACATAGGAGGAAGGGGACAAAAAGCAGATCTTCTACCAGGGGTCCTCAAACTTTTAAAACAGGGAGCCAGTTCACTGTCCCTCAGACCGTTGGAGGGCCGGACTATAGTTTAAAAAAAACACTATGAACAAATTCCTATGCGCACTGCGGGCCCGGGACAAGTCGGCTGCTAAGCAGGACAGGCAGTGGCACCTGGCGGGCCGGATAAATGTCCTTGGCGGGCCACATGTGGCCTGCGGGCCGTAGTTTTGAGGACCCCTGTCTCAGCCCAGCTACTAAATTCTCCCTTCTCTCTTACAGGGCCACGCCGTTGACTGACAGCCTGCCCGGAGCTTCAACAGTTTGACGATGCAGAGGAGGGTCACGATGCAGAGGAGGGTCACTCCTTCCCACAGGACAGGTTTCTAGCCTCCCAGAGTGTACACACACACTCCCACTTTAGTCACCATTTTATAAGATTCCCAGACCTGCCTGGCTTGGAGAGGCTACCTCCACTCCCTCTGCCCTCTGGGAACCCACCTGGAAGCGAAGGATGATGGTCCAGATGAGGCCCAGGACCAGGCGGTGGTTGCCGTCCACGATGTCGTGGGAGCCCATGTTCTCCAGGTGCACACGCTGCTCCTTGAGGAACTGCAGGGCCTTGTCCACGTTCTCCAGGCAGTGGATGCGCATCTTCCCCTTCGTGGGCTTTGGCTGGGGGACAGCAGTGGCCCCCATGGGCATGGAGGGGCCTCATAGTGACTACAGAGGTGGCTGCAGCCTGGACCAGCTCCTATCTTCAGCAGCCACCCTCCACCCTCTTGGCTCAACTCCAACTCCCACACTCACGCCTTGACACTTTCCAACCCCATTCTTTCAGCAAAGTTCAGAGGTTCCCTCCCTCAAGCACCCTGCAATCAAGCTGCATCAGTACTGAGCCTGGGACTAAATAAAGCCTTCTGGGTGGGTGATAAATGGTATTCAAACACAGTAAGTAACTGATAGTTGAGCACTTAGTATGTGCCAAGCACAGGGATAAGGACTATTTACTGCCAGTTGGTGGTAAGAGTGGCTTTCAGTTTGGTGTCTAATAATGGGTCCATCCCACCATCCAACCTCCTCCCTCCTCACCCCCCAATGGCCCCAGCCAAAATTCAAGGGGACCACCATTGATGGGTAAGCTCATCATCTGAAGGGTTCCCGGCGGTAATTCTCACTAGTGGGCTTTTAATGCAGGGTAAGAGGCAGAACTTAGCCTGGAGTTGAAAAGGCAACAGAAGAATGTGGCACCTTTTCATCCAGACACTGAGGATCTTAGATCACTTCATTAGGCACTGGTGTTATTTCCCTAGTTTTACACTCAGGGAAACGAAGCAAAGAAGGTCTTGCCTGATAGGCCCAAGGTCACAATGAAAGTAACTGAGGAAAACATGGACCTAAATCTGGTTCTCCCTCAGGGGCAACGTTACTGCTGGTGGGTTACAACCGAGAGGGCCTGTAATAAACTTCCATTCATAAGAGCAGTGGAACACACAAGACAGCATCTTCCACACTTTCCCTTGGTTCCAATCCAAGAAGGGTGCACATTTCTCCAGCTGGGTAATGGGAATCCATCAATCCATGTATCTCAGCCTGCGCATGGAGGCTGAGGGTGGGCCATTGCAGACCAGCCACAGATGCCCAGATCCCAAGTGGAGAAAGTTAAGAGCTCCGCATGGCTTCCTGGCGAAGCATGAAGGCTGGCAGAGGCCAGAGGAGGCAAGAAATTCTGAGAACAGGTCAGAGAACCTAGCCAGCCACGGGGACACCTCGCATCATTAAGTATGAAAACCTCCCAAAAGAATAGGGAGAAACCTGGAAGGCCAGGAGAACTGGAGATGCCCCCAGACCATATCTTTCCTGAAGGGGGATGGCCCCAGCCACAGGGCCCCCAGCACAGCAAGGAGCGTTACCAGCATCTCTCCAGAGAGCACCTCCAGCAGCTTGATGAGCATCTGTCCATCCCGCAGGTCCTTGTAGAGGTCGGTGATGCGACAGGACTTGCGGGCCAGGTGCGAGTTCACCCATTTCGTGAAGGTCTTCTTCTGAACAACTTCTCGCTCATCTGTGTGGGGAGAAGAGTCCTAGGTTAGGTTCCCAAGGTGGGCAAGGTCAATGGGCAATGGCATGGAATCAAAGGGTTTTCTCTGAATCCCAGAGTCCCCCAGCTCTGGCAAAGGAGGTTGATGTATCTATTCCACACCCTTCCCGGAAGCATTTTGATCAGAGCATAGCCTTGTGGCAACACGGGCCCACGTGCTGTGATGGGGCCAATGAAGAGATAACTCCCACTACCCCATTCCATGCACAGTATCAAGACACCCATGCTTCATTCATCCGTTTTCCTGTGCCAGTCACAATGTTCTGTACCACTGTGACAGTGAGTTTAGACTTCAATGCCAGCTTCACCAAACCACCCATTCAGCAAATATTCCCTGTGCTAAATCGTCTCTCTTGACCCCTCCCTCACCCCATTCTTTCCCCTAAACCCTATTCATCCTTTAGGAATCATCCTGGCGGTGTAAGATTCTTCTCTGTAAAGTTTCTTCTGACCCTTCACCTAGGTCAGGTCTCCCCTTGTGTGCCTTGACCCTCGCGCTTGCATTTCTCATTTATGTTTCTCTTCACACTTGTACTAATTTAAAGTCTGTCTTGCAGGCTCCTTGGGCCCAGGGAAGTCTGTCTTGCTCACCTCTATCTCCCTGAGGGTTGGCACCCGACACAGTGGCTACCCATAGCTGTATTGTGGCTGAATGTGTGGACACTGATCCAGCTCTTGCTGGTGCAGGCCTGTGCTAGCCTGATCACACATGAAGGGAAAACAAACTGCCTGTCTTTGAGGAGCTCCGGGGAGGGAGGAAGGAATGATGAACAAGGAGACAGGGAGACCATGTGCAATCTGAGATCTGAGTGGGGTTAGGGATAACAGAGGCGTGGCCGGCGGCTCCCCATGACTATCTCTCTCACACCCAGAATGGCAGGCAGGGGTTCTCCACCTTCAGACCCGGGAGCTGACATGACACCCACCCCCAATCCTAAGTCAGCATCAGCCAAACCAGGCTTCTGGCCCACACCGTAGCAGTTCAGGTGGATGCCTCTCAGCACCGCTGTAAAGCCTGGCGAGCTGTCCAGTTAGGGCTGGGAAGCTTGACCAAGATGCTGGAGGAGGGCAGAAGGCTGGGCTAGGAGAAAGACTGGGGGAGGGTGAGAGAGAGAGAAGAGTGGTAGAAAAACAGAAGCAAAGGGAGAGAAGAGAGGAAGAGGAGTGAACCTCCATCTGTTTGCTTTAGTGAACTGTTTGTGGTAACCGGCTTCTGGGCCTCTGGTTTCTGGCTGAAGACTCCAGGCAGGAGCTGACCTGGTTGGGCCTGGAGCCATGGAGGATCCCCAGGGTCAGTCACAGCCAGGAGGGAATGTCAGTGCCTCAGGGGCAGGCTAACTGTCGTCTTCTCAACTGAGCCCCAGCTGTGGGAGGGCTGGCTTCTTAAATTATTAAATATCTATTTAACAACAAAAAGAGAAGTCCAGTCAGCACCGCCTCGAGGGTATAATCCTGGCGGCTCCTGAGGCTCACAGCATCAAATTCCTTCCTCCTGCATGGCTATTTTAGTGTTAGGAGCTCAGGTCCTTTATTCATTCACCCAGCAGATGTTTACTGTATACCCATCAGGTGCCAGGCTCTGGGGGGAGGTGGGTTATTCAAGGACAGGAAGGACGGCTCCTATTTTTCAGGCAGACATACTCTATTATAAATATGACGAGCGCTGGAATCACATATAGAGAATTCAACGGCAGCCATCTAAATAAGACTTCCAAGAAAAGAAAATACTACAGCTAAATACACAAATCTTATATAAATATAAAATTGAAATGGCATTCATTCATTCTAGGATTGGGCAAAGTTTCAGAAGGAAAAGACCCCTTATTCTTTTGTTGGCAGTGAATTAAACCACTTTTCTGATTTCAAGGACTGCTTCAGTAAAATACAACTGAAGTTTTGATGATGTAATTAACGGAAAGCAGTTGCATTTATTCTGGGACATGTCTGGATCCCACAGAGTCTGCCACAGTCCCACGGAGCAGTTCCCCAAACCCATATCTGTTCTTTTTTTAAAAATAGGTTTTTATTGATTTTAAAGAGAGAAGAAAGGGAGAGAGAGATAGAAACATCGATGAGAAGGAAACATCAACATCGATCAGCTACCTCCTGCATGTCCCCCTGCTGGGGATCGAGCCTGCAACCCGGGCATGTGCCCTGATGGGGAATCGAACCAGCAACCTCTTGGTGCATAGGCTGATGCTCAACCACTGAGCCACACCGGCTGGACAACCCAGATCTGTCCTTTAAGAGGCCAGCCCTTCCAATCAGTTGTGGAGCTTTTGACCAAGGGGCTAAAATTTTCAGTCCCTTTAGAGGTGAGTGTCTAAAAACACTAAAGTCCTAGCCCTGGCCGGTGTGGCTCAGTTGGTTGGGCACCAAAAAGGTTGCTGGTTTGATTCCCAGTCAGAGCACATGCCTGGGTTTCGGGCTCAATCCCCAGAAGGGGGTGCACAGGAGGCAGCCTATCGATGTTCCATTCTCACATCAATGTTTCTCTCTCTCTCTCTCTCTCTAAAAATCAATAAGAAATAAAAACACTAAAGTCCTTTCTTCTCTCATTTTCTCTGTCTTTAAGATTCCAAAAATTTCACTACGTGGTTGCTGAGACCCACTCACCTGTGCCTAGCATAGTGTAACAAAGTGTGCCTAGCTGGGTACATGGGATTTAGTTCTAGGCTGCTGGGTTGGCACATAAATCAGTGTGATGCCCCCAGTTTTCAGCACGTGAACGATGCCTCCTGGCCCCCCAAATATGGGAGGCGCAGGTTTAGAGCGCAGGCAGGCATCCGACATCCAGGCCTCCGTTTACTTGAAGGCTGGGGTGAAGCTGCCCAGAATCCCCAGCACCTGAAACACTGCAGGGTGGAGACATGGCAGAGATTCCGAGAAGCTATGTTGGCCACGGGAGAGAAAAGGCCCAGGGGTGGGGATTAATTTCCATTAGCTCCTTTGCTCCGGCTGCTCCACATCAGCACACTCAGCACATTCACTCCCAGCATGGCCCAGGCCCAGCAGGAGCCTTCCAAGTGCAGGAGAGGCGGTGGCTGGGAGCCAGCTGGGCTGGGAACCCGGGTGGTTCGGAAAGGCCCAGGAGGCGGCCGTGCATTGGGCCTGCCGTCCCCAGGGGACTTGGGGTACTCTGCAGGGACCTGCTGTGGAAAGGAGGCCTCAGCAAGGCCCTGCCAGCACAGGCCTTATTTCTAGGGCCCTAACCCAGCCAGCACAGGAAAGGAGACAAGTCTGTCATCACGGCCTGACTCGGAGCCACTCCTGCCTCTGCTGCCATCAAGTCCAGGGCCTCTCCATTCCCATTTGTGTCTCTCCCTTTCTTCCCAGCTGTTGCCATCCTCATTCCTCCCTACATGTCAGGCCTTCCCCAGAAAACTCTGACCAAGGAGCTAGAATTACTGTCTGGGCATCGTGACTGGGTGGTCTTTCCTTTATACCCCTCTTCAAAGGTTCAGTTTGAGCCCTGGCCAGTGTGGCTCAGTTGGTTGGGCACCATCCCATGCACCGAAAGGTTGCCAGTTTAATTCCCAGTCAGGGCACATGCCCAGGTTGCGGGCTTGCTCCCCAGTAAGGGGAGGGCAGGAGACAGCCAATCAATGATTCTCTCTCACCACTGATGTTTCTATCTCTCTCTTTCCCTCTCCCTTCCTCTCTGAAATCAATAAAAATATATTAAAAAAATAAAAAGGTTTAGTCTGAGGCCAAGTAAACCCACAATACCAAAACTCAAATACTTATCCACTAATATGTGAGTTCATACATGGAAAGTGCTTAAAACAGTACCTGGCCCACAAAAAGCTTGCTGTCATGTTAACTATTATCGTCAGCATCACTACTACTACTATTACTATTACTATTACTATTACTATTACTATTACTATTACTACTACTACTATGACGACTAGTACTATTACTATTACTTCTACTACTACTACTACTACTACTACTATTACTACTACTATTACTATTACTATTACTATTACTATTACTATTACTATTACTACGTGCAGGCCCATTCTAAATGCTGCGGGGAACACGAGGCAGGCTCACTCTCCCCAAGGGCCTCACAGGCTAGCTGAGGAAATAAGACACAAACCCACAAATAGTTAATTTTGCAACCATACAAGAGATAAAGGGCAGTTCATTTTAATAATACAAAAGCTGCCACCAGGTAATATTGGATTAGTTACCAGATAAACGGCACAGACAATAAATGGTTGGGGTCAAAGAGGAGGGAGGTCATTTCTAATTGGAGTTGTCAAGGAGGGGCAGGAGCTCACGAAGAAAACCACTTTGGACAGGCAGAGGAGGAGTGGAGCAGGGAGGCGGAATGTGCCCGCGCAGAGGCAGAAAGAGCAGAGCTCATACGAGGGGACTACTGAGTAGCTACAGGTAAGAAGAAAACATGTCGAAAACAGGCTTTAAACTAGATGTGGAAAGCCTTGAATAAAAGGCTAAGTAGTTTAGATTTCATTCTAGAGGCAAAAGGAACCACGGAAGACACGGCGGGGTTATTTCCTGAAATATTAATTTGTAGGGCTTCCCAATGATAGTAAACAGACAGCTTAAATTTAAAAAGAAGTGTGCAGAATGACAGATCTCAGAGGGAAGGGGGGTAAAGGAGATGGGATGAAATTAACCAAAGAACATATATGCACATATGCATAGCCCATGGACACAGACCATAGAGTGGGGAAGGCCGGGGGTGGGGCAGGGCCTGGGTGGAGGGGGTACAAAGGGGAGGAAAATGGGGAACATCTATAATATTGTCAACAATAAATAAATTTAAAAAAAAGGATTCTTGAGGCACACAAAAGGTTTGATAAGTAGAGAGGCATGCCCAGTTCTCAAATAGGAAAACCCAATATCATCAAAATATCAGTTTACCCTAAATTGACCTATATGCTTAATATTATTTTAAATCTATATAAATTATGTAATTTAAATTTAGGCTAACTGAGAAACTATAAGAAAATTCATTGGGAAAAGCAACTAAAAATAGCTACAAAAATTCAAAAAAAGCAAGGTAATAAAGGGTGAACAATTTTCTCAGGTATCTTTTCTATCAAATATTAAATCACAGTATAAAATTATAATAATAAAACTGTGTAGTACTAGTATATGCATAGATATAGGCACATAGAAATACTCCCAAGTACACATATGCAGTTCCTATCTGATAAAGGTGGCATCCTATATAATAAAATAGTAATATGAAAATTGACCGTCCCTCTGCTATACCCACAAGCCATGCCCACCAGCCAATCAGGAGAAAGTATGCAAATTAACCCAACCAAGATGGCTGCAGCCACAGAGAGAGCAGGAGGCTTGGGTTTCCTCTGCAATGGAGGAAGCCAAGCTTTCCACACACCTTGGCCTGCCTTGGACTCCACTCAAGACTACAATGTTACATTAAAGAAGATAAATAAATCCCAATAAAAATGGCAGCAGCCACGGAGCTGGAAAGAGCAGGAGGCTTGAGTTAACCCAGGAGATGGAGGAAGCCAAGTTTCTGCAGCCCTGGCCTGCCTTGGCCTCCACTTAAGGCTACAAAGTTTCAATTATAGAAGATAAATAAATCCCACATACCAGGGCCTCTGCTTGGGTCACTGGGGGCGTGGCCAGCCTGCAAACCACCACAGGCGCCTCACCCAGGCCGCCCCATGCCCCAAGGGAACCCCTACCCTGATCCGGGACACCCTTCAGGGCAAACCAGCCGGCCCCCACCTGTGCACCAGGCCTATATCCTATCTAATCCTATCTAATAAAAGAATAATATGCAAATTGACTGTTACTCCAACACACAAGATGACTGCCCCCATGTGGACACAAGATGGCTGCCACATGATGGCCAGCAAGGGAGGGCAGTTGGGAGGGACCAGGTCTGCAAGGGAGGGCAGTTGTGGGCGATCAGGCCAGCAGGGGAGGACAGTTGGGAGGGACCAGGCCTGCAGGGGAGGGCAGTTAGGGGTGACCAAGCCAGCAGAGGAGGGAAGTTGGGGGTGACCGGGCCTGCAGGGAAGGGCAGTTGGGGGGGACCCAGGCCTGCAGGGGAGAGCAGTTGGGGGGGTGACCAGGCCTGCAGGGGAGGGCAGTTAGGGGTGACCAGTCCTGCAGGGGAGGGCAGTTAGGGGTGACCAGGCCTGCAGGGGAGGGCAGTTAGGGGCAAACAGGCTGGCAGGGGAGTGGTTAGGGGGTGATCAGGCTGGCAGGCAGAAGCGGTTAGGGGCAATCAGGAAGGCAGGCAGGCAAGCAGTTGGGAGCCAGCAGTCCTGGATTGTGAGAGGGATGTCCGACTGCCTGTTTAGGCCTGATCCTACCTGGATTGGGCCTAAATGGGCAGTCGGACATCCCTTGAGGGGTCCCAGATTGGAGAGGGTGCAGGCTGGGCTGAGGGACCCCCCCCCCCCCGTGCATGAATTTCGTGCACCAGGCCTCTAGTTTCAAATAAGGAGAAAGACAGGTCACTGGGCAAAGGATGTTGGCAAAACTAGACAGTTATCCAGGAAAATTTAAAAATTTTAAAAAATATTTTACTGATTTTTTACAGAGTGGAGGGGAGAGGGATAGAGAGTTAGAAACATTGATGAGAGAGAAACATCAATCAGCTGCCTCCTGCACACTTCCTACTGGGGATGTGCCTGCAACCAAGGTGCATGCCCTTGACCAGAATTGAACCTGGGACCCTTCAGTCCGCAGGCCTGCTCTATCCACTGAGCCAAATCGGTTCGGGCAGAAAAATTAAATTTATACCTCATACTTCAGGATACATTTCATTTGGGTAAAAAATTTAAATGTATAAAATGAAACCATAAAACTACCAAACTTAATGTTGTTGTTTTTTTTTTAAATAACCTCTGTTTAGGGAATATGACACAAAATTCAAAATCCAAAAAATAAAAGACCTACAGTTCAACTATGTTAAAATTTTTTTGTGTGGGATAAAATACCATAGCAAAATCAAACAAATGAGGAAAGATGTCAAACATATCAAACAAAGGAAGAAAGATATCACAAAGGGCTAATGACCTAGTACAGTGGTCGACAAACTGCGGCTCGCGAGCCACATGCGGCTCTTTGGCTCCTTGAGTGTGGCTCTTCCACAAAATACCACGTGTGGGCGTGCACATACAGTGCGATTGAAACTTCGTGGCCCATGCGCAGAAGTCGGTTTTCGGCCTGAGCGAGTCAATTTTGAAGTGGCGTTAGAACACTCAAGGGGCCAAAGAGCCACATGTGGCTCGCGAGCTGCGGTTTGCCGACCACTGACCTAGTGTGTAAAGAGCACCTACAAATTAGTAAGGAAAAAGACCAATAATCCAACAGCAAAATGTACATAGGGACATGAACAAAGAATTAATAGAGAAAAACCACAAAAGTCTCTTAATTGTGTAGAAAGTTATCCAAACTACTCAAAATAGATGTGCAAATTAAAAGTATATATACACACACACACAAAAGTCTAATACATGGTCCTTAACTAGTTTGAACAAATGAATCATAAAAGACATTTTGAGATAACTGGGAAAATTTGAATATTAAGTGGGTATTAGATTATATTGGAGACTTATTGTTAATTATATTAGGTATAATAATGGTATTGTGGTTAGTTGAAAAATATTATTGTTTTTCAGAGATACACACTAAAGTATTAGTGGTAAAATGTCATGATGATCTTCAATTTACTTTAAAAAATACTTCAATCCCCCAAATGAATAAGCAAATATGGCAAAATATTATCAGTTGTTAAATCTAAGTGATAATTCATTCTACTTTTATCTCTTTTTTGTTGTTGTTGTTAATCCTCACCTGAGGATATTTTTCCATTGATTTTTAGGGAGAGTAGAAGAGAGAGGGAAAGACAGAGAAACATCGATGTGAAAGAAACACATTGATTGGTTGCCTCTTGCATGAGCCCTGACCAGGGCCCGGGCTGGGGAGGAGCCTGCAACTAAGGCATGTGCCCTTGACCTGAATCGAACCTGGGACCCTTTGGTCAACAGGCCGACACTCTACCCACTGAACTAAACTGGCTAGGGCTCTATTTTTTTTGTACATTTGAAATTTTTCATACTAAAAGTCAAAAAGTAAAGTGAAAGTGTACCAAGATACCATGTTTCACTTTGCCCATTAGATGGGCAAAGATCAAAAGGTCTGATAAAATACCAGTTTGGCAAGGATGGGGGTGGATGGAAAGTATGCATATGTTGCTGGAGAGGGCAGAAAAGGCAATTTGGCAAGACTGATCAGAATTACACATGAACATTCTTTTGAACCCAGTAATTCCACTTCTAGGAATTTATACTAGAGATAAACTTATACATTTGGGAAATAACCTACATACGTAACAAGATTATTCATTGCATTTTTTGAAATAGCAAAAGATTGAAAACAACCTAAATGTCCACCAAAGGGGCTGGTTAACTTAAAATTATATGTCCAGCCCTGGCCATTGTGGCTCAGTTGGTTGGAGCATCATCCTGTACACTGAAAGGTTTCAGGTTCGATTTCTGGTCAGGGCACATGCGGGAGGCAACTGGTCGATGTTTTTTTCTCACATCAATGTTTCTCTCTCCCCCTCGCCCTTCTTATAAAAACAAACAAACAAATTATATGTCCATACAATGGAATACTACATAGCTTATAGCTATAGAAAAGAATAAGGAGGCTATTTATCTATTAATATAAAACAATCTTCAAGATATATTGGGTGGAGCCCAGCCAGTGTGGCTCAGTGGTTGAGCATTGACCAATGAACCAGGAATTAATGGTTCAGTTTCCAGTCAGGGCACATGTCCGGGTTGTGGGCTCGATTCCCAGTGTGCGACATGCAGGATGCAGCCAATCAATGATTCTCTCTCATCATTGATGTTTCTATCTCTCTCTCCCTCTCCCTTCTTCTCTAAAATCAGTAAAAATATATTTAAAAAAAAAGAAGAGTTAAAAAGGGATCTTTCTTGAGGAAGCCTGCATTTTTATCAGCACATAGCCTTAAGCTGTGGGTAAGCTAGGTGGTCAGAAAGACAAGTGGGAGAAGAGGCACCGTGGGAGGCCTGGACCACTAGCCTGGGCTGAAAACAGTTATTGAATGTTGAGCCCTTTGCAGGTTTACAACTTGGGATTTCACTCCTTTTTCATGCCAGGAAGCCAAGAGCTTAGGGAACCTGAGTGAGTAACACTTTAACACCCATGAATTTGTGACAAACTTCGATGACACAGATGCCAACCCATTATAAAGCCTAGCCCAGGCCCTCCGGGACACATCATAAATGATGGTGGCACAAATTCTACTCTTCTTGTTTATTTTGGAGAAGATTTTTTCTTTCAGTCTACCAACTTTTATCACAGTGGTATTATGAATAGCTAACACACAGTCCCCCTCCCCGTCTATAAGGATTTAAAATCTAGCCAGGGTTGATTCTAACAGAGAACTTAGGATTCATACTACATATCTGAAAATGCAAGAATAAAGCACACAAGACTGAATTTAAAAGTGATCAGAGTTTAACACTAAGATGCTGGCTAACTAGGATGGGGTGCATTAATACAAAAGAAGACTATACAGCCATGAAATTGATAATCTGCATGTTTACGGACATGAAAAGATATTCATAGTATACTGTTCAGTGAAAAGATTCTAAGATTGTAATATAGATAACATTTCAATATTACACACACATATATATACACAGCCATAAACCGCATCTATAGACATTAAAATATCTACATGAGACATGAACAATGTCTATTTTTTTGTTTTTTGATTTGCTTTTCTAATCTTTCCTACACCAAATACATATTCTTGTAAAATACAAATACTTAAAGATATAAAAGTAGCCCCGGCTGGTGTGGCTCAGTGGTTGAGTGTCGACTTAGGAACCAGGAGGTCAGGGTTCAATCCCCGGTCAGGGCACATTCCTGGGTTGTAGGCTTAATCCCTAGTAGGGGTCGTGCAGGAGGCAGTTAATCAATGATTCTCTCTCATCACTGATGTTTCCATCTCTCTCTCCCTCTCCCTTCCTCTCTGAAATCAATAAAAATATATTAAAAAATAAAGATATAAAAGTAATCACCTATCGTTTTTAAATAAAATTGGGTGTTTATATATTGTAGGAAAAGAAAACAAGTTATCTTAGACCTATTTAAACAAAAAATTGTTTTTGAAGAAGACTAGTTTTGATCTGAGGTTTGAAGATGACAATGGTTTTAGAATGGCAGGGAAGAGGGGGTCTTGCTTAAACCCCTCAGAAGGAAACTGGCAAACGTGTATGTGTACACTAGTGTATATGCATGTGGGTACTTGTGTGCATGTTTGGGGGGTGAGGGAGAGAAACAGTAAACTTACACAGAGAAAAGAAGTTGAAGGACAGTCTAAAGAATTTGAACTTTATACTCCAGATAAAGAAGGGCCTGAAGGGGAGAAACCAAGATGGCGGCATAGGTAAACACCTGAACTTGCTGCCTCACACAACCACTTCAAAACTACAACAAAAAGACAAAATGGACATCATCGATTACCACAGGAAGGCTGGCTGAGTGGAAATTCTACAACTAGAAGGAAAGAGAAAAACACACTGAGACTCAGAGGAGCTGCGGAAGTAAAGTGCAGAGATATGGAGGCGCGCGTGTGGAGAGGGCTGGCAACTGAGTACGCGGCTGGCTTTTTCAATCTGCAGGGAAACACAAGTTCCCAACTGCTCTGAACTCCAGTTCCGGGCGAGACTCTGGGAACCCAGACTCATTCGGAGAGAAACTGGACTGTCTGGCAGCGGGCGGAACTTGAGGGTGGCTTTCTCTCAGAGGTGCTTGCAGCGATTACCAAGGGACATTGAGACCCGGGGTCCTCTTAGGGCAGGGATGACAGGAAGCCATTGCTGTTTGCTGCACCCTGAGACTCTGCCGCATCCAAGCTGTGTACAGAGGCTTTTGCATATGAATGGCCTGGTCCCTTGAAATCTAAACTTACCTAATAAACTGCAGCTGAGTCAGAGAGAACCAGAACATCCAAAAGAAGGCCCAAGGCCCACAGCAGCTTGCAATGCTTCACAGCTGCGCCTCATCTGGGCACCTCCAAAACCCAAACAAAGAAGAGGAATCTGCAGATCTCTCCATAGCTCCTGCTGGGTGGCCTCAGGCAGAGGCTAAATTAGCAGCTCCTTGGAGATCCAAGAGCCAGTGTACCCAGGGGTCAGAGTAGGACCATCCAGATTACAACTCCTCAGATCCATAAGGGACACACTCAGGGGGCAGACTCAGTGAGCACCAAAGCCCCACTGAAGCAAGTCTTGCCTCATAAGGGTGTCTCCAGCTCAGAAGTTCTCCCATCGTAGACACAGCTGTTCCTCACAGCCAATTGGCCTGGAGGTCAATTCCTCCCAGTGATACCAACAACAATCAAGGCTTAACTACTACAAGACTGTGCACACAGTCCACAAAGGGGTGCACCAAGAGTGTCCACGTCAGGTAACTGGGGAAGTTGAGCCACTGGGCCCTATAGGACACCTAGCACACAAAGCCACTCTGTCAACTCAGGGAAGCAGCCAAAATGCGGAGACAAAGAAACAGATCACAAATGAAAGAAATGGAGGAAAGCAAACGACTGGATATAGAGTTCAAAACCACGGATATAAGGTTTTTCAAGAATTTTCTAGAAAAGGCCGATAAATTTAGTGAGACCCTCGAGGATATGAAAAAGGACCAACTAGAAATTAAACATACACTGGCTGAAGTAAAAAATATTATACAGAGACCTAACAGCAGACTAGAGGACCGCAAGAATCAAGTCAAAGATTTAAAATATAAAGAAGCAAAAAACATTCAACCGGGAAAGCAAAAAGAATCCAAAAATATGAAGATAGTGTAAGGAGCCTTTGGGACAACTTCAAGAGTACCAATATCCAAATAATGGGGGTGCCAGAAGAAGAGAGAGAGAGCAAGATACTGAAAACATATTTGAAGAAATAATGACAGAAAACTTCCCCCACCTGGTGAAAGAAATAGACTTACAAGTCCAGGAAGTGCACAGAACCCCAAGCAAAAGGAATCCAAAGAGGACCACACCAAGACACATCATAATTAAAATGCCAAGAGCAAAAGACAAAGAGAGAATATTAAAAGCAGCAAGAGAAAAACAGTTAGTTACCTACAAGGGAGCACCCATACGACTGTCAGCTGATTTCTCAACAGGAACTATGCAGGCCAGATGGGAGTGGCAACAAATATTCAAAGTGATGAATAGCAAGAACCTACAACCAAGATTACTCTACACAGCAAAGCTATCATTCAGAATTGAAGGTCAGATAAAGAGCTTCACAGATAAGAAAAAGCTAAAGGATTTCATCACCGCCAAACCAGTATTATATGAAATATTGAAAGATATTCTTTAAGAAGAGGAAGAAGAAGAAAAGGTAAAGATAAAAATTATGAACAACAAATACATATCTATCAACAAGTGAATCTAAAAATCAAGTGAATAAAAAATCTGATGAACAGAATAATCTGGTGAATATAATAGAATCAGGGGCATAGAAAGGGAGTGGACTGACAATCCTTGGGGGAAAAGGGGTGTGGGGGGTGTGGGAAGAGACTGGACAAAAATCATACACCTGAGAAAACCAAGATGGCGGCATAGGTAAGCACCTAAACTGCTGCCTCGCACAACAATTTCAAAACTACCCCACGCTCTTGTGGGGGGAGTCTGGACTCTCGGGCGGAGACTCCGGAGCCGGGGAAGGCGGAGGACTGAAAGTGCGTGCGCGCACGCCAGTGCGCACAAAGGCTGAGGAGGTTGCCACAGGCTTTCCCTAGTGGAAGGGAGTCGGAGGTTCCTGACTGCAGTGAACCCCGGTTCCAGGCGAGCCCCTGGGGACCCACACTCTTGTGGGGGGAGTCTGGACTCTCGGGCAGAGACTCAGGAGCCAGGGAAGGTGGAGGTCTGAAGGCGCGCACGTGCGCGCAAGGGTAAGGCTGACAGGAAGCCAAGACTGAGACTCCACCCCATCCAAGCTGAGTACAGAGGCTATTGCAATTTGGCAAGTCTAATCCTATAAGGCTGTCTCCAGCACCGAACTTCTCCCAGCATAGACACAGCTGATCCTTACAGCCAACTGGCCTGGAGGTCAATTCTTCCCAGTGATACCAACAACAATCAAGACTTAATTACAACAAGGCTGTACACACAGTCCACAAAGGGGTGCACCAAGAGTGTCCACCTCAGGTTAACTGGGGAGGCAGACCCACTGGGCCATATTGGAAACCTAGTAGACAAATCTACCTTACCAACTCAGGGAAGCAGTGAAAATGCGGCGTCAAAGAATCAGATCACAAATGAAAGAAATGGAGGAAAACAAACGACTGGATATAGAATTCAAAACCACGGTTATAAGGCTTTTTAAGAATATCCTAGAAAAGGCCGATAAATATAACGAGACCCTCAAAGATATGAAAAAGGACCAACTAGAAATTAAACATACACTGACTGAAATAAAAAATATTATACAGAGACCCAAAAACAGACAAGAGGAACACAAAAATCAAGTCAAAGAATTGAAACACAAAGAAGCAAAAAACACTCAACCGAAAAAGCAAAAAGCAAAAAAAAAAAATCCAAAAAGTTGAAGATAGTGTAAGAAGACTCTGGGACAACTTCAAGCATAGCAACATCAGAATTATGGGGGTGCCAGAAGAAGAGAGAGAGCAAGATACTGAAAACCTATTTGAAGAAATAATGACCAAGAACTTCCCCCACCTGGTGAAAGAAATAGACTTACAAGTCCAGGAAGCGCACAGATCCCCAAACAAAAGGAATCCAAAGAGGACCACACCAAGACACATTATAATTAAAATGCCAAGAGCAAAAGACAAAGAGAGAATATTAAAAGCAGCAAGAGAAAAACAGTTAATTACCTACAAGGGAGCACCCATACTACTGTCAGCTGATTTCTCAACAGAAACTATGCAGGCCAGACGGGAGTGGCAAGAAATTTTCAATGTGATGAATAGCAAGAACCTACAACCAAGATTACTCTACCCAGCAAAGCTATCATTCAGAATTGAAGGGAAGATAAAGAACTTCACAGATAAGAAAAAGCTAAAGGAGTTCATCACCACCAAACCAGTATTATATGAAATGCTGAAAGGTATTCTTAAAGAAGAGGAAGAAGAAAAAAGTAAAGAGAAAAATTATGAACAACAAATACATATCTATCAACAAGTGAACCTAAAATTCAAGTGAATTAAAAACCTGAGGAACAGAATAATCTGGTGAATATAATAGAATCAGGGGCATAGAAAGGGAGTGGACTGATAATTCTCAGGGGGAAAAAAAGGGTATGGGGGGGGGTTCATGAAGTGACTGGACAAAAATCATACACCTATGGATGAGGACAGTGGGGGGGAGGTAAGGGCAGAAGGTGGGGTGGGAACTGGGTGGAGGGGAGCTATGGGGGGAAAAATGAGAAATAATTGTAATAATCTGAATAAAGATTTATTTTTTAAAAAAAATCATACACCTATGGATGAGGACAGTGGGGGGGGCGGTGGTAAGGGCATGGGGTGGGATGGGGTGGGAACCGGGTGGAGGGAAGCTATGAGGGGGAAAAAGAGGTACAACTGTAATAATCTGAACAATAAAGATTAAAAAAAAATAATAATAATAAAAAAGAAAAGCCTGAGGTTCTTAAGTAAAGCAATAGCTCACTAAAAAGTTAATGGAGGTCACCCAGTCGGTGTGGCTCAGTGGTTGAGTGTTGACCCATGAACTAAGAGGTCCCTAGTTTGATTCCTGGTCAGGACACATGCCCAGTTTGTGGCTCAATCCCCAGTTGGGGGTGTGTAGGAGGCAGCCGATCGATGTTTCTCTTTCATCGATGTTTCTCTCTCATCGATGTTTCCATCTCTCGATTCCTCTCCTTTCCTCTCTTTATAAAATCAGTAAAAACATATTTTTAAAAAAGTTGTTGGAGGATGATTCCAACTGCCCTGTGTGGGCATTGGACAGGGGATTGGACAGGGGAGAGGCCGGAGCCAGGGAAACCAGCTCTCAGGTGGCTGCAGAAGTCCCTTGTGAGGTGACATGGCCCACTGACAAATGAACTGTGGAAATGAAACGACAGGAGCTGATTTGAACAATAACACAGAACACTTCTGGGCAATGAGGTGCCCTCTCAACCACTGGGAGCTGTGATCCCCTGGTTGATGGCTGAAGGCTCCTTATGGACGGACCCCTGGGAGCTGTAGTCTCCACATCCGGAGGCCTGACACCCTCCCTTCTCCCCGCAGGAGAAGGGCTCCACCTTCCTGCAGCTGGTCCGCTGGCCCTGCAGGTGACAGTATTCAGAGACTGTAAGACAGAATTAAAAATGAGTTCAGAGTTTTGATCAAAGAGGCTCAAGAAGCTGGTGGTGGAAGGAAAAATGGGAAGCAGTGTCTCAAGTAAGGCACCAAGGAGGAGAGAATGCAGGTCTGAAGGTCATTCAAGAGGCCCGGTGCTGTAGCCCAAGCAGCACTGTGATGACTTTAAAACCCTGCGATTTTCGTCCTGTCCTGCCACTTCCCGCTGTGTGACCTCCCTCATCCATGAAGGGGCAGGGTAAGTTACCCCCGGCCTCCTTCAGAGTGCCCGAGAGTCAGCCAGATCATCTGGATAACAAGCACCGAGAACACGGAGCAGCTGAGCAAACACCGAGTGCTGTTATTGGGTGTGCAGGTGACGGCTGCATGGAAACACGGCACTCTCTGGGACTGCGGGGCACAGAGGTCGAGATGCCCAGGACTCAGCCTCAGCCCCGTCTTTAGCGAATAGAGAGAATTTCTGGAGAATCCACTGATTTGCTAGAAAGGATCGCTTCACTTTCCCAAGCCAGGAAGCAGAGCTCCACAGTTCAGGGTGAAGAGGCATGCAGGTCAGCGCTGCTCCGCAGGTGCCTTCTCCGCAGGCCGCCAGAGGTGGAAAGGCCTGAGTATCATCGGGTTCAGCCTCTCACTTTCCAGGGAGGAAACAGAGGCCCTGACTTGGCCAAGGTCACTGAGTGAGAGGAAGCCCATGACAACAGCAGGAGGACAGAAGAAGCACTTTGCTGGGACGGATCATTTTCTCTTCCACACGGCCACCAAGCTGGCTCACACTGCCACTTCTTCCTGGACTACTGTGCCTCCTCCCCACAACCTGTTCTCCCACTGAGGTCAGAGTGACCTTTAAAACCCCTAATGCAGTGGTCGGCAAACTCATTAGTCAACAGAGCCAAATACCAACAGTACAACGATTGAAATTTCTTTTGAGAGCCAAATTTTTAAAACTTAAACTTCTTCTAACGCCACTTCTTCAAAATAGACTCGCCCAGGCCGTGGTATTTTGTGCAAGAGCCACACTCAAGGGGCCAAAGAGCCACAGTTTGCTGACCACGGCCCTAATGTAACCATGTCGATTCCCTGTGAAAGCAGGTTGATGGGCTGGGAGGAGCTCCAAGTTCCCCTGAAGGCCAGGGCTCCAGTCCTGAGAGCCCAGAGCTCTCCCTGCTAATGGCTTCCACCCTGTGATTCTGCAACCCTGCCATTCCTTGGCAAATAATCCCCACTTTAAATTCCCTAGCCACTCCTTTTTGAATATATATATATACACACATATCCTATCTAATAAAGAGGGAATATGCTAATTGACCATTACTCTGTCACAAAGATGGCTGCACCCACAGCTGAGGCCAAGTTCCCATAAGGAGCCTTAATGAGCAATCAGCAGGGACCTGAGGCTACACCCCTGTGGGGCTTGACAGGGGACCTCAAGGTGTGCTTCTTGTCCTGGTGCTGGTCTAGGGGACCTCAGGCCCCGCACCCCGCCCCAGCACCAGGCCAGGGACCTGAGGTTGCATCCCCCTGCCTGGCTGGGCTTGACAGAGGACCTCAGACCGTGCCCCCCACCCAGCGGGGCTTGACGGGGGACCTCAAGGTGCACCCCCAGTGCTGGGTCAGGGGAACTCAGGCCGTGCCCCCGCCCAGTGGGGCTTGACGGGGGACCTGAGGCTGCCCCCCCCCTCCCGGTGCTGGGCTGGGGGACCTGAGGCTGTGCCCCCCGCCTGGCAGGGCTTGACCGGGGACCTAAGGCCATGCTCCCCACCCAGCGGGGCTTGACAGGGGATCTCAGGCTGTGTCCCCCACCTGACGGGGCTTAACGAAGGACCTCAAGGCACAGCCCCCGCCCCGGTCTGGGCTGGGGGACTGCAGGCCATGCACCCGTCTTGGCTCAGGGCCAGGGGACCTGAGGCTATGCCCCCTGCCTGGCAGGGCTTGACAAGGGTGGGACTGGCTGGGTCTGGATCTAGCCCAATGGGGGTGGGGGGCGGCCGGGTCTGGGTCTCATGCAATTTTGAGGTGCATGTGGGTGGGCGGGGACTTGACTCTGGGTCCCCTGATGAGCCCCAGACTCTGATAGGAGGAAGGTTTTCATATACATTTTACTAATTTTCTTTCATCTCTGACACTTCTATCATAGAGAAAGGGCAAATAGCAATATTAAATTATTTCCTCTAATCCCCTTTTAATGTGCATGAATTTCGTGCACCAGGTCACTAGTGTGTGTGTGTGTGTGTGTGTGTGTGTGTGTGTGTGTGTGTGTATGTGTATGTATAAAATTGATTTCAGAGAGGGAGACAGAAACATCAATGATGAGAGAGAATCACTGATTCTCCTGCACAGCCCACAAGGGGGATGGAGCCCACAACCCAGGCATGTGCCCTGACTGTGCAAGAAGCCACCCACTGTGCATACTATCATGAGAGTGCACCATGGAATGCAGAAGGCTGATGGAAGCAGGGCTAACACCAAGCACCATTGTTCTGTTGAGATAGCGGTGACTTGAAGCAATTTCCTGACCTAATAGCGTCAAAATAAATGTTTACTGAACCTTACTGATCTTTACTGATCTTTATTGACCTTAGAGACGTCTGTCTGCTACCTGTTTGCTGTGCTTTACTGAGGGCAAGATGTGTATCTAAAATTGAATAAAAAGCGGATAAGGCCAGGTTTCAGTGTGCCTCTCCAAGAGAGAGGTCTCCACCTGGCACTCCATGCCTTCTAAATTCACATTTCTTGTATAGTATTTTCATTTGTGCGTCGGCCCCTTCTTCAGATCCTGAACCCCCGCCTCAAAGGCTGTGGCATGACTGTGAATTGAACCGTGGTTGATGCTCAACCACTGAGCCACACCAGTTGGGCCAGCCACTCTTCTTGAGTTTCCTGTTACTTCCTGCCCGGACCCTTGAAGACAGCCATAGCCTATTAAGGGCCCCTGCAATGTGGCTCCTGCCTGCCCCTCCTATCTCCACCCACTATTCCCCTCATGCTCAAACAAGCCCCTACTCATCCTTGGATGACTTATAAGCTATAGGTTATGCTATAAACTCACAGTTCTCAGTAAACGTTCATTGCATTATCATGTCTTGTCATTATTGCACATGTCTGTAGGTCTATAAACACATGTGATTATTTTATCTACTTCCTTCTCATTAGACTGTACAATGACATTCCTTGGTTGATCTAGTTTCCAGAGTCTGAAGGCCAAAGGGTTTGGAGGCAAAATGCTCCCAGAGATTTGGCTGCTACCAAGCCTCCCTGTCATTCTCTCTCAGTGATACGATTAAAAGGGAAAATGAACAATTGCTACGGATGCTCTGAAAACACCACCTCTTTGGCCAAGCAGCATGCACGGGGCCCATTGCAGGGGGTAAGGGGAGTGGGTGCTGGCTGCTCCCAGGAGCCGTGAGCACAGCCAAGGCCTGGGGCAAGAGCCTGCCTTTGGGAACGGAGCTGACAGCCCACAGGAATGTCCCAAAGATGGAGGAGGCTATTAGCATGGCTCACTGACTGCACCGCATGGGGAAGGAAGAGAGTCTTATTATTAACCTCAGTGTATTAATATTTGATCAAGCGTCTCCCGATGATAATCATCCAGAGAAAGGGAGCCTTTGTTCTGACAGCTCTTATCAAGAGGGGAGAGGGGACCACGGGAGAGGTGTCATGTGCTGGGCAGGACCACACAGTGCAGGTGGCACACTGGCCTCCCTTGTAGGTTTGTCTGCGCAGGTAACTGGAGGTTTATCTGCACAGTGGCCTATCTAGGGGAGGGAGGGAAATTCACAATGGCTGACCTCCAAGAGGAAGCTGCTGAGCCAATTTTTTTCCTTCAGACAGTACACTGAAATGATGGTTAATAATTTTATTTTATTATTTTTTTAAATTTAATAAATCGTTATTGTTCAGATTATTATAATTGTTCCTCTTTTCCCCCCCATAGCTCCCCTCCACCCGGTTCCCACCCCACCCCATGCCCTTACCTCCCCGCCACTGTCCTCATCCATAGGTGTACGATTTTTGTCCAGTCTCTTCCCGCACCCCCCACACCCCTTTCCCCCCGAGAATTGTCAGTCTACTCCCTTTCTAGGCCCCTGATTCTATTATATTCACCAGTTTATTCTGTTCATCAGATTTTTTATTCACTTGATTTTTAGATTCACTTGTTGATAGATATGTATTTGCTGTTCATAATTTTTATCTTTACCTTTTTCTTCCTTTCCTCTTCTTAAAGAATATCTTTCAATATTTCATATAATACTGGTTTGGTGATGATGAACTCCTTTAGCTTTCTCTTATCTGTGAAGCTCTTTATCTGACCTTCAATTCTGAATGATAGCTTTGCTGGGTAGAGGTTGTAGGTTCTTGCTATTCATCACTTTGAATATTTGTTGCCACTCCCGTCTGGCCTGCATAGTTCCTGCTGAGAAATCAGCTGACAATTGTATGGGTGCTCCCTTGTAGGTAACTAACTGTTTTTCTCTTGCTGCTTTTAATATTCTCTCTTTGTCTTTTGCTCTTGGCATTTTAATTATGATGTGTCTTGGTGTGGTCCTCTTTGGATTCCTTTTGCTTGGGGTTCTGTGCACTTCCTGGACTTGTAAGTCTATTTCTTTCACCAGGTGGGAGAAGTTTTCTGTCATTATTTCTTCAAATAGGTTTTCAGTATCTTGCTCTCTCTCTTCTTCTGGCACCCCCATAATTTGGATGTTGGTATGCTTGAGGTTGTCCCAGAGGCTCCTTACACTATCTTCAAATTTTTGGATTCTTTTTGCTTTTCCAGTTGAGTGTTTTTTGCTTCTTTGTATTTCAAATCTTTGACTTGATTCTTGCGGTCCTCTAGTCTGCTGTTAGGTCTCTGTATAATATTTTTATTTCAGTCAGTGTATGTTTAATTTCTAGTTGGTCCTTTTTCATATCCTCGAGGGTCTCACTAAGTTTATCGGCCTTTTCTAGAAAATTCCTGAAAAATCTTATAACCTGGTTTTGAACTCTATATTCAGTTGTTTACTTTCCTCCATTTCTTTCATTTGTGATCTGTTTCTTTGTGATCTTTTTCATTTTCGCTGCTATCCTGAGTTGGTAGAGTAGCTTTGTGTACTAGGTGTCCTATAGGGCCCAGTGGCTCAGCCTCCCCAGTTACCTGAGGTGGACACTCTTGGTGCACCCCTTTGTGGACTGTGTGCACAGCCTCGTTGTAGTTAAGTCTTGATTGTTGTTGGTATCACTAGGAGGAATTGACCTCCAGGCCAATTGGCTTTGAGGATCATCTGTGTCTACGATGGGAGAACTTCTGAGCTGGAGACACCCTTATGAGACAAGACTTGCAAAATTGCAAAAGTCTTTGTGCTCAGCTTGGATGGGGTGGAGTCTCAGGGTGGAGCAGACAGCCTTGGCTTCCCATCAGCCCTGCCCTATGAGGCCCCCGGGTCTCAGTGTCTTTCGGTAATTGCTGCAAGTACCTCTGAGAGAATGCCGCCCTCGAGTTTCACCCGCTGCCAGACAGTCCAGTTTCTCCCCAAATGAGTCTGGGTTCCCAGAGTCTCACCCGGAACTGCAGTTCAGTGCAGTCGGGAGCTTCCGTCTCCCTCCCGCTTGAGAAAGCCAGCCACGCACTCAGCCGCCAGTCCTCTCCATGCACTCGCGTCTCTGTACCTCAGCCTTTTGCAGCTCCTCTGAGTCTCAGTGTGCTTTTCTCTTTCCTTCTAGTTGTAGAATTTCCACTCAGCCAGCTTTCCTGTGGTTCTGGATGGTGTCCATTTTGTCTTTTAGTTGTAGTTTTGAAATTGTTGTGCGAGGCAGCAGTTTAGGTGTTTACCTATGCCACCATCTTGGTTTCCCTCTTGGTTAATAATTTTAGATATTCCCGTGAATAGTATATTTTCTCAAAGTATAGTCTCTAAATGAAACTCCATTTCACGTTTTGAAATCTGACAAGAAAACACTTTAAAGACCTCTCACTAATGACACCATCTCTGTTCTCACAGGTAGCTTAAGAGAGACATAAGGACCATAAACACCTGATGCCTTGGTCGCCAGCAGCTGCATCTGAATTTATCAACTTAACAGGCTGCCAAGAAGCTGCTGATCCCCACCACAGTGTGGTCAAACCCTGCTCTCTAAAATAAATCATTCACCCTCTGGACATAAAGCCTTTCTCAGGCAATTGGGTACCGGGACTCAGTGTCATCCTGGTACAGGTGGGGAAAGGAGTTGAGGGAGAGGCTAAGCATCATCTTTTACCACCAAAGTCAGGAAGGAACCCAACAACCCTCTCCAGAAAGTTCCTGGGGAGCCACGGTGGGTGGGCAGGGAGCAGCAGGGTCTGAGAACCACGGTCCTAAGGCTCTGAGGGAACACCTGTCAATCACAGAACTTGACCTTGGGGCCTGGGCACAATGGGTCTGGAAGGTGTTCAAGGTTCAAAGTGGCAGCAACTCCATGATTCAGAGCACAGGACGCAGCTTGCAGTGCACCTGCTGTCCTTCTGCATTCTCTGAATTGTCCTCAACCAACCTCGCCACTCGGCCTCATCTCATTTCTAGCAAAAAGGCTACAAAGAGAGAATGCAGCAAGGAAGCACATCTCTAGTTTGAAGCATCACTTGGATTCCAATTTTGAGTGGGCTACACAATTTGGTGCACTATGTTGGAAAGGGGAGCTCTGTGTAGTTTGCCCCTCAGTAATTGTTCAACAGGCCAAAGAAGAGGAGGAAGGGCATGTTTGGCCCTCCTTCTTACAGGTCTTCTCAGGCGGCCCTGGGCTGCAACCTTCCAGAGGCCTCTGTGCACCATGGAGCTGAGATGCCAAGCTGTGTGCAAGTGTGAGGCAGGGGGAGCAGGAGGGAGGAGAGAGGGAGGGGAGGGAGGCTGGTGCACAGGGTTTCTCTTTGCAGGGCACCTTTCTGTGGCATTGCTCCTCTCCTAGCTGGGCCACATCTGCTCTGAGCCATTGGGGTACACAACCAGGTGTGAGGAGGTGTGCAGGCAGGCGGAGGCCTCCCCTGGGACGAGGAGAGAGTGCACAGAGGGCGGGCATTCTGGCTGGGAAATTCCCTTGCAGCCTGCAGTGCTCCATCCCTCCTCCAGGTGCCACAAATGTTTACTGAATGGCTGCCAGTTTGAAAAGGGGAAGGACAGGCAGGGGGTGTGACAATGAGATGACTCTAGGAGGCACTGAGAGCTTTTCTACTGTAACACTAAGGCTGGAACCTTTTGGAGGGATAGGAATTTGGCCTGTTCAGCTGCTCCCTTCCTCTAACCTTTCAAAGCAGATCCAAAGAGTGGCCTGCCTGGGGAGGTGCCAGAACCATCAAAGCAGAGGACAGCTCCCTGTTCAGGAAGAAACCTCATGGCCACTCACCACAGAACCTCAAAAAGTGCTGCCAGCTTTAGAAGCTGACATCGAGAGCTAACGTCTGCCCAGGGAACCTACTGGGTAAATATTCCTGCTGGGCTCCCAGCCCTCCCCTTGGCATTTGCCAAGGTCAAATCCATCTTCTCCCAGGAGCTTTCTGCAGCCTGTTCCTCCCACTTTCCCTGACCCCATCCCACTTTCACTTTAACCAGGCTGATCTGCAGTTTCAAATCCAGAGTAATTCATTCTGGAGAGGTCAAGGTGGTGGTTTCCACACAGAGTAACCAGATGGCTTGTTAATCCTGGCCCAGGGAGGGAGAGCTGGGGATGATCAGAGAGGCAGAATAGGGGCTGCTTCCTTTGGGGCTGAGAGAAAGTTGACTGAGAGGCAGAAAACATGGGAGTCCAGTTAACCAAATGCAAATCTTCTAGCTACAGGTCACTAAGCAGAGACGGACTCACAGGAGCTGCTATACCAGGAAGAGCATTTAACAAGCTCATCCTTTGGTTCCTCAGGCCGATGGAGGAGACACACAGCTGGGATCCTGGCTGGCTGGCCTTAAGGAGAACGCTCTGGTAGCACGGGGCTTCATCCTCATGGGCACTGGGTCTCTGGGGACGAAGCCGAGAGCTCCAAACACAAGCTTCAGCCTAATTTCCCCAGTCCCTGGTTCTTTTCTCCAACCCAGGCCTTCTAAGAAAAAAGAGGGTTAAGAGGGAAGAAACTGACCCTGGAGCAGGCCAAGGTCACTGGGCCAAAGAATGAATTAATGATCTTGAATGTCTGAAGTTGGTAGAAGAGAAAGGACAGAAAGATACTAAGATTTCCTATAAATACAAACATTCATTTGCCTAGTATTTTATTATTAATAAGAAGCTTTTATCAACTTCCTCTTATTGGATATGCACAGCCTTGGGAAAGCACTGCTGTCCTGATGTTATGAAACATGAAATGGATCCAGAGGTCCTCCGTAGCAGTAGCATTGGAGGTGGAACCAGGACTTGGATCTGGGACTTGTGACATTTTCCTCTTTACCCAGGACCTTCGATTTCAGAAGGAAAAGGCCAGGCCAGCCTTGCCGCATATACCCACAGAGCAGACCACCACCGTCTTATAAGAAACAGAACCAAGCGCCTTCCTTGCCGGATTCCTCTTGGGAGTGGAGGTGGTCGTGCAGCACTCGGAAATGATGGGAACCGCGGGTGGCTGCCGCAGCCCAAGCCTCTTTGGAAAGACTGACCTGCCTATTCTGCCCAGGCAGCTCCAAAAACAGTCTTGAAGAGGAAAATGCCGAGAAGTTAAAACTGGGGGGACGGGCATTTCCTTTCTCTGCTCTGCCTACCCACCGGAATGGGTCCACTGGCCATTCTGCTTTGGACCTTCTCAAAGCTTTGGCTTCTCCCACATTCACTCAGAGTGGCCCCTTAGGTTTTTGTTTGTTTTAAAAAATCCTGAATGGACCCCAAACTTCCATGTTTACTTGTTAGCCAGATGTTCTCTTCTTTTCTTTTTTAAAAAAGGAATATATTTTTATTGATTTCAGAGAGGAAGAGAGAGGGAGAGAGATATAGAAACATCAATGATGAGAAAGAATCATTGATCGCTGACTCCTGTACGCACCCTCCTGGGGATCGAGCCCACAACCCGGGCATGTGCCCTGACCAGGAATTGAACCATAACCTGATTCATAGGTCAACTGAGCCATGCCAGCCGGGCTAGTCAGATGTTCTGAATTGTTAAGGTCCATGCAACTCTGCACACTGTGGTTCCTCTCTCCTAGGCAGGACATTCAGATTCTATGGGAGATAGGTGAGGAACAGGCAAGGCTGGCGGAGACTCTTTCCTTATCAACCCATTTCCACTAGTTTCCTGGGCTGCTCATCAGACCTGGTTATACTTATAGGCCAAGTGGACAAAC
This sequence comes from Plecotus auritus, assembly GCF_963455305.1. NCBI lineage: Eukaryota > Metazoa > Chordata > Mammalia > Chiroptera > Vespertilionidae > Plecotus > Plecotus auritus. The sequence continues at coordinate 34,035,515 of NC_137770.1, read as the reverse complement.
TCTATCCGCCTGTCAGAGTCACATGCACCCTTCAGTCCCAGCCCAAGCCACCTCCTCCACAAACAAGTCCTTGATTCTTTCTGCAGCTCTTCCTTTGCTCTTTCATTGCTTTTTAATTATGTGTCTATCCTACGGTTCTTCTCTAATTCTACTTGTGCTAATTAATTATAATCATCGTTCATTTTCCCTAATAGATCAGAAACTCCTTAGAGACAGATACTATGTAGAATTCATCTCTGCGCTTCCCCCTCCACTCTCATGTCTGGCCAGGGGCTTAGCTTTGCACATAGTAGGAGTTCAATAGATAGCTGTTAAAATGGAATTTGCCTTAGTTTCTTAAAAAACAGGGTGTATGTGAAATGGATAAAATGATCCCTGCACAAAAGACAGTCCCACTCTTCAACGGCCCTATGTCAAACCTTATGGAATATGGTACCCCTCTCCCTCCAGCCACATCACCAGGGTCACTGCAGCCACATCAGCCAGCACGAGATATAAAGAAGGCACAACCGGACCGGCAAAGGCAAGAGTTCTGAGTTTGGTTATATAAAGAGGTTAAAAATTACATAAGCTAAAGCAAGGGGCTGGTGCTCTTATATGTCCTCAAGGAAAAACCAAGGAAGGATTTTGTGAGGGAGAGGGTGGCGACGAGGCAATGAAGGAAAAAGAAAGGGAGTTTCCTGCCAAGAACAAGGACACAAAGGGGGATAGCCGAGACCTGAATGGATTCCCCACGACGACAAGAGAATGAGACACCACCCCATTCCTTTTATGGGGACACCCCAGACCCTGAGGTGAAAGGTCATTATGGTCTCAGAGGGGCCTAAGGCCCTGCTTATGCCTCAAGGTGAGTTTATGCCCCAAAGGGATGTGGGAGCAGAGGGAGGGAAGTTGGAAGAGTACTAGCATGAAAGTCAGATAAAGCCATGAGCAGCAGGGTTGGTGGGAGATTCACTCCAGAAACTGCCTGTGGGAAAGCCTTACCCGTCTTACGAGGCAGAAGATGGGAACAAGCAAGGAGTGGGGGAAACAAGTCAGATTTGGGCCCATCACTGGTAGAGCAGGTGAAACAATCCACCCCTACACCACCCCATATAACTCAAACTCTCTTCATTGGCCAAGGACTGAGGGTCAGAATATAGCTCCCCTGGGCCAGGCTCCAGGGAGGCAGTGTGCACAGGGGTTGTTGGGAGATGGTGGTGGTGGGGGGGTGGGGGATTTCAAGAATCAGATCTCAGCCAGCAAGGGGAGGAAATCTATTCTGAACCTGCTAAGTAAAAATCTAATTTAATTCCAGTTTCAGGATAAGAGGTTTAGTCCAGAAAATACTCCTTTCCGAGGCAGTGTGGGAGGATGTTATCTGTTCTCAATTTTCTATCAAATCGCTCTTTCCCTTTGGGACCACAGAGAGGATGAGGCAGTTCCTCCATCCAGGAGACTGAGGTGCATACGGAGGCCCCACACAGCTCTGCCCGCTGTCCATCCCCTCGCACTCTTCTTCGCCCAGACTTCCTCTTACTTCTGACTGTGGCCACAGGTCATGCAGGGCACAGGCAGAGGGCAGGGCTCCACTGGCACCCTCTCCCGCCTGGAGGAAGTGCAGGACACATGGAGCAGAGGCTGCCGGAGCCTGCGCTCTCTCCCCAGGGGGCCCAGCCTCTCTGAGCCACGCAACCACGTTTCCATCACCGCCCTGCCAGGGCTCACACCAATGCACACAGAGGATTCACCACGGGCAAGGAGGTGAATGAACCTCCCCTAACCCCCACAGCCCCAAACGGTACCTGCCAAGGCCTTGATCCGGGACCTCTCAAAGAGCCTGGCCGAGCTGTTGTCATTATCCAGCTCATCGTCCGGGGCATCCCAGCGGGCATTGATCCGGCTGTACGGTGGCTGGTTGGCCACGTTTTCAAACTCCGTGGCTGATGTCATGTCAGCAGGCTCTCAGCAGCTACGCCTGCCTCAGTCTTCATGGAAGAGTCCCTGGGAGGGGCGGGGACAGCAACACAGTCAGGGGTTAGCTCCCACCCCCTTGGACTTTTTCTCAGGGGAAACTTATTTGGAGCACCCATCAGGAGTAGATCCTTGTAGGAGCAGCACACAGTGCCATCTGCCTGGCCATGCTTCCTACCCGGGTCTCTGGCTCCTTGGATATAAAATATTGCAGCAGCAGCAGCAACAGTAACAGCGGCAGTGGCGGCGGGGACAGAGAGCTGATGCAGCAAGGGTCAGGATGGCCAGCAGGTGGAGACATGAGTCGCAGCAAGCCGGCTTCCTCCAAACTCACCGCCACTGCTGTGGAGCCCGGAGCCCGAGAGGGCAGCTCTCCTGGGAGCCTGAGGCTAGCGGGACAGGCTGGGACTGGGGCCAGGACCCAACCTGGGGTGGGGGGAGACGTAAGGGGGGGGAAGCTGGAAGTTGCCTGAAGCTGACTCAAACAAGAACCAGTGCGAAGAGGGATGAATGTGAGCTTCAGGATGCCACTGGTGTCAGCAGCCCTGGCAGCTGTGCTGGGGGAGGTTTACTCCTCCCAGAGGCTGCCCAAGAGTTCTTTCCTAGCTGCAAATATTCAGAAAGCTGAGCTCTGGTTTTGCCTTTTCTGAAGTGCAACCAGGTGCTCAGACAAGGTCTCCTGTTGAATCCCAAGACAGAACAAGAAGCCCAGACGAGCCTGCTGTTCCATCAAAGCCATCAGCATGGTGGTGGGGTGGTGGTGGTGAGGGGATCCCATGGACAATGGAGCTGTGCGTGTTCATCTATACAATCAGCATGGTCATCAGGAGCCCTGGGTCTTCATTCATTCATTCATTCATTCATTCATTCATTCATTCAAATATGTACCAAATATGAGGTGGCAGGCACTATACTAGACAATTATGAGCAAGACAGAAAGGGCCCTGTCCTCATAGACCTTATATTCAGGCAGCAAGACAGATGATTAAATGAGCAATTACAATGAATGTGATGGGTGCCTCCATTGGGAAAGAATGGGAAAGGTGGGGGACTCATGGAAGCACTGGGTGTCAGGGGAAGGGAAGTTTAAGCTGATTCCCAAAGGAAGCTTGGAGGCACCCCATGAAGGGGTATATGGAAAGGGACGAGTCCCAACAAAGGGAAGAAAGAGCAGGAGCATGGTTCTGAAAGTGAGAAAGAACATGGCAAAATTAGAAGCCGTGCCATGTAACTAGAGGGTGAGGACCGGGTCAGGGAGAAAAGTGGGACAGGAAGCTAGAGGCACCAGGCTAGGTCCTGAAAGTCTGGGGCCTTTGGAAAATGACTAGCTTCCTTTAGCCTTAATTTCCTCCCCTGTACCTGCCATTCGATCATCTCCCCAGGGACCTTAAAGGACTCCAAGGTCAAGTTTGTAAGAGAGGACAGGGAGCCCAGAGCCTTCGAGTCCAAGAGAGCAAAGGGAGGTGCGTGGGGAGGCTGCAAGGCAAATGACACGTGTCTACAACTAGTGAGCTGTCAGGTAAACCACTCCCTCCACGAATATATGCACCACACACACACACATGCACTCATATCACAAACACAGACACACACTCTGACATACACACTCACCCAAGCAGGCACGCATTTGAAGAAGAAATGAAGCAAGCTCACCAATCCAATCATAATTGCAGGGCTAGAGCCGTTGTTTTTCCGACAGAATCACTTCACATTCTTTTCCCCACTCTGATTAATCAATCCCACCACATCCCTTTGAGGTGAGACATGAGCCAGAATTATCCACTCTAATTGCACAAGGGAGAAAACCAAGCCTACTGCAATGAGGCCTCCCCAAGGTCATCCAGGGAATTACTGCTGTGGCTGGGACCACAGGCCAAGCTGCAGCCCGTTCACCCCCCTCGGCCAGGCCGATCCTAAGGAAGCAAGTGGGAAAAGAACACGGTACATGGGGACAGAGGGCATGCCCCAGCGTCCAGGAGTTGGCAAAGGTGTTTGCTACTCAGGGAAGGGAAGGTGGAAGGTGGAAAAGCCAGTCATTATCCCAAACACACATGTCCTGCGATGCCAGGCCTGTACCCAGAACAGCCCTGTCCTTTTGGAAAACCTACCATCTTCTACAGATGTACATGCTACTTCCAGGGCTGGCATTTCCCACCCAACTGGCTGGGCCAAGGTAGTTGGGAAGGAGTCCCAACTCCACATGCCTTTCCCCACGTTCCTCAGGGGCACTACAGCTGGCTCTGAGCAGGAGAGGGACTGACAGGCCCAGGGATCCAGTACTGAGAAGGCTGAGCTGCCAGATGCAAGAGGCAAGGTGAGATCGGATCCTGCGTGCAGGAGGTAACCAGACCCTGGCTCTCCTTGTCTTGGGCTATTTTTAAGAGTGGCTGCGAGAGGCCCAGGCCACGGGGCTGGGGGAGTGAGATTACCTTTGCCGTGGCTCCGTAAATAAGTCTGCCCCAGAAAGATGAGCCTGAGCAGGCAGCCCAGCGGCCCAGCATTCGAGACAAGATTGATGGCCCCGGTGCAGAAGAGCAGCCACTAGACAGCAATTCATCCTGCTTAAAATCGCCATGCCTCCTGTGACTGCGGCTCAGGGAAGGCAGCAGCCAGGCCACGCTCTGCCCGGACGTGAAAAAACACACGTGTGTCTAAATATACAAGTCTAGAGTTTTCTTTCTTTGTTTTTGTATTTTCTAGCAGGCTCAAGTCCCTGAAGACAAACACCAAGGAAAGAAGATTCAGAAACTAAAGGGAGGCCCTCTTCTTCCTGCACCCCACCCCCCGCCCCGCCATGCCCACCCCAGCAGCCTGCCCAGATGGCATTCCATCAGAGCCAAGAAGATGGGGGGGGGGGGGCGGGCGGTGCATAGCGGCAAGGGGAGAATCTTGGAGAATTTAAGTGTGAGCAGCAGAAAATAAGAAAATAAAAAAACTACAGATGGTTATTCTAGAAAACCAAACCAAAACCACACACACACACACACACACACACACACACACACACACACACCACAAAACCTTGATGCCTGAAACCAAATTTAACCCAGTGTCACCCATGTCTATTTCCATTACTATCAAAATGTCCCTTTGAAGGCCTAGCAATAAAGAAGCCATCAGGACAGAAAAGAATAGCATATGTTGGGGGCTCATGGTGTGGATAACTAACCAAATGGGGAGTTATGGAAATGACATCTAAATTGATATCTGAGGGGAACTTGGAGATGAGCCGATCTGGTCACGTTTGGAAAGCTGTCAGTCATTTGGGCATCCAGAGTGGCCCTCTGAGGATGAAGGGCAGCAAGCACACGGCTAACAGTAGACTCCACACTGTACCTCACTCCCCTGCCAGGAAACCCAGGAAAAAAAAGGCCCAAGGAGTAGTTCCTTGTTCAATAACTTCCCAATTCACCCCCAAGCTTCCAAGAAGTCCTCATAACCTGTCAGCATCTGGTCAATCTATAGGTGGGTCTCTTCTGGCCTGTGTGACTCTGTCCATGAAAGCCCACCTTTCCCGCCCATCTACCTGCCTGTCTAGTAGCGGGGCAAGCCTGTCTCTAAATGCAGAGTCCCTCACCCAGTGGGCTCTGCCAGCCTGACCCCCGGTTATATCTTGGGCAGGATGGGTCTCTAGAAGACTTGCCCACAGCTCAGTACTGAAAAGCTCATCTGACTGCACAGGGCCCTCACTGGCAGAAGGCACGCCTGCTTGGTTAGTAGATTTCACAACATCACTGACGAAACCCACAGCTCCACCCTTCCCACGTGTGCCCAAGAACCCATCCGCTTCTGAGATCAGGTGTTAGGCCTCAGAATCTCCACCTCCTGTGCTATGCCCAGTTAATCCCCTGGTGGCTGGAACCCAAGAAGCGGCTGCAGTGGCTGCTGCAGCCCTAGCTAGAACTCACCTCGGCCCTCCCCACAGTGCTGAGCACAAGGGGATGGATGTGCTCCCTGTCCCATCTCCTCTTCTCTGGGCCACACAAATGTGTGAAGCAACAAAGCCAGTCTACTTCAGGCGTGGGAAACGGCGGGGGTGAGGGGGCATCCAGGGCGATGCCACTCTGCCTTAGCAGGGTCACAGGTGGAGGCTGTTGTAATAGCTTGGACACCATCTTCCTTAAATAGAGAGTTTAGACCCATTCTGCCTGTGTTTTCTCTCTAGCTATGAGGTTTGACCCCTTACCTGCTGTCTATTTTGTACTGCCTCCAAACCTGCTTTTTAGATATATTTTGGTACTATGACAACCCAGGTCAGGAGATTAAACCCTGAAGTTTCTCCAGTAACTTTTCTGCCAATGCATTTAAAATGCACAGTCACAGACACCCTAAATAGTCAAATATATAAACACTCACTAAAACAGCACGAGAGAATGAAATACTGAATATTGAATAAATAAAACCAGCAAGAGAGCCAGTGAGATGCCCAGTAGATTTTCAGAGCACTCTAAATCTACCTCCAACCTTACCTTCCTCCCTACCCCCAAGCTCTAGTCTGGCACCTCCCTCAGTCTACCAGACATCTCTACCTAGAGATTACAGCTCAGTCTCAATATGGCTAAGGCTGAACACATGGCTCCCAGGATAGGAGAATAAGGGGGTCTCAAGACCATGGTGATAGAGAGGCCAGGTAAGCACACCGCCTGCGGGTGATCTTTCCAGCAGATGGACATTACCTCCAGTGCCTGGACTAAGCTGCTTCCCCTCCCTCCCAGAGCACACTCTGCTTTTCCACTCTGTAGTTCCCATCCCGACCTGCCTGGCTTCCAGTTCATCAGCGGCAGGATGTGGTTTGGGTTTCTTAAAGTCTCAAGATTCCTATCCATGGTTGCTACCATCAAGGATCCCCATGCATTTGCAAGGTCCTGGTCATTCTAGCCCACTGCCATTGGAAAGGCCTTACCCAGACCCCTCTGCTCTGCTCCAGTTTCTGTCACCAGGCAGGGACATCAGGCACACATGTCCCAACTTGTCCCCTCATCATGGAAAAATCTCTTACTAAGAACTGGCTCTGGTTATGCTGCAGCTGCTGGGATGGGGGTGAAGGGTGGGATCATGGCCCCAACAGTTCTTACAGAGATTTGGTTGGGGAACAGGTGCAGCTCAGCTCTGATGTAGGGATTGTCCCGTTAGCCCTCTATCTTAACAGCATCTCTCAGTGCCTCACGTTCTACACAGAGGCAAATGTCCACTGGGAATGATTAGAGGAGACAGGAGAGGTGATACTCTTAACATACGTACATAGTTTTCAAAGACCAACCTCTATTGGGATTCCTGGGCTCAATATCTACATTCACAGAAAGCTACTACAACCCTGTAACTTTTCTTCTCTCTCCCAACTCACTTCTTTCAAGATAGACACTGGCTCCACTTGCCAAATAAGTAACATTCTGTGGTAGTTGAAGTGAAAGTTGATGTCCAATTTCTCATCTTCCATGAAGACTTTTCCAGAATGCCCACTGTGACCTCTCTCTTCTCTGATGAAAGCTGCACAGGGGGTGAGTGACATCTCAATATTGGAAGTGATCAAGAAGAGATCAAAATAATCACTGAGATGTTTTTAACGAAGTAACTGATTCAGAAAAGATCATGAAAAACAACAACCATTAGATAAGAGGTTGATGGGAGCTAAACAATAGAACCAAGTTCCCAACACTTGAATTCACTGATGAATCTTAATATCACTAAGAGCAGAACAGCTAGATACTGTGCGTCTCCTAATATGATGCAATACAAAGGACGTTGAGATCAATGACATTCTTGCCAAAAAAAAAAAAAAAAAGGTGAACCTCAATCTGATCAAGTCTTTAGAGCTAACTTCCCATTTATAGGAATTATAGGAGATCAAGAGACAACTTAAATGACAACATAAGGAAGTAAACAAATCCAGAATATGGGACATTCTACAGACAACTGACTGCATTTCTTTGACAAGTCAGTGGCATTAACACACACACACACACACACACACACACACACACACACACAGAAGAAGCAAATAGTAGGGACTGCTGTAGATAAAAAGAGATTTAGGAAATGTAATAGCTGAGTGCTTTGTGTACCCTGTTTGGATCTTGAATCAAAAATAACTATCAAAAAACACTTTTGAGACAAACAGGTAAATCTGAATACAGCTTGGTCTAGGCACTGCTGGTGATGTCCACCTGCTGGAAAGGTCACCCACAGGTGGAATGCCGGGCCTCCCCCTGCCTAGACTATGGGTTCCTTGTAGGCAGCAGCCATGTGTGTCTTACTCATTTTTGTATTCCAGTGCCAAGCACTGTGCTTGGGACAGATAGGTGCTCAAATATTCTCCTCCTAGAGACCTGAGCTCAAATTCTGGATTCTCTTTAAACCCCTCTGTCCCACCATATACCCTGACCCATGCACTGTCCATTCAGTTTTCTCACTTATGTGTAGTGAGCACTTATTTAATATTTATTCATCACTAAGACCAGTCACTGTGGCTCTGTAAAGTGTCTTCAGTTCATCGTTCCTTTATGTTCTAAAGCTTCCACTTCACTTCAGGCTCTTCCCATTCCCCACCTGCACTTGTGTAATGGTCCATTTCTGTACATGCTCAGTCTCTTTGATCCATCCTGCAATCTCTTTGATCCATCCTGCACAGCCCTTCTAATAATGACACACTTCTGCTCCATGAGCTTTCAGCAATAGTGTAGCACATAGTCTAATCCAAAGCCCTACACCATTTGGTGCTGAGCTCATATTCTCTCTTATGCTAACTCTGCTCCAACCAGGAGGGTCCAAGTGTCCCCCATCCCCACCATTGTGTCATGTGCTTCTACAACTTTATTTGTGTCATATCCCATATGCTGAAATTTAGGTACCTTTCCTCTTTCCTTGCAATTTTAAGTAAATATAATTTGCAAACATTTAGAAACACAATATTTAACATTTTCCTAGAATCTGAGTAAGGTCGCCTCTCCTCTCCTATCCAACCTCATGGATCCTCCATTGCCTCTGTGGCCTAGTGAAGGGCCAGTCAAGATGGGCTCAAGGAAAGCATGTGATGATGATCTGTGCACTCACTCCCCTCCTCAGTCCCAACCTCTTCCAGTCTCACTGCTGTGTTGGGAGAGGCCAGATCCTCATCATCCTTCCCTCTGCCCATCCTTCCAATCCTGGGAGTAAGGCGAGTCTTTAGCTCTTCTCCCTTTCATCTTCGTTTTCATATGCTCACGTCTTTCCTTTCTTACATAAAACTCCTCCTTGTCATCCTTTCTCTCCTCCCTTTCAGAGTCAAACTTCAAGAAAAAATTTACCAAGATAAGAACAGGTGATTTACAAAAAAGGAAGAGATACTCAGTTCATTCGTTACCCAAGAAACTCAGATTAAAACAAGGAGACACCCAGGCAAACATCATCCAGCTGGATAATGCCAAGGTGTGGTGACACACAGATGGGAGCGTGGGCTGGCCTAGCCATTCTGGAGGACAGCGTGCCAGTTCTCAGGCAGGTTACATATCTACAACTCTGTTTACGGACATACAGACCAAAGAAATTCTCACTCGGGTCTAAAAGGAGACTTATGGAAGAACAACTGTAATAATCTGAACAATAAAGATTAAAAAAAATAAAAAAATAAAAGGAGACTTATGAAAGGATGTTCACTGCAGCATTGATTGTGGTGGAGGAAGGTGGGTATACTAGTAACCTGGGTGTCTATCACTGGGGGACGGGTAGTAAAATGTGGCAAATGTACACATGGAGGACACTAGGCAGCATTGGAGGATCTTAAAAACATAGAATAAGAAACAGAACGAGATCCATAACACACCACTGACATAATTTAAAAATATATGCATATGAAACGACATATGTTGTAAGAACATATACAAACAAAAATAACTCTTAAAAACATGAAAATGGTTGCCTCTAGGTAGGAGAGAGAGGAATAGAAAGGTAAATGGAAACAAAAGGAAATCATTCACCCAACCAACCAGGAGAGGGGCCTTGACTAGAAAATGACAATGAACTGAGAGATATGATGGCTTACCGCTGCTGCTAAGGTAAAAATAGACACAGTATATTTATGTACATTCATGAGAGCTTCCTCATTCCATACCTAACTCCTCAATTTATTGAAACCTGACTTCCCCCATTTCTTCATAAAACTATTCTCTCCAAATGGTACCGACACTCCCCTTCCTTGTTGCTGAAAACAACAGATGGTTTTCAGGTCTTAGCTTGACTTCTCAGCAGCATTAAGCTCTGTTGGCCATTCCAACATTTCCTGAAATCACTTCCTTTGTCTTCCAGGACTTGCTCCTGGTTCTCTCAACTCTCTCTTCCTCCTTGGCCTGCCCTGTGGGCTACTTTCCCTCTACTGTCCCTTGAATGGTGAATTTCTCCAGAGTCCTATCCTAGGCCCTCTCTACTTCTTCCTGTTTACACACCCTTCTTAGGCTACTTCACTCCCATGACCTGAATAACATCTCATGATAATGGCTTCCAAATCTATCTCCTCAACTACCATCCATCACACCCTACTGCCTCTGAACATCCACCTGGCAGAGCCACAAGCCCCTCATATTCAGTATGACACCCAACTGAATCTATCACCATCCCTGTCCCACTCCTTCCTGCCATCTTTACTGTCCACCAATATCCCAGTATCTCATCAATTCATCCCCCTCCATGTCTCTCAAATCTCTAGTCTCCATCTCCACTGCTCCTTCACTTCTGGCCACCATCATTTCAAGTCTAGTGATTTCCTGCTGATTTATTTGTATCCATACCCATGCTTTATACTGCAGCCAGAAAGATCATCATAGAATACAAATACGATACTGTCACTTCCATACTTTAATAGCTCTTCTCTATCTCAGAAGAAAGTTTGAAACCCTAATAAATCAGTCCAATCTCTTCATGATCTACCACCTACCTGAACACTTTTCAACCCAACCCTTCCTCCCGCCATAAAGAACTCTATTCAGTTCCCTGGCTCTCTCTGGTCATGCTCTTCGCACATGCTGTCCCCTAAACCCAGAAACCCTCTCTTCTTTTCAGAATAATTTCTTGTCCTTTAGAATTCATCTTCGTCTTCACTCCTTCAAACCCCTTCCCCATCTCCACAAACAGCCCCTAGGGCAGCGGGGGTGCTTCTTTTAGGTTCCCATCACACTCAGTGCTCATTTTCATCCAAGTGTTTAACCACCTTGTAGGATAATAATCTACTTGTCTTTTCTAATTGACTGTAAGATACGTGAAGCCAGGGACATCCTAATTCATTCTTTTGTCCTAATTACCCAGCATAATGCCGTGTGTGTGAAATGAGACTAAAAAACGTTGAACAAATGGAGGAGAGCTGAGAAATGCAGAGCCCTTAAGAGGCTAACAGGGCTCCTGCAGAGGACACCCTATGTAGAGGCAAATTTGGAGGTCAGGGTGGCCAGGGGGCTAGAGGCGTGGCACACAGCAGTAGTGCTGTGGATTGAGTCTGGGCATCGATGCCTTGACATTGCTAATTGCTGCCCCTGCATCTTCAACCACATGTTCCTGCCATCCCTTTCCTTTGGCTAGACCGTGGCAGCAGGGATGGGCAGAGGCCACAGGGTCCAAGCTCCTATAAATGTCTGCAAATCTTGAAACCACTCAGAGCATCTCTGATTCAACCCATGCCTTCATTTCCTCACCCGAAACATGGAAGAAAGCAGCAGCTTCTCACCCAGACTTCTTCTAGACAGGGAAGCCCTACCCCACTCAGCGGCAGATCTTTTTACATTTTATAATTCTTGTGTCATAGAAATGTCAGTCATAGAGTGGTTTCCATCCATATATCTCTGCCACACAAGGGAAAAGAGCTATCTTAAAAGGTGAACCGATACATAATATATAAATTATGGGTGCCAATTTAGTTATTCATGCTAGAGCTTTTAAAATAATTAGATTAGTGTTAATCTTTTCAAAGTTGCTCAGGCCCACAAGGCCTCCTGAGGGAGCAGGTGCCGGCTAGAGGATTCCACATGCCTGACGCAGCGGGACCGTCCTGGACACACACAAACGCCTGGAAGAGCCCCGTGTCTGCCGTGCACAGCTCCCCAGGCCGGCAGCGAGAGCTCCTCTCAGCCACCAGAGTCTCTTCAGCCCCTTTCCCTGGGCTCTGCTGATGGGGAAGCACTGGCTGCTGGCACAGGCCGTCACTCTGCGGGCCACAGTCCCCGGGGAAACCTGGCTCCTTATAGGACTGTGTAGCAGAGTCTGGAATTTCCTAAGACCTTTGTGTACATTGTCCCATTTAAGAAACACCCACATTCACAAACTGTTAGATATTATTGTTGTTGTTATTTGCTGCTATTATTATTCCTATTCTATCAAAACAGAAGAGCTGGGTTGAAATCCTAACTCCTGTACTTAGTAGCTGTTTGTTCCACTATAAGTCACTTAACTCCTCTGTACCTCAGTTTCCCCAGATGAAAATGAGGGAAACACCCTATATTTCTGTAGCAGAGATTACTAGGGCCCACCAATGTCCAAATTCTACCCTTTCTGCACACAGCCTGGTGGCGTCTTCCAGTCGCCCGTGTAGTTTAGGTATGGCTGTGTAACTGAATGAGCAGGTTAATGTGCATCACCTCAAGGTCTTAGCCATAAAAATATTCCCCATAATTCTTTTACCTTTTCCCCTAAATTCCTAGAATCTAGACTATGGGACCAAGATGGAATGAACCTGATTTCCTGGATAACTGTGGGGAGCAAAGTCTCAATTTATACCTATTTACTTATATATGATGTGAGCAATAAATAAAATTTTAGTTTTTAATTCTTTATTAGAGCAGTTAGGGTATCCTAATTAATATACCCACCACTTACCACATAAAGCTGTTGTGGAGATTAAATAAAGTTATGTGAAAATGATGTATAATCTGCATAGAACCATATAGTCCTAAGGTATTGTTATTTTCAAATAATAGACAGTATCTCTTAGTATTAGGTTTGTGGGTCTAATAAGCACACTCTCATAGTAAAAGGAAAAGTATACAGTGGGTGGAGTCTATTGGCATTGCCCTGGTGCCCCTTCTGAAACTTTTCCTTTCACCCCTGCATCAAGCCTTCATGCTCTCCCAACCTCCCTTGATGCCAGGTTCCTCCACTGAGTTGAATGATCCAAGAGCCACTCCTTCAGACCTACTCTACAATCCCTTCTTTATTTTTTATTTTTATATTTATTTATTTTTTTAAAAAATATTTTTTATTGATTTCAGAGAGAAAGGGAGAGGGAGAGAGAGATAGAAACATCAATGATGAGAGAATCATTGATCAGCTGCCTCCTGCATGCCCCCTACTGGGTATTGAGCCTGCAACCCAGGCATGTGCCCTTGACCGGAATTGAACCTGGGACCCTTCAGTCTGCAGGCCGATGCTCTATCCACTGAGCAAAACCGGCTGGGGCCCTTCTTTATTTTTTAAAAGATATGTTTTTATTGATTTTAAAGAGAGAGGAAGAGCCTTTCTTTTATTGATTTTAAAGAGAGATAGAAACATCAATGAGAGAGAAACATCTACTGGCTGCCTCCTGCATGTCCCCCACTGGGGATTGAGCTGCAACCCAGGCATGTGCCTGACCGGGAATTGAACCAGCAACCTCTTGGTTCATGGGTCGATGCTAAACCACTGAGCCACATCAGCTGGGTCAATCCCTTCTTTAAATAAATTTGACTTTGATAACCTAATTCCTTCTCATTTTAAGCCCCTTAAAAGAAAGGATGCCATTTTCACCTTGGAGGTCCTTGCATATGGTAGGTGCTCAATCAGTACATAATAATAATTGGGTAGAACAAATGTGAGTATTTACCTTTCCAAGGGGCCAGAGTATCCCTTCCAGGAAACATATTAATAAGGGAAACATATTAATAGAATACCTTACTCAAAAGAAGGATATAAAAGAGGTAGTGTAGGAGCCAAACCAGGCCAATGTGTGAGAAATGGTTAGTCAAGCAGGCTACTCAGTACATTCAAATCATGCAAGGAAGGAAACTCTCTATTGCACCTCCAAGGAAAGCCAGTTGTGCCTAGAGAGTCCCTGAAAAGTGTAGACTTAATTCAATATACAACTTGTGCTAGTAGGCTGAGCCTGGGCAGGGAGAAGGAGCTATCCAAGGTTAAAGAACGTGGTGACAAGGATGTCAGAATGAAACCCATATTTCCTGTCTTCTAGAGTTATACTTAGACCTCTTAGCCTCACTGCTGACCTGGCCATCCCAAGGGCTTTGATGAATTTGCCAACCCCTATACTAGCATCTTGTAAGATTTGAGTACAGAATCAAGACATGCATTCACAAGTAGGTTGCCACTATTTATTCATTAATTCAACAAAATTTTATTGAATAATAGCATCCCAAAAACCCATGAAATACTTATGTATAAATATAATAAAATATATGTAAAATCTATAGGCTGGAAACTACAAAACACTGATGAAAGAAATGCAAAATCTAAATAAATAGAGAGCTATATCATGCCCATGGACTGGAAAATTAAATATTATTAAGATGTAGCCCTAGCTGGTTTGGCTCAGTGGATAGAGCATTGGCCTGCAGACCAAAGGGTCCCGAATTTGATTCTGGTCAAGAGCACGTACCTTGGTTGCAGGCTCCTCCCCGACCCCTGGTCAGGGCTCATGCAGGAAGCAACCAATTGATGTGTTTCTCTCACATCGATGTTTCTCTCTGTCTTTCCCTCTCTCTCTAAAAATCAATGAAAAAATATCCTCAGGTGAGTATTAACAACAACAAAAAGATGTCAATTTTCCCCAAATTAATCTACAAATTCAGTGCAATGCCAATAAAAATCCCCACAAGATTTAAAAATATAAATCCACAAGCTGATTCTAAAATTTGTATGGCAAAGCAAATAGAATAGTAAAACTATTTTGAAAAAAAAAAGAACAAAACTGGAAGACTTACATTACCTGATTTCAAGACTTACCATAAAGCTACAGTCATCAAGATAGCATAGTATGGGAAAAGGATAGACATATAGATAAAAGGAATAGAATAAAGTCCAGAAATAGACTGTCCACACACACAAATAGACTAATATAATATATACAAATGACTTTCATCCAATGTGCAAAACCAATTTAATGAAGAATAGCCTTTTCAACAAATGGTGCTGAACAACTAGACATAATATAAAAAAGAAAATAAACGTTGACCCATATTTCACACTATAAACAGAAATTAACTCAAAATAAATTATAGACCTAAATGTAAAACCTGCAATTATAAAACTTCTAGAAAAGATAAAACAGGAGAAAAATCTTAGTGATGTTAAGCAAAAAATTTTAGATAGTACACCAAAAATATGATCCATAAAAGATCAGGTAGCATAAAAGAAAAATTTGATAAATTTGGCCACCTAAAGTAAAGATGTCTGCTCTTCAAAAGACATTGTTGAGAGAATAAAAATAGACAGACTGGAAGAAAATATTTGCAAAACATGTATCTGATAAAGCACTCTGATCCTGACTATATAAAGTACTCTCAAAACTCACTGATCAGATAACAAGACCTCAAATTAAAATGAGCAAAAGATTTATACAGATATTTCATTTAAAAAAAGATATATGAGTTATAAGATACAAAATCAATATACATAAATCTGTTGCATTTATATATACTACCTAGAGGCCCAACGCACGAAATTTGTACAAGAGTAGGCCTTCCTTCCCCTGGCTGCTGGCACCAGCTTCCCTCTGGCACCCGAGACCCGGGCTTCCCCTGGCAGGCACCGGGGACCCAGGCTTCCCTCGCAGCCCTGGCTTTATCCGGATGTTCGTCTGGAAGGACATCCAGAAGGATGTCCAGTCTAATTAGCATATTATGCTTTTATTATTATAGATAACAAACTATCAGAAGAGAAATTAAGAAAACAATCCCATTTACCATTTCTTCAAAAGGGAAAAAAATTATCTAGGAGGTTGAAAGACCTACACATTGAAAACTATAAGACAAAAACTATTAATGAAAAAAATATTGAAGATAATACAAACAAATAGAAAGATATTTCATGCTCATGGAATAAAAGAATTAATGTTAAAATGTCCATACTATCCAACGCAATCTACAGATTCAATGTACTTTCTACCAAAATCCCAATGGCATTTTTCACAGAAATAGAACAAACAATCCTACAATTTATATGGAACCACAAAAGACCCTGCACAGCCAAAGTAATCTTGAGAAAGAAGAAGAAAGCTGGAGGCATCACACTCCCTGATTTAAAACTATATTCAAAGATATAGTAAGCAAAACAGTCTGCTGTTAGCATAAAAACAGACATATGGATCAGTGGAACAGAATAGAGATCCTAGGAATAAATCCAAACATATATGGCCAACTAATTTACAACAAAGGAGCCAAGAATATACAATGGGGAAAGGACAGTCTCTTCAATGAATGGTATTACACAGCTATATGCAAAAGAATGAAACTAGACCACTATCTTACACCATACACAAAAATTAACTCAAAATAGGTTAAAGACATAAATATAAGACCTGAAACCATAAAACTCCTAGAAGAAAACATAGACAGTAGACTCCTTAACATCAGCCTTAGTGATAATTTTGTAGATTTGACATCAAAAGCAAAGGCAACAAAAGCAAAAAATATATAAGTGGAACTACATCTAACTATAAAGTTTCTGCACAGCAAAGAAAACCATCAAGAAAATGACAAGGCATCCTACTGAAAAGGAGAAAATATTTGTAAATCACATATCTGATAAGAGGTTAATATCTAAAACATATAAAAAAACTAATAAAACTCAGTAGCAAAAAAAACTCTCAATAACAAATAATATGACTAAAAAATGGACAGAAGATCTAAATACACATTTTTCCAAAGAAAACATACAGATGGCCAACATGTACATGAAAAGGTACTCAGCATCACTAACCATCTGGGAAACGCAAATCAAACCCACAATGATATATCACCTCACACCCGTTAAAATGGCTACTATAAAAAAGACAAGATATAAGTGTTGGATGTCAAGAAAAAGGAACCCTTGTGCAATGATGGTGGAAATGTAAATTCGTGCAGCCACTCTGGAAAACAATATGAAGGCTCCTCAAAAAATTTAAAAAACAATTACCATATGATCCAGCAATTCCATTTTTGGGTATTTATCCAAAGAAAACACTAACTTGGAAGCATTTATACACTCATTGCAGCCTTATTTACAAAATCCAAGATATGGAAATTACGTAAGTGTGCAACAATAAATGAATGAAGAAAATGTGAGCTATATAGATATAGATTTATAATGGAATATTATCTGCAATAATAAAAGCATAATATGCTAATTAGACAACCTTCTGGACGAAGCCAGGGCTGCAGCCACGGGATTGAGGGATCCAGGCAGCCGCCTCGGCTGCAAAGGCCCACTCTTGCACGAATTTTGTGCATTGGGCCTCTAGTTCAACTATACAAAGAATAAAATCTTTACATATGCAACTATATGGGTGGACCTTGAGGGCATTAGAATAAGTGAAATAAGTCAGAGAAAGACAAATAAGGTATTACCTCATTTATATGTGGAATCTAAAACAAAACAAAAAACAAGCTCATAGGTATAGAGGACAAACCAGGTGAAGGGAGACAAAAGGTACAAACTTCCAGTTATCAACACTAATAAAAGAGTAACATGCTAATTGACAGTACCTTCGTGATGCCCACCAGCCAATCAGGAGTGAGTATGCATATTAACCCAACAAAGATGGCAGGTTAATTTGCATATGCAGGTGCCGAGTGGCAGGGGGCGGGGTAGGACACTTGCGTCATCGCCATGGTGATGACGCAGGCGTTCCACACCACCCCAGCTACTCTGGGCCTTTGGGCAATGTGGGAAGGCGGAAGGGCGGCTCTGGGCCAGAGCGGAAAGGCGGCTCCGGCCAGAGCAAAGGTGGTGCCGGCAGCCAGGGAAAGGAAGGCCCATTCTTGCATGAATCTTCGTGCATCGGGCCTCTAGTAAAATAAATAACTCATGGGGATGTAATGTACAGCATGGTGACTATAGTTAATGCTGTACTGCATATTTGAAAGTTGCTAAGAGAGTAAATCTTTTTAATCCTCACCTGAGGATATGTGGTTGGTTTATTATTATTACTAGAGGCCTGGTGCATGAAATTCGTGCACCTGGGGGGGGGGTTCCCTCAGCCCGGCCTGTGCCCTCTTGCAGTATGGGATCCCTAGGGGGATGTCTGCCTGACGGCTTAGGCCTGATCCCCGGGATTGGACCTAAGCTGGCAGGCAGACATCCCTCTCGCAGTCCAGGGCTCTCGCAGTCCGGGACCCTCACTCCTTACCGCCCGCCTGCAGTGGAGGTGGGAGAGGCTCCTGCCGCTGCCACTGTGCTCATCAGCCATGAGCCCGGCTTCTGGCTGAGCAGCCATGAGCCCAGTGGGAGCACACTGACCACCAGGGGGCAGCTCCTGCATTAAGCGTCTGGTGGTCAGTGTGCATGGTAGCGACCAGTCGTTCTGCTGTTCTGTCCATTTGCATATCAGGTTTTGATTATATAGGATTGATTTTAGAGAGAGAGGAAGGGAGAGGAAGAGAGAAACATCAATTGATTGCATCCCATACACACTCCAACTGGGGATTGAATCCACAACCCTTCAGTGTATGGGATGATGCTCCAACCAAGTGAGTCACGCCAGCCAGGGCAAAAGAGAGTTAACCTTAAAAGTTCTTATCACAAGAAAAAAGTCTGTAATTATGTATGGTGACGAATATTAAGTAGACTTATTGTGGTGATCATTTTGCAATATATAAAATACTGAATCATTATGTTATATACCTGAAACTAACATGTTATATGTTAAAATTCAATTTAAAAATATATGGATGGCAAATAAGCACATGAAAAGATGCTCAATTTCATTTGTCATTAGTGAAATGCAAATTAAAACCATAATAAGATACAACTACACACCTATTAGAATGGCTTAAAAAAACTAACAATAACAAGTGCTGATCAGGATACAGAACAACTAGAACTCTCAATCATTGCTGGTTGAAATACAAAAATTGTACAACTACTTTGGAACACAGTTTCTTATAAAATTAAACACAAACTTACCATAATCCTACTTCTAGGTATTTTTTCCCTAGAGAAATAAAAACTTAGGGTAACACAAAAACCTCTATGCAAATTTTATAGCAGCTTTATTTGTAATGACCAAAAATTGGAAACAACCTAAGTGTTCATTTACTGATGAACAGATAAACTAATGGTGGTATATCCACACAAGGAAATACTCAGTGATAAAAAAGAATTTATATACATACAACATGAATGAATCACAAAATGCATTATGCTAAGCTAAAGAAGCTAAACTCAAAAGGCTATATACCATATGCTTCAATTTGTGTGACATCCTGGAAAAGGCAAAACTATAAGAACAGAAAATAAATCAATGGCTGCAGGTGCCAGAGTTGGGAGAAGGGACTGACAACAAAGGTGCATGAGGAAGTTTTGGGGGTGATTGTGGTGGTGGTTAAACTCTGTATGCATTTGTCAAAACCTATAGAAATGTAGACCAATGAGTGCATTTTACCTCAATAGATCTGAAACAAATATTAAAACTAAAAACAAATAAAAAGACTAAAAGCATGTATTTCTTGAGCACCTACTATGTGATAGGCTCATTGTTATTAACTGCTCTGATAATAATCATGTAGAATAATTACTACAACTTATTTTATTTTTAAATATATTTTTATTGATATCAGAGAGGAAGGAAGAGGGAGAGAGAGAAACATTAATGATAAAAGAGAATCATTGATTGGCTGCCTCCGGCACCCCTCCCCCTCTCCCAACTGGGGATCAAGCCTGCAACCCAGGCACATGCCCTGACCAGGAACCAAGCCCTGACCTCCTGATTCATAGGTCGACACTCAATCTCTGACCCACACTGGCTGGACACTATAACTTACTTTAAAATAATGAGAGGGTGTTCTCAACAAAGGTACTTCAATGTGGTATATCTTATCTAATAAAAGAGTAATATGCAAATTAACCATCACTCCGTGACAAAATGGCAGTGCCCATAGCCACAAGATGGCAGCGCCCAGTCCTCTCAGCCTGCCAGAGTCCCCCAGTCTCAGGGAGGGCTGCTGCTGAGAGCCTGTACAGTAAGCGGCCTGGTGGAATGCTGCCCAGAGTCCCTCCTGACCCTTTATAAAAAACAAAAACAAATTCACTCCCCACCGCCTGATCCCCATCCCAGTGGCGGCAGCCTGGGCTGGGGTCTCAGCCCGGCTGGGGCGCGCACCCCCACAGCGTGATCCCCCTCCCAGCAGCGGCAGCCTGGGGTCTCAACCACTGAGTCAGACCAGCCAGGCAGATATGGAAGAATCTTAAATGTTTCTTTTTTAAAAAATATATATTTTATTGATTTTTTTACAGAGAGGAAGGGAAAGGGATAGAGAGCTAGAAACATCTATGACAGAGAAACATCTATCAGCTGCCTCTTGCACACTCCCCACTGGGTATGTTCCCCCAGCCAAGGTACATGCAATCGAACCTGGGACCCTTGAGTCTGCAGGCCGATGCTCCATCCACCTAGCCAAAGCAGTTAGGGCTGTCCAATATGTTAAAGAAAAAACCCTATCTAATAAAGAGGGAATATGCAGGGGAGGGCATTTGGGGGTGACCGGGTTGTCAGGGGAGGGCAGTTGGGGATGATCGGGCTGGCAGGGGAGCAGTTAGGCGTCGATCAGGCTGACAGGGGAGTGGTTAGGGGGTGATCAGGCTGGCAGGCAGAAGCAGTTAGGGGCAATCAGGCAGGCAGGCGAGCAGTTGGGAGCCAGCAGTCCTGGATTGTGAAAGGGATGTCCGATCCCTGTGTGATCAGGCCTAAACAGGCAGTCGGACATACCCCGAGGGGTCCCAGATTGGAGAGGGTGCAGGTTGGGTTGAGGGACACCCCCCCACCCAGTGCATGAATTTCGTGCACCAGGCTTCTAGTATAGCATAAATATGGTATAAGTAGGGATTCTGCACTCAGGTTGCCTAAGACATGGATATAAGTATGATACTACAAGATAGAATTGTGTAAGTGTCGAAGGAGAGGCATAAAGAAGATGCCATAGGATTTTAGAGGCAAGAGAGAATGCTGAAAGCTTGAGAAACCAGAGAAATCTTCATGGAAGAGATGGCGTGTGAGTTAGGTGCTGATGACAGGGAATGATGATTTCATTGTCCATATAAACAATGTTTTATCAGCAAGTTTTCTCATGCACTTTTAAAAAAATCTAATGACTCTGTGAGATAGGTGAGGGAGATACTATTGATCTCAGTTTCAGCTCAACTAAGAACTTAGAGATCAAGTTCCCTCCTCAACATTTGGGCAGCAAAGCCAAAGTTGAACTCAGGTCTTCTGAAAGGTCGGTTCATCCTTTGCTCCATGGTACGCCCACCCATAGGAAAGTTCTCCTTATATGTATAACATAGAGACTGCTAACGGCCCATTTCTACCTCAGGATCTTTCCAAGAGAATGGGCTATTTCTTGCCTGTCTGGCCATGAATTTGAAATTTTTTAAATCTCTCCTGCAGATGGAGATGAGAGCCAGCAGAGTGGACATTTTTGATAGCATTTGTTTAAATTCACAATGTAAAGGTCTCAAAGTATCTTTTATAAATACTATAAAAAGCAAAAGGCATGAAAGTTACAAGGGTAATATTGACTGCCTCAAATGTATATAACCCTGAAATTGTTTAAAAGGTACCCTTGACCTTGAAGGGCCAATTAAGAAAGCTGTACTCACTCTTGGAGGGGATCAGCTCCCCAAAAGAACTCCGAGGCTATTTCAAGAAGCCTCCTTGTGACCTGCAGGAAAACACCTGTTCACACACCTCCCTTGGCTGAGCTGGACCCACAGAGCCCTTC
Organism: Plecotus auritus; assembly: GCF_963455305.1. Lineage (NCBI taxonomy): Eukaryota > Metazoa > Chordata > Mammalia > Chiroptera > Vespertilionidae > Plecotus > Plecotus auritus. The sequence continues at coordinate 34,013,640 of NC_137770.1, read as the reverse complement.
CTTCTTCACTCCTTCAGGCACGTGGGAGCTCATCTGACACACACAGGAACTCTGTGCTGGTCTCCGTGCTAACCACCAGGCGAAAGATCACCTTCTGTAGGGAAGAAACATATTACCTAGGACACTGGTCGGCAAACTCATTAGTCAACAGAGCCAAATGTCAACAGTACAACGATTGAAATTTCTTTTGAGAGCCAAATTTTTTAAACTTAAACTTCTTCTAACGCCACTTCTTCAAAATAGACTCGCCCAGGCCATGGTATTTTGTGGAAGAGCCACACTCAAGGGGCCAAAGAGCCGCATGTGGCTCGCGAGCCGCAGTTTGCCGACCACGGACCTAGGAGATTATAGGACCTCTACATTTTGCTGCAATCTCCATCCTTTTTTTTCTCCCTCTTAAAAAAAAATTTTTTTTTATTGATTTCAGAGAAGAAAGGAGAAGGAGAGAGAGATAGAAACATCCATGATGAGAGAGAATCACTGATTAGCTGCCTCCTGCACACCCTCCACTGGGGATGGAGCCTGCAACCCAGACATGTGCCCTGACCTGGAATCAAACCATGACCTCCTGGTTCATAGTTCATAGGTCGACACTCAATCACTGAGCCACGCTGGCCAGGCAATCTTTATACTTTTTGTTCACTGCTAACTTAAATAAAATGATGCCATTATGAATACCAATTTAATCAACCAAATATTTCCTGAGTGGATACTATGAATGTGCTCAGAATGAGATGATCCTTTCCTCAGGCGCTTACAGTCAGGCAGGTAATTTAAATGTTCCTCATTGGCACAGCTGGAGAAACTGCTTTCTCCTTTCTGCGTCCCAGGTTTCTCACCTGGATCAGAGAGAGGGAATTTCTCCAGCTATTAAGAGGTTGTCATCAAACATTTATTGAGAGCTTACCTTGCATTAGGAAACAGACTTTACAAACACCATCACATCCAGTCCTTAGAACAACCCTGTGAGGCAGCCACTCTCACTATCCCCATTTTATTGGCGAGGAAACCGAGGCCCACAGGGTCCCGTGATTTACCACAGTCCATCAGCCAGTAACTGACAGAGCCAGGATTCAAACCCAGGCAGTCAGGCTGAGAGGCCCTGTCCTTAACCACTGTGATCACAGTCCTGCCTGACCCAAGCCCTCTGCAGGAAGGAATGCGGAGATCAAAGGAACAGGATGCTTATAAACAGTTTTTAAATCATCTGAGACAGATTCCACCACATCCAGGCAACAAGAACATCAAGAAAGGCAACAGGAAAGAAAGATGATCTATGCTGAGAGGCCAAAGAGGCCCTTTTGGGTCACAGTTAATCCAGCCCCGAGATTGCAGAACACAAGCACACCGGGTCCCCAGCTTGCAGCAGACCCACGTTTCCTGTGAGATCTCCGAGCTGCTTTTCCCCACAAAGCGTCACAGACATAGAGAAGCCAGGGAAGCCAGGAGGAGTCACTTTCCCACTACGAACAAGTGGCAGAGCCAGAAGGGAAATGTTTCTGTCAACCCCCTGCTCCCCTCCTCAAGCCCCACTCTATTTTTAAGGTTCCTCTTTAACACGGCACACATCCGTCTATTTACAGACGAAGGGAAACCCCAACCTGCGGAACTGGAAGAGGGTTTTGTGCCGAAAGTCTCCCAAGGTGCTGCCGTTTGATAACACGCTCCTCCTATCTGTCAGAGAGCGCGGCAAATGTTATCATCTGAAAGCACCCAGGCAAGGGTACCCCCAGTTCTGAGCACTGTAAATGGGCTACCCAGAAGCTCCCCCTGGACAGCACGGCAGCGCCTCACCCTGCAATCGGGCTGAGCTGCTAGCTAAGTGACTGCCACCACATTCCTCTCTTGACGCGACCTGACTCCAAATAGCTTGGCGAGGGCAGGGGGCAGCAGGAGCTGCCAAGTGCCTGTCGTTCCCAGGGAGGTGTGTGTGCGTGGCCGGGGTGGTGGACACATAAGCTAGGGTGGGTCATCTGAAAGGCCTGGAGAAGTGAGTGGTCATTGCTAAAATCGTCCGTAAGCAAAAAGCTTGCCACGCCTCAACGTTCCCGAGTTCGTGGGAGCAATACCCCTCCATTCAGCAAGGGCTCGAGCCAACCTCCAGAAAGAACAGGAGGGAAGCACGCAGGGGATTTAGTGCCAGAAATAGCCGGAGGTGGCTTTGATCTGAGGAAGTGAACCAGGCAGTATTGCCTAGTGGTTAGGGGCATCAAGTGTTACACTGCCCTGGAATGTGTTCAGACTTAGCCATTCACTAGCTGTGTGACCTTGGGCCATTTATTTAAACTCTTCAAGCCTCCATTTCTTCATCTATAAAGCAGAGTTAATAATAGTCATCACCTCACAGCACTGCTGTTTGGATCAAATGAGATTATATATTTAGAGTGCTCAGCAGAGTGCCTGGCACGGAGTATGGCCCTGAATGTGTGGGTCACTAACACTGCACAGTCAGCTGCCGCCTCCACAACTCAGAGTGAACCGTTAGCCTCTCTGTGCCTTAGTTTCTCCAGTAATTAAACAGCAACTAGTTCCCCCTCTGCTTGTGGCACTTAAAAGTAGAAGTTGAGGGGCTTTTGGAGAACAGTATGGAGTTTCCTCAAAAAACTAAAACTGGAACTCCCATTTGACCCAGTGATCCCACTTCTAGGAATATATCCCAAGAAACTAGAAACACCAATCAGAAAAGATATATGCACGCCTATGTTCATAGCAGCACAATTCACCATAGCTAAGATTTGGAAACAGCCTAAGTGCCCATCAGCAGATGAGTGGATTAGAAAACTATGGTGCATCTACACAATGGAATACTACGCTGTGGTAAAAAGAAGGAATTCTTACCATTTGCAACAACATGGATGGAGATGGAGAGCATTATGCTAAGTGAAATAAGCCAGTCAGAGAAAGATAAATATCACACGATCTCACTCATTTGTCGAATATAATGAACAACATAAACTGATGAACAAAAACAGATCCAAAGACAGAGAAGCATCGATCAGACCATCAAACCTCAGGGAAGGTAGGGGAGGGTGGGGGTAAGGGGGAGAGATCAACCAAAGGACTTGTATGTATGCATATAAGCCTAACCAATGGATACAGACAACAGGGGGGTGAGGGCATAAATGGAGGGTTGGGGGGAGTAATGGGGGGATAAGGACACATACGTAATACCTTAATCAATAAAGAAATTTTAAAAAAAAGAAGTTGAGAGGCTTTTTACTCATCAGAAATGTTATCCAGTGTTTCCACGGCATCTACACAGATGCCGGGCATCTTGCCCTTGCTGCGTATCCGTGTAGGTCCTCTATGTGTTGAATGACAGACGTTTTATTGGAACAACGTTCATCTTCCCTTAGCCTATATGTTTGCACTTCTCAAGGCTCCTACAGTGCCTGGAGCAGACCCGAGGAAGCAACCATCTCCCCTGACACCCAAGTGCATCTCCGGGAGAGATGCTCGGGGGAAGGATGCAGAGTGGTTACACGGCTGCTGCCCAAGATGTGTCATGCGACTCCCTCTTCTTTCCCTCCAAGGAAGGGAGCAAGGTGGTTTTACCCCCCTGGGGCGAGAAAACAAATCGGTGTCTGAATGTTTGCCACAATTCTCCACAACAAACAGAGCAGGGACTTCCTTGCTTTCTCACTTCTACTTGGCCACAGCCCATCACAATCCCTAGCTTCTCATGCTGGGAGAAAAGGGGTGGCAGGGACAGTCCGTTGAGAGTCAGTCCAGGCGCCAGGCTTCCTCCACGGGGCTGCCTTCTCCGGATAAAGGCCCCCAGCTGCCAAGCAACCTGAGGAGCGGGCTCTGTGGGCAGGGCTGCGAGCGGTGAGCACTGCCTGGCTCACCTCAGCAGCTACCCCACCAGGGCCTGCAGCCTCCGAGAACACCAACGTTCATTTTCTCTTAGCATCCGTTCGTGTCCCTGACCCGAACTCTTCTACCACTTCTACCCGCCCCCCCATCAGCCTCCCTCCCAGCACGAAGCTGTATTTTAGCCTAGACATGACCATTATTCATTTGGTGTATTTCCTTTCTACCAGCCTTATATGTTTTGATTATTTTCAATTATAAAAGTGACATCGGCCAGGCCTTTAGAAAATCCCAACAACAACAAAAAAGAACCTCCCCTCCCCCCAGTCCAAAACGGCTACAATTGAAATCCAACAAAAGTAGAGTCTGCCCGCCCTCAAAACCGCACAGCCGCGCTGAGCGGAGAATCCTCACGGGAATATGTGGCCACTAAGCTCGCCGAGAGATGCTTAGCAGGAGTCCCAGTGTGAAAGCAATGGGCCAGAAAAGCCATCCTTCCTCTGCTCTGACAGCCACCCTGATCAGGAGGGAAGGAAGGCCCTCCGTGGGAACTGTCCCAGGGGTCCTCAAACTACGACCCGCGGGCCACATGCGGCCCTCGGAGGACATTTATCCGGCCCGCCGGGTGCCGCTGCCTGTCCTGCTTAGCAGCCGACTCGTCCCGGGCCCGCAGTGCGCATAGGAATTTGTTCATAGTTTTTTTTTAAAACTATAGTCCGGCCCTCCAACTGTCTGAGGGACAGTGAACTGGCCCCCTGTTTAAAAAGTTTGAGTACTCCTGGGTCCCCGTCCAACCTTCTCCCCGCCCTCCCGGCAGCCGGGCTGCTGGCCACTCCTCGGCGAAAGGGTCAGGTCCCAACACTCAACAGGAATTTGTGTCTCCAACGGCAGACAGTGGGGACCATCCCAGAAAACAACTACAGGAACCATCATGGCTAGCAAGACCCGAGTCCCCGGGGGCTCTATGTCAGTGGCGTGCATACCTCCTTTCATAATCAATACACTCCTAGGAACGCTTCCCACTTTCTCCATTTTATAAAGGAAGACACAGGCTTGCAGAAGCTAAGGAACACGCCCAGGTCACACAGCCATGAGAGGCCAGGGTGGAGTGTGAAACGTGCCGGCCCAGCACTGGTCCGACAGCAGGACTTTTGGATGAATTGCCGCTGATGATAGATTTCCACTTATGAACAGTCCAGTAATTCACATTAACATTCAGCAGGGCTTCCTCTGAAAAGAAACTCGAAGATGCTAGGGCTCCCCACAAACGTCTACTATTTGTAAAAGTCGGATTTACGATTCTTCTCTCCCATTTTTACCAAAGATAGCCAAACATTTCCAAAATCCATCTAAACCACATCCCAGGGACCCCACCTAATCGAAGACCTCTCTTTGGTGTTTAGAAAGCGGGCTGCTGTTCCCTTGTGACCACAGCATATTCCTTCAGATGGAGGGGAAGCTGCTGTCCCCAACGGGCCTGAGCATTGCAGGGCACCAACCCAACCAGACAAAAGACCCATATAACACTCTACATAAAATACTCCCTTGTTAAAGAGAAAGCCAGATAGATGGACCTAGAACACAAGCAAAACCCTGGGAAATGAGAGATCCAAAGTAACCTGTAACCAAACCAGCCTAGACCGTGTGTATGGAACAGACTCCTCCTAAGCCCCCACCCATTATCTGGGCCTGGCAGAACCGGCCCGCTCCCCGCTCTTATCTCTCTTTGTGCCCTGCACAGTTTGCTACACCCACTGCATGTGGACATCCTTATCAGAAAATAGCCACTGAACAAGAGTCTGCCTTTGAACAGAAGCAGCTCTTCAGCCCGCCAAATGTTGGTAAGTCTGCGCAGGCCTATTGGTGCACAAATTACGAACACATACATAAAGATCACGCACACAGAGCGGGCGCTGACTGTGGGACAGGAGGAGTGAGTGCCTTTGGGAACAGCCAACCTATTTACAAGCCATGGTCTTGGCCCTTTGGCCAGCATACCTGCCACTCCCCTCTCCTCTCTGCCAACTGGAAAAGGAGGAGGACATAACTTCTGCTCTGTGAATGAAAATGCATCCATTCTACAGATATTTTCTGAGCGCTGTGCTCTCAAATTTAAGCTTTTACCAAACTTCAGATTCTAGAAATGAAGATGAAAAGGTTGTCCTGTAGTCCCTGCGTGACACTACTATTAGGTGACGGCAGGATTACCTGGTTTACAGACTTGCCAATATATAACTGTCCTTGACAGCATGAACTCACCATTTTTTAGGGATCAGCGCTTCCCCACGTGTGCAGCCAACATCGTGAAATGACATCTGCAAGAAGCTCATCTACTCTTTATCTTTGAGTCAAATGATTTTGACTCTTCTTAAAGTTTACCACTTTGGTTTTTAATGTGCCTGTGTTGTTTGTTAAGTATATTTTGTGGTCAGGCATTTCGGACCAATATTGATTTTTTAGAAATATACTCTGAATTTCATGCATAAAGTAGATCATGCAGCTGAGATAACATGGTAATGGCTTCATGGTGCTTAAAAGATTGAAACCACACTGTAAAGCACTGTTGCAGCCACAGCCTAAAGCGCCGAGGGAAACACTAGCTGCCACGCTCCTGTATCGCCTGCTGTGATCGGGATGAAAGCAGAGAACTGTTACTCCTGACTTGTGGTGAGTAACTTGATTATAATGCACCAGGATGGCTGGAATTCCCTTCTCCCCACACAGAGAAGCCGGATCTCAACAACAGAACAAAGCCTACATGGTAATTAAAACCCTGCCCTAGGATGGAGTGGGGAGTGGACCTCCTTCTCACTAAACCCTTGGAAGGGTTAGGAAACATTAGGGGTGGGAGAGAGAGGGAGTTGTAAAGCTCCTCAAAGCTGTATCACAAAAGCTATGTGTACAAGGGCTAGCGGGCCTCACCCTTTGCAGAGCAAGCTTGGCTCAAGGGGGTCTGTCAGACAATGCACAGCTGCAGAAAGTCTGTGCAGGGACAGAGGGGGTGGGGACCTTGCAAGGGCAGCTGAATGCACAGGTTGTATTTGTAGCTGGATGAAAGCACAAGGCAGATAATTGTGTGCACCTGTGTTGTGGCAGCTGATTAATTCAATTAATATTTATTGTCCACCTGCAGGGCGCATGGCTGAATACTGTGGGGAAAGAAAGGCAGTATCTCTTGCCTTCAAGGAACTCATGATCTCATTACAATAAGACAGCGACAGGGAGATGATATAACTGCGTATACTCAGGCACATATGAACCATATACAGGCACGGCTTGTTTAAATTTGGTCAAAACATATGTCAGAAATGGCCTTTATCTCACTGATCCTCCACATTCTTGGATGCTTACAGCAAGAAAGAAGTCAACTCAATAATCAGATTCCAATCTGCTCTAGGGTTTTGCTGATAAGGTAAAAAGGAGCATCAAGAGCTCTGGCCATGGCCTCAGAGCAGAGAAACTGTGTGTTTGGAGAGAGAAGCACTGGCCCAAAGCATGGATGTCAAAGTCCAGGGTGGTCTGCAGCCAGCCCACTAAGATATCGGGAACCAATCAACCACCCATAGCCCCTCCATCCTCATGTTTCTTAATCGCCCTAAAAGCCACTCGCCAATGTGTAGAATCACCTCAGGGTGTGATTTCCTAAATCTTTCACAAGATCTGCAGTCTCAGCCACAGCCAGTGTTTGGACAGGCATCCAGTCCTCAAGGCTCCAGAAAATTAAAATAGAATTTCACTAGGAAACAGTGATCCAACAGGCCTGCGAAGAGAGCCTGACTTGGCTGCTGGTCTTCTCTCCTAAAAAACATCAAAGCCCAAGATCCTGGCCACCTGAGAAGGTGTGTGTGTTCCACGCATATGGAGGAGATCATATCTGCAGACAGCCCTCTCCCAAGCACAGTACAGAGTCTCCCTAAGAGGACCCTACCGCGGGCATCGAGGGAAGACTCCCAACCTGGGTGGATGAGCACAGGCAAAAGCCCATTCAGATACCTTGCCAGGTTGGCTACAGCTCCATCAAGCCACACTGGCTTTGAGTCAGAACATTAATTCAGAAGTGGAAATCCGGGTCTGGGAGAAACCACCAAACCCTTAAGTCAAAACAGCAAGCAGGGCTCAAGAGAGTTTGTGATAGAGCATTTACTTCCCTGAGACAAGGAGCCAGCTGGGAGAAAATGCTGACCTGTTATATTCTCTTCTTTTTCTGGCCAGATTATAAATAAGCCACATGAAACTCATTACAGGCCATCCCACCCTCTGCTGTCACGTCAGCCAGCACAGACCAGCTCCTGAAACGGGAGCAAAGGGAGGCACATCTCCACTTCCTCCAGTCTCGACCAGATGATCACACCATCCTTTACCTTGGAAGTGCTTTCATTCCTCTCATCTGTGTCCTCTTATTTACACTGATCATGATATTTCAGGCCACCCTTAAATATCTTCTGATAACAGAGGTGTCCATGATCTTTTTTGATAATCTCTTCTGGTAACTCGTTACAGCACATTTATAAGTTTTATGTTTTGCCTTTATTCTTTCATTGCACTTAAATCTACGTAAAAAAACAAAACACAAAATACCACACACAGCTAAACAATGGTTTCTTCTATTTTGCCTTCAATACAAAGATAGAAATCTGATTATGGGCACACACTTAAAGAAGTCACACTCCCTCAAAGAAGTCACACTCCCTCTTGCTTTTTAATATCACAATCCAAATACCTTCAGCCTTTTATTGTGGACCCCATTTTAAAATCACATTAATTTTCTTTGCTCTGATTAACACCGGCTCCCAATTTCCCTCATTTCTCTAGGACGGTGATCTCAAAGAGACGCAGTCCTGTCTAAGGGGCTGGCCAGATGTTGAGAGAATGACCTCCTTGCTCCTCTCGTGCAGATGGCAACATTCTCAATATCGTTAGTACATCACTTAGTCACTTGCAGTTCATTGTTTAAATAGGTAGTTAAGACGATGGCACAATAAATCTACTCTGATACATCACTATTGTTAACAAGTCAATCATGCGTATTACAGTTATGAATTATAGCAACTGCAAGACACCTCAAAAAATTAGCCAGTCCATCTCACAGATTAGCCACTCGCCCACCAACATGCACAGAATCTAAATGCTTTACTTTATTTACTACTTTCCAACTTACGAGGCATCAAGGCAGCTTTTGGTTTAATTATAGCTTACAGGGCAATTCAACACTTTTGAAAATACATTTTGAAATTAGAAAAATAAATAAGGAAGGGCTAGTTGTAAAATAGCCTCATAATACTCATGACATGTCATCATGTTGGTGTTAATTTTAAAAAAATCAATTAACTTTTAATGAACACCTACTATGTACATGCACCATGCTGGCACTGTGAAGGATAAATCCCTACATTGCTTCCAATCTAGTTTAAAAGACATAATATGGATCATAAATCCTTATCTACAACAATTCTGAGGTTCAAAAATCTCTGAAAGCATAAAGATATTTGTAATTCATTTGGTGGTGAAGTCTGCCCTGAACTGAGGTTAAATTTATAGTCCTCCTTCGTGTAAATATAAGTTTTGCTGCAAAAATAATATTTGATTATAGGATGCTGCTCCAAACACTTTGTTTCTAAATCTAAAAAAATTATGAATTATAAACCCACATTTCCTACTGGCTTCAAAATAAATTGGCCATGAACTTGAAAACTGACACAAAAAAAGAAAACACAACTCAAAGTTACTCCATCCATTGAGTGAAGTATTAGATAAAGAGTGGATTACCCCATTACTCCCTGTTTTCAATATCTCTAAAAATCTACTCTGTAAGTGATAAATGTGTGTCACAGCAATATTTAAAGTAACTTAGTCTCTTGAAAAAAGATAGGGGCAATGGCAACAATAGATTTGAAAATTTTGGCCCCATTTTATTAAAACTTAGATATATGAACCAAACTCAATCCAGATAAAGCAGTATTTGTGCATCTTCTATTTAAGAGCAGAACTTTGCATTTTCACCTACAGAATGGAATCTTGCACAGGTCATTCTCCAGCTCCAATGTCAGGGATTCCCATCTTAGTCACTAAGATTAGGGCCAATCCTCGTTAAAGTCACCCTCTGAGTAAAGTAGGACATTTGCTGTCTTCGTTAACCGAAATTCACTGTTGTTACCATTGTAATCAGGAGGCCTGGAAGAGGGGCTATTAACCCATCTCAGGCCACAGGGCTTTTCCACTCAAAGACAAAGTTTAGCGTAACCGGGGGTCTTGGGAGCATTCCTGCTGCTCATGGCAGGGCCTGAAGCTACGGCTGGGTTATTACTCTAGACCAGGAGAAATCAAATGACAGCTCCCAGCCTGTTTTTATACAGCCCAAAAGCTAAGAGTAGATCCAACATTTTTAAAGGATTGTAGCCGAAACCGGTTTGGCTCAGTGGATAGAGCGTCGGCCTGTGGACTGAAGGGTCCCGGGTTCGATTCCGGTCAAGGGCATGTACCTTGGTTGCGGGCACATCCCCAGTGGGGGGTGTGCAGGAGGCAGCTGATCGATGTTTCTCTCTCATCGATGTTTCTAGCTCTCTATCCCTCTCCCTTCCTCTCTGTAAAATATCAATAAAATATATTAAAAAAAAAAAAAAAAAAAAAAGGATTGTAAAACAAACGAGAATATGTAACAGCAATCGTATGTGGCCCACAATGTCAAGAATATTTATGGACAATTTTTGCTATTTACAGAAAAAGGCTGTCTACCCCTACTTTCTCACTGGTGAAGGAGGATTTAATGTCTGAATGCCCATCAAACATCAGACACCACATTTGACCACACATGGTGGCAGGATAAGGGCCTGCCCAGCACATATCCTCACACACCTGTGGATGGCTCTTTGGGATCCCACCTTGGGACTTTCCAGCAGGATTTTAGAACGAATGAATTCAACCTTAGAATTATTTTTTAAAAAGCCCACTTTTTCTCACAGTACATTTCCCCCAACACACCAATGCAGACACATCAGCAAACATGATCAGGTTTCAGGTCTCTCCACAGGGCCCACTCACAAGCCACACTGCCTTCAGAGCCCAACAGCCTGAGCTAAAGCACTCAGGTCCCCTCCCCGATAAAGATCTCAATTGTTGGGAGACACCAAACAGGTGGACTAGCAGCCCTTCATATTGTCTTCTCATTCTTTAGGTTACCTGTCTGGGTGGACATGGAAGGAAACGAAGCTATTTTATGGGGACCCCAGCCTTCCTTCTTCTTGATGGCTGACTTCCTCAATGATGGCACAGTTCTTTCTGTTCTCGCTCCCCTTTTCCTTTCCTCTGGTCAAACTCTGTTCTGAGGGACTCGTGATGGCCAGAGTTTAATGTGTTCCTACCCTTGTTCAACAAGATGAGAGTCAGAGGACCTGATGATTAAATGTGGCCTTTGAGACATTGGAGATAGAAGACATATTAAACACAGGACTAAGCTGACCCCAATCTGTTCTTCTGTCTACCTGTCATATTCTTCATGAACCTGGCACACTTCCCTGGCAATAATCTACTTCCCCCAGAAATGTCAGAGAGACCCTGGACTGAATACAGCTCTTTCTCCCTTCCCCAGAGAGGTCCTACTCCCTACATCAGTTATGGCTCCGCTGGTCTTGCAGAATTTCTACGAGCTGGGCCAGGCCCAGAAAGCCACATGGGTGAGAGGAAGCCTCCTCAAATTACCCCCCAGCCCATCCTCCAGGATGCTGGGAGACTCAATCCCTGCTCCAGGCCAAGGCCTTGCCCTTCATTAGGGGGAAAACTGAGAAACTTGGTATTATTTCCTGGTGAACAAAATAATGGCACTACCTCAGCCAGAAACTTTCCTACAAATGAGCTCTCTGTGCATGGGAGAGGCTGGCAGAGGGCGGCTGATGCCCCTCTGATGGGCCTGGCTCCCTGACCACCCCTTTCAGGAAGTGGCGCCTGAATGAGATCATCCTTGGGGCCCTTGCCCTTACTTTACGGCAACTCGCCAGAGAGCAGGCGTCTCTCACAACTCTGTGGTCAAATGACAGCAGGGATGCCTGGAACCAGTTAGCTCCATGGAAAAGAAGAGCAGCCCTGATGCTTCAGTAGCCAGCCAAGGGCTTCCCAACCAGCAGACGCTTGGAGGAGTGATGAGTAAAACAAAAAGCAGCAACAGCTTCGGGGGAAGAAAGAGTGAGAAAAAGAAGGGGGTGGGGAAAGAGAGAGAGAGAGCAAGTGCCTAGAAGAAGAAAAGTCTGGATAGTTCAACAGGGGTCACCCATATAGAGACCCTGGCCCAATAAGGGTCATCCACATAGAGACCCTGGAAACATGTATTAAACACTCTGCCTTAAGAAATATGAAAATAACACTCTGAAAAGTTATTCTTTTTTAAAAAAATATATTTTTATTGATATTTTACAGAGAGGAAAGGAGAGGGATAGAGAGCTAGAAACATCGATGAGAGAGAAACATCGACCAGCTGCCTCCCGCACACCTCCCACTGGGGATGTGCCCGCAACCAAGGTACATGCCCTTGACCGGAATCGAACCCGGGACCCTTCAGTCCGCAGGCCGACTCTCTATCCACTGAGCCAAACCGGTTTCGGCTGAAAAGTTATTCTTTATAGTTTGGGGCAGTGGTCGGCAAACTCATTAGTTAACAGAGCGGCAAACCGCGGCTCGAGAGCCGCAGTTTGCCGACCACTGGTTTGGGGAGACAAAGAGATGGGTTGTATTAGATAAAATATTTCTATTTGACATCTGTGGAGAGTGGCTACAGCGTTTGGACAGGTTCAAGCCTCAGACTAATGAGAGGGCACGGTCCTCTCGTGGCAAAGCCACGTGCGAGTCCCAGCTTGGAGGGCAAAGCCCTCCCAGCACAATTACAGCCAAGGGCTATAGTTGTAAGCTTGACCTTATGGTCCAAACCTGTGGCCCCAGGTGGCTAAGTGATATAGGCTGCGGGAGGTGCAGCAAGTGCTGCCAAAACAAAGCTTGATAGAGTTCAGGTGCATGTAATTGAGTAGATTCGAAACCTATGAGAACACTGTAAACATCTTGACCACGCCCTTACTTTGCCTCATGGAATCTGACTATAAAATCAAGACTCGGCTTACAGGCTGTGGCACTGTCTCTCCATCCAAGAGCAGTGTCCCACCTAGCCCCAGCTTTATTCTCTTGTCTGTCTTCTTTAATCCTTCACCACCACCCCTCAGGTTCACCCTGGCCATGCTGAACGCAGCACAGACATCCCTTGTATTCTAACACTATGTAATTGGCTGAAGAGAAACGTGAGCTCTTCTTAATAAGTGGCCTCCAAATGTGGATTTTCCACACAATTTTTCCTGCAGCCACTGGAACCACAAAACCCACACCACACACACACCACACACACAACACACACACTCCTCCCCCGTCTCCCCAAGAGCGAGAAACCAGAGGACTGTGGTGAGTGTCTGAGAGCCACAGGAAAGGGAGGGATGGCTCTCTCACCACCACTCTGGCCTTGATGGCCTTGGAGGGGACTGTGTGGCCCCACTCTTCCTGCCTCCTTTCAGCAACGCGGCCATGCAGGAGTGGAACAGGACCCTGGTAGGGCACCTGTGCAGTGACGCAGAGGCTGGGGTGCTGGGCAGAGCTGCGGAAGCACTGGCTGGAGCCCAGGCTCTGGCCTGAGAGTGAGGCCTGGCAGATGGCAAGGACACACACAGCCCAGCTGGCCTCGGAGCCTCCGTGCCTGGTTTAGGGGAGGGAAGAAAAGGGAAGCAATGTGCTAAGGCGGGGGTCTGGAGCTCCTATGGGCATAAGGAGGCAAATATAGTAAATCCCAGAAAACTGTCTCCCAGGAATCCTGCTCCAGGATGTTGTCTTAGAAGGAGGCTCATCTCCTGAGAGAGGGGCTTCCTGATGTTCACCTTACAGGGTCCTGCCAAGAGCCCTTCCTGAACCTCCTCACCGGGACCACCCAGGCCTGTCACCTAAGAGGAAGGATCCGGTGGGAAGGAGGAACGCACAGCCAAGTCCTTGCCCTCAGCATCAGACTATCCACCTTTCTCAGCCCAGCTGACCTGCCTCTGAGCCACCTGCTAAGCGAGCTCAGCATGACGCCCCTCAAGAGGTTTCGCCAAGTTCAGTGCGGGAGCAAGAGCTGCTGGGTTTTGAAAAGAGAATTCAGTTGTGGTAATGACTTTGAGGGACTCTAGGCAAGTCATTTCTCTTCCTCACAAAGCCTTCTGTCACTTGAAAAGGAGGAGACCCTACTAGCCAACCTGCCTCCAAGAGGATTAGCAGGAGCAAATGTTGCCAAGAGAATGTCTTGGGTTTTCTAATCCTTTCATCTTGGGCAATGAAAGTTTTCCAGGGTTTAGTTCAAAACATCACAAAAGAAAGGGGCTCTGCCTAAAGGGCAGGTGTCCTCAAGAATTCATTCCCTGGTGGGTATCAGAGGAGGGACAACCGCCCGAAGTGTGGGAGAGCCACTGCTGGGAGGCCGCAAGATCGCTGGCACCAGAGATAAAGAGCAAGCTGTAGTGGTTGCTGATATGCTTTGGGACCTTGGACAAGTTCACCACCTCTGTGTGCAAGGAGCAAAGTTCTTGGTTTTCCTTTGGAAAAATTTGAGTTCGTGTTATAATTTCCTAATCATTTGTCCATATGGTCCAGTGCATCACCAGGAGGAATTAGCACCAGAAATAAGTCACTCCAAGATGCAGAGTATGAAACCCCAAAGGCAGCATGCCCTCTGCAAGCAACCAGAGTACACAGATTGGGTGGTGGGGTACAAGAAAACCATCACCACCATAATCTGGGACAAACCCTCAAACCAACTGGGAAAGTCTTTGCTTAGAAACCCTTTGGTGCACATTTGTGTCAATAATCAAACCACAAAGAGCATCCCTCAACTCAGTTGCTGGACCTCAGAGAGCAAAAGAAACCAGATTCAGAGAACCATCTGGGACAAGTGGGAACAGCTATTCTTTGGAAAACACAAATTATTTCTAGCACAGGGGACTTCACAGAGACATCTAAATTCTTGTCCTAAATTTTTGTTTTATTAATTATTTTATTTACCGCTGCCAGGAACAGGAGAACCATTAGTTGGCAAAAATATTTATGTTCAAAATTTTACGTTAATACAGGATCCATTTCTAAGAGAACCTTGAATGCATTGATTCTTTGACCCCTTATAAGACCTAATGAGACTGGCTAAAAATGAACAAATTTGCTAAAGAAAAACCAAGCAATAATGACAGGAAGTAGCTATCATTTTTGGTCACCTACCATGTGCCAGTCATCTGACACATTTTTATCCAGTCCATAGCATAATCCTATCTGCAAGGTAGGTATCATTATTCCCCATTTTACTGAAGAAGAACAACGAAGATCGAAAAGATTAAGTTACCTGCTGAGGTCACACAGGTAGTAATTGTTGGCCTATGAATTCGGAGCCAGGTCAGACCGTAGCCAAAGCATGTTTCTCTCTGTCACAGCACAGGGCAGGAGTTTCCACTGGAAATGAAGTGGCCTCGCAAGGAATGGAAATTTACTACCACAGGACAGTGAACAGAGGGTGAGGATTGGACCAGGTGAAGTCGGGCAAAGGAGCAGCTGTGTCAGGCTTGATGTGAATTTAGGTCCTTTCAAGGGTAGGGTAAGTGACTGGGGGAAGCAATAGTTCTCATCTATTTGCAGATGAGACTACAGCAGAAGCCTGCAGATACTAAGGAGGGCACCATCTAGAGAAACTGGAAACTTGAGCAGGGGATAAAATGAGATCAAAGTCAGGAGCAGTGGGAGGCCCTTCTGGGGGAGGGGAAGGCCGATGGGAGCCTGGACAGGCAGGGGTGACGAGAAGAGAGGGGAATTAGAGAAGAGAGGGGAATTAGAGCGGAAGCTGCAACCGGACACCAAGTTAGCAAGAGGAAGGAAGGAGTGGGGAGAGAGGAAGCAAGGGAAGGTGAAAAGCAAAACAAAATGGCAATATAATTCAGTCTGAGTATACTTCATAATAAAAGGTCAGTGCCAGGGCCTCTTTGGGAGAAAGGACAGGGGGCCCCTCTGGGCGGCAGGAGAGGTATCTCCCTATTCTTTCTGTTAGGAGAGAATGGGAAGAGTCAGTGGAGACCAGACTTCCGCTCCCCCACCGAACATGACTTCATTTTACTAGCCCCCTGAGCTTGAACAGACTACCGCCCCTGGTAGTTTAATGATAACTCCATATTCTTGGTTAGAGAAAAAGAAAACAAAAACACACAAAAATAAAAATGACCTAATTTAGCCTCACTTAAAAATTAGTTAAGTAAAGTATGGTTTCTTCCAAACAATGGAAGAATTTTGAATGAAGACAATCTATAGGTAGGTATGTGTGGAAAGATGACCTTGTGTATTGATAAATAGAACAATGTAAACTGTTAAATCACATTCATAATATAAATATTATGTAAAAATAAATAGTAACCATATATTTTATTAGTACAATATGTGTTTTTAATAATTTAGAAGAAGCCCAGCTGGCATAGCTCAGTGGTTGAGCATTGACCTATGAACAAGGAGGTCACAGTTTGATTACCAGTCAGGACACATACCCAGGTTGTGGGCTTAATCACTGGTTGATGATTCTCTCTCATCACTGATGTTTCTATGTCTCTCTCCCTCTCCCTCCCTCTCTGAAATATATATATATATATATATATATATATATACACACACACATACATATATATATGTATATATATATATATTCTTACCTAATAAAAGAGAAACATGCAAATTAACCATCACTCCGCTACACCCACAGCCAATCAGAGTGAGTATGCAAATTAACCCAACAAAGATGGAGGTTAATTTGCATATGCAGGGCGCAGGGGCCTGAAGCCTGCTATGAAGGGAAGGGGGGCGGTGGAGGGAGCTACCGGAGTGGTGCTCCAGACAGAAGCGAGGACTTGCCGGTTCAGCCCGGGAGCGGGGAGGTGCCGGCTCCCGGGTGGCCGGAGAGTGAGGACTTGCCGGCTCCCGGGCGAGCCAGGAGCGGGGACTTGCGGGCTCCTGGGCGGCCCTGGGCGGCTGGGAGTGAAGCCAGGGGAAGGAAGGCCTATTCTTGCACGAATATCATGCAATGGGCCTCTAGTGTGTGTGTGTGTGTATAAAATTTGGAAAAATGCATTGTATTATAGTGAATGAATAGCTAGGGTAGTGATTTTCAAATGGTGTGCCACAAGAATTTTTAAAACATGGAGTATCTGACTATTTAGTGAGGGGCACTGATCTTTTATTCCTTAAATTGTCAAATTTAAAAAATGATAACAGTTGCCCTGGCCAGTGTGGCTCAGTTGGTTGGGCATCCTCCCGTGCACCAAAAGCTTGCTGGTTTGATTCCCCGTAGGGGGCATGCAGGAGGCAGAGAATCGATGTTTTACTCTCATATCAATGTTTCGCTCTCTCTCCCTCTCCCTTCCTCTCTCTCTAAAAATCAATAAAAAAAACTTAAAAAACAAACAAACAACGGCCAACATGTTAACTGTCCAGTGCAAATGAGTCAAAATTACACCTATTTTTTTTTTTGTCAGTTCGACAAAAAGTATATCCTCTTTGGTGTGCTGCAGAACTTATAGTAATTAGTTTATGTGTGCCATGATATGAAAAGGTTTGAAAATCACTGATCTTGGGGATCAAAAGGTGGATATGAGAACTTTAATTTTCTGTGGTCTTTATTTCAGCAATATTTTATGTTAGTAAAGCTTTGTATTACATTTGTAAATAAAAAGGAAAAGAAAAAGAATTAAGTGTCCCTAAAAAGACTGTGAGTAAAAAGTTGTCTCGTACCTCATCTCAATGACAAAAGGTAATATTGTTAAAAACATAAGCCATATACATCCCACTGAACAAAATATTTCATACTCCTAGAGTCAAGAGAATTGTAGCAAATGTGGCCGGATCCTTGGGCTTCTGTCCTTCCCTAAAATAGAGTTGGGGATGGCAGGAGCTAGACTTCCTAGCAAAGGACCCGCTTGTTCATTGGGCATGAAGGAAATCCCCCAGTGACATGAACCAAGCAAAGAAAGTGCATTCACACCCAGAGAGCTTTCAGGAAACAAGATCCTGTCTTATCACCATCAACAAGGAGACTCATCTTTCACCAACTCATTGAATGAGCCCCTTTGTTTCCCCTAAAGGATCATCATATATTCTTTCCCTGCTGCTACAGAAAGTCCAGGCGCCCCAGAATCCAGCACTGAGAGGCAGAGGAGGAGTCCCAAGACAAACTTACGCACATTTTCAAGAGGAACAGGCACTGAGATGGCAGGGCACTGAGAAAGGGGAGGGGCAGGCAGGTAGGTGCAAGAGTGTGAGCACAAGAAGGTTTACTTTATAACGAGGCTTCCCAACTTACTTGTGTGTGCCACATACATCACATGTCCCACAACAGATCATTAAAAAGGTAAAGAGGAAGGATGGAGCCTGTCTCAGGATGCTGTGAGACAGGAGCGGTGAGTCCATCAGTGTGTTGACAAATACACACTGACCATCATTCTCTGTGCCGGGTGCTACTCAAATAGTCAACATAATAAAGTCCCTTTCCTTCAGAATGCAGAATCACTTCAAGCCTCGGAGACATGTGGGATGCCACTGTGGGATACCCATCACGGTGCCTGTATGCAGTAGAGGATTGACAACTGTTCACAGACTTACACGGTTCATCTATGTCAGGGCACAGGTGTGATGGTGTTGACTGGCTACCCCAGTACCAGTCACTTTCCAGCCTCCCAGAGACTTCCCCCAGCCACGATCCTTTCTCATCCCTTCTTACCGTCTTGTCCCAACTTCCTTTCCAAGAGTTCCCCACCCCCTCAGCCCATAACTCATTCTCCACCACACAAAACTTGCCTTGACCTGTCTCAAACCATCCTTTTCCCATCTAGATCTCAGAAAAACAGCCTGCATTCACTGCCTTCTCCTCACCACAGAGCCACTAATTCCTGATCAATGAGTTTCGACCCTCCACTAAAACTGCTTTCTTGGGGGTCACTTGAGCCCCTTACAAAGCAAATGACCTCCTCCCTGCTGTTCCTCTCTTCCCTCTCCAGCATTAGATACTATTAAGCACCCTTTTCTCGAAGCTGATTTCCATAGCCTTGGATTCCTGGTTCTTCATCCACAGTATGATGTTACATGGCAATCTCATTTTCTAGGTCCTCTTCCTCCACCCATCCCTTACGTGTAGGCATTTCTCAAAGTGAAAGTCTGTTCTCTTCCCTCATGGGATCCTCTCCCCTTTCTGTGCCACCTGAGGACCGTCAATGATGCCCCAGATTTGCTACAGCAGCTCCACGGAAACTTCCTACTGAACATGGTCAATACTGAGCTCTTTCTTTACACCTCCTCCCCGCTCTCAAAACTGCTCCTTCTTTTAAGACTTAAATCTCAGTGAGTTAGCAACACCAACCTCCCAGATACTTGAGCTATAAATCCCTAAGTCATATTCAACAGTTCTATCCCCATCCCCTCTATGCCACTGGGCACAGTGCACCTACAAGTGAATTTTAAGGACCTGCACAAATATTTAAAGATGCGAACAAAATTTATTGGCACAAAAGTATAAAATTAAGACTGTAGAATCAAATCCTATATAATAAAAGACTAATATGCAAATTGTCCCCTCGACCTGGAGTTTGACCAGGAGTTTGACCAGAGGGTGGGGCCAGCCCGCCAACTGCCCTCAGCCCCTCCCCCTGGCCAGCTGGACCCCACCCATGCACGAATTCATGCACTGGGCCTCTAGTTTTAAAATAATTCCAAGTTCTGGTCGGTGTGGCTAAGTGGTTAAAGCATCAGCCCACACACTGAAGGGTCTCCCGTTTGATTCCTGGTCAAGGGCACATACCTGGGTTGCAGCAGAGGAAGAGTGCGAGAGGCAACCAATCTATGTGTCTCTCTCACATTGATGTTTCCCTCTCTCTATCTCTCTATCTCTATCTCTTCCTGCCTCAACCCCCCTCCTATGCCACCCTTCCACTCTCTGTGAAAAGCAATGGAAAAAAATATCTTTGGGTGAGGAATAACAATACACACACACACACACACACACACACACACACACACACACATATATATATATATATATATATATATATATATATATCCAAAATCCCTTCAAATACCTTTGACAGTGAAAACATTATATTTAATTTAGGATACTGGTAAATTTTAATACATTTGGTCCTTTATGTAATAGGGCCCTCACAGGCCAACTACCTCACACAGAAAGTCCAGATAATTTGACTTCTCAGAATCTATTAGATTCACCTCCTCCCTTCCATTCACACTGCCTGGTTTAAACCCCCTTCAGCCCTTCATCATATTCCTGCAGGATGTCCTAAAACACAGCTGATAGCATATCACTCTCCTGTTCAAAAATGTTGATAATGCCCATAGGGCCTGCAATTAAACTACAACCTTTTTATGTAGATTGCCAACTACTTCTTGGGCCCCTACATCAATACATGCTCCTGCTCTTCCTCTGCTGAGCCACACCAGACTCATCATGTCCCACATGGCCCCATGTGCCCATGGAATGCCTTTCCCCTAATCAGCCAGTGGAACTTGTACCTGTCTCAAGGGTCAGTTTAAAAGGCCATTCCCCAGGGAAAGCTACCTTCCCAGGATGCCCAGCCCAAATCAGTCTTAGCTTCCTAGAGACCGTGGAGCAGTTTCCACAAATGCACTTACCTTGACTGCCTTGTGCTACACTCAGGCTCACGTGTGGCTGTCCCCATTACAAAACCACAAAGCCTTTCAAGACCGGTATCTTAGTCAATCACCTGTGCGTTTCCCACACAGCCAGCACAGAACAGACAATAATGTGTCCTGGCCTGGTCTGTGTGGCTCAGTGGTTGAGCATTGACCTATGAATGCTCCAAGTTTGATTCCCAGTCTGGGCACATGCCTGGGTTGCAGGCTGGATCCCCAGTGTGGGGCATGCAGGATGCAACTGATCAATGATTCTCTCTCATCATTGATGTTTCTCTCTCTCTCTCTCTCCCTCTCCCCTCCTCTCTGAAGTCAATAAAAACATATTTAAAACAAAACAAAACACCACCACCAAAAGAAAGAAAAAAAAAGACTGCAGCCTGAAGGGCAGCCACCTCCTGTCCCTCCTCCCCTCATCATTCTGTCTCTGCTCCACTGCTACATCGTCCTCCATGCCATTGCTGTGTGTACAGTGGACCCCTTAGCCAGGCCTAAACCAAGAAAACTTGAAAGCTCTGAAAAAATGCCTTGCTTCAGACCCACCATAACTATTCTTCCTATGTCCTAGATTTCAGGTGGCGAGAAAGAGCATAGGCTTCAGGGTCAAGCAGGTCTGGGTTCAAACCTGGAGTCTGGCATTTCATGGACTGACTTCTAGCAAAGTTGGCTTGACAAGCCTCAACCTCCTCATCAGTGAAATGGGAATTGTATCTAACTCAATGGACTGCTGTGCGAGGTAAATGAGTTTAGGCACTTAAAGTCCCAAGCATGGCATCTGGCATATGACAGGGCCGTAAGGAGCAGCAGGAAACTGAAGGAGAGGCTCAGATTTCTCAAACCATGTGACCTTGTCAGAAGTCATTCCCCTCCCTAGATGCTTGTATAAAGCAGGAATTCTTACACTGGCATTGTGATTTCAGGACTCAAACTCCATGGTGCTGCTTACTAGTCTATGTCCCATGCAGCTGTTAAGAATGAAAGAGGTCGCCGAAACTGGTTTGGCTCAGTGGATAGAGCGTCGGCCTGCGGACTGAAGGGTCCCGGGTTCGATTCTGGTCAGGGGCATGTACCTTGGTTGAGGGCACATCCCTAGTGGGGGGTGTGCAGGAGGCAGCTGATCGATGTTTCTCTCTCATCGATGTTTCTAACTCTCTATCCCTCTCCCTTCCTCTCTGTAAAAAATCAATAAAATATATTAAGAAAAAAAAAAAAAAGAATGAAAGAGGTCAAGCTCTACGTCCTGATATAGAAAGACATCCAAAGTGTTTCATCATTAAGTGAAAAGGGCAAGTTGTACAGTGTCAGAAATAAATAGCCACAACATACATGCACATACATATGTATGTTTTATACACACACACACACACACACACACACACACACATACTTACATACCTATATCTATATGTATATGTTTACAAGTACTCAGAAAATCTCTAGAGGGATACATGGGAATTGTTAATGGTGGTTACCTCCGATAATGGATCTAGGAGTATCATTACATTCTTCTGTATGGCTTGAATTATTTTTGCCATGGGTATGTGTTCATGTTATAATTTTTAAAACCTGTTTTTAAAAGTTGTAGGAGAAGGAAGAGGAGGGGGAGAGATAGGAAGGGAAGGACAAGGTCATAGATCCAGAGGTCTGGGTTCCACTTAGAGTCCTCCAACTAACTCTGTAACCTCAGGCAAATCACCTCCCCCTGTGGATCTCTCTTACTGTAAATTAGGGGCATTGAACCAGACACTCTTCCAAGATTTCTAGGTTATTAGATGATGTCTGCAAGGTGCTCTGAGTACATTTTATCCATAGAACATCTCTCTCTCTCTCTATCTCTGAGATGTTTT
Organism: Plecotus auritus; assembly: GCF_963455305.1. Classification (NCBI taxonomy): domain Eukaryota; kingdom Metazoa; phylum Chordata; class Mammalia; order Chiroptera; family Vespertilionidae; genus Plecotus; species Plecotus auritus. Next base: position 33,991,249 of record NC_137770.1, on the reverse strand, counting down.
GATGCTTTAAGCATCATATTTTTAAAAAGGAAAATATATACGCTATTTTATTTTGACCTTCACATTTCAAGGAGAAAGTAATCCCACCATTTTACTGACAGAGAAACCAAGCAGGGACTGTAATGACCACTTGCTCACCAAATACACGCTGCTCACCAGACTGCCGTTTGCTAAGAATTATGACGCCAGGAGTTTTATAGCTCCCAGTTCATTCTGTGCCTCTTCTGCAGAGGAGGTACAAGGCTTATGCAAAACAAGCAGAAGGCACTCATTGCTGGAAACAGGGTGAGATGTAAAGTGACTTCCTCTGGACCAGAGCATAAACAAAGCTCACTCCCAGTGCACTGAGGAAGTGAGCACTGAACCCTTGGGATCGACTCCGAATTCCTCTCCCCACCTGGACTGAAAGCTTCACCTTGAAGATGCATTTCACTGCAGTCGTTTTCTGAGCCTTTTCTGGGTCAGAAGCAGGGAGAGGAGCTAAACCGAGGCTGCCGATGGAGTTGCTACACTGAGGGCACGGTACCAAGTTACCCGCTCCACTACACACTCACCCAGCTCACCCAGTGACTGGCCAGTAGGGTATTTTTCCAGTCTCCTGGGCAAAGTGGCTTCACACAGCTTTGAGTGCAGACAACCTCATTTGTCCTCATGGGTGTGAGTCTCCTCCTTGCAGAGGGTACTGACTTCCTACCCCAGAACAGTTTGCTTTGGTTCTACCATAGCATCTCATGCTCTATGCCTGTAAACACCTCCAATCTTCTGCTAACTTCCCACACTGAGGGACCCTCCTGCTTCAGACTTTAAGTTGAATGTCTGGACATTAAGATTTCCCGACAGTGGCAGAAGCATGTATAGGATGCACATACCCACCTTGTAGAGAGAGGCAGAGCCTGACCACTGAACCTAAGAACAGCCTAGCTTTTAAATAACAAAATCCCAGCCCTGGGCAGTTTGGCTCAGTGGCTAGCACATCGGCCTGTGGACTGAAGGGTCCCGGGTTCAATTCCGGTCAGGGGCACATGCCCTGGTTGTGGGCTCAATCCCCAGTAGGGGGCATTCAGGAGGCAGCCGGTCAATGATTCTCTCTTGTCATTTATGTTTATATTTCTCTCTCCCTCTCCCTTCCTGTCTGAAACCAATAAAAAGATATTTAAAAAAAGAAAAAGAAAACCCCAGATCAGAGCACAGCTAAATACTGCAAAGTAAACGAACCCTGGAAATAAAAGGGACTGTGCATTCAGAAAGTGTGCAGCCAGACCACGAGCCAGAGCTCAGGCCGCTGTACCCTCTGCTATGGTGCCTAGGAATCCTTGATGCGGCAAAACCATCACTGGCATCTGTTGCGTTTTAGACCTTCCAGAAGCTGCTCCTAGATCCCACTCTCACCGCTAGCTCTGTATCAAGTTTGCTGTCTGTTGTCTGCTTACCACTGGCCTTGTTATGCCTCTGAGGACTCACTGGGGCCTTCAGTTGTCTTGGCTGAGTCCCTTTGCACAAGGCCTAACACTGTCCTCTGCCCTTCTTTATCCCGAGCACATCTTTCCAAGACCTCCTGAGTGCCTTCCGTTCATAGTTCATCGCAGACCCCTCCACATATTTACAAAGGCCTAGCAGCTCCACTCAGCGCCTTCAGAGCTAAATACCAGCTCCTATCAATCACCACGCACAGAACACAGCAGAAGGAGAGAACAGTTAGGTTGCAGTGGGAGTGTATCCCTGACAGAGAGTTTTGTTGAAAGAAACAAAACACACCCAAAGGCCTGAGCAAGCAATATTCTGGCGAGTCCAGCCACTGGTGAAACTTTTTGTCCGGTAAGGCAAAAATGAGGGCAGGACAAACCAACTAATAAGCGCTGTAATAGTTCCCAAGGTACTTTCCACTTCGACATGCCGTAAGCACAGACTAAAAAGGCTCAAAAAGAAAGAAAGAAGAAGAAAAAACCTCTTTAGAGGAATTTTTGGTGTCCCTTCTTAATGCTTTACCATTATAAAGCAGATCTATGGTCTGAAACAAGCACGCAAAGAGCCTTTCACAGCTGCATTCTGAGGGTCAGCCTCAGTCACTGAAAAATGAGGTGGGAGGGACTGTATTCTGGGTGAATAACTGAATGTTTCTAGCAATAGACATATTCTGATGAAGTAGTTCAAAATCAGCTGTTACTTTTCCCTTCGATAAATGGAAAGCAATTGGGGAACATCGAGGTGGGGAGAGAACATCCACTCAGGTGGAAAGCATTCCTTTTCACTCCTTGTCTGCGCCTGTCAACAGTGAGAGCCTTCCTTTAACCCTTCTCCATAATCTCCTATAGGTCAAACCTGGGGGGATTATTTTCAGCACTGAATATGCTGGAAACTTTCCCTATCGCCCAATTCAACTGGCATTTCCTGAGCACCGCACGTTAGCCAAATACTGAGTTAGACACCAATGACCTTTCTTCAAGGAACTCATAATCTAGAGTCAGACCTGAACACGACCAACAAGGGGACAATGTGCAAGTGACAGCTTAAGAACTCAGAGGAGAGAGTGGGCACCTCCCTGGGACAGAGAAGAGGGAAAGCACCAAGGGGTTCTGTTTGAGCAGGGCCTTCGGGATACACGTATAAAAGTACATGGCCGAGGAAAGAGAGCAAGTTATTCCAGGCCTAGAAAAAAGTACAGGCAACATCATGCAGGCATGGAAATGTACCCAAACAAGCCTCCAATAGTCACAGAGTAAGGGGGCGGGGGATGAAACTGGGGGAGGGAGGTTGAAACCGATTGTGAAGGTCACTGTCTGCCTGTTTAAACTTTATTTTGGGGAAATGGGGAACCATTAAGGGTTTTAAAGCAGTTGAATGACTCAGTCAGGCTCACGTTTCCAAAAATACTTCTGAGGTCAAGGTGTGTGATACGTTAGGAAGGTAGAGAGAGACTGAAGGCCAATTATTCAAATATAAGAAGAGGAAAAGTGGACATTGAAAGGAAGGAACTAATTTGAAAAGTTTAGAGAGAAAAAAATGAACGGGAGTTGACAGCCAACTGGGTGTGGAAGTGTGAAAAGAAGGAAAACCAAAAAGGTTGCTGAGGTTCTTGCTTGGAAGGATGGGGACAATCTGAACCAAGCTTGAAAACAGGCAGACGAGCAGGTTTAGGGGTGAAGGAGGGAGCCAAGAGGTCCTTACTATTGCTACATGGTGAGTTTGAGACCTCTTGCTACAACCAAATGAAGGCAGCTGACAGACAGCCATAAAGCAGATCTGGAACTGAGGGGGAGATTGGAGCTGAACATAAGGATTTTGATGCATTGGCAACCCCAACAAATGAAGAAAAAAAACAAACAAAAGGAAGCATTGGTGTCCTAGCCAGTGTGGCTCAGTGTATAGAGCGTCGGAACGCTGACTGAAGGGTCTCGGGTTCCATTCCATTCAAGGACTTGATTGGTTGCAGGCTCAATCCCCAGCCCTGGTCGGGGTATGTGCAGGAGGTAAGTAATCGATGTGTCTCTCTCACATTGATGTTTCTCTCTTTCTGTCTCTCCTGCTCCCTTCTACTCTTTCTATAAATCAATGGAAAAAATATCCTCCGGTGAGGATTAACAAAAAAGACACACACAAAAAAGAAGCAATGGTAAGAAAGCTGGGAGAGAAAAAGGAGCGCGCAGGTCTGAGAAGCCAAAGGAGGGCATAGTTTCAAAGTAAGAGAATGGTTAACAAAGTCAAATATTTCAGAGAAAATAGGAGTTGGGTCTGGAGGGTGGCCATCGCATTTGATAATACCAGCCCCTTCTTAAGCAGTATGTACAGCAGCATGGAGAGCTGCCTTAGGACAGTGAGTATACTGTGCAGTGCTAATTAGCACCTTCATCCTCAGATGTCAAAGAACTATGTCGGAAGTCAAGTTCAGAACATTAATTATTTATTAAAAACTAATGAAGGGATTTGAGTCTATTAGGTTAAATCATTGCAAAGAAAAAGCTACATAAACAAGTATACAACTAATTGCCCTTATAATTTCAGATCATTAAAGATGCAAGATCAAAGGAAAAAAAAACCTCTTAGAATTAAGAGCCATAATTGTTGACCTCCACCCAAATATGGTGGGTGCGGTGATTCTAAGCAAGCACTCTAGAATAAATACACCAGGGTTCAAGTCTAGCTTTGATCTTCTAGCTGTGTAATCTTGAGTAAATAAACTTCTCTAAGCCCTGATTTTTTTATCTGTCAAATTAGCATAATAATAGAAATAGCAAATACATATAAAAGCTCTTAACATAGTGCCTAACCCACAATAAATGTTGACTTATTATAGTAACAACTTATTATAATAATGTTCATGTCCAAGATAAGATATATAAACTAAATTACATATAATCTCTTTATTTTTTTAGTCAATAACTACTCTTGAGCCACTCTCTTTTATGTACCAACCATGGCTGAGATGCTGGGCATGAGAGAGAGAAACAGAGACAGAGAGACAGAGACCCAGTTCCCTATCACAAGAAGCATGGTCTAATGATGTAGAAGGCAAGTTGACAATTAGAAAACAACAGGATCTATGCTGAACAAAGAAATGAGAAGGGTGCCCTACCCGGGTGGCTCAGTTTATTGGAGCATCGTCCCATACACCAAAAGGTTGCAGGTTTGATTCCCGGTCAGGGCACATATCTAGGTTGAGGGTTTGATTCCCAGTTGGGGCATGTACAGGAGGCAGGCAACCAATAGATGTTTCTCTCTCTCCACCTTCCTCTCGAAAATCAATGAAAACATATCCTTGGGCAAGAATTTTAAAAAACCAAAAACTTCCCTTAAAAAAAAAATGAGAAAGATGCTGCAAAAATACATAGGAGGAAGCATTCACTGCTCCCTCAGTCCTGGCGAGGGAGAGGGGCTGTCAGGCAAGGCTACAAACATGAGGCAACACTTATATTAAGGTACCATCACACATACACACACAACCCCTCTGAAAAAGTGTCAGAGAAAGAGGAAAATCTTTGCCCAAGGGCAAACAGCAAGGAAAAAGAAGCTGGAAGCAGCCCAGGTTCTTGTCATTCAGCTCAAGGAGATAGTTTGGCTGAAATATATCATCACATAATATTTACACCTTTCCCCACCTGAGTGTGGGCTACATCTCTACAAAGCAAATTAAACATCTCCTGCCTGTCCTCTAAAAGTCTAAAATTTCAAAATAGGCAAACTAACATAAGAACTTTGATGACAAACTATCCCCAGATGATAGTGTTCTCAAGAATTCTGAAGTTCAGTTTTGTCCCCAAGGTGAGGATGTTAATAGATTTTGCCCTTGTTTTTGGAGATGTCAAACACCAGGGAGGAATATTAAAACTGTATGGATTGGGTTCTCAAAAAATTAAAAATAGAATCACCATATGATCCAGCAATATACTGGAGTATATACCCCAAAGAAGTGAAAGCAGGGTATTAAAGAGATATTGGTACACCCATCTTCATAGCAGCATTATTTATAATAGCCAAGGTGTGGAAGCAACCCAAGTGTCTGCCAATGGGTGAATGGATAAACAAAATGTAAAAAATACATAAAATGGAATATTATTCAGCCTTAAAAAGGAAGGAAATGTTGACACCTGCTACAACATGAATGAACCTTGAGAATATTATGCTAAGTTAAATAAGCCAGTGACAAAAGACACTGATTCCACATATATGAGGACCCAGTAATCAAATTCATAGAGACAGAAAGTAAAGTGGTGATTGCCAGGTGCTGGGGGGTGGGGAGAGTTAGTGTCTAATGGGTACAGAATTTGAGTTTTGGAAGAGGTTCCAGAGATGGATGGTGATTATGGCTATACAACAATGTGCATGAATTTATGCCACTGAACACGTAATATGGCAAATTTTTGTTATATATTTATCATAACTTAAAACAATAATTTTTTTAAACTGCATGGTTACCATGCCCATTAAATAACTGTTCTTGGTCATTTAGGGGCAAATGAAATACCTTGTTTCTGACATTAAGTGCAATGCCATATGAAGAGTGGATGTGAGCATGAGACCAGGCACATTAGAAAGTTCTTAATCCAAAAGAGCAGCATCCAGGTACCATTCTCTGGAAATGGACACCTACATAACCCACTAAGAAGGTGGCTTTCTTGGTAGCCATCATCTGACAATTTTTAATGAAGATAATCCCCACATACCAGCACCACCCCATTAGGGGACGACTGTCAAAGTACACATTCCAAAAATTACTAATTGAACTTCTATTTGTAAAAGCATTAGGCAGAGCTTTATGTAAGACTCACAACTAATATTCATAAATCAGCTTGTGCCTTTGAGAGCCATCTAGTTGAGCAAATAATAGATGAACACAAGAAAAGTTAAATAATCATAAAAGAAGTCTATGATAATGTTCAATTAAGTAGTACATGTAATTAGCCCTTTAACACATTTGGAGAAGGGAGAGATTACTGGGGCTGGAGTGTTCCAGGAAGACTGATAGAAACCACTCCAATTCTGAAAGAAATGTTCAGGACTTAGTAAGTGGAAGCAGACAAACCTGGTTCAAGTAGAGGGTTTATGATGGAAAGGGGGAAGAGACAGGGTAGAAAAAGAGATAGGAGCCAGATTATGATTGGTCTTAAAAGTCAACTTTATGAGTTTGGATTTCCATCTCTACCCAGAGGGAAACCACCAGAGGTTGAGAAGGGATGTTATATGATATACACAGTGTTCCAGTACAGGATGGCTTTGGCAAGGAAAACCCTTCACGGATAAAAAGCTGGACCCCAGGCCACCTAAGTTTATACCTGAGGGCTACTAAGTCTCAAAAATGAAAACAAACATGTGTGTTGGCTAGGTTAAAACTATGACTTTGAAATGTGTCAGGCCATATGCTGACATCTGCATTGAATTTTTCTTGAAGGACATGCAGGAAATTGTTGACATTGGTAACTTCTTAGGAGTAGGGTGGAGGTGGGGGAAGGAAGACTTACTTTTCATTATATATCCTTGTACGTGGATACACTTAACCATGTGCATGAATTCATTTTATAATTTAAAAAGGTTTTAAAAATATGACAACTGAAAGTGTTAAATAATGTTTGGGCTCTAACCATCAAATTCAAAACATTTCTAATTGTAAGTGAAATATAGTTCAACCTTATTTGTAATATATCTTAATCTCTGTCACATAGTGAGATGTTGTGAGAATGACCTAAAAGTAAGAGTACATAGAACGAACTGCACATCTAAGACTTTACTTCAAAACAAACAGATGTTCTGAGTCACCCACAATGAAATGCCTCCTTTCGGGTGTATTTAAATGAAAAGTCTGCCTGAGTCTATTCCAAATCGACCCCTCAATGAAAAAGAAGTCAAGAAATAATATCTCACAGTACCTTTGACAAGATATATTCCTGGCTCAGTCAAATGGCTTTTTTGTTCTTCCAGTTGCTCAGACCAAAACCAATTGGGTCATCTTTGACTTATCCTTTTTCTCGCATTCTCTATATCCTTATCCCATCAACTCTACCTTAAAAAATCTATCCAGAAGCCAGCTGCATCTCACCACCCCACCACCACCAGCCTGGTCCATCGTCTCTAACCTGGACCACTAAAGTAGCTCCCATCCCACTCCCTGCTTCCACTCTTGTCCCCTACGGTCAATCTTCCACAGGACAGTCAGAAAGATAATCATAAAATACAAATCTGAACAAGTCACTCCCCTGACCACGACTTCCAGTGGCTTCCTATTGCATGGCTAAAACCCAAAGTCCTTGCAAGGCTGCATGATCCGGACCCCCTTTCCTCTCCAACATCACCTCCTGCACTCCCCCTTTCTCCCCTCACTTGAGTGACACTGGCTTCCTGACCACTCCTGGGACAGAGCAGTGACCCAATCTCAGGTCCTTCGAACTCAACCTGAATCTCTTCTTCAAACATCCCTCTCCCTCATGCCCCTTGCTTCATGCGGGTCTCTGCTCGTGTGAAAACTCATTAGAGAGGCTCTTCCTATCAATCCTACTACCTCAAATAGTAAAACTACCTCTCCTTCACTGCTTTATTTTTTCTTTATATCACCTGAAATTATGTTACATACGCATGTGTTTGTTGTTTAGTACCTGTCTCCCCAACTAGAACATGAGCTCCATGATGTCAGACTCGCCTTTTTGTCATGTACACTGGGCCTATAGGCTATGTCTGGCAAATAAATGAGAGTTTAATCAATAGTTGTTGAAGACTGAAGTAAGTACAAATCAAGGTAATCAAGATCACCAGACAAAGAGATTTTTGAAGCCCATAATGAGACATGAGCATAATAATGCCCAGTAAATTTGGGATAAGGTCATGAAAAGCTGAAACATCATTGACAGGCATATACACCCATCATTTATCTATGGCCCTCTGGGAATCCATGTGCATGCTTGCCATTATTCACTGCTTTGAGACATCATCTGTGTACATTCTGGAGGGCCATTCTTGAAGTTTTGAGGCTGAAGAGTAAATACTGTAACACGTTTCTCCTCCCTCTTTCCAGAACCAATGAACTCAGACTGAAAGTTCTGCTGAAGAAAGCAAGCAAGCACTGTCCCAACCAGACGGTCTAGAATATTCAGTTACTCTATTGAGGAGATCTGGACAAAGCCCCAGCACTGGAATTAGGAAACTGGGTCAAAGTCAGGTTCTGCCCTCATCTACCAGAGGGACCTTGGGAAAATCATTATACATTCTCAATCCTGTTTCCTTGACTATAAAGTAGGAATGATGAGATCTTTCCTGCTTTTTCATGTGGGCATTATAAAGTAAAATAAGATATGCATATACAAAGGCATCTGAAAACTGAGTGGACATCACCTTGTACTAGCCGATTTCTAGTCCTTCACTGCCACTGGTGAAGTTTGTTTAAACAAGGATCTGACAAGGTCTTGCCTCTGCTCAGCCTTCATTGATTTAAACTTAAACCTTCAATGTTCTTCACACACTGAACCCAAATGATCTTTCTAGTCACATCTGCAGCCCCTTCCTAGGCTACACCCTTCATAGACACTGGGCCTACTTCTCACTTCTTAATCTAATCATGCTCTAGTGCATGTCTGTTCGGGGCTAAATGCCTAAGACCTCATCCCCAGCCATTCTCCCTTCCTCCATTAGAAAACCCTAGAACTGGAAAGGCCCGAGAGAGTCTTTTGAGAAATATTCAAAAATAGCCAACATTGGGCACCTACTGTGTACAGTACGCTGTTATGTGCTGAGGACACAGAAAGGGATCAGATGGAGACCTGCTGGTCTGGTGACTTATAACTGAGAGTCAGTATTATGAAAGGTCTCTTCTTACTCTTTCACCCTGAGAAAATATGATGGAAGGTAAAATTAACTGACCACTTCTAGGGTGCTTCTGGTCACAGGTAGGAACTAAGCAGAAGGACAGAATGAGGCTAGGGACCGCTTTCCAGTCCTCATAAGTTATGTCTTTCAAATATCCTTTGTTTTATTTGAAGTACTATGAATTCTCAAATGAGACACACCCATATTTAAGTCTGGTACAAATGGAAATTATTTTCAACATATTTCCTTTCAGGATTATCCAAGTTTCTGCTCCTTTTTATGATGGTGGAAACTTCTAAACTGACTATAATTCAAAGCAATTATTGTTCCTTAGCTGTCAAGGTGCCCTGTTATTCTTTTCATAAATATCCTGGAAGATCTGAGCCAAGTTCAATGGAAAGTCTACTTTTTCTAGCCCTGTGCCTTTTCACTTGCTAAATTTATAGCATTCAAATGAAAAGAAGAAAGGAAGCCCCACTTTCGCCCCCACTGCTAACACGATATATGTCTGGGTTCTAATTGCCCTTGTAATTATACCCCTGGCCAGGTCTGCACAGGTATGGTATGGAAATTAAACATTATGGCAAAGCCTGAAAAGGCCTCAGGAGGTAGGAAGAATACAGCTTCATAATATTTCCTGCCACCGGAAGAAAAGAAAAATCAAAGGTGGTCTGGAAATGTCATAAGCTAGCCAGACAATCCACTGAGGAAGCATTTTCTGTCTACGGCTGCCTCTAACACTATGAGCTGTAAAGCTGGGATCCCCTGGTGGTTTGATATTCAGCTAAGGCTGGCTGAAAATGGGAGAATTGGTTCTTTTGGATGTGAATTAAGAAATAAGCACAGCTACAAAAGGAAACATGCTATGACATTTTCTAAATATTTACCAAGGGGAGTTGACAATTCAATGAGTGGAGCCAGATCTGACAGTGAATTCTCCTGACTGCCTCCTACACCTTCCCTCCATCACCATTTCCATCTCCAAAACCATGTGACCGTTGCCTTTTGGGGTTGTCAGAGCAAAGCATTTGCTACATTTATAGCATTCAAACGAAAAGACTAAAGGAAGCCCCACTTTTGCAGGGCTTCCTTTCTTCTTTTCATTTGATAAACCCAGCCAATGTTACCCAGTGATTTCTGGCACACAGACCACTGCCTTCACTCTTCTTTCCCAGATTTCTGATCTAGGAGTAACCAGAGAGCTGTCCGTAAGAAACGGAGTCAATGCAAAATACTATTTTTTAAGACAAAATACTCCTTTTTTACAGCAATATGTAGGTAGTAATATCCATATGGTTTTGGAAGCCACATCCATGAACTTCCCTGCCAGTTCTCATTATAAAATCAAATTTCTCATCAACCCACACAGCACAGTCTTTTTCACTCTTGATCTTCCCAAGTCAATTTATAAATATTAATCTGCAGGTCTGAGATTATAAAAAAGATTATGGATAATGAAGAGATATACTTTTTATCACCTTAAACCTCTCACTGCTCGTATTTCCCACCTTCTCAGATATTGGATAGAGGGTAAAATTTTGTGCTTGATTTTGATTTAATTGACTGAGTTTAGATTAAACAGGTATTTGATAGTCCCAATAATTCCCTAAAATCCTTTCTTTCCCCCACAGCCCCAGAAATTCTACATAATTATTGGTCTTGAGATTTGTACCATCTCAAGATAGTAATGTGCATACGTCTTGTGCAAAAATACAGACCTCTGTGAACCTAACAGGTAATGGGGAGATTGTGGGAAACTTAGAATTTAATGCCCACCTATCTCCAACACGGTCCTTATTTTTATTTTTTAAAATATATTTTTATTGATTTCAGAGAGGAAGAAAGAGGGGGAGAGAGAGAGAGAGAAACATCAATGATGAGAGAGAATCACTGGTCTGCTGACTCCTGCATGCCCCTACTGGGGATCAAACCCACAATCCAGCCGTGTGCCCTTCACCTGAATCTAACCCGGACCCTTCAATCCGCAGACCGATGCTCCATCCACTGAGCCAAACCAGCTAGGGCTCCAACAGTTTTTAAATATTTTACTAAGATGAAAATACTGAATTTTACAATATATTCTCTCACAATCTCCCCCAAAGGAAAAATAACAACACTTTCAGTGGGTTGATAAGGCAGAACTTCAGGAAATAAACTCAATTTTGGCCTTGAGAGAGAGAGAGAGAAAAGAAATGGGAAGAATGAAAAGTATAGAAGGCACGTACCATAATTGCACATAAATAACCAGGTAAACCTCTCACCTTTAAGCAAGTGACTACACGAGTAGAAGGCTGGACTCAGTGACCTCCAAGGTCCCTTCCCACCCCAATAGCATTTGCCTCATGAATTTTTTATAGTCATCCTCTGTCCTATCACGCTGTCCTCATGCATCATCAAGCCCTCCTGGCCACTTCCAGGACTGAATGGAAAATCTGTTTTCAAAAAAATCCATGCTTTGACTACTGCCAAAATTACAGTTCTGTCCTTGAAACAATGACCTGAATGTAACGGGCAAGGTTAAACACCTCTGAGCAAATAAGTGTCCAATACCATCTTCAGGTAATATTCTAAAAAGCTTCTAGTATAAGTGGAATTATTAGCCGAGTTCTTGAGAGTGAATGCTCGTGAAGCTAACAACCAATCCTACCACCAAATCTCTCCAACTTGTACTTCTGTATCCTCTGCAGAATGTCTAACTTTAAAAAGAGGGTGGAACCAAACAGCTGAGTTTGAATCCTGGCCCCACCTCTCCTCAGCTGTGTGATGTGAAGGAAATTATTTAATCTCCTTCAACCTGTTTCCTCACTTGTAAAATGCTGATACTATGAACTATCTTGCAGAGTTACTGTGACAATGAAATGGGATAACAGAAAGAAAACTCTGAGCATTCATTTATTCATTCTCTCACTCAACAAAGGCTAACCCAGTGTCCAGGAACCAGGCTAGGCACGGGTACATAAAAGAAGAGAGCGGGGAGGGGGGCTCTTATTCTTTTTATTGACCAAAACCAGTCTGCTTCCAGAAATGTGGCAGAACCATCAGATGTTGACTTTAGTTCAAAACTTTCATTCACACCTGGTTTGCCTAAAATAGTCCTTTTTTAGTTTGTCAGATCTGATCCCAGGTGGGCGTCTGCCTCCTACCATATCTTCACCCCAAGGCCAATCACCTAGCAGGTGTTGTGCTGGAGGACACCATCAGAACACTTGGAAGAAGCAACAACCAGAGCAAAAGGCGGTATCTCAGTGTATCTCAGCTCTCCGCTGGGCAAGCCACTCAGGAAAACTTGATATGCCTGTGCCACAAAGCCGGCCCTGGATGCCTGGGAGTTTTCAGGTGCTTTCAGTTCCACCAGCAGACTCCCAGTCTTCCGAGAACTGGGGATTAAGAGAACTGGCTCCTCCCCAATCATTGTGGCTGAGCCCCTGATAAAGCTAAGAGCAACAGCTAAGAGGTCTAAAGGCTACCTTTTCATGATGTAGGGGCTACATCTTTCAGCTGTGCTTTACTCGAGTTTGATCAAGTTCTGTATACACGACCCACCTCGGCGGAGTCACCTGGTTTCAGGGCTGGTGGGCTCTTCTTCCATGTGAACCTGATATTCCTTTCCCTAACTGGCCCACAGCCTCAGGGCAAGTACACGCCTAGCCATGTTGAGTGCTGGGTGTTCAGTACACTTAAGTTTTTGCACTTACAGAAAAAGAGTTTAAGATATTCTGGAACTCAGGGCTCCTGGCAAAAGAGTCAAAGTCTGACCTGGAATAGGAAATGACCTGCCCCAGGGCATGGGGGTGGGAGGTGGTCAAAGAGGGAATTCTTGAGTAAAAGTCGGAGCCATCTGTGAAGCTAAGGGTAGGTGAGGGGATAATTGAGAGGTGCCTACAATTTTGATTTGCAGACTCCTCTCATTCAGGAGCCACCTGCATCACTTTCCTCAGAAACTGAAGTATAGATCATGCCTATCTCAAGGCTGTGGATTTTGCATGGCTGCCTCTTACCAGGAGATGACAGCCTAGCCTCTTGTCACAGGAGTTTTCGGTACAAAATACTGTCACCAGATTACACCCTTACACACACACACACACACACACACACACATCTGATGCATCTAACAAACAAACAAAACCAGTGGCTTCTCTTTCATGTCCCTTCAGCGAGTTAAGCTGCTTCTTATTAACTCCTGGCGCTGCTAACCGCTCACTGAAAACAGTGGTTTGGATATTAATAGGCTGTAAATCAAGGCCCTACCTGACGCTTGTTGTCACGGAAACGGTACTCGAGCCCACGGCTACTTCCCTACCCTTGGAAGTCTGGGCGAGTTGGTGGGAGTCAGGGAGTGTTTTAAAACTCCTGTTAATTCCCCCACTTTCTGCTATTTCTCAGGGCCAAGTTGTTGGAGAAAGAGGGACTGAGGAGGTGGCGAGAGTACACTGGACCACAGCAGCTTGCAGGAGCCAAACTGTGGGAAGAAGGGTAACCTGGCCACTCTCTCCGCGCCGTTCCCCGCGCCTGGGAGCCGCCCCCCTCCGCCGCCCAGCCCTGTCCTCCCTGCCTGGGCGCTGGGCTGCCCGGGGAGCGCTTAGCCAAGTTCCCCAGAAGAGAATCCGAGCAGCCCCGGGGCTGAGAAATCCGGCTGCGGAGGCAGAGAGGGCAGCGGGAAGGTCGGACAGGCTAGAGACAGAACTCTCTTTGCCCCCAAGCCGGAGTCCTGGGGGAGGCAGCCCAGGACCAGAACACGCACCCCCCTCACCACCCTCCCAATGCCCCCGGGCGACGCTCCAGGATCTGCTTCTCCAAAGCCAGCGTCCAGCTCGCCAAGCGCCTGCCGAAGCCCAAGCAGATTCCCGCGCCCCGGGAGTTCGCTGCCGCAGCCGTCAGGGCCTCTCGGGCCCCGTGCCGCCCCCAAGCCCCGCACCCAGGGCTGGGCCCCCGCCCGGTCTCCAGAGCCCGAGCGTCAAGCGCCCCCTGGGCCCAGCGACTCTGCGATCGCGCCGCGCGCCCCAGCCTCGCGTATCCGTATCCGCACCCGCACCCGCACCCGCACCCAACCCCCTCGAGCTGCCGGGCCCTCCCGGGACTCACCTGCGTCGGGGCTGTAGCTGCGGCCAGACCGAGCCCGGGGGCGGCAGCGGCGGCGGCGGCGCAGGGGGAGGAGGGCAGCGCGGGGCTCCTGGCACAGCGGCCGCCGGGCGCCTGGTGCTGCCGAGCCGTGGACCCGCCCAGAGATATAAATAACATTATCTGAGGAGGGACATTCCTGCCGGGGGACATCGCTGCTGCCGGGACCAGATAGTCCCGCGGCGGGGGAGGCGAGGCGGGGCCGCAGCCTCCCGCAGCGCCAGGCCCAGCCCCCAGTTTCCCACCCACTCCCGCACCTGCCAATCAGCCGCCGCGCCCCAGGGCACCTGCCCTGCCTCTGCCAGGCTCCTGGGGCGGGCCTCTGCCTCCCGGCGGGTTGCCCGGGCCCGAGACGCCAGTCGTCCGAGCCGCCGCAGCGCCCCTTAGTCGCTCACCTCCCCAAACCGCGCGCTACCCGAGCCCCCTGCGGCGGGGAAAAGGGTTTGACTCTGCAGCTCCGGCCTAATTCGTGCGCCGGGAGCCCAGAGTGGCTAGCCCGGCCACGAAGATGAGCTCTCCAGCCTTTCCCGCCCTGCGTCCCCACGGTATACAGTCAGGTGTTATTTGCCAAAAGATACGCTTAGGCCATAGGGTGGGCTTAGGCCCGAGGGTGGGCGAGGCGGGCGCCCGGGCAGTGCGCCCCCGTTGCGGCGGGTTTGGGAGGAACAGGTCGTTCTGGGGGCTGGCATGTTTGCTCGTTCCGGGGCGGGCTTCTTCCCCCGGTGGTGGGAGCAGACGCTGGGAGGACAGGGGTGGGCGCTGAGCCGGAGGCCCCCACTCCCAGCCTGTTCCTGTCTGCCAACCTAGTGAGGTCGGGGCGGACCCGGCAAAGCTGGCGGGGCGCAGCCCGCAGTCCCATGGCGCTAGTACATTGCAGGGACTGGAATCAACAGGCAAGCTGCCACACAGACCCCACCCGCACCTCCTGGCCGGCCCCCAGTCTCCAGGCGAGACTCCAGGTCTTCCTCACTGTACGACTGGGTGGTGTGGGATGCAGCAGGCCAAGGAAACACTAGAACCAATGGTGTCAGAGGAAAGACAAGGCACATCCGAGTCACCTC
The DNA here is from genome assembly GCF_963455305.1 of Plecotus auritus. Lineage (NCBI taxonomy): Eukaryota > Metazoa > Chordata > Mammalia > Chiroptera > Vespertilionidae > Plecotus > Plecotus auritus. Next base: position 33,975,785 of record NC_137770.1, on the reverse strand, counting down.
TGGAGAAACTCACAGAAGAACATGGGCAGCTCGTAAGGCAGTCCATTTTCGTGACTTTCTTGCGATGCTAAGTCATTGATCAATAAGGGTTGGCGGTCCTCCTTCTCCACCCCGTGCTCCTGGGAGGCTTCTCACGAGTCCTCAGCCCAGGTATCATGAAGATGGCAGTGGAGGTTTAAAGGGCATTGATTCAAAAAAGAGTTTTAACTCTGACTGATCCTGCCTGGTATTCTTGACAACAGAACAGTCTTACTCCTGAGTTGTTTGCTAGGGAGTATAATTTCTGCTGTTTTCCAGGATTCACCAGGAAAAGGGTGTTTAATTGCCAGATGTGCATGCTTAGATTATATGTTGAGCATTAGCAAAGATATTTCACTTCTTGCTGCCGCCACACTTCTTGGGAGTGGGCATTTAGACACCGAGATGTGCTAAGTGGAGTAAACGCCACAGTTACTACAAAGCCACAGAACTCTGCACCACACTCCCTGTTGTCTTGACCTTTATTAAGCTCGATTTCCCAAGAGACACTAGTAAAGTAGGGAAGGTAAAAGAGTGTCTGTGGTCATCCATTAGATTAGCAGTGATTCCCCCATTTCTGATAACATTGAAGAACACATTTGTTTATTACTGAGTTAGAAACAGAAAGGTCTTTTTCATTTAAAAAACAAACTAAGAACCAAATTCTGTTAAGGAAAACTCAAGAAAAACAGGTCAACTTCAAAAGCTCAGATGATCGTATATCTCAAGTGGAAATCCTTGATCTACTTTTGAAATTTTTCTTTCAAAGGAGAGAAATGATGTTTATGTGTTTAGAAGCCTTGTGTGAAATAACATTCAATAAATGCATGATTCCCTAGGCTTGCAACTACATAATCATATACCCCATGAGACAGATCATTCCTTGGCTATAGATTTGTGGCACTGAACTGAAAAGATTTCTTCATAGCCTTAAAATTTATAATTTTTAACTATGAGAAAAAATAATATGATGAAAGTAACAATTCAGTGGACAGATTACTCCAGGATTTTACAAAGCAGCTCAGCTGCTTTCGTTATCTCCACTTCAGCTGAAAGCTAAATAATTCAATACAACCTCATTTACTACAGAGCCTGTTACCCTGACAGCATCCCCAAATGCTTTACAGCTAATAGAGTTACAGTGAAATGATAAATCAGAACGGAGAGAGTTTAGATGCACATGCATACATTGTTTTATTGTGCTTTGCTTCACAGATGTTGTGTGTTTTACAAACTGAAGGCAAGACCCTCCACCAGCAAAAAGATTACAACTCTCTTTATTTTGAAACTTGCTTTTTATGGTGGTCTGGAACTGAACCCACAATATCTCTGAGAGGAAAAGGGCATTGTCAAATGGGGGCGGAGGGGAAGTTAGATCCCAGGAAGTGGGAATTAGAAATTGGGGAGAGTCAACTAGAAAGGAAGGAAAAGTTGATATAAGGGTTGATGATTGAGGTCATTGTTGTGGGCAACAGGGATTGATTCTGCAGAAACTTCCTGAGAAGAGTATAGAATACCTTCTGGAGTGTGGGAGATTGTCAAAGGGCTGCCTGCTCTGACCACCACCCCAGATTGCTAACAGGCAATTTGCAGCTTTGGAAGAGTTCTGAGCCAGAGGAAGGTGTGTTCTGAAAATAGATGCTGTCAGCCAGGAAGTCCACCCAGCTCCAGCTAAAATCAATAGGTGAAGCCAAGAAGATGTAAGTCAAGTCACTAGAGGAATCTGACACAAGAAGGAACGTTCACTTTTTACCTATTTCTATATTCTCTGAATTTTCCACATTGAGCTTCTATTATTTGATCATAGAGATAATAAGGAAACTAATAGACAGAGATTGGATCAAGGTGGTGGATCGAACACATGCTTTTACCTTCTCTTCTCAGTTGGTTGTGCGTCATCCCGTGCACCCAAAAGGTTGCCTGTTGCGAGTTGCCTGGGGTTGGAGCTTGATCCCCAGTAGGGGGCGAGCAGGAGGCAGCCGATGGATGGATAGTCCCCCTTCACATTCATGTTTCTCTCTCTCTTCCTCTCTCTTTAAAAAGCTCAGAATTAAGAAAAAGGGTGATCAATTTTCCAAGAATTTTCAGGAAATCCTGAAAAAATAGAAGAGAGAGGCAGGATCTGATCCAAAGAGAAACAAAATCAGGGAAACCAGAACAGGTTCAGAAGGAATAGTTTTAGGCAAGTTCCAAGAAAGAGTCCAATGATCAAGAGGAGAAAAGGACCCTAGAATGATTCACTGAAGCCTCCTCTCCCCTGCTGGCATTAAGTATCAGAGCTTTGCCTCTGGGAATGAGAAGTCAGTGGGGATCCTGGGCCAGAAGGGCAGAGCCCATGTGTCTACTAACCCCTGAAAATGAGAGGGAACCCTCACTCTTTCTGCAAAGCATGTCATGCCCGTCCTTTACAGCCCCTGAAGAGAGGCTACAATAAACAGAATGGGCAGGCAAAAGCATTCCCAAATAAAAGTTGAGTGAACATTAAAATCAGCAAGGATTTTGTGGGGGGAGGGGAACCAGTACCATGAAGAAGAAACACCAAACTCAACAGAAGTAATATCAGAGGAAACTAAGTTAATAAAGGAAACAGAAGATAAAATCAAAATGAATTTAAATATTATTCAGCAAGACTTGAAAGGACATTCAATCTACAACAAATAATCAGTGAGAAGTCATATAAATTAAAAAGCAATTTTCTAAAATTGAAAATTCATTAGCTGATAAGCAGAACAGACCAAGTTGAAGAGCAGATTAGTGAAAGCAGATATTCTCCACAAACAGAGAGCAAAAGACCAGGAGATGGAAAGTTCATGAGAATTTTTTCATGATTGAAAGCCATGGAGGCAAGACCCTCAAGGTCCAATATCTATCTTTTAAAAGTTACAAAGGGAAAGGAGGGAGAGTAGAAGGGGATAATAAGGAGAAATTAAGATTACTCAGTTGAAGAAAAATGTAAGTTTTCAGATTATAAAATCCTACTGAGTTTAGAGCAGGATGAAGATTTTAAAATACAGTTTACAGTTTTATATAAAGCTTAAGGTTTATTTATAAAATCTAAGGACTTGAATAAAATTAAATCATAAACCCAAACTATAATAAATTAGATTAACTTTTTGTGACTTGAATTAATCCTAAAAAGCTATTTTTACTGAATCACAGAACCAAATTTATTTGTTTGAAATAAATTTAAAAACAACTTTCACTTTAGAAATGAACATGTATATCAGAAAGCTCCTTAAAACAGAAATGCAAAACAAAATGAACCTGAACTTATCTGATTTTTGACTCATTCAATCCCCTGCTAACTACAATGGAGAAATCAAGAACTTAAGGTAATGTGCAGAAAAATAGTGCCTAGAGCTTGAAACACATTAGTTCCCCCTTCTTTACCCTTTCAAGCATCAAGAGATGCTTTTCATGAAACTAAGCTGAAATTTCTGGAAATATTTAAGGAACCACGCCCTCCATACAAAGACAAAGAAGCAGCAGGACCAGTCACATGATCTCACTCATATGTGGAACCTTATGAACAAAATAAACTGATGAACAAAATAGATCCAGACACACAGAAGCATGGAACCTCAGAGGGAAGGCAGGGGAGGGTGGATGGGTGGGAAGAGATTAACCAATGAAGTTGTATGCATATATGCATAACCCATGGACACAGACAATAGGGTGGTGAAGGCCTGGGGTGGGGGGTGGGGACGGGCTAGAAGAGGTCAGTGGGGGAAAAAGAGGGACATATGTAATACTTTCAATAGTAAAAATGAAGAAGAGGGAGAAGGAGAAGGAGAACCAATCATAATAGCCCACCATTTACAATATAGAGAAGCGAAGGACAAAGGATCAAACCTTCCCTTCAGATGCCACAAACAGAATGGTCACTGGAATGAACTGAAAGCCTGCACAAGTGTGAAAATACCAAACTGACACCCTCTGAAGGAGCAGGTGACACCAATTTCAAACTTTCCTCCATCAGTAATGGAAAGAGGCAGAACGAGGCTTACACCTGTCCTCCACTACTCCATGGAGCACTGGCCAGGTTTTGAAATGGATGAGCATCTTTCCTTAGGTAGCTCTTCCTGAGCTCTTCCTCCCTTTGCAGGCCTAGATTTTCTGTTACCTAAGGGATGTGAGCTTGTGCAGATTAGCAGCAGGCTGGTGGGTGTGCTGATGAACTGTGCCTGAAGGTGCTGATCTTCTGCAGTTGCCTTGTTCAGGCTGTTTTAATTCGTGAGGGCCATCATGACAAATACCAGAGACCGGGTGGTTTACACAGTGGAAACTTATTTTCACACACTTCTGGAGGCTAGAAGTCTGAGATCAAGGTGTCGGCAGGATTATTTCGTCTGAGGCCTCTCTCCTTGACTTGTAGATGGCTGTCTTCTCCCTGTGTGTCTTTCCTCTGTGTGTCTGTGTCCTAATTTCCTCTCTTCTTGTAAAGACACCAGTCCTAGTGGGTTAGGCCCATCCACGTGACCTCATTTTACTTTAATGACCTCTTTAAAGGCCCTATAGATTGTCACTTTCTGAAGTAGGGGTGGAGGGCTTGGATTTCAACATGTGAATTTGTTTGGGGTGGGGGTGGGTGTAAAATTCAGCCCATACATAGGCCTCATCTTTTCTCATGTGCATTGCTTCTGTTAGCCTCCTGACTGTTCTCCCATTCTCCCGTTGCACGCTCCTGCCATTCCTTTTCCACACAGTAGCCAAAGTACAGTTAATTAAAAGGAAATTTGATCATGGCACTCTCTGTCTTAAGTCAGCCAGAGCCTCCCCATTGCTTTCACAATATAGATTTAAGTTTCCCAGGACTTAGCACAGTACCTAACACAGAAGATGTACTTTAATAAAGGCAGAAAGGCCTGATAAGTGAATGAGTGAATAAATGAACAAACAAATAATGAAAGCTGCCGAAACCGGTTTGGCTCAGTGGATAGAGCGTTAGCCTGTGGATTGAAGGGTCCTAGGTTCGATTCCGGTCAGGGGCATGTACCTTGGTTGCAGGCGCATCCCCAGTAGGGGATGTGCAAGAGGCGGCTGATCGATGTTTCTCTCTCATCGATGTTTCTAACTCTCTATCCCTCTCCCTTCCTCTCTGTAAAAAAATCAATAAAATACATTTTTTTAAAAAACAACAAAAAACAAAAAAACAAATGAAAGCTAAAAAAGGGTTGCAATCTTGGAGATCAACAAAGAAGGTCCGGCCGATGTGGCTCAGTTGGTTGAGCATCATCCCATGAATGAGGAGGTCACAGTTCAATTCCCAGTCAGGGAACATGCCCGGGGTTGTGGGCTAGGTCACCGATAGGAAGCCTGCAGGATAGAGAAGCCAAGGATGTTTCTCTCTCATCAATGTTTCTATCTCTCTCTGCCTCTTCCTTCCTCTCTCTGAAATCAATAAAAACTTATTTAAAACAACAATAACAAAGAAGTAGGTAATCCAAGGTCATTTCTATTTGGATTAAAAATACATATTTGTGATTTTTTCCATGAAATTCACTTTCCTGTTTTTGTTTGAGTAAGGTTATTTAAATGAATTCACATTCCCTCAGACATATTTGTGCCTGAATTTCACCAACTCCTTAGCCACCATGGCACATTCATACCTAACTTATTGTCTGTGGGTAAGAAATGGAGTAATTAGATTTTATATTCACACCTACCACCAAGTTCACCTATGGGAGCAGCAGCCTAGTGCTTTCCAGTGTCTCATTTATAATGAGGTATAGCAAATACAATAGTGATGGCTCAGCTATGTGGACGTTTGTCTCTGTCTGCTTCACCCGCCCAGTGCCATTTCAGACCTCGTCCTTGGGCAGTGCCCCTGCTGCAATCCCCATACTCCAAAGTCTTGACACGCAGGATTAAGAACATAGAAAGTGAAAAAAAAGCATTATAAGCGGCAAGCTGATGCTGTTGGACATTAACACTCTATCTTGAGTATTCCACGAAGTGGAGAATCTATCCCATATAATAAAAGGCTAATATGCAAATTGACCAAACTGTGGAGCAACCAAACAACTGGTCGCTATGATGTGCCCTGACCACCAGGGGGCGTGTGCAGAACATGGCGGGCGTTGGCTGCGGTGGGATGGTGGAGCAGGTGAGCAGGGGTGCCAGGCCAAGGGCTGGGCACCAGTCACTGTCATCGGGGCGAGCCTCTGGTGGTTACTGAAAATTCTTTGCTCCCACATGCCGCGGTACTGCCTAGCGCTCACACCTGCTGCTGGCGCCGGCCCTGCTCGCACCCACTGCTGGCGCCAGAGCCACCGCTCGCACCCTCTGCTGGCACCCGGCACCGGTCCCAATCGCTCGGCACCATCAGTGGGTGCAAGTGGCAGCTGCCAGGCTCGATTGCCCCTCAGGGCTTCTCCACCCCCTCCTGCTCCTGAAGGGCGATCAGGGCAGCAGCCACCACTCGCACCCGCTGCTGGTGCTGGCCCCAATCACTCTGTGCTGGCAGTGGGTGGGAGCGGGGCCAGCACCTTCAGCATGTGGGAGCGGTAGTGGTGGGAGTGGGGCTGCCAGCAGACAGGGGACCAGGGGCTGTGGCAGGAGGGGCCGGGCAGGGGTGTGGAGGATGGGCCAAGACCCGCTCCTGTGCCCACCACAGCCTCTCAGCCCACAGTTCCTTTCAAGGTGCACGAATTCATGCATTGGGCCCCTAGTATGCGAATAATTGAGAGTACCTAAACCTGAAAACATTGGTCTCTTCCTTTTTAGGTACTTATCAAGCCAGGAACTCAATCAAGGGGGGAAAATATAATTTCAAAATCAAGTTTGTTAATAAGGAATGACAGCTAGAATTCTAACAATTTAACCAATTAAACAATTTTGTTTTGTTTTGTTTTAATGATATTATTGCCAGCATAAATGGTCTTATTGCCTTTATTTGTTTGTGAGCAGTTTCAAATTCACAAATTTTTGTTGTGGTTAATCCTCACCTCAAGATATTTATCCATTGATTTTTAGAGAGCGTGGAAAGAGAGGGGAAGAGACTGAGAGAGAGAAAAAGTGATGTGACAGAGACACATCGATTGGTTACCTCCTGCACGTGCCCCCAACCAGGGCCAGGGATTGAGCCTGCAACTGAGGTGCATGCTCTTGACTGGAATCAAACCCGGGACCCTTCAATCTGTGGGTCGATGCTCTTTCCACTGAGCCAAACCAGCTAGGGCCACAAATTTTTAAAAAATGTATTTTTATTGGTTTCAGAGAGTAAGGGAGAGGGAGAGAGAAATAGAAATATCAATGATGATAGAGAATTATGTGATTGGCTAGCTCCTATATGGCCCCCACTGGGGATCCAGCCTGCAACCCGGGGCTTGTACCCTGACTGAGAATTGAACCGTGACCTCCTAGTTCATAGGTCAATGCTCAACCACTGAACTATGCTGGCTGGGCACAATTTTTTTTTAAAAAAATATTATTAACCAAGCTCTTTGGGTAAATTTCAATAAAGTTTGGAAAGATACTGCAATAAAAATTCCACTACCTCCATAAATTCATCTCATTTTCTATTCTACAGGATATTTCTGCAGCTGCTCAACTTCTGTTTGAATATCTCTTCAGTGGTTTGAAGTCTCCAAGAAACTATGGTTCAATCGAACATGATTTATTTTGTAGAATAACTGGTTCTTATGAAACACATAACTTTTTCTTAGTTTTCTTTGTGTATGGCTAATTCTATTTTTAAAATATTATTTATCCGTTTCTTTTTGCCAAATGCAATATAATTATTTCTATTCAATTTCGTGAAGTAAATTGCTATCATTATCCTTATTGCTAGATAAAGAAACCAAGAAACTCAGAGTTTAAGTAATTTTCCAAAAATCACATAAAATTCCAAATCCTTTGCTTATTAAAGAGTTCTTTATTTAGGAAGCAAGAGTCCCATGTTTTTTTAATTAACTAATAGATTCCCATGATATTTAATGTTGATAATCTATATTACAGCCTAATATTTTAAGTCAGAGGTGGGTAATGACCAGCCTGCAGACTGAATAAGGCCCGAAAAATCATTTGGTCTGGCCAGGATGTCAACGCATTAGGGGTGAGTTAGTTAAATGTTTGATCAAATATAGCAGGCTACTTTTTAAAAATATATATATTTTATTGATTTTTTACAGAGAAGAAGGGAGAGGGATAGAGAGTTAGAAACATCGATGAGAGAGAAACATCGATTAGCTGCCTCTTGCACAGCCCCTACTAGGATGTGCCCGCAACCAAGGTACATGCCCTTGACCGGAATCGAACCTGGGACCCCTTAGTCCGCAGGCTGATGCTCTATCCACTGAGCCAAACTGGTCAGGGTAGCAGGCTACTTTTTAACTTGATAATTTTGTATGGCCCCTGATGATGTTATAAATATTCAAATGGCGCCTGGCAGAAAAAAGTTTCCCCACCCCTGTTTTAAGTCAATAATTAAGAATTTAGCCCCAAATTATATAATGAGCATGGAGAAGTAACAACTCTATGCTAATTGTTCTATTACCCATCATCTTAAGCTTCAAAATACACTTAATTAAACATCCAGCTCTGGACCTGCCACAGTAGAAACTGAAAGAAGTGAGAGCTGGAGACTCTTCTTTTGGAAGCTTTCAAAGCTACGAGTGAGCTTCAGTATTCCATCAGTTACCCCCGCCACTGCCTGAACCTATTTCTCAACTCCCACTCTTCACCTGTGCCAAATATTGCCAGAAATTCATAAGTAGGAGCCAGGTGCTTGAGCTAGCCCCTGCCCTCATCCCAAAGATTACACAGGAATCTGGTAACTTATTTCACAACTAACATTAACAAACATTAAAATCCAAATGACCCTGGGAAGAGTTAGCTTTAAAACTTTTTAAAATTTTACTTATTGATTTTTAGAGAGAGAGAAATATTGATTTGTTTTTCCACTTATTTATGTATTCATTGGTTGATTCTTGTATTTGCCCTGACCAGAGACCAAACCCACAATTTTGGGGTATTGGGACAATGCTCTAACCAACTGTGCTACCCGGGCATGGCCTAAGAGCTTTTAAGGTAAGGCCTTTGACTATTAGAGTTAACAAAAAGTCTGTGCCACTTAGTGTCATTTTAATGATCAAGCAATTTTTTAAAAGGAGGGTAGCAGGGTAGATTGGAAAGATCAGTCAACATACAGTCAAAATACCTGGATCCTAACCCCCCTTAAACCTCTCTGTGCCTTTGTTTTTCTTCTGCAAAATGATGGCATTGAACTAGCTAGTCTCTAAGGACTCTTTTAGCGCTACCTATCTATATTTTACATGTATAGTAAGGACATACTAGATATCTATCTATCTATATAAAAGCCTAAGCCACCAGCTGACCGGCTGACCGGCTGGTAGCTATAACATGCAATGACCACCAGGGGGCAGACGCTGAACACAGGAGCTGCCGAGCTGCTGTGATTTGGCAGCTGCGGTTCTCAGGTGACACACCCGGAACCAGAGAGGAGGGAGCCCGATTCCAGGGTGTGTCACCCGAGAACTGCCCTCTCGCAATCCAGGACCCCTCGGGGGATGTCAGAGAGCCAGTTTCGGCCCAATCCCCGCAGGCCAGGCCGAGGGACCCCACCAGTGCACCAGGCCTTTAGTACAGTATAATGTTTATTAAAATGGAAATTGAAAATCACTTCGCTGTCCATCAAAATGGAATTGGTTAAAATAACTATGGTGTGTATACATACACACATACTGTAGTACACATACACACATATAAATTCTATGTAGCTAGTTAAGTGATGATGGGGTTTTATATTTATTGCTGGAGAAAGATGTCATGACATACTGTGGAATTTTTTAAAGTGGGCTTCAAATAATTTCTATTTGACAAAGAAATAAAGTATTTTATATCAGAAAATATTCTCCTAAAAATCTTGTTATTTCCAGATGATAGGATTAAAAGTATTTTTTACTTCTTGTCCATTTTTCTACAATGTTTGGGTATTTTATAGGCATAGTATATTTTCATAATAAACAAGAAAGTTATTTTTAATTTGGGGAAATAGAGTAAAATGTGCATAGCAAATATTAGATCCTTTCCTATGAGCCAGTTTGGATAGAGAAGAAGGCCAGGGCAAGAACAAAACAGCCGTGAACTAAAGGAAAACCATGTCTGAATATTTTCATTAATAACTCAGATAATGAAGTAAACATGTACCAAGAAGGTAAAGAACTATCTTGTTACACAAACTGGGCAGAGCTGATCTGTTTTCCGTGGCCATTTGTCATCACCAGCGATGGGAGATGGATCGGTCTGACCGGTGCTCACATCTCCCCAATCCATCCCCTGCACAATGGGAATATCTGTCAAGCCGTCAGACTGGCCATTGGATCCAATCCAAGGCTAACCATCTTATGACAGGATTGATCCCATCACTCTGTTTCCTTTATTGCTGTGCTTTAATTATTTTAGAGTTTCCTAAGGTTGCCTAGTCAATCTTGATAATTATACTTATCACTCAAAACAAATTTAAAAAAAGAAAAAAAAACTTACCAGAACTAATTATTAGAAGATCCATTAGATCTAATAGAGATTCATGCATGATAAGTTAGCAAAGGAGGAAGAATAAGCTTCCTAAATACAAAATGGTGAATGATAGTTTTGACCCAAGTTGAAAATTGCTAGGAAAACAAAATCTTGTGGAAGATCATAAATTAAATACAACTCAATACTGTAGTTATCATTCAAAAAGTGTGGGGTGTGGCTGCAGCACCCAGCAGCAGGATCCTGGAACCAGTCCCCCTACGGACACCAGATACCGAGGGACAGCTACAGTTAAATTTGGGGGAGTCAAAAGTTATACATGGATTTTCCACTGTGGAGGGGCTTGCCACTCCTAACCCTCACTTTGTTCAAGGGCAATTGCGTGTCACCAATTATATCAGGCCTTTGATGCTAAAATTAAATTCCTTGCACTAAATCGGGGGTCAATGGCTAGTATATAGGTTTACAGTCCAGGAGCTAGAGAGGGCCACTGTGAGAGGAGCTATGCCCACAAAGAAGAGAATTTCTGTTTCAGACCTGGGGCAGTTCAGGAAGTCAACTGATCTTGGGCTGCTGAAAGTGCTGGCAGTTTGAAAGGACCGTGGTGGAATCACTTTAAGTCAAGGGCAGCCTGTATATAATTAAGGTAGTATTGTTTTATGAATGTACTTATTATTTATTTTATCATATTCTGCTTCCTGAAAGGATTTAAAAAAATATTTTTATTGATTAATTTTTAGAGACACAGAGAGAAACATCAGTTTGTTGTCCCACTTATTTACACATGCATTGGTTGCTTCTTGTATGTGTCCTGACTGGTGATCGAACCTGCAGCCTTGGCGTATCTAGATGATGCTCTAACTGTCTGAGCTACCCGACCAGAGCAGCTTCGTTGTATTAGTCTTTTCTTCCCAACTAGGTTGTATATAATGCCCGATACTTAAAAGCACGTCTTTAGTTTCTCTTCTATGATCCAATAATGCTGAATCGTGATAGGTGGGCTTACATAAAAATATACTGAAGATTTAGTAATCAGCATACATACGTAGTAGCCACTGGTTGTTTTAATTCGCAAAGCCATGTTACAGAGCCTGGCTCTCCTCTTGGACCCCACAGAAGACATGGTGACCACAGGGTGACCTTATGTCCCAGTTTACTTTAGACCAGCGGTCGGCAAACCCATTAGTCAACAGAGCGGCAAACAGCGGCTCGCGAGCCACATGCGACCACTGCTTTAGACAATCCCCTGGTATATACACCTTTCATCCTGGTAGAATCATTAATAGCATTCCCTTGTGCTCTCACAAATTTAAAAAAAGAAAAAAAAAAACCCACCAGAGTTATATAATGACCCTATTGGCCAGGCATCACTAAGGGGCTTCCCAGTAAATTCCAACATACAAAAAGTAAATGAAAACTTCGTGGCAAAAGACGACCACAAAGTACAAAGTTAAGATTACATTAACTACTTGCTATTTCCTAATACAGTTATCTCCATATAAATTTAAGTCAACTCTGCCCTCTACTGTCTTATGACAGTATTATGACATCATGACGATCGCCCTGTTTGGCTGCATTGAAGCAGGTTGCATTAGTCATGTTGATTCCTTTAAGAGGGCTGGTCCTCAATCCTTGCCTACTGCTCTCCTAGCTTTTAAAAACTCCCACTACCTATGCTGCACCCCCAGCCAATTAAATCAGAGTCTCTGGGAATGAGACCCAAGTGTCAATTTTTGTTAAAGCTCCCCAGTTGCTACCAAATGTATAGTAAAGGCTGAGAACCATTGCTTAGAGCAGGGGTGGGAAACCTTTTTTTCTGCCAAAGGCCATTTGGATATTTATAACATCATTTGCAGGTCATACAAAATTATCAAGTTAAAAATTAGCCTGCTATATTTGGTCAAACACTTAATTAACTCACCCCTAAGGCCTTGGCAGGGCCAGACGTTCCCCACCCCTGGCTTAGAGTGTCAGATCCAATCATCTGTTGTGGTTCATGTAGTTTTTGATTCATAGCGCAGCCCAGTGGTTGGCAAACTGCGGCTCGCGAGCCACATGCGACTTGCGAGCCGCGGTTTGCTGCTCTGTTGACTAATGAGTTTGCCGACCACTGACCTAGACTCTCGATTCCAATAATTACAGGCTGTTGTTGTTCCTTGTGATTAAGCCCCCAGACTATATATCATACTCCTAATAATGTCTGGAGAAGGAGATTGGAAGAAGGAGATTGGAGACTGGAAGAGAAAATGAATGCATCAGGACAAATCTACATCACTACCAGGGAGAGGGCAGATGGCATTTAAAAACATTCTAAGGGATAGTATCTTCCTTGGGTATAGTTTTTTTAAATTTATAGTGATGATATAGATAGTACCTACTTGGAAGTGAATCTGTTGTTTAGCCATCAGTTTTGATGCCACAACTCAGCCTTAATTCTATGTTGATGGAATTATCTGCTGAAGAAGTTCCAAGATAGCCAGAAAGTTGGAGCAGAAGACAGGGTCAAATGAGGCAGAGCCTATTGCATTAAAGACTGCTTCCTTTCTCTTGGATGTTCAAAGACTTGTTAATGGAGTGCATCATAAGGGAAAGCACTGATGTGAAAGCCCAGGAACTCTGCCTGAGTAGAAGTTGCACTAAATTAAGTCTCCGGGGGGAAGGGGATCCCAAAGGAAATAAGAGAAGAAAGAGAAAGATACAGAAAAATTATCAATGACCAGCAAGAAGGAGACAGCTTTTGCAAAAAATTACAAATAAGTAGGTTTTTAATTATAAGCCCAAAATTTACTTCCCACTTCCTTTTTCTAAAGTTCACTAGAAAAAGCTAATGGATCTAGTGTCTGAGACTGACCCTGTTAGATGAGTTTTTTTTTTTCATCTTAAAAGAAACGCTTAACCAAAAAAGTGGACTCAGCCAGAGTGTAGGCATGAGACAGAAGGCGTCAGTTGGGAATTTTGACAGTGAGCATCAGGGTAAAAATCTCCTGTGAAACAGCAGAGACCTCCTAATACTAAATGGATGGGCCTTGGCTGAGTAGCTCAGTTGGTTAGAGCATTGTCCCAATATGCCAAGGTTTCAGGTTCGATCCCTGGTCAAGGCACATACAAGAAGCAACCAATGAATGCATGAATGCATAAATAAGTGGAACAACAAATCAATATTTCTCATTCTCTCTCTCTATCCCCCTCCCCCTCCTCCCTTCCTCTTTCTCTAAAATCAATTAAAAAATAAAAATAAAAGGATGGGAGAGGAAGATGTACGTGACAGATGGTGATGTTCTTCTACACTGCGTATGAGATTGCATTATTCAGTTCTTCCATCCTGCCGAAGGCAAGATTTAGCTTTAGTAGGGACAGAGTAGAGGTCTGAAAGCGGCATCAGGAATTATTCTAAATGATTCTCGCTGTGCTGGTTCTATGTCTATGGAACACTTACTTTTAAAAGGATACTTTTAAAAATTCCTTTGCAAGATGTGGAGACAAAGTAAAAATGTTTCCACAGACGTATTGATTCATAAGAATAGTTCTTACTCTTTTCTGGGTCACAGAGCCCTCTGAGTATCTGATTAAAGCTATGGACCTTCTCTACCGAGAAAATTTGACATTTTTCATACATAATTCTACATATAGGTTCATCTGACTTTAAGAATCCTTGATTTGTAAAATAACTTTCTACAAATGGATTTATTAAACTTATTATAGCCCTGGCCAGTGTAGCTCAGTTAGTTGGGCATTGGTCATCCTGTGCACAAAAGAGTTGCTGGTTCAATTCCTGGTCAGGGCACATGCCCTGGTTGTGGGCTTGATCCCAATAGGGGGCGTGCAAGAAGCAGCCAATGGATGTCTTGCTCTCATATTGACATTTCTCTCCCTCTCTCTCTCTTTTTCTCTCTCTCTCTCTCTCAAAAAATTATTATAATAAAATATTTATTAAGAGCTTATATACACAAATCTTTCAATTGAACATTCCATACACGCTAGGTTACACCATAAAAAGTCCTTGTCCTCTACCTACTTATAATCCAACATATAATGCCATACAGCCACATAAAGGACATGCAGTTGCTACATTGAAAAAGAAAAACATTTGCATCTTCCTAAGAAGTGGAAGTGACATGTTGAGAGGTGATGGGCAACAGCAGAGTTATCTAAGGGTCCATAACTTCTTTTTAATATAATCAGGTAATTTAAAGAAAAAAAAAGTATTGAATGCCCCAGTGCAAGGTACAGGGCTAGACCATGGAGGGGATCAACGGTGAGGATCCTATGGTCTTTGTCTTCAAGTTGCATTTACTCTACAAGGCAGAGATAGGAAAAGCACACACAGTACTCTGATGAGGTAGAATTTATTAAATACTATATAAAATTTATAAGCAAAGTATCTTGGGGGAGGGTTCAGACAGCAAGATCACATTTTACAGGATGTGAAAAATGACCTCCACACCACCTTCTACTTTCTTTCTGGGTGAATCCCTTGTTGTTTTCATGGGGGAATTTCACACTGACCACTTGAGAGAGAAAGACCAAGTGACCCCCTCTTTTTCATGCCTATAGATCAGTGTGAATATAAGGAGAGAAAAGGTAAACCAAAGCCATATTATGACTGGCTTTAAAAGCCAGGGTGAGGAGCCTGTACCTAATTCAGGGGACAATGGGAATGTGTTGAAGGCTTTTAAGCAAGGCACAGATAGGATCAGAACTGTGCTTTAGGAAAATTAACCTGGCAGCAGTGTGTGGGAGAGCTGCAGCGGAGAGAGACAGAAGACAGGCTATTACAGGAGGCAAGGTGAGAAGCAAAGGGGCCTGAACTAGGACGGGGGCTGAGGAAGTGAAAAGCAGGGTGGATGCCAGGCTGGGAAATTTGTGAGCCACTGGGGGGTTGATTGAGGGATTTAGAGAACCCTCAGAAAATTCCTTAGCACTTTAGCCGAAACCGGTTTGGCTCAGTGGATAGAGCGTCGGCCTGCGGACTGAAGGGTCCCAGGTTCGATTCCAGTCAGGGGCATGTACCTTGGTTGCGGGCACATCTCCAGTAGGGGGTGTGCAGGAGGCGGCTGATCGATGTTTCTCTCTCATCCATGTTTCTAACTCTCTATCCCTCTCCCTTCCTCTCTGTAAAAAATCAATAAAATATGAAAAAAAAAAATTCCTTAGCACTTTAGAGATGTCCTCGCCTAACCTAAATGTCTGCTCCTGCTATAGACACATATGGTTTCTGTCTGAATAAAAAGGGGCCCAGCTACATGGAGAAGATTAGGTCCACTTTAATCACCTGTGGATGACTACTGAATCCTTTACCGGTTCTTTTCCTATCTGTATTTTCTTCCTCCCTTACTCTAGTAAGCTTCTTGCTTTGAATTCAGAGGAAGAAAGGCACTGTGAGCAATTTCAAAAATCAGAATTCATTCTAAGCAAATAAAATGCTATCTATAATCCAACACAGAACATACATTCCTTATCATATCATTTTAAAAGTCCTTCCTTAATCCTGGCTATTTCTTGAACTTTCACTATATTTTTCTCCTCCCTTTACTACCGAATGTATCACAAGGTCAGCTTTCCTTCACATTATTTCTTGAATCGCCATCATTCATCCTTTAGCCCATAAAACAACAGGGTCCACCTCTACAACTACAGTAAGATAGCACCCCCTCCAAAGACCCATGGCATCCTCCCCACCAAACGCTATGAATGTTCTCAGTCTTAGTTCTCCTTGCCTCTTTCCAACATTTGGCTCTGCAGGTCCTCTCAAGCCTGAAACTTTCTTTCCCTTTGGTCCTCTGGACTGTACACCATCCTGTTTCCTTTCACCGCTGGGATCTCTCTCCTGCTTTCTTTGCACACTGCATTCCTTCCTACTCTGCAAAATATAATTGCAGCCCAAAGGGTAATCTTGGACTATCTACTATTTATGATCTTGAAGGAGAAAACTTTTTCATTCAATTTCAACACTCTACAGAATTCCTAAATCTAACCTCTAGCCATCACCACCTGACTCGGCTCCAGGTGGACATTTCCACATGGATGTCTCACACTCATCATGTCTGAAGGGGAACTCATTGATTTTCCCCCCCAAAAAAACTAACTTCTCTTAACTCCCCCACATTTACCAACAATACCATCATTTTCTCAACACTTGGGTTCTAAATCTTGAGACATTCTTGATTGTTCCCTCTCCTTACATAGTTAACCAGTTACTCTACTCCATCAATCCTGCTTTTGAAAACTCTCTCGAGTCCATCTCCTCCTATCCCTTTCTCCTGCCACTACTGTAGACTCTCATCATCTCTCTCTCAGGCATTTCCAACACTAGTTTTTCTTTCTTCTCCTTTCAATACATTGAATACTTTAGTTGAGGATATTAATCTTCCAAAACCATTTTGTTGTAGGTATCATTCCCTGCTCAAAATTCTTCAGTTAAATTATCCAACGACAGGATAAAATTTAAATGTCTTATTCTAGCATTTAATATCCTCCACTACCTGGTCTTTGCATGCTTCTAATCTTATCTCACACAAACCCTCTACACAAATTATCTTCTCCAGCTAAAGTGATCTTCCAATTGCTCCCCAAATATGTCATATCCTTAGGGCCAACAATTGTACAATCCAGAGGGCACCATTCACAGAGAACATAATGTGAACAGTGTCCCCTGAAGCTGCAGTATGGCTGCCGTTATTCTCACATCTGTTTGGGTACCTTTGTTCTTGATATTTTCCTGTAGAATGCTCTCCTCTTGCTTCTGCCCTAACTCTTCCTTCTAGGCCCAGCTGAAGTTCTATAGCCCCACCGACTGCCCTAGCTATTGATAACTCTCTCCCGCCCCTTAATTCCTAGACCATTGATCTGTAAATAAGATGACCATATAATTGATCGTCCACACTGTGATGTTTGAGAATTAAAGGGGCACAATCACTTTGGAACAGCAGGCATAAACTGGGACTACGCAGGACAAATTGGGGTTTAGGATCAGCTACTTATTAGTATATATTACTCATTTGGGACTCAGTATGTTTTATCTGGCAGTTCTATTTTTGTTTGTTTGTTTAGATATGTGTATTTATTTTTACTTTTTAAAAGATTTAAAATTGATTTTTAGAGATAGAGGTAAGGAGAGGGAGAGAGAGAAACATCAACATGAGTGCTGCCTCCTGCATGCCCCCCACCAGGGATCAAGCCCGCAACCTGGCCATGTACCCTAACTGGGAATCGAACTGGCAACCTTTCAGTGCACAGGACAATGCCCAACCAACTGAGCCATACCGGCCAGGGCTAAATGTCTGTATGTATTTTTTAAAATATATTTTTATTGATTTCAGAAAGGAAGAGAGAGGGAGAGAGATGGAAACATCAGTGATGAGAGAGAATCATTGATTGGCTGCCTCCTGTACAGCCCCTACTGGAGATCGAGCCCGCAACCTTGGCATGTGCCCTTGACCAGAATTGAACCCGGGACTCTTCAGTCCGCAGGCTGATGCTCTATCACTGAGCCAAACCAGCTAGGGCCATGTATGTATGTATTTAAATGTACATTCCTTTTATCCTCGACACAATAAGCCCTCTGAGTACAAGTCATATGTTCTACCTCTTTGTTTACCTGATGCCTGGCCAGCATCTTACATATCATATACACTAAAAATTGTTTGTTTATCATGACGGTATCTTTACTGTTATTTAGGAATGAAACTTGGGCTAGGAGTAAATGTTCAAAAGCAGTAAATTAACCTAATTATCATTGTGGCAGGAAGACAAATTTTCTGTGTCCCTAGATACAGACATCAAAAAATGTCCTCAAGTTTTAGGTGAGGGCTGGATTGTGGACTCTGGGACATGGTTCTGCCTTGTTCCCTAGTAACATCCACTCTCTAGACAGCATTCCCTTTCCATTGCTCTGTCATGATGCCTCACAGAAGAAAGCTGACAGCCCCACCAGAGGCTTATGTAACACATCAAAATAAAACTGCATCTAAGGAAACGCTGCTGTGGCTAACTGACCTGAAACCAAATATCTGGAAGTTTTGATCTGCCTGACTTATTTTGCTTCATTAACATCTGGCCCCAGTTCAGCGTTATCTCTGCTAACCTACCAGTATACAAAGGACGAGAAGGAAGCAGACCTAACAACAGAAAAAGACGGCATGCACTCATGGCAGCTCAGGCTCCAAAAGAAAACCAGAACACAAACTGAAAAATGAAAGACATGTGGGAAAGAAAGAATCAGGACAGAATCATCTCTGAGTAAATACTTCACAGAGAGCAATGTTACCAAAGAGCATCAATTAAAAACCAACGGGGGTGTGAGTGGATGTGGAAAAGCTCCTGGAAGGCAAACCATTTTGTTCAAACTCTGATGGTTGAGACCTTATGAAAAACCCCTCCTGCCAAGCAGGCAATTCACAGGAGGCAGCACTCAGCTATTTTTTTTTTACACGGAATCGCATAAGGAAGTTTGCCTTTGATTACTCCTGAAAGTTGGTTCTCACAGAGATTTCATCTGTAAAGCTTTGGCCTATGGTTTTTGCTTCTATCAAGTAGCAATCTCTGAGCCCTTCCAGAGATTCTCATATTCTCCAGAATTTTATGAAGAGCTCCCAAACATTCCCGGAGATGCCCTTCTTCCTTCTACTCATGATTTTAAAAAATACATTTTTTTTATTTATTTCAGAGGGGAAAGGAGAGGTAGAGAGAGATAGAAATATCAGGGATGAGAGAGAATCATTGATCGGCTGCCTCCCGCACGCCCCCTACTGGGGATCGAGCCCGCAACCCGGGCATGTGCCCTTGACTGGAATCGAACCTAGGACCCTTCAGTCCGCAGGCCAATGCTCTATCCACTGAGCCAAATCAGCTAAGGCAGGATTTTTTTTTTTTTAATCTTCACTGAGGATATTCTTTCCACTGACATTGTTTTAGAGAGAGTGAAAGGGAGGGAGGAGGAAAGAGGGAAAGAGAGAGAGAAACATTGATGTGAGAGAGACACATCAATTAGTTGCCTTCTGCCCTCACCCAACCCGGGCCAGGGATCAAACCTGAAACCGAGGTTTGTGCCCTTGACCGGGAATTGAACCCTCGATCCTTTGGTCTATGGGGCAATGCTCTAACCACTGAGAAAAACTGGCCAGGACTACGTAGGATTTTTTATACCTAGACCTCTCTGGAAGTATTGAATATATGACCTCTTGGAGTTCCCAAAACTTTTATTTGGTTCTTTATCTCAAATAAGGTCATAGTCTACTTTGGAAGTTTTAAGCCCAGAATAAACAACTAATAATGGCAGATGTGCTGCTGTAGTGTATTTCCTTTTTTTTTAATCCTCACCCGAGGATATTTCTCCATTGATATTTTAGAGAGAGTGGAAGAGAGAGGGAAAGACAGAGAGAAACATCAATGTGAGAGAAACACATTGATTGGTTGCCTCCTGCACGCACCTGACCAGGGCCCAGGCTTGGGAGAAGCCTGCAGACAAGGTACATGCCCTTGACCAGAATCAAACCCTGGACCCTTTGATCCGCAGGATCACGCTCTATCCACTGAGCCAAACCAGTTAGGGCTGTAGTGTATTTATCCCCTTTGATCATTCTGCTGCCTTTCCCCCTTATTTTTCATTGCTTTCCTTCTGCTTTATTTTATTTCATTCTCTCCCTCACCCCATCTTTCCTCAGATACATTTAGGGCCCTTGGTTGCAGGCAGGGCCAATACTGTAGATTTTGTAAAATATATTTTTTATTTTTGAAGTATTACAGATATCTTCCATCCCTCCCCATCAGCACCCCTTCTCTCAACCTACACTCCTCCTCCCCCCAGGTCTTCACTGCCCTATTGCCCATGTCCATATAAATATATACATTACTTGGTTTATCTCTTCTCATCCTCCCAAGTCCTATTGAGGTATGACAGTCTGTTAATACTGTAGATTTAAGCATTCATCTTCTTAGATGCAGAGGAGTATATTAGAAAACTTTTTGAGAGTTCTTCTACCTCTGGGATTCTCTGGGGCTACAGTTAATAATCATCCCTTGATTATCAACCATTCCTTATATCTTTATTAGATTCTCTGGACTCCTGTTCATCAACACAGCTAACATTTATGAAATACTTAATACATATATCAGACCCTGTGTAATTCTCACAGCAACTTGATGAGGTAGGTGTATTCCCATTTTGCAAATGAGGAAAAAGGCACAGAGGAGTACCTTGCCCAATATGTCACAGCTAAGTGATGGAGCTGGGATGTGAACGCATGTCAGTATGTCTCCAGAAAATGTGATGCTGATATATATTAGGAAGAGCCTGAGCAATTTTAAAATTCATTACATGATAACATCCATCAGGGCTGTGTTAGGCATAATTATGAAGTCTCTCCTGACTTAGGGTCGAAACTTTATCCTTCACATGAAAAGATTGAATGCTACTTGGATCTAAGCCACCTGCTCTGTGCTCCAGCCTCCCAAACTTGTTTTCCCACGCCTCTGAACTTTTGCACATGCTGTTCCCCCTGTCTAGGGAATACCCTGTTCAACATCCTCTAATGTCCCAAAGTCTGCTGAAATATCGGCTCTTTTGGAAAATCTTTACTAACACCGTGTGCCTCCTCTGCCCAACCTCTCCCAGGCTGAGATGCCTGCCCTTTCTCTGGGCCCCACTAGCATCCCTAAGAGCAGTTATTACACTATATTGCGATCACTGGTTTGTTTGTTTGTTCTTCCCCTCTCCCCCCCTTGTCATAAGCTACTTGAAGGCAGGCATAAAGTAGGTATTCCAAACATTGCATGAATTGAATCAACTTGAATTCCTGAGCTTTAACATTATCATATTCCTTCTTCCAGGCATATTAACACTCTGAGCACTATTTTAAATTTTGTAATGAAAGGCTCCCTGATGTAGGCATCTCAAGTATTAACTGAATTGGTGAGAGAGAACCAAGAAACCACACTGGTAGAAGAGTCGCATACCCTCCTTCAACTGAAATCAACAAACCATTATGAATCCAATCTATAATAATAAAAGCATAATATGCTAATTAGACCGGACAGCCTAATGACCTTCTGGACATCATTCTGGATGTCCTTCTGGACGAAGCCATGGCAGTGGGGGCAAGGCAGAGGTGGCTGCCATGACAGGTGGGGGCTGAGGCAGAGGCAGTTAGGGTCGATAGGCAGGCAGGCAGAATGGTTAGGGGCCATCAGGCAGGCAGGCGAGCAGTTAGGGGTGATCAGGCAGGCAGGCAAGTGGTTAGGGGTGATCAGGCAAGCAGGCAGAGGGTTAGGGGCAATCAGGCAAGCAGGCAAGCAGTTAGGGGTGATCAGGTAGGCAGCCAGAGTGGTTAAGGGCAATCAGGCAGGCAGGCAGAGTGGTTAGGGGCGATCAGGCAGGCAGGCAGAGTGGTTAGGGGTGAGCAGGCAGGCAGGCAGGTGAGTGGTTAGGAGCCAGAGGTCCTGGATTGCATGAGGGATGTCCTAGATTGCGAGAGGGTGCAGGTTGCCCTGAGGGAGCCCCCTTCCCCTCCTTCCCCATGCATGAATTTCATGCACTGGGCCTATAGTCCTATCTAATAAAAGAGTAATATGCAAATTAACCATCACTACACCCACAAGCCACACCCACAAGTCACGCCAACCAGCCAATCAGGGGTGAATATGCAAATAAACCCAACCAAGATGGCTATGGCCACAGAGAGCAGGAGGGAGGCTTGGGTTTCCCTGGCAATGGAGGAAGCCAAGCTTTCTGCCTGCCCTTGCCGGCCTAGGCCTCCACTCAAGGCTACAAAGTTTCAATGATAGAAGATACATAAACCCAAACAGAAACAGTGGCAGCCATGGAGCTGGAAAGAGCAGGAGGCTAGGGTTGCCCCCGGCGATAGAGGAAGCCAAGCTTTCCGCACACCCTGGGCCAGGCCTCCGCTTAAGGCTACAAAGTTTCAATTATAGAAGATACATAAATTCCCCAAAAAATGGCTGCCAACACGGAGCAAGCAGAAGGCTTGGCTCTGATCCAGGCTACAAAGTTTCAATTATAGAAGATAAATATACCCCAGTTACCAGGGCCTCCGCTTGGGTCACCAGGGGGCGTGACCGGCCTGCAAACCACCACAGGCCCCTCGCCCAGGTTGCCCCCTGACCCAAGGGAACCCCCACCCTGATCCGGGACACCCTTCAGGGCAAACCAGCTGGCCCCCACCCATGTACCAGGCCTCTATCCTATCTAATAAAAGAGTAATATGCAGATTGACCATCACTCCAACACACAAGATGGCTGCCCCCATGTGGTCAAAGATGGCTGCCCCCATGTGGAAACAAAATGGCCACCACAAGATGGCCAGCAGGGGGGGACAGTTGGGAGGGACCAGGCCTGCAGGGGAGGACAGTTAGGGGTGACCAGGCCTGCAGGGGAGAGCAGTTAGAGGGGACCAGGCCTGCAGGGGAGGGCAGTTAGGGGTGACCAGGCCTGCAGGGGAGAGCAGTTAGGGGGGACCAGGCCTGCAGGGGAGGGCAGTTAGGGGTGACCAGGCCTGCAGGGGAAGGCAGTTGGGGAGCACCAGGCCTGCAGGGGAGAGCAGTTGGGGGGGACCCAGGCCTGCAGGGGAAGGCAGTTAGGGGCAAACAGGCTGGCAGGGAAGCAGTTAGGCATCAATCAGGCTGGCAGGGGAGTGGTTAGGGGGTGATCAGGCTGGCAGGCAGAAGCGGTTAGGGGCAATCAGGAAGGCAGGCAGGCGAGCAGTTGGGAGCCAGCAGTCCTGGATTGTGAGAGGGATGTCCGACTGCCCGTTTAGGCCCGATCCCACCGGGATCAGGCTTAAACAGGCAGTCGGACATCCCTCGAGGGGTCCCAGATTGGAGAGGGTGCAGGCTGGGCTGAGGGACACCCCCCTCCCCCATGCACGAATTTCGTGCACAGGGCCTCTAGTTATCTATAAAAGAAAAAGACAAAATAGTGTTTAGAGCCAATTAAAACTAGGAAGATGTTGCTAAACTTCCAGGAATGAGGTGACAAACTGAACTCTAAGTTTACAGATCATTTCCTAGAGAGCAATGAGGTGTTAAATGGAATGACATTAGGGTACATTGTTCTCCTGTTGAGTCATCCAGGCCCTCGGCAGAATCTTCCTTTGGTGGGCACAGCATGAAGACATGACTTAGCAATATATTCTTGGTGAGTAATTGGAGGATATTGGGCTTAAAATAATTTTATCTTAAACCCAAACTCCTTCTCCTAAAAAATGTTTGTTTCCTTTTTCAAATGTTAAAAGCTTTGAAAGCAATGACCTGGAGTTAATAGAATAAAGTCTAAATGAGATGGGCGGAATGATGGCTGCTTTTGGCTATGGAATTTGGGGTAAGGTGGTGGCATGGGTGAAACTGTGTGTTCAGCTTTTTAAATCAATCAATAAACATTACTGAGAGCCCACTATGTGTCAGGCATAAAATGCTAAAAGCTGGGAAACATGCATCATTCCCAAGGCGTCCCAGTCAAGTGGTGCATTAGGGGAGTTGAATAAAGTGTGGTTATAGGAGTTTAGAATAGGAAACTAATATTGGGCCTTCACGGAAGAGGTGAAGTTTGAATTATGTCTGGGAGACTAAATAGGACTTCAACAGGGAGAGAAAGGACCATTCTGGGCAGAGGGAGAGCACACAAAAAGCTAGAAAGGAAATACTTGAAAGCATTTGGTATGGTTAAGGCCATGAGAAGTTTGGTGAGACTATAAATAGGTAATGTGTGAGGACAAGGACAGAAGAGCAGGAGAGGTGGGGAGCAGCAGGACATGAGGAGAGAGAAGTAGACTGGGGCCAAATTTTAAAAGGCTTTGAATGCAGTGGGGAATCAAGGAGCTTTTAAAGCAGTGGCATAATAAGATTTAGTATAATGTACATTCCTGGCACTGTCTTCTGTAGATGCTTAATAACATGCCTCAGCTCTCTCAAACCTTGGTATGTACTTTCACGGTAGCTCTCATGGAAGATTTTGTGAAGAGCAAGAAGTACAAGGAACCAGAAGTGGGCCTGGAAATCTGTGATTAGAGCTCCCTGCCTCTTTGGATCTCTGGGTAGCTTTCCAAGTCTGCTTCCCGGAGGAGCCTG
This sequence comes from Plecotus auritus, assembly GCF_963455305.1. Taxonomy (NCBI): domain Eukaryota; kingdom Metazoa; phylum Chordata; class Mammalia; order Chiroptera; family Vespertilionidae; genus Plecotus; species Plecotus auritus. The sequence continues at coordinate 33,951,191 of NC_137770.1, read as the reverse complement.
GCTTGTCACTCTCTCTCCATCATCTGTGGTTTCCGTCCCTAACACAGCTCTTTCCCAGTGTCCTCTCCAACACAACATGCACACTCAGGCTTTTCAAGTGCACACAAACCACCTTGTACAAATTAAAGTACACAGTCTCATATTACTCAATTCAGCTAGATGCATATTCACGCATTGAGCAGGCTGTTAGTCATTACCAACCCCCCTTTCCTAATTCATTATCCTCCCTTCTACTTTAGACATCATGCTTATGGTGGAAGTTATTTTTTAAAAAATATATTTTATTAATTTTTTTACAGAAAGGAAGGGAGAGGGAGAGAGAGTTAGAAACATCAATGAGAGAGAAACATCGATCAGCTGCCTCCTGCACGCCCCCTACTGGGGATGTGCCTGCAACCAAGGTACATGCCCCTGACTGGAATCGAACCTGGGACCCTTGAGTCCGCAGGCCGAAGCTCTATCCACTGAGCCAAACCGGTTAGGGCTTATTTTTCTTAACACACTTGAATCTTGTGTATCATTTTATAAAACAACTATGTGAAGTAGATATATTAATTACTGTCATTATTTTACAGATGAGAAAATTGAAGTCCAGCCAGTAAGCAACTTGCTTAAGATCCTACTATTATTAAGATAAAACTAGGACCAGAATCTAAAATCTTAGCTTTAAATTACAGGCTATTCCCCAAATATTCCTTGCAGGACCCTTCAGTCCGCAGGCAGATGCTCTATCCACTGAGCCAAACCGGCTAAGGCTCCCTTGCTTTTATTTTTTATTTTTTAAAAATATATTTTATTGATTTTTTACAGAGAGGAAGGGAGAGGGATAGAGAGTTAGAAACATCGATCAGCTGCCTCCTGCACACCCCCTACTGGTACATGCAACCAAGGTACATGCCCTTGATGGGAATCAAACCTGGGACCCTTGAGTCCACAGGCCGACGCTCTATCCACTGAGCAAAACCGGTCAGGGCAGGCTCCCTTGCTTTTAAATGCCATGTGCTTGAAAGCTGGAGTTTAGCCGAAACCGGTTTGGCTCAGTGGTAGAGCATCGGCCTGCGGACTTTTGAAAGGTCCCAGGTTCGATTCCGGTCAAGGGCATGTACCTTGGTTGTGGGCACATCCCCAGTAGGAGGTGTGCAGGAGGCAGCTGATCGATGTTTCTCTCTCATCGATGTTTCTAACTCTCTATCCCTCTCCCTTCCTCTCTGTAAAAAATCAATAAAGTATATTTAAAAAAAATAAAATAAAATAAAAAATAAATAAAAAGAAAGCTGGAGTTTATAATCCGAATAGCTATGAGAACCACAAAGGGAAGAAAGTCCAAGTTGGCCACTGAACTAAAAAAAAAAAAAAAAAGGCTTGTCTTGACCCTTTTGGTCAGGCTCACCTGTGTTCACAGTGTCAGCCTGGAATTGCTGCTAATTCATTCATGCCAGGCAGATGATTCTAGATAAAGACAGCCTCTCCTATTTCACACTTCCCTTGAGACAATGGAAAGAATGACACATACCTTCCCCCAAGCAGTTGGACTCCTGCTTGGAGATGAGCTTCCTTCCATCTCCGAAACTGGTCTGACAGTGGTACCATAAAAGCTGTGGGGCGCTTCCTCCCCCCTTTAAATGAAAGGTGACGAGGATAGGTATACTCAGCACCGCATCCTTCCAGCCTCTTGGCTTCAGGCATCACAAAAGGCAAAAGAAAAGAAGTGATAGAAAGAGGATGTTGGGAGGTTCAAACTGAACTCTTAAGGGAAAATTTTAATCTTGTCCCAGGGGAAAGTTTAGCATATGTAATTGAATAACTTTAACATTTAGAGCTACCTAAATGGATTCATTTACCAAGACATAATTTCATGCATTAACTTCAATCCGTGAGTATATTTGATGTACGTTATTGACATCGCAGCATTATTAAAGAGAACATTGTAATAGAAGAATTCTATTAGAACATTCTATTAAATATTTCCTATAAGTTTTGCTTTAACATAATTACCTAGAAGAGAAAATAGATTTTGGGGGTAAACGTTTTCAAACTTATTTTACACCACTACTTGATCATTCCTTTCTAGTGCTAGTTTCCTTCTGCTTTGTAGTCTCTATTTTCCTATCTTCCACCTGTCGACCGCAAAGACTTTCATATGCCTATTACCATAATCTCACTTTAATTTCTGGTCCTGTCCACCTCCTCTTGCCAGTCTCATTTGTTGACTCTCTTCACTGAGCATGGTTATATTTGAATAGGGAACTTCGTTGGGTGGATAGCCATTAGCTCTTGAAATTTTGTGCCTATGAATAAGATGACCTTTTTATTCACATGCTCATTTTAATAACAAGATACCATATCACTCTGAAAGGTAAAGAAAGATGTTAGTAAATATGTAGACTGATTTTCATGCCTCAGAACATAAAATCAGTTCATACCAAAGAACTTAATCATTGAGATCTTTGCAGGGTGATTTTTAATTTTTTTTAAAAATCATGAACATTCTCTATTAGGGATCAGGCAGAAAGCTATACATCTCCCTCTTGTGGTTCGTGTTCGTGTTTGCCTTTTGCATATCCAATTACTACCAGTTTCCACCAGTCCCAATACAATGCTGCTAAAATAATCTCCCTAAACCACAACTCTGATATCCCTCTCCTGCTCAAACTTCCAGTGGCTCCCTATCACCTACACGATAAAATCCAAACTCTTTGGTATGGTACACCTGAAATTCCTATATGAAACTCTCTGCTTTTTGAAACCCTATAGAGTACATTCTTCAAGACCCAAATTCCTCTCTTGCAATCCCCCATCTGCCAGAAGTCTCTCCATCTGGTGGTCTAAAACCACAAGCTTCCAGTAATTATAGGCATTTGTGCTCACTTCATCTCTCAGATTCTATTGTGAATCTCTGGAGACTAGGAGAGGAACGTCTTTTTCATCTTCCTGTTGTCTGCACGGTTCCTTGCACAGAGATGGCACTCAACAAATGTCTATAGAATTGAATATAATAGATACAGTAGTTAGTAATGTTAAATGTCACCATCAGGCTTTAAAAATAGAGGATGCATTTAAAAATCAATCAAGAAAGAGAATTGCTTAGACCAGCCTTGTGTGGTAGAAATATAATTTAAGCTACATTTGCAATTTTAAATTTTCTGGTAGCCAGATTAAAAAAAGAAACAGGTGAAATTGATTTTAATAATTAGCCCAATTATTTCAATATCAACATAAAAATTACTAATAAAATATTTTACTTTTTTTATACTAAGTTTTCTAAATCTAGAGTCAAAGATGTACTTACAAGACATTTCAGTTCAAATTTGTCACATTACAATTCCTTTATAGCCACATGTGGCGATGAGCCACTTTATTAAAAAGAAGTTGAGCCCAGTCCTGGCTGGTGTGGCTCAGTTGGTTGGAGCGTGGACCACATACTGAAAGGTTTGGGGTTCAATTCCTGGTCTGGGTGCATACCTAGGTTGCAGGTTCGATCCCTAGTTGGGGTAAGTGCAGAAGGCAAACACTCAATGTTCGGATGCTTCTCTCTTTCATCTTTCCCTCTCTCTAAAACCAATAAACATATCCTCGGTTGAGCCCAGGGTTGGGACTGTGTCCTAGTCCTGACAGATTACTGACTAGTTTTGTTACCATAGACAAGACCTTTAACCACTTACTTTCTTGGTTTCCTCATCTGAAAAGGGAAGACATACTTTTCTCACTGTCAACAACAGTTCCCAGTTTGAGTGTGGAGGAGAGGCTTTATTCCTGTGCACAATTTGCAACCAGGAAAACATAGTCTCTGGTGAAAAGCAAAAGTGTGCTCCACTGAGAAAAAGGGGAGGCCACCTTTTATAGAGAAACTCCCCGCCCTGTTTCCTGATTGGTTCATTTTTATGCAAGCGAGGAATCCAGGAGCACAGTTCTGAATGGTCCAAATGGCACTATCCTGATTGGTTGGAATTCTGCATTCTGATTGGTCTCGTTAGAGAACAGCTCTGACTGGTCAACATAGATGCAAATGAGTATATAGCTCTATAGTCCCCATTGGTCCAGGCAGGTCTCGCCCCATGGTTGGAACTCCCTTATAGGAGCTGACTCAGGTGGCTGGAGCACACAGTGCAGGAAGCTGACAGCTCAGTTCCTTGACTTTTCCCTGACCGGCAGTGTGTGTGAGAGGCCTCTGTCAGCAATGGCTGCTAGACTCTAATTATGAATTTGGGCCCCGTTAACCATGAGGAGTCTTTCTTGGCAGATGTATTTCTTCTGGGGGTTCACATTACTAATCTTATAGGGTTGTAAAAGCATGAAATTAGAAAGTGAAATGTTGAAAATGTATACAAATGGAAGAAGGCATGGCATTATAATTATTCCAAGAATAGAATGAACTCTGATGCACTAGTTCCTGCAGTGCTTCTTAGCACACCTGCGACTTTTAGTAACTGTTGCAGATCCTTACCAGAGGCTGAAATACCAAAGGTTACCATTTCAACACTCCAGTGGATATCGAATTCCCATATTAGCAAACCCCGTTAAACTGGCTTGCTTTAAAATGGTTATTAAAAAATAACCAGGGCAGCAATCGCAAGCATTTTGAGCTGCACAGAATTGGGAAATGATGCAGAGATCATTGACCTGGCCATTTTCTATTTATATAGTGCTTGCCTGCCACTGAGGTGCTTCTGTGACACACAGAGGACTCTTAAGAATGTCATTTACTATGAACGTTTTACATGTTCTTTTTTAGGAGAGTCTCTGCAAAGCTTTATGTGCCTCTTCCCAAACACTTCAGTTATTGCTTATTCATCTGCCGAGATCTGATCTATCATTCTCACCGCCCTAAGAAATGGTTAAGGAAAAATATTTAAATTATAATTTCAGCTTTATATATGGAGTAAACCAAGGCAGCTGAAAGGTTGAAAGAAAGCTGAACGTGAGAAACAATTACTTTTCTTGTGTATTGTGACTGGCAGCCTAGACTCAGGAAGGCGCCTTTTAGAATTTTGCTCAGTCCAAGATCCCTTCCCTCTTCCCGCCACTTGGTGCTCTTTCTCCCACCATTTCTGAAGTCCGACCGGTTGCTGCAGGAGAGACCCCCGTCGTGCCCTAACAACAGTTGCTAAGGGGCGGGGACTTCGACTCTGTTCCCAGACTAAATACTCCAGGGGCGAGTACTTAGGGCGCATGCGGCAATTTTTCCGCTCTCGCGAGGTTTCGCCTTCCCGGAAGTACTGGAGGACCTTCCCTGTTAACGGCGTCGCCATGTGTGGGGACTGTGTGGAGAAGGAGTATCCCAATCGGGTGAGCGAGTGAGCGCCGAAAACTTCCCGCTCCTTCGGCCGTGCCCGGACCCTGGGGCTTCTCATACCTGCGGCTGGCCTTCCCCGTGAGGCCTGGCGCGGGGCGGGCTCAGCGGCTTTGCTGTTCCAATGCCCGGGCATTTGACAGCTGTGGCGGCCCTTTCCCTCCGTCCCCGCCCTTGTGGGTGACATCAGCCGTCATCCCAGTTCTCTTTAGTTGCAGGGGACAACAAAGAAAACCCCACCACCATCAACCCAGTCGGCAAGAGACATCCCCATCCCTCCCCCTGGTCTCACCCGAAAGCTTCATTTGATGAAGTTCAATTTTTCTTACAGAATTCTAGATCTGGAAGGGACCTCTGAGGTCATCTGTTCCAACCCTGTTTTGTAGATGAGAAAACTAATGCCCTGGAAAGGGGAAACCACTTGCCCAGGTTCATATTGTAGTTAGTATGAGAGCCAAGACTAGAATTTAGGTTTCATGGCTGTTAACCTTTTAAATCTCTGTTTCTCTCAAGCTCAGGAGGTTGCAAACTTGTTTACTCTCATTCAACATTCATGGTATACTTACTGAACTTTTATGTGTGCGTGGCTAGATTACAAAGGGGTACCTAAGAAGAAATAAGAGGCAGCTTCATTGCTGCCTAAGAACTTACCTTTTGGGGGAGTGTGTGATTAATAAGAATTGAGTAGTACAGTCCATAGATGCTATTCAAGTTTAGAGAAAGAGGAGAGAGCAATAGGGGATAACATTATCCCCCCCACACACACAACCCCTCAAAAGGACTTAAGTTGGGACTTGAAAGTTAGTTGTGACTAGGGTAGAAAAGAAGGAAGGGGGAAAATAGCAAAACAAGGATTCTTGTATTGGGTGAGAGGTAGGAAATCTCTATAGTTTCTTCAGTCTCTTAATATTTTGAGTAATATTTAGTCTTTTTATATAATAACATGAAAACTCATAGGGGACAACCTCTTTGAAAAGAGGTTTAGCATCCTACCTAATAAAAGAGTAATATGCAAATTGACCATCACTCCAACACAAGATGGCTGCCCCCATGTGGACACAAGATGGCCACCACAAGATGTCCAGCAGGGGAGGGCAGTTGGGAGGGATCAGGCCAGAAGGGGAGGGCAGTTGGGAAGGACCAGGCCTGCAAGGGAGGGCAGTTGGGGGCAATCAAGCCTGCAGGGGAGGGCAGTTAGGGGTGACCAGGCCTGCAGTGGAGGGCAGTTAGGGGCAATCAGGCTGGCTGGGGAGCAGTTAGGCATCAATCAGGCTGGCAGGGGAGTGGTTAGGGGGTGATCAGGCTGGCAGGCAGAAGCAGTTAGGGGCAATCAGGAAGGCAGGCAGGCGAGCAGTTGGGAGCCAGCAGTCCTGGATTGTGAGAGGGATGTCCGACTGCCCATTTAGGCCTGATCCCACCGGGCAGTCGGACATCCCTTGAGGGGTCCCAGATTGGAGAGGGTGCAGGCTGGGCTGAGGGACACACCCCCCCCATGCACGAATTTTGTGCACCGGGCCTCTAGTTATCAAATAAAGTTAAAGGTGTGCATACTGAATGACCCAGCAGTTCCCATTCTGTAGAAATAAATGCATGTGCATATGGTCCGGAGACTTGTATAAGAATGTTGATAACAGCATTGTTTATACTAGTAGGCTGGCAAAGGGCGATAGAGTCATAGAATGGAACACCATGTATGAGCAATGAAAGTGAACGAATTAGAGCAGTGGTTCTGAACTAGGAGTAATTTTTCCTCCCAACAGACATTTGGCAATATCTGGAGACATTTTTGGTTGTCACATCTGGGAGTACTACTGACACCTAATAGGTAGAGGCATTATGGTGTCCATTTACGTTTGACATACTTTTCTGTACTGTATTCTATTTCATATATATGTTTAAAGTTTAAAAAGAGACTTTTATGAATCCAATAATGAACACTGCACGTTTACAGAGACCATGAGGGAGATGTATTAAAGAGATTAGGTTGGATTCTTAAGAGTTGAGCTGAAGACTTAAAAATTATATTGTGAAGTTTAGATTTAAAAATTATATTGAGACTTCAAAGACTTAAAAATTATATTGAGAAGTTTAGATTTTATACTTTAGGCATTGGGCAACCATCAAACAAAATTGAACAGGGAAATTCTTCTGAAATCTGTTGCTTAGGAAAAGGAATCTTATGGCTGTATATCAAAATAATGGGATAGGGTAATGTAAAAGGAGAGCCCCATAAAGCATTTGGGGAGCCATGACAACAGTAGTGTAGGCATGAAATAATGAAGACCTCATTTCAAAGAGCATTAATAGGACTAAACCAATTTAATGTAGGAGGGGAGAAGGAAAGAGCTATGGATGATCTCAGGGTTTTCAATCTAGGCAACTGGGAAAATTGGAATTATGATTAGCAAAATTGAGGATTTATTAGTCAGATTATTTTAATCATGTCTCATTCAAGGTTGAGAATGTAAAATCCAATCAATTAAGTGAAAATACAAGATTGCAATTTGGGTGCAAGATTGAAACAGATGAGACAGCCAAATAAAGTTGTCAAATGGAAAAGATTTGTTCTCTTAAAGAAAGAATGTATAGAATCAAGGATTGAGCTTCAAGGAATAAATTAACTTAGAGAGTGAAAATAGAATACAGTAGAGGAAGAAGAGTGGAAAAGGGATTGAGGTAATTGGAAAACTAGGAAAGTGCCTTTCATAAGCACTTTTCTCTAATTTTGTTATGCTCCAAAATAATTAAAGGGTTGTCATGAGGAAGAATTAAACTTTTCTTTGAATTTTAGAAGGCAGAATTAGAAATAATTAGTGGGTGGGTGTTATGGGATTGTAGGCTTTGAATCAGAATAAAGAACTTTAACAGATTTTAAAAATGGAATAGATAACCCTTAGAAGAATTGAACTCTCTTCCTGATGTTCAGTAAGACTAATTGACCATTTGAAATCTCAAGCATCCTTCCTTGAGATTTTATTGAGTCCATAGATATTTTTAAGGGCAGTAAGAGCAGAGCCACTTTGAGCTTAGCAAAGGAAAGAACAATAAGATGGTGTTAATAAGTATAGTAATTCAGAAAATTTGGCAGAAAAAAATAATGGATTAGCATGTTGGAAGTTCTACGTGTAGAATGAGTAGATAATAAATATCTAATTATCTCTGTTTTCATAAAATTTTCTGGAGTTTCGCGATAAGTGTTTTTCATAGACTAGAGATACACGTAATGAATTTTTAACAGAGCTCTGGCCTACTTGCTTGTAATGTTACACTGAGAACTTGAACTTTCCAATTTGATTTATGCTGTCAGTGTTTAGAGTTTACATTCCACATACTTACAAGGTCAGATTACAAAGTGGATTAGGCCACTTTGTATACAAGGTGCCCGTATTTATGGGTGCAGTTCTGTTCAGAGTTCTGTTTACTTGAAATTGGTATTTAGAGCTTTATTCTCTTAAGACTGTTTCTCATGCCTTAATTTCTTGGAGTCCTTGGCAGTCAGCTTTTATAGATTCAAGGCAGTCCTGATTTAAATCCAATCAGGACTATCTGATTTTAAAGACTACAGTAATCAAAAGAGTGTGATAGTAGTGCATAGATAGACATATAAATCAAGGGAACAGAATAGTCAAAAGTAGACCTGCATATGTATAGTCATTTGAGTTTTCTGCAAAGGTGCCAATGTTACTCAATGTGGAAAGGATAGTCTTTTTAAGAAATGTTGCTGGAACAACTGAATATTCATAAGGAAATAAATGAAACTTGATTATTCATATCATATATAAAAATTTTTTCAATGTGATCGTAAACCTAAACCAACAAGCTAAAACTATAGAATTTATAGAAGAAAACATAGGAGAAAATCTTTGCAACTTTGGGGTAAACAAATATGTCTTAGAAGACAAGCACAAAAATAAGGGAAGAAGCAATTCGATAAATTGGACTTCAAAAAAATCAAAACTGCTCTTCGAAAGACACCATAAAAATGGTAAAACAAAGACAGGGAGAAAATATTTGTAACACGCGTCTGATAAAGGATTTGGATCTAAGAGATATAAAGGAATCTTATATCTCAGTAATCTATACTAATAAAAGGGTAATATGCTAATTAGACCGGGTCGATGGACATCTTCTGGATGTCTGACTTCCTTCCGGACAAAGCCACAGTGGCGGGGGCCCAGGCAGCGGTGGTTAGGGGCAATCAGGCCGGCAGGGGAGCAAGCAGTTTGGGGCGATCAGGCCGGCGGTGGAGCAAGCAGTTAGGGGTGAGATCAGGCTGGTGAGGGGGAGCAAGCAGGGGCGCGATCAGGTTGGTAGGGGAGCAAGCAGTCAGGGGTGCGATCAGGCTGGCACGGGGGAGCAAGCAGTTAGGGGCGCGATCAAACCAGCACGGGGGAGCAAGCGGTTAGGGGGTGAGGCTGGCAGGGAAGGGCAGTTGGGGGCGATCAGGCCGGCAGGCAGAGGTGGTTAGGGGCAATCAGGCTGGTGGGCAGAGGTGGTTAGGGGCGATTGGTTAGGAGCCAGCTGTCCTGGATTGTGAGAGGGATGTCCGATTGCTGGTTTAGGCCCCATCCCGCAGGGATTGCCCCTAACTGCCTCTGATTGCCCCTAACCAGCAGTCGGACATTCCCCAAGGGGTCCCAGACTGGAGAAGGTGCAAGCTGGGCTGAGGGACACCACCTCCCCACCTTCCCTCAACCCCCCCCCGTGCACGAATTTCGTGCACCGGGCCTCTAGTAACTTATAACTCAATAAGATAAACAACCTAACTTTAAAAAAATAGGCCCAAGACTTGAATAGACACCTCATGAAACAAGATACATGAATAGGCACCATGAAAAGATGCTCATCTTCATTATTCACTAGAGACCTGGTGCATGAAATTCTTGCATGGGTAGGGTCCCTAGGCCTGGACAGCGATCAGGGCTGATCTGGGGGGTGGATGCTCCCCCCCGCTGGCACCCACCTTGGCTGGCCTAGGGCCTGTGGGCTGGGAGCAGCTCCTGTGTTGAGCGTCTGCCCTCTGGTGGTCAGAGCACATCATAGCGATCAGTTGTTTTGCTGGTTGTTCAGCCGTTTGGTCAATTGGCATATTAGGCTTTTATTATATAGGATAAGAGAAATGCAAATTAAAGCTACAATGAGATACCACTTTTCATCATTAGAATGGCTAAAATTAAATATAAAAATCTTATAATACCTAGTGTTGGTGAGAAGGTGGAGCAGCTGGAACTCACACATTGCTGATGGGAATAGAAAATGGAAAACCTAGAAACCATGTGGCAGTTTCTTATAATGTTTATATATATATAACATATATATACACACATGTATATATATATATATATATATATATATATATATATATATATATATATATTATATATATTATGTTTTTACTGTATGACTCAGCAATTCCACTTCCAGTTACTTACCCAAGAGAAAGGTATATGTCCACACAAGACAAACATGAATCTTCATTGCTGTTTTATTCATAATAGCCGAAACCTGAAAAGAGCCCAAATGTCTGTCAACAGATAAATCCATGCATTGGTATACTACTTAGCAATAAAAAACAGCAAACTACCAATCCATATAACAACAGAGGTGATTAACAGAGCAAAAAAATCTGAATGCAAATGAGTATACTGCATGATTTTGTTTATATAAAATTTCAGGAGAGGCAAAATGAATCTCTAGAGATAGAAATCAGATCAGTGGGTGCCTGAGATGAGAGAGGGGTTAGAGATAAACTGCAAAGCATAAAGGAACTTCCTGGGAAGACAGAATTTTTTTTTAATTTCTTTATTAATTAAGGTATTACATATGTGTCCTTATTCCCCCATGACCCCCCACCTCCTATTCATGACCCCACCCCCCTGTTGTCTGTGTCCATTGATTAGGCTTATATGCATGCATATAAGTCCTTTGGTTGATCTCTCCCCCTTATCCCCACCTTCCCCTACCTTCCCTGAGGTTTCACGTTCTGATTGATGTTTCTCTGTCTCTGGATCTATTTTTGTTCATCAGTTTATGTTTTTCATTATATTCCACAAATGAGTGAGATCATGTGTTATCTTTCTCTGCCTGGCTTATTTCACTTAGCATAATGCTCTCCATCTCCATCCATGTTGTTGCAAATGGTAAGAACTCCTTCTTTTTTACCGTAGGGTAGTATTCCATTGTGTAGATGTACCACAGTTTTTTAATCCACTCATCTGCTGATGGGCACTTAGGCTGTTTCCAAATTTTAGCTACGGTGAATTGTACTGCTATGAACATAGGGGTGCATATATCCTTTCTGATTTGTTTTTCTAGTTTCTTGGGATATATTCCTAGAAGTGGGATCACTGGGTTAAATGGGAGTTCCATTTTTAGTTTTTTGAGGAAACTCTATACTGTTCTCCACAGTGGCTGCACCAGCCTGCATTCCTGCCAGCAGTGCACGTGGGTTCCTTTTTCTCCGCATCCTTGCCAGCACTTGTCATTTGTTGATTTGTTGATAATAGCCATTCTGACAGGTGTGAGATGGTACAGCATTGTTGTTTTGATTTGCATCTCTCTGATGATTAGTGACTTTGAGCATGTTTTCATGTGTCTCTTGGCCTTCCTTCTGTCTTCTTTCGAAAAGTGTCTATTTAGATCAGTTGCCCATTTTTTGATTGGGTTGTTTATCTTCTTTTTGTTAAGCTGCATGAGTTCCCTGTAAATGTTGGAGATTAAACCCTTATCGTTGATATCATTGGCAAATATGTTCTCCCATGCAGTGGGCTTTCTTGTTGTTTTATTGATGGTCTCCTTTGCTGTGCAAAAGCTTTTTATTTTGATGTAGTTCCATTTGTTTATTTTCTCTTTAGTTTCCATTGCCCTAGGAGCAGTATCAGTGAAGAAATTGCTTCGGCATATGTCAGAGATTTTTCTGGCAGTGGATTCCTCTAGTATTTTTATGGTTTCTCGTCATATGTTTAAGTCCTTGATCCATTTTGAGTTTATTTTTGTGTATGGTGTAAGTTGGTGGTCTAGTTTCATTTTTTTTTTGCAAATATCTGTCCAATTTTCCCAACACCATTTATTGAAGAGACTGTCTTGACTCCATTGTATGTTCATGCCTCCTTTGTCAAATATTAATTGAGCATAGTGATTTGGGTCTATTTCTGGGTTCTCTATTCTATTTCATTGATCTATATGTCTGTTCTTGTGTCAGTACCAGGCAGTTTTGGGAACAGTGGCTTTGTAATACAGCTTGAAATCTGGTATTGAGATCCCACCTACTTTGTTCTTCTTTCTCAGGATTGCTGTGGCTATTCGGGGTCTTTTTTTTATTTTTTATTCCAGATGAATTTTTGGAGAGTTCTTTCTAGGTCTGTGAAATATGCCACTGGTATTTTAATGGGGAGTGCATTGAATCTATAGATTGCTTTGGGTAGTATGGACATTTTAATGATGTTGATTCTCCCAATCCATGAACATGGTATGTTCTTCCATCTGTTTACGTTTTCCTCTATCTCTTTTTTCAGTGTCCTGTAGTTTTCCGTGTATAGGTCTTTTAACTCCTTAGTTAAATTTATTCCTAGGTATCTTAATTTTTTTGGTGTGATGGTAAATGGGATTGCTTTTTTAGTCTCTCTTTCTGTAAGTTCACTATTGGTGTCTAGAAATGCCATAGATTTCTTGGCATTAATTTTGTATCCTGCTACATTGCCGAATTCATTTATTGTCTATTAGTTTTTTGATGGAGTCTTTCGGATTTTTTATGTACAATATCATGTCATCTGCAAATAAGGACAGCTTTACTTCTTCTTTTCCAATTTGGATACCTTTTATTTCTTCTTCTTGTCTAATTGCAATGGCTAATACTTCCAGTACTATGTCGAACAGGAGTGGTGAGAGTGGGCATCCCTGTCTTGTTCCTGTTCTTAGGGGAAATGGTTTTAGTTTTTGCCCATTGAGTATGATGTTAGCTGTGGGTTTATCATATATAGCTTTTATTATGTTGAGTTATGATCCTTCTATTCCCACCTTGTTGAGAGTTTTTATCAAGAAAGGGTGTTGGATTTTGTCAAATGCTTTTTCTGCATCAATTGATAGGACTATGTGATTTTTATCTCTCAATTTGTTTATGTGATGTATCACGTTAGTTGATTTGCGGATATTGTACCATCCTTGCATTCCTGGGATAAATCCTACTTGGTCATGGTGTATGATCTTTCTGATGTACTGCTGGATCCGATTTGCTAGAATTTTGTTGAGGATTTTGGCATCTATGTTCATGAGGGATGTTGGCCTCTAATTCTCTTTCATTGTGTTGTCTTTATCTGGTTTTGGTATTAGGGTGATGCTGGCTTCATGGAAGGAGCTTGGAAGTGTTCCTTCCTCTTGAATTTTTTGGAATAGTCTGAGGAGGATAGGTTTTAGTTCTTCCTTGAATGTTTGGTAAAATTCCCCTGTGAAGCCGTCTGGCCCCAGGCTTTTGTTTGCTGGAAGCTTTTTGATGACTGCTTCAATTTCTTCCATAGTTATTGGCCTATTGAGATGTTTAGATTCTGACTGATTGAGTTTTGGAAGGTAATATTTTTCTAGGAATGTGTGCATTTCCTCCAGGTTGTCCAGTTTCTTGGAATAGAGTTGTTCATAGTATTTTTTAACAATCATTTGTATTTCGGTGGGGTCTGTTGTTATTTCACCTCTTTCATTTCTGATTTTGTTTATTTGGGTCCTCTCTCTTTGCTTCTTGGTGAGCCTGGCTAGAGGTTCATCAATCTTGTTTATCCTTTCAAAGAATCAGCTCTTGGTTTCATTGATCTTTTGTATTGTTTTTTTGTCTCTATGTCATTTATTTCTGTTCTAATCTTTATTATCTCCTTCCTTCTGCTCACTCTGGGCTTTTCTTGTTGCTCTCTTTCTCGTTGAGTTGTAAGGTTAGGTAATTTATTACCATTGTTTCTTGTTTTTTTGCAGTAGGCTTGTAGAGCTATGAACTTCCCTCTCAAGACTGCTTTTGCTGTGTCCCATAGATTTTGGATTGTTGTGTTTTCATTGTCATTTGTTGCCGTGATGTTGTTTATTTCTTCCTTAATCTCTCTGGTAACCCAGTCATTGTTTAATAGCATGCTGTTTAGCTTCCATGTGTTTGATTTTTTTGGATTGATTTTTATTGTAGTTGATTTCCAGTTTTATGCCACTGTGATCTGAGAAGATGCTTGATATGATTTCTATCTTCTTGAATTTGAAGAGACTTTGCCTATGACCCAACATATGGTCTATCTTTAAAAATGACCCACGTGCACTTGAGAAGAATGTATATTCTGTGGCTTTGGGGTGAAATGTTCTGAAGATGTCAATTAATTCCATCTGGTTTAGTGAGTCATTTAGGACTGATGTTTCTTTGCTGATTTTTTGTTTAGAAGATTTGTCCAATGGTGATAGTGGGGTATTAAAGTCTCCTACTATGATTGTATTGCTGTCAATCTCTCCCTTGATATCCTCCAGGAGTTTTTTTTATGTATTTGGGTGCTCCTGTATTGGGTGCGTATGTTTACCAGAGTTATTTCTTCTTGTTGGATTGCTCCCTTTAGTATTATGAAGTGGCCTTCCTTATCGCTTGTTATGTCCTTCACTTTGAGATCTAATTTGTCAGATATAAGTATTGCTACCCCAGCTTTTTTTTTCATTTCCATTCGCCTGAAAAACATTTTTCCATCCCTTCACCTTCAGTCTGTGTGCATCTTTTTTTCTGAGGTGGGTTTCTTGTAGACAGCAGATATATGGGTTGTGTTTTCTTATCCAATCTGTTATCCTATGTCTTTTGATTGGGGCATTTAATCCAATTACATTTAAAGTTATTATTGACTAGAGCCCTGGTGCATGAAATTCGTGCATGGGGGGGGGGTGGGGAGAGGGTGTCCCTCAGCCCAGCCTGCACCCTCTCCAATCTGGGATCCCTCCCACAATCCAGGACTGCTGGCTCCCAACTGCTCGCCTGCCTGCCTTCCTTATTGCCCGTAACCGCTTCTGCCTGCCAGCCTGATCACTCCCTAACCACTCCCCTGCCAGCCTGATTAATGCCTAAATGCTCACCTGCCAGCCTGATTGCCCCTAACTGCCCTCCCCTGCAGGCCTGGTCACACCTAACTGCCCTTCCCTGCAGGCCCGGTCACCCCCAACTTCCCTCCTCTGCCGGCCTGGTCACCCCTAACTGCCCTCCCTTGCAGGCTTGATCGCCCCCAACTGCCCTCCCTTGCAGGCCTAGTCCCTCCCAACTGCCCTCCCCTGCTGGCTATCTTGTGGTGGCCATCTTGTGTCCATATGGGGGCAGGATCTTTGACCACATGGGGGCAGCCATCTTGTGTGTTGGAGTGATGGTCAATCTGCATATTACTCTTTTATTAGATAGGATAGAGGCCTGGTGCATGGGTGGGGGCCAGCTGGTTTGCCCTGAAGGGTGTCCTAGATCAGGGTGGGGGTTCCCTTGGTGCATGGGGCAGCCTGGGCGAGGGGCCTGTGGTGATTTGCAGGCTGGCCAAGCCCCGCAGTGACCCAAGCAGAGGCCCTGGTATCTGGGATTTATTTATCTTCTACAATTGAAACTTTGTAGCCTGGAGCAGAGCCAAGCCTTCTGCTCGCTCTGTGGCAGCCATTTCTGTTGGGATTTATTTATCTTCTATAATTGAAACTTTGTAGCGGAGACCAAGGCAGGCCAGGGCTTCAGAAGCTTGGCTTCCTCCATCGCCGGGGGCAACCCTAGCCTCCTGCTCTCTCCATTTCTTGCATTGCTGGTTTGGTGGTAATAAACTCCCTTAGTCCTTTTTTGTCTGTGAAGCTCCTGATTTCACCTTCAATTTTGATTGATAGCCTTGCTAGGTACAGTATTCTTGGATTCAGACCTTCTTTGCATGACTTTGTATATTTCATTCCATTCCCTTCTGGCCTGATGAGTTTCTGTTGAGAAATCAGTTGCTAGTCTGATGGGGGTTCCTTTGTTGGTAACTTTCTGTCTCTCTCTCTGGCCACTTTTAAGATTCTTACTTTGTCGTTGGTGTTTGCCAATTTAATTATAATGTGCCTTGGCATCAGTATTTGGGGTTCATTTTGCTTGGGACTCTGTGTGCTTCTTGGATTTCTGTGGGGTTTTTCTTCCCTATATCAGGGAAGTTTTCTGTCATTATTTCTTCAAACAGGTTTTCTATTCCTTGCTCAGTTTCCTCTCCTTCTGGAACCCCTATTATGCAGATGTTGTTTTGTTTCGTGTTGTCCCAAAGTTACCTTAGGCTCTCCTGCTTTTTAATTTTTTTTTTTCTAGAAGCTGCTCTATTTGGTATTTTTTTCTACCTTGTCTTCTAGCTCACTGATGTGGTCCTCCGCTTCTTCTAGTCTACTCTTGATGCTTTCTATTGAGTTCTTTACAGCAGCGATGTCATTTTCCATTTCTTCTTGGTTCTTCTTCATTTCCTCTTGGTTCTTACTCATATTGTCGAATTTGTCTTCCATTCTTTTTAGCCACCTTATGACAATTTCTCTGAATTCTTTCTCTGACAGGTTGCTTGCCTCCATTTCGTTTACTTCCTTTTCTGGTGATGCCTGCTTTTCTTGCATATTTGGGCTGTTTCTTTGTCTCCCCATGGTCTCTCTTCTCTGGGTGTCTGGTTATGTAGTTCTCTCTCTCCTGCGTTGATTTAAAGGCACAAAATACAACACAACCAGGTACAACACACCAGGCACTGAACATAAATGTATTCACAATATTAATAACTCCAAATAAAGGTGACCACCAGAGAAAGGCAAATTAGGGGAAAGGAGAGAAAGAAGAAGAGAAGAAAAAAAAAAGAAAGAAAGGAGTGCCAGAATGAAATTGGGAAAAGGAAAAAAAAAGTAAGAGAGAAAAGAAAGAGAATAAGAAAGAAAAGGGGAACAAACTATATCTATGGGGAGAAAACTCCAATAGAACAGCCACTAATCCCAGCAAATGCCAGCAACAGGTACCTGGAGATGAATACAAACTACAAACAACAACTAATATCAAGCAAGGTGAGGGAAAACAGAAGCAAAAAACAAAACAAAAAAAAGAATAAGCAAAACAGTCTCACAAACAAGCATAAAAAATCGATAAAATCAACATTCAAGCAAACAACAACAAAATGACAGAGAGAAAAACAATTTTTTGGATAGTGAAGCAGAAGAGAGAGGTGTGTATGAACTCGGAGCAGGGGATTGGAAATTAGATATATAAGTAGGGTGAAATTTTAACGGGGTAAAAAGAAAGAATAGGGAGAATCTAAAGCAGAAGAAGGGTAAGAGAAACAGGACAACAAAAGGGGAAAAGTTAGGAAGAGAGTGATGGCATAAAGGTAGAGTTGAGCTAGAGTAGAATGATGCTAAAGGAAAGATGAAAATAGAATATAGGACACTAATCTCAAAGTCAAATAAAGAGAAAATAAAATGACACTTTAAAAAAAAAGGTAAAATAGTAGTAGTAATAATACTGATTGAAAATAAAAATGTAATAATTAAAAAGGTAAAATCAAGTGGGGAAAAAGAAAAAAAATTAGTTTCTTAAGTAAAAGATGAAAAAAATAAAAAATAATAATAATAAAATAAAAAATAAAAATAAAATGTGCAGTAGTGAAGGTCATTCACTTCCTCTATTGTTCTGTTTTGCACGTCTGTTTCCCAGTCAGGACAGTGTTGCAGTTCCCTGCATTTCACTTCTCCTCAGTGTTGTAAGCCAGTCCTGATTTTTAAGCAGGCAGTGTGTCTTACTCTCTTGTATTCCTTTATTTGTGATTACACAAGAGTCAATTTATGATTCAACCCCTGGGTGGCAGTGTTTCTGGATTGACCTCTGGGTCTATAGGTCCTCTCTAGCCTGTGCTTAGATCCTGTTTTCCCTGTGGCACTCAATACCGGTTTGTGGGAGTGGGCTGCCCCAGAGCTGGTTCTCCGATGGTCACTCCCCACTCCGATCCCCAGGTTCCAGAAAAACAACTTTCCTCTGCAGTCTCCTAGGGTGTCCCCAACTGGGTGATCCCATGCACTGGGCTCAGCAATCAGAAGCAAGGATTTAAAGAGGAGAAAGCGCAAGTGTGCAAACTCCGGGGCTGCGTGCAAGTCTGCGCAGTCCTTCCTTCCCTCCCCGCTGTGTCCAAGCAGCCGGCACACTTTTAAAATTTTTAGGCTGTCCTTCTGCGTCAGATCAAAATGGGTTGCTTTTTAGAGATCCCCTCTGTTAGCAGCTCTGAGGACCCCCTTCCACATTCACGGATCACGCCAGCCCCAACAGCCATGGATTTTTCTAGGCGCAGACATCCCCCAGTCCTCCAGCTCCTGTAGTGCGCGCATTTCTCTGTCCTGCCGGGACCAGAGACCTCACCTTATCCCAGGTGAAATCTGACCTTTCTGTGGTGGAGTGTAGAGCTCCTCTGAATCCGCGTGTTTGTGCCAATTGGGGACAGGTTCTCTGGGGTTCGCAGCTGTTCGGTGGGTGCCGCAGTTGTAGATTTTCAGGCTTCTGATAACATCCACTTTCCCCTTCAAGATGGCGCGGTCTCCATGTCCGATCCGGTGGCTCCGGGAGGGATCCCAAGCGGCAGTGGGGGCTGCCCAGTCAGGGGAGCCCCATCCAGCAGTCCCCCACCTTCTCCTGGAGTATAGCTGTCCCTTAACTCACCAACAGACACCCCCCGTGCAACCCTCAGCTGTTCTTTCTATCTGCTCCGGGACAAGGCTCAGGACACGTCTGTCTATTCCGCCGCCATTTTTCTTCTCCACCGACAGAAATTTTTATATCTTGATTGGGGTAGTGTTTACATTGGCATGTATGTTCATTAAAAGTCATTTACCAATACCATTACAATATGTGGATTTTATTGTATGTAAGTTACACCTCACTAGAGTTGTGTATTTTTTAAAAATATTTTTATTGATTTCAGAGAGGGAGAGAGATAGAAACATCAATGATGAGAGAGAATCATTGATTGGCTGACTCCTGCACGCCCCTACTGGGGATTAAGCCTGCAACCCAGGGCATGTGCCCTGATCATGCCCTGACCTGTAATTGAACCATGACTCTCTGGTTCATCCTATATAATAAAAGCCTTACAAGCAAATCGACCGAACGGCGGAATGACCGGTTGCTATGACACACACTGATCACCAGGGGGCAGACGCTCAATGCAGGAGCTGGCCCCTGGTGGTCAGTGTGCTCCCACCAGTGGTGGGGGAGGGGCGCCGCTCAGCCAGAAGCCGGCTCATGGCTGGCAAGTGCAGCAGCGGTGGTGGGAGCCTCTCCTGCCTCTGCAGCAGTGCTAAGGAGCAGTGAGCAGGCAGGCAGTAAGGAGCGAGGGGTTCCAGACTGTGAGACGGCACAGGCCGAGCTGAGGGACCCCCCCACCTCAGTGCACGAATTTCGTGCACTGGGCCTCTAGTAGGTCTATACTCAACCACTGCGTCATGCCAGCTTGTTTTTTTAATCAAAGCAAAACACTTGTTCTTAATAGCTGGAAATTTATACTTCAATCTCAAGGCTTTTCCCTTCTTTAGTAGTTAAGTCCATGTGCCTATGATTTAATGTCTTCAAACTATACTAGTGGCCCGGTGCACAAAATTCGTGCACATTAAAAGGGGATTAATTAGAGGAAATAATTTAATATTGCTATTTGCCCTTTCTCTATAATAGAAGTGTCAGAGATGAAAGAAAATTAGTAAAATGTATATGAAAACCTTCCTTCTGTCAGAGCCTGGGGCACACCACGGGACCCAGAGTCAAGTCCCCACTCACCCACATGCGCCTCAAAATCGCGTGAGACTCAGACCTGGCTGCCCCCCCCCCCCCATCTCATTGGGATAGATCCAGACCTAGCTAGTCCCACCCTTGTCAAGCCACGCTGGGCAGGGAACGTAGCCTCAGGTCCCCTGGCCCGGTGCCAGGACGGGGGGCATGGCCTGAGGTCCCCCAGCCCAGACTGGGGGGGGGGCATGGCCTGAGGTCCCCCAGCCCAGATCGGGGGGGGGCTTGCCTTGAGGTCCCCCATCAAACCCTGCCAGGTGTGGGACATGGCCTGAGATTCCCTGTTAAGCCCCGCTGGGTGGGGGGTATGGTCTGAGGTCCCCGTCAAGCCCCGCCAGGCGGGTGGCGGGGCGCAGCCTCAGGTCCCCCGGCCTGGCACTGAGAGGGGGGAACAGCCTCAGGTCCCCTATCAAGCCCCATCGGCAAGGGGGTGCAGCCTCAGGTCCCCCCTGGGTGGGGGGGCACGGCCTGAGTTCCCCCGACCCAGCACTGGGGGTGCACCTTGAGGTCCCCTGTCAAGCCCCTCCAGGCATGGGGTCGCAGCCTCAGGTCCCCAGGCCTGGTGCTGGGGTGGGGGGCATGGCCTGAGGACCCTCGGCCTGGTGCTGGGGTGGGGGGCATGGCCTGAAGTCCCCTGTTAAGCCCCACCTGGTGGGGGGCATGGCCTGAGGTCCCCCGGCCTGGCCCTGGGGCCAGGGGAGCAGCCTGAGGTCCCCTAGCCCAGCACCAGGATGGGAAGCGCACCTTGAGGTTCCCTGTCTAGCCCTGCTGGGTGGGGGCATGGCCTGAGGTCCCCTGTCAAGCCCTGCCAGGTGGGGGTGTGGCCTGAGGTCCCCCAGCCTGGCGCTGGGGAGAGCAGCCTGAGGTCCCCTAGCCCAGCACCAGGACGGGAAGCACACCTTGAGGTCCCCTGTCAAGCCCCACGGGGGCGTGTGGCCTGAAGTCCCCTGTCAAGCCCCACCTGGTGGGGGGCGCGGCCTGAGGTCCCCTGGCCTGTCACTGGGGCGGGGGGAGCAGCATGAGGTCCCCTAGCCCAGCACCAGGATGGGAAGTGCACCTTGAAGTCCCCTGTCAAGCCCTGCTGGATGTGGAAGGCGACCTGAGGTCCCCTGTCAAGCCCCACAGGAGCGGGGGAGGGCGTAGCCTCAGGTCCCTGCTGATTGCTTGTTAAGGCTCCTTATGGGAACTTGGCCTCAGCTGTGGGTGCATCCATCTTTGTGATGGAGTGATGGTTAATTAGCATATTCCCTCTTTATTAGATAGGATAGTTAGCTTGATTTTTCCCCCCATCAGAGTTAATCTCTTCCTTAATACATAGCACCGAGGAGCTACTCACAAAGAAGAGGTTAATTGTACAGGGAATCCAGGATAGCTTCACTGTGACATCACTTCAGCTGGATCTTAATTCCCCGGATACTTCATAAGCTCTTTGAGAGCAGAAACGTGACTCATCCTCAAATTCTCCACTATTCTTTACACAGTATCAGGCACACAGCTACATTGGAGAAATGTTTATTTAAATGGTTTTTAATCACATTAACTGTTAAAAATACTCTATGTTTGCTGGTCAGAAATGAGATTGAAGTAGATTATTTATGAAATGACTTTTAGTTGTGAACAATTATTAGTAAGCCTTGAACAAAGACTTCCCCTGAGCCAGGAGCATAAATTGTTTAGTTTCTTAGTGATGAAGCAAAACCCTTTCTCTTTGAATTGCCATGGTGTTAGTCTGATGAATTGCAGAGTTTACCTCCTATGCCTGAATCATACATATCCATTAGGACTGACATCTATAGAGCTAAGAATCTATTTTTTTTGTTTATGTTATGGTATTTTTAAGTCTTCAGAAAATGCTGTTTCAATAATCAACTGAGCATTGCAGTGTATAAGATCATTTTTCTCATTGGCTCAATGTTTCCATTTTGATTGAATTTTAATTCTAGTTTTATGATAAGATACCTCATCTAATATTGTTTGCTGTTAGGTTTCTTTAATTTTTCTTTTCATATTTTAAATTACTAAAGCTTCATTAATTGTTTCTGAATATCCATTTGCATTTATTTCTCTTAAACATAATTGCAGACTTCAGAGACTTACAGTTCTAATACCATTTCAGTTTTATTTCCCATGAATAGTACATCTAGAGGAAAAAATAATAATTTCAAAAATTAATTGGTTTTGCCTTCAAGCAAGTAAATTTTGGCACTTTTCTTTTTTGCCTTTAGAGATTTAAAATCTATTAATCATTTTCACCAAGGATTTTGAAATATAAGAAAATTAAATTACTATTTTTATTATTTTAGGGTAACATTTGCCTGGAGAATGGATCTTTCTTGCTGAACTTTACTGGCTGTGCAGTGTGCGGTAAGCGGGATTTTATGCTGATCACAAACAAATCTTTGAAAGAGGAAGATGGAGAAGAAATAGTTACCTATGATCGTAAGTAGACCTTTTTGTTTGTTTTTGTTTTGTTAATCCTTACCTGAAAATATTTTTCCATTGATTTTTTTAGAGAAAGGAGGAGAGAGAGAGAAACATCTATGTGAGAGAGACACACTGATTGGTTACCTCCCACTTGAGCCCTGACCAGGACCGAGGATCAAGCCTGCAACCGAGGTACATACCCTTGACCAGAATTAAAACCAGGACCTTTCAGTCTACGGGCCCATGCTCTGTCCACCAAGCCAAACTGGCTAGGACTAACATATTGTTTTTACTAGAGTCTTGTTTTACCACTAAATTTACTTTAATGTCTAGCATTAGTTGTTTATCTATGATTGGTTGTTGTAGCACAATTTCTATCATTCCTGAGAATAAAAGCTTTTACATAGTTAGATAGGTCTAGCTGGTTTAAAAAAACAAACTTACATATCTGTTTACTGACTTACCTTAGAGAGCATTCAATGGGAATTAATATGTGCACATTGAGTGTCTGAACTTAGGCTGTTAATTATGTAGTGTTACTATGTCTTAGATTCTGGATTTCTTATTAAGGTAGATGTTTTAAAGCAATACCATTGCTGAGAATAGAAATTCTACTGCCTTAAGACACCTTCTAGAACTTAATTATTTAATATTTAAGTCTCTCTCTGTTTCAGCAGATCTGTGTCAGAATTGTCATCACGTAGTAGCCAGGCATGAATATACATTCAGTATCATGGATGAATTTCAGGTAAATGTATAAATATGGGTATGTTATTGGTGGGGGAAGATAATAAAAGAATCTTGAAAATCTGGATATAGTTTTCATAAATGAAGTACTAGTGAATATTAGAAGAGACCATCCCCCTCTCTTCTACCTGTGTAACTTGAGAGAGAAACTTTAGATGTGGGTGGATCTGCTCAAACCTGTCTTCACAAGAATCAGAAATCAGAGTGTGTATCTTACAGATGATTTCTCAGTCCTGTCATTTTTATGAAGAACATTCTTATGAGGTTATTATTGTGCATCTTTTTTCTCTACCTAGTTATATGATTGCACAATTTTTGGCTTCTTACTTGCTGGGCATGGAAATTGTGATAAGGCAGTTTTCCCTAATAGGCATGTAGAGTTGAGCAATTCTGTAGTCTCCATTGCAGTAAGACATTTTAATATTATTTGGTAAGTAAAATAACAAAATGGATGTATCAAGGTTGGAGGAGAGAAATTGAACCACCCTAAGGACAGAGAATAGGGATTTATTATAAAGATTAGTCCTTAGACCAGGGGTCCTCAAACTTTTTAAACAGGGGTCTAGTTCACTGTCCCTCAGACCATTGGAGGGCCGGACTATAGTTTAAAAAAAAAACTATGAACAAATTCCTATGCGCACTGCGGGCCCGGGATGAGTCGGCTGCTAAGCAGGACAGGCAGCGGCACCCAGCGGGCCGGATAAATGTCCTCGGCGGGCCGCATGTGGCCCGCGGGCCGTAATTTGAGGACGCCTGCCTTAGACAATTGTGAGAGCATGCGAAGAATGCAACAGAATTCTACAGGTTCGTGTAGGCCTGAAGTAGGTGTAAAGGTCAGGAAGGAAAGCTGGACAGTGCAGGAGAGCCAAGGGCACACTTTAACCACGAGGACACACTGCAGCCTGTGTCTGTCCCTCTCTGCCCCCATTTTCAAGCTGTTAGCTTGAGTTACTTATTTAGTGTGAACTAAATGTTCATCCACAGGGTATAAGTATTAGGTTAGCGCTTTTAACAGGCAAAGGAATTTTTTTTAAAATCCTCCAGATTTGAGTAGTAGTATAATTAGGAAAAATAAAATCTTTCATGATAGAATATTATAAAATAGTATAACCACTCTCATTCTTATTTTAATGTGCCAGAAAACACTTAGTCACCTGTCATAATCTGGTCTAATATGTTGTGCTTATAAATAAATAGCATCTTGACCGCATCTCCTCAGCATTCAAAAATTATACCTCAAAAAATATTTATATGATATATGTAACCAAGGCCGAAAGTGAGATTTCAGTGAATGAGCCGTGGCCAGATAGGGGAACAAGTATGTCATGAGCTTAAAGGAGCAGCTCCATCCTTTCATGGGAGGAAAGGAATGCTTGTAGCCATTTTCCAGAAGCTCCTGAAGGATCTGAGAGCTTTTTAGAGTTCCTAAATGGGTATTGCGATTGCTTGTTCATGCCCTAATTAAGCCATTGTATATTGCTGCCATGAGACCAAACTCAAGCTGATTTTCCTTTATGACTGAACGTAGCCATGTTCAAAGCTGCTCTAGAAATTACTCTGTGAAAGGAGGATGGTTTATTGTCACAATGCCCAAGTAGTGTGAAATTCTCTTGAAAAAAATCTCTTAGACTGGACTCTTGATCTCCAGTGTTCTCTCTCCCAGCATCCACTTTCCCCCTCGTATGTTAAATTCTGCCATCAGACTACCTCATTGGCCCTTCCGTAGCTCACCTTTAGCTGCAGTATAACATCCAAACTTCTCTTTCCAAAGTTCTTGCTGGGCTGTGGCTTCACTTTCCCTAGTTTCCCACTCTCTTCTCATGTGCACCACACATAGCATTGACCTTAGACTTCTTCCTTCCCTCCTGTTACAGCGGGGGAGTTTTATTTCCTCTGATGCTTACCCCTGCCATTTCTTCAGGAGTCTCGTATTACCTTCTCTCTTTGCATACTCTTTTTTCCATGGGACTTAAAATCTTTTACATTCAATATACTCCATTCTTCTTTATTTGTTAAAAATAAATTAAACTCTTTTTATTTTACTTAGCTCCCTTTTTGATGCATCCTCTCATCATCTTTCCTTCCTTTTGCTTTATTACTTGAATAGGTTTATATCCTGCTTCCCTTATTTCTCTATGTTCCTCTTAACCACCTACAAACTGGTTTTCATTTTCACCTTTCTAAAACTCTTCTCTCATAGGTTTCCCAGAACAGTTCTTACCTCTTTTAGCATCTCTTCTGATTCTGGTTTTGTTAACCATTGTTGTCTTTTTAAAGCATTTCTTCTCTTAGATCCATAGTGCTAGATCTTTTTTATTTCTTTTAAATCATTTAGCCTGCTCATTTGCTTTTTCTCTGGTTTCCTTTCCTGTTTTCCCCTAAGCTTTGGTGTCTGACCTAGGACCTTCTCTATACTCCCTCAAATAGTGAGCACACTCCATCTCATTTAAAACCTATCAGATATCTTCCAAATCTCCTTCTCTAAGCCTAATATCTTACCTGCCCTCTTTTTTTCTCTGTTTCTCTTATTTTTGCTCCATTGCCAAACCTTGTGTCAAGGACAATAACCTCTTAAATCAAATTACTTCAGCAGCTCCCAAGCTGTAGTTCTGCACTCTGCCCTCAGTTAATCTTTCTCAAGCATATCACCCTGCTGCTCCTCTGCTACTTCATAGGCATATGCTTACTCTTTTTGATATCACTGTCCTTTTCGGCCTTTTTCCTTGACTGGTCCCTTTCTCTACCTTCAAGCCAACTAAATCTTACCTCTTTTAAGCTGAGTTTAAATTTTATCTCCTTGCTCTTGATAGTTCAACCCATACTTCTTTCTCCTTTTCCTGAGCACTTCTTGTACCTACAGCAGTCCTGTAGGTCTTCATTCTCAGCTGCTGTGACTTAGTTTTCTCTTCCCTACCCTATTCCAGCCTCATCTTACTCTGGCAGTGGTTCCAGTTCAAAGTGCAATTCCCACTATTGATAATGTATTGTTTTGTTTTAAATGTCTTATGGGAATTTTAAACATAATAAAAAAAATAGGCAGAATAGAGTATTAACCTCCATTACCCAGCTTTAATTTGCTTTATTTGTACCTCACCATTCCCATGTCTCCCCACAGGATAATTTTGAAACAAATTCCAAATGTATCACTACTTCTACAAATATTTCAGTATGTATCCCTGTTTATAAAGCAACCACAAGGCCATTGTTAAATAAAGGAGATTTTCTGATGGCAAGAATAGAGGGGAAAGTAGAGACAGAAGTACAGAGTTGGTGGAAAATACATTATGAATGATTACAGATATTCTTTATATTTTATATCACTCTAAAAGCCATTAAAATGACTATGTGTTTGCCCCAGGAAACAAGAGGGGACTGGTGAGATTGCTTTCTGTTCTTCTGTGGACCAGGAAGGAGAGGCCTTGGAGTCAGAATCCTATCTAATAAAAGAGTAATATGCAAATTGACCATCACTCCAACACACAAGATGGCTGCCCCCATGTGGTCAAAGATGACTGCCCCCATGTGGACACAAGATGGCTGCCACAAGATGGCCAGCAAGGGAGGGCTGTTGGGAGGGACCAGGCCTGCAAGGGAGGGCAGTTGGGGGCGATCAAGCCTGCAGGGAAGGGTAGTTAGGGGTGACCAGGCCGACAGAGGAGGGAAGTTGGGGGTGACTGGGCCTGTAGGGAAGGGCAGTTGGGGGGGACCAGGCCTGCAGGGGAGGGCAGTTAGGGGCAAACAGGCTGGCAGGTGAGCATTTAGGCATCAATCAGGCTGGCAGGGGAGTGGTTAGGGGGTGATCAGGCTGGCAGGCAGAAGCAGTTAGGGGCAATCAGGAAGTCAGGCAGGCGAGCAGTTGGGAGCCAGCAGTCCTGGATTGTGAGAGGGATGTCCAACTGCCCGTTTAGGCCCGATCCTACCGGGATCAGGCCTAAACGGGCAGTTGGACATCTCTCGAGGGGTCCCAGATTAGAGAGGGTGCAGGCTGGGCTGAGGGACACACCCCCCCCCCCCCCCCCGTGCACAAATTTTGTGCACCAGGCCTCTAGTTAATATATAGTGATAGAGAAAAAGGACTTCGGTGATATAGCCACGGGACCCTCAGAATAAGCCACAGGATCTGGTCTTACCCAAAGGTGATTCCACCCACTCCACCCTTCCTTCCAAATCTGTGCCCTTTGGCTTTGCCCAGGTGGAGCCTTTGAGGGTCTCCATGAATGCCTGGGAGAAATTCTTATTCTCCCAAATTGGCTAGTTTTGGTAAAAGGTTTCCCAGTCCCACCACATTCCTGGCCACACATGGAGATACGTTTCTGGCACTCCAAGGTAGAATTCTAGGCATATTTTCCCATAGAAGTGCTGCTATATATGGTTAGAATCTATAGTACTTGTATAATATAAATTTAAAAGACTCCCTGGAGTTCCTGGGAATCTGTCGGGTACAACTACTTCTGTGGGAAACTGCTTTTGAATTCTTAACAGTTGACCTACAATGGAATTTGGAATACAGACTGCCTATAAATTAATCTTTACAGATTATACCATATGTTAGGTGTGTGTCTGTTTTTTCTCCCAAGTTAGGTTGTAAGTTTTTTTTTTTTTTTTTTAAATATATTTTATTGATTTTTTACAGAGAGGAAGGGAGAGGGATAGAGAGTTAGAAACATCGATGAGAGAGAAACATCGATCAGCTGCCTCCTGCACACCCCCTACTGGGGATGTGCCCGCAACCAAGGTACATGCCCTTGATCGGAATCAAACCCGGGACCCTTGAGTCCGCAGGCCGGCGCTCTATCCACTGAGCCAAACCGGTCAGGGCTAGGTTGTAAGTTTTACACGGGCAGTTTTGTCCTTTCCTTCTTTCATGTCTACAAGTGTTCCTAGCACTACATAAAAACTTGTCAATGAATAGATTGGTTGAAAACTCAGATATTTATCTAGCTTCACACATATTCCCATTTGACTTTATTACCTTTTTCTTCTTCATTTCCAGTGGGAGGCTGATATCCTACTAGTAATGTCCAATGGGTGAAGAAAACAGAAGTATTTGAAGGCAGTAAAAGACTTTGGAGAGACTGGATTTTTATTTTATTTTTAATTCATGAGACTTGCATTTGTTTGCTGAGGTCTAGCCTCTATTTCTATAGTGTGTGTAGAGTAGACTTTAAAATTAAATGTAGTCTTTAAGAAACAGTCCACTGCTATAATTAAGCTCTTTCCTAAACTCACTAGAAGGAAGTGGAAAGGCAGTTGCCTGGTTCTGAGTCTTTGTGCTGTAGTTGTTGTTTATCTCTGTGGCCCTCTCTCTAGTGACTGTCCAGACCCTTGAAACACAAACTGCCTTGACTGACCAGTTGCCAGACAGCTAGCAATCTCAATGTCAGGTGCAGAAACACGTATAGATTTGACATAGATGTTTGTTTTCCTAAAGAAGATAAAGATTTTTAAGCAAAAGATTTAAAAGAAATGTTTCTGTAGTTTATGACGATATTAAATATTCTAGAAAGGGACCTCTATTAGAACAGGACTTTGTCCTAAGGATTTTTGCCTAAAACAAAATCCCTTCTGTCATTAGTCTGAACATTTGTTAAACCCAAGAAACATAAAACTCCTTAAATAGATCAAATTCCAGACAACTGACTATCTAAATATGAGGCATGCTTGACATACTAGTGGATTTAATATAATTTTTTATTTTCTTGGGATAGTTAGTTAAGTAGCTTTTTTGGTTTAGGAAATTTCTCCCTTGTTTATTCTTTTAAAAATCATTTCTATTGCATATTAGTGCTAAATATCCTAGAAAGAAACATCTCTATGATCAGGAATTTGTCCTTAGGGGCCCACACTCAAATAACAGCACTAACTAAGCCAAATATATGTGTTTTTTAAGTCCAAGAAATGGGCATGCATTTCCAAGATGGCATTCTTGTATTCATAGTAAATAGAGCATCAGCATGTATTCAGTTTATATAAACAAAAGGCTATGGGATACCTAGAATAAACCTAAGACATTGTTTATGGGTGTTGAAATTGACCTAACTTACAGAAAGAATATCCATGGCAATGTAGAGGACAGCACCTGAGTAAGTTAGGAAGCATCTTCCTCCCTGTTCCTCACGGTAATGATGCACTTTATCTTGTTCTAGGAGTACACCATGCTGTGCTTGTTATGTGGCAAAGCTGAAGACACTATCAGCATTCTCCCTGATGACCCCCGACAAATGACTCTGTTATTCTAAGGACCCTTCTGCAGTTCTGTTGTAACTAGGTTGTGTTACAATACTGCAAACCTGATGGTTTGTCTTAGTTTATAATGGAAATGATTTGCTTATTTGTTTCTGCTTAGACTTACCTATTCTTTGAAAGAAAAGAAGTAATTTTGGGGATTACTGTTCTCTAGAGCTGAGCTTTTCTGCCAAAGTTCCCAATTCACATTGGTGCAGCCAGAAAGAAGCATCTTTGTTTGTGCTGTGTGGCTAAAATTAATTAGAATGGGAGAACTTAGTGCCCAGATCTTGGTTCCAGTGAAAGGAAGCAGGGCTCCTTGAAGAAATGACTTACTCTAGGACTAGGGCTATAAATACACAAGATGAGCCTGGAGCATCTTGCGCCACAAAAAAAAGAAAGTGCTCAGAAAAAATCACAATGGTTGGGGATGTCAGAAGGACAGAAGAGCCAACTGAAGGAGCTCCCAGTAACCAAAGCTGGAACAATTCGAGTAAAAAATTAAGTAGCATTGGATTATAACTCAAACTATAAAATAAATATTCATGAATCCATACTGAAATAAATGATTGAATAAGTTAATATATACATTATGATAGGCAAATCTCCCATGCAAAAGATTTTCAAATAATGTATGTAGATATTCCCCACTCCTTAAGTGTGAGAGTGTGTGTGTGTGTGTGTGTGTGTGTGTGTGTTGACTTCCCTCTAGAGCAGCCGTGGGCAAACTACGGCCCGCGGGCCAGATCCGGCCCGTTCGGCTGTTCTATCCGGCCCGCGGAGCCGAAAGAGCGGAGGGTTCTCTTGCTCTCTCCTCCGCTCCTTTACTTTGAATTTATATTAGTTCACACAAAAACTCCATCCATGCTTTTGTTCCGGCCCTCCGGTCCAGTTTAAGAACCCATTGTGGCCCTTGAGTCAAAAAGTTTGCCCACCCCTGCTCTAGAGTATAGTATTGAAAGGGGACAAACATTAGCCCGGATCAAGGTTAACATCATTGGTGATAGGCCATGTGATAGCATCATGTGATTAGAATGGCACTTTACCTTTGTAATATCCTCCCCAAAAACCATAACTCCAGTCTCATCATTAGAAAAATATCAAACAAATCCCAGTTCAGGGACATTCTACAAAATACCTGACCAGTGCTCCTCAGAACTGTCAGGTCATCAAAGATAAGGACATCTGAGAAACTGGTTTGCTCAGAGTAAGTAAAC
Source organism: Plecotus auritus (assembly GCF_963455305.1). NCBI lineage: Eukaryota > Metazoa > Chordata > Mammalia > Chiroptera > Vespertilionidae > Plecotus > Plecotus auritus. The sequence goes on along the minus strand of NC_137770.1, from coordinate 33,920,509 downwards.
GACTGCTGACTGTAATGTCATACCCTGAGTGGGATCTTACACCAGAAAAAGGACATTTGGGGAAATCTGAATAAAGTGTGGACTTTTGTTAATATAAATAGAATGGTTTCATTTGCTCCAAAGGAGTCTTAGACTATCTTAACTTGCATAGATGAAAGAACACTGGGTGTTCTAAACTCTGGCATTTAGTAGCAGCACAACCATTAAGCAAAGCATTGCTCTATTTTTTATTGTCCCCTTTTTAAAAAATTGGTCTAATAAGAATTGATATTATACATCCTGCTCAGTATTATTGAGAGATCCAAATGAATAGTGAATGTAAAATGCTCTGGAAAGCATAGAAAGAACTAGATACAAATGAGATGGCTTCAGTTAGTTCTTCTCATTGTGAGACCAGACTAAAAGGGTTAGGCATTAGAAACAAAATTGTTTCCTCTTCAGGTCTAAGAGACTTAGGCATTCTGAACTAAGGCTTTGCTTCTAAGAAAGAAAGGTGAGCCAAGTGATCATTATTGATACCAGGGAAAAGCTTTGTTATGTAACAGGGATAATAAAGGCTGAGGTTTATTGAGTACTTACTTTGTGCCAAGGCCTTTGTAAAAAAGCACTGATTTAATCCTCATTCACAGCTCCATGAAGTAGGTACTATTATTAATCCGATTTTAGAGCCAAAGAAACTAAGCATAAAAAGTTGAATAGCTTACTCAGGGTCACACAGCTAGTAGTCACTCCCTCTCAGGAGTGTTCAGTACATATGAAGGACAGGGTTCTGACAAGGTCAGGAAGAGTTTGAGAATATCAGTGACTGTCCTCTGAGAAACCAAGGCATGTCAGACCAAAATTTATTATTTGGAAAAGCTAAGTTAGCTGCTCCTAAGGAATCAGTTGTTTTATTCCTGGAAAATATTTTCCACTTACTGCAAATCTATATCTGACCTGCTGAGGAAATCATTTGGTGAAATGAATCCAGAAAGTAGAGAAAGTGCTTCATTACTTTAAATAGCACTAAGCCCTTTACAGCCTCTGAATCGTCCCTTTTTGGAGTTTGAATGCTTCCAACTTAGTCATTTGGAGCTCAAGAGTACAATTTTATATGCCTCTACTGATACCTTCGTCTATTGCAAGATGTATAATTATCTATTTTGAACTAAATATACTACAAAAATTTAAAACATAAAATCCTATCCATATATTTTATTATTATTTTACCAACATCATGCTATGTTTTGTGATACTTTCTTTTTCATCTTCTAGAATTTTTCTCTGGTTCTAAAAGAATAAAGACCCTTTGAGCCCAGTTCTACTGAGTCTATTTTTCTGTTCAAATAAAGAGGAACCAGCATCAGTCTTTTTTACCTTCCTATCCTGAGATACCAGAAGGACAAGGCTTCACCTATACGTGTAATTGGGAATGTGGGCGTGTCCTGACACCTCATTCTTTCTCTATTTGCTCCATGAGGTACAGATCTGGGTCTGCCTAGTTCAGATCTTGGAGTTCAAAACTCAGTATGTTTATTGTGTTGATTTAGCTAGCTCTGTCTTAAGTTGTTCTGGGTTCTCCCAGAACAATACTAATTAATTGATATATGATATAGTCTGGGCACAACCAGATATGGTTTGTTACTTTTAAGTTATCACTAAAAAAATATATGTTCACTGTTCTTTATTTCAGTGTATCAGGAATCCTTTCTGTTTCATTCTTTTGTGAGCAAGGTTAAGTTATTGACTTAATTTGAGGCTCTCAGTTTTAAAATGTATATTTCTTGACTGTAAAACAAGTCTCGATTGTGAGACACACTATGGATGGGGAGAAAGGAAATCAAGAACTTGGGTCTAGAATTAGCTTTGCCACATGCTCATGGTGGGAGGTTAGACAAGTCTCGTATTCTATCTGTACCTTGGTTTCTTCAATGGAAAAATAGAAAAAATCATGTCTCCTTCATGCAATTTTTAAATCAAATGATATAAGCAAAAGGTTTTTAGGTTGTACAGTGTGGGGTGTAGAGGCAACTGTCAGTGGTCTTTCTGAAGAAACTGAGATAGAAGGAAGCAGTGGTTAAGAGTAGGGGCTTTGGAGTCCGACTGACCTGGGTTTAACTTTCAGCTCTGCTACTCTATAGTCCTTTGTTCTTGGCAGGTGTCTTAGTCACCATTTATTTATGTTGTTGACACTATTACTTTCCTTCTCTTTAAATAGAGATAAAAATTCCTCGCAGGGTCAATATGAGGATTAATTAGCCTAGTGGTCGGCAAACTGCGGCTCACGAGCCACATGCGGCTCGTGAGCCGCAGTTTGCCGCTCTGTTGACTAATGAGGTTGCCGACCACTGACCTAGACTCTCGATTCCAATAATTACAGGCTGTTGTTGTTCCTTGTGATTAAGCTGCCATCCCAGTGGTCGGCAAACTCATTAGTCAACAGAGCCGCAGTTTGCCGACCACTGGTAACCTATTTAAAGTACTTAGTGTAGCCCTAGCTAGTGTGGCTCAGTTAGTTGAGCATTGTCCCGTGCACCAGGAGGATGCGGGCTCAGCCCTGACCAGTTTGGAGCAGTGGCCTTTAGAGTGTCAATCCTCGGACCAAAGATCATGAGTTTGATTCCCTGTCAAGGGTACATACCTCCGTTGCAGGTTCCCTAGACCCAGTAGGGGCATGTGCAGGAGGCAGCCAATCATGTCTTGTTCACGTCAATGTTTCTCTCTCTCTCCCCCTCCTCCCTCCCTTGCATCTCTCTCTAGAAATCAATGAGAAAATATCCTTGGGTGAGGATAAAAAGAAAAGAAGGTTGTGGATTCGATTCCTGGTCAGGGTACATACCTAGGTTGCAGGTTCTATCCCCAATTGGGGCACATACAGGTGGTAACAGATCGATGTGTCTCTCACATCGATGTTTCTCTTTCTCCCTTCCTCCCTCTCTTTAAAAAAAAATCAGTAAATAAAGTACTCAGTGCAGTATATGAGTATACTAAATGGTAGTTTGGATGATGGTTGTGATGGTGATTATAAGAGATCACCAGATATGAAATCACCAATTAGAGGTTGGCTGACTTTCTTAAACTAAGGACAAATAGCTGTGGGAACATATTTATGGAAATAAGGCACAGTTTCATTCCGTATTTTGGTCCTCTGAAATCAGTTATTTGAAGCCAGTGGCTATATTTTTGGAAGAGCCCTCAGAGAAATGATGATCTCTGTCCCTCTAAATGGAGCAGCATTACCTCAGCACTTGTGGGGAAGCTTGTTGATGAGCCTTCCCCCTACTTCCTGAGTGCCCCTCTGGAAATATGATTAAAAGATTTTGTTGATCTAGGAAAATGGGTGATTATATTAAGCTTTGCTTTGTCATTAAATTTATGACCATAAGCTGCTACTGTTGAGGATGTGAAGGGTGACAAACAAGATGAGGACTTAAGGAAAGGAAACAGTTTCTCATTTCATTTTAACAACAGCACAACTAATGATTTAGTAAAACAAAGCACCCTTGTAAAAACAAGTTCCTCCAGCCCTGCCTCCCTGTTCCTTCCTGAGCCAAACAGGTCAGGTCCCTTCTGAAGCAAATAGCATTTCCCCTGCACAAAGGAGGGGCCCTCTTCCTAGGATTAGGGTCCTTTCTGACTCTCTGCAAAATCACTTATAATTCCCATTCCTTTGGGATCTCTAAATAATTCAACTTGAGCCTCATGGGAAAGACCCAACACATTGTACTGGCATGTCAGGCCCTAAATTGCCTGTAGCATAATGCCAACAGCCAGGATAGCTGCCTCTGTTATCAGATGTAACACAGGCTATAACACTATCAAGATGATGACTAGTCATTCTAGCATCCAACACAAATTCTGTATTTCATTTCTTCAGGGAAACAATTTGTCTCTGCAGTTATTGCTCTAAAATCAGTGGTTGGTCCTGCTCCCCCAAATCCGTACCCCAATGTTGGCTTTAAGAGCAGGAATCTTAAAAGGCTTGAGTTTTCAAGTCAAGGGCAACCTTAATTTAGCAGAAGGGTGCCAGGGGTTTCCCACTATAACGCTCAGGTTACCCTTTCGAAATAAAGCACGGTCGATGACATAGCTTTAGTTGAAGGTCAGACCATGGGATCCTTAACCTCTGTTATACATTTGCTTCTCAGATGATGCAAGTGCTTAGAAAATAGTTTTGGGAGCATTGTAGGAAAAGCCTTTCCCCTCAGCACTGGTGTTCTCACGCAGTGTGTTCAGTTTGGAGAACTGTCCCTTCAGGGCTTCAATGAAGAGAAGTGAAATATTCCATCTAGTGGTCAGAGAAGGAAAGGTGCAATGAGAAGTTTCTAGGGAGAGGTTTGTGAGGCAGAGTGACAGGGCAGGGGCCTTTCAGCAGGTCTTTTCCAGAACATGATTGGACCTGGCCTTGGCGGTGGTGTGTTTTGGGAGTGTGCCTGGACTAGATGAGGACCCTGGACACTGTCCTCACAAAGCCATTGGCAGAACTCTGTTGTCACAGAGGACAGCTGTCACGTTGGCAGTCTGACCGGGAAGGGAGGCCCTCGCCCATCCCCACCCTTGTGGAAGAAACAAAGCCGATTGTTCATGCCTAAACTTGTTTGTCTTGTGCCTGAATTTGTGAATATGCGAGGCTGAGAAAGACAAGGGTGCAATGTGAACGTTATAAAGGAGGGAGAGTCAGTCTAGCACAAGATCAAAAACAAGTGTGCTCAGCAAGGTGACCAGGAAACTGATGAAGTGCCCTTTGTGCACCAGTAACTGGCACCCTCCCTGCCCTGCTGCTAGTGAAAGTCCACCGAATTGACTTCCCAGGAAATCCTCAAGGGGTGGGTAATATTTAATTGGCCCAGTACCCATAGCGATAGCCTCGACTTCTGGGAATCCCCTAACTAACCTCCTAGTGCTCTAACCAAAGGGCCCATTGTCTTTCCCTCCTCTTTACCACCTCCTTCCCACAGCTCTGGAGAAGAGCCATAAAGTAATAACACAATTTACTGCCACTCCATCTGCCTCGCAGAACTTGACCAGGGCCTGCTTTCCAGGAAGCAATTAGGGGGTTCCCCTTGATCAGGGCCTCCCTCTCCGAAGCCTTGGTGTGCTGCCAGCTCCTCTGGCCCACCTGCAGTTTGTACCGTCCCTCCACCTTGTCAAGGAAGAAGACACAGAGAGCCTGGCCATTTCCATACCTGCCCTTTATTGGACTCAGCTAGCAGGCTGGCACGGGCTCTTCACATGTCTCAGACCCCGCCCATACAGGTTTAGGACGGTGCCATCATTCTGTGAAGGCCCAGAGCCCGCCGACATCTTGGAGGCCAGGTTGAATCACCAACCAGAAGGTTGGGAGAGAAACAGGCTGACAGGAAAGGCAAGGCTCTTCGATGAAAGAGAATGATCTCAAGGGAAAGCTCAGGTCCAGCAGTGTCTCCTGAGGACACCCTGAATCCTAAGGAGAGATACTCGGGGGCTGGATGGAGTAGGAGATCTGTGTGCTGAGCAGCCCGTTTCTATATGGCAACTTTGAGGAGGCGCTTGATGTCGGGCTCAATGTTGACTGTGGGGAAGGTGCGGCTGTAGCGTCGGAAAGGCTCCCCCTCTGGCCCGATAAGGAACTTCTCAAAGTTCCAGGCCACATCTGAGCGGCGCACTGGGCTCCAAATGATGAACTTGGGATCCGTCATGAGAGAAAATGGGTCATCATAGGGGTAGGGGAGCTTGTCTTTCAGGTAGGCGAAGACAGGATGCTCATTCTGACCATTCACCTCACACTTCTGGGCAAGGGTAAAGGTGGGCTGGAATCCACCCCCAGGGCGGACATACTTGAGACTGTTCAGGATCTCCTCATTCTGACAGTTCTCCTGGGGGAGGAAAAAGACAAAGAGCATGGAAAAGGGAAGGGGAAATGGAGGGTCCACAAAGCAAACCTTTCACCTTCTAGACTCCTCCCCAGGATCATTCTTTTCTATGTATCTTTTCCCCCCCTCTGTTCCTTTTCTTCCCTTCTTCATTTTCTCTGCCCTACCCTTGACTTGGAGTTTTCCCTCTCACGGCTATTATGTTTTGCTAGGCCATTTCTGAAAGTTTTTGCAGTTCCTATCTTGGCTGTTCTTATACTGAAGAGATTTAGCATTTTTGAACTAGTTTCTCTCTCCAGACAACCCCGAGCAGTTCTTAGGGTATCTGTCTGAATCTCAAGGAACCTTAAGTTCAGGGCAGTAGAAAGGGAAAGAAGCCTCAGGTCATACTGCCTAGAACCCTCCTTCTACTTACCTACCCACACATCCTGCTACCACCTTGCCCTTCCTGTGCCCTGGCTTTGCCTCTGTTGCTTCTGTTTACATGTGAGTGTTGAGGCCTTTGCCTTTGCCCTACTCAGCTCCTCAAGCCAAGGGTGAAATTGAGGCCGAGGGGAATGGGGTTTATGCTTCTTACTTTCATCTGCCCTGTCCTGTATCTGAAGTGCAAGTAGGAGGGAGCTTTGCTGAAGGAAGACCCCCATCCAAGGAAGTCTAGTTTTCAGGTGCCACAAAGGCAAAGTGATTTGGAGACATCAGTGAATGTATTCTAAATGTAATTACTTAGTGGCTAACAGGGATGAATTAATAGGATAGAGGGGTTAGGGGTTAGAGGATTTAGGGTTCTGGAATAGGCCAGGGAAAGAGGGAGTTAAGGAAATTAAGTGCTTGAAGGCTAAAGGTTGTGAATGTGTAACTATCATTCCTTTCATTTCTGGACTACTATCCCAAGACTCCTGCCCCTCACACTCAGTCTGCTCAGCTGTGAATGCTTTAGCCTGAACCTGTTACTTGTCTTTCCCTCCCGCTGCCATCACCGATCTGTCCCCACTCAGCATTCCCCACCCATGACGTCCCCAAAAGGCCCATGAAAACCCTTATTTTCCACCCCCCACCCCCCAACCCAAGTCTAATAAGAGTCAGGTATCTCCCACTGGGAGAAAGTCTCTGCTTCTGACCTACTAGGACCAATTAGAACAGTCAGTTCTAGGCCGTCATGACATCTTGATCCCAGAGTCCATCTCTATTAGGTTTCTTATCTCTAATGCAAATGGCTGTCTGGCTACTGGTAGGTTGTGGACTCCCTCCAGCAGCTAGCTAGCTGGAAGTGATGATGTGAGTCTGGAGGCACCTCCAGGCCAGAGAGACACCTCTAAAGAGGTTTTGCTTTTGCCCAGCTGGCGTGGCGTGGCTCAGAGGTTGAGCGTTGACCTATGAAGCAGGAGGTCATGGTTTGATTTCTGGTCAGGGCATGTGCCCTAGTTGGGGGCTGGATCCCCATTCTGAGGCATGCAGGAGGTAGCCAATCAATGAATCTCTCTCATCATTGATGTTTCCATCTCTTTCTCCCTCTCCCTTCCTCTCTGAAATCAATAAAAATATTTTTTAAATAAAATAAAATGAAGAGGTTTTGCCCTTTCTATCTCTCCTGCTTTGGCCAAGCCTAGAAACAGTCTGAGACAGGGAAGGAACAGTCAGAGCAGTAATGGTGTGGGCTCAGGTTTGTCACAGCCAATGACATTTGTCTGCCTGCATACATCTCTGCTAATCTCTTCCTTCTCTTCAAGCCACTATGAATTGAGCTAAGGGGATTTATTTATTTATTTATTTATTTATTTATTTATTTATCTGTTGGTACCACATGACAGGTTGGATTTATTCCTCAAATGCAACTACTGTTTAACATACAACATCAATCAACAACATATATCACAATCACAGAATGAAAGAAAAATTAATCACCTCAAATGATGCATAAAAGGAGAATTTGGCACCCTGAGCTAAGGGGATTTCATGAGAGGGTTCAGTTGAGGACATTCTGCCTGCTTGTGCTGTTAAAACAATACGTGAAAATAGAAGAGCCCCTAAAAGATAACTTGAGGTGTGTGGGCTGAAGCTCTAAAACAACTTGACCCATTAATCAGAGACAGAGAGGTGCCTGTGATGCCCGGAGAAGACATAACACCCTTAGCTTTCCCTCAAATTTACTCTCCACTTGGCTGATTTCAAACAAGCAAATAATAGTCTTCAATCTAAGCAATAAAGTTGCTTGCATTTGCATATTACTTTTGTATATCTTATCCTTGAAGCCTCACAATAATCCTATGAGATAAGTGGTATTTTCCCCAATTCAGAGATGAGGAAAGTAAAACAGAAAAAGTGGGTGACTCTTCCTAGGGCACAGAGCCATTAAGTAGCAGAACCAACACTAGCTAGATCTAAGGTCTCCTGAGTCAGTTTAATCCTCCTTTGATTTTTGATCTTTTATTTCCTCCATTCATTCATTTAGCAAATATTTAATGAGTATCTTCTATATCTGAGGCACTGATAATGCAATAGAGAGAAAAACAGACCCGGTACCAGCCCTCGTTGAGCATAGTGGGAAGACAATAAGCAATAATAATAATAATAAAATCCACACCCTCGGTCTTTAATCACAGACAGAATCATATGTATACTTCCCCTTGGTAGTCACATGTACTAAAGACCTACATTGACAAACATGCCCCCGATTCCAGGCACTCCAACACACACAGTCATTCTCCCCTCCCCTTAGCCTACTAGACAACCACCCCTTGTGTGCAATACCAGGGACCCCTCACCTGATGTCCAAATTGATTGCAAGGGAAGCCAAGAACCACCAGGCGCCTGGGAAAGCGGCATTGCAGCTCGTTGAGCTGGGTGAAGTCCCGAGTGGTTGTGCCTCAGAGCGATGCTACGTTCTCAATCAGCACTGCCCTGCCTCGGAATGTATTGAAATCTATCTTCTCCCCATCCAGGCTGATAGCGCTGAGGTCGTAGAACGACTTGGCAATGAAAGCCATGGTGAGCATGAAGGGTGAGCCTGGCAGGTGGCTGGAGCCCACTTAAGGATCTATTAAAGGGGTGGGGAGGGAGGAGGAGCCTGGAAGAACAGGAAGGATCTCACAATGGGGCTTTGAGCATCCTCAGGATGACTTAGCAAAAAGTCACCCACCTGCAAGGGCTGTTTGAACAAGGAGGTTGCTCCTCCTATTTACAGACTAAACAAAGCCACCTCCCTGCCCTACCCTGCTGGCAACCTGGGAGGGCCAACTTGATATCTATGAACAGACATGAATAATTCACTACTTGCAGGAAACCAGAGCCCCAAAGGTCGCCCTGGAGGAAAAAAGGGAGGGAGGGATGCAGGATTGACTCCTACTTGCCCCAGCAAGTTGTTTCACGTGGCACATACATTTATTGAGTGCCTGCTGAGTGCCAAGTTCTGAACCGTGCAATGGAGAAGTCAGGGTCTGCTGAGATCTGAAATGGGAGGAAGAGAATTGGGATGCATGTCCCCTTGACTCAGACTAAAACTGATATATATATATATATATATATATATATATATATATATATATATATTACTGTTCTTTGGCTGTTGCTTTCCACTAAATCAAAGGAGACCTTGGGGCACAATGTGTGATTTTTATAAAATAACTAGGGGCCTGGTGCATGACATTCATGTACTAAGGGGAGGGGGGGGGGTCGATTCCCTCAGCCCTGCCTGTGCCCTTTAGCAGTCTGGGAGCCCTTGGGGGATGTCTGACTATGGCTTAGAGGGGAGCGAGCCTAAGCCATCAGTCGGACATCCTTAGCGCTGTCTGCACTCACCAGCTGTCATCTGGCTTGTGGCTGAGCAGTGCTCTCCCTGTGGGAGCATCTGCCCCCTGGTGGTCAGTGCACGTCATAGCGACTGGTCATTCTGCCATTCAGTCAATTTGCATATTACCCTTTTATTATATAGGACTAGAGGCCCGGTGCATAAAATTCATGTATGGGGTGGGGGGGGCTGTCCCTCAGCCCAGCCTGTACCCTCCCCAATCTGGGACCCCTTGTGGGATGTCCGACTGCCAGTCAGACATCCCTCTCACAATCCGGGACTGCTGGCTCCCAACCGCTCGCCTGCCTGCCTGCCTGCCTGATTGCCACTAACCGCTTCTGCCTGCCAGCCTGATCACCCCCTAACCACTCTCCTGCCAGCCTGATTGATGCCTCACTGCTCCCCTGCTGGCCCGATTGCCCCCAACTGCCCTCCCCTGCCAGCCCGATGGCCCCCAACTGCCCTCCCCTGTTGGCCTGGTCACCCCCAACTGTCCTCCCCTGCAGACCTGATCGCCCACAACTGCCCTCCCCTGCTGGCCATCTTGTGATGATGTGAGGGTGGCCTTCTTGTGGTGGCCATCTTGGACGACGTGAGGGCGGCCATCTTGTGACAATGTCGCACAAAGGTGTCGCTGAGGGTGCTGCGCAAGGGTGTGACACCACCTACGCTTTTATTATATAGGATGGCTTTTGGTGCCTTGGCTTGTACCAGGCTGAAGAGATGAAGTTTGTCTTGTACAGTCTTCCCATAAGTGAGGTCACCTGCTCTCAAGAAAGTCTGCCCCTGCATGGTGCCATCTCCTCTCCAATACCTCTGACTCAGAAAGTCTGGAGGCTTTGCTAGAAATAACTCACAGAGATTTATTCCAGGATCTTGGAGTTTGCAAACTGGGAACACAGCTGGGCAAAACCCCAGAAATGTTCCAAAGAAGAAAGAAAAGTTAAACATTCTTTTTTAAAAAATATTTTTTTATTGATTTCAGAGAGGAAGGGAGAGAAAGAGAGAGTTAGAAACATCAATGATGAGAAAGAGTCATTGATCGGCTGCCTCCTGAGCATGCCTCCCATGGGGGATCAAGCCAGCAACCCAGGCATGTGCCCTTGACTGGAATCGAACCTGGGACCCTTCAGTCTGCAGGCCGATGCTCTATCCACTGAGCCAAACCAGCTAGAGCAAACATTCTTATGAGTACATTCTTGAGAAGTATCAGTCCTGCTTGCTTAGCCCTAGGATTGGTCCAGAATGTTGTCAGTCAGATGCCAGGCAGTCAGGATGAAGGCTGCCAGGTGGTCGGAAAGATGGGACCAGGAGGTCAGGTCAAGTCCTGGTGGTCTGGATAATGAATGTCAGGTGGATGTATAGGTGGGTCTTTCAGGGGATAATTAGAGGGTCACCTGGAGGTCCAGATGTATATCCAGGCATTGATGCAGGGCTAAAAAGTTCAAAGAAGTTTAAGTTAATGATGCCAGGCTCATTAGAATAAGAATGGAGTATTTCCTCATGCCTCAATTTCCATAACTTAATCATGTTAGCAGCTTGGTTAAAATGACTTCATTTTATACATTCCCTATCTTTACTCTTTCTTCCTCACGGGGTTGTGAGGATGCAGTCAGCTGTGGCCTGGTAAGGGTAATAGGAGTTGCATAGAAGTTGGGGAAACTCAGAGGGGATGAGCTATACCCATCTCTTCTCAGACCAAGGCTCAGTCCCAAAGACTTTCCAGAGGGCTGTGCTGGTCCTACCCCACCAGAAGGGAAGACTGCAGGGAGTCAAGCTGCTGTGATTCTAGACCCAGTGATGCCTTCCATGACATTTTCAGCACCAGCCATGTAGGGTATTGCAGGCCACCTGGGGACCTGCTATGGCTTGTCATGGTGTGAGCACACCCCTGGAAGCCCACAGGAATTAGAAACACCTAACGCTCCACTTCATTCCCCCAGCACCCACCAACTCAATAAATCACCTGCTTTTTTAATGCCTGGATTTCTCCAGCGGTAAAACTGGCAATTAGGCTTTACCTGGCTTTGGGAGTTTAGAGAGAGATTTCAATAACAATGCAAATGTTTACTACAGTTTTCACAGGGACAGGTCCACTGGAACTGTCTCCTAGGACAAATAAGCGAGGCTGGCAGCAGCCAGGCTTGAGAATCTGATCTGATCTGAAGATGGAGAATTTCTCCGCAGAGGGTGCCCAGCTTGTCTGTCTTTTGTAGTCTGTCCCATGGCTGCTTATAGCACGTGGAAACCTACACGTCTCAACGGGCTGCTCCCTAAGAACAAGCCTCCATTACCTAAGTGTGAATGGAATCTGGCCAGCAGAAGAGGTAGCAGGAAAGGCTGGGTGGAGTTCCCAGAAGCAGCCCATAAATGTCTCTACCAAGCCACTGAGTCAGAAGGACTTGGCCTTGACAGTGGGCTAAACTTTAACATGAACTTGGCAGATTTACGTGCATGCCGAGAGCTTCTCCAGAACTCTGGGCTTCCCGACACCTCCTATGGGCTGCCCTCCTGTGATCTCTCTCCAGGAAGGCCCCGGAAGTTCCTGAGCTGAGGAGTGGGGTTCCCTCTCCCTCAGGTACAAGCCATTTTTTTTCTCTAGGTACAACCGTTGAGTCACCCAGGTTCTTACCTTTCACAACGGAATCACATCGATAAGGCTCTCCTAAAATTCCTCTTTGTCCAACTTTACCTCAGACCAGCCCACTTTCCAGAAGCCGGTAACTTTGTGACATGCAGAGTGTGTGATTCCCACGGCTGTCCACAGGGACAGTAGTGGTTCTGGTAACTGCACTGGCTCAGCAGGCAGAACGCTTAGGCCAGTGGTTCTCAACTCTGGCTGCAAATGAGAATTGCTTATAAAGATTTTTCTAAATAGAGGACAAAGCTTTCCCCTGCAGAGATTTCAGTTCCGTTGTCTCTAGCCATGACTCTGCCACTATTACTGGGGCCCCTGGACACCTGTTTCCTTATCTGTTGAAACCAGGAAAATCACCCAACTTATCTCACCAGATACGATCGGTGGGATTGAGGAAATCAAGTATTACAAGCACTCTCTAAAAAAAGTGCAGGGTAAGACCTTAGACTCTTGCCCTGCCTTGTTTTACTCCTTCCTTCTTCAGTTGATCCTTACCCCCATTCTCTGCCTCTTCCATCAACTCTGTACCCCAAAGTATAGTATTCAACAGCTGCCACCACCCAGACCTCCAGGATTCCAATCTGCCGGGGTATTCAGTCACAGGGCTAGAATCAACTCCTGAAAGATGACTTCGCCCCTCCTCATGCCTTCAGAAAAGCCTGTTCTCATCTGACAGCTGAGAACATTCTTGGCTTTAAAGACACCCTCAGTGATTCTGCGCAGTCTTACTTCTGCAGTAGAAGCCCATCGCCGAGCAATGGGGACTTTGCTCGGGGCTCCCCTGCAGGAGGCAACAGGAAAGGTACAGCATGGAAGATGCTGGCCACTCCCATTGACCTTCTACTGCCATTGCTTTAGGGTTCTGGAGCCTCTCCACCAGCCCTGCCTCTCCCCTTCACTGCCAGGGTCTGAGCGAGACCTATTCCCAGGAACTCATACAGGCATCCACACCTGTGGTTTGAAATAGCCTTTATTTTGTAAACATCTGTGTTTAAAATAGATGAACCCGGCTCACAATTCATATACTGGACCCGAGACACAGCACACAAAGTTCACCCGTCACAGGGAGATGGGGGGTCAGGAGCAGGTGGAGGGCCAGGGCTGGGGCTGGGCTGAGTCTCAAGACAGCAGGTGCAGAGGTGGGAGGTGTAAGCAGGCAGGAGTGCCCGCTCAACAGTCTGGGCCTAATGCCAGACCCCAGGCCACCTCCTGGATTGGAGAAGTTTAGGGGTGGGAGGCCACCTCTAGAATCTGATGAATGTAATGCACCCTAACATCCCAACCGTCCTCCGGCTCCCACCCCTCCCCCAGCTGGGGGCTAATCAGCCCTAGAATCTTGCCTCTTTGCTTTCCCTCCCAGAACCCCTGGGGCACAGTTAAAACAGTTCCCGTGTCCTGAGGGGTAGGAGAAAGGCAGAGGTGTTCAGCCTGTCCTCAGGGAGAGCTGCAATACTGGCCCCCCCACCCCACCCCCACCCCGTGGGAGCCAAGGCGAATAGGACCTCCCCTCTCTGAAGTCTGGGCTGAGGGCACTCTGAGAGCTGACTCTGAAGGCGGACGTGACCGCCCTCCCACCCCCAGGTGATGCTGCTTGTGTCCTGGCATCGGAGGAGCCAGTGCTCAGGAAGCACCCCTAGCCAGCTCTCTATATTCTTCACTAGCCGAGGACTAACTGCTCCTGCCCTCCTTCCTGTCCCCCTCCCTGCATCCTGAGTCCCCCTCGCCTGTGGTCTCCTGGCCTGATAAGCCTGGAAGAAAGGGTTAGGGATTTCATGCCCACACCCCATTTTTGGGGTAAGGAAGCGGGGCTCTTATTCCTTCCCGCGGGTGTGCCCTGGATTTTGGCCTTAGTTGGTGAATGCTCAATGCCCAGTTGTTCCTTTTAGCTCCAGGCCCAGCCATGCAATGCAGCTAATATGTAGCTTAGGGATGATCCTCCTACTGTGGAAGGGGGGCAGGAGCCCTACTGGGGCTGGTAACTGACTTGTCCCTTCCTTAAAGGGCCTTCCTCAGGGTACTCTTAGGCCCTATGGGGTTAAAAACCTTCTTCCTGAACAAAGAGCCCTGCAGGAGTCCTGTTCCCTCACCTGCAGCAACCGTGCAGCTGGCAAACCTCAAGCCTTGCCCTCAGGAGCCAGAGGGGCGAGAGGAGCGCTTTGTCTGGAAGCAGGAAGAGAAGAGCACCCAGCATCTCCTCAGGGCCTGCCTCCCTTCTCCCCAGGAAGTCCCACTCCTCTCCCACAAACTCTGGGGCTCGTGAAAGCCTTGAGCTGCAGGTTGGGTCAGGGAAGGCCCACCTCTCACCTGCCAGGGGGTTGTGGGAAATGCTCTTCTCACACAAGAACCGGAAGGGCCCAGGGAGTCCATATCCACTTTGGCTTGCAAACTGCAGTCCCCTGGCCTGCTCTCCCTTGCTCGTAACCTGATATATAGGAACTAGTCCTTCAATTGCTAAGGCTCCTCTTTCTGGAGTCCTTGGCTAGCTTGTCAATCACTGCCCCGGGCTCTCCTCGCCCCTGCAGTGCCCTCAGGCTTTGGTTCAGGTCTTTAATCCAGGAGCCCGGGGGGGGGGGGGGGGGGGCGGTTGTGTACGTGCAGCACGGGAGGTAGAGAATGGAGGTGACGTTTTATCCCTGCCACTCCTCGCCATTTATTTTCTCCTCTGAAGCACCTGCCTCTGAGCTCAGTTCCCCAAGAGGCAGGTGGGCAGGCAGCCAAGCAAGGCCAAAGGTGGGAGAGGTAGGGCCCCAGGCTGAGGACCACGGTCCTCTCCACCTGATGTTTCACTTTCCCAGGTCAGTGGTGAGGGCCCGTGGCACAAGAAGGACGTGGGGAGGGGAGGTGGGAAGAAGCACCCCACCTTTGGTCCACCCACAAAGCAGGGTGGAGGTTCTCCCAGGAGCAGAGATGGAACATCCCCAGGAGCTACAGTCCATCCCCTCGGACAGGGTTAGGAAGAAAGGAAAGAAAGGAGCTGCAACAGCAGCCACAAAGCAGGACGCACAGGGCTCTGGAGGGGGACAGAGAGAGAAGTGGGAAGAAGAGAGAAAAGCGGACAGGAGACAAGACGCACTGAGAAGGAGACCTGAAGTGGCCTTGACTCCGGACGCCGCTGTCTGGGGAGCTCGGGGTGAGCGTGCTCCAGCACATCGGGGCTCATAGCAGGCTGCGGCGGGAATCGGGCTGAAGCATACCACTCCGGGGGAGGGGCTGGGGGCTGCTCAGAGGTGACAGCGGAGTCACCCTCAAGGCCAGGCTGGGGGAGTAGCAGCTACTGATGTTCCATGGGGTCACCCAGATGAGAGGAGAAGCAGGGCAAAGCCCAGACTCCCTGTCTGCCACAGGCCTCCTGAGGGGAGGGGGGATTTGTGGGCGCTCCACGCAGGGCCCTCAGCACCAGCAGGTTTTTGAAGAGTTCACTGGGCCCTCAGGTTTGCTCTCATCCTCCTCGAGCTCTGCCAACGCCAGCTCTTTGCTGGCACGCGTCTGGACACCATCCAGCTCCTTCCTGTGGGCCTGCAGCACCAGCTCCGTCAGACGCGTGAAAGACTGGGGAAAACCAAGGGGCGCAGGTTAGTCCAATGTTTCCTCCTCTTCCTTCTGCAGCCCTGTAACTGCCCAAGGGGCGAGGCCTCATCTTATCGTGGCTTCTATCTGCCACCTTCTCCTGTGGCTTCCCCACTCCAGACTCAGCCAGAGACAGGCAGCTGGGCCTGGGAGGCCTCACCTCTTTAATGTTGAGGTTGGTGCAGGCACTTGTTTCGTAGAAGTCCATGCCGTACTCCTTGGCCAGCTGCAAGAGAGAACATTCCTGAGAGGGAGTCAGGGAGGGAAGCGAGGCGCCACAGCACCTGCAGGTACTTCTGCTATTGCCCTCACAACCCTTCCTGAGTTGTGACAATTTCTCAGAGGAGGTGACGTCTCAGATGAGGCTAAGAGCTCCTTCTAAGACACAGGCTAGCACAGACACATACACACCCAACAGACTCCAAAATAGGAAACCCTGGCAACCTAATGAAAAACATGGGTTTTGGAGGCAAAGAGTCCTAGACTTGAATATCAGTGCTGCCACTTAACAGTGTATGACCTTACTCAGCTGTGTGACAAGACACTTATTCTCTCTCAGCCCCAGCTCTGCCAGCTGTTAAAGGCGGATGGATGACAGCGTCTGTGAACCAAGGTTGTGGAATGATTAAATGAGGTCATGCATCTCCAAGCACTGGCTTAGCACATGCAGGGCTCAATAAATACTATTATTCCAGCAGCATCTGTTTCTACTTTCAGATTCTTCAATAACTAGGCATTATTATTATTTTTAAATATATTTTTATTGATTTTAGAGAGGAGGGAGAGAGAGATAGAAACATCAGTGATGAGAGAGAATCATTGATCGACTGCCTCCTATACACCCCACACTGGGGATTGAGCCCGCAATTCAGGCATGTGTCCTTGACTGGAATCAAACCTGGGACCCTTCAGTCTGCAGACTGACGCTATATCCATTGAGCCAAACCAGCTAGGGCAAGGCATTATTTTTTTTAAATATATTATTTTATTTTATTTCTTTTTAAATATATTTTTATATTGATTTCAGAGAGGAAGGAGAGGGAGAGAGAGATAGAAACATCAATGATGAGAGAGAATCATTAATTGGCTGCCTCCTGCATGCCCCACACTGGGGATTGAGCCTGCAACCCAGGCATATACCCTGACCAGGAATCGAACTGTGACCTCCTGGTTCATAGTATGATGTTCTGCCACTGAGCCATACCAGCCAGGCTGCATTATATTTAATATAAAAAAATCTATTTCATCTTAAGTGCTAAAGGCATGCTATTGACTGAAGAAGTGGGGAAAAGCACTTGAGGCCCTCTGAGTGGATGGGTGACTTGTCTCAGTGGCATCTGTCTGTCTTTCTGTCTTCTGGGAGGGTGGTCTCCCTGTGTGCTTGGGCATCCCCTCAGCACCATCCTCCTACCCTCTCTGCCCCCAGGGCCTCTCTGACTATGGGCCCTTCGTTCCTCATGTACCTTCCTACCTCCTTCCAAGTGATAGAAGGATAGGGAGGGGGTGAGGAGGGGGTGGGTGGCTGTAAGACGGCACTATGCCTGGGTGCTGTTGGAGAACAAGCCAGCAACTTGAAGTCCTTCCTGGAATGAGCTCTTAAGCAGAGGTAATCTCACTCTGGGGGACTTGGAGTTGGGAGAGTTTCTTCCTAGTAGGTCTTTGCATCAGGGTGGACCCCAAATCACTGTCCCGAAGGGCAGAAAGCCAACTCTCAAGGATGGCAGCTCACCCAGTGCCTTGGCCTATCAGAGGAGTATGAGGGTGCCTGATGGGGGTGACAGAATCCTGTGTCACAACTCTCAGGACGGGCCTAGAAGGTAGCAGAAAACCCCAGGGATGGATTCGGCCAGCTCACTCCCACGTACCTGCTGCCCTTGCTCTCTTCCCACCTGCCGCTTCTGCTCTTCATCGGCCTTATTCCCTATAAGGATCTTCTGGACACCTTCTGGTGCGTACTAGGGACAGAGGACAGGCAGAACCGCCAGTGAGTGCTGCCTTCCCTCCCATCTCCCCACCACACGTCTACCCTGGCCTCACAACAGCACCAAACTTCAGAGCCCTGGGACAGAGTGGTGGACTGGGTGCAGCTGCCAGGCTCCCCCAAGAACCGTGGGTGACCACAGTGTCATGGGGATAGTCTGAATAGGAAACACTGGCTAATTCTGAGGAGTTCTCACCCACGTCCCAGCCTAAATGATGGAGGGCTTCCTTAGACTGGACAACTGGTACCTGAGTTGGACATTGGACTTAAGCCCAACCCCTCATTCTACAGATAAGGAACTGTGGACGCAAAAGAGTTCAAATGGCTTGCCCAAGGCGCCACAGCGACCATGGCAGAGCCGGGACCAGAATCCCACCTGGTCCTGAGATTTCGGGGAAGCAGTTGTTCACAGGGTAGGCTTTGACCTAACTCACTTCTGGGCAGCCTGGCAGGGTACAGAGCACGGAGGGCATGGCAGCGTGGGCTTCTCCCTATAGAGGACTTACCCAGAGGTCTTCATCCCGGGCTGTGGAGGGCAAGCTTTCCTGGCAGCGTTTGCTACCAACCCCGAGAGCTTCAGCCTTTCCCATCTGGCCCTCCCTTCGCCTTCCCCTCTGAGGGGCCCTCCCCCACCCCAGTGGTGAGGTGGCATCTCCTACCTCATCCACATCACTGACCCACTTCATGATGTGCTGGTAAGAGCGCTCGCTGCTAATGTCGTAGACTAAAAATATTCCCTGGGGGAGAGAGCAAGAGAGAGGTGGGGGAGGGGGATGCGCACGGGCATGGAGCCAGAAGCCGTGTGGTGCCTTAAATGCTGGGTCCCACTCTCCCTGCTCTCTGCTTAGCATAATAAGGGCCCCTTAGCACCCAGAAGTATCTTCTGTCTCAGACCCCCAAAGCTATTGCTTCCTAGACCCACCACAAAACTCTCTGAGGTAGAAAGCCACCAAATACTTGGACCTGGGTCTTTAGCCCAGGGTGGATGGAGGGTGAGGGTGGGGGACCTGCCTATAGTGAGTGCTCAGAGAATCACTGATGATGAATGGTCCACGAACAACTCAAAGACCACCTAGGGGCTCCCTCCCCAGCAGGCAATCCAAGGGCCCTATTTTGGGGGTGAGTGGCACAGATATCTCAAGTACCCAGAGCCGGGAGTGTGGGTGGCATCCCACCTCTGAACCCTGAAAATGGTGGCTCACCTGGGCCCGTCGATAGTACTGCTTTGTGATGGTCTGATATCTCTCCTGCCCCGCTGTGTCCCTGCAGTAGAAAGCCAGTCCCTCAGAAGAGTGGGGACCATAGAATCAGGTGAGAAGGGAGGAGCAGGAGCTGAGAGACCCTGTGCCTATGCAGGAAGGACTGGGGAGCTGTAGGGTGAAAATTAGTGGAGCTTTGGTCTCTCAGGGGATCTGAACATACCTGAGTCTGCAGGAGAGGTGCCTGGCCATCTGGTGCTGACAGGGGTAGTGGGCATTGTTCACTACATCTGCACCAGAAGCCACAACCATAACTGGGCCTTGACAACTCTCTCTAGAATTTGGCCAGACTGGATGGACTGCTCCATCTCCAGATCCTCCGAAGGCAATGCCCATACCACTCTGGAGTTAGGAAGGCAGCTGGCAAAGGCAGTTGAGTGTGGCCAGGAGTGGAGGCCAGAGCCACAGCGGCCCCCTGTGGCTACTTGTGGGAACTGCACCATGCTGCACTGAGGACCTCTCACCAGCGTCCCACCCTAATAGGTGGGATGTAGCCCTTCCTCCTTCCAATCCTACCATGAGCGGCACAGCCCAAGGACAAAGCCTCATTCTAAGGCAAACCCACAGTGGTTAATTTGTCAATTCCTCTAATTTCTGCCTCTTGGTGACTTGTGGTCAATCCCATAGTTTCTTTAGGACGAGATCAAAGATTAAGGCTCCTGGGAGCAGGAGATGGGCTTTGAGACTTCCATTTCTCTCCATGGAACAAGTGGCCAGTTGTGCCAGATGAAGCCTCAGGATTTTACACGTGGCAGTGGCAGCTCGGCAGCAGCCCGAGGTCCTCTCCTCCCACCCAACTCACCAAATCTGTATGCGCACTTTGATGCCATCCACCTCTATGGTCTTCATCTTGAAGTCAACACCTGGGGAAAGGAAGAGAGCAAGAGTTAGGAACTAAGAGCCCACCTCGAACTGAACGGGAAGGCCGGTGCTCGCACTTGAAGGGAGCTCCTTTGGTTTAATTTGGCAGAAAGATGGCATGAAGTGACGGCCTTCTATATATATAATTGACTTCAGAGACAGAATCATTGATAGGTTGCCTCCTGCACACCCCCTACTGGGGATTGAGCCCACAACCTGGGCATGTGCCCTGACTGGGAATCAAACCGTAACTTCCTGGTTCATAGGTCGATGCTCAACCACTGAGCCACACCGGCCCAGGCGGTAAGGGCCTTCTTGAACCAAAAACTGATCCCAAGTCAGTGTCTGGTGCTCTGAATGGGGCTCTCCTTCCTCCTTGAGCTGAAAGTTGTCAGCAGTAAAGAGCCTGGGGGTACAGGAAGTGAATGAAGGAACATAGGGAATCCACTCCATCGCTGCCTCAGCCCCAAACATGTCTCACTCACTCATGTGTGATGTCTTCCTAGTTATACTTCCAGAGAGAACCGCTGTATTAATGCCTCTGGGAAGGCTAATTCCTACAAACAGCGATCCACCTTATGGGCCTGGGTTTTTCTCTCTCTGCCTTATTAACAAACAGGAGGGGCTATGGTGCTGTCCTGAATGTGGGGAAGGTGCACGGAGCCCGGAGAGAGGCGGACTGCTTCCCACCATGGTGTGTGTGAGGCCCTCGGCACCGGCAAAGGCCGCCAAGGAGAAGGCCTGGGGACCTGTTGTTGACTAACTGGTTTACTGTGGGAGGTGCTGTGTTTTGCTGGGAGCCTGGGCTTTGACGTCTGGCCTGAGCTTGAATTCTGACTCTGGCCCACTAAATTCATAGCTATGACTCTGGGCACCTTGCTTCTCTGAGCCTCCATTTCCTCATCTGTAAAATGGGGATATTACCAGTCATTTCAGTGGGTCCCTGAAAAGAACAAGTGACATAGAGTGCCTGGTACCTGGTGGCTCGTCAGCCGCCTGCAGCAATCACCATGCCCTAGTACTGTCCTGGTCACAGTGGGGGCTCGGGAGTGACTGCCAAGGACCAGATGAAGAGGCATGGCACAGCGTGTCGGGGAGGGAGAGGAAGACAAATGGGTCTCAGGCTTGAGGGGCTAAGCTGCCACAGTACACGGGACACGCAATGATCTGGCAAACCAGCCCAGGGCAGAAACTTATTTCGGGGAATTTGCAGCAAGAGAAGTCAGCACCACCAGCAGCACACGGGCTTGAATCTGAGTGATGACAGGGAGATGAACCAATAGGTTTTTATCACGGCGCCTCTCCCCAGCTCTGACGGTGCCCAGTGAGTCAAAACTGTGTCTAGTAGGTTAATTAAGCTTAAGTCTCCGTGTACTCCCTGGAGACAAGTCAGGAATGGGCATTGTTAACGAGTTTGCAGATGGAGAACATGGGAAAGGCAGAGTTCTGGACCATAGTCCGTCCCCAGGCTGCACAGCTCAGCCCCGCCCTGTGCTAGAACTCCCCACACGGCTGCCAGTCCACCTGGGCATCAGCTCTTTGCCAACCGGAATACTTCTGCCCTTATCCATCCTGTCCCCAGCTTCCCACAAATTCAGACAGATTAAGTTCAGATTCTTGCCTCGCACCATCAAGACCAATAATCATTTAATTAGAAGGAGAAAAGGTTCAGAACGAACAACCTGAACTAAATAGAATTGGTTGGACGTGAATCATTTTGCCTGCCCACGCTGATTCCTATCTATGGAGCTGTACTTTTCCAAATGGACAGTGCCTGGCAGCCATTCTTCCGAGTGTGCGGAGAGGTGAAGAGAGGAGGGCGGAACAGGGAGGGGGCACTGGCCTTGGTGGGGCAGGAGCACGCTCACGCCCTCCCTAGACAAACAGTTGTCAAGAATTTGCCTCTCCCCTATACCTAGCATAGAAGGGAAACCAGAAGTTCTTGTGGTTTTTGGGTGTTTTTTCTCATGCTACAGTGCCTTCTTCCGGGGAGAACCAGCAATTTTGTTCGCGTTATGGTAAACCTAGCTCATCCTCTTACTAGCCTAGCAAGTCCAGTGCAGTGCCTCGCGTCCAGTGTTCACAAGGGGGCTGCAAAGCGCAGTCCCAAAGACCCCAAAGGTGGGGGCAGGGGTAGCAGGTTCTACATCTTTTATTCCACAAACTCTACGGGAACTGACTGTGTGCCCTGCACACTGCTCCGTGCAAAGAGCAGCAAAAAAGACCCACGGTCCCTGCCCTCACGGAGCTTAGTGGGAAGGAAGCAAAGGCCCCGGGGGTGAGATAACAGCCCAGGGACAGTACAGCCACGGCAGAGGCCTGCTGAGGCCCACAGCCCATGCACCCCTTCCCGTTTCTTGAAGGAATGATGGAGAGTTGTGGGCTAACTAGGCATAGAGGCCCTCACCACGCTTGGTGTCCCTGTTTCTCGGAAGGTCCTGGAGAAGGGCTGAGCTGGGCAAGGAGAACCCAGCACTAGACCCTCCCCCACCCCGCTCCCCGAGGACGAGTGCAGGCTGTTGGAAGAGGCAGGGCGGACAAGAAGGTGCCCCGCTACCCTGAGAGTGAGAGCTGGGCTTGGACTCCCTCGCCCCTCCTCCCTCCCTTCTTAGCTGTGTGGCCAGGAACTCTGGGGCTCATAGCATCCCTACCACTTGTAACCTTGGCCCTCCTGACCACCCAACAAAATTTGTTGTAACGTCTCAGAGAAGCCAAATGCTTCAATTCTGTCTCTTCATAAGCACTAAGGGAGAAACACAGAAAGCCTGGGCCTTCAGTGGGAGGGATTTTCCTCTCCCCACCCACTCCCTCTCTTTTCATAAATTTAAAGATGAACAGCCCACGGATCCTCAGGGGAATCTGTTCCTTCTACTCTACTCCCCCACACCCCACACCTTCCGCCAGGTCCACCTGTGAGTCAACTCCTGGCCCTCCATGACCTGTGCCCAGCCATGGCCCCTGCCGTCTCCTTGAGTGGCTGCTGGCTTTTTCCATTGCTGAGCACGGCGGGCAGTCAAAACACTGGCCTTGTTTAGTCGCCTGCAGACTCATGCTTTGTCACCTCAGCTGGGCCCCCGCGGCTGCTCAGCAAACTGTTTAATCGATGTGTGTTCACCGCTCACATTCCTCACAGCTACTGTCCTCCCCGCTGCAGGCTTCGGTCCCAGTGCATCCCCTCCCCACAGCTGAAGGCCTTCCAGAGAATACCATGGCCTGGCCGAGGGCAAAATGACGCTGCCCGATGGAGCCTTTACTCTGAAGGCCCTCCCCCGTTGCTCAGAATTTTCTTTTCTCCACCTTCCCTGAGGAAGAGTCCTCTCTCCTTCCCACGTCTTCCCCACAGCTGTCCATCTTCCCCGCAGCTGTCCGCATCAGGCCCCTCTGGTTCACACCCTAACAGGTTCACCCCTCTCAGTTGCCTCCTCAGAATCTACAGAAGGAAGAGCGGTTCTTCATCCACCCCACCCCCATGTGTTCTCATCCTGGCTCCCCGAAGGCAGCACTTCTCAAACTTCAAGGGGCACGCAGGCCAGTGGGAGATGCAGACTCGGATCCAGTAGGTGGTAGATGAGGCCCGAGATGCTGCATCAAGGCTCCAGGAGAGGGTGACGCTACTGGTCCATGGATCACACTTCTGACAGCAGCTTTTGGGACAGCTGTTCTGCAAGTGTGGTCCCCGGACCTGCAGCCTCAGCATCAGGCAGCACACAAAGTCTGAGAACCACTGTGTAGCCCATCTCTAGGCAGAAGCACACCCCAGGCTCATTGCCCTACTTATAATGACAGCACACCCCCTGGCTAGGGGATCCAGAACCCTCAGTTCTTCCGCCAGCCCCATGATGCAGGGAGGAGTGCAGATAATCATCGTGAGACACGGAGTGGCCCAGTAATTTACTCACTCATGTTCCCACGTCTTATGACTGAGCCAGAACTGGACACCTGTCTCTTTAAAGCCTACCCAGGGTACTCCTCACCCGACGAGTGGCTTCTCCACTCTCCGAGGCTGTGGAGCCCTTGCTGCCACGCCCCAGGGGCCCCCGCACCTGTTCTGGTATTACGAGGCGTCTGGAAGTGAAGCAGTGGGCGCACAGGGGCAAGCCCGCCACAGCCTACTTTCGGGGAACCCCTTGCTCCTTGAGAGTGCATGATTCCACTACGCCCAGAGGCATCACCCTGGACAGGGCCACCTCGGTGTCCCTACAGAGCGCCTGCTTCCTGTCCCAGGCACAGGGACGGCTCGGGTGTGAAGAAACTAGCAAACCACCCCACACAGCTCCCGCAGAGGTTCCTAGACACCCCGGAGCCCGGGAGGAGAGTCAGGAAGATGGAGCCCCTCCCAGCCACATGCCGAGAGCATGGCGAGCAGCTCGCTCATCGTTCTCCCAGCACCTCAGACATGTTGACTGCGGTGTCTGCCACACCCAGTGTCCTTTTCTGGCTGGAACTGCCCAGCCCACGGCCTCTCCTCAGCGTGTTCTTTGCAGAAAAGCAGCTCCTCCCTGGCCCAGGGTGGATATCTGACCGAAAGGAGGCCCATCGATGGGCTTGCTGGTTACCCCCAAGGTGACCTGGTGGAGAGGGACCAGGGGAGCTAGCTAAGCCGATCAAACCGGCTCCCTCTGGACGGTGCAGAGGGGACTGGCCAGCGGTAACGAGAGGATCATGGGGCAGACAGGTGGGCAGAGAGGCGGGATGCCTAAGGCAGGAGCGTGCTGGCTGGAGTGAGGCTCAGGGCGCTGTGTCCCAGCACAGCCGCCAGGCCACACCAGACCCCACCTTCCAGCCTCATAGCACACCCCATTTTCTTAGAGAGTGCCTCAGGATACCCGAAGAGTCACAGCCTGTGACTGTCCGCTGCTACCTAATGGCCCCTCTAGGCCCTCCCCCCCGCCCCTCCCCCCGGCTGGCAGGCAGACATTGCAAGTAAGGGGCTGGGAGGACGACTCCTAAGACGTGTGACCTGCTCCCTGCTGCCTCCAATGTTTGTGTCTTCTAGCCCCAACTGGTACCTAAGGGGCACATAATAGACTTTGTATTTGACAGCGTTCTTTGTTTGTTTTTAAAACCTCGGCCCCCATGCAGTGCTGGACATCAAGCAGTGTAAGGAGGGACGGGTGCCCATGGCTCAAGAGCAGGGGCGTGTGTCCTGCCTTCTGAACACTTCGGAGACACCAGCAAGAAAAGCTCAGGTAAGGACAGTGCCCGGCGCTGACGCACCAGTGGCCTCCGGCTCTTCCTGCTGTGTCCCCGGCTGCCAGGCCTCTGCCCCTCCAGCAACCCCAGCAGCTGCCAGGCCACAGCCGGAGGCCTAGAGCAGTGAGAGCTGCTGTCAGAGAAGTAGGGGGAAGGTGAGGCCCTCCTCGGGGCCCGGGGGGCGGGGTCAGGTCAGAGGGACAGGGCAGGGGACAGGCACGGGCGCTCACTTGGCTCCTAGGATACGTGCCTTGGGCAGTAAACCAAGGCTGCGCTTACTGCCTCCCCGGTCCAGCAGTGGAGACTGTGGAAAGAAGGGGAGCGGGCACCCCCAGGGGGAAGGACACTCCTCACCATCACGGTCTTTCTCCAAAGACGGCCCTGAAGCAGGGAGGCAGTCTGGCTCGAAAACCCAGGTGTGAGGCCAGAGTTTGCTTCCAAGCCTGCCTTTACCGCGCGTTACCTGTGTGGTCTTGGGAAAGCTACAGAACCTCTTTGATCCCGTTTCCTCACCTATAACACGGGGTGACAACCCCTGATGTAGGAGCTTTTGTGAGGACTAGGAGATAAGGTGCAACACCCATCACACGGGGCCGGGCACCCGGAGCTTGGTTGAACGTTAGCTGAAGAAGCTACCAGCTCCTTCGGGGGGGATGTGGTTTGGGAGCCCAGGGTCACAGCTTGGGGCCTGGAAAGAGCTCTGAGAAGCAGGAGGACTCATGCTGGGCAGCGGGGGCAGAGAGGCGAGAGAAAGAGCCAGAACTAAGCTGGAGCGGTTTCACAAAAAGAAAATGCCACCCCCCGTGGAGCCCGGGGGCCCCCAGAATCCGGCTGCGACGTGAAATCTGGAAAAGCGGGGGTGTGCCTGTTGGTGGGCCAGCACCTCACGGGTTAATGTCAGGTGCCAGCCTGCCTGCTGCCAAGTGCCACATGCTTCGAGTGGAAACGGGGCTCTTCGGGGTGCCAACTGTTATCACCGCGATCAACCGCAGCCCGAAGGACCAGCAGCGTGACCTGAGCCTTTTCAGGAGCAATGAGACGCCACAACAGGAACAACTTAATACACCTGAAACCCAAGGCCGACACCCAATCCCTGGAGCCGTGTTGGTTCCAGTTACCAAGCCCAGGTCCCAGCAAGGCCCCTTCAGCCCCTAGGAAACCAGCATGTGCTGGACAGTGGAGTTCACGTGGGTGTGACAGGAGGTCGCCAAAGAGCAACCCCAAGACAAGTTTAGGGATCGGCAGACCCTGCAGGGGGCGGCTGCCAGACTTTGCCACCCCAGACAAGGCATCGGAGTAATCCCCACTTCAGAACCCCCTTCTCTCAGCCAGAGAGACCTGTGGCACTCCGAGCCCCATCACACCATTTCCCTCAACGGAGGTAAAGAGCAGGAGAGCTAAGAGCCAAGACTCAAGAGAATATTTAAGACAAAGGCTCCTGGCACACCACCATCCGTCACACCAGTTAGGTGGGGGGGCCAGGGGAGAGCATCTTTGCCCCGGACCTGCCACTTGCTGTATCCTCTTCCTTCCTTCTCTCTGGGGACCTCAGGCTCACTGTCTGTGGGAATACATGCCCACTGACCTCCTCCTCTTACGCACTTGCAAATGGACGACCCCTCACGCTGGCCTCATCCCTGCTCTGAGCACATGCTCAGCCAGCCTTCGCACCATCTTGCTCTGGGAGTGATGGGAAGCAGAAACAAAGAGGCCCTGGTCTTTGGCAGACAGAATCCTGGTCTTCTAATGCCAAGGCCATGTTTTAACCTCCAGGGCACTGGGGTCAAAGGTCTGATGAGGACGCCCATCCACAAGAAAGATTGGAGATTTCAGAAGGATACCCTTCTTTTTGTCAACATACACACTTACAACCTCAACATGGAAGGTGGTTTGGGGTCTAGGACAACTCTAGAGGCAACCACCTTCACATCAATCAGCACAGGCCAGTTTTTAGAATCCCAGGAACCCAGGGTTTTTGTTTTGTTTTTTATCAGGCAGAAGGGTTTCCCAGCCAAACCCCAACACCCAAGATGCTGGAAGGAACACATTTCTCCACTACCTGAGCCCTAGGAGCTCCCTACTGCAGAGCCCAGCCATGAGGTGGTCCTGGAAGATCGCTCCAGCCGCCTGGTGAGCTGATGGGCTACACCTGACACCAGCGGTGACCCTGAGCGACAGGCAAAACTGACCTTAGTCTAAGATACAACCCCTCATCTCTTCATACACTAAGAGGACCCACTCATACAGGGATTGCGGGAGCTTGTTCTTGCTCCTTCCTACACCTGAGCTGCTCCTGGGATGTGTATCTGAGCAGAAGAGCTACAAGCTACTGGAAACAGTTCACCCCTACAAGTACTCCCCCGCTCTCCCCACAGTCTCAAACACGTGTAGCCGAGTGAGTCTCTCTTAACCGTCTTAAGAGTCCCAATTAACCAATGCTGTTTGAGACTTCCTTCAGGGAAGAGCAAAAGTCCTCTAAGAAAATTCATTCATTTATTCATTCGAACAAACTGGTACTGAGCGCCTACGATGTGCCTAGAACTAAGCTCAGAAGACACAGCAGTGAATAATACAGAAAGATCCTTGTCCTCAGAGAGCTTCTATTCGCGTGAGGAAGACAGATAATACAGAAGTAAACTAACACGTCATTTCAGAGAAGGATGTGTTCAGAGGCAAAAGCAGAATCAGTGGAGTAGACAGTGAAGAGATCTGTGTGCAAGCGGCTTCCGATTAGCTGGTCAGAGAAGACCTTTGAAAGCAGGTGACATTTGAGCTAAGAGCTGAATGACAGGAAGGTACCAGCAGGGAGAAGATCTAAAGGATCAGGGTCCCAGGCAGGGGAAGCAGCAAATACCCATCAGACCGGCACACGTTTTAGTCAAACTTACAGTTCCTCTGGGAGAAAAGGAAGAGGGACCAACATGATCCCTTCCATTGTTATAAAAAGAAAAAGGAACAGCAAAGCCCTCCCTTCCATTGGTCTCATGGGGACCCACCCTCACATGTGCACATGGGTGCACACACCCACACATGCATGTACACTTGTTTCAGGCTCTTACCTGAGAAAATGTACCAAGAAACTTCTCAAACACTAGCAAGGCCACGTTGAGGGCTCCGCACCCCCACTTTACATCTCTGCACTGAATGCGCATGTGTGCAAAGCACACTATTTCTGTGTACATAGCAGGTACACAGAATAGGTGTTTAGGAAACATCGTTTCCTTTACCCTTGCCCTTTCCACTGCTGTGTGCACAGACCTCCATGGGGGCTCTGTGACATGTGCCATGTGCTCCAGCTAACCCTGCCGCACTGCCGTCCGGCAGACCCGATCTGGGCCTTGCCTTACCGCGGGCACTGACCCCTCATTCCTCCACCCTCCTCCTGAGCCTCTTCCTAGGCAGGGCTGCATTGACAGGCAGCAGAAGGTTCTGGGAGGAAGACATGGGCTGGGAGCCTCAGAAGCAAACACATGGGGTCGGGGGACAGGGTCTTCAGATGCATCTACCCTCACACAGAGCCCAGCAAGGATTGAAGTGAACTTACGCTGGTCTGTAAAGTTCAGACCAGCCAGGCAAATACTGCACCTCCTCCCCCACCCCCTTGTCCCCTGGGGAAGCCTTCTTTGTCTTCAAGGCCCCACTAAAAGGTCACTTCCTCTGTGATGCCTTCTCCAACCTCCCCAGCAGGAATTAGTCACTCCTCTGTGACTCCAAAGCTTTTGCATCATATTCCGGTTGCCTGTTTGGAAGCCCAGCTCCCCAACTGCCCTGTAAGCTCCCAGAGGGCAAAACAGCATCCTATTCATTCCATCCGATCACCGCCTGGTAGAAGGTAGATACTCATTACATATTATCCAACAAATTGAATAAGTGAGAGAGAAAATGGACGCGTGAGCAAGTGAGTGAATAAATGAAGTTAGTACATGCCAGGAGAAAAGATGTGTGGAGAGAAACGCTAATCGGGAAGAGCAATCAGGAAGGACCCACATTTCAAAGCCAACTGTCCTCTCTGTAGATCCCGGTGCCCTGGTCACAGAGTTCTCAGGAAATAGATCGTCAAAACAGTTAACATGAGGGCAACACTCAGATCTCACTCTCAAAGGTCCCCCAGCCGGACTCCTCAGTCACACCCCCCCACCTGTCCTCCAGGGGACGCACCGCTGTCCCACATCCCACACCCTCAGATGGGTGGGAAGCCACATGTCCTCTTCCCTTTGGCTCACAGGACGTTTTGCTTGGCAACCCGCGGAAGGACCTTTCAGGATGAGCAAGGGCATGAACAAAGCCCGTGTGGAGAACTGGGGGAGGGGAGAAGGCTCCAGTTTGGGCCACCTGCCTGCAAGATGTGAGTCATCACTTATCTCAGGACCTCACATTTCCCAGTTATAAAACAGGGCTGATGATTAGCCCTTTCCTCGTCAGTGGGCGGAATTAAATGTCTGTGGCCCCCTTGACAAAGCACGCTGCCCAGGCAGAATAGCCAAGGAGAGGTCAGAGGCCTACGCAGAGAATTGGCAGTTTTGCCTGGGAACGGGCACAAATATTAGATTACAGATGAAGGCACTCCGAGAAGAGCTGGCAATCGGGGTAGAAGGTTAATGGCCAAATATCGACTTTCATGTTAGAAAGCTCATCACCATGCTGTCCGGGGAGCAGGAGGAGGCTGGGAGGAGCAGGAAGGAGCAGGAACGAGGACGCCCAAAGCCGTGGGTGCATCTGCAGAGCTGTGAAGGTGTCACAGGTGCACAGAGCAGCAGAAATGAAATCCTTGGAGGGTTTCTGAGCCATTATCGGGGATCATGACCTTGGGGAAGGGGGTGGGCAGAGCATGGCCTGAGGCAGAGTGGCACCTGACAGAGCCCTGAGGCAACCCCTCTCCCTACTCCTTCACACTTCCTCACCAACCCTTCCTTCTCAGCCCCGGGCACTGCCAGGGCAAGGGGAAACTGGCACAGGCACGGGAATGAGCCTACTCCTGTGCTCCCTGGAGAGTAGGTGATGGGCCCCTGACTCCTGTCTGTGCTGTTCACCGCTCTGTCCCCGGCTCTTCACACCCACCTGAGAGAGCGGGTGTCCAGTCAACAGTGCCCACATGACCGAATGCGCGAGTGATGGATGGTTTATGCCTCTCTACAACTTTCTCATGAGCGAGGAATAACAACGATGATGCAATGACAGCAGCTGCCATTTTTGGAGGGCTCTGCAAGTGCCTCATATTCCTCGGCCTCTGTAAGCTTCACAGCGACCCTGAAGAAAGATTCTGCTGTTATCTTCAATTTACAGATGTAAAACCCAAGCAGAGACGTTAAGTAAATGTGGGAAGGTCCTGGAGCCAGGGAGGCCATGGGAATTTCACGCAGGTTGTCTGCGCTCTTTTCTTTCTTTCTTTTTTAAATTTGTTTTTTATTGACATAGTTGAACTTTACAAGTGTCATAAAATACTGTAAATAGAGTGTTCAAAAAGAAAAAAAAAAGCAAACTTAAATATATTAACCAGATTAAAGCATGCAAAAGATCCAATGATACTTATATTAAAGAATAATATGCTAACGGTATCTAATTTACCCACTTTATATTGTCATAAAAATGTTAGTAAACATCAATTTGAAATTTGGTGAATGGACTTGATTCTCTATTTATGTATAAGATACGCTATACCCTTTGCATGTATATGGTTAACTTTACTACTTGTGTTCCAGTACATTTAGAGAAGTTTGGTATCGGTATATATTTACTATCCATAGTGCGGTAAATAATGGTTAGAAATGCATTCTCCTAATTTTCTTTATGAATTTAGGAAGCATTAATGAATTAACTACATGGGTCACTAAGTGACCAAAATTCCTTACAATCCACATTCACGTCTGTGCTCTTTTCATTCTACTTACAGCAACTCACCTTCCCTGCCTTTCTGGGGGGGCTTTGGGAACAGGGTGGGAAGAGACCTGTCTCAGGCTGCCCACGCGCCTGGGCCCAGCCCCAGCCCAGCCCCAGCCCAGAGTGTCACACAGCACAGGTGCACAGCGCCTCACGGTCTGGGTCCCACAGACCCAGTGCTCTAGCTCTGGCCTGATGTTTGTTAGAATCAGCTCTCCTCTGGTCCTCCTCCAGCCCTCTCCCTCCCCTTCAGTCACCCACAAGTCCTTGCCCCGGGCTCTCAGTTCAAACAGAACTTCCTGAGAAAGGTGATACTACAACACAAACCCAGCCTAAGAAAGCAGCCCTGAAGCCACAGTGGTTCAACCAGCCAAACTGGAAAATCACAGGCTGTGGCCTCCTCAGAACCCAGAGGGGTGCAGCTGAAGGGGGTGGGGGTGGGGGGCGGGGGCTTTAAAACAAAAGGTAGAGACTAGGGACAAACGGAAGACCAATGACGAGCAGGAGAAAATCAACTCATGGATGATCCCTTCACCTTGCATTTGTGGCTTATAAGTCACCCCTGGCTGCCATGCAGAATGGAAACCAAGTCCCTGCATGCAGCTGTCCACGTAGAATAGCACATGGTCTCCTTGCCTGGGCAGGCAGCTCAGGTCATATGAGGCCATTTCAGAAGTTGCCAGGTTGAGGGTGGGAACCAAGAACAGGTGATGGTGTGGAGTCTGGTTTTGGTGCCATAGGGAGGGGTAAGAGGGGGGAGAGAATGGGCTGAGAGGTTCCTTTGTGCCCAGACACTACCATAGCCCTGACTGGTCTACTGCTGCAAGTCTTAACCCCTCTTGCAGCCAACACCCCAAGTGCCATTCTCACCACGTCATTCCCCTGCTCAGAAACTTCTTACACTATGGTGCAAGCTCGAGTTCCACCCCTTCAGCCAGACCCTCAATGCCCTTTGCCCCCACTCATTCATTCAATATTTATTGAGATTGTACTAGGATTATGAAAACAAAGAGGAATAAGATTTGGACTCTCCTCGAAGGCACTTAAAAGTACAGTTTGGGAGACAAGGAGGTAAAGAGGAATGTTCTCACTCTTCCCCTCAAAACCCCCTTCTCTTCCAGCCAGACTGCCCAGAGTTCCATGAACACCCACTGAATTCCCACCTCTGTTGTCTCTGCTCCCATTTCACCATCTGCTCTTTCCCCTACAGGAACTGAAAAGCAGCCCCCATGGCGAGGCCTCGGCTTCGGCTTCCCTTCCTCCTTGGAGCCTTCCCTGTGGTTTCTGGTCCACCGGGCCCCTCTCCTTCTCTGATGTCCTCTAGCACTTGGTTATAGCAATGGCATTCACGGTCCCCTCACCATTCACTGGCTGCCTCATGCACAGTCTTCCATCATGGTTTAGCTGCTGGTAATGTCTGTAAGACCTTTATTAATAGTGATGATCACGATCATCGTGGATCTCTACATTTGAAGAACACTTCACCATGTGCCCACAGATACATTATCTTGTGGTGGCCAAGCCTCCTTTGGCCTGTTTTGCTTGCCAACTAAATTACAGGCTTTTGGAAAGGTGGACTGCAACACGTCTCCAAATGCCTGTCACCGTGTTTTGTAGTGAATGCTCAATTAATTTAACAGATAAGACAGTCTTTTCAGGAAAGAGCAGAGAACCTTAAGGCAGCAGCTGCCCACCTTTGCACGGCATCTGGGTCAGCACAGCTGCATGGAAAAGGCATGTCAGTGGCAGGGCCACTGCCCACCAGCTGACTAGTAAGAAGAGGGTGGTCAGTGCCTCCAGGGGAGGTCTCCTCACTGCTCCCCGGCAGGCTGGTCTCTGGACTGTCACAGGCTCTTACAGGATGTGGCATAAACGGTAAATCACTAAAGTGCCAGCCTAGGTGACATCAACATGGTCCGAACTCTGTCTTAGCACCGTGGTGGGTTGCCTCATTTTCCCCATTCACAAAAGAAGCTCCAAGAAAGGCACCTCGATCAATGCCCAGCGAGGGAAAAGAATGTGCCTTAGACCAGGAGCAGCTTGAGAGAGGTGACTACGGGTATTATGAGTCTTGGAATCTCCAGGTCTCAGCACCGAGCCTACCAACAGGACACAGGCACAGTTCTGACTGGATAAACTCATGAATATGACTTGGTAGTGCCCATTTTCTTGGCTCTTTGACTTGTCCCCTGAGTGCCCCTCCCATCTCTTTGGAAAGCTTGCTATATCCGGACAAGGGGAAAGCTTTTCCTGACCATCCCACTCCTTCCCCACGTCTTCATTGATGCTGAAAAACACACCCGAGAAGAGGCAGAATAAGCTTTCAACAAGAATGCGTTTAAGAGACCCCGTGGGCAGATTTTAAAAGGCTGGTACGAAGAAAGACATGGGCTGAGGGTTCTCTTCCACAGAATCCAAAATCCTAAACAGTCTTCTGCCTCCTGGGAAACGGTGGACCCAGCCAGCAAAAGCAGAGAAAAAAACGCCCTAGCCCGTGGATAGAGCATTGGCCTGCCGACTGAAGGGTCCCGAGTTCCATTCTGGTCAAGGGCACATGCCCAGATTGTGCGCTCGATCCCCAGGGAGTGTGCAGGAGGCAGCCGATCCATGATTCTCTCTCTCATCATTGATGCTTCTATCTCTCTCTCCCTTCCTCTCTGAAATCAATAAAAATAAAAAATAAAAATAAAAAAAAAGCAGAGGAAAAACGAGGAGAACTGCCTTCAGGTTTTAGGTCAATATACCAAGAGCCTGTGGGGACAGGAGGGCTAGGGTGCTGTGGAGACACCTCCACCTCCAGCTCACTGATTCACCTCTGCCCACAGAGTGGCGGCCCCAGAGGGATTCTGAGGCAGTCCCGCCACCTGAGGGAAAACTGCCCACTTACCTGTCTAGCTGGAAGGAATGTCTAAGATGGGAGAAGACCAGGCAGAAGAGACACTAAAGAGAAGGGCTGGTGATTAGCGATGTGGGGGACAGGGACTCAACACATTGTGGGCAGATCACGAGAATTCTTGCTTCATATCACACAGTGTTTTACAAAGTATCACACTCTAAAAAGATATTAGCTTGTAAGAACATGTACTAAATAACTTCAAAATGCAATGGGTATTTAATTTTAAAGCGTGCCTTTAACATTTATGTAAAACGTTTTTTGTACTCGTTCAATAGAAACTTCCCTGGCCACTGGGTAAAGCCAGCAATAAAACTACTGGTCCGCAATGTGTTAAGGAAAGCTTTTCACAAGCTTCAGAAGGGCCGACGTGGTATTTCAGAAACAGCAGTCCTTCATTTGTCTGTGGGCTATGGGGACCCGTCCCCTAGGGGGGCCCACAACACCGAGCAGGAGCCCGAGAGCTCCTGAAGTGAGGTGGGTGAGTCAAGCTCTCCAAGGAAAAACTCTGGTCACCCCTAGGACATGAAACGTGGTCAGGATGCCAGAATGCAGACGACTGCTTTTCACGCAAGAGCCAAGGTCCCCAGACAGCCCACCACCCTCTGTGATGGCTCAGCAGCTCCTGGCACCGGGCCCATCCCCAACATAACCACTGCCAGTTTCTTTAAGTGCCAACCTGCTGCCCTTTGTCCCCACACCCGCACCTGCCCTCATGTCCCACCTGGCTCCTCAGCCACTCCCTTGCTCACTCCCAGGCCTTCCTCTCACACCTCCTCCTTCCTCGGAGCCTTCCCCAGAGGCAGGCAGCCTCCTGGCCTCTGCGCCTTCCCGTCCCTCCGAGATGTCTCTCCTCCAAGCGCCTGGACCTCCTAGGAGCCTGCCTTACAGCTTCTCTGGGAAAAATGAAAGCATCTGTCCCCTGACCTTACTAAGTCCCTTGAAGATAATGAAGCAAAGAGAGAATGAGCCCCTAGGAGGTCAATGATGGTAACATTACTCAGTTTCCCACGTGTGTGAGCTTGTGCTAAGTGCTTTTACAAGCATTATCTCATTTATTCCTCACAACACCTTGGTAGGTAGGTACTGTTATTATTCCCATTCTACAGAGGGAAAAGTGAAGGTCAGAAGCTTAGGTGATATTCAAGGTCATGTGGCCCCAAAGTGAAGTCTCCAGGTCTGTCTGACAACAAAGACTGTGTCTTAACCACAGGCCCTGTTCCTCGGGACTCCTCCGGCTCCCTCTCCTCTCTTGGCAGGAAGGGTGCGTTGGGAGGGAGGGCGGAAGCTTCAAATGCAAGGGCCCTGCCTGACCTGAGGCTGAGGGGCACCTGGGCAGTGCTGAACTACTCCAGGCATCAGCCAGGGAACCTGTTGGATGTGGGTGTAAGTCCCTCAGCTCACACCTCCAGAGGAGCCCCTCAGCGGGGAGGCCTCCATGCCCTGCCAGACAAGTGATCTCATCCTGTCCTGTCTGGGATGCCACCAGCCTGTCCCTCTAAGCCCAGGCGCCAGCATTGCCAGATCAGAGACGCATTCCAAGGTGGTCCTGCCTGCCTCTGACCCCCTGTCCCGACAGGTAGTCCTGACGTTCCTCAGCCTCCTTCAATGCAGCCACTGCTGTTCCAGAACTGGCTATAAGGGGCCCCTTTCACACCTTATCTGAGCCCTCCTCTGTGTCCCACCTGGTGGCTTACCTCCACAGCGGTGCCCTGGAAACTCAGTCCCATTGGCCCCTCCCTCCCTCCTTTCTTCCCCTCCAGGCTCCACAGTGGGTCGCCCCTGAACTCAGTGACTTGACTCCCCACCGTGAACCCCTCTTCTGAGCCAAGGCTTTAATCCTCCTCCTCCACCGGGGGTGTGGGGGCGTCATTTCAGTGGCTAAGGTCCTCGCCGCCCCAGCTCAGGGCACCCAGGCCTACACCCGCCCGGTTCTCTCGGCCCACAGAACCCATCTCTAGTCACGGACAGCAGCAGGACCCCTCGCCTCCAGGACCCGAGGCTCACGACGCCCGCCGGTGGCCCCGCACCCCGGGATTTATGCCCTCACCTTGCCTCTCAGATCCCCGCCTTCAGACCAAGAGGCGAACAGTCCCTCCCGGGCTGGGCTGGCAGGGGCAGGGGCACCGGGCAGGTGGCGGCGGGGAGGGTGGGGCGCCCTGAGCCACCGCCCCTTACCGATGGTGGAGATGTGCGAGGAATGGAACTCGTTGTCGGTGAAGCGGCACAGCAGGCAGGTCTTGCCCACCCCGGAGTCCCCGATCAGCAGCAGCCGGAACAGCACATCGTACTGCTTCGCCATGGCGGGGGCGAGGAGCCGGGGCTGCGGCGCGCGGCGGGCTCAGCCCCGCTCGGCCGCTGCCATCGCGGCGCGCGCCTGCCGGGGACGCCGCGGGCGAGGAGGAAGGCGGGCCGGCCCCGCGCCAGCCCCGCTCGCTGGGTGCCGGGAAGCGCCGTGCGGCGGGAGCGCGGTGGGAGGAGAGAGCGGAGGCCCCCGCCCGCCCCTTCCCCTGCGCCGCCGCGGGGAGAGGGGGCGGGGAGCGCGCGGAGAGCGGCGACCCCGCGGCGGGGGCGAGGCCGGTGCGCGCTCCCCTCCTGCGGGGTGCGCGGCCCGGGAGGGGCCCAACTCCCTCAACTCCCTCCCACCCCCTTTGTGCCGGGAACTAGACTCCCGGGGAAACATTTTTGTTCTTCTGCGGACATTCTGCATGGGTGAGTTGGAAGGAGCTCCCATCCAGCCCACCTCTACCAAACGGCTTTTAGGTCTCATCTTTTTCCCCCCAAAATCACATCCCCAACCTGGTCCTGCCAACCTGCCAACTCCGCCTTCCGCCCACCCCCAGCTTCCCGCCCCAGCAGAAGCCTGGTGGTGGTGGTGGTGGTGGTAGTGTGTGTGTGTGTGTGTGTGTGTGTGTGTGTGTGTGTGTGTGTGTGTGTGTGTGTGTGTGTGTGTGTGGTGTGTAGGGTGTGTGTGTGGGGGGGTGGGGGGGTGGGGGGGCGGGGGTGAAGGAGCCCAGTGGTTGGTCCTCACCTGGGTTCATCCCGGTCGGAAGGCCCAGGGTCTGCATTCAAACACTTGAAGCTGGGATCTCCAGAACACTCGAAAGTGCTGCTAGAATTCTCCCTGGCTGCCATCCGGCTTGCCCATAACCCTGTGTGACTGTGTCTGCCCTCCGCTGTCCTCCCCCATCCCAGTTGTCCTTTAAACAGGGAACATTGCTGACCTCCTTCACCAGGCCGAAAAGACAGATGATCATAAAAACGTTCCCAAATGCAAAATCCTTTGGAAGTGTTGTGCAGGCAAAAGTCTCTGTTTTGGGTCTAAGCTGCTCAGGGTAGGCGCTCAGGATGCTAATACATTATTTCAAGCCACTAAGTATTTCAGCTAGTGTACATAATGGCACCAAGGAATGAATGGGCCTCTTTCAAGATCTAATTTACTGCCGCTGAATATGTTAGCACTGGAAGGAGGCAAATAAATGTTCTCTGGAGTCTAGAAAATTGCCTATTCCTAAGAATGAGTGTTAGGGGAGTCTGGCCCATTCGATCTTTAAAAAGTGATGAAAAAGTGTGTGCGTGACTTTTCAGGCTGAGTATTGGACGGAGAATGTGTTTTTCAGGAGTAGGTCATGCAAAGCAGTAAGTCCATTTACTTGATGAGTTCTATTTCAGGCAAAGTGTCAAAATTTATAATAAAAAGGGAAACAAAAATCTTGAATTTGAAAGCTATTTTGATTACATTAAAATCTAAGGAAGCTGATCCTTTGGATTCCATTAAGATTTCCGGGTGTGTTTCTCTTCTCTGGACTCCGTGCATGCGGAGGGCTCTGCTGTTGGGCATCCTTGGGTTTTGCCCAAGCTCCTCCATTCACCAGTTATGCAACCTTGAGCATGTTACTGAACCCGTGTGCCTCAGTTTCCTCATCTTTAAAATAGGATATCGTCACAGGATTGTTGGAAAGATAATAAAATAATGTGTGGAAAGGACTTAGCAGAGTACTTGACACAGTACTCAAGAAATGCCAAGAGGAAAACACACCCTGTAATGTTTTCCCTGTGCACATGTGGGTGGTAAATTTATCCCCCAGCTGGCCAGGGATGTTTCCCAGACTCAGCCTGTCCTGCTGTGATTTTCCTCCACAGGCCCATACACAGTACTGAGTGCAGGTTCAACTCAGCTTGACCCCGCCTGGGCCCACAGAGGCCTTCCCATTGATCGGCCCTGTAACGGTCAATGCTCTCCACAGGCCTTGTACTGGGACCATTAGTGGCTCTCTGCTTGCCTCTGTCTGGGGACAGGAAAGAAGTTGCCATCGGAGGTGAGTTCTTAGTCTAAGAAAGAAATGTCACTTTGAAGGAAATGGCCTTCCCTAGGTAAGACAGGAAAGGAAGTGAGATTTCCTGAACAAATCCGGGGAAACCAATACCCAGACTCATAAAAAAAAAAGAAAAAAAAAAAAAAAAAAAAGGAGGCTATTTCATCATGCAGGGCTCATCTCAAATTCAGTAGCTTACATTGCTTAAGAAGGGAGTGGTGGCCGAAACCGGTTTGGCTCAGTGGATGGAGCGTCGGCCTGCGGACTGGGGGGTCCCGGGTTCGATTCCGGTCAGGGGCATGTGCCTTGGTTGCGGGCACGTCCCCAGTGGGGAGTGTGCAGGGGGTGGCTGATCGATGTTTCTCTCTCATGGATGTTTCTGGCTCTCTGTCCCTCTCCCTTCCTCTCTGTAAAAAATCAATAAAATATATTTTTTAAAAAAAGAAGGGAGTGGTGGGCGGCCGGGGGTGGGGGTGGGGGGGTGTGGGGAGGGCACCAGGAGAGAGCATGGTGGCTCCACATCCTTTCCCCACACCTTGCTGCCCCAGTGCATTTCTTCTGTCCGGCTGTTCCTGAGTTGTATCCTTTTATAATAAACCGGTGATCTAGAACATATGTAAAGGAACAGTCTAGAAGTCCAAGCTTCTAGATTTTCCATTTTCATCCTGGCTCAGCTACTTGAAAGATGCTTCTAAAGAACCATCATACAGGGATTTTTCTCTCTTTCTCTTTCTTGTGTGTGCGCACGTGTGCACATATATACACACGCTGTGAGATGTTGGAACTGAGATTGTAGGACAATGTTAACAAAAGAACCACATACGCTTACTGGAGACAACAAAGTTTGTTTTAGCCAGGGTCTTTGTAAATGAAATACCCAATTGCATCATCCCCTTACCTCAGTCACTCAGTGGGACATTTTGGCATCCTCCCCAGTTGAGGTCAGCTTGGACTGGGGCAGATTTCAGTAGAACTGGGAGACATCTGAGGAATGGTTGCTGGATGTCTCTCCCACAAGAAGCCTCCAAGAATCAGTCTCCCAATTACATTATTCTGATTCTTTCACCAGGGAGACAAGTGCCTGCCCCTGCTCCCTGCCACCGCCAGCCCAGCCACACTGAGCATGCTCCCAGCAAGAGCACCACTGTGGGATCTACCATAGCAACAGCTGAATAACTGGAGAGATGAACGGGTAGGCAGCTCACTGCCGAGACTCAGCATAGTCAGACCCTGGGACTCCTCATTAGCAAAACCCTGTGCCCCTTCTAGACTCATTCCCATGCTTCCTACTCTGGGGGGCTGTAAGCGATGTCCTCACCTTGCAGAGGGTTTCCACCTTATCTTGGGATTAGAAGAAACAGGCAGACCCCTGCACCATCTTCTCAGTACTGTCCTCCATTCACATCCTTTTTCTTTTCTCTCTCTGGTATATAGCGAAAGGGGGAAAGAGACTCTGAAATGACAAGGAAAGAGAGCAGAGGGCAAGTTGTCAGAGACTCGTGTAAATTGGGATTGGGGACCAAAGGAGACGATGCTGATGGCAGTTGGTGTTAATCCAAAATGACGCACAGTACCATTTCAGGTTGTCCGTGGTGTCCCGGACCCCACCGTCATGACTGTATTGTTTGCTCGGGCTGCCATAACCAAGTACCATACACTGGGTGGCTCGTCAGTAGAGATTTATTTTCTCACGGTTCTGGAGGCTGAAAGGCCACAATCAAGGTGTTGGCAGGGTTGGCTTTTTCTGCGTTCTCTTGCCTGGTACCTGGCCATCTTCATGTTCGCATGTTCTTCACATTCAAATGTTATGTGCCTGTCTGTGTCCTAATCTCCTCTTCTGAGAAGGACACAGTCACACTGGATTAGGGCCCACCCATATGACCTCACTTTACCTCCATTACCTGCTTCAAGGCCCTCACTCCCCAAATACATTCAGTCACATTCTGAGGGATGAGGGGTCAGGACGGACGTCAGTATACGAATTTGGGATGGGGGACGCAATTCAGCCTGTGATAAGGAACAAATCCAAGAGCCTCATCAGATATTTCCCATGCACAGATAGTTTTTTTAGAATGATTTCATTCTCTCAGAACAGGAAGTGGAAGTTGTGTCTTTCTTGTGGCTTCCTGACAGGTGGTCTAGACCAGGGGTGGGCAAACTTTTTGACTCGAGGGCCACAATGGGTTCTTAAACTGGACTGGAGGGCCAGAACAAAAGCATGGATGGAGTGCTTGTGTGAACTAATATAAATTCAAAGTAAACATCATTACATAAAAGGGTACGGTCTTTTTTTTTTTTATTTCAATAGTTTTATTCATTTCAAACATTTTAACAAGAAGAATGTAAACACTAATTATTATAATTTGAAACTTCAAAAAATGGAGGAATCATAGCACAATAACATACCTTATATTGAAGATGGCAAAGGCAAAATAAAATTGCCTAACAAAGGAAAGGTACAAAAGCCTTTCAAATTAAACTTAAATATAATAAAATAATTTAAAACTAAAACAAATAGAAAAGAACAAAATGTGTAAACAGTAAATTAAACATTTTCTTTAGTGCAACTTCCAAATTATGCCCGGGACGTAGATGTAGATGGCAATGTAGACTGGGTTGAAAGGTTTTTGGTCTTTAAAACATCAACTTCAGTGGGAACAGTGTTGTTGGTCTCCTTTTTAGCTAATGCTCTGATACTGTGCTCTCCAGGGGCGTGTCTCCCTACATCACCACGATAACGTGTCTACGCATTCCCAGGGTGATGTCGGGAGACGTGGCCACAGGCATTACAAGGAGCCTCTGGAAGATTGAGAGGTTGTTCCTTCTACTGAATGGGCAGATATAAATCCACCCACTCAGAAGAAGGAGCTGCAGCCGTGTTTCCCGACGTTGCCATGTTAACACTGCCTCTGGTGAAGGAGCGGAGGGGTAGAGCAAGAGAACCCTCCGCTCTTTCCGCTCCGCGGGCCGAATAGAACAGCCGAACGGGCCAGATCCAGCCCGCGGGCCGTAGTTTGCCCATGGCTTGTCTAGACTGTCGATGTGGCAGACTGTGTGATGGAAAAGCCTCAGAAGAGAAGTCCTTTTCTTTATGAGACTAGAGCTGAGAAACATGACTAGTAACCTCCGGCCAAGCAATATATGTTGTATTAAACTTTTATTGTCAAAGTGATGTTTGGGGGGCCCTACCCGGTTTTGCTCAGTGGGTAGAGTTGGCCTGCAGACTAAAGGGTCCTGGGTTTGATTCCGGTCAAAGGTACGTACCTAGGTTGCAGGCTCTATCCCTGACCCTGGTCAGGGTACCTGTGGGAGGCAACCAATCGATGTGTCTCTTTCACAACCGAAGTTTTTCTCCGTGTGGCTCTCCCCATCCCTTCCACTCTCTCTAAAAATCAATGGAAAAAATATCCTCGGGTGAGGATTAACAAACCAACAAACAAAAAGTTATGTTTTGGGGGACAACACATAACCTGCAGTTAGGAATCTTGGCACAATGAGTCATTGTACGTATTAGTTAAGGTAATGCTAGTTACAGTAACAGATAAACCCCTAAATCTCAGGAATTCATACTGTATTTCCTTCTCATGTAAAGTCTAGTGGGCAGCAAGGAGGTGGGCGTAGGGGCGGATTCGTTCCACAAAATCATTGAGGCACCCAGGATGGCAGAGATCCTTCAACAAGATTCACATGGTAGGACTCAACTTAAAAGCAAGACATTGCTCTTCCTAAGGTCTGACATGCAAGAATGAGGGAGGAGAATGCCCACCAACCAACAATTGGGAAACACCACACCCCAAGTCCCTCACATAGCAAGATTACAGGCTTTCTCTTTTACCTAAGTGTGTCCCTAAGACGCCCTAAGATTGGCTTGCAGACATCAGGGAGGAGGGGCTCTGTATGGAAGCTGGAACTTGGGGACACACGACAAGTGGAGGGGAGAGTTGACCCTGTAGTCACAAGTTAGCAAACTTTAAAAAGGAGTGGCAATAATATACATTTGAAAGAAGTCACAATATTTGTCCAGAAAATCATTTGTATCTATAAAGGGATTAAACCATATGTCCAGTGAATAAAACCCTGCAGACTCCTTTGTTAATTGAGATTTTTAACATTTTAATATGAAGGGCTGCCTAGGCATTGACCTTTTGCTGGCAGAGAGGGGAAGGGAGGAGCCATGCCTGGATGTACGGTGCATCCCTTTTGCCCGTGTTCCATTGGCCAGAACTCAGTTACCAGGCCCTGCCTAAATGCAAGGGGGACTGCTGGGCAGCCAGCGTTTTCTGTCACATAGATAGGTGTGTGGTGGCTCTCAACCCTACCTGTGTATAAGCATCACTGGTGGAGTGGTGAAAATTGCATATGCCTGGGCCCCAGCCCTAG
Source organism: Plecotus auritus (assembly GCF_963455305.1). Taxonomy (NCBI): domain Eukaryota; kingdom Metazoa; phylum Chordata; class Mammalia; order Chiroptera; family Vespertilionidae; genus Plecotus; species Plecotus auritus. The sequence goes on along the minus strand of NC_137770.1, from coordinate 33,877,929 downwards.
AGATTCTATTCAGTAGGCCTGGGTTTGTGCTTGGGAAAATCTGTATTTTTATTAGTAAAGGCACCGCCTGGGTTGAGAGTCACCAGTATGCTCTGGAGGGTACACTTCTGGCATTGGTTTCAATTTTGTACCTGCTGGTAAAATCCTATTGAAAGTATTACTAAAGTTAAATCCTGCCCTAACCAGTTTGGCTCAGTGGATAGAGCATCAGCCTGCAGACTTAAGGGTCCCAGGTTCGATTCTGGTCAGGGGCATGTACCTTGGTTGTGGGCACATCCCCAGTTGGGGGTGTGCAGGAAGCTGCTGATCGATGTTTCTCTCTCATTGATGTTTCTAACTCTCTATCCCTCTCCCTTCCTCTCTGTAAAAAAAAAAAAAAAAAAAAAAAAAAAAATCAATAAAATATATTTTAAAAAAAGATGTAAAAACTCTGAAAAAAAATTTAATAAATAAAGAAAAAGATAAATCCTACATATTAAAAGTCCATCTTTATTAAATAGATTAAACTTAATTAATCCTGCCCTATTCTCCCACTGCATCTGTGTATGTATTGTATTATTTTGTTATTTTGTTTATATTTATATATGCATATTATTTTACATTTATTTAAAACTAGGGGCCCAGTGCACGAATTCGTGCACCCTGAAAGGAACTGTGGGCTGCGAGGCTACGGTGGGCAAAGGGGCGGGTCTTGGCCCATCCTCCACGCCCTGCCTGGCCCCTCCCGCCTCGGCCCCTGGTCCCCTGTCTGCCCACAGCCCCGTTCCTGCTGCCGCTGCTCCCACGCACTGACAGCACCGGTCCCGCTCGCACCCTCTGACAGCGTTGAGCAATTGGGGCCGGCACCAGCAGCGGGTGCAAGCAGGATTGGCACCATCAGTGGGTGCAAGTGGTGGCTGCCAGCCCCGATCGCCCCTCAGGAGCAGGGTAAGGTGGAGAAGCCCTCAGGGGTGATTGGGGCTGGCAGCCACCGCTTGCACCCATTGACGGTGCTGAGTGATCGGGACTGACGCCGGCAGCAGGTGTGAGTGCCGGGCAGGACCGCGGCATGCAGGAGCAAAGAATTTTCAGTAACCACCAGAGACTCGCCCTGATAACAGTGACCGGCGCCCTGCCTTGGTCTGGTGCCTCTGCTCACTTTCTCCACCATCCTGCTGCAGCCAACACCTGCCATGTTCCGCACTCTGCCGCCTGCTGCCTATGCCTGCCATGTTCCACGCATGCCCCCTGGTGGTCAGCGCACGTCATAGCAACTGGTTGTTCAGTTGTTTTTCCATTCGGTCTATTTGCATATTAGGGTTTTATATATATAACTAGAGGCCCGGTGCACAAAATTCGTGCACGGGGGGGGGGGTGTCCCTCAGCACAGCCTGCATCCCTCTCACAATCCAGGACTGCTGGCTCCCAACTGCTTGCCTGCCTGCCTTCCTGATTGCCCCTAACCGCTTCTGCCTGTCAGCCTGATCACCCCCTAACCACTCCCCTGCCAGCCTGATTGATGCCTAACTGCTCCCCTGCCAGCCTGTTTGCCCCTAACTGCCCTCCCCTGCAGGCCTGGTCATCCCTAACTGCCCTCCCCTGCAGGCCTGGTCCCCCCCAATGCTCTCCCCTGCAGGCCTGGTCCCCCCCAACTGCTCTCCCCTGCAGGCCTGGGTCCCTCCCAACTGCCTTTCCCTGCAGGCCTGGTCGCCCCCAACTTCCCTCCTCTGCTGGCTTGGTCACCCCTAACTGCCCTCCCCTGCAGGCTTGATCGCCCTCAACTGCCCTCCCTTGCAGGCCTGGTCCCTCCCAACTGCCCTCCCTTGCTGGCCATCTTGTGGTGGCCATCTTGTGTCCACATGGGGGCAGGATCTTTGACCACATGGGGGCAGCCATCTTGTGTGTTGGAGTGATGATCAATCTGCATATTACTCTTTTATTAGATAGGATAGAGGCCTGGTGCACGGGTGGGGGCCAGCTGGTTTGCCCTGAAGGGTGTCCCGGATCAGGGTGGGAGTTCCCTTGGGGTGTGGGGCAGCCTGGGTGAAGTGCCTGTGGTGGTTTGCAGGCCAGCCACGCCCCCCGGTGACCCAAGCAGAGGCCCTGGTATCTGGGGTTTATTTAGCTTCTACAATTGAAACTTTGTAGCCTGGATCGGAGCCAAGCCTTCTGCTTGCTCCGTGGCGGCAGCCATTTTTTGGGGGATTTATGTATCTTCTGTAATTGAAACTTTGTAGCCTTAAGTGGAGGCCTGACCCAGCCAGGGTGTGCAGAAAGCTTGGCTTCCTCCATCACCAGGGGCAACCCTAGCCTCCTGCTCTTTCCAGTTGTGTGGCTGCCGCCATTTCTGTTTGGATTTATGTATCTTCTATCATTGAAACTTTGTAGCCTTGAGTGGAGGCCTAGGCCGGCAAGGGCAGGCAGGAAGCCTGGCTTCCTCCATTGCCGGGGAAACCCAAGCCTCCCTCCTGCTCTCTGTGGTGGTAGCCATCTTGGTTGGGTTTATTTGCATATTTGCTCCTGATTGGCTTGTGGGTGTGATTTGTGGGCGTGGCTTGTGAGTGTAGCAGAGTGAAGGTTAATTTGCATATTACTCTTTTATTAGATAGGATTTATTTATTTTATATATTTATTTTATATTTACATTGTTTCTGTTTTAGTTAGTGAGCTCATGAAGAGTAAGGCTAATCCTTATCATGTTCATTGTCATTATCTTCTACAGAATGTTACACCACCCAGCACTCAAATATTTATTACAGTGATTGGAAATCATTTAACTTACTCAATGCCTATTATGTATGTAGCAGAGAATGAGCAATGAACAATATAAAAACCCCGCCCTGAGAGCTTTCATTCTAGTGGGGGGAAGACAGATAACAACATAAATACCTAAAATGTCAGGTCTGTCAGCGGGTGATAAGTGCTATGGAGAAAAATGAAGCAGGACAGTGGGACAGGCAGAGTATTATTGCAGGGTGAGAGTGTTTCAGTTTTATATGAGGAGGTCAGGAAAGGCTCAAGGCAAAGGGATTTGAGTTAGAAGAAAGAATTTGAGGAAAGCCCTGGCCGGGTAGCTCAGTTGGTTAGAGCATCATCCAGATTACATCAAGGTTTCAGGTTCCATCCCTGGTCAGGACACATACAAGAAAGCAACCAATGAATGCATAAATAAGTGGGACAACAAATCAATGGTTCTCTCTCTCTCTCTCAAATCAATCAAAATAAAATTTAAAGGAAAAGAATTTGAGTAAAGACTCTTAGAAGTGAGACGGCAAGCCCTGCATATATGTAGAGGAAGGATTAATAAGCATAAATGCTCTGAGGCTGGTGGACGCCTGGAGTGTACACAGAACAGCAAGGAGGCCAGTGTGGTGGACAGAGTGAGCATCAGGAGAGTGGGAACAGGCTCAGCCGTTGGGACCTTCTAGGCCTTGGTAAGAACCTTGATTTTTACTCTGACGGAGATAACAGGGCTTTGAGTGAAGGTGTGACTTTGCTTACACTGAAAAGGGTTCAGCTGTTTTTTGAGTTTGTGTTAGGCTAATCGGCAACAAGAGTGGAAACAGGGAGAACAGTTGAGAGATGAATGTAAGAATCGAAGTAACAGATGATGGTGACTTGGGCCAGACACCAGCAGTGGGGTCGGTAAGCGGTGTGATTCTCTATATATTTTCCACAAGATGTATGGGGAGTGAGAGAAAGAAAGGCATCAAAGATGGCTTCAAGATATTTGGAGTAAGTGGAAGGATGAAGTTACTTACTCTTACTGAGACTGGAAACCAGCAGCTCTGTTGTGGTCATACTAAGTTTGAGATGCCTATTAGACATCCAAGTGGAAATGCAAGTAGGCTATAAGATACCAGCTCTGGAGTTTCGGAGAAAGATCCAGGTTGGAGAAATAAATGAAGGAGTTTTCAACCTCCTGGTGGTATCTACAATATTGAGACTGCCTACCAGGGGTGGGCAAACTCTTTGACTCGAGGGCCACAATGGGTTCTTAAACTGGACCGGAGGGCCGGAACAAAAGCATGGATGGAGTGTTTGTGTGAACTCATATAAATTCAAAGTAAAGGAGCGGAGGGGAGAGCAAGAGAACCGGATAGAACAGCCGGATCCGACACGCGGGGCCGTAGTTTGCCCACGGCTGGCCTAGGCTCACAGGTGAATGACTGTAGACAGAGAGCCCTGGGCTGCTCCAAAGTTAAGGTGTCGGGGAGATGAAGAAATAGCAAAGGCCAGTGCTAGACACTCCAAGAAGGTATTTCAAGGAGAATGGCATGATCAGCTAGGTAAAATGTTGCCAGGAAATCAAGTAGGAAGATAAGAGGAGGACTGAGAACTGGCCCTTGGATTTCTCAATACAGAGTTCAACAGGGACTTGACAAGAACTTACAGGAAAGCCAGGTTGGAATGGGTTCAAGAAACAGTTGGGCCCTAGCTGGTTTGGCTAATGGATGTAGGCGTCCTCAAACTACGGCCCACGGGCCACATGCGGCCCGCCGAGGACATTTATCCGGCCCGCCAGGTGCCGCTGCCTGTCCTGCTTAGCAGCCAACTCATCCCGGGCCCACAGTGCGCATAGGAATTTGTTCATAGTTTTTTTTTAAACTATAGTCTGGCCCTCCAACGGTTTGAGGAACAGTGAACTGGCCCCCTGTTTAAACAGTTTGAGGACCCCTGGCAGAGCATTGGCCTGCAGACTGAAGGGTCCCCAGTTCAATTCTGGTCAGGGGCACATGCTAGGGTTGTGGGCTCGATCCCCAGTAGCGGGTGTGCAGGAGGTAGCTGATCAATGATTTTCTCTCATCATTGATGTTTCTCTCTCCCTCTTCCTTCCTCTCTGAAACCAATTAAAAAAGAAACGGAGGAGAAAAATTGGAGACTCTGGTAGGGAGGAATGAGATGAGTAATGGGGAGGTAGTTGGAGGAGGAGAGGAGTCAAGAGGGTTAAAATGCCCCCCCCCCGCAAACACCCCAAGAATGGAGAAGTAGCCTGTTTGAGGGTGATGGCAGTGATCAAGTATAGGGTCAATTTGATGTTTTAGGGAAGGCAAGGGAAAATTGCTGGAATAAATCTTGGGGTGCAACATGAGGAGAGGAGGAGGGGCTGGCTCTAGGTAAGAGCAGGGAAGTCATTGTATCCAGGGGTTCAGGAGAGACCTGGACAGCAGAGTGGGCGGCTGCAAATGCTGGTGGAAGAGTAATTGTGTGGGAGGAAATTAATTATCTAGTGGGAAAATAGATGATGTGTTTCCATTTTTTTCAAACTTTCTACGATATGCACTGCATCATTTCAGAAGGTATTAAAAGAAACAATTCATGCTGGCATTATGAGCTCCTGTGAGTAAATGACAGAGCAGTTTTAAAGCCTCCTTTATAGGTTTACTCTAGGGTCAGAAGCGACCTCTAGTGGTTCATTTAGGTCTTTATTTTTTTTGCTCTTGATGGAAGTGTATAATTTTGTATTGTTTTTATTATTTTAAATTTATTTTTTATTTTTTATTGATTTCAGAGAGGAAGGGAAAGGGAGAGAGATAGAAACATCAATGATGAGAGAGAATCCTTGATCGGCTGTCTCCTGCACGCCCACACTGGGGGTCAAGCCTGCAACCCGGGCATGTGCCCTGACCGGGCATTGAACCATAACCTCCTGGTTCACAGGTCGACGCTCAACCACTGAGCCACGCTGGCTGGGTTTGTATTATTTTTAAAGAAACAATTATAACTCACAGTTTAATTTAGAAAAATATCAGGAATTTGAGTAAAATAAACCCAAACCATCTACAGTCCAAGCTGGAGTTGCTATGAATTATCATTACTGAGACTTTCTCATGTAAGTACATCATTTGCTACCATACTGCCAATATTTATGTTCATTCTGCTTTATTTTTAAAATCCTCATCGGAGGATATGTTTATTGACTTTAGAGAGAGAGGAACGGTGTGAGAGAGAGAGAGACAGAGAGACAGAGAAACATCGATCACTTACCTCCCATTCCCACCTGACCTGGGATCAAACTCGAAACCTAGGTATGTGCCCTGACTGGAAATGGAACCCACAACCTTCTGGTATACGGGATGACACTTCAACCAACTGAACCATCCTGTCATGGCTGTTCATTATGCTTCTTTAAAAAAAACAACAACAACATACTTTTATTGATTTCAAAGAGGAAGGGAGAGGGAGAGATAGAAACATCAATGATGAGAGAGAATCATTGGTCAGCTGCCTCCTGCACGCCCCCTACTGGGGATTGAGTCTGCAACTCAGATACGTGCCCTGACTGGAAATGAAACTATGACCGCCTGGTTCATAGGTTTGAGGCTCAACCACTGAGCCACACCAGCAGGGCAATTCTTTAAAACAATTTTTAAATATATATTTTTACTGATTTCAGAGAGGAAGGGAGAGGGAAAGAGAGATAGAAACATCATTGATGAGAGAGAACCAGTGATCGGCTGCCTCCTGCATGCTCTGAGCCCACAACCTGGGCATGCCCTTGGCTGGAATCAAATCCGGGACCCTTCAGTCCACAGGACGGTGCTCTAGCCACTGAGCCAAACTGGCTAGGGCAAAAAAAAATATTTTTATTTATTTATTGATCTTTTAGAGAGAGAGAGGAAGGGAAAGACAGATGAGAGAGAGAAAGAGAAACATTGATTTGTTGTTCCACTTATTTATGCATTCATTAGCTGATTCTTATATGTGCCCTGACCAGGGATCAAACCTGCAACCGTGGACTATCGGTTGACACATGCCCAATTGTTTTGTTTGATGCCCCAACCAACTGAGCTACCCAGCCAGGGTTCCTTCTGCTTCTTGAACAAATGGCTTTATTAAACCCAGAAGAAGGACAACTGGTGGGCCACTGTTGATCCAAGGTTGAACAATCTTCTTGATGCTACATAGAGTACAAATTCCTCATATCTTTCATTCCTTGTTTCACCTGATTTTTGGTAGTCACTGGGTTTCCTATATCAGGATAACCTGTCACCCTGGGTTGGGTTGGTTAACTTGTTTCCTCATACCAGTCTTTACTGGTCTTTCAGATTACTTTCACTGTCCTCTGTTATGCAATCTCACAACATCCTGTGCTTCTTTCTCCCTCATGCTATTTCCCTCAATGAAATAGTTCTGTAATGATTGTTTAATGTCTATTTTTTTTCCTGGTAAATCATGAGACTCATAAGAGCTGAGACTGTGTCTGGCTTGTTCAGCACTTAGCTCAGGGCCCAGCACATAATGGGTACTCAATAAATATTTACTAAATGAACAGACATTATACTGCAGGTGACTCTTGCCATGCCCCTATTAATATCTTTCAGACCCCACTGCATTTCATTAATGGATTTCTATTTCTTGAATACAATTTGCAACTGCTTTAGGCACACCTGTAATAGATGTAACAATGTGTTACAAAACGCTTCCAGCTACTCTTTCAATAGTTCAATTTAAATTTCTAGCCAGCAAAGCAACTCTTTACAAAGAAGGCTGAATCCTTAGATATGTCCTGGACCTTTATCAGACAGTTTTTTTCCTAAAACAGAACTAAGGGAAAGATAGTCAGTCGCCAATACAGAGGGAAGTATAGTGTATATCGGTGATCCTAACCCACACAGTCTCACTTATTCTCAGATTTAGTAACACCTTGCCACCTCCAGGACTTAACTTGGCAACAATACCACTAAAATGGTATAGGGTTTCAGAAGGAGTCATCCCCAGATATGCCTCTGTTTTAGGAGGGTTATTTTGAGCTAAGGTCAACTGAGACCCTCTGGGCTCAAGAGAAACTTCTGCCCGCCGCTCCCTTAACTTCCTAGAAGAATTTGGATTAGGGGCCTTGCTCATAATAAGACATTATCAGAGATGACCTTTAAAAACAACACTATCTATATGGCAGGGAAAACAATGAATTACTGAACATCTGCTCTTCTTATTTTCCTGTAATGACCCTTTGAAGCCCCAAGGTGCCTTACCTCAAACTTTGTTCAAAATGCCATGCGTGCCCCATTTTAATTGTCTCTGACTCTCTTACATATGTGAGGTTCCCATGTGTACATATGTAATCAAACTTGGTCATTTTCTTTTGTTAATCTGTCTCAATTTAATTATCAGACCAGCTGAAAAAACCAGGAGTTTCTTCCTCCACCACAGTAGATATGGTGATAGTGTTTATATGCCTGAGGCCTTTAGGCCATCCTGGCCTCATCCTTAGAATCTTTCTATTTGACACCAGAGACTAAGAATGGGGGAATGCAGAAGAAACCAAGATGGCAGCATAGGTAAACACCTGAACTGCTGCCTCGCACAACAACTTCAAAACTACCACTAAAAGACAAAACGGACATCATCCAGAACCACAGGAAGGCTGGCTAAATGGAAATTCTACAACTAGAAGGAAAGAAAAAAACACTGAGACTCAGAGGAGCTGCGGAAGTAAAGGCAGAGGTACAGAGGCGCGCGCGGAGAGGGCTGGCAACTGAGCACGTGGCTGTCTTTTTCAAGCGGGAGGGAGACAAAAGCTCCCGACTGCTCTGAACTCCAGTTCCGGGTGAGACTCTGGGGACCCAGACTCATACGGGGAGAAACTGGACTGTTTGGCAGCGGGCGGAACGCAAGGGCGGCTTTCTCTCAGAGGTGCTTGCAGCGATTACCAAGGGACACTGAGACCCGGGGACCTCTTAGGGCAGGGCTGAGGGGAAGCCATTGCTGTTTGCTCCGCCCTGAGACTCTGCCCCATCCAAGCTGTGTGAAGAGGCTTTTGCATATGAATGGCCTGGTCCTTTGCAAACTAAACTTACCTAACAAACTGCAGCTGAGTCAGTAAGACCCAGAACATCCAAAAGAAGGCCCAAGACCCCACAGCAGCTTGCATTGCTTCACAGCTGGGCCTCATCTGGGCACCTCCAAAACCCAAACAAAGAAGAGGAATCTGCAGCTCTCTCTGTAGATCCTGCTGGGTGGCCTCAGGCAGAGGCTAAATTAGCAGCTCCTTGGAGATCCAAGAGCCAGTGTACCCAGGGGTCAGAGTGGGACCATCCAGATTAGAACTCCTCAGATCCATAAGGGACACACTCAGGGGCAGACTCAGTGAGCACCAAAGCCCTACTGAAGCAAGTCTTGCCTCATAAGGGTGTCTCCAGCACAGAAGTTCTCCCATCGTAGACACAGCTGATCCTCACAGCCAATTGGCCTGGAGGTCAATTCCTCCCAGTGATACCAACAACAATCAAGGCTTAACTACAACAAGACTGTGCACACAGCCCACAAAGGGGTGCACCAAGAGTGTCCACCTCAGGTAACTGGGGAGGCTGAGCCACTGGGCCCTATAGGACACCTAGCAAACAAAGCCACTCTATCAACTCAGGGAAGCAGCCAAAATGCAGAGACAAAGAAACAGGTCACAAATGAAAGAAATGGAGGAAAGCAAACGACTGGATATAGAGTTCAAAACCACGGTTATAAGGTTTTTCAAGAATTTTCTAGAAAAGGCCGATACATTTAGTGAGAACCTCGAGGATATGAAAAAGGACCAACTAGAAATTAAGCATACACTGACTGAAATAAAAAATAATATACAGAGATCCAACAGCAGACTAGAGGAACGCAAGAATCAAGTCAAAGATTTGAAATACAAAGAAGCAAAAAAACACCCAACTGGAAAAGCAAAAAGAAAAAAGAATCCAAAAATATGAAGATAGTGTAAGGAGCCTCTGGGACAACTTCAAGCGTACCAACATCCGAATTATGGGGGTGCCAGAAGAAGAGAGAGAGCAAGATATTGAAAACCTATTTGAAGAAATAATGACAGAAAATTTCCCCCACCTGGTGAAAGAAATAGACTTACAAGTCCAGGAAGTGCACAGAACCCCAAACAAAAGGAATCCTAAGAGGACCACACCAAGGCACAACATAATTAAAATGCCAAGAGCAAAAGACAAAGAGAGAATATTAAAAGCAGCAAGAGAAAAACAGTTAGTTACCTACAAGGGAGCACCCATACGACTGTCAGCTGATTTCTCAACAGAAACTATGTCGGCCAGACGGGCGTGGCAAGAAATTTTCAATGTGATGAATAGCAAGAACCTACAACCAAGATTACTCTACCCAGCAAAGCTATCATTCAGAATTGAAGGTCAGATAAAGAGCTTCACAGATAAGAAAAAGCTAAAGGAGTTCATCCCCACCAAACCAGTATTATATGAAATGCTGAAAGGTATTCTTTAAGAAGAGGAAGAAGAAGAATAAAAAGGTAAAGATAAAAATTATGAACAACAAATAACATATCTATCAACAAGTGAATCTAAAAATCAAGTGAATAAAAAATCTGTTGAACAGAATAAACTGGTGAATATAATAGAATCAGGGGCATAGAAAGGGAGTGGACTGACAATTCTCAGGGGGAAAGGGGTGTGGGGAATGTGGGAAGAGACTGGACAAAAATCGTACACCTATGGATGAGGACAGTGTGGGGGGTGGGTAAGGGAAGAGGGTGGGGTGGGAACCGGGTGGAGGGGAGCTATGGGGGGAAAAAAGAGGAACAATTGTAATAATCTGAACAATAAAGATTTATTGAAGTGGGAAAAAAAAAGAATGGGGGAATGGCTGGTTGTGAAATATCACACCGCCATTCTCTGGGTCTTAGACATGTGACTTGGAAATGAGTGAGAACAGAGTAAAATGCCCTGAGCAGGAAGTTGAGCTTGTGTCCCTGTCTATGTGGAAAGTCTGCTATCATCTTACCTTCTCCCATACACCCCATTCCCCTCAACAAACCCTCTGTGCTCTGAATAGTATAACTTCCTGGTATTATAGTTTTGGTGTAGTCCTTTTGATGTAGGCCTGAAAGATTCTCTTCTATTGCTTGTCCAAAAGTAGCAGGAGTTTCCTAATATCAATGGGGTTAAATTATTTAACTCCAGTCAGCAGGGTGTTTTTTAACTTAACCCCATTCAGTAAGTTTTTTTTTATTCTTAATACTTTCAGATTAAATATCAGAATTAATATAAACATACATATGTATATCTGTCGTGTTCTCTCAAACTTGCTATTCCTTCCTTTGAGCTCTTCCCCATATTGTTCACATGGATGGCTTTTTGTCATCCTTCAGATGTCACTTACTTGAAGAGACTTGGCCCAATCCAATTAGTCACCTCCCACTTTAATTTCTATCAGAGACCCTGTTTTCCTTAATACCATGTATCACAAGTCTTCATATATTTACTGTGTTCATTCACTTAATTCTGTCTATTCCACTAGACCAGGCGTCTTCAAACTACGGCCCGTGGGCCACATGCGGCCCGCCGAGGACATTTATCCGGCCCGCCGGGTGCCACTGCCTGTCCTGCTTAGCACCCGACTGGTCCCGGGCCCGCAGTGCGCATAGGAATTTGTTCATAGTTTTTTTTAAAAACTAAAGTCCGGCCCTCCAACAGTCTGAGGGACAGTGAACTGGCCCCTGTTTAAAAAGTTTGAGGACCCCTGCGACTGTAAGGTTTCCAAGGGCAGGGACCTTGTTTGTTTCATTCACTTTTGTATTGCTAGGGCCTAGCACAGTGCCTGACATAGGTGCTCTACAAAAACTGATAAATAGCCCTGGTCAGTGTTGCTTAGCTGGCTGGGCGTCCTATGCACCAAGAGGTTGGCTCAATCCCCACTAGGGGGCGTGCAAGAGGCAGTCACTAGATTTACTCTCACACTGATGTTTCCCTCTTCCTTCTCCTCTCTCTAAAAATCAATAAATTATTCTTAAAAACACACACATGATAAACAAATGAACGAATATTGCCTTGGTTGTTTCACTTGTGCCTTCAACTGCATTTTAGTTCTTCCTGCACTGCAATCCCCAAGGGAATAGGAGAAATTTTCAATGCCCCTTCCCTTCATCACCGAGTACTGAGCTGTTGGCTTCTCCTGGGCGGCTGTCACATACCCAAAGGTACACAACAATTCTATTAGTAATAGTGTGACTGAGGCATTCAGGAGAGCTGTCAGAAATGCTTTCAAAGTTACAATCACTGGGTTCTTGGACATTCGAGCCTATTAACTACTGCCGTTTATCATTAGCAATTAAGTGATGTTGAATGAAGTGTGTGTGTATTTTTTTGCATGACGAACCAAGGCATCTTACACCATTCATCTGAAAGGAAATTCAGATGTTACACATCCTTCCTTCCTTGAGCTCCAGGAAGCTGAGCCTCTTGCAGGGGCAACTCTGACCAATGGGGGGCGGCAGCATCTCAGTAACTCACTCCCTGAAGATTTGTAGGTAGGAGGAGAAAGACTCGCGGTCAAAACCTTTTTGACTCCATCCGCTCTCCGTAGCGCCTTAACCCGCTCGAGTTTCAATGCGCGCTGTTGTTGGACGAAGCTGAGTCCTATACACCGCCCGCTGCTCTCCTGATCATGGCTTCTCCGAGTTCCTTCACCTACTACAGCCCTCCATCTTCCTCCCCTGTCTGGTCAGAGCCGCTGTACAGTCTGAGGCCCGAGCACGCGAGGGAGCGGTTGCAGGACGACTCGGTGGAAACAGTCACGTCCATAGAACAGGTGAGATGACAGGACTAGGCGAGGCGCCCGCGCGGGGGCTTCTGGGAGTGGGAGTCCCATCCGCTGGGCCGCCCGTGTGCGGAACTTATCGCGGAACTACAGTTCCCAGAGTGCAGCGCGGAGCCTCTCTTCTGGGGACCTCCGGGCGCCAGGGCTTGGGCTGGGGAGTGAAGCGTTTGTGGGGTGGGGTCGTTGTCAGGATTGGGCTTGGAGGAAAGGACAGTCCCTGGGTCCCCTCTGCCTTAGGAAGCGGAGAGAATCATGTTCTGTGCTTGGAGGTCAGAAGCAGCCCGGGTGGGTCAGACAGCCCACTCCATTCTGGACTTCTGGAGGTTCTGGGATGGATAGTGCAATCTCCCCACCCTACTTGTACTTGGGGGACATAGAGTGGAAGAGAAACGGCCAGGCTTAGGTCATGTCATTTCACGATCTGTTTAATTTCCGCCTCCAGTGCCAGGCTTGGGGCCTGCCTCGCGGGTGGGCATTGTAGTCATTCAATCATTTGAGCACCAGCAGTGTCTTGGACACAATGTTAAACGCTGGAAATACAAAGAAATAAAACAGCGCCCGACCGTGAGCATGTCACAGCCTGCTTGGGGAAGACAGACAGGAAAACAATATAGTTTGGAAAGTGTTTACAATAAAAGTATACATTTTAACTACTCGCCATTCACTGAGTCCTTGAAGTAGGATGGGACCTATCGCTTTGAGAAGTGTTTTAGGAATGAGTAGTGAACTGTAGTTTTGTTTTTCTTTTTTTTCCCCCCAACTGTTCCAAGTAATTGTGAACATGTTTGCCCATCTGTCACTAGGAGAAGTGGTCCGGATGATTCTTTGCAGCACTTACAAATAAGCATCAGGCTGCTTACTAAAATAGGTCTCATAGAAAGTGCAGCCTCCAGGCTTAACCTGGTAGGGACCTGCTTTGACTTTCATATCTGAAGGTGGAAGCCCCCATTAAGGCAAAATTAGTAGTGATAGTTTCATATTCTATATTATGGCTATAAGTACAATTATAAGTTAATAAAAACAAAGGCTTGACTACACAATTACTACACATAGTAGCAGAGAGAATATTGTAACTGGAGACTTATGCTTCATGGATTTTAGGGTAGAAAAGGAAACCCTTATCTTTTGACTCTAGGTCCACCAGTGTGTCCTTTTCAGAACTCCTTTGCCAAAGATGGCAAAGAACTCTCTCATCAATGTAAAACCTATAGCGTCTTTGCAGTATTTATAAGTGATGAATTTTTGAGTTTAGATCAAGCCTTTTTCTTTGTATTTGACCTAAAACTTTTGCATCACCTTTTATGTAGTTAACTGAATTGACACAGCACATAAGGCTGTGAGTAGAATGCTAATAGAGAAAAGGGAATAGAAATTGGTCTGTATATTTAGAGGCCAGAACAGAGACTTCCATGGTTAGAGAGGTAAGTCAAAAAGGAACATTATCAGGAGCCTTACTGATCTGCTCTTTTTCTTTTTCTATACTTTTTTTTTTCAGTAGAGTGCCCCTGCTTAGTTCCTAAGGAAAACACCAGTGCCTATATTCTAACTACCTAAGCATAAATGAGTGATGCAAAAATAGATATAACAAGGTTCTGGTCTGCAGAAGGGCGGGCCAAGGCCTGCGCCAGGAGTGGAAACCGGGTTCTGATACGGAACATAGGTACTGCAGGGTGTCTTTCCAGTGTAGGCCCAACTGTGAGGTAGATGGAAAAGAAATATTTTGTTTCCTTTCTATGTCATTTTCCAGCTCACACTTTAAAAGTCTAAGATAAACAATTCTAGATAGTGGGAAGATAATATAGTATCTCATTTTCATGGCTGCCTCAATGTTTTCATCATCATCATAATGTCCATTCATGGCATCCCAGCACTGTGCTTAAGGCTCTCCACACATTGTATCATTCAATCCTTACACATTTTACAGATGAGAAAGCTGAGGCTTAGAGGAATACTAGGTTGGTAGATTAATAATGATATATTAATAAATACCAACCTTGCTAGGAGGAGTTGTTTACAGAATATACTACTGCTATTCTTTTGGTTTTGGCGGAACCATTTATTCATAGGGATTTACTCAATTTTGCGCCATTGCCAATAAAAATAAATGCTTAAAAAAAAAAAAAACACCAAATGCTTGTCACCTGCTTTCTATCTGGTTACCAGGAGACTTTATTTGTTAAATGACAATTTGATAATAGGAGTTAAACCTATAAGTCGTGGAAAGAGCCCTTAGTTATGATTCCTTCTGTTTTATTTATTCATTTTAATTTAGTCAACAAATACTTGAGTGCCTTCTATGTGTCAGGCACTGTTCTAGACACTGGACATAAGGCAGTGAACAAAAGGGGTCAAGTTGATGGCATTATGAGACTTTTGTTCTAGACCAGGAGGCAATCAATTAAAAAAGGGAAAACTGTCTACCTACCTACCTATCATCTATCATTTATTAGATATGTTAGAGCCGCGGTTTGCCGCTCTGTTGACTAATGAGTTTGCCGACCACTGGGATAGGGGCTTAATCACAAGGAACAACAACAGCCTGTAATTATTGGAATCGAGAGTCTAGGTCAGTGGTCGGCAAACTCATTAGTCAACAGAGCCGCAGTTTGCCGACCACTGTGTTAGAGAGAAATGCTGTGGGGGAAAATAAAGCAGGATAGGGGAGATAGAGTGTGCCAGGAGTGGATAGGGTGGAAGCAGGGGTGGTTTTTATATAAGATGACAAGAGAAAGCCTCTGATGATATGACATTTTGGCTGAAAACTCAAATATGTGAGGGCACAAGCTATGGGGTATATGGGTATTAGCTTCCCCAGATTCACTCTACCCTTCCCCCCCCCCCCCCCTGCTCTGTCGATGTTCCCAGGAGGTGGGCCTGCATTGGCAGGCTCCCTTGCTTTATGGCTTCTGGTTGTATTGGGCCGTGGGGAGCATGGATAGGGGATGACCGAGAGGGAGAAGAATGAGATCAGCATATTCATTCCCTTCCTACAGGACTGCAGGAGCTGTATCTCTAGACTTAAGGTCACACCTCCTATCAGGTGCCTTCTCCACGGAGCTCCCTGTGTCCATCTCCTTCTCTTCACACCTGGCCTAGGAGGGGATCAAGCACCCCTGTGTCACCAGCCCCCAAGCACTGCACCCTCCTCTGTGGTTTCCCTACACCTGCCCATGTCTTTGTAACACCTTCCTTTATAAACTCTCCTCAAAGCACCCACTTTGAATGGGCCATCTGTTTCCTACCCAACTGATCCACGATTGGAGGGTTTTGACACACTCTGACTAGCATTTCACCAGGCTCATTTAGGCCACTGTTAAGAAATAGATTGTGAGGCGGAGAGGGTGCCGGGAAACCAGTTAGGAGGCTATTGCAATACTGCGGGTGACAGATGATGGCTGCTAAACTCAGGGCTGTGGTAGTGGAACAGTGGTATTAGAGAGTCTTAGGTCATGTCCTGGGTAATTTTTGAAGGTCTCCACCTTGACAAGTGTTTTACTGATGGACTTGATGCTTGGAGCACCTTGTATAACTCCAGAAAGCACGATGGGGCTGTGTTGTTAGTGGTTGCCTTCCTTTTTGTGCCACCTGCAGTCACCCCATTGCAAACACGCTGCGGTTCAGGTCAGTGGGTTAAACTGGTACAGTCTCAGCGGTAGCAGGCTTGCCAGAAGCAGCGAGGGGTGAAGGTACTACTCTTGTGGTATTTTTCCTCATAGCTTGCCTTTGAACAGGGGCAAAAGCATCCTCCACCTGAAATGGCATGATGTCGTTAGACAACCTTCAGTGACGTGACAGTGAGCTCGGAGGGGACTCTAGAAGAATTCTTAGTTTTAGTCCCTGCCCTCAGAATTCTTTTCTCTGAGAAGGGGGGAAAATATGCCTGAAGCAATCACCGAATAGCTTACAAACGCATGTAATTCAGTGCTAAATTATGACTGCATTGCATGAGGACTTCCAGGAGTGGAAGCCAGTCTGTGTGGGCTGAGACCATTAGGACACCTTCCTTTCCTGGGACTGGGTTGGGTTGTAAAGGATGGGGTTGGGGGTGGGAGAGCCCTTCCAGTGGAAGGAGCCCTTGTGAAGGAAGACTCACCAGGAATGAATGGAGGGTGAAGTGGGCTGTGGGAGGAAATGAGGTCAGGCTGTGGGGGCTGCTGGGGGTGGGTCCCGATGGAGGGCCAGGCTGAAGAGCTGGCTTGAAGTGAGGGGCATTGCACCCCTGCAATTCCTGGAGGAAGAGCGTGGGATCCAAGAATGAATCCTGAACTCCTGCGGTTGACTTGTTTCAAGTTAGAGTCTCCAAAAGGTTATTGACTGGGGGTGGGACAAACCACTAAATATGATCAAACTTACCAGTTTTTGTGTGCATTGAATAGAAGAGAAGAGAGAGCTCTGCTTGGTTAAGTAGTCAGTAGCCTAGCTCTGTGAGTCAATTTTATTAAATTCAGCATATACCATACTGCCCACTGTAAGGCAATTTCAAACATCAAAATTTCCCCCATTTTCCATATTAAAATGTACCCCAAAGTATTTTTTGGCCAAGTTGAAAAAACATGTACTTTTAGGTATGTAGACAAACAAATAAAATGCCTACTTAAAGTAAAATTTCCTTTTTCTGGGGAGGGGGGAGCAAAATTTACATTTTAAATTTAGGTACATATATCTATAATCACATATACTCTATAAAATCACACTAATTTAGAAATATGTTTTTTCCTCCTCCTCTTGTTCATAATATTTTTTTCTTCAAACTCCTCACATCCATAGTTGACCTTAGTATTTTTATCGTTACTGGAGCCACCTTTTGGATCAGCTAATATGCTTGTCCAGACCACACTTTCAGTTTTTTGAGATTCAGCCCTTGTGAGTATGGGTAAGATACTATCATTGACTATTTTACTACAAGTTACAATTAGCATTTTCTTACAATGTGTCCAGTCTGTGTACACATGTGGTCACCACGACTTAGCTATGCTGTTACTTTTTAAAGTAACCTTGAAAATCTTACAATGGCAACTTGCATGTGGAAGTGTGGGTTCATAGCCCAGGAATACTACAAAGTCTGTGTTTAATTTGCATTCTTTTGCTGATATCATCAGTTTAGCTCTATAAGTAGTCAAAACCAGACCTTATTTTAGGCTGATGTGTCAACCCCAACCGGCACTTTGTATTTAAGATAAAGAATTGAAAGAACTCACCACAGCAAGAGTTCCTTTGGAAGGATTGCTTATAAAGTGACTTGTTTTTTTCTGAGAGGTATTTTTTTTCTTTTTAAAAAATTTATTGTTGACATTATTACAGATATCTCCCATCCTCCCCCCCTTTACCCGCCTCCAGTCAACCCCCCACTGTCCCCCTGCCCCCCGCCTCTGGTGAGATAATTTTTTATAGGGAAGAATCCTTGCCTTATATTTCACCTATTAATGATTCTTTTACCGAATCTTCAGAATTAGTATGAGTCTCAGGCAGTAAATCTGCTCTCTGGAAGGGTCCTCCTCAGGGGGAGAGGGGGAGATATAGGGAAGTGATGGTCCATGATGTCAAAGTTGGTGCATCATGAGATTGCTTTAGGTAGAATCTGTGACAGAGAAAGGCATTAGTTGGTTTTTATGACTCACCTATGAATGGAAATTATTTTGTGGTTCTATTGATTGGATTTCTAGAAAGTTCCATGAGGTATCCTTTAAACAGGGCTGTCCATCATTGAAAAACACAAACTAATAAACATTAGTTTCTATCATGTGTATAGATATGTACACATACTGATATGTAATGTATTAGTTTATATTTATATCTTAAATACTAGTATATATGGGCACATATAGATATAAATATACTAGAGGCCCAGTGCACGAGATTTGTGCACTCCGGGGAGGGGTCTCTCAGCCCGGCCTGCACCCTCTCACAGTCTGGGAGCCCTTGGGGGATGTCCGACTGCCGGTGGGGAGCGGGCCTAAGTTGGCAGTCGGACATCCTTAGCACTGCTGCTGCATCGAGCGTCTGCCCCTGGTGGTCATTGTGCATCATAGTGACCGGTCATTCTGCTGTTCGATCGATTTGCATATTAGCCTTTTATTATATAAGATAGTAGACCAGGGGAAAAAATCTTTTCTTCTACCAATTTCAGGTTCTCCAGCTGAGGCCCTGTAAATCAGACTAGCCAAAGAAGTTTAACCAGAAAAAAACACAGAAATTTAACATATGTAATACCTAAGAACACATGTCGGCACCCATCCATGAGCAACCCAAAGGTGTGGTTAGAACTTGGGATTTTATACTGTTTTAGGGTAAAACAAAGGAAAAGGGCTTGGGGCTTCTAGGTAGGGGTGATAAGTTATGAGAAGGGAACAGGGAAAGTCTGGTGAACAAGAGTTTAGTGAGGTTTGTTATGCAGATTTAAGTCGAGTCTTCTCCATTGATTTGTTCTCTACTTCCTGGTATGGAGAGGGACATTCTGTCTGCCTAGCCTGTGTCCTGTTAAAAGCAGGGTAAACTTCCAACAAGCGGGTAGACTGGAACTCTGAACCATTGTGTTCTCTCTTTGCCCTGTGCTAAGTGACCTGTTGCCTCATAACTGGAGAAAATGAGAGGTGTACTATTAGTATTCACTGTTATGTTATACATTAAACAGGTTTAGGAGGGCTGGCCTGGGAACCTGTTAGGTATAACATTGTTTTAATGGGAAAACAAGGTCTAAATAACTGACTTACCAATGAACTTTCAGAACACAGTTTCTTGTGTGTTGTGGCCTGCCAATCTATGCAGGGTGTGGGGAAGATTGGGTGATAAGGCATCACAAAGCAAAGCACTTTCTAATTTTTTTTTTAATTTTTAACTCTTTATTGTTGAAAATATTACATATGTCCCCTTTCTTCCCCCATTGATCCCATCTAGCCTGCCCCCACCCCCTGCCCTAGGCCTCCACCACCCTATTGTCTGTGTCCATGGGTTATACATATACATGTATATGTATATGTATATGTATATGTATATGTACAGGTTTTTTTGGTTGATCACTTCCCATCCATCCACCCTCCCTTGCCTTCCTTCCCTGTGAGGTTCTGCAATCTGTTTAATATTTTTTTAAAAAGAAATTTATAGTTAACAAAAAATACAAATGCCTATAACCTAAAATTAGCAGTTGTTAGGGTGTTTTTGTTTGTTTGCTTGCTTCTGGTTATTTGTTTGAAGGAAAACAATCACAAATATAGCTAGTCTCCTTTAACTCCCTCCTAGTTCAGTTTGCCCCTCACCCTCTGTAGAAGCAATATCTATCCTGAATTGAGTGTATATACTTCTACTTCTTCATTTTAAATCCTTATATGCATCCATAAGCTCTGTATTTATGTGCTGTTTTTAGAAATTTGCTTAAATTGTCACACTGTCATTTTGCCTTTTTCTATTTAATGTTTTTCATCTTTATCCAAATTGATGTTTATACATCTAGTTCATCCTATTCAGGTACTGATAAAGATAACTTGAAGGAAAAGATAAAATCATAACTTATACAGATTAAAATGAATGTCTTAAATTTTTTAATTTACTCATATATGAGGGAACCACGCAGATGTTATGACCAGTTCAAAGAAAAAGTCAAAATGCAAATTTATGTGGACTAAAGAAACTGACTTGCAAATGGTACAAAACTGTTTTCTCCACCGTGGCTTTTGAGAGGAAAGTCAATCAAATCAAAACTTAAGGGACCAGATAGAGTTTGCTTGTACTCAATCTCCTAAATTTACATAGAGGTCTAAATAGTTCAGAGACAATGAATAGGGCTAGAAGCAGACAGCCCAGAAGGTTGTACTATAGACAATGCATAGTTTTCTACTGAAATATAGAATTTTTTTTTTTTTTTACATTGCTATATGGTGTTGGGAAAAGTATATGGTTGAGGAAGAATAATTTTTTTAAACTTTCTGAAACTGGACAATCAATGGGTCCGGACTGCCTATCACTACTTGAGCCAATTCAGCGGAGAGAGGGTTGAACCATATATGAGCGTTTATTCCAATACCGCTGGCAGTACGGAGAGCAGCAGGTCATCCACAAAAATCTGCTCTGCCCCTCTCCATAAGTCAGCTGCTTATATTGGGTAGAAGGACAAAGATTACATGGGAAAGTAGGAGTTACAGGCATGGGAAAGTAGGCACGGTGTAATGGTTACTGGTTACAGGCAATGCTGGCTGTGAGGGCGGGTGCCTCCAGGTGCTTCTGGGACCAGATTGTTCCAGCAACAAGGTTGTTAATCTAGGCATTTCTCAGAAAAGGAGGATGGACTGCATTCCGATGTTAGTGCCCGTGTCCCAGGGCATACGACTCTCAGCCAGGTTAGAATGTGCTTTCTCTAACCAGAAAGGACCATCACGGTTAACAGAGCATGATTAATATTTACTACTATTATAATTATAGCTAGTCCTCAATATTCTATTTCTGTCCCTAACAGAAGTGACACATTTTGGGGTGGCATTTTCTGCTCTGCTTCAATAGTATATGTAGTATACCATAGTTAGTATATACTATATATTATAGTAGTTAGACGGATGACCTAGATGTCGTGTAGTATAGCGTAGTATAATATAGTATAGTAACGTATAGTATATTTTATCCATATTGTCCCTGTTGATGGACATTTGGGTTGCATGTAAGTTTTGCAGGTAGTTACAGGATTGCCGTGAGCATCTTTACATATACCTTCTTGTGCACACGTGTAGGTGTTTCTCCAGGTCTGTCTCTACCTGAGAGGTGGAATGGCTGTGTTGCAGGGTCTGTGCCCTCCCAGCGTTATTGCCTGCTACCATATTGCCGTCCAAAGTGGCTTTAGCAATGTTCCAAATATCGTCTCCTGGGCTCTTTCTTGTTTGTCTTTAAGCTTGCTTATGTCTATGGTCTTATTTGTCTTTTTCCTTATAGCTTGGGCTTTTTGAAGAAAACTTTTTCTATCTCAAGAATATAAAGATATTCTCCCATGCTTTTTGAGTGATCTGACTCAACTTTTCATGTTCAGGTTTAATCATCCTGGAATTTATTTTTTTAGGGTATGAAGTAAGAAGGTAATTTTTCAACCAACAACACTTACTTAATAGTCTATGTTTTTCAGTTTTAGTCATTCTGCCGGTGGATGTGAAGTGGATGAAAGGGGCCACATGCTAACCTCAGAAGCTCAGGGAAGGCCTGCATGGCAGTCTTGCAAACTCTAAGACTTAAAGTAACCACAAGGATGGTCTGACATTAAAACTTCAACTAAAAGCAGTTATGGTGGGTAGTCATGTCCTAGGCAGTTATCTTCCCTGACAAGGTCAATCTTTACCCAAACTGAGCCTGTTGTCTTTTTGCATCTAAGATAACGTATCCTTGAAATGTCAGGGTAACTTGTAACTTCCCTTTTTTCCGGATCCCTCAGGGCACAACCAAATGCCCTAGTGCAGTCGGCAAACTCATTAGTCAACAGAGCGGCCAACCGCGGCTCTCGAGCCACCTGTGGCTCGCGAGCCGCAGTTTGCCGACCACTGCCCTAGTGCCAGGACAGAGTCCATAAATTCCTTCATTGTTATTGTTATCATGTTAATTGTTGACTATTAACTATCCTGTCCCACCTAAGTGAAAGAAGTATGAGTCTATCATTTTACTTCTTATCCAATCCCAGAGGTTCCGCCCACCCCCACCTCACCACTTTGCTTTCTCCTGCCTCTCTGATCTGTCACCAGTGGGTTTCCTGTAACTCATCTACGTCTGTCTCCTCCTTTGATTGTAATGTATAAAATAGGCAAAAAACCGCCATTCTCTGGAGCATTATCCCAATCTGTTGAGATTCTGCTTCCCAGTGTTAGAAATAAGGCAAGCCCCCCAAGTCAGGGCTCCTGGTAGAACACAAAACATACTCGGGAGCCAGGCAGCAAGGCACACATCTTTACTTCTACGTAGAAGGGTACACACACACACACACACACACACACACACACACACACACACACGGCGGGAGCCAGGCAGCAAGGCACACATCTTTACTTCTACGTAGAAGGGTACACACACACACACACACACACACACACACACACACACACACACACACACACGGCCTGGAAGCACGTGCACACCGAGCAGGTGGGCTGCTTGGGTTTATAATCCCTTACGCACATGACCTGTCCTTTGCTCTTGATTGGAGCTCAGGCGCACAGTCTTTCCCGATGGGCTAATTCAAAGGGAGGGGTTGGCCTTTGCTGTTTCAAGATGGTGGCCCCCAGGGGAGCTGCAAGCCATGCGGCCAACATGGTGGCTGCCAAGTCATGCGGTCCAAAGTGGGGACT
The DNA here is from genome assembly GCF_963455305.1 of Plecotus auritus. Lineage (NCBI taxonomy): Eukaryota > Metazoa > Chordata > Mammalia > Chiroptera > Vespertilionidae > Plecotus > Plecotus auritus. The sequence continues at coordinate 33,855,085 of NC_137770.1, read as the reverse complement.
GTCGAAACTGTTCTTTGACAGAAAAGATGACTTGTTTATTCTCACACCAGCAATTGTCAACAGTTTGGCTCAAATAAACTCATAAAAATTCTTTACAGGTTTGAATGTTTTTACGTTAACACATTCAGAGGAGCCTGACTAATGTTTGGTCAAGGCGAGACTCTGTCAGGGTCTTATTGTAGAATATTTACTTTTTAAATTGCCAGGAACATTCTAACTGGTTTTGTCACCAGACAGAGACCAGGACTGAGGTGGGTTCTTGACTTCATGCAGGAAAGATTTTATGGTGTGAGTCCAGGTGATTCTGAGAGTATGTTTATTAAAGCTGGGACAGCGAAAGGCAAGATCATAGCAACAGGAGGCGCCCAGGCGAGGCTGCCTTCACCCTTTAGAAAGAAAGTCACGGAAGCAGAAGTGAGCCAGCTGGGCTGTGTGTTCTCAGGAAACAAGTTACAGAGGCAAAAGGAGGGCCCTTGGAGACAGGTTCAGGGGGTTAGCTGCCCCTGCCCACTGCTTCCCGGGCTGCAAGTCTCGTTGGTACTCTTAGAGCTTAGGAGAAAGCAAGCAAGATACACAGCTGAGAAAAGAAGGGAGGGCTAGGTAGTGCCTAATGAAGAGTGAGCAGTGGATCCTTTGTCTTAAAGGTTTTTATCTGTTTTCTAAAGGTGGGAATTTTAGGGGAGGTCTCAATCAGAATATTCATTAGTTTTCTAGGTGTGTCTTTTGATATGCTGATGCATCAATATGAGGGATCAGGGTCATTCTCTGGTCAGTTTCACTTTCAAAGAATGTCACAGGAAAGGGACCCAGGGGTGTCTGCCCCTGCAATGTCTGGAAAGTGTAAGCTATTTGCTCCTAAGTGTCCTTTGTTAGGGAAGATAAGATCTTGCAGTTCGTTAGCTGGCTGCTAACCACTCAGCCTTATTTAGCTATCTGTCTCAGTTTCCACTTTGTCAAAGAATTCTCCTAGCATCTTACTAACCTGCTACAGTTTACTTGTCTACTATATATATGAAAATGCATCGAATATGTGGATGCATATATATTTAACTTTTCAAAAATCATTCTTATACCTGGATAAGTAGTCATGGTGTCATCTGGGTATTGAGTGTTTTGTTTTGATTCTTTTTTAGAAAATATATTTTACTGATTTTTTACAGAGAGGAAGGGAGAGGAGAGGGATAGAGAGCTAGAAACATGGTTGAGAGAGAAACATCCATCAGCTGCCTCCTGCATACCTCCTACTGGGGATGTGCCCACAACCAAGGTACATGCTCTTGACCAGAATCGAACCTGTGACCGTTCAGTCCACAGGCCGACGCTCTATCCACTGAGCCAAACCGGTTAGGGCTGATTCTTAATAATTTCCTCCCATTTTTATTATTAAAGTTTTTTAAATATACAGAAAAATTGGCAGCATCTGTTTACTCTTCACTAATCTCCCTCCTTCATATAAAATGTCAAAAATAAATTTTAAAAGAAGATAATACCATGATTCATATAAATATAAAATCAACACATGTCAAAGATTTTATTTTACTCATGGAATTAGTCAGATGTTGCAACTAGTTTAGAAGAGAACTCCAAATACCACACATTTACAGTCAGATAAGGAATGCTGAAATGAATTTACAAATGGCTGCAAAGCTGCTTAATAGCTGTAGGGTGATAATTAATTACATTTTACCAGATACAATTTGCATTTCTACAAGTTAGCTTCTACCTCTATAGAGTTGTGAAGTAGCCTAGTCAAGGACAAAGATAGAGATAATGCAATGGATCATCTAGCCAGGACACAATTTTTCAGTGAGTGTGTGTGTGTATACATGTGTGTATATGTAGGTGACTAATGTTTTTCTGAATCTTTGAAAGTAAAATGAAGACATTATGACATTTCACCCCTAACTAATAAAGCCTGCATCTCCTAAGAATGGCATTCTTCTGCATAAGGACAATAACATCATACCTAAGAAAATAAAAAATAATTCTACATCATCTAATATCCAGTTTATTTTAACATTTCCCCAATTGTCCCAAGACACTTTTTATCTGTGTGTGTGTGTGTGTGTGTGTGTGTGTGTGTGTGTTGAACTAAAGTTTCTTTATTTCAGGCTATTTAAAATTTTTGAAAAGCTAATTCTTGGGATTAAATCTTCTGGTGACTATGCTGGGGGCCTTTTTTGTAACATTGCCAGTATCACTGTTTCTGAAACGGATCAGATGCCTTAGGCTGTCCTCCTCCTCCTCCCAAGAGAGCCATATCACTTTCCTTAACATGGTCATGACCTGTGCCCTGTGCCCATGGGGAAGGACCGATGGGCCCTTTGCTGTTTATGCAGAAGAAAAGTATCTGTTGTCAGGGCTGTTAGCCAGCCTTTTGTTGCACCCAGTTGGTAACTGCCTTGCCTGCGAGGATTCTCTTGCAGACAGGAGAACGGAACTGGAATAGAAGAGTCCATTTCTTAGGGATGGAACGGAAGCATGGAAATTGGAGATAAAATGTGAGACCAGGAGAGTGGACGTGCTTTAGCATCTCTGTATTGAAGCTGCTTTTTGTTTTTTGAGTTTGGATTTGAGAGCTGTATAGTGTTGAGAGTTCATCACAATTTAGCCTGGTGTTGTTGTGTTGTTTTTTTTAAATAGTTATCCCTCAGTTTTCCTTAAAGTGAGGATTTTGATAACATTTTAAAAGGACTTTAATTATAGATCTTGCTTGTGAAAGATGAGACAGAGGCCGGAGACCAGGACACAGGCTTTTTTAGAGGAGAAGGACCCTGCCGGGCTGCCTTGCAAAGGAAGAGAGCACAGGTGCAGGAGTGAACACGCCTTTTGAGGGGAGGAATGGGAAGGGATGGGGCTTAGGGTACTTGGCACGCGCTGATTGGTGGTTTCGTATAAGGCACATGATTAGGCACTTAGGTACTTAGGAATCGGGGGCTTAGGGTATTTGGCAGGTGCTGATTGGTGGTTCAATGTACAGTCCATATGAGGTGCCTGGTTAGGTGCTCAGGAATGTCCAGGCCGTAGGTGCAGTTTACGTCATACTCCGTCCATCAGTTGGGGGAAGGGAGGATCTATCAGCTTATAGATGTTATGCAGTTGTTAGGACTATTTCCTTTAATTCTGTCCCAAAGGCTAAATTTCTAAACTTACTAGGCTAAATTTCTAAACTTACTAGGCTAAATTTCTAAACTTACTAAAGTGTTGAAGGTCCCCAAAGCCACCCGTAGGTTTGGTGATTCAATATAAAGATTCGGAGAACTCAGCATATACTGAAGGTTATGATTTATTACAGCAAAACACTGCAAAGCAAAATCAGCAAAGGGAAAGGCTCCTGGGGTGAAGCCTGGGAAAAACAAGGCATCAGCTTCCAGAGTCCTCTCCTACTGGAGTCACGCAGGACGGGCGTAGTCCCTCCAGCATTGAGCTGCGAACTGGAACAACGCACCTAAAGTGGGGGTCCCAGTTTTACTGGGGGTTGGTCATTTAGGTACCCTTTGCCTAGTGCTTCTCAAAAGGAAAGTAGCTGTTCAGCATAAAGCACATTGTTTAAGCAGTTTAGGCACAGGGATCCCCTCCTTTCAGTTTTGGAAATGGTGGGAACTCTCCTGGAATCCAGGTTCCCACACACCAGCCAAGGGTCAGCCTTTCAGACAGGCCTTTCTAAGCATCACAGTCTCAGGCCTGTCATGCTAAGTCTTTTATATTCAACTGATTTTTTTCTTTACCTTCTGCGATGCAAATCAAAACATTTAAAAATGCTCACGTCGTCTCAGTACCCAAGTTATTCAGATTTTATATACACTGGCAGGCTACATGGGCAGAGGTGTAGACAAAAAGAAAAGGATGTTGCATGTTTTGGTGATTACTTTGATTTTTTCTTTTGCGATTAGTACTTTTTTTTTTTAACTTTACCTGAATATATGCCTAGAGGGGGCGGGGAGGGGGAGGAAAGAAAGAGAGGAAGAAGAACATAATCAGTTGCCTTCCTTATGCTCCCCAACTGAGGATCAAACCCAAAACCGAGGTATGTGCTCTGACCGGAAATTGAACCATTGAACTGACACTCAACCAACTGAGCCACTCTAGCCAAGCAATACTTTTTTTTTTTATTTTTTTTTTTACTTACTTATTTATTTATTTATTTATTTAATTTTAATAAATCTTTATTCAGATTATTACAATTGTTTCTCCTTTTTCCCCCCATAGCTCCCCTCCACCCAGTTCCCACCCCACCTTCTGCCCTTACCTTCCCCCCACTGTCCTCATCCATAGGTGTATGATTTTTGTCCAGTCTCTTCATGAACCCCCCATTCCTCTTTACCCCTGAGAATTATCAGTCCACTCCCTTTCTATGCCCCTGATTCTATTATATTCACCAGATTATTCTGTTCCTCAGGTTTTTAATTCATTTGATTTTTAGGTTCACTTGTTGATAGATATGTATTTGTTGTTCATAATTTTTATCTTTACTTTTTTCTTCTTCCTCTTCTTTAAGAATACCTTTCAGCATTTCATATAATACTGGTTTGGTGGTGATGAACTCCTTTAGCTTTTTCTTATCTGTGAAGCTCTTTATCTGACCTTCAATTCTGAATGATAGCTTTGCTGGGTAGAGTAATCTTGGTTGTAGGTTCTTGCTATTCATCACATTGAAAATTTCTTGCC